>NC_143132.1:146535724-147873511 GCF_059928025.1 Delphinapterus leucas
TCAATCAGAATTTGAATAATCTTTACAACTTGTAGTCCCCCAAACTCAGATTTAATGATTCAGTAAGTTCTGAAAGAGAAATAACAGCTGCAGCTCATCCCACTGTGCTATTCGATAATGACAATGTTATACCACATTAGCGATTGTGACATTAATAAAAAGAAGCCCACAGGATTAACCAAAGACAGCTGACTTTAGTCAAATGTAGGTCAGGCTTTGTTTGCTCAGAAGCTGGTAATAAATTCCCAGGTAAGTGCTCTCCTGTGTCACACATATGTGCCAGGAGCAAAATTTCAGTCCTGCTAAATGATTCACATTTTTAAGTTTCTCTAAGCCATTTTTGAATTATTGTTAAGCATTTAATTCCACTGCCAAGCCTACAGGCTCCTTAAAATTATTAACTTATGTGACATGATAGCATGTTTTTCCTTTTCCAAAACCTTGGAGGGTCTTGTGTTCACCTTCCGGTTACTGAGGTTCTTACTAGAAGAGGCTCAGGGGTCACCCCTAATTTATAGCATAATTATGGAGAAAATAGTGTTGATGGCTAAGCCAGCCATCTGTAATCTCTAAGTCCTCCTTGCCACAGGAAATATCGTTGTAAGTCTAACGTGAATATTACATTCTTAATCAAGTCTTGTTGGTAGGCTTTATAAGAATAAGATGTCCAGAACCACACAATCCTAAAATATATTCTTAAAATCCACACACTTTGGAAAACAGTGTAGCCATTTCTTAAAAGGTTAGACATACACCTACCATACGACCCAGACATGGCTCCCAAGCCATTTGTCTAAGAAAGGGAACCATAGGGCCACAAAAAGACCCACACAGAAATGTTCATAGAAGCTCTATTCGTAACAGCCCCAAACTGGAAACAATCCAAACCAACAGGAGGATGGGCAAACAAACAATGACGTATTCATATACCAGAATCCTCCTCAGCAATAAAAACGAAAACATGGGGCTTCCGGGAAGATGGCGGAAGAGTAAGACGCGGAGATCACCTTCCTCCCCACAGATACACCAGAAATACATCTACACGTGGAACAACTCCTACAGAACACCTACTGAATGCTGGCAGAAGACCTCAGACCTCCCAAAAGGCAAGACACCCCCTACGTACCTGGGTAGGGCAAAAGAAAAAAGAATAAACAGAGACAAAAGAATAGGGACGGGACCTGCACCTCTGGAAGGGAGCCGTGAAGGAGGAAAGCTTTCCACACACTAGAAGCCCCTTTGCGGGCGGAGACGGGGGTGGCGGAGGGGAAAGCTTCGGAGCCGCGGAGGAGAGCACAGCAACAGGGGTGCGGAGGGCAAAACGGAGAGATTCCCGCACAGAGGATCGGTGCCGACCAGCACTCACCAGCCCGAGAGGCTTGTCTGTTCACCCGCCAGGGCGGGCGGGTCTGGGAGCTGAGGCTCGGGCTTCGGTCGGAGCGCAGGGAGAAGACTGGGGTTGGTGGCGTGAACACAGCCTGCAGGGGGCTAGTGCACCACGGCTAGCCGGGAGGGAGTCTGGGGAAAAGTCTGGACCTGCCGAAGAGGCAAGAGACTTTTTCTTACCTCTTTGTGTCCTGGTGCGTGAGGAGAGGGGTTTAAGAGCGCTGCTTAAAGGAGCTCCAGAGACGGGCGCGAGCCGCGGCTATCAACGCGGACCCCAGGGACGGGCATGAGACGCTAAGGCTGCTGCTGCCGCCACCAAAAAGCCTGTGTGCGAGCACAGGTCACTATCTACACCCCGTACCAGGGAGCCTGTGCAGCCCGCCACTGCCAACGTCCCAGGATCCAGGGACAACTCCCCCGGGAGAACGCACGGTGCGCCTCTGGCTGGTGCAACGTCACGCCGGCCTCTGCCGCCGCAGGCCCGCCCCGCACTGCGTGCCCCTCCCTCCCCCCCCCCCCCCCGGCCTGAGTGAGCCAGAGCCCCCGAATCAGCGGCTCCTTTAACCCCTCCGGCGACCTACACCTAGAGGCGGGGCCAAATCCAAAGCTGAGCTCTAGGAGCTGTGAGAACAAAGAAGAGAAAGGGAAATCTCTCCCAGCAGCCTCAGGAGCAGCGGATTAAATCTCCACAATCAACTTGATGTACCCTGCATCTGTGGAATACATGTATACACAACAAATCATCCCAAATTGAGGAGGTGGACTTTGAGAGCAAGATTTATGATTTTTTCCCCTTTTCCTCTTTTTGTGAGTGTGTATGTGTATGCTTCTGTGTGAGATTTTGTCTGTATAGCTTTGCTTCCACCATTTGTCCTAGGGATCTATCCATCCGTTTTTTTGCTGTTGTTGTTTTTTGGTTTTTTCTCTTAATTTTTTTCTTAATAATTATTTTTTAATAACTTTATTATATTTTATCTTATTTTATTTTACTTTATCTTCTTTCTTTCTTTCTTTTTTTCTTTCCTTCCCTCCTCCCTGCCTCCCTCCCTCCCTCCTTTCTTTCTTTCATTCTTTCATTCTCTCTTTCTACTTCAACTAATTCTTTCTTTCTACTTTTTCTCCCTTTTATTCTGAGCCGTGTGGATGAAAGGCTCTTGGTGCTGCAGCCAGGAGTCAGTGCTGTGCCTCTGAGGTGGGAGAGCCAACTTAGGACACTGGTCAACAGGAGACCTCCCAGCTCCACATAATATCAAACGGCGAAAATCTTCCAGAGATCTCCATCTCAGCACCAGCACCCAGCTTCACTCAACGACCAGCAAGCTACAGTGCTGGACATCCTATGCCAAACAACTATTAAGACAGGAACACAACCCCACCCATTAGCAGAGAGGCTGCCTAAAATCATAATAAGTCCACAGACAGCCCAAAACACACTACCAGACGTAGACCTGCCCACCAGAAAGACAAGATCCAGCCTCATCCACCAGAACACAGGCACTAGTCCCCTCCACCAGGAAGCCTACACAACCCACTGAACCAACCTTAGCCACTGGGGACAGACACCAAAAACAACGGGAACTATGAACCTGCAGCCTGCAAAAAGGAGACCCCAAACACAGTAAGATAAGCAAAATGAGAAGACAGAAAAACAGCAGATGAAGGAGCAAGATAAAAACCCACCAGACCTAACAAGTGAAGAGAAAATAGGTAGTCTACCTGAAAAAGAATTCAGAATAGTGATAGAAAAGATGATCCAAAATCTTGGAAATAGAATGGACAAAATGCAAGAAACATTTAATAAGGACCTAGGAGAACTAAAGATGAAACAAACAACGATGAACAACACAATAAATGAAATTAAAAATACTCTAGATGGGATCAATAGCAGAATCACTGAGGCAGAAGCACAGATAAGTGACCTGGAAGATAAAATAGTGGAAATAACTACTGCAGAGCAGAATAAAGAAAGAAGAATGAAAAGAACTGAGGACATTCTCAGAGACCTCTGGGACAACATTAAATACACCAACATTCGAATTATAGGGGTTCCAGAAGAAGAAAAGAAAAAGAAAGGGACTGAGAAAATAGTTGAAGAGATTATAGTTGAAAACTTCCCTAATATGGGAAATGAAATAGTTAATCAAGTCCAGGAAGCACAGAGAGTCCCATACAGGATAAATCCAAGGAGAAACAGGCCAAGATACATATTAATCAAACTATCCAAAATTAAATACAAAGAAAAAATATTAAAAGCAGCAAGGGAAAAACAACAAATAACACACAAGGGAATCCCCATAAGGTTAATAGCTGATCTTTCAGCAGAAACTCTACAAGCCAGAAGGGACTGGCAGGACATATTTAAAGTGATGAAGGAGAAAAACCTGCAACCAAGATTACTCTACCCAGCAAGGATCTCATTCAGATTTGATGGAGAAATTAAAGCCTTTACAGACAAGCAAAAGCTGAGAGAGTTCAACACCACCAAACCAGCTTTACAACAACTGCTAAAGGAACTTCTCTAGGCAAGAAACAAAAGAGAAGGAAAAGACCTACAATAACGAACCCAAAACAATTAAGAAAATGGGAATAGGAACATACATATTGATAATTACCTTAAATGTAAATGGACTAAATGCTCCCACCAAAAGACACAGATTGGCTGAATGGATACAAAAACAAGACCCATATATTTGCTGTCTACAAGAGACCCACTTCAGACCTAGAGACACATACAGGCTGAAAGTAAGGGGATGGAAAAAGATATTCCATGCAAATGGAAACGAAAAGAAAGCTGGAGTAGCAATTCTCATATCAGAAAAAATAGACTTTAAAATAAAGACTATTAGAAGAGACAAAGAAGGACACTACATAATGAGCAAGGGATCGATCCAAGAAGATATAACAATTGTAAATATTTATGCACCCAACAGAGGAGCACCTCAATACATAAGGCAAATGCTAACAGCCATAAAAGGGGAAATCGACAGTAACACATTCATAGTAGGGGACTTTAACACCCCACTTTCACCAATGGACAGATCATCCAAAATGAAAATAAATAAGGAGACACAAGCTTTAAATGATACATTAAACAAGATGGACTTAATTGATATTTATAGGACATTCCATCCAAAAACAACAGAATACACATTTTTCTCAAGTGCTCATGGAACATTCTCCAGGTTAGATCATATCTTGGGTCACAAGTCAAGCCTTGGTAAATTTAAGAAAATTGAAATTGCTTCAAGTATCTTTTCCGACCACAACGCTATGAGACTAGATATCAACTACAGGAAAAGATCTGTAAAAAATACAAACACATGGAGGCTAAACAATACACTACTTAATAACAAAGTGATCACTAAAGAAATCAAAGAGGAAATTAAAAAAATACCTAGAAACAAATGACAATGGAGACACGATGACCCCAAATCTATGGGATGCAGAAAAAGCAGTTCTAAGAGGGAAGTTTATAGCAATACAATCCTACCTTAAGAAACAGGAAACATCTCGAATCAACAACCTAGCCTTGCACCTAAAGCAATTAGAGAAAGAAGAAAAAACTCCAAAGTTAACAAAAGGAAAGAAATCATAAAAATCAGATCAGAAATAAATGAAAAAGACATGAAGGAAATGATAGCAAAGATCAATAAAACTAAAAGCTGGTTCTTTGAGAAGATAAACAAAATTGATAACCATTAGCCAGACTCATCAAGAAAAAACGGGAGAAGACTCAAATCAATAGAATTAGAAATGAAAAAGGAGAAGTAACAACTGACAGTGCAGAAATACAAAAGATCATGAGAGATTACTACAAGCAACTCTATGCCAATAAAATGGACAACCTGGAAGAAATGGACAAATTCTTAGAAATGCACAACCTGCCAAGACTGAATCAGGAAGAAATAGAAAATATGAACAGACCAATCACAAGTAATGAAATTGAAACTGTGATTAAAAATCTTCCAACAAACAAAAGCCCAGGACCAGATGGCTCACAGGCAAATTCTATCAAACATTTAGAGAAGAGCTAACACCTATCCTTCTCAAACTCTTCGAAAATATAGCAGAGGGAGAAACACTCCCAAACTCATTCTACGAGGCCACCATCACCTTGATGCCAAAACCAGACAAGGATGTCACAAAGAAACAAAACTACAGGCCAATATCACTGATGAACATAGATGCAAAAATGCTCAACAAAACACTAGCAAACAGAATCCAACAGCACATTAAAAGGATCATACACCATGATCAAGTGGGGTTTATTCCAGTAATGCAAGGATTCTTCAATATACGCAAAACAATCAATGTGATTCACCATATTAACAAACTGAAGGAGAAAAACCATATGATCATCTCAATAGATGCAGAGAAAGCTTTCGACAAAATTCAACACCCATTTATGATAAAAAAAAAAACCCTGCAGAAAGTAGGCACAGAGGGAACTTTCCTCAACATGACAAACCCATAGCCAACATCATCCTCAATAGTGAAAAACTGAAAGCATTCCCACTAAGATCAGGAACAAGACAAGGTTGCCCACTCTCACCACTCTTATTCACCACAGTTTTGGAAGTTTTAGCCACAGCAATCAGAGAAGAAAAAGAAATAAAAGGAATCCAAATCAGAAAAGAAGAAGTAAAGCTGTCACTGTTTGCAGATGACATGATACTATACATAGAGAATCCTAAAGATGCTACCAGAAAACTACTAGAGCTAATCAATGAATTTGGTAAAGTAACAGGATAAAAAATTAATGCACAGAAATCTCTGGCATTCCTATACACTAATGATGAAAAATCTGAAGGTGAAATCAAGAAAACACTCCCATTTACCACTGCAACAAATAGAATAAAATACCTAGGAATAAACCTACCTAAGGAGACAAAAGACCTGTATGTAGAAGGTCTTTTTTGTGTATGGTGTTAGGGAGTGCTCTAATCTCATACTTTTACATGTATCTGTCCAGTTTTCCCAGCACCACTTATTGAAGAGGCTGTCCTTTCTCCACTGTACATTCCTTTCAGTCTTTCATCAGAAAGAAATTAAAGATGATACAAATAGATGGAGAGATATACCATGTTCTTGGATTGGAAGAATCAACATTGTGAAAATGACTCTACTACCCAAAGCAATCTACAGATTCAGTGCAATCCCTATCAAACTACCACTTGTATTTTTCTCAGAACTGGAACAAGAAATTTCACAATTTGTATGGAAACACAAAAGACCCCGAATAGCCAAAGCAATCTTGAGAACGAGAAACGGAGCTGGAGGAATCAGGCTCCCTGACTTCAGACTATACTACAGAGCTACAGTAACCAAGACAATATGGTATTGGCACAAAAACAGAAAGATAGATTAATGGAACAGGATAGAAAACCCAGAGATAAACCCACGCACATATGGTCACCTCATCTTTGATAAAGGAGGCAGGAATGTACAGTGGAGAAAGGACAGCCTCTTCAATAAGTGGTGCTGGGGAAACTGGACAGGCACATGTAAAAGTATGAGATTAGATCACTCCCTAACACCATACACAAAAATAAGCTCAAAATGGATTAAAGTCCTAAATGTAAGGCCAGAAACTATCAAACGCTTAGAGGAAAACATAGGCAGAACACTCTATGACATAAATCACAGCAAGGTCCTTTTTGACCCACCTCCTAGAGAAATGGAAATAAAATCAAAAATAAACAAATGGGACCTAATGAAACTTAAAAGCTTTTGCACAGCAAAGGAAACCATAAACAAGACCAAAAGACAACCCTCAGAATGGAAGAAAATATTTGCAAATGAAGCAACTGACAAAGGATTAATCTCCAAACTTTATAAGTAGCTCACGCAGCTCAATAACCAAAAAACAAACAACCCAATCCAAAAATGGGCAGAAGACCTAAATAGACATTTCTCCAAAGAAGATATACAGACTGCCAACAAACACATGAAAGAATGCTCAACTTCATTAATCATTAGAGAAATGCAAATTAAAACTACAATGAGATATCATCTCACACCAGTCACAATGGCCATCATCAAAAAATCTAGAAACAATAAATGCTGGAGAGGGTGTGGAGAAAAGGGAACCCTCTTGCACTGTTGGTGGGAATGTAAATTGATACAGCCACTGTGGAGAACAGTATGGAGGTTCCTTAAAAAACTACAAATAGAACTACCATATGACCCAGCAATCCCACTACTGGGCATATACCCTGAGAAAACCATAATTCAAAAGGAGTCATGTACCAAAATGTTCATTGCAGCTCTATTTACAGTGGCCCGGAGATGGAAACAACCTAAGTGTCCATCATCGGATGAATGGATAAAGAAGATGTGGCACATATATACAATGGAATATTACTCAGCCATAAGAAGAAACGAAATTGAGCTATTTGTAATGAGGTGGATAGACCTAGAGTCTGTCATACAGAGTGAAGTAAGTCAGAAAGAGAAAGACAAATACCGTATGCTAACACATATATATGGAATTTAAGAAAAAAAAATGTCATCAAGAACCTAGGGGTAAGACAGGAATAAAGACACAGACCCACTAGAGAATGGACTTGAGGATATGGGGAGGGGGTACATGTAAGCTGTGACAAAGTGAGAGAGAGGCATGGACATATATACACTACCAAACGTAAGGTAGATAGCTAGAGGGAAGCAGCCGCATAGCACAGGGAGATCAGCTCGGTGCTTTGTGACCGCCTGGAGGGGTGGGATAGGGAGGGTGGGAGGGAGGGAGACGCAAGAGGGAAGACATATGGGAACATATGTATATGTATAACTGATTCACTTTGTTATAAAGCAGAAACTAACACACCATTGTAAAGCAATTATCCTCCAATAAAGCTGTAAAAAAAAAGAAAGAAACAACTCCAGATATGTGCAACCATCACAGACGAATCTCTACAACAGGTGACAGCAAAACAGTGCATGTTGCATGATTCCATTTATGTGAAATTCTAGGACAGTCGAAACCAATCTGTGACCATAAATCAGAACAGTGGGGGAAGTAGGGAGTGGTGCAGGATTGTCTGGAAGAAGCATACTTTCTGGGTGATGATAAGTTCTATATTTCATCAGGGCAAGGTTATGTGCAGGTGTATGTTTGTCAAACTCATCAAACTATGTATTTAAGGTCTCTTCATTAAGATCTTGTAATAGGGGTGGGGCATGCACCTGGCTGTTAGCAAGCGACTGGTAGCGGTCCTGCTCAGCCATTGGTCGGGGTCATTGTGGGCCCCTCCCCCAAGTGAGCAACCATTAAAAGTCCTGCTCAGCCATTGGTTGGCACTGAAGTGGGCCCATCCCCCTCCCCTTCTTCTGTATAAAAAGAGCCTGAATTCAGACTGAGGGAAGATGGTTTTTTGAGACACTAGTGTGCCATCTTCTTGGTCTGCTGGCTTTCCAAATAAAATCATTATTCCTTGCCCCAACAATTGATCTCCCAATTTATTGGCCTGTCGTGTGGCAAGTAGAGTGAGCTTGGTCTCAGTAACAATCTGTGTGTAAACTATACCTCAGAAAATAAAATAAAACAGTGAATTCCCTGGCAGTCCAGTGGTTAGGACTTGATGCTTTCACTGCCGAGGCCAGGGTTCAATCCCTGGTCAGGGAACTAAGATCCACAAGCCACGTGGCCAAAAATAAATAAATAAATAATTTTAAAAATAAATAAAATAAAATATGTGTGGGTGTTCTGTAAGCTCTTCAGTTTTATACTTAAACTTTCTGAAATCCACCGCCTTTATTAACTACTTATGTAACTGTAAAATATTATAGGTCTTTTAGATATGAGCAAAAAGAGATATCACTTGAAAGAGTTACTAACTCAACTATTACCTAAGTAAGGATCGTAAGAAGTGCATTTATTTAATGAGTTAAATAGTTTCAATTTATTTAGATTTTAATTCCTTCTATATGCTCATGGCATAACTTGAGAGCTCTGTGTTTATAAATTTCAAAAAAACAGAAAAATATCAATGGGTATAAACGCAATTGAGTACTTAAAGCTAGTTTGGAAAAGCAGTTGCAAGATTAGCCAAAAACAGTAAATGACACAAAAATTATTTTAACTTCTAATACTAAGCAGAGTTACGTTGGCTCTTTCAATACAAACTGCGCCCCTGTCATTCCCTCTGATTCAGGCCCTTCTGATCTTTTATTTTTAAGTGCAGTAGATTCCCAATTGGCTTTCCTAGTTCTACTGTCATCTTCCTTGGATCCATTTCAAGTCACCATATTAATCTTGAAGCCCAGCCTGAGCACTGCATGCCATACATCACAATTACAGTCAAGGTCAGCTCCCTGGCCTGGCATTCGAAGACTGGTGTTGGTCTGATCGCAGTCTGCCCGCCAAGGCACCTAATCTCAAGGCCGCTTTTCCCCCTGGCCTCCCATCACCCACAGATCTCTGCACTGAGGCGGCTCAATGGAGCTCCCATTCCTGCCCCTGGGCTGCTGTTTATGCTGCCTGTGCATCTGAATTTTATATCATTTTGTCCCCACCTTACCATTACCAAATTCATCCCAGCTTTCAAAATCCACTTTAGCCATCACCTCCCTGTCAAGGACGTTTCTCATTGTCCTCACCTAGAGTAATCTTTCTGTGTTATAAGCGCTCATCACATTGTATGCCCAGTTTCTTCTCATAATCACCACGCTCTGTCTTATATTGTGAAATGGTCTGGACTCCAGCTCAAGACACAAACACTAGCTTCAAAACATATCTCCCCAGCTGTCAGAATTTAGGCAAGTTACATCATCTCTCTATGCTTCTGTTTCTTCATCTGTTAAAAAATAAATAAATAAAAATAGTACCTCTCTTATAAGATGGTTGTGAGTGGGGAATCAGATAATGTACATATAAAACTACTTAGTCTGACACACTAAGTGTTTAGTAATATTTATGCCAAAATCTGCTAGCTAAAGGAGAATCAATTCTCTAATTTATGGAACTATATTCCAAGGACTGAGAGAACTTGTAAATGGAAAGTTTTTGAGGAACTATCATGATATCCAAGAAGGTTAGAGGTAGATAACTTTTGCTGGAGTTTCCAAATAGGGCATAAGTTAGGTTTTCAAAAGCGCAGAATGGTGATGTTAATTCTAGGTAGGAAGAGTCTGGTGAGAAAACAAAGCAACACAAAAATCCAAAAAAGGAGAAGTCATCTAGGTACCAAAGAGAAATGAAAACACATGTCCACACCAAGACTCAGACATGAATATTCAAAAGAGCTATATTCATCATTGCTCAAAACTAGAAACGAATGTCTACCAACAGGAAGTGAAGAAAGAAAGTGTGTTCTATCCCTGCAACAGAATACCACTCGGCAGTAAAAAGCAACACAGTCCTGGGAGAGCAGCGACATGGATGAGCCTCAAAATAATTGTGTTGAGTGAAAGAAGGTAAACACAAAAAAAGTACATACTGTATAATTCCATCTGTAACACGCTGTAGATAAAGCAAGTAACCTATGGTGACAGAAAGGAGTTCAGAGGTTGCCCGCTGACCAGGGATGGAAGGGAAGAGTTAAGGAGAAGGGGAATGAGGAAACCTTGGAAGGTGGTGGAAATGTCCTGTGTCCCAGTTATGGTGGTGGTTTCAAGGGTCTATACATAATTCTGTCAAAATGCATCAAATTATACATTTTATTTTTTTAATTTTATTGAAGTATAGTTGATTTACAATGTTGTGTTAATTTCTTCTGTACAGCAAAGTAACTCAGCTATACATATATATATATATTCTTTTTCATATTCTTTTCCATTATGGTTTATTATAGGATACTGAATATAGTTCCTTGTGTTATACAGTAGGACCTTGTTGTTTATCCATCCTATATATAATAGTTTGCATCTGCTAATCCCAACCTCCCGATCCATCCCTCTCCCATCCCCGTCCCCCTTGGCAACTACAAGTCTGTTATCTGTATCCATGAGTCTGTTTTTTTTTTTCATATATATGTTGATTTGTATCATATTTTAGATTCCACATATAAGTGATATCATATGTCAAATTATACATTTTAAATGGGTGTCATTTGTTGTATGTGAACTGTACCTCAATCAAACTAACTTCTGAGAAAAGAAATCACCAAAATACGAAATGATATTTTTAAGTCGGTAAGAGTGTAAAAAAGGAGTAGGGCTGATTGGGACACAATACATTTTCACTGAGAAAACGTTATATTTTCCTGATCATTTTTCCTTCCCCGACAGGGCCATAGGGTTGCAAGATCTGGGAACTACCGTAGAAGTTGCTTCATTTGAAGATGCTAAAGAAGCTTTAAATTCATGTAATAAAAGGGAAATTGAGGGCAGAGCAATCAGGCTGGAGTTGCAAGGACCCAGGGGATCACCTAATGCAAGAAGCCAACCATCCAAAACTCTGTTTGTCAAAGGTCTGTCTGAGGATACTACAGAAGAGACATTAAAGGAGTATTCGTGCAAGGATAGTCACTGACCGGGAGACTGGATCCTCCAAGGGCTTTGGTTTTGTAGACTTCAACAGCGAGGAAGGTGCCAAAGCTGTCAAGGAGGCCATGGAAGATGGTGAAATTGATGGAAACAAAGTTACTTTGGACTGGGCCAAGCCTAAGGGTGAAGGTGGCTGCAGAGGCAGAGGTGGTGGCACAGGTGGCCCAGGTGGATTTGGTGGCAGAGGCCGGGGAGGCTTTGGAGGGGGCAGAGGAGGAGGAAACCACAAGCCACAAGGAAAGAAGGTGAAGTTTGAAGAGTTCCTTTTATCTCTGTCTTCCCCTCTTCCATTTGAAAGAAAGGACTCTGAGATGTTTACTGTGTTACCTGCTCAGTGATGGAGCCTTCTGAGGACATTCCAAGACAGTATACAGCCCTGTGGTCTACTTGGAAACCCGTAGAGATAACATTTCAAGGGAGATAACCCTGTTGGTGTTGAGTGGATATTTGTATAAACTTTTTAAAGAGATGAGTGATAGAGCTAACCCTTGGAAGTGTTATTTTCATGATACGCTATTGGGCCAAATGAAGTTTTGCCAACTGGGGCACAACAGCTGGAGAGCTGAGTGGTGTGATTCCTGTGTCACCCGAGAAGATCTCCAGTGGCAGGTCACAGGGCTCTACATTCAGTCTATTTAACATTTTTGTCAATTAACTGCCTGACCACCTAAGAGCACAAACATCAACTTTGGGTTGACTGAACATTACTATGTTAGACAAGAGGTGATGATCTAAATTATCTTATAGGCTAAAGCAGTAGTTTAGTTCTAACAAGGTGAAACTTTACAAAGACAGCTTCGAAGTAGGTGAATTGAGTCGAAAATTCAGCTGAGCACGAGATACAAGTGCCACGCCATACCAAGAGTACATTAGAAAGAGAAGACTTAGAGGCATAATCAATAATAAGTTCAGTGTCAATTAACAATGAAATGTAACTTTTAAGGAAGTTAACATGGCCTTGGGTTGTATCAAGAACGATGTAAGCTTTTATAGAAAGGAGGTGAAAATCTTGTTCTATATTCCATAATACGCTTATATTAAAATATTGCATTATGTTCTTGGTAGAATACTTGGTGGGGGAGAGATTAAAACTAGATCAGAGGAGGGGAAAAAACAGTATTTTTCTAATCTATGGTTCCCTTAAGGACAGGGTCCGTGTCTTAGTCATCTCAGCCTCACCACACCCATCGCAACTCCTGGCATGACTGTGATTATAGCTGTTCAAGCAAATGCTGTTGGCACCTTGATAAGACTTGGATTGATGCCATATAAAGTAGTGGGAAAGGGACAAGGGCTTTTCAGTTGAGAAAAGCCTGAAGGGTTGGGAGGAGGGGTGAAGCAAGGCAACAGGACAAGATGCACCTCTGGGAACTGAGGTGGGTTACAAGTGGCTGCAAGATCTTTGTCAAGTCCCTCCATCAAGAAACAGAGCTACCAGTGTGTCTTTTTGTAAAAGCTTTATCACACACAGGAATTTCTCTGGGGCACATTCTTAGGAATAGAATTTAGGGTTATAGAGCATTTTGAAATGACCTTCAAATGAGACATTGCAAAATCTGACTGTAAAGTATCTCACAAATGTTCTTTTTCATTGAGTTGTTATTGACATATAATATATTAGTTTCAGGTGTACTACATAATGATTGTTTTGCAAATTTCCTTCTCACTAAAATTACATCTGATCCTTTTTTCTCCATATGTTGGCCAACATGCAAAATTACATCACCATCAAAATATATGACATCTGACAGTTCTGAAATGTTACCTCCTTTTAATTTGAATTCTCTTATTATAAGGTTGAATATCTTTTCATATACTTTATTCGCTATTGGGTTTATTCTTCTCCAAGTTTACAGTCACACCTTCTAAGCATTACTTTCTATTGGTTCCTTTACTTTATTTCATTTATTCAAATCTCCTTTATATATTCTAGATATTAATCCTTTTACATATTTATACACTTTAAATACCTCCTTTCAAATTTTGTCTATTTATGGTATAGGAAAATTGTTTTCAGTGGAAGTTTACAAGTCATGTAAAATGTATTAATAAAATGTATTAGGGGCTTCCCTGGTGGCGCAGTGGTTGAGAGTCCGCCTGCCGATGCAGGGGACACGGGTTTGTGCCCCGGTCCGAGAAGATCCCACATGCCGTGGAGCAGCTGGGCCCGTGAGCCGTGGCCACTGAGCCTGCGCGTCCGGAGCCTGTGCTCAACAACGGGAGAGGCCACAACAGTGAGAGGCCCGCGTAAAGCAAAAAAAAAAAAAAAAAAATATATATATATATATATTAGTATTTTCCTCTAAAAAAGAAAAAGAAGAAGAAGAAGGGGAGCTATATTTCCCACCCCTTGAATCTGGGGCTGACTCTATGACAGCTTTGACCAAGAGAATGCAGGGAGAGTGAAACGGTGCCAGTTCCAGGCCCAGTCTTTTTTTTTTTTTTAAGATTTATTTTATTATTTATTTTTGGCTGTGTCGGGTTTTAGTTGTGGCATGCGGGATGTTCGTTGAGGCATGTGGGATCTTTTGTTGCGGCGTGCGGGCTCTTCATTGTGGCGTGAGGGCTTCTCTCTAGTTGTGGCGCGCCGGTTACAGGGCGCGTGGGCTCTGTGGTTTGCAGCACGTGGGCTCTAGTTGAGGCGCTTGAGCTCAGTAGCGGTGGTGCGTGGGCTTAGTTGCCCCACCGCACGTGGGATCTTAGTTCCCTGGCCAGGGATGGAACCCGAGTTCCCTGCGTTGCAGGTCGGATTCTTTACCACTGGACCACCAGGGAAGTTCCCAGGCCCAGTCTTTAAGAAGACTGGCAGCTTCCATTTCCTCCCATTTAGAACCCAGCCACCCTGTTAGACGGACTGTCAAGCAGCTACAAGGACAGGCCCACACGCAGCAGAACTGAGGCACCCAGTCAGCCACCCTGACTGCATTCCCTGCCAGCCCACGTAAGTGAGCCACTTGGATGTAGATCCTTACTTCACTGAGCTACCCTGGCTGACACCAGATGGAGCAAAAATGAATTTTTCCCTGCTTAGTTTCGCCAGACTGCAAGATCATTAGCAGAAAAAAGTTACTGTTATTGTGCTGAGCTGAGGCAGTTTGTTAGGTGGCAAGAGGAAATTGAAACAGTAAACATCTTCAAATATATGAAGAGCTCTCTTAGACATGGCCCCTTGGGCTGGAATTAGAACCAATATGGAGAATTAGAACCAACATGCATACCTTGGAGAGACTCATGGAGAGGCAGGCTGGAACTTCCATGATAAGACTAGGCAGAGAAATCCAGAAGAGGGTACCAGAGTTGGACTCAGCTGGCGTTGGGACTGGACTCAAAGAAATAAACCAAGAATCTAGATTAGAATGCTCAGGGGACCATGGCTAGCTTAGGCTCAGTCTCAGATGGCACCAGTGCCCAAGGTTCCACCTGCAGTAGCAGATAGGGGCATCACAGCATCATGAGGAAGACCATTCAGGTTGAATCCATCCATCCAATAGCTGGGGAAAGACAGATGGGAAAGGACCGGAAGGTTGTCAGGGCCCCAATCAAGGTGAGATTTAGACTGGGGTGTCAATCCCAAGGGAAAACCAGAGAGAAGCAGAGGCACAAGAGCTGGGCAGCAGAGTGGGAACATGAAAGGTGTAGCCTGGGATAGGGACAGACCTTAGACCTGCCTGACATTAGCCATGGTCTTGATCCCATCCTCTGATGGGGATGCAAATCTTAATATGTCATCAGGCTGGAATAAAATTAGCTCAGAAACTAGCCAGCTGAAGAACTGGCTCGGGAATTGGAAGGGGCAAGTAGGTGGAAAGCAGCTCTTCAGAATCCTTATCTGTACGGGAGTCAGACAAGAGGCTTCTGAGGGGAGCTAGTGAAAAAGAAACACAAGAAAGAACTTTCTCAGTCAGAGGGGTGTATTCCTGTGATTGCAAAAACCTCAATTACCGCCTGCCAGGAGAACTATAGAGAAGATGCATTCATCTGATAAGAACTACATCAAATAACTTTCAAATTCCCAGCCAACCTAAGACTTTCTCATGTTGAAAATACACAATAAGAGGGCAAACTGCTTGCACAGAGTATATAGGTACTCAACAAGGAAGGAGTGGATGGATGGACAAATGGACACACATATGGACAGACAAACGGATGGATGGACACACATACGGATGGAAAAGTAGATGGATGGATGGACTGATGGACACACGTATGGACAAATGGATGGATGAAGGTCGATGGATGAATGGATGGACACATGCATGGACAGATAAATGGATGGATTGGTGGACAGACACGTGTATGGATGGACAAATGGATGGATGGACAGATGACACACATGGAAAGACAAATGGATGGATGGAGGTGGATGAAGAGATGGATAGATGGATGGATGGATGGATGGATGGATGGATGGATAATGCAGTCTGACATTTGCAATACTCAGCAGAACCTGTCCATGGACACATTAGCGCTATGTAATAAACTGCGCTCCAGAGGAAAAAATAAAACGTATTTGCGCCTCAAAGAGTCTGCCAAACACTTATCTTGAGTGCACAAATATATGCTGCATTTTTGTGCTTATGAAAACAATTTCCTAGGAAAATTAAATTTCATAGGAAAATCTCGTTATTCGTTTTGACTGGCTGAATCTAGCAGGTATCACCTGTCTCATGCAGAACTCGATCAATTCGGTGCAGCTCTGTTCTGACCGTCAGGAACTCCAAGCCCCAGGGCAAAAGGAGAAACTTGAGCCACAGAAAAGCAGTGACCAGCCAGCATCCAAAACTCTTTCCTCTCAGCTGATTTCTCATTCACACTTGGCTTGACATGCCTTGCACCTCTTTTTTTATGTCCTATCACACACCGTCAATATGGGACGTTTCTGCAGGTCTCTGTCACAGAGTGTAGACTGTCCCCTCAATAACAGAGCTCTTCTGAGCAAAGGTTTCTGTACATAAATTTTCTAACACCTTCCTATACGAAGAGCATCTTGCTCTCTAAGGCAGAGCATGATGCTCTGAGTTCTAGGGAGGGGTTTATAAGCTTTTTTAACCACAACCTAGAGGCAGAAAAACGTTTTACATCACAACCTAGTACACAAAATACATATAAAACGATATTTACCTAACCATGTGCCATAAGTTCTAATATTTCTTATTTTATTTCATTTTAAGCCACTGATCAGAACCCTCTCATCTGATTTTATGACACACTAATGCATGGAGACTGGCGTTCTGAAAGGCACTGCTTAAGGATAATTATCAATTAGTACTTATAGGGAGTGTGGACCAAGCACCCAAAAACTGTTATCAACGTGAGAAGCAAAGCCCAGACCCCCACCCCAAAACCTATAAATAATGTAACCATTTTATAAGAATGAAATTACTGAGTTAATACATCATGGATGAGATTAGCTAAATGTAGCAATTAATGCAAACCAATTTAGGGCTGCAGGGATTTGCAAATATGGAAGTCCAATCAAGGTGTCCTGGATTATCATTCTAATGCGGAAATTGGAGACCTGACAGTTTTATTTTGCCTTATCTGGAGAAAGGGCCATCCAGGGCCTCTGAGCACGAATATACAGCCTGCTTGGCAGCTTGGGAACCAGGGCAGTAGAGCATCTGTCTCGTGGCTCAGTGATGCTCATCACTTTCTCTTCACCTGGGTCCTCCATCCATCTTGGGATTTAAACACTTCTTTCCTACACGTCTCCCTAAAGCAGTCAGAAGACACTACTCCCCAGCTAATACGAATTTCTCACCTGCTCCCCAGTTATATTTTTCATTGTAAATGAATAATTTGGGATCTTGGTTCATATTTGTCAGTCCTGTGGGTTTGATTACACAGTCCTTTCCACACTGAGTGAAATATCAATGTTGTGCAAGGCAAAGACCCAGACTTAGGACAGGGCAGCCCTGCTGGGACAAGACACTCAGGAGACAGCCTGCCTGGGCAGCCCGCCAACCTCCCTCAAAACAACCCCTCTCTCAACTCCATCACTCTACCTGGAACAAGTTACTCAGAGGTTGATAAATGACAAACCAAATATAAACGTATTGGTTTTGTGGAGAAAAGCATTGGCTTAGCGTTCCTCTAGCCAGCTGGAGGGAAGGAGCATCACTGAGACCCAGGCAAGTTTGCTTTCCCACACTAGGGCTGTGCGTGGGCCAACCTTGCACAGACTAAAGTGGATATTTTTAAGAGAAGACAGAATGATCTGTATCATAGGGTCTGATGGCCATATCACGCCTTAGTATTTCAAATCAGCTGCTGGGTCTGGCCTTCCATTGCTCCTGACCCTCATTCACTCATTTAGAGAAAAGCTAATACCCATCCTTCTTAAACTCTTCCCAAAAAATTGCAGAGGAAGGAACAATCCCAAACTCATTCCACGAGGCCACCATCACCCTGATACCAAAACCAGACAAAGATACTACAAAAAAAAAAAATACAGACCAAAATCACTGATGAATATAGATGCAGAAATCCTCAACAAAATACCAGCAAACAGAATCCAATGGCACATTAAAAGGATCATACACCATGATCAAGTGGGATTTATTCCAGGGATGCAAGGATTCTTCAATGTACACAAATCAGTCAATGTGATACACCATATTAACAAATTAAAGAATAAAAACCATATGATCATCTCAATAGATGCAGAAAAAACTTTTGATAAAATCCAACACCCATTTATGATAAAAGCTCTTCAGAGAGTGGGCATAGAGGGAACCTACCTCTACATAATAAGGGCCATACATGACAAACCCACAGCAAACATGATTCTCAACGGTGAAAAACTGAAAGCATTTCCTCTAAGATCAGGAACAAAACAAGAATGTCCACTCTTGTCACTATTATTCAGCATAGTTTTGGAAGTGCTAGCCACGGCAATCAGAGAAGAAAAAGAAATAAGAGGAATCCAAATCGGAAAAGAAGTAAAACTGTCACTGTTTGTAGATAACATGATACTATACATAGATAATCTTAAATATGCCACCAGAAAACTACTAGAATCTGGTAAAGTTGTAGGATACAAAATTAATGCACAGAAATCTTTTGCATTCCCATACACTAACAACAAAAGATCAGAAAGAGAAATTAAGGAAACAATCCCATTCACCATTGCAAAAAATAAAATAAAATACCTAGGAATAAACTTACCTAAGGAGGTAAAAGACCTGTACTCAGAAAACTATAAGACACCAATGAAAGAAATTAAAGATGGCACAAACAGATGGAGAGATATATCATGTTCTTGGATTGGAAGAATCAATATTTTGAAAATGACTATACTACCCAAAGCAATCTACAGATTCAATGTAATCCCTATCAAATTACCAATGGCATTTTTTACAGAACTAGAACAAAAAATCTTAAAATTTGTAGGGAGACACAAAAGACCCCAAATAGCCAAAGCAATTCTAAGGGAATAAAACGGAGCTGGAGGAATCAGACTCCCTAACTTCAGACTATACTACAAAGCTACAGTAATCAAGACAGTATGGTACTTGCACAAAACCAGAAATATAGATCAATGGAACAGGATAGAAAGCCCAGAGATAAACCCACACACATATGTTCAACTAATCTTTGACAAATGAGGCAAGGATATACAATGGAGAAAAGACAGTCTCTTCAATAAGTGGTGCTGGGAAGACTGGACAGCTACATGTGAGAGAATGAAATTAGAACACTTCCTAACACCATACACAAAAATAAACTCAAAATGGATTAAAGACCTAAATGTTAAGACCGGACACTATAAAACTCTTAGTGGAAAACATAGGAAGAACATTCTTTGACATAAATCACAGCAAGATCTTTTTTGACCCACCTCCTAGAGTAATGGAAATAAAAACAAAAATAAACAAACGGGACCTAATGAAACTTAAATCTTTTGCACAGCAAAGGAAACTATAAACAAGATGAAAAGAACCCTCAGAATGGGAGAAAATATTTGCAAAAGAATCAACAGACAAAGGATTAATCTCCAAGGTATATAAACAGCCCATGCAACTCAATAATGAAGACCTAAGCAGACATTTCTCCAAAGAAGACATACAGATGGCCAAGAGGCACATGAAAAGTTGCTCCACATCAGTATTTATTAGAGAAATTCAAATCAAAACTACAATGAGGTATCACCTCACACCAGTTAGAATGGGCATCATCAGAAAATCTACAAACAACAAATGCTGAAGAGGGTGTGGAGAAAAGGGATCCCTCTTGCACTGTTGGTGTGAATGTAAATTGATACAGTCACTATGGAGAACTGTATGGAGGTTCCTTAAAAAACAAAAAATAGAGTTACCATATGACCCAGCAATCCAAGTACTGCACATATACGCAGAGAAAACCATAATTCAAACAGACACATGCACCCCAATGTTCATTGCAGCACTATTTACAATAGCCAGGCCATGGAAGCAACCTAAATGCCCATCGACAGATGAATGGATAAAGTAGATGTGGTACATATATACAGTGGAATATTACTCAGCCATAAAAAAAATAAGGCAATTGGGTCACTGGTAGAGATGTGGATGGACTTAGAGACAGTCATACAGAGTGAAGTAAGTCAGAAAGAGAAAAACAAATATTGTATATTAACGCATATATGTGGAATCTAGAAAAATGGTACAGATGAACCAGTTTGCAAGGCAGAAATAGAGACACAGATGTAGAGAACAAACGTATGGACACCAAGGGGGTAAGCAGGGTGGTGGCAGTGGTGGTACTGCTGTGAGAACTGGGAGATTGGGATTGACATATATACACTAATATGTATAAAATAGATAACTGATAAGAACCAGCTGTATAAATAAAAATAAAATAAAAATTTAAAAATAAAAAAGAAAGCACTATGCTGTCAGCTAATTTTTTAAACACAGGATTTGTCTCTTTAAATATCATCTTAAAGTGTATGGTTATGTGAAAGGCACTCATGAGATGTGGCAATGCCTGGCAACTTTTGGCTCTGTTTCCTAAATTATCATGAATGGAGGAACAGCTTCTGCAGATGTCTGTTTCCCACACCTGGATGAGTGAGGACCAGGCACAGCAGGCCCACCAGGAGGGAGGTCAGGTGCCAGGCGCCAGGTCCAGCACCAGGCACCAGTGCTGAGCAGTGGACATCTAGGGAAGGGCTACACAAAGAACTGGGGTAGCTGCTAAGCCCAAGCCGGACACCAGAGGGGAAGGATGTGGGTGTGCAAGTGTGGATGCAGGTGTGCAGGTGTGGACGCAGGTGTGCAGGTGTTTGGGCCACAGGAGGGAAGCAGGGACATGCTCTAAGCCAACACTGAAGGAAGACCCAGAATGAGTCCTGCACTAGTGAATGACAATGGCAGTGAACTTTTTCTGGGATGGAGGGGTTAAAGACATATTCAGAGGGGATTGCCTGGAAAAAATTCTCTCCTCTTATAGCTTAAAAAGGATCAGTGTTTCTGCCAAAGGCAGGTGTTATACATTATGAAATCAAACTCTTCTATGATATCAGAAATAAACATAGCCAAGTAAACTTATTTCTAAAATCGAATTTGAGGGGACTTGAGAGCAAGGAAGAATCACATTTTTCCTAATTTTTATAAATTTGAGAGTCTCGTAATTTTTTATTGAAGTATAGTTGCTTCACAATGTTGTGTTAATTTCTGCTGTACAGCAAAGTGATACAGTTATACATAAATATACATTCTTTTTTAAAATATTATTTTCCATTATGGTTTATCACAGGATATTGAATATAGTTCTCTGTGCTATACAGTAAGACCTTGTTGTTTATCCATCCTATACATAATAGTTTGCATCTGCTAATCCCAAACTCCCAATCCATCATTCCCCCACCCCCCACCACCTTGGCAACCACCAGTCTGTCCTCTAGGTCTGTGATTCTGTTTCTGTTTCATAAATAGATTCATTTGTGTTGTATCTTACGTTCCACATGTAAGTGATATCATAAGGTATTTGTCTTTCTCTGACTTACTTTACTCAGTATGATAATCTCTAGGTCCATCCATGTTGCTGCAAATGGCATTATTTGGTTCTTTTTTATGGCTGAGTAATATTCCATTTATATATGTACCATATCTTCTTTATCCTTTCCTCTGTTGATGGGCATTTAGGTTCTTTCCATGTCTTGGCTAAATGTGAATAGTACTGCAGTGAACATTGGGGTGCATGTATCTTTTTGAATTATAGTTTTGTCTGGATATATGCCCAGGAGCAGGATTGCTGGATCATACAGTAATTCTAATTTTAGTTTTTTCGAGGAAGTTCTGTACTGTTTTCCACAGTGGCTGCACCAATTTGCATTCCCACCAACAGTGTAAGAGGGTTCCCTTTTCTCCACACCCTCTCCAGCATTTGTTATTTGTAGACTTTTTGATGATGGCCATTCTGGAGAGTCTCCTGTAATTTTCATGAGTCACTGATACACATAAAAAGAAACCCTAAAAAAAAAAAAAAAAAAAAAAAAAAAGAAACCCTGAGGAAAATAACGCCAGTTTTGTTGTGATGTCAGAACATGGTCAAATGCCAATTTTGTTTTAAACTAGCATTTATTTCTTTGCTCATGTGTTTGTTTATGTATGTATGCCTCTTTCCAAGAAGAGCTAGCGGTGGCTTGCTCGAGTGAGCAAATACAAACCCGTGTGCCTACCATCTTCCTGAACTAGAGTGAAGATGTGGCATTGGTGCATTTACAATATATTTAGATAAAAATATTTATATTTGAAAATGAATACATTTATATAAAATATATTGTAAAATACTAAGTGTAAGTCAACTAACAATGCTTTCGTGGACTCTACATATAACATCATAAGGTCTCATGACCTTTGAACTTGGACATTTCAAATGAAAATCATATAGTGTAGGAAGTCAAACTTAGAGGATTTCATTTATGTGCTTAAAACCAGAAAAATCCATACAAACAAAAGACCCCTCTGGAAGTCCCCTGATCAACACTTTGTGTAAGAGTAAGTTCAGGGGATAGATTATTTCATTGTTTTCCAGGAGTTTTAAATTAAACTGTTAATGCTCATAAGTATCATAAGTTGTTCTTCTATTCAGTAGTGTTTTTCCTTCCATGCTATACTTCCTGCTACTCCATGCATATGTTACCGAAAGTGAGGGTCTGCTCACCACTCAAAAGCCAATAAAGAGGCAAGGCTGGTGGAAAGGAAAGTCTGCTTTATTTTGGAGGCCAGCAACCAGGGTGGAGGGTGGACTCCTGTCCAAAGGCCAACACCCCACCCCCCCCGCCAACTGACAATCAGTGGGCAAGAGCTTCCATAGATGGAGGGAGCGGGCTACATGCAGAAACAGCACAAGCAGCTCTGACAGGCATCTTGCAATTGGTCATGTGGTGGTCTGATCAGGGTCCTCTTGATTGTTCTAAATACATTTAATCTTCAGTTGCAGAGTCGGTTTGTTTCCAATTCATTGAGGTAAATTTTCAGAAATGTGGCAGCTTATGTCATGGCTACAGTCTGGTCATCATGTAATAAAATTCTTCCACCTGATGGAGGTTTCAGAATCTACAAGACAGCTCACAGCATAGGGCTCAGAATATTATCTATAGCCCTTGAAGAGGAACTAGAGGTCCTTGACTTTGCTTAATGACTAAAGTATTGCTTTTTTGTCTTGTTTGACTGTTGTCCTTTGTTTCTGCATTTTCTCACTTCTCTGAGTAAACTTATTCTTTAGCTAAAGTTTTCCACAGACAAAAGGGAGGCTGAGGACATGGGGAGGAGGGCCATAGGGTCCCGCTCCGTTTCATATATACCCCATCATGTCCAACTGGCAGCTAAGCATGTGCTCTTGGTGTGACAATAGCACAGCACACTTTAGGCTTCCGTGATTGAACAGACAGCACTGCTCTCCAATTTCACTCACAGAAGCGCTCCAAAGCAGTTAAAGTGCTCTGCAAACTCAAAATAATGAGGAAAAGCAGTGGATGAGCTTTTGAAAACAGAGAAATCAGAAGGTAGTTGATTGCACCGGACATATTCTCATATATGAGACTCTTTGAAAACCTACGAACATTAAATTTTTGTCCAAGGCTTCATCGATGTTTTAATATAAGAACCCCTCCCCCCGTTTTTAATTTATCAAAAGAGTGTAGAGAAAAATGGAGATTTGGGGTTTTGTTTAAGGGATGATTCTATTTTGATATGACAATGATTATTTTTTTACGTGTATGACTTACGTAACAAGGAAAAGCTTACAAATACTTCCCCGACTCCAAGACTCTGGAAAACTGCTGAGATCCCTGTAACCAGATTAGTGAGGCTGTTGTCAGTTAACACTTAACTATCAAAAGGTTGAGGAGCAAAACCACCTTCTTCTTTGTTTTCCGGAAAAGTTGACTAAGATGATTCACGAACTACGTAATATAACCAGAGGGTCCAAAAGTGTACCTGTATTCTCATGTCTAGGGTATTTAAATGTGCTTTTAAAGGCAGCGAACACATTCGTATGCATCCTGTCCTAGAAATTAACTCACCCATGCATTTAGAAATTACTTATTCCCACAGTTCCATTTTTCTGTGTTCAGTGAGCTGATGACACTACTATCCCTCTGATAACCTCATACAATTCAAGCAAAATGAATTGCCCAGGCAGAAGCTGTGGGCAGGGAGACAGTGATTGAGGCTCAAAGACCCCCATTTTTACTGAAATGTTGAATTAACTGATATAAAGGGTTTTTTTCTTCCTTGAATTCTTTGGATGACTGTATTTGTTCATAGAGATAAGTAGATTTAGTCATTCAACAAACATTTGCCAAGTGCCTCCTAGGAGATTTCATGCTACTTCCTATTCTTGAGAATAGAGATAAATGATGTTTCGTATCAACTAAGTGACTTAGCTAAGTCACTTAACCCCTCTTAGCCCCAGTTTCCTTATCTCTGGGTCCCAGGGCTCTCACCCCTGCATGATTTAGCACATCTTGTACTCACACCCAGTAGCCTACTCTTTTTCCATCACTCAGACTCATCCATTGTATCCCCTGGAACTCATAGTCTGTTACCAGCCAAATCCTCAGATCCTATGTTTTTAGGAGTTCCTTCACTTTCTTGTTCTGACAAAGCCTGGCTGTCCCGCTATGACTCTTTCCACACAACTCTCTCAAGTGAGGACTGTTTTCCTCCTAAATCCTGCATATCATGGGGCCTGAAGTGGAGAGGCCCTTCCTGTTCTTTTTTTACCACTTCTGGACCTGACTGCCTCTTCTGAAAGACTTCTGAACCCCACTGAGAGGTACCACCCTAATACACCACTCTCGAATCCCCTTGCTGCAGTACCTACGGGCTTACTCTTCACTCCCCACCGTTCCTTGATCATTTTAGTACGAGGCTCTCTGCCACCTTCTTTTTTTTATTATTAAAGTACAGTTGAGGGGCTTCCCTGGTGGCGCAGTGGTTGAGAGTCCGCCTGCCGATGCAGGGAACGCGGGTTCGTGCCCCGGCCCGGGAAGATCCCACATGCCGCGGAGCGGCTGGGCCCGTGAGCCATGGCCGCCGAGCCTGCGCTCCGCAACGGGAGAGGCCACAACAGTGAGAGGCCCGTGTACCGTAAAAAAAAATAATAATAATAATCTTAAGGTTACAAATGAATAGTCCTTGGACCTGTTCAAGAAAACCTGTTTCAAATATAGCAGTATGTATATATTAAACCCAAACTCCTAATTCATCCCTCCCCTCCCTGGCTTTACCCTTTGGTAACCGTAAGTTTGTTTTCTATGTCTGAGGGTCTATTTCTGTTTTGTATATAAGTTCATTTTTTTAGATTCCACATATAAACAATATCATATATAAAATAGATAACCAACAAGGACCTACTGTATAGCACAGGGAACTACACTTAATACATTGTAATAATCTATAAGGGAAAAGAATCTGAAAAAAAACGGTATATATGTATGTATAACTGAATCACTTTGCTGTACACCTGAAACTAACACAACATTGTAAATCTACTATACTTCGATTAAAAATAATAAAATAAAATTTTAAAAAAGAAAACCTCAAGATTACAGTAAAACAGCCATTCTTATCTATTTTCTGATGAGTGAACAAATATGTATAACCTTTTGAAAAGGCACCTTGAATATATCAAGAGCCTTAGATTACTTATCTACTGTTACATTGAAAACTACCCCCCAAAACGAGACATTTTTCATCCCACAATGAACATTGCGGGGTGCATGTGTCTTTTTGAATTGTGGCTTTCTTGGGGTATATGCCCAGTAGTAGGATTGCTGGGTTATATGGCAGTTCCATTTTTAGTTTTTTAAGGAACTTCCATACTGTTCTCCATAGTGCCTGTACCAATTCACATTCCCACTGACAGTGCAAGGGGGTTCCCTTTTCTCCACACCCTCTCCAGCATTTATTGTTTGTAGATTTTTTGTTGATGGCCATTCTGACCGGTGTGAAGTGATACCTCACTGTAGTTTTGATCTGCATTTCTCTAATAATTAGTGATGTTGAGCATCTTTCCATGTGCCTCTTGGCCATCTGTACGTCTTCTTTGGAGAAATGTCTGTTTAGGTCTTCCACCCATTTTCTGATTGGGTAGTTTGTTTTTTTGATATTGAGCTCCATGAGCTGCTTGTATATTTTGGAGATTAATCCTTTGCCCAGTTGATTCGTTTGCAAATATTTTCTCCCATTCTGAGGGTGGTCTTTTCATCTTGTTTATGGTTTCCTTTGCTGTGCAAAAGCTTTTAAGTTTAATTAGCTCCCATTAGTTTATTTTTGTTTTTATTTTCATTACTGTAAAACCACAACAAGCCGTAAGGTATTTTGGAAAGTGGTCCACAACACACACACACACACACACACACACACACACACACACACCTCTGTGATATTGTTCATTGCAGTGGTATTTATAAAACAAAAGCATGAAAACCTTCACTATCCAACAGTTGCAAAAATGTTGAGTAAAGCTGAATAGGCACGTTATGCAACAATTTCAAATACTGTTTTCCAAGAGGATCCTGTAGCACATGCAAAGGCTTCTGTTATGACGTTAGAAGGGAGAAGCATTATACGAAAAAATGTAGATGGAAAAATATCCTAAAGAAGTAAATCAAAACGTTACAATCAGATGCCTTTGGGTGTTAGAGTTGAAGGTGAATAGTCTCCTCTGTCTGCTTTTCAAAATATATCCACATAATGAAGCATCCAGCTTCCTCTCTTCCCAGCTTGTGGTGTACTTACATGTACTCTTTTACAACTTACAAGTATAATGGTTTACTAAACAGTTTCTTAACTTTTAACAGAAAAGTTTCCTCTTTCCATTTTTAAGTTATCCAGTTAGTCATTTTTTAATTATAAAACCTCAATCTGGGGACTTCCCTGGTGGTCCAGTAGTTAAGACTTCGCCTTCCAATGCAGGGGGTGCGGGTTCAATCCATGGTCGGGGAGCTAAGATCCCATGTGCCTTGTGACCATAAAACCAAAAACGTAAAACTGAAGCAGTATTGTCACAAATTCAATAATGACTTTAAAAATGGTCCACATCAAAAAAAAATCTTTAAAATAAATAAACAAACAAACAAAATACCTCAATCTGAAAGACACAGCAAAACAGACACTCCTATTCATTGCTCACAGTGGGTAGAAGACCTGCACTTCCCTCCACAAGGGATCATGTTTGTGAGAGGCCTGGGAGGAAATGGGAGGAGACCAGCCAAGTGCAGTGAAGGGCATTTGGAGGCCAAGCCTCTGAGTGCAAACAATGGTTAGCTGATCCCAGAGAGTGATTCCTGGACCAGGAGGCTAGATGCAGGCTTCTGCCAACACAGCTCTTAGGAACTCACATTGTAAGTCTCATAGTTGTCTTCTCATAGCCACTCACCTGAGAACTTTCCAGAAAACAGACCTCCAAGGAACCACTCTCATGGGTGGGATGCACTCTCCCCTCTCTTCCTTTGTACACTCAGCCTCTACCCACCCTGTTCCATCCACATGCCCATCACAGAAAATTGTAACGCATTCTGTCTGTGCTCCTCCCGGGTCCCCTGGAATCGTCCTTACCAGCTCTGAGCATCCATCCCCCAGCTTTGAGTTGTTTGCTGCTAAGGGCTCCTACCTGCAACTTTCTTCAGTGATTTCTTTTGAGCTGCTGACCTGCATTGCTGCAAACACGGAGAGTTGAAAGTGCTTCGGAGTTGATATCTGACCCACTGACACCAAACACCCTGGTCCCCAACACACACACACACACACACACACACACACAGAGCAGTCCTTAGGCAATGACTTATGTAAGGAGGGATATGAAAACCCAGTTCCCTGTCTCAAGCTGATTTCAGACGCACGCAGCAGCAAGCCGCAGCGAGCAGTAGCTGGAAGCAAGATCTCAGTTCCCGGGCCGCGAGTCGTAGCTGTTAGACCACAGGGGCCAGAGGCTAGGGCCTGGGTCCCCAGTCCTTGCCTGCCTTGTCAGGAATGAATTCAGGCAAGGAGGCAGAAGGTAAAGAGAAAAGTAAAAAGTTTACTGGAAAAGCAAACTACATGCGGGAAGACACACGGGCAAACTCAGAGAGAGAGTCCTGCCTTCGGGCAGTTTACATCCTTTATAAGGGGGCAGTCTTCCGGGTTTTTGTTTCCCTTCTGGCCAATCATCTTGCTTTGTCCCTCCTGGCTAATTAGCCTCAGGACCCTCCCCATAGGTGCGCACACACCTCTCCACCTCACGCACGGATCCTGCTGTTAAGGCCTCTGGGAGAAGCAGGACTCATTATGGCCGGGCATTGTCCCCTGACTTTTGACCCCCAAGGAGCCTTTCTGTGCATGCGTAATGTCTCCCTTGCCCCAGGGGGCAGAGGAGAGTGGAGATCCCTTGATACTTTATTCAAACAAGGTTTTGTCCCTCTTTGTTCTTGCTGTGACAGTTATCTTAAGACATCCTCAAGAGACAAAGCTTGGCTATTTACCCTGTCTCTGTCATTGCTGCCATTTCGGAGCGCAAACAGGAGGCTGATTTTAAGTGCCTAACCTGAAGCCCACCTATCTCCTGTCTCAGGAAATGCAAACAGGAGGCTAGGTGTAAGTGTCCGGCCTGACGCCCACTTTTTCCTGCCCCGTGAAATGTAAACAGAAGACCAGTCGTAAATGTCTAAACTGGAGCCCATCTATCTCCTGCTTCAAAGCCAGGAGAACCTTGAGGTGTGACTTACACTCAGAGCTTCTCTGGGGATCTGTCTGAGGCTGGAACTTGGCCTGAAATATCCCTCTGTCTCAGTGTCCCTCCTTCTCTACCTTGTTTCCCCTCATACTCTTTCCGATTCTTCTGGGAGCTCTTTCTTAATAAACCCCTTGCACAGATTCCTCTTTTCAGGGTCTGCTTCTGGGGAACTGA
Source organism: Delphinapterus leucas (assembly GCF_059928025.1). Lineage (NCBI taxonomy): Eukaryota > Metazoa > Chordata > Mammalia > Artiodactyla > Monodontidae > Delphinapterus > Delphinapterus leucas. Next base: position 146,564,975 of record NC_143132.1, read on the forward strand.
TGAAAAACTCAAAGTCTAAATGGGATTTAGGTACCTGGAGACCAGGGCCATTAAAAGGCCTTCAATGCCAAGAACATACCACACAACAAAGAATTTCCCACCCAAAATGGCCAAAGCACCCTGACCAGGAAACACTGGAGAGAGAGGGGGAAAGAAAAAAAAAAGAGTATTCAGCTCAGACCTAAACCAGAAAAAGTCCAAAGTTTAGCCTTGGTTGAGGAGGGAGAGTCAAATAAGGACACCAAGGGGGAGTAGCCAGAGAGACAGGGAAAATACCAAGAGATGGGAAACCAAGAAAGGTATGTGTTTCAAAAAGAAGGGGTCTCAGCAGTGTTAGGTGCTAGCGGTCACATAGGCAAGAACAAAGAAATGGTCATTAAGTTTGCTCCAAGGAAGTCTCTGGTGCCCTTGACAAGTGCCATTTCTAAGGGACAGTAAGACTGGAGCCAGATAAAGTGAAGAATGAATGGGTGTAAAAGAACAAGAGAAAGCTGGTGTGCTTGGTCTTGAATAGATGCAGAATAATAGGAGGGTGACTGAAGAAGAATTCGGGACAAAGGGAAATTTTTTAAGAGCACGCTTATAGGGATAGAAATGATTTGGTAAAGAAGGAGCAGTAGATGGCACAGGAGAGAGGAGGAAACAGAAAGAACATAGCTTGAGCAGGAAAGAAGAGATGGGCTCTATACCCTTTCCCAGTGGTCCCATTCTTAGAAGAATAATGCCTCTGCTCTTCAGCAGCCCACCTCTGACCCCTCCCTACAGGGAAGGAAATGCACCAAGTTTTCAAAATGACTCATCTTCCTCAAACAAGGGATTGAAAGACTTCTTGCTAAAGCAAAGAGAAAACTCATAGTCATAACCCCTCCCATCATATATGCAGTTCTCACACCCTACGTAGTCTTGAATAAAGATCAGAGCAGGTGGGAGAATTTGACCCTGAATTTTGAAAGATAAGATTTTCCTCCTTTGGGGATTCCCTGGTGGCCCAATGGTTAGGACTCTGTGTTTTTCACTGCCGAGGGTAAAAGAAAGGAAGGAAGGGAGGAAGGAAGGTAGGAAGGAAGGAAGGAAGGAAGGAAGGAAGGAAGGAAGGAAGGAAGGAAGGAAGGAAGGAAGGGAGAGAAAGAGAGGGAGAGGGAGGAAGGAAGGAAGGAAGGAAGAAAGAAAGAAAGAAAGAAAGAAAGAAAGAGAAAGAAAGAAAGAAAGGAAGGAAAGAAAGAAAAGGAAAGAAAGAAAAGCTCCTCCCGCCTTGCCTCCTGTGGCCCTCTGTGACCTCTATGGAAGGGCACTGCTCAAATCTTTCAGGAAAGAACTTGGGGCAAGGAACACAGCTGACCACCTACAGCTGCTGCATCTTTGAGATCTGCCCCAACATTCATATCGAGGCCACTCTGCCCAGGCTGCTCCCAGCTAATGCCTGAGCTCTGCAGTCTACTAGGGTCAAGGCAGGACTCCTCTAACTGGCCACCTTTGCTCTGGAGCTCTCCATCAGCCTGATCTAGACTTTCTCAGAGCTGCATTGCAACCTGAGCTTTTCCTAGGATCGTCCTTCCTCGCTGCTCCCCTTTTACAAGTGCCAGACCTGCAGCCTGGTCTGAGGTTCCCCTCTAGCTGCTTCTATGACCACTCCCCTTTACCTACCACAAGCATTTCCTACACTAAATCTCTTGCACTCCTAATTTCATCTTGGTCTGCTTCCTACAGGACACAAACTGACACAAATCCTTCTTCCTTTGGGTATCAGACACATGGCCCAAGACTGAGGTCTTGTTAATTCACCAGTTTGAAGATTTTACCTATATTGCATTTCAAACAAACACTTGGCATCTGTCGAAACATTATATCCAATTTTCGTATTTCAAGAAGTAAATGGTTAAGAAATTGTGGTTATTATTGATAGCTATGCTCGTTTTACAAATGATTGTTATAATCTCCAAAGGATCTGGCCCCAACTCATATCTGTCTCTTCCTTATCGAATAAGCATAGTTCCATAGATTGTTATTCCTGTTGTTTGCTCTTTTCTTGTGATTCTCCAAGAAATCACAATGAATAGACTGGAATAATGTCATGATACAAATAGAGTGAAGGATGCCACCCAGGCATTGTGTATCAAGAGTGTTCTTGGTTACCAGCTAAAGTTGACTTAAGCAATAGGGAATTTATCGCCATGATACAGGGCAGGGCAAAGGAGACTGACAGGACCAAGAGGAAGCAGGGGCACCAGGCTTGGGGATGGACAGAAAGAATCAGGGCGCTGAGGACCAGAAAGCTGGGAGCAGGACGCAGCAGCCAATGCATGTTGGGAAATCCTGTTCAGGACGACGCCAGCATGTTGGCCATTGCTGTAACGTCACCTGCACCTGCAACCATCCGTGTGTCCAACCGGTTGGGCTCAGCTGCCATCTGACTGCACCAGGGAAAGGAGAGAAGAGCTCCAGGAAGTTCCCCTTAATGGTGAGGGGACAGGCGTTACTACTACCAAGGCTAAGAACAAAGGGGAGAAGAAATTGCTTCAAAGAGTACAGGAAGATAAAAGGAAAAAAAGATGAATTCCACCACACCCTTCTAGATCTCAAACCAACCCTTTTCAATCATTCAAAAGGCATAGATCTGATTTCGAGATCTGCAAGTTTCTGTTTTGTAAATAAGTTCACTTCAACTATACTCCAATAAAAATTGAAAAGAAATTGAAAACAATTTCTAAATGCAAAAAAAACACACAAAACATAGAAAGTTTGTTCAAAGAAAATATCAGAGCAGTGGTTCTCAACTTTGGTTGATAAAAGGATCACCAGGGGATCTTTTATGAATCCTGGGTCTCAGGTCAAAACCAAAACTAATTAAGTAAGAATTAGGGGGTCAGGGCGACCCAGGCATCAGACCTTATAAAAGTGCCCGGGTGATTCTAACATGTAGCCAAGATTGTAAACAATCTTTCTTCTAGTAGAAAGTCCAATACATGAAAAAGACAAACAGTACTGCTTCAGCTGGACAGGGAGATTGGCACCATTCCCATCCTGTGGTCCCTGAGGTACCTCTAAGGAATCCTTTATACCAGCACTTAAGATGCGTTGTAACTATGTATATGTTGACTCATTTTTCTCACACCCCAAATCCAGTCTGTCAGCTTGGCTTAACCTTCAAAAAATAACCCGAATCCAACCAGCTCTGCTCCCTCCTGCTGCTGCTCTGGTCCAAGCCACCATCATCCCCCGCTTGGATTGTTGCCATAGCTTCCCAAAGGGTCTCCCCGCTTCTACCCTTGCACCCTGCAATCTGCTCTCAACACAGCAGCAGGAATAATTCTTGTATAAGGTTAGTCCGAGTATGGCTCTCCTCCACCCAAAGCCCTGATATGGCTGTTCCATTCAGAGTAAAAGGCAAAACCTCTGTGCCTCTAGATCAGGGATCAGCAAACTTTTGGAGTGAATATTTCCGCCTGTTCAGGCCATACAGTCTCTGTCACAACTTTTCAGCTCTGCAGCGGTAGCCAGAAAGCATCCACGGATGATGTGGAAATGGACAAGCATAGCTGCGTGCCAGTAAGACTTGATGCACAAAAGCAGGCAGGCGGTTGGACGTGGCCCACAGGTCCATGTTCGCCAACCCCTGCTGCACAAACCAGACCCCCCCAGTGCCTGATACCCCTCTGCCCCTTCCTTGCAGTCACACTGACTTCCTGGAAGCTCCAGGGATGCTCCGGGCAACCTCCTGCCTCTGGCAGTGTGTCCTGTGGTCCCTCTGACCTTGGCGTTTTCGTCTGGCTGGTCCCTCAGATCTTACCTTCTCAGTAAGGCCCATCACGACTGCCCTGTTTCCCATAGCACCTGTCTCCCCACATCCACCCCCAAGGGTACCCTAGGACCCCCCAACTCGTTCTCTAATTTTCTTTCCATCACACCTTTCCCTCTGAAACATACTTCACAATTTGCTTATGTATTAAGCTATTTATTGTCTGTCTAGAATGTCAACTGCCCAAGGGCAGAATATCTATCAGGATTCAACCAGAGCAGTAGAACCACAGGCGAGCTGGAGAAAAGGGATGGATCACGGGAGTTAGTCACGGTGCAGTCGTGGGAACAGGTGGCACAGCTGTGCGGGCTCTTGCCTCTGCAACTGGTGTGGAGCCTGGTGTGGCCCGACGTCAAGCTCTCCAGCAGTCAGGAAGGAGACCTGGCCGTGCGTGGGAGCGGGGACACGGTGGCACTCACGGGACAACCTTGGACCTCGGTGGCCCACTGCCTCCAGTCCAGGTGGCAGGGGGAATCGCGGCAGAAGCTGGCCCTCTGTCCTGGAGCTGCAGCAGGCTGGACCCAGGCCTCAGAGGAAAGGAAGGTGACCCCAGCACCAGGACGGTGGTCCAGCAGGTCGGCTCCCGTGTCACGAGCTGCCCCATGCACTGACCTTCAGAGACGATGCCGTAGCTTGGCTCCTGCCATGCAGAGCTTCTGCATGTTTCTCTGGGGCCATCTTCATCCCGGAAATGCACAGAGAAGGAAATTCTGGGACATGAAGTTCCAGCCTCGAGAGTTTGGCACATTATAAAGCCGCCCCAGGCGGGAATCCTATGGTCTGTTTGTTTACTGATGTATCAGAATCCCCAAAACCCAAAACAGTGCCTGCCTGACACATGGTAAGTGCTTTAAAAAGAGTGGATGAATGGATCACTGAATGATGAATGAATCCTTGATACTTGGGTGGTTATTTGATTCACATTAGCACCCCTGCTAGTGTGTAAGTTCCACGAGGGCAGAGAAAATGTGTTTTGTGCCCTGCATGGTACCGGCGGCACCTAACCTGCACCTTCAGTCTCCAGGCATGTGACCATGCCAGGAAACTCTGCCCAGAAGCCAAAAGTAGAGAGAACTTCCGGCCCTAATGGTCTCTCTGCAAGAACGTCAAAGGGTATCCTATACAGACCCACAGCGACTCTTCCTAAAATCCTTTCTCCAAATCCTCAGTGCCTCTATTCCTGACTCCCTCCCCAGGCTTTCTCCCCTTGCCCTCTGCTCCCCTCCCTCCTAAGATTCTGCCCTCCCAACTCTCCCCTCACCTCACCCTGCTGCACTGCATCTTCTCTCCCTCACATTCCTACACGAATCTCCACAGTGCCTGCTCCCACCCACTGCCTAGCATCTGAATCTATGCCGGAAGCCCAGGTGAGCCAGCAGAGGCAATCTCCCTCAGAAAACTGTGTGTGTGTCTGTACAGTAAGTCCCCAACCTATGAACCTTCAAGTTGCGAACTTTCAAAGATGCAATGTGTGTTCACATGTCCAGTCACGAAAGTTAGTTCCTGTGTCTGGCGTACATTGTCACGTGTGTGCATCCTCTACAAGTGGTTGTGCTTTTGTGTACTTTACTGTACAGTCCTGCTGTACAGAGTACAGTATCTTTGTTTCAAACCCAGGATATCTGGAAGCAAGCGAAAAAGCAGCAGTGATGTAGCTGGTACTGATTACTTCTGGTCCTGTTAAGAAGCGCCAAGTGATAAATGATGGAAACAAAAGTGGAGGAAGAAGTAACTGAAGAACCGAAGGGATTCACGATGCAGGAAATGGCAGGGAATTTTCTTTACTTGAGGCGGCGCTGTTAGTTTTTGAGGTACAGGATCAGAGGGTAGAACGGTACACGGAGGTTGCAGCAGCCACTCAGAATGCAACCCAGTGCTACCGTGTCATCTATGACGAGAAAAAAAGAGCTACTACCCAGACATCACTGGACCGTTTTTTCAAGAGGGTGGATAGAATTGAATCCAGCAAGGAACCAGATCCTGCGCCATCAGCGTCAGGCGTGAGTGACACTGCAGGTTGCCCTCTGTCCTCTATTGCTGACGATCCCTCAGCTCTGCCATCTCCCACCTCCCCTCCCTCCTCCAGTCAGTAACTCTTCCTGCTGTTCCCTCGATGCCAGCCCCTGGAGGCCAGCTGCTGTACTGCACTATTGTTCTTTTCAAGGTACTGCACTGTTAAGATTAAAAATGTTTTCTTTATAGAAAGAAATACCACTGTGTACCCTCCTTCATTTTCTGCTTTACCCATGGGGAGAAGGAAATTACTCAGTTTCATGTAAGTCCTGGCCATCCCCCTTTCTCTGACGTATTTTACATACATGGTAAGGGCCCTATACTCATTCAGCAAATGTTTATAAAGCATGTACTATGTGTCAAGTGCTTTGGACATATATACATAACCTACCCTGCCAAATTTCTGATTGGGCGTGTTTCTTTCAGATTTTGTTTTTGACACCTTCCTTTGGTTTCAAACCACATTTACAACAATTCTTTAAATTTAATTTATGTCTCCCTTGTACAATGATTTTCCCATCACTGAGTTCTGTATCTTTGGGGCAGCTAGAGTTCACCTTTGAGTCATTTTTTTTCAGGGACCTTTCTTTGGTAGCTACTTGACTTACCTTTTCAGAAGTGGAATGAGATAGATAGATGGACAGAGAGATGATGATAGATAGATAGATATTGATAGAATAAGATGTTGCACCATTCTTTTTTTAATTTCTTTTTTTTAATTGAAGTATAGTTGATTTACAATGTTGTGTTAGTTTCAGGTGTACAGCAAAGTGATTCAGTTTTATATATATGTGTGTGTATGTGTGTGTGTGTGTGTATATATATATATATATATATTCTTTTGCAGATTCTTTTCCCTTATAAGTTATTACAAAACACTGAGTATAGTTCCCTGGCTTGCACCATTCTTAAGCCAAATCTTTGCCCCATCTATTCCCATAATCTATGCTGTTCTAAGTTTTAATATTGTAGAGATGATATCAGAGGGAAGTATGATTGTCCCCCTTTGCAAGCCACCTGATTTTCTCCCTGGATGCTTTGGAAGCATTTGAGTTTTAAAATATAACCAGGATATGTCTGGATATTTTTTCACTACCGTAGGCAGATACCGCATTAGCCATTTCTATATAATCAGGTTTCCCACAGCTCGGGAACATCTGCTTCTAACACACATTTGAATGTGACTCTCATCCTTTTGCTCTGGTCTCTTTTTTTAGAAACCTCAGTTACCTCTGTTTAATCACTCCCCTCTGCTCCTAAGCGAGCCATCTGTCATTATTTTTAACTATTTGTCCACTTTTTCTGCATCCTGAAGAGTGGGTTTTGTGTTTTCCTCCTTCAGAATCTTTTTATTAGCTCTTCGGGCTTTCTCCTACTTCTTCATCCTAGAAGGTAAAGCTAACTTTGGCTTAGTGTTTCCTCCACAAACTGGAAGGCTGGATTCACCTAAGTCTCCTGATTGCCCTTGGAACCCTCCTGCCAGGTTCTGATGCCGAAGGCTGGTTGATGTCAATGGCTGTTTCCTATTCGGCCTGAACTGAACAGCCTACAGTGGGAGCCAAGGGCATTCCCAGCAGAGAAATGTCTTTGCACAGCTTCTTCCCAGCATTGGTGGAGCTGCAGAGCTTCCAGCTTTCTGCTGCTGGCTTGTCGTTTGCCAGGCCTCCACGTCAGGTAACAGCCGTGTCTCTGCCAACCCCGTCTCGGTCCTGCCGCCGGCCACCCCCGGCACAAGCCTCACCACCCAGCTGGATGCAGGCCCCGTGGCAGCTGCGTGAAACCAGTTGCCTCCCAGGGCTGTCCACTCCAGCTCCCTGGGCTGCGGAGTGGAATAGAAACTCAGCAGCGTGTTCTACGTGAGCCCCCGGCCCACCCTGGGCATCTCCAACCTGGGCCCAACAGGTCGAGGGTAATAAATTCTCCCAAGGTCTCCTCGATTGCCTCTGAATTCAGCTCCTTCCCCATCGTGCTGCCCTTCTGCCTGGGATAGTCAGCGCTCACAAGCACTGGAGATTCCCTTTGCCATGAACAATGCCGAGCTGCAGCTACAGAACAAAATCGGCCACACGTGTTTTAAGTCCTGGATCCCATATGTCAACACACCACTCATTATCACCTAGGAACCATGGCGTTCTGGCATTAATTTGCAATGGCGTTGGTCCTTCTCTTGGTACACGTGAATATTCTCTGCTCAGAGCAATGACGAAACTGGAAAATTCTCTCCCTCTTTCCTTGTCAAAACGATCTTCCTACTTTCCACCTAGCCCTAAACCCAACTGAGGTGTTCTGGATCAGAAATCTGTAGCCCAGGCTGCTGTGAGAGAACCAGACACACGGATTCATCTTATCTGGTGTGCACAGACACAGACAATGCTTTAGGATAAAAATCCTCACTTTAGAGTTTGCAGAGAGCTTGCACCTAGGCTCCTTCGTGACTCTTCAAGAGATGCATGGAAGAGAGAGATCTTGATGACCTCTGTTGCACCGGTGGCAGGAGTATACCGGGCATCCACTGCAGCTCTGCCCCAGCAGCCCTCTTCACCCTGGACAGCCTCTAGTTTGTTCCCATCGCTTCAGTCTCCCCGACTCTGGCAGTCTCTCCAGTCTGCCTCCCAAATGCCCTTGCTCAGTGTTACAGCATCTCTGGAGGTGATCCTCCGCTTTGGCTCACTGGGCTGGGGCTGGGCACTTCAGACGTCCCTCTGCTTCCTGCCCCACCCCCATGGCTGCAGCCCTGGTCCTGGTCTCACCCTGAGCCCAGTGCCTGAGCCAGCTCTGCTCCCTCCCACGCCTAGTCTGGAAACTCAGTCTGGGTCAAGCCCTGGCCTCCCCATTTACCTAGGAGAGCAAGACGAATATAGATGAGGGAACGAGGCCCCAGAGGGGGCAGAATATACTGTGACTACGTGATCCCCCAGGCCAGGCAGCCCAAGTTGGAAATGCAGCCTAGTCGTCTGCTAAGAGTGTGACCCTAGACAAGTGTCTCAACCTTTTCAAGTCTCTATTTCTCAGCTGTAAAAAGAATATCACGGTAATACATTTTTGCCTCCCAAAGGCGTTTTGCAAATATTAAATGAAATGGGTATAAGTTAACTGCTATGCCTAAGGCTTGGGGCCCGGTAAGCTGTCATTAATATTAACTGTCATTATTACTATGATTATTAATAAGGTCAAAGAATGAGTAAGTGCCAGAGATAGGAATTGAATCTTTATCTCTTCATTTTTAATAGCCCATAATTATAGAAAATTAGTCTATGATGGTAGACAGAAAGGGTCCCGAAATAGCTTTTGACTAAATATGGAGAGGTTTGATTACTTTCAGAGCTTCCGAGAGGTCAGAAAAATATTACTTGCCCTAGATAAATATTACTTAGCCATTTCTATTATTTTATGAGACTTCTCTGACAGGGAGCTCTAACAGAAATATCACTACTGACAGGTGAGTCGAAACACATTTTCTTGATCTTTGTTTTTGTAAACGAATACACATGATTAAATCCAATGTCTTAGGACTTCCCTGGTGGCACAGTGGTTAAGAATCCGCCTGCCACTGCAGGGGACACGGGTTCGAGCCCTGGTCCCGGAAGATCCCACAGGCCACAGAGCAACTAAGCCCGTGGGCCACAACTACTGAGCCTGCGCTCTAGAGCCTGTGAGCCACAACTACTGAGCCCGTGTGTCACAACTACTGAAGACCGAGCACCTAGAGCCCGTGCTCCACAACAAGAGAAGCCACTGCAATGAGAAGCCAGCGCACCACAACGACGAGTAGCTCGCTGCAAGTAGAGGAAGACTGCATGTGGCAATGAAGACCCAATGCAGCCAAAAATAAATAAATAAATTTATTTATTTTAATAATAAATAAATAAATCATAGTATTTATCCATGTGTTGATAGCACTCTGCTAAAAGCATTCTGGGTGGAATTGCCCTCCTGCGGGTCAGCTCTGGATCCATGGTACAGAGTGATCTGTGCAATTAACATAAGCAATTTTGCAGTAGCTCCCTTGGAAGCTGGACACGGCCTAAAGAGGCAGGGAGTATTTTTGATGACCCTGGACATCAGGGAAAATTCAGGCTCTTTCCTGGACACTTCTTTCCGTTAGGAGTAGGAATCTACGTTAGAGCAGCTTTCAAAGCAGCCACAATACACATGCCAAGGCCCGTCAGGTAATTAATCATGTGTGTTCCAGTGACACCATACCAGGCCCTTCTGCTCCCCCCAATAAGGTCTGTAGTAGGGTTTTCATTTTATCTGACGGACAAATCTGCCAAAGTCTTTATTGTGGGCCACAATCTTTATGGATTTGGCCAGATTATATTTTGATAGTTCGCAGCAGATGTGGCTACAGGAGAGGTGATGTGCTCTGGCTCAGATGATACACTTACCCTACACTGTGCAAGCTTTTACGGCCTGCTTCCAGATTTCCCGGCAAGGAGATGAACTCTGGGGCATCCCGAGCTCTAAATGGATCCAGATAATTTCTCTATAAAGAACTCTTAGTTATGATTCCTCGGGATTTACCCGTGGCAGTTTGCTCTCATTGCCCGGAGGTTCAGCTGGGTGAGACTTTGCTCATTCTGACAATGACCCCGAAAAGATGTAAAATCCATGGCAAACGGAGCATTTGCGAGCAAACCTAATCTAGCTGAGAGAATAACTCCTCTGTGCCAGGGGACGTAATAAACATTTCACATTCACACGCTCCTTTGATGCTCTTCACAGCCCTGTCCAGGTGGGGGTGTTATGATTAAGCCCATTTAAAGATGAGGAAACTAAGACTCAAAAGGGTTGGAGAACCTGCTCAAGACCAAATGGCCGGCAGTATGTGGAGAAGGACTTTAGCCAGATTCCCTGACTCTATAACCTGCTAACCAGGTCCCAGCCACACTTGTCCTCCTTTTTTCTGATTCTCGAATGTGCCAAAACAAATCCCACGTTAGGGTTTTGCTAACCTTTGCCTCAGCTGGGAGCACTTTTCTCGCGGATGAACTCCTGTTGTCATGCACGGCTCAGTGTACATGTTCTCTGCTTGGAGAACACAGGATGCTCAGAGCCGTCTTAGCAGGGACCAGGGAGATGAGGGAGTTGTCTATCATCTCCTGCTCATCACTGGCTGAGGGCTGCTCCGGGGGCCCTCTGTCCCGCTCTGTGCGTGAACAGAAGCTCTGGCTACACAGGGATGAAGGACGAGCACTAAAGAGCAGACATTCAACGTGGGTTGGCTTAGAGGTTCACTCACGTCCTCAAGAACCAGACAGCTTGCTTCCCTAACACTCTGGTCTGAAACGGTCCATTTCCTACACAGCTGCAGGCCAGCTCCCAGGAACACCTGCATCTTCCTGCCTCCTTGATCCCAGCTAATGAGAGAGACAGACCAAATCTTCCGATTAAGGGTAGAAAACTTCCCAGACATTTCTAGAAGACTCCCCTGCACATCTCACTGCTTTAGATTGGATCATGAGCCCCCTCGTGATCCAAACCCTACTGACAGGAAAACCTCATGTGCTTACGCTCAGATTCTTCGACCAATCGCTGGCCAGGGGGATGGGGCTACCATGACTGGTGATATTAACCAGGGCCGAGCACTAGAGCTGGGACACTCAGCCTTCCCTGAGAAATGGTTTGTTTAGGAAGGAGCAAGGGGGAAGTGGATGCCAGTAGGCTATCAAGTCTCCACTGCACTTTATAACCCTGGGGTACTTTAAGATTCTGCATTCTTATTTGCATAGACAAAAACTATACCTTCTCAGTACCTTCCCCACCCCAGCCCTGTCAATATCACATGTCTTGATTTTATTTACATCATAGCATTTATCATTCTCTACTATATACTTGTTTATTTATTTATTTATTTTTTATTATTATTTTTGTTTGTTTATTTATTGACTTAGTCTGTTTGCTCCACTGGAAAATGAGCTCCAAGAGAATAAGGATCTCGTCTGTCTCATATACTGCTATAGCCCTCACCCATAAAGTCATGCCTGGAACACAGTCGATATTAAATAATAAATATTTCCTGAATGAATACATGAACTAATCAATAAGCAAATCAACGAATCATGGCTCCTTCGACACAAAGCCAAAAGATAAGAGAGAGGTATGTTGAAGCCACTGATGGGGACTCCCTTAATCCCTGGCAGTCCTGGGAGAGAGTCAGGACTGCGAGAGAGCTAAGTGGAAAAGAATCCTGCTGCCCAGGCCTCATGGGTTCCCAGACGGGGTGTGGACAAGGTACAAGCAGTCAGCCTCCCTCCTATTAAATAGCCCTGCTGGGGACTGGCTAGAGCTAGGACAAGGCAGGGTAAAGGTGGGTCCCCTCTTTGGAAGAAGAGGTAGGTATTTAAGAGACTGAACAGCCAAGCCAGGGAGAGGAACAATTTTGAGGCAATGGAAACCCCTCCTGGATAGGCATGCAAAAGCCCCAGGCACTACCTAGACCCAACCACGGAGGTGCTCAGACCATGTGGTTTAGGTTGCCTCCTAAACCTGCTGAGTTCAACTAGGAGGTGCCAGAGAGATGCAAACAAATGGTGCAGACCCCGCTGGCCTGGACAAATGGACCACCACGGACGCCCTGAAGAACTAACAGAACAATTACACCCAACACACTACCCATGTCAGACGTACCAGCCACTCTGGACAGAAGGAGCCCATTCAAAATGTGGGCGTGCTGGGATGTGTGAATTGGCAGATGCACTGACCACTCAGGATGAGAAGTAGCCTCCAAATCTCTAGACAGGGGAGCATGAGAGGTGGAAGCGGGGTTAGAAGCGGGGGCGAGGGGACTGTCGTGCCATGCAGCGTGCACACCATTTTCGTGTAGATGATGCGTGATTTCAGGGGCCAGATTCGCCCCTGGCACACTGACTGCTCCATAAGCCCATCGAGGCTGACTCACTGCTCCCTGTTAGTACTCTGGACACAGTGCTATACTGTGTGGGCTCTGGTACCCCAAACAACGAGCCATTGCTGGCCCAGCATCGTGGAGGATACTGCTCTTTAGATTAGATGGAGAATAACTGGTGTCACTAGGGGGATGGGGTAGGGAGAACACTCTGCCTCAAAAAACAGTACCTAGGGGGCTCCCCTGGTGGCGCAGTGGTTAAGAGTCTACCTGCTAATGCAGGAGACACGGGTTCGAGCCCTGGTCTGGGAGGATCCCACATGCCGCGGAGCAACTGGGCCCGTGAGCCACAACTACTGAGTCTGCGCATCTGGAGCCTTGTGCTCCGCAACGGGAGAAGCCGTGATAGTGAGAGGCCCGCGCACCACGATGAAGGGTGGCCCCCGCTCGCCGCAACTAGAGAAAGACCTCGCACAGAGATGAAGACCCAACACAGCAAAAATAAATAAATTAATAAACTCCTACCCCCAACATCTTCTTTAAAAAAACAAAAAAAACTACCTAAGTTGAGACTTCCCTGGTGGTCCAGTGGTTAGGACTCTGTGCTTCCACTGCAGGGGGCGAGGGTTCAATCCCTGGTCGGGGAACTAAGATCCCATATGCCACACGGCACGACCAAAAACAAACAACTAGCAGCAGAAAAGCCCCACAGGATCCTGTTGGTCCAACGACTGCACTCACGGAGGCGGACAAGCACAGCTGATAGGGTTTCTCCTTCTCAACTCCCCAGTAAGCACGCAGGGTCTCTTTCTGTGGGCACAGCTTAGATGGATCATCTATTGCATTTTTCATGTTTTTCCTTTATTTTTTTAAAATGAAGTAGAGTTGATTTAAAATGTGGTGCCAATCTCTGCTATACAGCAAACTGACTCAGTTATACACGTAGAGACATTCTTTTTTTTCATATTCCTTTCCATTATGGTTTACCACAGGACACTGAATATAGTTCCCTGTGCTGTACAGTAGGACCTTGTTGTTTATCCATTCTATATATAATAGTTTGCATCTGCTAATGCAAACTCCCAATCCATCCCTCCCTCAACTCTCTCCACCTCAGCAACCACAAGTCTGCTCTCTATGTCTGTGTTTCTGTTTCATAGGGAAGTTCATTTATGTTGCATTTTAGATTTCACATATAAGTGATATCATATATTCTTTCTCTTTTTCTGATGTCACTTAGTATGATAATCTCTAGTTGCATCCATGTTACTGCAATTGACACTATTTCATTGGGTTTTTTTTGATCACTATCATTTACTATTATTTCTTTTTTTTAACATCTTTATTGGAGTATAATTGCTTTACAACCGTGTGTTATTTTCTGCTGTATAACAAAGTGAATCAGCTATACGTATACATATATCCCCATATCTCCTCCTTCTTGCGTCTCCCTCCCACCCTCCCTATCCCACCCCTCTAGGTGGTCACAAAGCACCGAGCTGATCTCCCTATGCTACGTGGTTGCTTCCCACTAGCTATCTATTTTACATTTGGTAGTGTATATATGTCCATGCCACTCTCTCACTTCGTCCCAGCTTACCCTTCCCCCTCTCTGTGTCCTCAAGTCCATTCTCTACGTCTGCATCTTTATTCCTGTCCTGCCCCTAGGTTCATCAGAACTTTTTTGTTTTTTAGATTCCAAATATATGTGTTAGCGTACAGTATTTGTTTTTCTCTTTCTGACTTACTTCACTCCGTATGACAGACTCTAGATCCATCCACCTCACTACAAATAATTCAATTTTGTTTCTTTTTATGGCTAATATTCCATTGTATATATGTGCCACATCTTCTTTCTCCATTCATCTGCTGATGGACATGTAGGTTGGTTCCATGTCCTGGCTGTTGTAAATAGAGCTGCAATGAACATTGTGGTACATGTCTCATTTTGAATTATGGTTTTCTCAGGATATATGCCCAGTAGTGGCAGTGCTGGGTCATATGGTAGTTCTATTTTTAGTTTTTTAAGAAAACTCAATACTCTTCTCCATAGTGGCTGTGTCAATTTACATTCCCACCAACAGTGCAAGGGGGTACCCTTTTCTCCACACCCTCTCCAGCATTTATTGTTTCTAGATTTTTTGTTGATGGCCATTCTGACCAGTGTGAGATGATACCTCATTGTAGTTTTGATTTGCATTTCTCTAATGATTAATGATGTTGAGGATTCTTTCACGTGTTTGTTGGCAAACTGTATGTCTTCTTTGGAAAAATGTCTATTTAGGTCTTCGGCCCATTTTTGGATTGGATTGGGTTTTTTGTTTTTTTTTTATATTGAGCTGCATGTGTTGCTTGTATATTTTGGAGATTAATCCTTTGTCAGTTGCTTTGTTTGCAAATATTTTCTCCCATTCTTAGGGTTGTCTTTTTGTCTGGTTTATGGCTTCCTTTGCTGTGCAAATGCTTTTAAGTTTCATTAGGTCCATTTCTTTATTTTTGTTTTTATTTCCATTTCTCTAGGAGGTGGGTCAAAAAGGATCTTGCTGTGATTTATGTCAGAGTGTTTTGCCTATATTTACCTCTAAGACTTTTATAGTGCCTGGCCTTACATTTAGGCCTTTAATCCATTTTGAGTTACTTTTGTGTATGGTGTTAGGGAGTGTTCTAATTTCATTCTTTTACATGTAGCTGTCCAAGTTTTCCCAGCACCACTTATTGAAGAGGGTGTCTCTTCTCCATTGTATATTCTTGCCTCCTTTATCAAAGATCAGGTGACCATATGAGCATGGGTTTATCTCTGGGCTTTCTATCCTGTTCCATTGATCTATATTTGTTTTTGTGCCAGTACCATACTGTCTTGATTACTGTAGCTTTGTAGTATAGTCTGAAGTCTGGGAGCCTGATTCCTCCAGCTCCGTTTTTCTTTCTCAAGATTGCTTTGGCTATTCGGGGTCTTTTGTGTTTCCATACAAATTGTGAAATTTTTTGTTCTAGTTCTGTGAAAAATGCCAGTGGTAGTTTGATAAGGATTGCATTGAATCATTGTAGATTGCTTTGGGGAGTATAGTCATTTTCACAATGTTGATGCTGCCAATCCAAGAACATGGTATGTCTCTCCATCTGTTTGTATCCTCTTTAATTTCTTTCATCAGTGTCTTTTACTTTTCTGCATACAGGTGTTTTGTCTCCTTAGGTTGGTTTATTCCTAGGTATTTTATTCTTTTTGATGCAATGGTAAATGGGAGTGTTTCTTTAATTTCTCTTTCAGATTTTTCATCATTAGTGTATAGGAATGCAAGAGATTTCTGTGCATTAATTTTGTATCCTGCTACTTTACCAAATTCATTGATTAGCTCTAGTAGATTTCTGGTAGCATCTTTAGGCTTCTCTATGTATAGTATCATGTCATCTGCAAACAGTGACAGCTTTACTTCTTCTTTTCCAATTTGGATTCCTTTTAATTCTTTTTCTTTTCCGATTGCTGTGGCTAAAATTTCCAAAACTATGTTGAATAACAGTGGTGAGAGTGGGCATCCTTGTCTTGTGCCTGATTTTAGAGGAAATGTTTTCAGTTTTTCACCATTGAGAATGATGTTCGCTGTGGGTTTGTCATATATGGCCTTTATTATGTTGTGGTAAGTTCCCTCTATGCCTACTTTCTGGGTAGTTTTTATCATTAATCAGTGTTGAATTTTGTTGAAAGCTTTTTCTGCATCTATTGAGATGATCATATGGATTTTCTCCTTCAGTTTGTTAATATGGTGTATCGCATTGATTGATTTGCATATATTGAAGAATCCTTGCATTCCTGGGATAAATCCCACTTGATCATGGTGTATGATCCTTTTAATGTGCTGTTGGATTCTGTTTGCTAGTATTTTGTTGAGCATTTTTGCATCTGTGTTCATCACTGATACTGGCCTGTAGTTTTCTTTCTTTGTGACATCTTTGTCTGGTTTTGGTATCAGGGTGATGGTGGCCTCGCAGAATGAGTTTGGGAGTGTTCCTCCCTCTGCTATATTTTCGAAGAGTTTGAGAAGGATGGCTGTTAGCTCTTCTCTAAATGTTTGATAGAATTCACCTGTGAAGCCATCTGGTCCTGACCTTTGTTTGTTGGAAGATTTTTAATCACAGTTTCAATTTCAGTACTTGTGATTGGTCTGTTCATATTTTCTATTTCTTCCTGGTTCAGTCTCGGAAGGTTGTGCTTTTCTAAGAATTTGTCTATTTCTTCCAGGTTGTCCATTTTATTGGCATATAGTTTCTTGTAGTAATCCCTTATGATTCTTTGTATTTCTCTAGTGTCAGTTGTTACTTCTTTTTCATTTCTAATTCTATTGATTTGAGTCTTCTCCATTTTTTTCTTGATGAATCTAGCTAGTGGTTTATCAATTTTGTTTATCTTCTCAAAGAACCAGCTTTTAGTTTTATTGATCTTTGCTATCATTTACTTCATTTATTTCTGATCTGATCTTTTTGATTTCTTTCCTTCTGCTAATTTTGTGGGGGGTTTTGTTCTTCTTTCTCTAATTGCTTTAGGTGTAAGGTCTGGTTGTTTATTTGAGATTTTTCTTGTTTCTTGAGGTAAGATTGTATTGCTATAAACTTCCCTCAGAATGGCTTTTGCTGCATCCCATAGGTTTTGGGTCATTGTGTTTTCATTGTCATTTGTTTCTAGGTATTTTTTGATTTCCTCTTTGATTTCTTCAGTGATCCCTTGGTTATTTAGTAGCATGTTGTTTAGCCTCCATGTGTTTGTATTTTTTATAGTTTTTTATTTTCCTGTAATTGATATCTAGTCTCATAGCATTGTGGCTGGAAAAGATACTTGATACAATTTCAATTTTTTAAAATTTACCAAGGCTTGATTTGTGAGTCAATATATGATCTATCCTGGAGAATGTTCCATGAGCACTTGAGAAGAAAGTGTATTCTGTTGTTTTTGGATGGAAATAAGTACCGCAGAGCAGAATAAAGAAAGAAGAGTGAAAAGAATTGAAGACAGTCTCAGAGACCTGTGGGACAACATTAAACACACCAACGTTCGAATTATAGGGGTCAAGAAGAAGAAGAGAAAAAGAAGGGGTCTGAGAAAATATTTGAAGAGTTTATAGTTGAAAACTTCCCTAATATGGGTAAGGAAATAGTCAATCAAGTGCAGGAAGCACAGAGAGTCCCATACAGGATAAAACCAAGGAGAAATACGCCAAGACACATATTATTCAAACTATCAAAAATTAAATACAAAGAAAAACTATTAAAAGCAGCAAGGGAAAAGCAACAAATAACATACAAGGAAATCCCCATAAGGTTAACAGCTGACCTTTCAGCAGAAACTCTGCAAGCCAGAAGGGAGTGGCCAGACATATTTAAAGTGGTGAAAGGGAAAAACCTACAACCAAGATTACTCTACCCAGCAAGGATCTCATTCAGATTTGATTGAGAAATTAAAACCTTTACAGACAAGCAAAAGCTAAGAGAATTCTTTCTTTTTATGGCTGAGTAGTATTCCATTGTATATATGTACCAAATCTTCTTTATCCATTCATCTGTCGATGGGCATTTAGATTGTTTTGCATTTTTAAAACCGATCCATTATCTTTGTATTTTGCTGAAATTTCTCCAAGAATATGGTAAACGGTTGAATAACAAGCCCAGAGGTTTTTTTTTTTTTGTGGTACGCGGGCCTCTCACTGCTGTGGCCTCTCCCGTTGCAGAGCACACGCTCCGGACACGCAGGCCCAGCAGCCATGGCTCACGGGCCCAGCTGCTCCGCAGCATGTGGGATCCTCCCGGACCGGGGCACAAACCCGCGTCCCCTGCATCGGCAGGCGGACTCTCAACCACTGCGCCACCAGGTAAGCCCAAGCCCAGAGTTTTTAAAAATTTATTTTATTGAAGTATAATTGATTTACATTTTTGTGTTAATTTCTGCTGTACAGCAAAGTGACTCAGTTATACATGTATACACATACTTTTTCAGATTCTTTTTCATTATGGTTTGTCACAGCATATTGAATATAGTTCCCTGTGCTCTACAGTAGGACCTTGTTGTTTAATGCATTCTATATGTAGTAGTTTGCATCTACTAATCCCAAAGCCCAGCTTTTAATACTAGGTTTCCCTTTGCTTCACAGGGATTATGGAGCACCATGGCATGGGCTGTGTGAGAATCTAGAAGCCTCCCCAAACGGAGCTCATGCCTGCTAACCTCTGCACGGCTCTTCATGTTCAAAAGTACGTTCTCCCCATCAATCTGCAAAGAAATGGTCCTTTGCCCTTTTCCTTTTACTGTGCCCGAGCTGGGTTTTCTCTCTCCTGTGTCTTTCTTTCTTTTGATGTTTTTGTTAATTAAAGTACCACTTAAATATAGCAAAGTGCACCCAGCTTCACAGTTGGGCTTGATGAACTTTCAATATGTATCACCATCCCTAGATCCAGGTACAGAATATTTCTGTCACTGGAAAAGCCTCCTTTATGTCCCTGCCCTGTCAATATCCCCTCCCTCAAAGCTAACCATTACTTTAACTTCTTGCAGCACAGATGACTTGGGGTCCGAACATGTTTCCTTACATTTTTTTAGGAACAGAGTGCCTGGGCTTCAGGGCACTTCAATCTGTCCCTCTTGACTTCCTGTCATAAAAAGTGAGAAAAGCAGGTATTATGGTGATAAAGGAGAGGTGGGACAGAGGGGGTGCTCCAGGCTCTGGCTACTCTAGTCATTTAGATCCTGGCTCTCAACCTGGGCCTCTTCTGCCCCTCGAGGAGTTTGACAATGTCTGGAGACATTTTTGTGTCATCAAAACCAGAGGTAAGTGTAGGGAGTGCTACTGGCATTTAGTAGATAGAGACCAGGATGCCACTAAACATCTCACAACACACAGAACAGCCACCCACAGCAAAGAATTATCTGGTCTAGGGACTGGATGTGACTGTCTTCCTTTTAGTTTCCTCCTCTGTTGCCGGTTTGGGTCTTCTCTGTGCATCTCTTCAGGGTACCATACCGGAAGCTGGGAGAAGGGTGTCAGACACAGCCAGCCTGCTACCCTAATCCTAGCTGTAACCCTAACCCTAACCCTAATATCAATAGTGCCAAGATTGAAAACTCCTAACTCAGAGAATGGCCCCCTTTAAATAGGGGTTGACTTAAGATCTCTTCATATTATCTTTGGGCCTCTCTGTACAGTTCAGATGCAAAAAGTGCGCAGGTGGTGTGTAGTCCAAGAATAGGTTCTTAATTTGTCTCCATCAGCGGTAACTAGTAGACATTTCATGCAAAAGCTGACTGGCTGTCTTCCTTTTAGTTTCTTCCTCTGTTGCCAGCTTGGGTCTTCTCTGTGCATCTTTTCAGGGTACCACACTGGAAACTGGGAGAAGGATGTCAGACACAGCCAGCCTGCTATCACAGTAATCCATAGGTCCCTTTTATATTTACATGTATAACTTTGATATTAAAGTGCAATGAACATCAACATTATTATTTTAAATGAAATGCTTTTGTGACTATGAAATAGGGAGCAATTTCACCCAATGGGAATTCCAGGAGAGCAGATGAAATTGAACAAATTGTTTTCTTGACTGTGGACCTTAGCTTTTTCTAAGGAAAGGCTGTTAGCAATGTTCTCTTTTAACAGTATGTTATTGATCAGGCTCCCAGGGAAATTTGCTAGCTCTGCAATGTAGGTCAGAATCACAATTTATAACTGACCACTGATGCTTTTTCCCTAGGAAATAACAGATTCTGCAATCAAGGGCAACGCATTCTAATTTCCCCTCCTGGATCTCAAGAGCATCTCTTGAGCCTCATTTTTATTAAGATATAAATTGTACTACAAGTGTGTGAGAAACACGATTAGAAGGAAAAGGCTCACAGAGCCAATGACAGTTTTGTTTTATTTCTGTTTAGTTTAATCAGACAACAAAAATTGTACAGGAAAATACCCGTATTCTCTCTCTACCTCTACCCCGAATAGCAAAATTCTTTATAAAATACATCTTATTTATCAGGCATAATTGAGAAATTAGGTATTTCACGTCAGTAAACTTTCCAGGTAAATGAAACTTAGCTTTTAAGCAGGAAAACTCATTTTGTTTAAAGCATGAAATCTTAGCTAGTCTCTGTCAATAAAAATTTTACTCATTCTTTAGAGCACCATCTCTTTATTCATGAGAAATTTCTTTTATTGACCTCGTCAAAAAGAATCTCTTCTACTTAGCATTGCTGCTGGATTTTAATTGTGTTTCCATATGTTACACCTATATTGAGGGTCACTCCAAGAACATGTAAATAAAATAAATGAGTTTGCTCCCTTGGATAAATAAGCTATCAAACCAACACATGATGGACAAAAAGGGAGATCAAGAAAGACACTTTAAAGAGGATTAAATGAGTTAATGTATTTAAAGCACTTGGAACTATGCCTGGCACGTCATAAGCCCTAAATAAACGTCACTGACTATAATTATTGATTTTATTATTAGAGTTAAATAACATGGATTGCTCCCAGAGAACAATACTTGATTGTAGTGGAATATAATGTACCCATCAGATGGAGGACTGTCCTTCCTTGAGGGACCAGAAAAAAGAGAATGCTACAGGAAAACACTGGCTGGACCCAGCCCAACAGTGTCTGAGAGAGGATGTCTTTGCTAAGGAGACATCTGTTGACCAGGGGCAGGTACATCTCATATTGTGGAGGTGGTGATACGAGTAAATATCTCCACTCTTTCTCTGTTTTCTCGTTTCAAGTTCATTGATCAAGAATATAAATCAGTTTTCCCAGTTGAGAGGCTTAATAGAGACTACATGCCCAGTGGACTGCAATCTAGATATATTTTCTTAAAACCTGGACTAGCTGGCATTTAAATGATAACTTAGCTTTCTGTATGGGGTATCCATGGACAGAAGGTAACGGTTGGAGGGCAGGTCTGGACTCTTTGGCACATCTGTTTTTCCTGTGCATTAATAAACTGGGTTTGTACTTCAGGCTCCACAAGTTTGGTTATTGTGAATCTATTCCTGGAAATTGAATCCACTCAGTAAGTAAGCAACAAGTTGGGTTTCTGAGTCAGCCTTTTGGCTGGGAAGAATTCACTAAGGCATCCCAGAGATAGCATAACCTCTCTTCACATTGCCAAGAACCACAAGCCATTACTTCTACAAATTTAGCTATCTTTAAGGCATTATTTGTGTTGCCTTATATTACAACTATTTATACACTTAATCACATTCAATTATAAATTCCATGAACACGATAATCATTCATTTTTACCATCTCCTATGATACTTAATATATGAAATGTTGATGAGAAGACAGAAATGAATATTTTTTATATATTCTTAGAAGGCATGCCAATTGGAAAAAATTTGTAGGGAAGAATTAGGCAGTACTAATCAAACTTTCATATGTGCATACTCTTTGACTAATTGTAACTCTCAAAGTCTAGTTTAGAGAAAAACATGCAAGCATGCATAAAGAGATGTGTATAGGCTATGTTTTAGCACTGTTTATAATCATAAAAAAATTGAAACAGTCTACATATTCATTAATAGAATGAATAAATAATCCATTGCATATCTGTCCTATTGAATACTAATCAGAAAATTAAAAGAATGAGGGAATTCTAATGTTCTATCATGAAAAAAGTTCTAACGCATATTGTTGGGAGGGGAAAATAACAACACACACACACACACACACAAATAAGGATTACATGGTACATAGACAAAAATCATGACATGATACCATATGTCTTCTCTGAGTACATTTACATATATATAGATGTGTAGGAAAATTTGTAGGGGTACACGCCAGACTGATAACTGTGAACAGCCTATGGAAAGGAAAAGCTATATCTGAGTTTGGGATTATAAACTTATTTGTAATGTTTTAATTTTTTAACAATAAGAATGTATTCATATTTTAACTATGTGAATACAATTTTTTAAAAAAAATTATTAATACTAAACAGCACAAGGGCAAACAAATAGACGGAGAAACTTCATAGATAAACCTAGGTGAAAAACATCTATAAAGATGACAATACCTCCAAAATTAATTTGTAAACTTAAAGTACTCAAAATAAAAATCCTAGCTATTTTTGGAAATTTATAAAAGAATTCTATGAGGAAGCAAACTTATTTTGAAATAAATGACATTCATAGCATATATCACGGAATTTTATTTGTGTACAAGAGTTTTTTAATAAATTTTACTTTAAGGATTCTGCTGAAGTTCAAATCAATGCTACAATTAAAATCAAAAGGCAACGATTCATGTGCTTCTGAGTTGACTACCTACTTGTTTTTACTTTTTTATTGCGGTTTATTTAACATGCACACATGCAGGTGTATAGATCATAGGTATGCAGCTCAGAGAAATATCACAAAGTGAAGAAACCCAGGTCCAGAAACAGAAGGTCACCCAGAAACTCCCCTCCTGCCGTTTCCATCATTGGCCCCTCTACTCCCCAAGATCAACCACCATCCTGACTTCTGATACCACAAGCTTAATTTTGTCTTTTCTGAACATTACAAAACTAGATACCATACAGTACGCTTTCCTTTATGCCTTGCTTTCTTTATTGAACATTATGCTTTGAGATTCAAGCCTATTGTTACCTGAACCCCACGGCTCATTTTCAACGCTGTACAGTGTCCCCTTGTGGGATAATGGACCACCTCTTGGTCATCCCTTTCACTGTTGATGGACCTGCCTTGCTTCCAGTTCTACTTTTTCAAACGAGGCCGAGCAACAGACACTCTCACACACTGGTGGTGAAAGTAAATTTAACCTCTTTGGGTAATGGTTTGGCCTCATCTATCAAAGTTGAACATACTATTCCTTGTTATCCAGAAATTTTGCTCCAAGTACATACCCAAGAGAAATGCATGCCCTTGTTTACCAAAATAAAGGTACAAGGAGGGTTCCTAGCAGCGTTTTTCTTATTTTATTTTTATTTTAAACATGGCAATTACTACACTTGTCATGTGAGTTTGAGATAAATGGGATAAACATAATGGATATGTTTATATTTAGAAACCCTGCTTGAGATGCTGTGAAACGGTGTTTTACACCCTATGGGACTTAGCTAAATAAAACCGATCTAGAAATGAACCTAAATATTAAACTTCAGCTTGCTGGAAATAATACCTTATGCAGGAGTGTCACCTGTCAACCTTGCCATTGTGCTACTTTGTTAAAAAGTGCTAGACACCTATCAGTTCGCGGTCTGCATAGCTCTTGGAACTAAGATTTTATTTCATCATGAGCTTGGGTATTACAGTGAGTTTTCCATTTAATAAAATAATTAGCTTCACTAATGATTTAATTGTCATCTTAAATTACTGTTAACTGAACCTGAATTCTACTTCATTAACTTTAAAAATATAAGGCCATTGCTAAATTGAATTTAGAATGTCAGCAGCTAAAATAACAAAGAAGAAAGATATTCACTCTGTGGTTTTCAAACCTGCTCCACAGATTATTTTAAAGGCAGAAATAACTCCATATGTTATATGGTCTAAAACAATAACTTAGAGAACATCTTCTTTTTAATGACATTCTTAATCAAATCACAAACTGAGCATCAAGAAAAAAAATCTATGAGCATAGAGAAATTATTTCTCAATATCTGAAACATTATGAAGTGCAAAGACATCCCTTATTAAGTTAAAATGTCAAGTATATAACAAACGCTAGTTTTACAAATTTACGTTTAATAGCAAAATAATCAAAATTATTTGGAGATGGCAACTTATCAAAATTAATTCACCGTGTAGGCTATTCTGGTTTTATTTAAGACTTTGAAAATTAATTTAAATGGAGATTTTCCAAAAGACCCAGCAATTCCACTCCTCCAAAATAAATTTCCACCCATGAGAAATGAAAACACATGTCCACACAAAGATGTGTATGGTAATGCCTTAAGCAGCTTTATTTATAATAAGCAAAAGTGGAAATAACCCATATATCTGTCAACCGATGAATAATAAACAAAATATAGTATACCCATATAACAGAATACTATTCAGGAGCAAAAAGCAATGAGGTACTGATACATACTAAAGCATGGATGGGCCTCCAAAACATTGTGCTAAGTGAAAGGAACAAGACATGAAAGATCACATACCGTATGATTCCATTCATGCAAAATGTCCAGAAAAAGCAAATGCATAGACACAAAGTGGATTCATGGCTGTCGAGGTGAGAAAGACAGGTGACGGCTAGTGGACACGACGTTTGTGTGATAAGTTCTATAATGAGAATGCAATGATGGTTGCACTGCCCGGTAAATATACTAAAAATTACTGAATTATTCACTGAAACTGGGTTAAGTTTATGGTACATAAATTATGCCTCAATAAATCTGTTTTTAAAAATAAGATTTTATTCTGGAAATGAGCCAGGGTGTTATGGATTGGTTGCAGTTTGACATCGGCGCACGTGAGGCCTTTCTGTCTGTCTTCTCAAAAGTTCTTGTGTTGCTACAGATGGCCAAAGAGTACATGAAAAGCTGCTCAACATCACTAATTATCAGAGAAATGCAAATCAAAACTACAATGAGGTATCACCTCACACCAGTTAGAATGGGCACCATCAGAAAATCTACAAACAACAAATGCTGGAGAGGGTGTGGAGAAAAGGGAACCCTCCTGCACTGTTGGTGGGATTGTAAATTGATACAGCCACTATGGAGAACAGTATGGAGGTTCCTTAAAGAACTAAAAATAGCATTACCATATGACCCAGCAATTCCACTCCTGGGCATATATCTGGAGAAAACCATAATCTGAAAGGCTGCATGCACCCCAGTGTTATTGCAGCAGTATTTACAATAACCAGGACCTAAAGCAACCTAAATGCCTATCAACAGATGAACGGGTAAAGAAGATGCAGTGTATATATATATATATATATATATATATACAATGGAATATCACTCAGCCATAAAAAAGAACAAAATAATGCCATTTGTAGCAACATGGATGGACCTAGAGATTATCATGCTAAGTGAAGTAAGTCAGACAGAGAAAGACAAATATATGATATCACTCATATGTGGAATCTAATTTTAAAAATGATACAAATGAACTTATTTACAAAACAAAACAGACTTACAGATATCAAAAACAAACTTACGGTTACAAAAGGGGAACGGTGGGGGGAGGGATAAATCAGGAACTTGGCATTAACATACACACACTACTATGTATAAAATAGATAACCAACAAGGACCTACTGTGTAGCACAGGGAACTCTGCTCAATACTCTGTGATAGTGGAATATTACTCAGCCATAAAAAGGAACAAAGCTGGGTCATTTGTAGAGATGTGGATGGACCTAGAGTCTGTCATGCAGAGTGAAGTAAGCCAGAAAGAGAAAAAAAATATCATATATTAATGCATATATGTGACATCTAGAAAAATGGTACAGATGAACCAATTTGCAGGGCAGGAATAGAGACGCAGATGTAGAGAACGGATTTGTGGACACAGGCGGGGAAGGGGATGGTGGGACGAACTGGGAGATTAGGTTTGACATAAATACACTACCATGTGCAAAATAGCTAGTGGGAACCTGCTGTATAGCACAGGGAGCTCAGCTCGGTGCTCTGTGACGACCTAAATGGATGGGATGGGGGAGGGAGGTCCAAGAGGGAGGGGATATAGGTATACACATAGCAGATTCACTTCATTGTACAGCAGAAACTAACACAATATTGTAAAGCAATTATACTCCAATAAAAAATAGATAGATAAACACAATTTTAAAAAATTACTCTGTGGGGCTTCCCTGGTGGTGCAGTGGTTGAGAGTCCGCCTGCTGATGCAGGGGACACGGGTTCGTGCCCCGGTCCGGGAAGATCCCACATGCCGCAGAGCGGCTGGGCCCGTGAGCCATGGCGGCTGAGCCTGCGTGTCCGGAGCCTGTGCTCCGCAACGGGACAGGCCACAGCAGTGAGAGGCCCGTGTACCGCAAAAAAAGAAAAAAAAATTACTCTGTGATTATATGAGAAAAGAATCTAAAAAAGAATGTATATATATATATATATATATATATATATATATATATATATATATATCTGAATCACTTTGCTGTACACCTGAAACTAAGACAACATTGTAAATCAACTATACTCTAATAAAAATTTTTTTAAAGTTCTAATGTTGCATCCTCTGCATTTTCATAAAGCTCACCGTGCAAAGGATCATAAAACATAATAAAAATGTAAAGCTATTCCATTAGCTGATAGAATAAGGAATCAAACAGATTCAAGGAGGTATTTATAAACTAATATAACTTTTAAAAAAATACATCCAGGGGACAGAGAATTAACAGAATTGTTCATGAAGATTTTTTTTTTCATTACCTCCTTCTTCACCCTCAAGTTCCTTCTCCATTCAGGATCCAGAGTAAATTATTTTTAAACCTAAATCAAATCACACCATTGCCCTGTTAAAAGCCTTCAGCAGGGCTTCCCTGGTGGCGCAGTGGTTGGGAGTCCGCCTGCCGATGCAGGGGACGCGGGTTCGTGCCCCGGTCCGGGAGGATCCCGCGTGCCGCGGAGCAGCTGGGCCCGTGGGCCGTGGCCGCTGGGCCTGCGCGTCCGGAGCCTGTGCTCCGCAGCGGGAGGGTCCACGGCAGTGAGAGGCCCGCGTACCGCAAAAAAAAAAAAAAAAAAAAAAAAAAGCCTTCAGCAATAAGAACAATCTCTACCTCACTCCTTACCCCAGTCTGTAAGGCTGCTATGTTGTCACCTTTGTCTACTCTCTGGACTCAGTTCATCTCGTGTTGCTAACGCCTAAATAAACACCAGCCACACTGGGCTTCTTTGCTGTCCTAAAAACTCCACGTTTGTTCCAGCCTCAGGGCCTTTGCACTGGCTATGCCTTGAAAGGCAGCAAAGCACAGAGGTTAAGTATACAGACTGTGGTCCCATATTGCCTGGCTTTCTGTTTAAATATTAACAGTGTGACTTTCAGTGAGTTATTTAATTTCCTTGCACCTCATTTCCTCATCTGTATAATGGGAATAATAACTGCACATACATCACAGGGTTTTTAGAGGATTCAGTGAAATAATGTGTAAAATCTTTTTCCAAATTATCTGCATGAAATGATCTTTCTTCCACAGATCTTTTCAGAGAAGGCCTCTTATTCAAAACTCGGTTCAGGGACTTCCCTGGTGGTCCAGTGCATAAGACGCCGAGCTTCCACTGCAGGGGGCGTGAGTTCAATCCCTGGTCAGGGAACTAAGATCCCACATGCCGCACGGCAGAGCCAACAAAAAAAGGCAAACTTGGTTCAAATGTCATTAAGTAATTTCCAGCCCCATTTATTCAATACATATTTATGAAATGCTTGCTATGTGCCAGACACTTTTTGGGTACCATGAAGAAAACAAAGATCCCTGCCTTTGTGTGTGGAGTTGACTTTCTCATGGGACAAGACAGATGATACAGGATAACCACAGCAAATATAGCATACGTCAGAAGCAATAGATTGTCAGAGGCTGTGGGAGAAAGAAAACAGAGCCCAGGCTACAAGAGACAGGCAGCTCAGGAGTTGGAGTGGGAAGGAGCCTAGCAGCACTCTCTGGGTGGTCAGGGACACAGAAAGGTAGCATAGAAGCAAAGAGCTGACGGAGTCGAAGGAAAGCAGAGGTTGTGTGTAGGAAGCGCACTCCACACCGTGGGAACAGCCAAAGCAGAGGCTCCGAGGCTGCAGAGTGCCTGGTGGGTCTGAGGACCTGCTGGGGGCCGCAGGCTCTGGAGGAGGGGCAGCAAGGGGGGTGGAACCGTGGCCAGAGAGGGATGTCAGGGTGGGCCGTGTAAGGCATTGCCTTCTTCTCTCAGTGGCAGATGGATGCTAAAAGACCCCCACCACCCCTGACTCCTGACCCCTGAAACAGTGAGGTGTAAATGTGTGCTGGTTTAAGCCACTAGTCTATAGTAATTTGTTACCCAGCCACAGAAAACGAAGGGGGAGCCATTGAAGTGTTTTGAGCAGAGGAGTTGGGTGATCTAACTTGTGCTTTAGAAAGACTACTCTGGCTGTTGCATGGAGAATAGACTAAAAGAGGCCGAATTAGAAAACCATTGAAATAGTCCAGGCAAGACATGATGGGGGCTTGTACTAGGGTGTGAGGTCATGAGACGCAGTCATATTTTCTCTTTCTCACAGATCTTCTACCTAAATTTTCATAACTTTTTACTTCTTCGCTATAACCTCTTTCCTTCCCCAACCCACTCCTAAAAGAATGAAAGTCCTGTGAGGACAAGTACCTTGTCCAACCTGTGCATCACTTTAACCACTGCATCTAAAGCACATGGTGGGGATTAAATGAATGTTTGTGGAATGAGTAAGTTGAAGAATGAATGAGTAAATGAAATGAATGAATATGGGTTCAAATCCACTTTTTATCCTTTGTGCAGTATAAGCGTGATTTTAATATATGATAAATGAGACATTTCAGATTAATGAAAGGATTTTAAAAGCTGTTATTTGGGGCTTCCCTGGTGGCGCAGTGGTTAAGAATCTGCCTGCCAATGCAGGGGACAAGGGTTCGAGAGCTGGTCCAGGAAGATCCCACATGCTGCGGAGCAATTAAGCCCATGTGCCACAATTACTGTGCCTGCGCTCTAGAGCCCGCGAGCCACAACTACTGAGCCCACATGCCACAACTACTGAAGTCCACATGCCCAGAGCCCATGCTCCGCAACGAGAAGCCACTGCAATGAGAAGCCCGTGCACCGCTACAAAGAGTAGCTCCCGCTCGCCGCAACTAGAGAAAGCCCGCGTGCAGCAACAAAGACCCAATGAAGCCAAAAATAAATAAATAAATAAATTTTTTAAAAAAGAGCTTAAAACCTGTTATTTGGATAGCTAACAACTTAGAACAAAAACTAGATACTTAGCTCATACTACACACTAAAATAGAAGGCAAATGGTTTAAAGGGTTTAATATAAAAAAAATCCTAAAAGAACAAAGAAAAAAACTTGAGTATTTTAATGTGGAAAAGGACTCTCCAAAGGCAGAAACTACTAAAAAAAGATTAATAGGTCTTGATAACACAAAAATTCTTAACTTCTGCACAGCAAAACCATTATGAACAAAATTTAAAACCCAACAACAAACTCAAACAAACATACCAAAGAAATCACTATATGGGATAGTGGATAATGTCCTTCACAGATAAATGACACTTACAAATATATATAGGAAAAAATCCCCCATAGAAAAATTTGGCAAAAGTATAGGAATAAAAATTTTAAATCAAGACATATAAACGTTCAATAAGCATAAGAAACATTCAACCTGACTATAAATCACACATATGCAAATTAAAGCATAGATGCAAATTAAACACTTTTCACCTTATCAGATAGGTATTGATTTCTTTTACTACAAATACCTATGTTGGCCAAGTCACTGGTTAGTGGGCAGTGTCATCCACTCTGCTCACATGAGTATGAATTGATACACTATTTCAAGAAATGAGTAGTAGCATGCTGCCAATACCTTTAACATGTCCATAGCCATTGACCTCCTAATTTTACTTACTACTTACTATAAAGAAAGTATCCAAGATGCACACAAATGTGTATGTCAACACAATGGAACACTAGACAGACAAAAATATAATCATTATAGGAGAGATATTCATTGTATTGAAAAATGTTCTCAATGTACTAAATTGTTAAATGAAGAAAAATGTTATAAAGCAGATTATACAGAAAGTTCCCAATTTTTAAAATGTACATATACAATTTTTATGGTTGTGGTGATCACATGAATATATACATGTGATTAAACTGACAGAACTATACACATGCAGTGCACCAATGTCAGCTCCCTGGATTTGGGTGTTATACCATCGTTGTATAAGATGTGACCATTGGGCGTAACCAGGTAAGGATACACAGGACAGATCTGTACTATTTTGGTTAATTTCTTATGACTCTATAATGGTCTCAAGACAGGAAGATTTTTCCCTGAACATATACTTTTGAGAATACGGAGAAATACAACAAACTGCTAACAGTGGTTTCCACTGATTTATAAGATTTGGGTGATTTTCATTTTCATCCCACTTTTAAAACTTTTCATCAATGAGCAAAGATTAGTCTTATAATCAGAAAATGTTATTATATTGTTTTAACTAACATAAAAGCCTAAAGATGTGCCAAGAATTAAAACCTTTTTTTGAGTATGTATGTATGCGTGTGAGGGTACATATATACACATGGTATACATATGAGGAAAGATGGATGAATGGATGATAGATAGATAAATAGATGATAGATAGATAGATATGGGTGATAGATAGATAGATACAGGTGATAGATACAGGTGATCGATAGATAGATAGATAGAGATGATAGATATAGACAGATAGACAGATCAAGATGATAGATATAGATAGACAGATAGGGAGATAGAGATATAGATAAACAGATATGGCCATTTACAAAATTTATCAGATAGTGGAATGGATTATCACAAAAACATTTCTGTTAATGTAAGGAGTATGAATACATGAGCCACAGACAGAGTTTTCATATTAGTGTTTAGTGACCATGTTGTTAAATAAATTCAGTTAATAATCAGTCCTTTATATTTATGTAATTTTGTATTACATGTTATATTGTGGTCAACTACAAATACAGATGTTAACACCAACAAACGTCAATTACAAATGTCATAAAATGGTCTTGTTTCGTCTCCCTTCTCCCTATCAGTGCAGTGTCCTTGACCGGTTTCCTTCTCCTCGATACCCCTCACCCACAACACAAGGATTGTGATGAAATAGTTTGCAGTGGAAAAAAAAACACAGTTTGCATCTGGTATCTCCTTGTTAGCGTCTGTGGTTGTGGGCAAGTCTCATCCTCTCTGAGCTTCAGTTACCTCCTCTGTAAGATGGAAATACTAATACCTACTGACAGAGTGGTCGGGAGCATTAACTGAGAAGATACAGGCAAAGTGGACGAGTAGGTTCTCAGTAGCAGATATGAGTACCTGCCTTTCTATTTGTCCACTTACTGCCCATTTCTTTACTTCTTAGTGTCAACTCTTTGAAGCCCTTATTTTCTGAGAAAACACGTGGATAAAAAGGTTGCAGAGACTAGGGCACTCATTTTCTCAGCAAGCTCCTATTTTAAGACTTCAGCTCACTTCTTTAGGGGTAGGGGGGATAGGGTAGGGAGAGGAAGTGGAGAAGGGAAGAGACTGATAATTTTTTGTCACCACAAAGAGTCCAGTGCTGTGTGAAAGACAGCCTCTCCCTCGTAGAACAGTTACTGGAGATCCAATTTTACTGAACAAACCAGGAGTACATGTCTCTAGAAGAACTCCCAGAACTTTAAAAGAAAGCTAAGAGAAATTCTATTCTAATCTCTCAAGGCACTATTTCTTCCTCATGTCATTTTTAATGCTGCTGAATGTCATCATGCAATGACTTTAGTAGAAGACGACTTTTCAAAATGGCACAGTTTCTCACCTTTCCCCAAGAATTCATCTTATATTTCAAAAGGCCTGGTCAAGCTCTTGTCTCAGTCAGACTAACACAAGGTCTCAGACTTAGCAGTTTCGAAGAGGGCGATGGGGAATGAAAGGGCTTGATTTGCCCCTACAACATAGCACAGCCTTAAATCTTAAGAGCCTTCACATCCTGGGTTCGCCTCCTCTGCTTTTGAGCATCGCCACAGACTGAGCATTTCACACTGAGGTCATCCAGCCCTAGCTTCCAGCTGACTTTCAAAGCCTCCTCAGGACAGCCCACCGTGGTCATTCCCAACACGCAAAGAAATAACTGCAATGTGTGTGCTCCGTAAATAACCATAAGTGAGAAATGAAATCGGCCCGTCTTACATCTGACTCACAATGCAGCAAGCCCAGGGGTCTTTGGTCTGCTGGTCTCATTATATAATAACCCCTCTGGTTCGGAGGTGCATGTATATCAGTGGTTGAGCTGTTCGTCTTTTACCATTTTGTCATCTCTCAGTCCTAATCTAAGTGTACGGAATAGATTCTGCAGGGTCAAGCAGGTAGGACTAAATTTTTAAACGTGCACATATTTAGGTAGAAATCTCTAGTGTTTCACTGTAGTGGGCATTTGTTTCCATGTTCTGAGCCTGGCTGTTCCACTTTACCCCTCACCCTTGGAGCTGCCAATGTTTCCAGAAAACTCCTTTTCTGGGAAATTTAGCCAGAGTCCGTTTCTGTTGTTTGCAAGCAAGAACCCTGAGCGATATAACCTTCAAGACAGCGTGATACACTCTCATAATCTAAGATAATAGCAAGAAAAATATCTGGAGAACTTTAGGTAATGTGAGTACTAAAAAAAGTATACTTGAAAGAAAAATGTTAATGAAATACTATTGGGGGGAAAGCAATTTACAAAACAGTATGTATAGTCCCATTTTTGCAAAAGAAAAACATATGGGTATTATTTACTTGTCACAAAAGACTAACCAGATACATACCAAAATGTTGAGAGGATGATTTTCATGAGAAGGGTGTGCCTCTGATACTCGTTTAATTCTTTTAGCCTCTCCATACTTGCTGTATTTTCTACAATGAACACGTATTCCTTTTGCAATATAAAAAAATGATCAATGTTATTTTAAGAAATGCATGCTCCAGGATGAACTTACAGAATTAGGGGTTAGTTACTGATGGAAAACTACGTGAGCAATTAATGAAATGTTATTCCAAAGACCTGCCTTTGTAAAGGCTCTTGAATCTTAATGATACCACTGGAGTGCCTCACCTATTGTTACCCAATCCTCACAAACTAAACATGTACAAGTAGGTCATGTTGTTCATCATGACTCATAAAGATGAATCATGGAATATGGCTCATGCTACTAAAAGGCTGTAGCTAAACATACTATCAATCTACATATTCAAGTATCTACGTTATTTTGAGTTTTTTTAATGATTTTTTTTTTAATGATTACTACGTTGGCTTGGTATTTGAGCAGTTATTTCTTCTTCATATCGGTTAAAACAATGCATTATAACTGCTGGTACATAGGCTAGAGAAGAATACGGATAAAGGAAATTAACAAAGTATTAGCTAATTTAGCTAGATGGCAATTTTAAAATAAGAATTTTTCAGTAACTTTCAAAGCTTGTGGGTTAAATTCAAACTTTATCCATATTTTAAAAGACTGTGCCATTACAAGGCATGATAATTTCTTCACCTCTCAGTTCCTCTCCTGCTAAATTCTTTAGAAACATGAATCTGTTTTTTCCTTTTTGCTAATTACTCTGCACTGTGTCTGGTTTTGCTTTAAAAGGTTTGAGGCAAAATGTTTCAGGGCTCTTAGAATGCATTCATTCGCCTTTAAAAGTGTTTGGAATCAAGGACCCATAATAATATAATCTGTTAAATGCTAATTGATCATTACAAATTCTACATCTCTTGGCTGTACCATTTCCTAGGGTTCGGTCCAATCTCTTTTCTTCTACATCACTTGTTCTCAGGACTTCATGATCTCAGGACTTCTTTACACTTTAACAATTATCCAGGACTCCAGAAAGCTTTTTGTTCATGTGGGTAAATATTTTTCAAAATTTACCATATTTGAAATTAAAATAGAAAAATCTGAAATATCGATTTATTATTTATAAATAAACAATAACAAACTCATTATGTTAGCATAAATAACGGGTTTTATGAAAAATAACTCTATTTTCCAAAACAAAATAAGTAGTGAGAGAATAGTGTTGTTTCACATTTTTGCAAATCTCTTTAACATTTGGCTTAATCGATGAGAACTGGATTATCCCATCTGCTCCTGCGCCCACTCTGTTGCAATATCACACATCATTTAGTCTCTAGAAAAACTCCACTGCATACTCATGAGAAAACGAAGGTGAAAAAAGCAAATAACATCTTAGTATATTATGAAAATAGTTTTGACTTCAGGGGCCCTCTGAAAAGATCTCAGGGAGCCCACTCCCCTGGGCTCCCCAAGCCACCAGAGACATAAATGAATTAATGTCATTCCAAGGTTGTACCAGAGCTAAATCCGATATCTAATTCATGGCGCTGAATGTTTTCTGGGTCAAGGGTTTCTTTCCTGGTGGCAGCTGTTTACCTTTTAAGCCACAGCAATGGATAAAGGTCTCCTTGGAACTTGCATTAAGATGCAAAGAGATTTGCGCTGCCTCCCCAGTTTTCAGCTAGGATAAGAATCAGGGCCACATGTATAGTAGACCCTCTTTTTGGGCAATTCCCAACTCTATCCCTCTATCTCGGAAAAAGAATAAAGCGGTGTTTGTCCCTAAATAACTGAAGGATCCCAGATATTCCTAAGGAAAGGAACACCTTCCATCCCCACCATAAATTATCCCAAAGACAGCTCCTGAGGCTACCTTCACTTTCCCACTAGTCCTCAAAGGAGAACGTAGGTTAAGATATAACTACTAATGGTTTGGTCAGGCATCTTCTGCGTGCCATGCAAGGTGCTAACCACTTAATATGCATTTTCTTTCTTATTCCTTCTTATGCCTTCCTCTATGAAATATTACAATTTGATGAAAACACTTTAGTAGCCATATTTAATGCAGTAATTGTTCCAATGATCCATCATGGTCAGTCATCTAAGCTAGAAGATTGCAATAAAAAAAAATAAGTATAGAAAGTAAGTATGGAAGAAACCCTTGTATCTATTTTCCAATCACAGATTACCTGATGCCCTCCCAGTCCATCCAGAAAATATACTGACTGATGCCAATGGTACATTAGCCATGACCAGTACATACACACACCCTACGTGATGACAGGGATTACACCAGCCAAGTTGTATTTTACTAAGAGTCAGTTAAGTTTGTCTTCAAATTATTAATGCCAGTTGGAATTGTTATTATAATTATGTCATTTAACTGAATATTCTATAAACTGATAAGTATGAGGGTGAAAAAAGTTGTTTATACAAAATCTCAGCTGAATGCTTGTGGAAAGTTTTAATAAAGGCAAGTCCCTTAAAAATACTAGAGTCGAGGGGCTTCCCTGGTGGCGCAGTGGTTGAGAATCTGCCTGCTAATGCAGGGGACACGGGTTCGGGCCCTGGTCTGGGAGGATCCCTACATGCCGTGGAGCGACTGGGCCCGTGAGCCACAACTACTGAGCCTGCGCGTCTGGAGCCTGTGCTCCGCAATAGGAGAGGCCACGGTAGTGAGAGGCCGGCGCACCGCGATGAAGAGTGGCCCCCGCTTGCCACAACTAGAGAGAGCCCTCGCACAGAAACGAAGACCCAACACAGCAAAAATAAATAAATAAATAAACTCCTACCCCCAACATCTAAAAAAAAAAAAAAAAGTACTAGAGTCGAATCAAATGGGTGTAACAATTTTTAAAGGACTGGAGGAAAAGGTAGAATGTTAGATGGATTCTACTCTCAAATTTCTCTAAGAATGTTTTTAATATCTTGTTCAAAAAATTGAAAATCGTAGATGATTCATAATGGGTGAATATTATACAAGGAAGACAAAATGGCACTTAAATCAACAAACTCAAACTCCAAGAAAAGAATTTTGCCTTACATTAAAAGATTAATAAGTGAATATCTATTTATATTCTAAATAAAAATAAAATGTTTGTTATGTATGTAACTTTTTAAAAATGGTTCTCTTTAGCCAACAAAGTACTCAAAAATGAGTACTTCTTACACAATCATGACATTTGCATCCTTGGAAGTATACTAAAATGTGTAACACTGATTCAGAAGAGGGTTTGTTCATAATGCAAT
Organism: Delphinapterus leucas; assembly: GCF_059928025.1. Taxonomy (NCBI): domain Eukaryota; kingdom Metazoa; phylum Chordata; class Mammalia; order Artiodactyla; family Monodontidae; genus Delphinapterus; species Delphinapterus leucas. The sequence continues at coordinate 146,601,395 of NC_143132.1, forward strand.
TAAAAACTAAACAAGTCGGTCCCAATTAAGTGCTAGTATTGATTGCACTATTGTACATTATAGCATTTATTAGAGATGCTATAAAAATCCAGAAAGCAAGCACCATGCTGTGCTGAAGTCGTCAGGAAGGCTTCATGAAGGGGGTGGGATACAAACTAGATCTTCAGGATTAATGAGGAGTAGTTCGTCTTCTGTAATGTGTGACCAAATGATAAGATGAATTCAATGAGTCGCTCGTGACCATCAGTGGATTCCTTTTCTGTCACCGCTTACCTTCCCATTGCTCTATATTCCTCCCAACCCCGCCAAAATCTACCAACATACTTTATGGTCACTGTTTATTTCACCTTTGGCTTTCTCAAATTTCCACCTCATTGTTTTCTCTGTGAAAATCCCCCTTCCTTATATCTTTAATAACTTTGACTTTGCCCTTAAGTAAAGGATCATAGGGAGGGGGAAATACAGTAGAATGTAAGAAATCATTGTGAAAAATAAATCATTTTACTCCTTTCCCAAATAAAAGTAATAGTGAAAGCCTATAACTTTATTTGCACAGATTCAATTATATAATAGTCCAACTTTGGCTAATGTCAACATTGTCCAGTGAATCTTAGCATTAGAAACTACCACTCAGTTCTACAAGCTGCTGTGTGTAAGACCTGAGCTACGCTAGGCACAGCAAGCCATGGCATGCACAGACAAAAAAACATTCTTCCTGCCATCCAGTGGTTAAGACTACGCGCTTCCAATACTGGGGTCACAGGTCTGATCCCTGGCCGGGGAGCTAAGATCCCGCATGCCGCATGATGCGGCCAAAAAAAAAAAAAAAAAGGTGCTTATTAAATAGAGCAATTCTTAATGCATGTGCACCAAAAATTATTAAGCTTATAAGAGAGATACAAAAATGCAATGGAAAAAATGAAGTGTTTATTTCAGATGAGGAAAATCAACAAAATCAAAAAGACTTAGTGTTGGATCTTCTGCTGAGAGTTTGGGTAGAGTTTCAAGGGGTGGAGAGGAGGACAGAACAATGTGATTACAACATGAAAACAGGAAAGAAAAGATAGGCTACAAAAGCCTTGGGTTACGAAAGGGACAGAGTTGGGGATACTGGCTGTACACCTAGACACTGTCAGCTTACTCTGTAGGCATAAGGAGCATTGAACGTTCTCATTTCTCTGTAAAACTGAGACAGGCTAGGATGTGGGACCCTTTGCTGCAGTGCTGCAAGGCTTGCACCTGAACAACAAAATACAAAGAAACTATGAGGGACTAAAAATAACGGTGTACATGCGCAGTTGGGGCAAATTATGGACTACAAGATACAAAAAGACCAAAAACCCAACTGCCACTTCTGAAGAGCTAGGAGCAAAAGCAGGGCACTGTGCATGCCCCCTGCACTCAGCGCCAGCTAAGGGGCGGGCAGACCACCTAAGCCACACCTCTGGCCCCACCCCTGGACACACCCCTCCCCTCACCCCATATAAGGAACCAGCTCGCCCCCGCTAGGGCAGTGAGCAAGGGAACCTGTTGGTTGTTCTCGCTCCCCTCTGCTGCAGCAGGGGCCCCAGTAAAGCTTTGCCTGAATTTCTTGTCCTGGCCTCTAGTCAATTTCTATTGATTGGGGAAGAAATTGATTGGGGAAGGCCAAGAACCCTGGTCGGTATCAAAACATCTGAGCCAAAGGGACAAACTCTGACTTGTCCTCGAAGAGGTCACTGCGCAAATGAGGACAGACTGGACAGGAGACTCCTGTAACAGGAGAAGGCAAAATCTAAAGAACCTAAAAGAGTAAAATGAGCAAACATAAGCTACTTAATCCTCCCATATTTCAGTTTATCAATTCATTGAATACACACATTTGTTTCACCTTGCTTCTGTATTCCCAATGGAAACATTAGCAATAAATAGAAAAGCCCCTTAGACAGCTCACCAAAGAAGATATACACATAGCAAAGAAGCATATGAAAAGATGCTCCACATCATATGTCCTCAGGGAAATGCAAATTAAAACAATGAGATACCACTACACACCTATTAGAATGCCCCAAATCTGAAACACTGGCATACACCAAATCCTGGCGAGAACGTGGACCAAACAGAACTATCATTCATTGCTGGTGGGAATGCAAAACGGTACCGTCATTTTAGAAGACAGTTTGGTGGTTTCTTACAAAACTGAACATACTCTTACCATAGGATCCTGCCATCATGGTTCTCGGTATTTACCCAAAGGAGTTGAAAACTTATGTCCACATAGAAACCTGCACGTGGATGTTTGTAGCAGCTATTTTCATAATTGCCAAAGCCTGGAAGCAACCAAGATTTCCTTTAGCAGGTGAATGGATAAATAAACTGTGGTCCACCCAGACAAAGGAATATTATTCAGTGGTAAAAAGAGATGACCTTTCAAGCCATGGAAAGTCATGAAAGAAACTTAAATGCATACTCCTGAGTGACAGAAGTCTATATGACATTCTGGAAAGGGCAAAACTATGCAGACAGTAAGAGGATCAGTGGTTGCCAGGGGTTAGGGGGAAGGAAGGATGAATAAGCAGAACACACAGGATTTTAAGGCAGTGAAACTACTCTATATGATACTGTAATGGTGGAAACATGTCATTACAAATGTTTCCAAATCCACAGAATGTACAACACCAAAAGTGAACCATAACGTGAACAATGGACTTCGGGTGATTATGATGTGTCAGTGTAGTTTCCTGAACGTTACAAGTGTCTCACTCTGGTGGGAGATGCTGATAATGGGAGAGTCTGTGCATGTGTGAGGGAAGGGGGTACATGGGAATCGTTGTACCTTGTGCTCAATTTTGCTGTGAACCTGAAACTGCTCTAAAAAATAGTCTTTTTTTAGGCCCATTAACTAAATTCGGGAATTCAAAACAATGCATGCAAAATTCAGATGCACTGTAGAAAAATTAAACTGCTTAGAAATTTCATTAGGAGAATCTATACAGATTTTGTAACATTAATAATTACTACAGGGCTTCCCTGGTGGCGCAGTGGTTGAGAGTCCGCCTGCCGATGCAGGGGACACTGGTTCGTGCCCCGGTCCGGGAAGATCCCACGTGCCGCGGAGCGGCTGGGCCCGTGAGCCACGGCCGCTGAGCCTGCGCGTCCGGAGCCTGTGCTCCGCAACGGGAGAGGCCACAACAGTGAGAGGCCCGCGTACCGCAAAAAAAAAAAGAAAAAAATTACTACAACAATGCTAAACTTATTTTGAAAGTAAATTAGAGGTAATTTTTTTAAGCTACATATTAAATGTACTTAAATTCTCTAGAGCTAATGTTTAGTATTCATCTTACTACAATAAAAATGTTTCATATTTAGCAAGAGCTTTGGAAAATCAAGGGTTATTCAACCTGCACATGACTTTTTTTAACATTGGTGTTAGTATGTTGAACACGTATGTATGTGGAGTTTTATTTTTATAGATAATTAATTCATATATATGGATTTCTTTCCTCATAAGGTTATTGTGGGATGCCACTAATGTTTGGTAAAATTTAAAGTGTAAATATACGGGTGCTGTATGATCTTAGAAATGGAAGCCTATTATACATTTATGAATTAACAGTGACACTATATAATCCATAACTGTAAACTAATGTGAAATGGCTGATGAGTTACTGTGAGCACAAATATCGGGGAAAAAATTGAAATGCTTTGCAAAGTAGTTTATAATGAATTTGAGCTTCAATTTGCTAGTGATTTTTCAAAACCCAGCTAGAAATAACTCTCAGTCTCCTTCACCATATCTTTTTTATAACAAGAATAAAAATGCCACAATAGCAATGACAATTTATTTTTAATATAAAAATTGTACAAGATGTGTGAAGAAACTTTACCGAGACAGTAAAAGACTTAGGTAAATATATATTAACCATATATCTGGATTGGAAGAGTCAAAATTGAAAAGAAATCAATTCTCTATAAAATAATATGTGAATATAATACAATGCCAAATAAAATCCTAAGATACTATTGATGCAGAAAGGTCTTGAAAAAAATCCTGGTTTGTTTAAAGAATAAACATGAAAAATTGAATATCCAGAAATTTTCTGAATAAGAAGAGTAATGAAGTGAAACTTATCGTACTATATTTTAAAATACATTTTAAAGTCATTTCAGAAATGAAAAAGTCTTGACAAGGGAGCCAGAGTAGACATATAAATCAACTGAAAACAAATAAGTGATTAATGATGATAAAGAGAGACCTTCGAACCAGTGGGGAAATGGTAAATATTCAGTAAGCCTTGTTGGGAAAACTAGAGAAAAATCTGCAGTTACAGAAAAAAAGAAAAGTGTATCCCTAATTCATACCTTCATCCAGAAGAAAATCCAGATGAATTAAAGACATAAATATTAAAATATGTAATTGTAAACATAAAAGAAGGAAATTCGGGTGGCTATTTGCACAGTCAGGTTGGGGAAGAATTTCTAAACATGACGTAACAAGGAAAAGGGCAAAAAATCTGACTGCCTAAAGCTATTTAACATGGCACTGCAAAAATGCTGCAAACAAGGTTAAATGACAAATTTGGACGGAAATTATAATATGTGAGGCAAAAATATGACCGTAAAAATGAGATATTATTTGTTACATCTATTAGTGAGGGTCCTGGGAGAAAACAAGGCACACTTAAGCAGGGTGACTGGGAACAGCTTAATGTCACGGGCTTTTCACACAAGTGTGGGAAGGGCTGAGAGACCAGCCAGGGGTGGTGAAGGCCCAAGCAAGCAGCAGCCCTGGAGGGAGCCATCTCCCACCCTGAGTCAGGGGCAAGGGAGGAATAGCTCCTGGAGACCACCAGACAGGTGCCGCCACCTTTGATGGAAGCATGCAGCCCATTCACCATCGGCCTGGCAGGGAGGGAGCAGAAGAGTCAATGCCTTGACCTCACTCTGCTCCTGTCTGCCCAGCTCTGCCAGTGGTTCCATTGCTGACCCATGTAGAGGCCAGAGAGCAAGAAGCCTGCTGATGCAAAAGAGAGCAGGGTGGAGAAGGGCGGAGAGCGAGGCAAGGTGGAAATGGAAAACTTGTCACTGGCAACTATTAAAATAATGATTAACACTGGTGCTGTAGAGGGTGTGACAAACTGGAGGTTCAAGTGTGTGTTTGTGGTTATGTAAATATTTCCACCCTTCTGGAGGTCAAGTTGACAATGTGAAATGTGCATAGCCTATAACCCAGAAATTCTACTGCAAAGGATCTATCTTCCAGAAATAGTCAAAGTAACAGCGTGGGTATTTTTGTGTGTGTGTGTGTGTTTGTGTGTGTGTGTACATACACACATATATGAATATTCATAAAAGTACTGTTTATTATAACCAAGATTTTATAGCAACCTAAATATCCATCAGTAGGGAATGGGTTAAATATATTATTGTATTCATAAAATGAATTATTAAAATTGATCATTTAGGCTTATATTTCTTTTTTAATTTCAGTTTTATTGGAGTATAATTGACAAATAACTGGCTTAGATTTCTTTATAAAGAAGGATGTTCATAATAAACCATTATGTGACAAAATTAACAGAGAATAATGAGCATGTATGTACAGAAAACAAATCAAAGGGATATATACCAGGAGGAAAGTGGTAAAATTATGGCTGATTTTTGCTTATTATTTTTATTTCTGGTTGTGTGTGTTTTCTAAGTTTTCAAGCAATCAATACAAATTATTTAGTAGTTGGGTTTTTTAAACAAAAGAAGAGAGAGAAATTTGAATGTAAAACTAACTCTAATATCAGATATTTTTGGCTCTTTTCAATTTAGGTTCTTACTGGTTTCAAAAGAAAAATGTGTATCCTTTATTAACCAAAAAAAAAACTAGATAGAGGTCTGCATCAGGGTAAATGAAGGCCTCTGTAATGAAAAGCCTGGGGAATGGAGAGCTATAAATATTTATGAGCAAATTGTATTTGGTGAGGAAAGAGACGTTTTTAATGATAGAAAAAGGTACATTATAGAGTTGCTCCAGCCACAAAAGTGACAGGATCACCAGTCATCAAACTCATCTTTTCCTCTAGCCGCTGAAATACAGTGCCAACTTCACAGCATGAAACCCATTATAAATTGCAGTCCTAATTTTACATTAATATCGCAATAAGACCAAGAAAATTTAAGCGTCAAGCAAGCATACAGCACACAGCACTACTTATGTCTTGTAGATTAACTGAAGTTTCTTAAAAATCTTTCCATAACCGTTAGATTAACTAGCTGTTCTTAGCTATTAGGGGAAGGCAGTTTATTCATAGAGATAATCAGAAAATCAGCCCATGAAAATAAAAGTATGTTCCATTCTGGGATCTGCATTAAAACCACAATTTCTGGCTTCAAGTTAAAAATGACAAATAGACCAAATACATTTCTCTCTCCTTCCTCTTTATAACTCACTAATGATAGTGAAAGGAAAATATATACACCTACCGTAAGAAAGAGAACATGAGGGAATCCGCTGGCAGACAGGAAATTTCAAGAAAATTCTGAGAGATGGAAGGAGGAATAGCACAATGTGTACACAGAGGCAGACATGGAAACTAGGGCACAAAGTTGCCTGCCTTTCTTGACAGAGCCCCAGGGAGCCTGGAATTAGAAACTAAGTTACATCACAAAGTGAGAGTAAGATGTAAAACTGAACAGAGGAAGACAAATTGGAAGTCTGCATGGTGGCCATCATACAGGATGACCTCCAGCGATCCTTACGTACTGGTATTCGTTTGTTCAGTCCCCTTCCGTATTAAATACAAGAAGCCCTATATGACCAATAGAATATAGCAGGAGTGACAAGGAGTGATTTCTTTTTTTTTTTTTTTTAACTTTTTATTTCATATTGGAGTATAGGTGATTGACAACATTGTGTTAGTTTCAGGTGTACAGCAAAGTGATTCAGTTATACATATACATATATTCATTCTTTTTTAGATTCTTTTCTCATATAGGTTATCACAGAATATTGAGTAGAGTTCCCTGTGCTCTACAGTAGGTCCTTGTTGGTTACCTATTCTATACATAGTAGTGTGTGTGTGTTAATCCCAGCCTCCCAATTTATCCCTCCTCCCCCATGTTTCCCCTTGGTAACCATGAGTTTCTTTTTGATATCTGTAAGTCTGCTTCTGTTTTGTAAATAAGTTCATTTGTATCATTTTTTAAATTAGATTCCACATATGAGTGACATGATATTTGCATTTCTCAGTCTGACTTACTTCACTTAGTAAGATAATCTCTAGGTCCATCCATGTTGCTGCAAATGGCATTATTTTGTTCTTTTTTATGGCTGGGTAACATTCCTTTGAATATAGGTACCACATCTTCCTTATCCATTCATCCGTCAATGGACATTCGACACATCTTGGATACTGTAAACATGCTGCAATGAACATTGGGGTGCATGTATCCTTTTGGACCATGGTTTGCTCCAGATATATGCCCAGGAGTGGGATTGCAGGATCATATGGTAGTTCTATTTTTAGTTTTTTAAGGAACCTCCATACTGTTCTCCATAGTGGCTGTATCAATTTACATTCCCACCGACAGTGCAGGAGGGTTCCCTTCTCTCCACACCCTCTCCAGCATTTATTGTTTGTGGATTTTTGGATGATAGTCATTCTGACAGGTGTGAGGTGATACCTCACTGTAGTTTTGATTTGCATTGCTCTAATAATTAACGATGTTGAACATCTTTTCACACGCCTCTTGGCCATCTGTATGCCTTCTTTGGATTAAAGACCTAAATGTGAGACCAGACACTATAAGCCTCTTAGAAGAAAACAGAGGCAGAATACTCTCTGATGTAAATCGCAGAAATATCTTTTCGATCTGTCTCCCAGAGTAACAGAAATAAAAACAAACAAACAAACAAAAATGAATGGGACCTAATTAAACTCAAAAGCTTTTGCACAGTAAAGTAAACCATAAACAAAATAAAAAGACAACCCACAGAATGGGAGAAAAGATTTGCAAATGATGCAACCAACAAGGATCAGTCTCCAAAATTTACAAGCAGTTCATGTGGCTTAATATCATAAAAACAGGCAACCCAATCAAAAAAATGGGCAGAAGACCTAAACAGACATTTCTCCAAAGATTTCTGAGGCTCGATCTTCAGACGTTTTGCAAGCTTCCACTCTGTCCACTTGGATTGCTCCCTTCTGGAGAAGCCATGCTGTGAGGATGCTCAAGCAACCCTGTGCAGAGGCCATGTGGAGAGACCAGCACCAGCATCGACTTCCCAGGCATATGAGTGAGTCCCCTTGGAAGTGGATCCCCCAGCCTCAGTCAAGCCTTCAGATGACTGTGGCCCCAATTTATGAGCAATCCCAAATCCAAACCACCAGTCAGAGCTGCTACCAACTTTCTAACCCACAGAAACCTTCAGAGGTAATAAATAACTATTTTAAGCCACCATGTTTGGGAGAAATTTGTTATGCAGCCATAGTGGTTACAAGAGTCAATATGTGACGTGACAAGTATCAATACTACAACTTCACACAGAATATTTCGCACAGGGATCTGCTTTCCCGGCGTGAAATCGGAAGCTTCTGCTTTGGACAAGAGTCTGCTTTAGACTCTCACCTTTGGGAGTATTCTTGAGTCCCAGGGCAGGTCAGCTCCTTGCTCCATCACTTGATACACAGAGGCACCTATTAACAAGCCCCAACCTTGCAATAGAACTCGCAAGCAACTTTCAACACCTCATTTTAAAATATAAAGAGACAATCAGCAATCACCAGATGTTTGTAAAAAGTCTTCCACATGAAAGAGAAAGGCCAGTATGAACAAATAGAAGTTCATTTCAAAAAGAGAAAGAAAAAGAGGAAAAGGTGCTGGGAATATTAATGAGAACTTCAAAAATTTCTAATTGGTGGCATCAGAGAAAATTGACAAAATATTAAATATAGTTTTTAAAAATCAGGATGATATAAAACAAGTAAAGTTCTTTGAAATTTAAATATTTGCCAAAATTTAAAAATTCAATAGAAGGGTTGGAAAATAGAATTGAGGACATTCCCCAAAAAGTACGACTAAAAGATAAAAAATATGAGAGAAAAAAATTAGACAGAGAGAAGCAGTCCAGGAGGTAGAATATGTAGGATTTGGTTTTCCATGAAGAGAGAATGGATAAAGAGGAAGGTTGGTCAAAGAAATGAATCAAAATTTTTTCCTAGAACTCATAAATTGAAAGGACTCACTGACTGACAATGTGAAGGAAGAGAGAAAGAGGAAAAGACCTATATCTAGACACATTCTGAATTTAGAATACTAGCAGTAAATGTAAGATCCTAAAAGCTTCCAGAGAGAGGAAGGAAGGGAAGGAGGGAGGGAGGGGGAAAACCAAACTGCAAACAAAGCAGTGATCCTGTGAGCCGAATTGGATTTTCTCAAGAGCAAGCAATGCTGGATGCTAGACCGTGGAGGAGAGCGTACACAATGTTGAAAGACCAGTAGTCCTATGGTTATGGACATGGACTCTGGAGTTGGTTCACCTGGGTTTGAATTTCTTGTGTTTCCACTTATTAGCTACCTGACCTCATTTTAACCATGTTCATCTGCCTCCAGGTAGGCTGTCAATGGCCAGAGGCAGTCAGGCCCACGGTGAACAAAACAGAAAAAATGATCGGGACTTCTGAGTTGGGTTAGACAGCATGATTACTAGGAGTAAGGCCTGGCCTAGTCCTAGAAAGCAGTGCTGACAACAACCAGGATGAATGACTAAGTCCTCAGTCTACCAGCTGAAGTAGAGGGGTGACCTCACAGCCAAGGAAACCAAAGTGAGTTCTCTGGGACAGTGACCAAGAAGGATGAAGATATTGGAAGGTGGTCTCCAGTCCCCATTCCCAAGAAAGAACCATCATAGAAGGCAAACAACGCCAGTGGGACAGGACCAGTTGAGCACATTGGCTCCCGGGTGGGAGTTAAGATTTGCGAAGCTGACATATCTCCAGACCCAGCGGCCAAAGACGTCTACGCCTTCCTTCCTAGAAAGCAGAGTTTGGTTGTCACTTGCAGAACAAGGTCAGTTTAGCCAGGAGGGGTCACCAATAAGCCTTAACATGTTCACTAAATTGTAATGAATGTCTCCACCCTAAAGTCTGAGAGCTCTGGGGCAGCAATTGTCCATCTTTATCCCCAGTGCTGAACACCTGGTCAGCACTCGCTAAATAAAGGAGAGAATTATGCAGGATTCTATGAATGAAAGACGCTTTTTAGAGGCCACTGAATCAAAGGCTAAAGGCTTAAGATGGATATCCAGGCTTGGAATTAGTTTATCGCCCAACTGGACCCCTCCTTGGAGGCACTATCGCTTCCACTGGCCACTACCTCTTGCTGGTCACCTCCAAACCACACCCTCTGACACCTGCACTGCCCTAAAAGATGCCTGGCCCCTGGCAAGGGCAAAACGGCCGGTCATCCACTCTGATCCAGCTGATCAAAACGGCTAAGCCTGCCCAGAGGGTCCCCTACCTCCTTTCCTCCGCTGTGAGGATCTGTTCTACTCCAGGAAAATCACACAAAACTCCAACTTTCTTGATTTTTTTCCTGGCTGCCTCTCCTCTCAGGCATCCGTTGTCTTTTCCTTCTCTTTTGAGAACACAGTCTAAACTCACTGCCCAGGAACTGTGGGGAGAAACTTGTTTAGTGATACACAAACAAGGAAATTGAGTCTCAGAGAAGACGAACTTGTTCTTGGTCACAGAGCTCATCGGTGTCGAAGATAAGATTAAAATAATGCTGTCTCAGACTCGGCAGTTTGTGTTCTCCATCAAACCTTCAAAGCTCTTGAGCCTTCCACGAGCAGCCTCCCTGATCTCCCCAGCAGCTTCACGCTGCTGGCAAGTACAAATGAGCCCAGGCGTATACCTCCTACCTCCACGTGCCCTTTCTTTCCAGAGGAAGGAGACTGTCAAAAGCTTCATACCCTGTAAATCCTGGACTGCACTTTGGTTTCATAAAGGTCACATTCAAACTCAAGTCTTAGGAACACTTGCGTTTGGGGGCCTTTATCCTAAAAATATGGCCTCCTGCAAAATTCCACAAATTTGGAACAAACTCAAGGGGCAGGTCTGTCTGGAATTGGAAAAAGTAATGAAATGATGGTACACTATTTTCAAGGAAGTGAGGCTTTGCCATGTTCGTGTTCATGTACTAATTGGAACTGGATGTATTAATCATACTCGGAAGAAAACCCTAAGTTAATGAATAGATAAGAATATTTGAATTAGCAGATCAGAACAGGAATCCAAGCAGCTACAAAGCCCTGCTTACCGAGTCATTTCATTTTGGCTATGTAGGTACAATTATTGAAGCTTTTAAGTTATTTATTCTCCAAAGTGAATAACTGTCTCTTTCTATATTCTTATGTATACTATTCCTCACTTAAGAATGTCCTTTTTTCCTTTTTTCGTGATATAGAAAAGAGAAACCTTAAAGACCTTGCTGAGTTATCACACATTTTAAATTGGTCATACCAGAATTAATGAAATTTTAATACAATACCAGAATTATCTGTGGATTGTAAAAATAAAGGTAACATCTTGATTTTTAAGTGGTATTTCCTACCACCACGGGACATTAATAACCACATATTTGCTAAAATTTTTTAAATGCCCCAAATATTACTGCCATTTACTTAATCCCATTCTTCTTAATTATGTGATTGTGTGGAAAATTTAAACCTACTTTGATAATCTTTTCTAAAGAAGCTTTTCCTTTTACTATATTTTATTTTCTAAAGTTTTTATTCTCAGTGTTCTATAAAATATTTTACGGTTGATCACTTGATTTTATCAGCTGTCCCTTCTAAAAGTGTTCAATAGCCATAATACCAGTCATAGCCAAGAAAACCATGACATTTACAGCCCAAATGGGAGCACGTCTGAGATCAAAAGGGGGCGCTATTAATAAATACACCAGGCATAAGCCAACTGTCCTAGGCAAGCAGAGAAGTACGGTCAGCCCAGCCCACTGATTCCCGTCCAAAGAATGCATCCTCAGTAAAATTTTCAAAGGATAAAGCTGAATGTACAAAGATTCTCACTGGTATAAAATATGTATTGGTGAAAAAACGAGAAGCAACCTAATATGGGAAAAATTAAGGTAAGGGAATAGAAGCTTGATTATAAATGTAATTCATTTAATATTCTATAACAATAAAAACTAATCCTCATGAAGATGATAACAACAGCATAAAATGGCATGAAAAATACCTATAATATATTTTCGAGTGAAAAAAGAATGCAGCTTCACATCAGCCCTGGACTCAGAGCTGTCTAAAATTTCATGCCGTTACATACATGTATTAAGACGTGACCAGCTAGGGAATTTGTGGGCCCTTCTGAGTGTGGAGCCCTGTGTCACTGCCAAGGTCACACACCCCTGAAGCTTGATCACGGACTAGCTGAGGACAGACTAGCTGGAAAAACAGACAATGAAAACAAGTGAGTCATTTATCAGGGTTATGGAATTTACTGGTTTTATTTTTGTTATTGCTATTATAATATCATTTTCCCATAAATTCAAGGAAAAAAATTTAATTGGTAATGCCTCCTTAGGTTCACATAGTGAGAGAAACTTTGTTTTGACAAGGTGGGCATTTTCTGCCACCATGAAAACAGACATACCCTCAGGCTGTCGTTCTCAATCCTGCCTGAACACCAGGCAGGATCGAGAATGACCCCCGTTGTTTTGCCACTCTATACATTTCAGGTCCACGCTTCGCTCACACTGATTTTAATGCAGCGGGTCTAAATCAAAGCAATTGACACCCAGCTACAAAATATTCTAAAAGGCCTTTTCCAACAGAAGGATTTCCAGTGTTGGTTTTGGCCTTTGGGATCTCATTCTCTTTCAAAAATAAAGCATTTTTCATAATTTAATCATGACAAGTCATGCTGGGGAAGGGGTATGGTTTGTGGTTTTGGCTTGCTGTTCTGTTTTGTGTTTGTTTTGTTCATAAAAAACTCACTCAATCTGGAAATTCTCATCCTTAGGTGAGCTTTCCAAATAACAAATATACAGGCTATGAAATTCTATGGTAAAATAATACTCCATTTGTAAGAAGCCCAAGAAGAAATGTTAGATACAGAGAAGGAGAAATTTGTTTAAAGAATTGTCGAGATTTTTTCCATCTCTAGGTCTTCAAGAAAGGATCTGGCATGGCTTTATATGGGGTTTATTTTGGCAAACCACAAAACGTATGAATAAATACAGTATCCCAGACAACCGGTAACAACCAAAGATACATGGAAGATATCTTCATCCAGGTAAGTGGTACACCCACCATGCATTTCTCAATACAAGCATCATCTCCTTGCAATGTCTGTCATGGGCACCGGCAGAGTCAGAATTAGGGTGAGGCAGGTGAGGCATCTAAGGTAAAAATTAAGGAGGCCCTTGCACCACCCAGAGAGTGGGTGCCCCCCACCAGCTACCTGCTGGCCGCACTCCAAGCACAAGAGTAGAGATTTATAGTATGCATGTTGTAATCTTGACCCCAGAACCAAATAACAATTTTTCCCTTAACAGATTTTTTGAGAAAATTCTCAATCATCAGTAAGTCATTATTTGAATTAGATGCTATCTCCAGGAAATCTGGTTTTCAAGTATCCATTAACAATAGGTCAAATGATGCCTAGGTAAATCCTTTGATGACATAAATAGAATCTCTGTACCATTTTTTCTGTATTTTTAGACCTAAAATGACCTTTAAATGAAATGTTATCCACCACATCCCCATTCTGCAGAGTAACCAGAAACCCTTTGCAAACAAGCTAATGCTCTGTACTCCACTGGTTGGCATCACTCTGAGAGGTAAGAAGGAGTGAGAAAAAGAAAAATTCTTACAGAGGGGGAAAAAAGATGGGAGATTGTCCACACTAGGTGCCCTCAGCTCATCTCAATTCTGGGCACTGAGGTTTTCAACCTACAACCCCAGTGCCATCAAGTTTAGGTGTTGCATCCTTTGCTGTTCAGGGCGTGTGGAGCAAATGGTGTCCAGCAGCCAGCCTTGGCATTACTTAAGAGTCTGCTGGAAAAGCAGAATCTTAGGTCCCACTCCAGACCTTCCACATCGGTACCTGCATTTTAACAAGATTCCCAAGCGATTTGTAGATGCTTTCACACTGAGACACATCTTCTATTCCAGCCCACTCCTTCTCCAACAGCCTTTGAAGTAGTATCAGTGTCATAAGCAAACGGACCTGCACATCTGGGTAAATCCAGGCTTACCTGTCTCCAAGCAACCGTGGCCTCTAACCCTTGATGTGTTTGCCCAACCTCACCATGGGTTTCTGCCGCAAGCACTCTGTCTTGATTCACACTCTTTGGGAATCCCATTCTGTACCCGAGAGGACTTAGGAAATTTGTGGGGGTGATTTTGGGTTGTCTCGGGATGGGGTGTGCTATTGATATTTAGTGGGCAAGAGTCAAGGATAATAATGTTCGGCCATCCATGGGATAATCTTGCATACAAAGAGTGGCCCTGGATTCCATGAAAATTTCAAGCATCCCCCTGGGCATTCCTGTAGGTGAAAAAAACGTCCATCGTTATCTGAGCCTAAAACTCAACTTCGTTTCACAGATGAGCACAAAGCATTTTTGCAAGACTGCAACTAACTGTGCAAATCAAGGGAAGTGGAACAGGTTTTTTTACCAAGAATTGTTCAGGGATTTCCTGAAAAATCACATTAATAATGACAACGCCACTCCTGGTAATTCAACTGCTGATTTGACACGCCTGTGTCAAGCTGCATTCGCAGATATAACCACTTCTGCAGTTATAACTTCTAGGGCCAAGCTACTCAAAGTGTATGCCAGGTGCCAGCAGCACTGACATCACCAGGAAGCTTATCAGAAATACAAACTCTCAAGGTCTACCTAACACCTACTAAACCAGAATCTGCTTTTTAACAAAATCCCAGGAGATGTGTATGCAGGTGAGTTTGGGGAGCATTGTTCCAGTGGGGTTGTGCACAAGCATTATATATTAAAATAAATTTTATCAGTTCATTTTTAATTTCTATTTTATAGTTAGGGCATACTGGTTTTTTAAAGTTGCCTTTGTAATTAATCATCAATGCCTAAGGATTTAATCAACCATGCCTGTGTAGTGAAGCCACCATTAAAATCCAAAAGGAGGGGTTTCAGAGAGCTTCCAGGCTGGTGAAGAAGAATGCCTTCATGTGCCACTGATCAGGGCTCCAAACTCAAAGAGGACTGAAGTTTCTTTATTCTCGACCTCACCCTATGAATCTCTTCATCTGGCTGTTAGTTCCTGTGCTTTAATATCCTTGGTAATAAACAACTCATCTGCCATGTGGCTGACAGGTCTTGGTGCTCCAGCCCGGTGTCAGGCCTGAGCCACTGAGGTGGGAGAGCCGAGACCATTGGTGGACCACTGTTCAGGACGTTGGTCCACCAGAGACCTCCCGGCCCCATCTTTGTTTTCATCTTTATTTTGTCAAACACATGCAAATCCTTTTGTAATTATTTTTTAAATTTAATTTTTATTTTATATCGGGGTATAGTTGATTTACAATGTTGTGTTAGTTCCAGGTGTTTTGTTTTAAACAGAGGGCATTGTGTCAGGGTGAAAGCCACTTAGTTGGGACTTGACCACCTGCCCAGTCATTGATTATCAATTCTTTTTAGCCTACGAAGACTAGGTGAAGACTTGGAGCCACCTAATTTATGGTGTCACCATTGACAGAAATTCCTGGTGCTGCCACCCGTGAACTAGATGGATCGCCTTAGATAATCACACCAGTCCAAATCAGGGTGAAATCCCAGGGTTCTTTGGGATAGAAACTATCTTTTCCTTAATTGGCTATCCTTTCTCTTGATGATCAGATCCATGGCCAAGTTAGCTGCCCCCTCCACCACTACAAAATTTTCTCCCATACCTATGAAAGTTTTTCAAATCCTAATATGCTCTGCAAGTAATCCCAGCAGAGTTATGAAGCAGGTACAGATAGGATCTAGCGGCATTCAAACTTGAGGATTATATAGGAAACTTTCTGAGCTTCCAGAATGTTACATACACCTACATACAACTGAATACACAAATACATTTCCAAAGCAAAAGTGGATGACTTGGCAAGGATGAGAGAGGTCTGTGCTGATACTTGTATAACACATCTTTCCTCGTTATGGCGTAAACTCTCGAAGAATTGCTTCTTTCAATTATAAAAGCTAAATTATGTAATCTTAGTTTGGATTATGCCATTATCAAGAGAGTTAGGAACTGAATCACCCAAGTTTCAGCTACACAAATCGTCTAAGAAAATCTAGTCATTTCCAAGTATAGTACTATTTGACCTTGTGTATATGAAGCATGCTAGAATTACCACTTGGGCAAAAGTTTTAAGGACACATTATGTATCTGTGATACTCACAGCATTATTCTTCCTTTTGATGCAGTTTCTAGCAATCCAAAGAGAAGTACCCAATTTGCCAGTTATATTTCCTGGCTAGGGGCTTGGTATAAATCATTTACAATGATCACTTTATGCCAATTTTTCATTATGTACTTGAAATAATTTTTCATTCCAACTATCCTACCCTAAATCCTCACCTCTAAACTTGCAGCTTAACTAATAGCATGATTTGTTCTATAAACAGAGAAACAGACTCACAGACACAGAAAACAGATTTGTAGTTGCCAAGAGGAGGAGGGGTGGAGAAGGGATGGATTGGGAGTTTGGGATTAGCAGATGCAGACTATTATATAGAGAATGGATAAACAACAAGGTCCTACTGTATAGCCCAAGGAACTATATTCAATACCCTATGATAAACCATAATGGAAAAGAATATGAAAAAGAATATATAAATCCTTATGTATATACACACACATATATATATATAAAACTGAATCACTTTGCTCTGTATCAGAAACCAACACAACATTGTAAATCAACTATACTTCAATAAAATAAAATTTTTTAAGTAAAAATAAAAACACTTTTCCTTTCCGGTCCAGAACCGGGCATTGCATTTACTTGTCATGTCTTTTGAGTTAATCTGGGATAGTCGCT
Organism: Delphinapterus leucas; assembly: GCF_059928025.1. Lineage (NCBI taxonomy): Eukaryota > Metazoa > Chordata > Mammalia > Artiodactyla > Monodontidae > Delphinapterus > Delphinapterus leucas. Next base: position 146,618,452 of record NC_143132.1, read on the forward strand.
TGGTCTTCCTTTGTCTTTCATGACCTTGAAGAGTACGAGCCAATTTTTTTATACAATGCCCCTCAATGTGGGTTTCGTCTGATGTTTCCTCATGATTCATTTATGCATCTTCATTTAAGTAAACATATACATGAAGACATGGAAGACCTCAGGATATTTTGCTAACGGAAAAATGTGACCACATTTGTCATGGTCACAAAAGAAAGCAGAAGGCCTACTCAAAGAATTTAACTAAAATTATTTTAGTGAATGTACCCTTTTCAGAGGTGTGGACGGGGTTAAGGAAGCAGCAAGGGGTCAAGGGAACCAACACGTGAAGGTAATGCATCCTGGGATTAGCAGAGTGGGAGCTTTACCAGCACTGAACTGATGGGGCAGGAGGAAGGGACCACTAGCTGGGGGTGAGGAAGAGGGGTCACCAGGTGGGGGCTTTGGCCACAGAGGAACACGGGCTGGGAGTCTCCTTTCCAGTCTCCTACCACTGCCTCCCTTTAGCCAAAACTAACCAGAAGCAAAAAGACCAGGGAATCGAGGTCATATGTCCATAGCAATCAGCTTTCCAAGGTGCAGTGCAGGAGAGGGAAAGGTAGAGAAGAGATCTTAGGGAACAAGACAAATAGAGAACAGCCCACACAGGGAGCAAGTTCCAGAGTGTAAGGATATTTTAAAAAGATGTCAACTTGGATTTTTCTCAGGGTGCAAAATTTCAGCAAAATTTCAGCTAGGGGTCAGACCTGAAGACAGAAGGCCCTAAGCTCTCTGTGTTTGGTGCCCACAAAGCAGCCAGTAATGGGGCTGCCCTCCCCAGAGATCTCACAGACAGAAGCAAAAATGTAGAACCAGGCCTACTGCCACACCCGGTTCCTGGCCCTCCTTAGACTATATAGAAAGAGAACTGTTCAACGGTCTTAAAACCGCAACTCATGGGAAGAATCTATGCCCTCTGTCCCCCAAGAGGACAGAGAGAGAGCAGGTTGCTTCCCCTTCCCAAAACAAGGGAGGTGATCTTTAATGAGGCTCCAAAAGAATTATGTGTAAAGATTGGGGGTGACTGCAAGAAGCAGAGATTGGCATTTTATTCCCTATATGGATGTCTGGTTGACCAGCAGACCTGAGGGTCGCTCCACGCTCCCTACATAAGAGAGCAGACTAGCAGAGAGATGGCAAGTGGATGAGTACCGGTGGAAAGAAGGTCAGGATTGCCCCCATCCCCTCAGGTTCTTTTTTTAAAATTTTTATTGGCATATAGTTTACTTACAATGTTGTGTTCGTTTCAGGTGTACAGCAAAGTGAATCAGTTATGCATATACACATATCCACTCCTTTTTTTTTTTTTAGATTCTTTTCCCATATAGGTCATTACAGAGTACTGAGTGGAGTTCCCTGTGCTATACAGTAGGTCCTTATTAGTTGTCTCTTATATACAGTAGTGTGTATATGTCAATCCCAATATGCCAATTTATCCAGCTTCTTGATTTTCTACAGACATGGAAGATGAGATTCCCCCAGGTGTCTGCCAGCTTTTGAGATGGTTTTCGCCAGTTGAGACTGAAGAACTCTTCTTAGAACCTTAGAGTTGGGTATTTTAGGAGGCAAAGGTGTATCCTATCAAAGAATGGCAATGGACAGCATGCGTGGCTGGAAGAGGTATTCAAGCATGACCAAGGGCTACAAATGCCTGCAACCCTGAATGGAAGCAAGCCACTCTTGCAAGGGGCGCATTGAGACTTTCACCATCATTGAGCTCACAAAGGCTAGAATAACAGATGCAGCCAAGGAAGAAAAGGCTGCAAGCTAGTTCCCACCGCCACGCCCACGCAGACCCAGCAGCTGGAGTCACACACAAGTCTGGTCTTCACTGAACTTGGGAAGAAGACCTTCTCTGAACTGCACTTAAGACTGAAATTTTCAAATAAATATAATCCTAAATATTGAAATGAAACCATTCTAACAACTGAAAGTAACAAGAAAGTTATGGAGAGGACTGAGGTTTCATTAAGGAGCCCGCTCACCACCGAACAGAAAAAGGGAAGTTTAAAATATCACACTCATTTTTGGAACTTCCCTGGTGGTCCAGTGGGTCCAGTGGTTAAGACTCTGCACTTCCACTGCAGGGTGGGGAGGGTTCATTTCCTGGTCAGGGAGCCAAGATCCCACATGCCTCGGGGCCAAAAAACCAAAACATAGGAGCCAAGATCCCACATGCCTCGGGGCCAAAAAACCAAAACATGAAACAGAAACAATATTGTTAACAAATTCAATAAAGACTGTAAAAATGGTCCACATCAAAAAAAAAAAATCTTAAAATAAAGAAAACCATTAGAATAAATACTGCAAACGCCATTACGATTTTAATGTTCATTCCCTTTCTAAGGCTCAGTATTAAATATCTTCTTCATAAATGAACTTAGCATTTTTTCAGTGTTTTCGGTAGATTCGTATTCATGTAATTCTTCCCAGGTTCCCTCTGCCATCTGAAAAAATGTGTTGTTCACGGTAAATGCTTACCGTGAACACAGCCATCACTCAAAGTTTTCCTTCATCTGCACGGTTCTGACGTGCCTTTTCCTGCATCCGTCTCTCCCGCGGAGCATCTCTAACGAGCCTCCCGCAAAAGCACACGTGCAATTCTGAAGGTGCAGCGTGTCCCAGAAAAGCTCAGCAACTTCTCCCATGTTCCTTTCTCTGTTGCCTCCTGCGCTTTCTCCTGCGCCCTTTCCTAGCTCACAACGGATTACACATCTAGCGCTTTCCCTGCTGAGCTGGTGATGGTACTCAGACAACTGACTCTCAGTATTTCAGTCTTCGTACATTCTACACGCATTTACGAGGGCTTACCATGTGTCGGGGCTATTTTGGGGCTGGAGGATAACAATGAATAAAATATGTTCAGCCCTTGCTGACCACACACCAAGGCAACGACCTTCCCGTGGCTTATTGGCCACAAGTTAGCCAAGAACTATATTCCAAGCTTAGCATGAATACCACCCCTCTAATACTTTATAATTTTCAAAAGTGACTACCATGATGATCTTGGCTGTTAATATTGTACTTTGAGTAGGTTGGCAAAAAAAAAAAAAATCCAAGCTTACAGCTCACTTTCTTTCACATTTTCTGCCTGTGATAACCTACCTCTCTGGGTCATAAAATCTTAACAGAGTAATCTTAAGTTTATGAGGAGTGAAAGCTGTTAACAGTCATTTTTAAAGATGTTTATGTAGCATAATAAAACCAGACTGGACATGACTCAGTCCCATGACAACCTTTAGAATGCTGTCACAATTGCCACTAATTGTTGAAAGGGCTTAAATCAGCTTTGTAAGTGAATGTCTCTGGCATAAAGATTCACGTGGGACAAGAATGAGATTAGAGGTTTATTCTTCTATTACTGCTCTGCCTGTAACTCTAAACTCCCTGGAAGGCAACAAAATAGTTTAGGGACTTTAGCTGGAAACACCTGATTTATAGTCATTGTCTCAGCTCTCTGCTTGCTTCTGAATAAAGTTAATCCTAATGCAGCCATTCAGGTACAAGCACATCTTTAATGAACTTTCCGTTAATTCCTCTCTTATCGAAATAAAGCTTTTGATAGAGTTGTTTCTCTACATGGAGTTTACATTTTTTTATTTGAGAAGAAAAGAAACAAAATTTCAAAGAAAATGGAATGTACAGGCTAGAAAAGAAGGGAAATTAATAAACCCATGGCACGTGAAACTCACTTCTGAATCTGGCTCTTAGGATTCATTAAATATCGTGTCTGTTGAGAGAATACTGTGGATCATTTTTAGAATCTTTTGCTTGGGTATAAATAATCCTCCTTCAATATTTCAAACTCCTGGATAGTATGTTTTCTGGATTTTCTTTAACAATACATTGCTTACCAAAATTGTTAAGTAACATATTCTACTATCCTACAATCGTGTTGATTCACAACTAAGGCCAAAAATCTTCTGTTTAGATAGGGTGGAATTATGACAAGTAATTACAATTTGTTGGTTTAAAATCATGCTCCTGTTGAATCTTTCAAATCTGTTTCCTTGGTTCCCTGCTCAGCTTGAAGCTGAATCCTTCTCCCCCTCAAGTCACATTCCTTTTAAATACAGACTCACTCAACTTTTACCCCTCAAGTGACTTCTCACCAAACTATTCCTCAACAATATTTCAGTCCAGGCAGAACCAAATTCCAACAGAAGGAATGTGACTCCAAGCCAGAACCTTATCTTTTTATAGAACAGAGTAGAATCCACAGCTATTTGACTTGTACAATAAATAGTGCATACCCAGTGTCACGTGCACGAGAGCTTAATAAAAGACTCTGATGATGAAATACCTGCGGCAAGAGAGCCACAAGGAAATCCTAGAAGAAGGATCAGGGCCAAACCCTGCAACAAATTTAATTTAGCCCACCAAATCACAACATGTAATTGATAATAACAGTGAATAAAGAGAAAAAGCACAAAAGTTAATCCTTGGGCACTACACTCGTGATATTCAATTATAGCATGGAAAATACATGTAATAAAATATACTAGAAGATTAACGCTTATAAAGCTGTTAGCCTTCTCAACATCTGTTGCACTTATCCTAGTATGCATAGTAAGGCATTGAATAGAAGCCTTCGATCAGTTATAGTCCAAATTACAAGCCTAACATCCTACCTACTAAGCATTAACAAATACAGATGGTCGTTTTAACATTCACATAGACAAACTGCACAAGCTACTTCTTCTTTTGACCCCTGTAAAAACACTCCCTTGGTTTGGAAGTATCACTTTTTAATAGTAATCTTCAAGTAATTATAGAAAACAAGAGAAGTACAAATGAACTTTTCAATGGGGTAAGAGGTAGATTCCACAAATTCTGTACAAGTGCTGTCCAATGGAAATATTATAGCTATAATAAAAAATGTTAAAAGAACCAGATGAAATAAATTTTAATAGTATATTTAAACTCAATATATCAAAATATTACCATTTTTATGTAATAAATATACAAATTATTGATAAAACATGTTTAATCCTTTTTTCTATGTGTCCAAAATTTGATTATGTATTTCTTTGAAATATAGTTCACATACAATACTATGATAGTTCAGGTGTACTACACAATGATTTGATATTTGCAAAATTATGAAATGATCACGCTGTCTATAGTAACCATCTATTCACACACAAGTTATTACAATGTTATTGACCACATTCCTTATGCTGTATGTTACACACCATAAGTTATTTATTATACAACTGGAGGTTTATGTCTCTTAATCCCCCATCACTTATTTCTCCCACCCTCTCAAACCCCACCCTTCTGGCAATGACCCATTTGTTCTCTATACCTATAGAGAACTGTTTTTGTTTTGTTTGTTTTGTTTTTTAGATTTCACATATAAATGAGATCATGCAGTATTTGTCTTTTTCTGACATACTTCACTTAGCATAATACGCTCTAGATCCATCTGTGGTGCTGCAAATGACAAGATTTCATTTTTAATGGCCGAGTAATATTCCATTGTGTGTGTATGTGTATATATACATATATGTATGTATGTATATATACACACATACACACCACATCTTCTTTATCCATTCATCTGTTGGTGGACACCTGGGTTGCTTCCATATCTTGGCTATTGTAAACAGAGCTGCAATGAACATAGGAAGGTATATATCTTTTCAAATTAGTATTAGTATAGTTTGAAATCAGGAAATGTGACACCTCCAGATTTGTTTTTCTTTCTCCAGATGGTTTTGGCTATTCTGGGTCTTTTGTGTTTCCATACAAATTTTAGAACTATTTATTCTAGCTCTGTGAAAAATACCTTTGGTATTTTGATAGGGATTGCACTGAATCTGTACATTGCCTTGGGTAGTATGGTCATTTTAACAATATTAATTCTTCCAATCCATGAGCATGGTACACCTTTCCATCTGTTTATGTCATCCTTAATCTCATTCATCAGTGTCTTATACTTTTCCAAGCACAAGTATTTTGCCTCCTTGATTAGATTTATTCATAGGTATTTTATTCTTTTTGATGAAACTGTAAATGAGGTTATCTAAATTAATTTTTTCAGGCATTTTGTTGTTATTGTACAGAAATGAGACAAATTTATTAACTTTGTATCCTGCAACTTTACTGAATTCATTTATTAGTTCTAAGTTCTTCTGGTGGCATCTTAAGTATTTTTAACACATAGTATGTATTTTCCTTTTATCACACTGAATATAAAATGCCACTCCTTTCTTACCTGCAAAGTGTCTGCTGAAAAGTCAGCTGATCATCTTATGGGAGTTCCCTTGTACATGACTAGTTGCTTTTGTCTGCTGCTTTTAACATTCTCTCTCTCTAATTTTTGCCATTTTAAAGTATCTTGGTGTGAACCTCATTGTGTTCATCTTGTTTGGGACTGTCTGTGTTTCCTGGACCTGGAAGTTTGTTTCCTTTCCCAGGTTAGGGTAGTTTTCAGCTATTGTCTTCAAATGAGTCCTCTGCCCTAATATCTCTATTTTCTCCTACTGGGACCTCTATATAGCGAATGTGAATATGTTTGATGTTGCCCCAGAGATGTCTTAAACTATCCTCATTAAAATTTTTTTTTCTTTTCTGTTCTGCTTGGGTGATTTCCACTACTTGGTCTTCCACTTTGCTGACCCATTCTGTATCATCTAATCTACTATTGATTTCTTCTAGTGCATTTTTCATTTCAGTTACTGCATTCTTCAGCTCTGCTTGATCCTTCTTCATATTCTCTACCTCTTTGTTAAAATCCTCACTGTGTTCATCCATTCTTCTTCTCCCAAGTTCATTGAGCATCTTTATGATCATTACCTTGAACTCTTTATCAGGTAAATTGTTTATCTTCACTTTGTTTAGTTCATTTTCTGAGGTTTTGCCTTGTTCCTTCATTTGGAACATATTACTCTGTCACCTCATTTTGCCTTGTTCTCTGTGTTCATTTCTAAGTAGTAGGTGTCTTGGTCATGTTTTCTGATCTTGCAGAAGTAGCCCTATGTAGGAGACGTCTTTTGGAGCCATGAAGCCCACTCTATATGTTCTAAGGTTGCCCCCTAAGTGGACTGTGTGGTCTCTTCTGTTGTGGTGAACCACCTACTGTAGGCACACTGGTAGGAACATCTGGGTCCCTTGGTTGGCCGCCAGGTCCTGTTTCATGCAGTGGTTGCCAGTCCAGTGGATGGTGGATGGGACCAGGTCCCCACACAACTGGCTGTGTGGCTCTATGGATCCCAGACTGATGCTGACCTGCCGGCACACAGCTAAGCCCTGCACTAATAGGCTAGAGGAAGGACTCCAAAATGACTCTCACCAGCACCAGGGTCCTGATTATAGAATGAGCTCCCAAAAATGCCTGCCACCAACATTATGTACCAAGGAGGAGTCCCAGCAAGTGAGTCTGACCCAGGCACCTTTCTGAACTAGGACTCAGAGCGTGTAAGATTTTGCATGAGCCCTTTAAAAGCAGAGTCTCTGTTTCCAATAGCTCTCCTGTACACAAGTTCTGCTGGCCTTCAAAGCCAGCTGCTCTGGGGGCTCCTCTTCCTGGTACAGGACCCCCAGGCTGGGGAGCCTGATGTGGGGCTTGGACCTCTCACTCCTTGGGGAGAAGTTCTGCAATTGTAATTATCCTCCCTTTTGTGGGTCTTCTGCTGTGGGTGTGGATCTTGACTGTACCACACCCCTGCCCCTCCTACCCATCTCTTTGTGTTTCCTTCTTTATATCTTTAGTTGTGGAAAATCTTTTCTCCTATTCTTTGGGTCATTCTCATCAACAATTGCTCTATAAATAGTTTTAATTTTGGTGTGCCCACAGAAAGGGGTGAGCTCAGAGTCTTCCTACTCTGCCATCTTGGCCACACCCCTGATGTGTATCTTATATTTACACAATATCTTAATTAGGAGGACCAGCCACATTTTTAGCGGCCTATAGCCACATGTAGCTCTTGGGCTGTAAGCTACTGACCTATAAGCTACTAACCCCAGCAGGATTCTAAAACTGATTGTGTCTTGGTAAAGCCTGAAGCAAAAGCTTATGCACTACTACTTCATTAAAGATGCAATACCAGGAAGTAGAAATGGGACAAAGGGAGAGTGCAGCAGGGAAGGAAGGTCAGTGAGTCAGCCACAGCTTGGAAACAAGGACAACTGTTTGTTCCATCTCATACAACCATCTTCTGAGACATGTAGACCACTATGTCGCAGCAGGAGGAAGGAAGAATTTATCAACTAGCTTCCATCTCACCTTGACCCAAGTTTACTTCACAGAACATTAACTCCCCCACACTTTCAAGTCACATATAACATGATGCCAGTTCAGATTCCACAGCATCTCACACCCTAGGGGCTATACGGAAAGCCTGGAGAAGCAAGCAAGTAATGTACAGCTGGGGTAGGATGCAGAGCATTGTTGGGTTGTACCCATGTGAAGGTAGTTGCCATAGCAGCTGGGAAAACAAATGGCCAAGGGCCCCAGGGACAAGAGTGGTAGAGAGTATGTGAGGTGGTGGATAAAAAATGTCTGATGCAACCAAGAGAAGAATGCACAAATGACTAAGAGTTGCCGCTGGTGCACCCAGACTGAGTCATGTCAGGCTAAATTCATATTATGCTTTGTTCAAAGCACCAGATGTGTAGATCATGTTATGACTCGCCTGGATCTCCACCTCTCCATTGTCCATCTAATCTTTAAATCTGATGTAGCTCAGTTCCTTTGTACAAACCAAGTGTTGCCCTCCTCAAATTTCTGTATGGAAAGAATTTAAAGAACCCCAAACCAATAACACCACATCCAGAGGGCTTTGCCCTGATTTTCTTCTGATCCTAGGACCCAGTTCTGGTAAGCGGATTTCTGTACTGTTACTTAGTTCTTATCCTTTTTTTCCTCTATCTCCTTCCTCTTTCCCATGAAGCTGGAGACCAGTATCTGCCAGGATCCATCAGCCTGAGGCTGGGGTTGTTCCTTCATTTCTTTGTATTACTGTTCACTTCCCAGGGCATTGATCTACCTAGAACCCAGATGACTTGTTTTATTGGGTCTTCCAAGTAGAGATGTTTCCCTGGTGTATCCCTGTCACCCTGGTCTCCACAAACAGCCTTCCTCAGTGTTATTGGATTTCCTACAATATCTACAGCTTAATCTATCCCCCTGCTCCGCCCTCCCGAGTGTTCATTCTACTTTAAAGGGACATCAGTTCTCCCAAGCGCAAAGATCTGCTGTCTTTGGTTTTTCCTACCTACAGCCTTCTCCAGGGGCTTCTGCTCCCCCTCCTGTAGTTTGCACACCCCTTTCTCTGGACAGACACAGCCCTGTCCCAGGGTTCATGGCTTGGTGAGCAGAAGCACCTCTGTACAAGTCACAAGCTGCCCCACTTCACCTTTGCCTTCACTTTTGCTTCCTGGAAAACATTTCCTCCACACTCTTCCAAAGACTTTCTTCTCATCCTTCCAGTCTTTGCTTAAACGTTCTCCCTCAGAGAGGTCCTCTCTGGCCACCCATTCTAACGTAGACCCTTACTAACATCTCATGTTACCCTCAAAGCACCTGTCGTAATTTATATATTGTATACCCGTTTGCTTATTTACTTATCTGTCTTCTATTTCAGACTGTAAGGTCCATGAAAGCCAAAATTACCAATTTATATCTAGCCTCCTTCATAGTTCTAAAATCGATATTTTTTGAACGAATGAATAATCTATTTATCTAGCAGTCAGGCTCCTTACATTAAAAATCAAGGGAATGACAGAGACTAAGGGCCAGGATCTCACAGGGGTCAGGCAGGCAGCGTAATACGTAAACCACTGGTTTGCAACACTAGAAAGTAGCAGGATTGGGGGGAAACTGCAAAAAAAAAAAAAGACATTTGATTTCAAATTTCAGATATATTCTACTGGCCCAATGGAACTCACTCTGGTCTCAGCCCATTACCTCTACCCAGACTGCTGGACTTCCTTCAGCTCCTGCAGGTTGAGGACCAGGAATCCAGGACCCATGGACATAGCGCTCTCTTAATTCTCTTAAAATAGCCTCGTTGGCAAATGAATATGGAATTTTACCCCCAGGACTTTGTATGTGTTATTCCCTCAACTCCTTTCACATCTGTCTTCTCCACCTTCACTTTACCAACTCCTATTCACCCTTCCTCAAGGAGCCTTTCATGACCATCCCCACCTTCTCCCCATCCTGTGTGTTTGCACCATGCCCGGCACTGCAGTTTACCTGTCTGTCTCCCTCCCAGACTCCCCTTAAGGGAAAGGGCTGGGAATTGTGCCCTGCTGTATTCTTGGCACCTGGCACTGTGCTTGACACAAAATAGAATTCAAACTATTTACTGAAGGAACAAATGACTCCACCATAGGGATTCTTAGCTGGTTAACCCACACTGCTCTGGAAGCTAAAGAATGGATCCAGATACAGGTGAAGGTCGCTAATGCTGCAACCAGGCTCCATCCTCGTTGATCTCCTTTCTGAATGACTCTACTGAAGGCGAGCTTTGCTCTGACTTGCGAGGCGTGCAAAGCAGGGCAGAAGAGTCAGGGTGCTGGGAAACGGCCAAAGGAGAGGAGATAAGAGATTGTGGCTGTGGTGAGTGTGGGCTGAGGTCATGGTTTTGTAAACCGAGCTTGAATATTTTTGTGAGTGCTGGGATGCACAGGATGGCGGAAGGGCATGGAGGAGGAAGCATGGCTCAAGGTCGGAATGTGCATCTGTTTATTGGATTTGCTTCCTGGTGATTTTACAAGCCTAAGGCTGGAGCTCTTCCAGTGGTTTCACTTTTGTTTTGCCAGAAAACCCGTAAGTGCTATTTTTAAAGTAGCATTGCTGGCAAGATGCTATAAATTAATCTGCGTGTACCTTTCCCACCCACCTCGATTATATAACATGGTTAGAACCCAGCTCCCTCTCTTGGTCATCATATACACATAAATCTAGCTGGTTCATTCTCCCTCTTAAATGAATGGAGTGACATTTGCTTTATTCTTGAATTTGATGTCAGGATTGCTGAATGTCTGTTAAGCTTTAGGAGAGAAGAGTTGATATAAATGGAGCCAAGAAAATCATATATTTTATATGATGGCCAAACGTCTAATGCAGTCTCTAAAAACAATCCACCCAGCGGAACCCTTTGGGGTACTGGTCTTCTCTAGCTTATTGTCTCGCGAATGCCTCTCTCCATGAATCATAGAATCATATCTATTAGTAGCTAGTAGATCCCCATTGATGCTAGCCCTAGGAAATTATAAAAGTAGGGATGCTGCATGTGTGTAACTACTTAATTCTCACAGCAGCCCACTGAGATGGGTGCTTGTAACACACCGTGGAGTTACCCTGCATAAACACTAGACTTGCATTGAACATGAGGGGCTGGAAATTGAGTTAATAATAGATCACGCCTACATGATGAAACCTCCATAAAAATCCCTGAAGTACGGGGTTCAGAGAAGTTCCAGGCTGGTGAACAGATCTACATGCGGTGGATGGATGACGCACCCCCATCTCCACAGGGACAGGATTTCCTGCACTCGGAACCCTTCCGGGATTCCCTGCACATATCTCTTCATCTGGCTGTTCACCTGTATCCTTTATCATATCCTTTATTATATAATAAACTGGTAAATGTAAGTAAGTGTTTCCCTGAGTTCTTTGAGCTGTTCTAGCAAATGATTCAATCCAAGGAGGGGGTTTGGGGACCCTCTGATTTGTAGCCGAACCAGAAAGAAATTGGGAGTAAACTGGGGACTTACAACTTACTATTGGCATTTAAAGTGGGGGTTGTCTTGTGGGATTAGCCCTTAACCTACAGGGTTGCACTAACTCTGGTTAGTATCAGAATTTAATTAAATTGTAGGACATCCAGCTGATGTCACAGAGAATTACTTGGTGTGAGAGAAAAAAATATCATGTCTGATATCAGAAGTATTATGTGGTTATGTGTATAAGCAAAGGAAGACACCCAGGAAAGTTTTTCCTGTATACCCCCAATGATCTTCACCTTCTACTACTGACACCCTTGTTTTAATTTTCTTCCTTGGGTGTGGGCTAAACTTACTGACTCGCTTCTAACACATAAACTATGACAGAAGTGTTGAGATAGCATATTCAAAATTAGGATATAAAAAGGTTATAGCTTTCATTATGCATTCTTTCTTCTCACTCTCTCCTGGATCTTGCCATGACTTATGGACTGAATGGTGTCTCTCCCAAAGTTCACGGTGAAGCCCTAAGTCTCAATGTGATGGTATTTGGAGATATGACCTTTAGAGAGATACTTAAAGCTCAGTGAACTCATAAGGGCTGGTGTCCTTATAAGAAGAAAAAGGGACACCAGAAATCTCTCTCTCTCCCCACCCCCCAACTCTTCCATGCAGAGAAAAGCCCACGTGAGGGCACAGGGGGAAGGCGGCTTTCTACAAGGGAAAAAGAGAGCTCTCACCAAGAACAGAAATTGCTAGCACCTTGATTATGGACTTCTAGCCTCCCAGAAAAGTGAGATTATATATATCTATGTTTAAGCCACCTGGTGTGTGGTATTTTCTTGTGGCAGCCTGAGCATACTAATACCTCATGCCATGAGGTAGTCAGTTACGCCAAAGTCCATACGGCGAGGAACCAACAACCACGCGAGTGAGTTTGGAAGCAGATCCCCCTTGATCAAACCTTCAGATGAGGGACTTCCCTGGTGGCGCAGTGGCTAAGAATCCGCCTGCCAATGCAGGGGACACGGGTTTGAGCCCTAGTCCGGGAAGATCCCACATGCCGGGAAGCAACTCAGCCCGTGCAGCACAACTACTGAGCCTGCGCTCTAGAGCCCACGCTCTGCAATAAGAGAAACCACCGCAGTGAGAAGCCTCCACACTGCAACGGAGACCCAAAGCAGCCAAAAATAAATTAATTAATTAAAAATTAAAAACCTTCAGATGAGACCACAGTCCTGGCCGACAGACTGACTGTCACCTCATGAGATGACACACAGTTAAGCCACAACCAGATTCCTGACCTACAGAAACTGTAAGATAATAAACATTTGCTGCTATAAGCTACGAAGTTTTGGTGGTAATTTGTTATGCAACAATAGATAACTATTACATGGAATGTCAAGAGAGTAGGTGGGTGCCCCAAATGCATTACCATCAAAAAAAAAAAAAAAAAAAGTCAGATCAGTGAATGGGGAATTCAAGTGTGAAGCCGAGCAAAATAGAGGTACAGGAGGCAAAAGCAAGGAACAGACAACTGGCTGGGCAAATGGGACACCATCTTTGTAAATACCAGAGCCAGGAGTTTCAGCCCGGGCCCACTTCCTAACACCATTAAGTTGTACATTAGATTAAAATATATGAATTTGGGTGGGGCACACAGACATTTGGTCTATAGCAGCCAACACACAATGTGTTATCGTGCAAATTATCACTGTGGGAAACTGAACTTTAATGCCACTGGGGAACTCTGGGAGACAGAATAGAACAGGCATCTCAGAGTTATCCCACCCAGGGGTGAGGGAACCGGTGTATCTATCCACTAACTCTTGTCCATCACTGGTTGAGGGCCGGAGATTGGGGCATGAATTCCCAGCACCTGTTGCCTACAGAGAATAGGGAGAAGTTAGCTGGTGTGCATGGCCGCTGTAAATGCCAAGAAGACTGGAATCTGATTCTGAAAGCAACTGCTTCCTATAAGTCCCCTGAAGTAGCCTTTAATTATTTAGGTAGCAACTATATACAGTCTATCTAAATGACTGTATAGCACAGGTAACTCTGCTCAATATTATGTAACCACCTAATTGGTGGTTACATTGGGAAAAGAATTAGGAAAAGAATTTGAAAAAGAATAGATACGTGTATATGTATAGCTAAATCACTTTGTTGTACACCTGAAACTAACACAATATTGTTAATCAACTATACTCCAATATAAAATTAAAAGTTTAAAATAAAAAAAATGGCATCTTTGAAAATTATTGTTGTGAAAACCTGTCAAAATGAAGCAGGCTGCTGTGCTTTTTAAGAGATTTGAAGAACGATGTTTAAATTCCAACGAACTCAGTCTCACTCTTGTTTCAAGTCTTGATTTGTTTCAGAGACCTTTGAAAAGTTACTTTGCTTCTCTGAGCCTCAGTTTTCTTACCTGTGAAATGTTTCCAATAATTCCTACTGTATTTGGTAGTGGTAAGATAAAGTGTGGAAAACATCAAGCATAGAGATAGATAATTGCTTTCTTTAAAAATTTTAAACTTGCAATGATAACTTAGTGATGGCAACTTGGCCTATATAATGGATTGCTCAAACAAAAATAGTAATAACAAGTCAAAGGCAGTACTAGTGTATGTAATAGACTGAATGCTTGTGTACCAAATTTCACGTTAAATCCTAACCCCCAAAGTGATTATATTTGGAGATGGGAGACTTTGGCAGGTGATTAGGTCATGAGGGTGGGACCCTTATAGAAGAGACCCCTTCCATCTGCCACGTGAGGACACAGAAAAAAGACAGCTGTCTATGGGCTAGGAAGAGGGCTCTCACCAGACACTAAATCTACCGGCACCTTGACCTTGGACTTCTCAGCATCCAGCACTGTGAGAAAGAAATGTTTGTTGTTTATAAGCAACTGGGCCTGTGGCATTCTGTTACAGCAGGCTGACAGACCGACAGAGTACACTTAGGATAAAGAACTCAACAATGTCTATCAGTATTGAAATACTTAATCTACGATTTTAAAATAACATTAAAAATCTAATGCTGTTTTCAGGTATATGCATCCAAATATTTTTCCTTCAAACCTGCTTTTTCTATAAAGCTTTCGTTATTAAAGCTGTCATATATGAAAGAAATATGCAATCAAAATGGTGAAAATTTATCTAAATAAGTTGCCAACATCAGGTAAAAATGAACTTTGGATCTTAAAAAGCAAGATGACAGAGAAAATGAAGGAATCTCTCTCCAAAATCGAGATTTTCCGTTGTAAAACCACATTAGCACACACAAAATTTAACGTAATATGAACTAGTGGTTGGAAGCACCCATTTTCAGGAGTTTGTTTCTGGAAAACTTGGAGCTGGAGACAAAACTCGAGTTCATGAAAGATTGCCAAACAAGCTAAGCAGTCGTAACTGGTCAAAAATAAACTCCAAACACGTGAGAAATGAACAGAAACACTGTACCATCTTGTAAGTATCATAGTTCAAAACCCCTGACACTCTCTGATAAATAGAAACAAATATTTAAGATCACATTAGAATTAGCAACACTATCATCATGGTGCACGAAATTACCAATGTGACAAACTGCTATGATTGAAAATATTTATTTTTGAGCAATTTTTTGTTTCAGTCAATTCCCCTGGAGGCTCCAGCCTGACACATGGTAGATGTCTGAGAAATGTTTGCTCCCCTCTATTTATCAGTATGCCTGCAGTACTGTTAAAGGAAGAAAACGCTAACACAGATTTCTGAGACCCAACTCCAAGCGCAAGCCATCACCAAATAGGGGCTATTGGTAAAAGCCCAATTATGGGAAATAAAACAGAAGGATTGCTATAAAGTGCTTTGGGGTTGTTAATGGAAGAAAAGAATACCAAAGAGACAGAGGCAGAGATTAGACACCGAGAGATCCAGCCAAGGCATCGAACTGGATAGCGGTCCAAGAGTCTAGGTGGTACCTCCCAAATAGTAAGGTCTAGGAGGTCCAGAAGCAGTGTCTGGAACAAGCAGGCAAAACGGAACGGCTCAGAAGCTGGATCTGTCAATTCAAAGTATCTCTTGAGACATTCTTTTTACTAAACCAGAAATAAAACTAGAGATGAAGCCTTACGCCGTCATAAAAGACTGGACCAAGTGCATTCAATGCCTCGGATCTCTAGCACAGGTAGAACCCTGTAATGGAAAAGAATGACTCGGTAGCAGCACTTCTCAATGAAAATATGTCTTTAGGAGACTCAAGTCCTTTCAGGCGGATTTTGTGTTCATCAGATTTTAGTTATTAATTTTTCCCAAAGATCTTCCTAAGAATGAGATGCACTGACCCGTGAACATAAACATTCTGATTTTGATAGCCTCGATGTGCAAAACCGTACATTACAACACACATTCCAGTTTACTGACCACAGAGGAATTAAGTCAGTGGGAATCCACACTTAAAGGCATAAGACAGCAACAGACTTTTAGATGTGAGCTGCTCCAGAAGGGGTTATGACCTTGGGAGGCATCTTTCTTTAACCAAGTACAAGTCCCAGAGAGGCACTGGCTGAGGCATGTAGGCAGCCAACCCTCCAGGCAACTGGGAGAATGAATGTTGTAGTCCTGGAGTGGGAGATCTGGGTGGCACATCCCAGCACCACTTACCTTTTCTTTTTTTTTTTCTTTACTGGAGTATAGTTGCTTTACAATGTTGTGTTAGTTTCTGCTGTACAACAAAGTGAATCAGCTATGCGTATACATATATCCTCTCTTTTTTGGATTTCCTTCCCATTTAGGTCACTGCAGAGCACTGAGTAGAGTTCCCTGTGCTGTACAGTAGGTTCTCATTAGTTATCTATTTTATTACATAGTATCGACAGTGTATATGTGTCAATCTCAATCTCCCAATCTATCCCAACCCTTATCCCCCCTTGGCATCCATACGTTTGTTCTCTATGTCTGTGTCTCTATTTCTGCTTTGCCCGTAAGTTCATCTGTACCATTTTTCAAGATTCCACAAATATGCTTTAATATATGATATCTCTTTTGCTTTTTCTGACTTACTTCACTATGTATGATAATCTCTAGGTCTCTCCACGTCTCAGAAAATGGTACAGTTTTGTTCCTTTTTACGGCTGAGTAATATTCCATTGTATATATGTACCACATCTTCTTTATCCATTCCTCTGTGGGTGGATATTTAGGTTGCTTCCATGTCCTGGCTATTTTAAATAGTGCTGCTGTTAACATGGGGGTGCATGTATCTTTTCAAAGTATGGTTTTCTCTGAATATATGCCCAGGAGTTGGATTGCTGGGTCATACGGTAATTCTGTTTTTAGCTTTTTAAGGAACCTCCATACTGTTCTCCAACCACATACCTTTTCTTAAGATGCAGGTAAATTAATGAGAAACTAGTCTAAAGTGGAAATGACATCTAAAAATCTGTTGCTGGGCTTCCCTGGTGGTGCAGTGGTTGAGAGTCTGCCTGCCGATGCAGGGGACGCGGGTTCGTGCCCCGGTCCGGGAAGATTCCACATGCCACGGAGCAGCTGGGCCCGTGAGCCATGGCCGCTGAGCCTGCGCGTCCGAAGCCTGTGCTCCGCAACGGGAGAGGCCCCAGCAGTGAGAGGCCCGCGTACCGCAAAAAAAATAAAAATCTGTTGCTGTCACAATGAAAAGACCCACCATCCTCAACACAATACAAGATATCTCTGAAGGTGCATCCCAGCTGGAGTTCCCCACAGGATTAACTGAGGTCCTTGTTGTGACTGACCGCATTGCAGATCAACTGCCCTCCCTGCCCAAGCCTGTCTCCTCATTCCCTCAATAGGTATTGATTCTAAGAGCTCACCCCAATAAATGGCCTGCATGCAAAAAAATAAAAAAAATAAAGGCATAAGACACCAGACACTATACCCTGAGTGTCCTTCTCTGAGGCTCAACCCCAGGCTCAGCCTGAGACAACTTGCCAGCCTCACATCCCGATAAATGTATTCTACGCTTGGGTGTCAATGGTTACCACCAAACTCTCTGAAGCCATTAATCAAATTCTTTTCATGTGGCTACATGCAATTCTGTTTGGGGAGTTGCTAAGCTGCTTTGTCTCCTTCCTGGAGATCCATGATTAGTTGTTGAATGTCTCGGTCGTGTTGGCCCCCCAATTGCCGGTGTGGGGAAGCACCCATCTCTAGGCAGCAGGACAGTAGCTCTACTCCAGGCGGCAGCTGTGCCACGTTTATTTGAGAAAGCCTATTGCCAAAGGTTTTTGAGAAATAGCAGAAAGAAGATGCAGTGTTTCTCTTGACCAGAATGATTTTATTTGGAAAGCTATGATCTAGATGTAAAGAAGGTCTCTGCCTTCTTAAAGCATAAACAGTGACCTTATCCCAGGGACTTCGTGCCATCGGGTTAGAACTTGTCAAAGAGCCGCAGGGTGTGCCCCGCCTTCAGACTTACCCCTTGGATGACTCAGATTGTGTTTACCCAATGGGTCCCCAGTTCCAGCAAAGTCAGCGGCATGATAACAGCAGAAGCCAGTCTGCCAAGTGGCTAGTTGCATTTGTTACGGGTGGTGATGGGGAAAAGTTTTTAGTCAAAATGTATGATTTGTGACCAAAATATTCACATGATCTCAGTTTTGACTCCCTCAGCATGAAAGAAAAACCAAGAATATAAAACCATAGCCCAAGCATTCGGGACCAGATCTTATTTGAAAACAGAATGTTAAACCACTGTTACTGACCAGGGTTCTGGGCCTCCTTAATCAATAGAAACTGATCAGAGGCCAGACAAGAAATCCAGGCAAGGCTTTATTGGGGCCCCTGCTGCCGCGGAGGGGAGCGAGAACAAGTAACAGGTTCCCTCTCTCACTCCCCAAGGTGGGATGAGCTGTTTCCTTCTATGGGGTGAGGGTAGGGATAGGTTCAGTGGTTGGACCAGAGGGGTGGTGTGCCCACCCCTTAGGCGGTGTTGAATGCAGGGGGCATTTGTAGTACCCTTCTTCTGCTCCCAGCTCTTCAGAAGTGGCAGTTGGGCTTTTTTGGTCTTTTTGTATCTGGTTGTCCATAATTTGCCCCAACTGTGCATGCACACAGCTATTTTTAGTCCCTTACAGTTTCTCTGTATTTTTGTTGCTTGAGGAGACGTTTGTCCAGGTGCAAGCCCTGCAGCAAAGTGTCTCAGGTCCCAGGTCCCAGCCTATGTCACCACACACACCATGACTTGGGAACTGGGAAGATATTTTTAAGCCCGGATGCACCTCCTTCAGTCCCTGAGACACTGAGTGAGTCACAAATCCCTCTGAGCTTCAGAATTTCTTGAGATAATAAGATCAATGTAACAAGTAGTTATTGAGTGCCTGATGTATACCAGTCATTCTTTTATGTGCTGGGGATACAGAAATGAAAAAGAAAAAAGAGAGAACATTTCAGCCTTTATGAAGCTGAGATCTTTCAATCCATGGGGATTGGTTAGAGGAGTAGAAGAGATAACAAAACAAACATAATGTTATTAGCACTTAGGAAGTTCTCAATGTTTGGTCGTCCAGCTAACCGTGTCACTCAATTTGTTTCATAAATAAGTGCTATGGAGAGAGAAAGAGAAAATGTAGTGTGTCATTTCTAAACTGCGTTTGGAAATCAAAAAAACCAACCTGACCTAGGCCAATATTTTTTTACCAAACTTCAGATTCTGACATATTAGTGAGTTGTAAAGGGAGACGCAAGAGGGAAGAGATATGGTGATATATGTATATGTATAGCTGATTCACTTTGTTATAAAGCAGAAACTAACACACCATTGTAAAGCAATTATACTCCAATAAAGATGTTAAAACAAAGCAACAAACAAACAAAATCAATTCAGTCAGTTAAGGCCAGCATTTTCTGAAATTAAAAAATGGAATGGAATAGTATAGAAATGTAGTAAGGTTAAGTATTGATTCCTGAAGCTTTTGTTTCAATTGTGTGTGTGTGTGCGTGTGTGCGTGTGTGTGTGTATACATTGGGTCAGGATGTAAAATGCATCTCTGTAGGTCACAGTCAAAAAATTTTGAAAGCCATTAATCTATATATAGTTTTAAAACAAAGGAAAGAAATTTTCTTTCTGCTTTTGTTATTATCCCCAAATACCTAACTTCTTACCTAGTATTGACAATGATGACTACTATAAAAAGGTACAAGATAAATTCATGTTTTTAATGAGAAACTATTCTGTAAAATAGAAAACTCTTCTGTAGGAAACTCTTTTGAAAGTCACTTTCTACAGGCCCATAGACGTTATTGACTTCTCAGTAGGTCTAACCCAGAAGTAGAATAGACAGAAAGGGGACAGATAAGGGGTGTACTTGCTCCTTCTCAGCACATTTTCCAAAAGTGACACCTTCTCAATAATCTCTGAATTAATACATTTACATGATGGTGTTTAAATCTATCATGAAAACAGAGAAAGACAAATACCACGTGATGTCACTTATATGTGGACTAAAAAAAAATGATACAAATGAACTTATTTGCAAAACAGAAATAGACTCACAGACATAGAAAATAAATTTATGGTTACAAAGGGGAAGATGGGGGGAGGGATAAATTAGGAGTTTGGGATTAACATATACATACTACTATATGTAAAATATATAACCAACAAGGACCTACTGTATAGCACAGGGAACTCTACTCAACATTTTGTAATAACCTGTAATGGAAAAGAATCTGAAAAAGAATATATATATATCTGACTCACTTTGCTGTACATCTGAAACCAACACAACATCGTAAATCAACTATGCTTCAATACTTCAATTTAAAATATTAAAAATAAAGAATAAAAAATGTCATAAAAAATTAAATTGAGATAGGAAAGCAAGACTGCATGGCAGGAAAATAAAGTAGACATACAGCCTTGCCCCATCTCCAGAGGTGCTGCCTCAGATGCTAGAACCTTGATATGTGTCCAGAGCATCTTAAAGTCACCCAGCCCGGGTACAATATCATGGCTCTGATCCATGACCACATTGTTTCCATGAATCTTACCCTCACATCACCTGTCCATTTTGTAGATCATCCACTGTTGGGAACTAACGTACATCAATTTAGTCATGAACAGCTAGTAGGAGTTTTTCTGTAAGTATCAATTGCCTTATTTCCCTTAGTATGATAACCTCTGGGTCCATCCATGTTACTGCAAATGGCAACATTTCCTTCTTTGTTATGGCTGAGTACTATTCC
Organism: Delphinapterus leucas; assembly: GCF_059928025.1. Taxonomy (NCBI): domain Eukaryota; kingdom Metazoa; phylum Chordata; class Mammalia; order Artiodactyla; family Monodontidae; genus Delphinapterus; species Delphinapterus leucas. Next base: position 146,639,358 of record NC_143132.1, read on the forward strand.
ATTGTGTATATATGTGTACCACATCTTTATCCATTCAGTTCAAGGAACTATATTCAACACCTCATAATAACCTATAATGGAAAAGAATCTGAAAAAAAATATATATATATATAGCTGTATCACTTGAAACTAACATAACATTGTAAATTAACTCTACCTCAATTAAAATTATTTTCAAATATATATGTATCAATTGCCTTTAAAAAGCAGATGTTCTTAACTGTTTTTATGTCTTCTCAGAATGACCTTTATAAATGCATAAACTAAAAGGCATAGGGATTAAAAAGAAAGCGAAATATATTGAAATACAGTTGTTGAAATATTTTAAAATATTTATGATATAAATATACATAGAATTCCCTATTAATAAATTAAAATTAAACCTACTAGTGGTTCTACTGCTGCTGTAATTTCAAAGTAATGATGAGATTAAATGACATGTTGAGGTATCCATAACATCAGTAATGTGTCATAAAAATAAATGTGATTTCCATTAGTGACAAAGGAAAGTTAGCAACACCAAGGTGTGTTGCCTACACTCATAACTGAAGGAAATTCTGTATTTCAGTTAGAGTTAGTGAAGATGAAAATGGAATTCGTGTTCATATCTAAGACCATGGACTCCTTGAATTCTACCTATACCAAAGGTCCATAGGGCTTCCCTGGTGGCACAGTGGTTGAGAGTCCGCCTGCCGATGCAGGGGACACAGGTTCGTGCCCCGGTCCGGGAAGATTCCACATGCCGCAGAGAGGCTGGGCCCGTGAGCCATGGCCACTGAGCCTGCGCGTCCGGAGCCTGTGCTCCGCAACGGGAGGGGCCACAACAGTGAGAGGCCCGCATACCGCAAAAAAAAAAAAAAAGGTCCATAGACTGCAGGTGGAGAGCCCCTAATCAGAGAGAGGAGACAGTTCTAGGTCATCCTAAAATATCCCTACAAGGTAACAAAGAAAGTAAATGTCTGACAGAACCCTGCCATTTAATTAGCAGGCAATCCCAAGACAATCCTTTATTCTGTTCTTTAAACTTGATGAAATCCCAGCCCTCTGTCTTTTAGAAGGTCTGACAGCACCTTGCAGGAAAGTCTTTCCCAAGCCAATATGCCAAAATTCGAACACCAGAACTCCTCTAATTCTCAAAGTTAGACAACAAAAATCTTTCCAACTAGTGGCCGGAAATAGGACTGCTCAGAAATCACATCCGGAGCATTTTTCAGGGCCGCCACATACAGCTGTGTTGGTTGAGCACTGTATAATCCTATAACTAAATGAAATGACCCTGTTGCCATCCTTAAGGGTACAGATTGCTGGGCTCTCTCATTCTTATACCTTGTTTAAGATGCAATGCTCAAATATTCAATATCAAAAATAGCACAGACGACCCAATCAGAAAGGATGCTGACTATGAACAACTAGTATAGGCATAAAAAATGTGTCCTAGCTGAATTTCAGCCTTGCCCTCTTCACACAAGGATGGGAACAGTCTTCTAGACAATCCCTATATCTTGACCACTAATTTCACCAAGGAAAGTCAGTTTCTAACCATGTATTCATTAACAAAGCCTGTGGTATTGATCAGAAATCAACATAGGTAAAACACTGAGAGTAGCTATCTCTGGAGGGTGGGCTCTTGATTCAATGCTGGCTAGCCACTTCCGGTGGGTGTAATCCAGCAACTGTCTCTAGTATATGGATTAAAATGAACACAAATGCAGATATATTGTACAGATTACACTAAAAATTTTTATAAAGAATACCCAATACCCAAATTGGCCAAATACCCAATTGTCACTCCTTTGGTAAAAACAACCTGTTAGGTTATTAAGCTGCAAAAATATTCTGGAAACAAGAAAGATCTCTTATATCTATCATTGAAAGGATTTTTTTTTTAACTTTCTCTTTGAGTTGGGGTGTTGCAGTTAGCCTTCATTAAATGATATTTTGCAAGCTTTGGGAAATCCCCGAAGTTTAAAGTTTCAGTAGAGAGATCCTGTCCTCACCTTTATGAAGTATGAAGGGATCTAGTTCAACAAGCCTGTCCGGAAAAACTAAAAGATCATCACATGGAAAGATCACGATGAAAACAGAGCAGTAGAAGAGGATAAAGCCGTCGCTCTTTGAAAGTGACCGGTTGCAATTGTGCGTGAGAGAAGAGGACATGAGTACAGCACAGTTGAAGACTCCGAGAAACAACGGGTGAGACTGAAAAGGAAGACATTTGGGCTAGAGAGAAGGGCACATTCCTTGCTTCCTCCTCCAAGGTCAAAGCAATCTCAAGGGTCCAGACAGCGGTGCCACCTTCCACTAGGCTGCACCTAGTGAAATACAGTTTCTAAAAACGACCTAAGTTGGGATCATGTGAAAGGAAATGTGGAAGTGAAGTATTCAGCTAACCCAGGAGTCAAAAACTAGCCCAAACGAAACTCAGCATAAAAGCTGTAACGAGAAAATGGCAACTATAAAAAGAGAGAGACGTAACCTAACTAGTTCTGATCCAAAAAATAATTTTAAATAAAGAATGATATTTCGATAGGAGATACACTGAATCATGACCAAAACAAAGCCGACTAGAATGCCAAGGACTCAACAAACAGTCGTGATTATAGTAGAAAATACCTTTTTTAAAAAAAATTCTGGGACAAAGCTAGACTCCATTTCCCAGCATCCTTTACAGCACTGTGTGCCACTTCTGACCAGTCTACTATGGATGAAAGTGATAAACCTCTCTCCAGATCTGGCCCACACAAACCACTCATGCTCATCTCCCCACTTTTTCTGGGCTCCTGAAGAACTGCATAGAGTAAAAGCAGTGTGAAAAAAATGTGAGTACCGGGCTTCCCTGGTGGCGCAGTGGTTGAGAGTCCGCCTGCCGATGTAGGGTACACGGGTTCGTGCCCCGGTCTGGGAAGATCCCACATGCCGCGGAGCGGCTGGGCCCGTGAGCCATGGCCGCTGAGCCTGCGCGTCCGGAGCCTGTGCTCCACAACGGGAGAGGCCACAACAGTGAGAGGCCTGCGTACCGCAAAAAAAAAAAAAAAAAAAAAAAATGTGAGTACCAATGAATAGTGGAATTATGAACAATCTTTTTCCACTTCTTTTCAATTTCCTGTACTTCTCAAAATTTGTATGATAAGCAACCATCATAAAACATTTCAGTTTTATGATACAGTAAATATATATTTTATATATATATTATATATATAAAAAATCTTTTTTAAAGTAAGTTATAACTTTACTGACTTACTAACTTTAATAACTCTAGATAGCATGGATTTTGGTGTGCTTGTTCACTAATATATCCCTAGCACCCAGGACAGGGCCAGGAACACTGCCGGTGTTTAATAAACGTCGTTTGAAAGAATGAATAGTTTCTGGTATCCTCAACATTTTGCCTAGTTGTCAATGCTCCTTTTAAAATGTGACAGTCTCAATTAAATAAAATGCTTAAGACAGAACCAAAATACTTTCCCTATCCTCTTCATGGTGCAAAGTATCCTGAGACTATTATGTTCCATTACCATACATCTAGGACTATTATTTATACAGACATGACCCAAGATTGCACCTGATACTTTTTGGTTTTGTTTTTATAAGGAAAACACTGTTCGCTTATAATCAACTAAAACCCTTAAGTCTTTTTCACATAATTTGCTGTCAAGCCTGATTACCCTCATTCTGCACGCACTTGTACAATTGATTTTTTACCCCCAAATGCTAGACTTTAAATAATCCTTGTTACGTTTTATCTTATTTGTTTTGGTCCACTATTGGAGCCCACTGACATGCTCTTGAATCCCTAAGTCTTCAACCCTGTATATTACCCATCTCTCCACACATGACTTCTGATAACTTTATCAACTTCTAGGTCTCCAGAGGTGAGGATAAAACTATTCAATGGATAAGAAGCAGCAGGAGGATTTTGCTGAACCCCATTAGAAATCTCATCCGGGCATCAACACTCTTGAGACAAGTATCTTTGGATGTTGGATTTGAAAGAAATCATCAAACTCATTGAGTTCAACCTCTAAGATGTACACTAAGCTCCACAGCCTATTGGTTATTCAATACTTTTATGACCCCACCTTTACAGACATGCTCATTATTTCCCTTCTATCCCATTCATTCCACTTTCCTAGAGAAAAGTTCTTTCACAAAGAACCCACCCTACTCCATCCCTGGAGGGAGAAGTTCTATTTACTTACAAGTGACTTCATTCCCCTGACCCCAGCGGATTAGAATAAGGAGGGGCAGCTAACAGGGTAGGAACACATCTAGAAACTAGGAGTCATTCATTTCTTTAACAAATACTGAACATCTACTATGCTCCAGGCACTGTTCTAGGCCCTTGCAATATATCAATGATCAAAATAGACAAAGATGGGCTTCCCTGGTGGCGCAGTGGTTGAGGATCTGCCTGCTAATGCAGGGGACACGGGTTCGAGCCCTGGTCTGGGAGGATCCCACATGCCGCGGAGCAACTAGGCCCGTGAGCCACAACTACTGAGCCTGCGCGTCTGGAGCCTGTGCTCCGCAACGGGAGAGGCCGCGATAGTGAGAGGCCCGCGCACCGTGATGAAGAGTGGCCCCAGCCTGCCACAACTAGAGAAAGCCCTCGCACAGAAACAAAGACCCAACACAGCAAAAATAAATATATTAATGAATAAACTCTTACCCCCAACATCTTCTTTAAAAAAAAAAAATAGACAAAGATTCCTCTTCTAGTGGAACTTTTATGGCAAAAGGAGAAAATATATATATTAAATATAATATACCCATATATTTTACATTATAATAGAAGACGATAAATCCTATGAAAAAGAGAAAAAGTAGAATGGGATAAAGGGCATTGAAATGAGGAGTAAATTTTTAAATAGATTGACTAGGTCCTCATTAAAAAGGTGACAACTGAGCAGAGAGTTGGAAGAGGTAGGGAATGAGCCATGCAAATTTCTAGGAAAGGGGCATTTATGCAGAGGAAACAACCAGTGCAAAAACACTAAAACAACAGGCAAATGGCATGTTCAAGGAACAAGAAAATCGAGGTCTGCAGCAGAGTGAATGATTTGAGGAAAAGACTAGGAGATGAGATCAGAGCTATAATGTGAGTCAACATAAGGACGTTGTTTCATACTTTGGATGAAAGGAAAAGCTGTTGCATTTCTATTTGAACAGAAGTGTGATATAATCTGATTTATTTTTTAAGAGAATAACTTTGGCCGCTGTGTCTAAAGGGAAGACGTAAGATCTGTTAGGTCGTTACTGTGGCAATCTAAGTAAGAGATGGTGACTTGGACCAGGGTAGAAGCAGTAAGAAATGGTAGTAGTGAGAAGTAGTCAGATTCTGCATTTATTTTGAAGGGCAACAGTCTTTGCTGATGGACTGCATGTGGTTATGAAAAAGAGGAGTCATGCCAAGGTTTCTGGCCTGAGACACCAACTGTGACAAGAAAAGTAGGAGGTGGAGGAAGAAGATGGGGAGGGGTGGAAAATCAGAAGTTCCGTTTTGGACAGATTGGAAATACGAGTCTGGAATTTGGGGAAGAGATCCAGGCTAGAGATATATCGAAAGTTGTTCACATATAGATAGTTTTTAAAGCCATGGGATGCAATGAGCTCAAAAAGGATGAAAATAGATCAAAAGATGGAGTCCTGGGCACTGCAGCATCAAAAAGTTTGGGGAAAGGAGGAAAACCCACAGAAGATGATTAAAATCGGGCAATTGGTAAGCCATGAAAAGGTCAAGATAATATAGAAGACTGTTAGCCAAATGAACAAATTTTTTTGTTGTTGTTAGAAAGGCTTTAAGTTTATATCTTTAACTTTTTAAATCTGTATTTTCCCTTTCTGGAGAATGGTATGATTGACTATGTCCTATCTCTCTCAGAGTCTTCAAAGATTATCCATCAAGATTAATGATAGATTGGGAGTATGGGACTGAAATGTACACAGCATTATTTTTAAAATAGATAACTGACAAGGACCTACTGTATAACACAGGGAATGCTGCTCAATACTCTGTAATAACCTAAATAGGAAAATAATTTGAAAAAGAATGGATATATGTATATGTATATGTATAACTGAATCACTTTGCTGGACAGCTGAAACTAATACAACATGGTCAATCAACTATTCTCCAATATAAAATAAAAATTAAAAAGAAAAAATATTTCCATTTGCTCTAAAAAAGGAAAAAAGAAAAAAATGATTAAACAGTCCCACGTACTCAAGAGTTACACTTCTGGTACCTAACCTACCTCAGGGAGATCATCACATATGTGCCAAAGGAATCATTCACTCAGCATTTGCTTACATCAGAACATCAGAAGCCATCTAAATAGTTAAGGGGATGAATACATTGTGATATACTCATAATATTATAATAGCGTGCAGCAAGTTAAAAGAATGGTTACATACATATGTATTTCATATACACATCATATGTCTCATACGTATTTTATATATATATGAAAAAAATGAGTTCTAAGTTATTTTTTTGTCTGAAAAAGACAGCTGACAGATGAAGTTGGATGTCATACAATATACAATACATTAGTATATGATGTTACATTAATGTATTACTCGTATAATAAATATTTATGTTAATAAAAAGAAAAAACTGATTAAATAGTCCCATATGAAAATTCTGTCGGTATCCTGGCGTAATTTACTTGAACCGATGACAATTTCTTTTTAAATACCTAGGTGCCCTCCTTTTTTTTTTTTTTTTTTTGTGGTACGCGGGCCTCTCACTGTTGCGGCCTCTCCCACTGCGGAGCACAGGACGCGCAGGCTCAGCGGCCATGGCTCACGGGCCCAGCCGCTCCGCGGCATGTGGGATCTTCCCGGACCGGGGCACGAACCCACGTCCCCTGCATCGGCAGGCGGACTCTCAACCACTGCGCCACCGGGGAAGCCCCCCTAGGTGCCTTCTTATTACTCATCACCTGTCCTGGGCACCAGTTCTCTCTTAACTACATTTAACAATCATTCTTCTTAATAGGGAAGCCATTAGTACACATGGAATTAAAAAGTCCTGCTTTCTCTGTTTTCTGTTAATATCGTACAATATACCCTAGGAGCTGTCCTCTTCCTCCTTTGTTTGGTAGCTACATAGCTGATCATTGTTCTTTGCATTTTGTAAGGTCCAGCTGTCATTACCGGAGTGAGGTAGGCCATGAGGTATCCTTCGAACTCATATACAGTGGGAAAGAGAAGAAACCAGTTCTGTAGCAAGAGACCTGGTCCAGCAGTAGGGCTGGCCCTTGAAGGGGTATAAGCAGTAATCCAATATTGAATATCCAAAGGGTATTGATTAGAACTGGTGTCAGTATTCAAGAGTTTCTAAGCCCAGAGATTTTGTTTAGCAGGTGAATACTCAAACCCAGATGGAGCACGGTCTTCACCCCCCAATGATGGGAGTAGATGACCAGGGCGGGGCAAAGTCTCAAGGAGTGAAACTCCCAAATGATCGGGTTATAAGGCTACGTAGAGGTGTGGTCTCAGTCCCAGATTCACTCTTGGCCCTTGAGAAAAGGTGATGAGATCATGCTTCAGCGTGATCCTTTCAAGCAGACCCTCAATATGCTTATGGGATTTAGGAAACAGCTCTGGTGGCCCAAAAGAAGGCAGTCCCCTAAGACTGAGAATGAGGATATGGTCCAAGAGAAAGTAGACATGTCACATTCAAAAGCCAAGAGAGTGGCCTCTCACGAAGACTGGATCTGTATGGCAGAATGCACAATTAAGATGGCAGCCGGGACTGAAGCACGTTAGCCAATTAGTGCCCAGTGCATAAGACACCACTCACTGGTGGGGTGGAAGTTTCAAATACTCTTCCTGCCACCATTAAGAAGGACTCAGGAATGAGTTTCCTAAGCGAAACTCACACCTGCATCAGCAGGTGCGTGCCCCATTTCCCCTCTAAAGCATGGCTGGTTTACCAAATACGCATTTCATTGTTTAAAAAATCTACGGTCTTCCTTGACCTGGATTTCCTTTTGCCTCTTACGGTTGTGGAATCATCACAATTGATTCTCTAAAAAGCTGACGGGAGATCACGGGTCCCGGTCAGCACGTTCTGCCCCTTTACTTGCACTCACTCTAAGATGGCGCTGTGACATCCTCTTTAAGTGTTCGGTACTCCCGCACCCCCAGCAAATTCTCCCCAGTGACCCGGATACAGTCACTTCACTTGTTGCTTCCTCTCCCCTACGGAAAAGTAAAATCAGCAGACTCAAGAATGTGTGAAAAATTCCAGGTTGCAGAAAAAGATTCTAGGAGTTATCTGAATAATTAGCATTTGTTTTTATTCCTGTTTCTCATTTGTTCTTCACTTTTGAAATCTCTTCCAGTAAGAACTTACTCAAATCTTCCATGTCGTCTGAGCATCTATGTCACCCTCCCTCATGCCACTATTCCAAGAATGGAGAGCCTCACCAGATGGGCTCGTGGCAAAGTGGGGAAAAACATGCATAATCATGAGTACAACTAGTATAATGTAAAATAAAATGTATTATATAAAATTGAGGTTGACCAACCATCCTGGTTTGCCTGGCACTTGAGGGGACTTTTAGGATGTGGTCCCAGTGCTCAAACTGGGAAAGTCCCAGGCAAACCGAGGTGATCACCTTAAAACAGTAAACAAACACTGCACCTGCCCTGAAAATCACCAAAAGTTCCCTCTAAGTTCCTATTTCCTGGGTTTCAAACAGAACTGTATTCCTTTATGACTTTTCCTTAAAACCACTGCTGCGCACAGCACACGGACCTGACTAAGTCTGACCTCCCTCTTAATCTCTGCTAGATACTGATAATTGGAACTAATCCACCCTTCAAATTTTTACCCAGTTCATCTACTTCTCTTTATCTCCACAAGCACTATCCTGGTTGAAGGCATGATCAATGAACACAAGCCTGGATTAAGGCATACATCCTCTTCCCATGTTTTCTCAAGCAGCAATGAAGGAGCAGTTTTTTTCATTTTTCTTTCTGTTTTGTTCTGTTTTGTGTTGAATGTGCAATCCATTATGAACCCATACTTTCGTAACATTCAATAAAAACTAGGAAAAGGATCATGCCCTTGGGTCTTGAAACAATGTCGAATTTGCTCTCAGAGTTTCTAAACGTTTCCTGTCCATTTCTATAATGACTTTGTCATGTATGGGGAACAGTCAGAGGAGCAGACAAGGACCACACTTTGAGAAACACCATTCGAACAGGTAGCATCTCTTCCACGCTCTCCTCCATTCTTAGTGCCAAAAACAAATCGAGAACAGCCTTTCAAAAATTAGATTGTGTCAGCCCACAGCTCATAAAATCACAGAAGGAGGGGGAAGGTTATGAACCCAGACTTTGGAGACAGACCCCCTGGATTTAAATCTCTACTCACCACCTCCTGGTGTTCACTAACCCTGGGCAAGCCACCTCATTTCTATGTGCTCCACTTTCCTCATCTAAAAACTGAGATAACAATAACATCTACTTCCTAGGGTTGCTGTGAGGATTAAATGTATTAATTTTTGTAAAGTGCTTACAACAATGTCTAAGGCACAGTAAGTACATATGCTGCTTCTACTGTTATTACTTATTATTAGCTTGGCCTACAGCATCCTGCCTTTATAAATCTTATGCATCACTGCTATTATTGTTATATTACTATTATTATTATTAACATGACCTACAAGTCTTTCCCTATCTCTCTGGCCTCATCCAAACAATTAAGGTGTCAAGCCAGCCTCTTACCACATGATAAAAGAGCAATACATTCAAGATTTCATGCAGATCATTTGTGGAAGATTAGATTATTTTTCAGCAAATATTCACTCCTTTCTCCCCACTTATGGGAGAACTATATACTCACCTCCTTGGCTTTGCACAGGGCCATGAGTAAGTGAGACTTGCTTCGGTCAATGGGATGTAAGCAGGCTTGTGCAGTAGGGTTTACCCTTGAGTTTCTGCCATCACCATGAAAAGAACAAGTTCTGGGCAGCCCACTGGCTCCAGAAGATTGAGAGTCACCTGGGTCAGACCTGAATGGGGCCAAGCCCAGGCCAGCCCATCTGAGCTCAGCAGAGCAGCCCTGGCCAATCGCTGAGTCACTGAAAATTGTGTGTCTGTTTGTTACACAGCCAAAGCTAACTTCACACTCTCTCACCTCTTTCCCTTTTCCTTTCCTTTAAATTCTCCTTCTCAGGATTTTGTCCCATTTCACTGCTAGGAAACCCCACTCCTATATGCTATGGTACATCTGGAGAAGTAGCACATTCAGAAAGTATCTCCTAGTCCATCCCATGGTTTCGGAACTTGGGGAAGCTCCTGAAAATGCCCAGTTTTTAATAAATGTCTTGAATAAATATATATATTATGTATACATGTAATTTTATATACAGGTAGAGATAAAGCCCTCTCTTGATGGGTGCTATGTGAAATCAATCCAGAAGTGCAGAATTTGAGGTTGTCTCCTAATTCCCCATCATCTGAGTATAAGCTCAGGCTTATACATTAAAGCTGAGTGTAAACGGAGTGAAGAATATAAGAAACAGAAAGGCAGTGGTCTCCACGCCCGGAGAGCACAGGTTCACAGGCACAAAAGGAAGAACTGAAATTGCTACCATTTCCGTTCCTTTCCCCCTAGATACTATAAAACAGAAGCTAACTAACTCTAGAGCTCTCAGATAAAATCTAAAATTAATTCTCACACATGCCAGTGATATTCTAAAGGTGCCCACTAGTTTGTAATCAGATTAACGTTTGCTATAATATTCAAACAGTTCCTTTATATTTTTCTCTCAGAATTTTAAAATAAATACGTATGGAACGGGATACAAAGCCCAGAGATAAACCCATGCACATATGGTCACCTTATCTTTGATAAAGGAGGCAGGAATGTACAGTGGAGAAAGGACAGCCTCTTCAATAAGTGGTGCTGGGAAAACTGGACAGGCATGAGATTAGATCACTCCCTAACACCATACACAAAAATAAGCTCAAAATGGATTAAAGACCTAAATGTAAGGCCAGACACTATCAAACTCTTAGAGGAAAACATAGGCAGAACACTCTATGACATAAATCACAGCAAGATCCTTTTTGACCCACCTCCTAGAGAAATGGAAATAAAAACAGAAATAAACAAATGGGACCTAATGAAACTTCAAAGCTTTTGCACAGCAAAGGAAACCATAAACAAGACCAAAAGACAACCCTCAGAATGGGAGAAAATATTTGCAAATGAAGCAACTGACAAAGGATTAATCTCCAAAACTTATAAGCAGCTCATGCAGCTCAATAACAAATAAACAAACAACTCAATCCAAAAATGGGCAGAAGATCTAAATAGACATTTCTCCAAAGAAGACATACAGATTGCCAACAAACACATGAAAGAATGCTCAACATTATTAATCATTAGAGAAATGCAAATCAAAACTACAATGAGATATCATCTCACACCAGTCAGAATGGCCATCATCAAAAAATCTAGAAACAATAAATGCATGAGAGGGTGTGGAGAAAAGGAACACGCTTGCACTGCTGGTGGGAATGTGAATTGGTACAGCCACTATGGAGAACAGTATGGAGGTTCCTTAAAAAACTACAAATAGAACTACCATACGACCCAGCAATCCCACTACTGGGCATATACCCTGAGAAAACCATAATGCAGAGAGTCATGTACCAAAATGTTCATTGCAGCTCTATTTACAATAGCCCGGAGATGGAAACAACCTAAGTGTCCATCATCGGATGAATGGATAAAGAAGATGTGGCACATATATACAATGGAATATTACTCAGCCATAAAAAGAAACGAAATTGAGTTATTTCTAGTGAGGTGGATGGACCTAGAGTCTGTCATACAGAGTGAAGTCAGAAAGAGAAAGACAAATACCGTATGCTAACACATATATATGGAATCTAAGGAAAAATATGTCACAAAGAACCTAGGGGTAAGACAGGAATAAAGACACAGACCTACTAGAGAATGGACTTGAGGATATGGGGAGGGGGAAGGGTAAGCTGGGACGAAGTGAGAGAGTGGCATGGACATATATACACTACCAAATGTAAAATAGATGGCTAGTGGGAAGCAGCCGCATAGCACAAGGAGATCAGCTCGGTGCTTTGTGATCACCTAGAGGGGTGGGATAGGGAGGGTGGGAGGGAGGGAGACGCAAGAGGGAAGAGATATGGGAACATACATATATGTATAACTGATTCACTCTGTTATAACGCAGAAACTAACACACCATTGTAAAGCAATTATACTCCAATAAAGATGTTAATAAATAAATAAATAAATACGTACTCCAGATGGTTTCCCAGAACTGTGGCACATGGTGGTCTTCTTTTTCCTACAAGGATAGTGGGAAATGGTTGCAGTAATGGTTTCTGAGGCCCCTGCATACGACTTCTCTGGGTGAATACACACTTGGGTGTGGATTACTGCAGTGCATTGTTAATTAGCCAGCTCACAACTCCTGTGAATGTTATTGGATGTCAACTTGCAACTGCAATGGATTTTGCTTGCTCTAAAAGCTTAGGCTCTCACTTCAGATTTTATTCCCTCATGTCAAATGCATGACCACTTGAGAAAGCATTTTGAAATTTGAACTGAGACATGAGATACGAGTTAATGATGGAATTGGTCAAGATGGACCATGTTATTATGTTTTAACCAAGAAATAGCCTGTTACTTTGTCCCTTGCTTATTTATTTATTCATTCATTCATTCATTTATTTTTGGCTGCGTTGGTTCTTTGTTGCTGCACACAGGCTTTCTCTAGTTGCAGTGAGCAGGGGCTACTCTTCCTTGTGGTGCACAGGCTTCTCATTGCGGTGGCTTCTCTTGTTGTGGAGCACGGGTTCTAGGCTCCCAGGTTTCAGCAGCTGTGGCACGTGGGCTCGGTAGTTGTGGCTCGTGGGCTCTAGAGCGCAGGCTCCGTAGTTGTGGCACACAGGCTTAGTTGCTCCACGGCATGTGGCATCTTCCCGGACCAGGGCTCGAACCCGTGTCCTCTGCATTGGCAGGCAGATTCTTAACCACTGCGCCACCAGGGAAGCCCTGGCCCCTGCTTCTAACCTTGTGAAAATTATGGCATCTTAGCACGAACTTGACTTTTGAATGTGTCAGGGGGTGGGGGGAGAGCTGGGTTACTGAAGTTAAAACTCCTCAGTTTTATAATTCATTGACCGAGATGAAGTGAATGTTGCGATGGTTTTTTAATGTCGATTTCAAGGTTTTCTCAGTTTGGCTTTTGGCCATGCTAAGGTTCACAGGATTTATGTTTGTGTAGTAAAACATACAAAAATTCCTACTTGAAGGTCACCACCGGGTTAGTGGCATAATAACTATATTCCAACTTGTCCAACCTTCTATAGCTGAAAGACAGAACTAAACATCCCTTCCCTCTGAAAGAGCAGGTTACTTCTACCCCTCCGATCTGCATAAACTAAAGCAAGAGGGGAGGAGAGGCTGGCTTCCAAAGCTCACTGGTGAAAGTACCTTAAATCCGGGAGCAGCTGGTGACACTACATCAAAGGTTCCAAAAAAGAAAAAAACCTCTGAGGATCAAAACGTCAAGGCTCTTTTAGTCTGCCAAACAATCTGATGGATTCTGCAGATCAGCCCCGACACTAAGTGATTTTCTTTAAGTTTTATTTTTTGTAGTTTTTTGTGTTTGTTTTGTTTATTTTGTTTGTTTTTTTGCAGTACGCGGGCGTCTCACCACTGTGGCCTCTCCCGCCGCAGAGCACAGGCTCCGGACGCGCAGGCTCAGCGGCCATGGCTCACGGGCCCAGCCGCTCCACGGCATGTGGGATCCCCCCGGACCGGGGCACAAACCCGTGTCCCCTGCATCGGCAGGCGGACCCTCAACCACTGCACCACCAGGGAAGCCCTTGGGTTTTGTTTTGAGAGGGTAGAATCATGATTCTTTAGGCCAGCACTAATACGAAAATATATTTAGCATTAAAAACTAGCAGAGTTGAATATTATCCTTAGTCTAAAGACAGGTGATGATTTTAAGTAAACTGCAAATGCTCTGTGTTCTGAATTACCTTTTTTTTTTTTAACTTGAAGTATTGACCTACCGTACTGTGTTAGTTCCAGGTGCACAACATGGTGATCTGATGTTTCTAAACATTCCAAGTGATCACCGCAATGAGCCTAGTTAGCTTCTGTCACCACACAAAGTTATTACAATATTACTGACTACATTCCCCGTACTGTTCATTGATTGAGTCCCCATGACTCATTTATTCTGTAACTGGAAGTGTGTTGCTCTTAATCTCTCTCACCTCTCATCCCTTCCCTCAACCCCCCTGCCCTCCTACAACGACCTGTTTGTTTTCTGTAACTGCAAGTCTGTTTCAGTTTTGTTATGTTTGTTCATTAGTTATGTATTTTATATTCTAAATACAAGACTGCAAGTTTTCCAGTTTTTCTCATCAATAGTTTCTCTGTAAATAGTTGTAATTTTGGTGCCTGTGAGAGACAAGTTCTTCATACTCTGTCATCTTGGCCACACCTCTCCTCCTTGAGCTTGGATGACTGTATTGACAAAGAAGAGTTGAGCATAACAGCCTACAAGTACTCTGCATGTAACTCTTCCATAAAACATTGAAAAGCGTATATTATCTACCGTGCCTCCTCTAAGCATAATTTAGAGGTGAACAAGGAAATTATGGGAGACCTATATGTTAGTAATGGAATTTACATGCCTTGAAGGGACAAGTTCTGTCAGAAGAAAAAAGTTTGCAGTGGAAGTCTCATCTTCGCCAATAAAACACATAAGGTTGAAATGGGTGATTTATTGGGAGTTTGAGATTGACATGTACACACGACTATATATAAAATAGATAACCAACAAGGACCTACTGTATAGCACAGGGAACTCTGCTCAATACTCTGTAATAACCTAAATGGGAAAAGAATTTGTAAATGAATAGATATATGTATATGTATAACGGAACCACTTGCTGTACCCCTGAAACTAATACAACATTGGAAATCAACTATACTCCAATATAAAATAAAAATTAAAAAAAAATTTTTTTAAGACATTTGGCATGGCTTTCTGGCATGTCACGTAAAATTATCAATCAAAACAAAAGCTGCAGTGACTGTTTAGAACAACTATTGCCGAAAAGCACAAGAAGAAGAAGGAGAAAAAGGAGGAGAAGAGGAATCAGCTTCACCCTTAGGAAAACAGTCCCTATATGTGGCGCAGGGACTATGTTGATTGACAACTCTAAAATGAATGTTGAGCAGAAAAAAATGGAAGGGAAGCTGTCAGTGAATCACTCCAGAGAAGAGAGCACTGAGCTGGGTTTTGAGCAATCTGAGTTGTAGCTTCATTTCCATCATTGATTGACTGATTGGCTTTGGGTAGATCAAGAGCCACTTGATTTCACTGGAGTTCTACTGTTCACTAAGTGCTGTTACCAGAATCACTGTGATGAACTGCATTCTTCTTCAAAATACTTACTGTCCCTCCCTGCAGGCAAGCTCTTCCCTGGAGAGAAATCATACTTTCTGCTCCTTTGAGGTTAGACTAAGCCTATGACTTCCAAGCAGATGTTTTAAGAGCCAGTATTTACTTCCTCATGATCTCTTTACCCATCTGTCAACCAGCAATGTCTCAAATAGAGGTTGCTCTGTGAGCCTGGCCCCAGAATGACAAGCATCACCAAGGGAAGCCACACCTGACCTAGCTTGGACCTGTAGCATCAGCAAGGAATAAACCTTGGTCACTGAAATCTGGGGGTGACTTGTTACTAGGGCATAACAGCTTAAGCTGATTGATAAAATCAGACTGACATATTTAAGATTTAACTGAAACCCGTGGAACTTATGTTTTCCAGGCTTAAGAGGACCTAGCTGAATAAGCCAGTATTCTTTCCCCCTTCCCGAACTCCCTGTGATTAAAATTTGGGGCCTTCAGTTCTTCAGCCACATATTGAAAAAGTTAGAATAAATAATCTCTAAAGTTCCTCCCCTTCTAACCTTCTATATTCTTCTGACTCCCTCCTTTCATAGACTTTTTTGTGTGTTTCGTAAGGGTTGCTTAGGTCATATTTGCTACTATGAGTAGTTATCTTAGATATATTCACTTAGATGAGATCTAAAATATTTGCATATTACAAACATCCCACAACTACTATGGCAGAGTTCTAGGGCATATTGATTTACACTCCTTGATACTTTACTGTGTAAATATGTTACAGGTTGTTGGATATTTGCCTACAGCCTTTCTGATTAAATTGCAAACTTCTTTGTAAGAAAAGTTTTTCTTTCTCTTTTACTTTGCTCCTTATCATGTCTCACCATGTTTTAACAGGTGCTAATGAACTTGCTTTTTTTTTTTTTTTTTTTTTTTCTTGCCACACCACGAGGCTTGTGGGATTTTAGTTCCCTGACCAGGGATCGAACCCAGGCCCTTGGCAGTGAAAGCACTGAGTCCTAACCACTGGACTGCCAGGGAATTCCCTTAACCAATAAATCCTTCTTTTTTTTTAATTCAAAATGATGGAAACCAGATTTGACAATTAGATAAAGCATTCATTGTAAAGATTTTAAAGATGGCAACAAGTTCTTTGATACTCCTCCCATCAAGAGATAAGAATCTAACTTCCCTCCCATTGAATCTGGGCTAGCTTTAGTGGCTCACTTGTAACCATGACAATGCAGCAGAAGTAACACGTGTGACTTCTGAGGCTAAGTCAGAGAAAGTCATTCAGCATCCATCTTGTTCCCTGGAGCATTTATTCATGGAGCCCCGGAGAGTAAGAAGTGCAAGTACTCTAGACCACCAGGCTATGCAAGCCACATGAAGAGACCACATGGCACACACTCCAGGAGACAGACCCAGCAGAACCTGGTTTTCAGGTCATCTTAGCCCATGAGCTAGACATGTGATGGAAGAAGCCTCCGGATAATTCCAGCACCCAGCTATTAATGTCACCCCCAGTCATTTGAGTCTTCCTAGCAGAAGCCCCAGACTTCATGGAGTAGAGACAAGCAATTTTTGCTCTGCCCTATGTAAATCCCTGAAACACCTTTAAAAATCCACACACATAAGAAAATGGCTGTTGTTTTATGTTACTAAAATGAGGGGTGGTTTGTTAGGCAGCAAGAGATAACTGGAACATAGAGGGGCTGCAAAAGTCAGCCCGAGCCACCACGTCAGCCCAGACAAGTGTCGCACAAAGAAATGTGTGCAACCACACACTTTCCTGCTTTGTTTGTTTTTATTAAGGTGTAGCAACCCACTGGGGTAAGCGCCTCTCCAGTAAGAGCGATCTGGAAGACAAGAGTATTAAAACATCAGGCAGAGATACAATCGAATTATTATCAAGCAATTGCAACCTGAAAAGAGTAGGCACTGACAGCGCCTGAGAACCTATTACTTTACTGTGCAATTGCAACACAACAACAGCACCAGTCAGAGATGTCATCACGAAGACAAGTGAAATCAATACTGACTCCAAAATACATCACAGCCCACTTTTAAATAAATATGTAAAAATCTGCTGAAGTTGATTCTAGCTCAGCAGGAGCAAACCGCTGTAACAATTTTTACACACAAAGCCCAGAGAAAAGAACACGGAGGAAGCACCCAACACGCGCACAGCTAGGGGCAGAGAGACGGAAGATCCACTTAAATTCACTCTGCAACGCGTCCTCCTTTACAGGCAACAGCGGATTTCACCTTACGGATCTCGAAAGCTCTACTCTGGGAGAGAAAACCCCACATGTTCAAACGATAACAGCTAGAAAGTTATTTAAAAAAAAAAAAAAAAAAAAAAGGCCAGTGTTCTTTAATGTCAGTTCAGTTGCCTAAGAAGTCTGCTGTTAGGGAGCAATAAAAAGTGTTAAGTTCTTTGGGGTTGTTTTGTTTGGGTTTGTTTGTGTGTTTGGTTGGTTGGTTGGCTTTGGAACCAGGTACCGTATAAGTTTATATGCACTTAACATAGGCTTAAGCACTGAAGGATGTGAAAGGCATAATCCTTGCCCTCCAAGAGCTTACATGTCAGCAAGGAAGTTATAGGTGTATCTAAAGGTTAACTATTGTTCAATAGCCAAGACATGGAAACAACCTAAATGTCCATGGGCAGATGAATGGATAAAGAAGATGTGGCACATACACATAGTGTAAAACTACTCAGCCATAAAAAAGAACGAAATAATGCCATTTGCAGCAACATGGATGCAAACAGAGATTATCATATTAAGTGAAGTAAGTCAGAAAGAGAAAGACAAATACCATATGATACCGCTTATATATGGAATCTGAAATATGACACAAATGAACCTACCTACAAAGCAGAAACAGAATCACAGACATAGAGAACAGACTGGTGGTTGCCAAGGGGGAGGGGGGTGGCGGAGGGCTGGAGCGGGAGTTCAGGATTAGCAGATGCAAAGTATTCTGTATATAGAATGGATACACAACAAGGTCCTACTGTGTAGCACAGGGGACTGTATTCAGTATCCTATGATAAACAATAATGGAAAAAATATTTTTAAGAAGTATATATATATATATATATATATATATATATGAAACTGAGTCCCTTTGCTGTATAGCAGAATTAACACAACATTGTAAATCAACTGTGCTTCAAAAAAATATTACAACTGAAAAAAGCTAACTGTTGTGCAAAGTAGAAGGTTCTAAGAACAGGAAACAAAAACACTTTGGTACAGGCCTGTATCAGAAAGTTTTAATTTAATTTGGACATTAAATAGTCCAAATTATATTTTAAATCCATGAATATAAATTCAACCCCCACCTCCATCCTTCTTTCCAAGATGGCAGACTCCTAGAAAAAGTAACCTTTTATTACACGTTTTTAAAATCCCTCGCCAAGTTCCTTCAGGTATGTTGCCACATAGCAGTGCTCAGCAAATATGTATGGATTTAGTGAGTAGATGAGCATGTATTTCACCTATGAATGACACAAGTCCTGGCTTCTTTACCCAACTTCCAGCTATAAAGTGGTCCCACAGTCATGCGGTCCACAGTCTACCAGCTCTGCAAGGGCCTCTAAAACGTTTGAGACCTGATGAAAGATTTATTGACTCTAAAATATGAAAAGAAGCCTGCAAAATTGAAGTGGAAACTGCTTAATTAAATACCTTCAAAGCGTAAAGTTATATTACCTAGATGACTGCACCTCAGCTTTTACATAATTGTACAGAACTTATATTTAGAGTGGGCTATGGGCACATTTTTACATACATTAGGAAAGGAGTGAACTGTCAGGATACAGAGGTGACTGTTCTTGGTCTCTAGCCTTCATTCCGCCCACCCCCTGCTTTTTTTCCTGCAAGGCTCTGGTTTTGTTCAGATACCAAGTCCTTCCACAAGCAGCTGTGTGCCTCGGGGAAAACTGACCCCAGTTCTACAAATAAACTTTATGGTCTGATGGTGATATCACTCCCTTTGGCAGTGGTTGGTTCAGAAACTGGCATACAGCTCAATTCTCACCAGTGAGATATGAAAAGAATTCTACTGAGGGAGGGGGGTTCTGGAGAAAGTTTCTTCTCTTCTAGAAGAAAGGCAGTCCCTTATGCCTGAAATTTCTCTGTCTGAACACGATGCCTGGAACTCGTTCAGCCATTCTGCTCAGACCTGAGGAAAAACCAGCGCTCAGGAGGGCGGGATGAAGAGATAGAAAGTCCCTGGTCCTTGACAACAGGGTCAAGCTGTTGAATTCACTTATCCTACTAGACCTTCCTACCATGTGAGATAAAAATGCCTCCTCTGTTTATTTAATCCAGCTTCACTCAGTGTTTCCTCACTGCCTTCTAGGTACCCTGTCAGCCTAAGAGCCAATAGAAGACATCCCATCTCCCGCTTCTCTGTTATCATAGGCATATTCAGAGGATGACAAAACACCTTTCTATCACTGGCAGTAAGTCACCCAGCACAAGGGTCACATTGCACCGGTTCCAAGTCAGTTAGTTTGAATAGAAGATATCCTTTCTCATATCAATGCAACACATTCACTGTGTTTTGTTTGTTTGTTTGTTTGTTTTGGCTTAAGTACACTATCTTTTTTTTTTTACTTTCATTTTATTCTTTTTTTATTGAAGTATAGATGGTTTACAATGTTGTGTTAGTTTCAGGTGTACAGCAAAGTGATTCAGTTATACATATATGTATGTGTATATATATATATATATATATATATATATATATATATATATATATCTCACAGTTACATATATCTAGATAGATAGGTAGATAGATAGATAGGTTCTTTTTCAGAATCTTTTCCCTTCTAGATTACTACAAGACATTGAGGATAGTTCCCTGGGCTATAAAGTAGGTCTTTGTTGGTTAACTGTTTTATATTTAGTAGTGTGTATCTGTTAATCCCAACCTCCTAATTTATCCCTCCCCCACCGCTTTCCCCTTCGGTAACCAGAAGTTTGTTTTCTCTGTCTGGCAACACATTCACTCTTGACAATGGCTAAATTCAGCCTTGTGTCTGGATTCAGTAAACTGTTGCCCAATGGCTATAATCTGGGGACCTTTGGCAAGTCCCATGGACAAAAATCTCTCTACTAGATTTCCACCATTAAAACCAAGACAGTGGAAAAAACTAACCAAGTTATCGATTGCTCCTACCTAAGTAATCATTTGTGAGCCTACCTGGAATTGACCTACAGAACTATGTGATAGTAAATTGGGTGTTCTTGTAAGCCATTAAGTTTGTGATCATTTGTTACACAGCATTAGAAAAGAACTAGGGTGTCATATAAATCATGCAAAAATTTTTTAAAACACACAAAACGTATAATATATGCTAGGGGTCAGCAAACCACAGCGCATGAACTCAGTCAAGCCCGTGATCTGTTTTTATGCAGCCCACAAGTTAAGGATGGTTTTCTATATTTTTACAGGCTTGTAAAAATTAAAAAAGAAAAATACAGGACATAGACTACACGTGGACCACAAAATCGAAAATGTTTACTGTCTGGCCCTTTGCAGAGAAAAAGGGCTCCTGCGATACACTATTTATTATACCTTTCTGTATAGAGACAAGTAGCGGTAACAGTTCAGGATCCACCCTGTGCTGTGTCTTTGCTGCATTCACCCTCTCTGATCCATTTCCCAATAGCCTCTTTGCCCTGGGAGGCTGGTCTGTATGGACCACAAGGTGCCTCTGGTTCCCGGCTGGGTGTGCAGACGAGCAGTTTGAGGGCAGGAGGAAGGTGAAACTGGGGTGTCCACTCACCCCTTCATCCAGAGCACTGTCTCAGGCAGGTACATCCTTCAACCAAAGGGCACAGCTCCTTTCAAGGCTGCTGCCCTGCACAGTTCTTTCCTCCAGAGTCCGAGACCTGCTCCCCCTTCTCCCCTTAGGTCTAGGGTGTCAGCACCCTAACATCCATGGTGATTTCCTACATTCTGCCCACACCTGTGTAAGTGTCTTTTCACTGCATGCTCTACCCCTCACCCACCTCGAGTGTGGCTCCTGACTGATACACCCACTAACTTAAATATCGTGGTTACCTCTGGTGGGGAGCAAGGGAAAGGAATGAGAGATGAGAAGCAGAAACCTTCCACGTGATCTGTAGTGCCAGCTTCTTTCATTCATAAAAGGACTTGAAGCAAATATAACAAACTCTTCATCATGGCTGATTCTGGGTAGCAAAACAGACACAAATGTGTTTTTTTCCTAGTATTTACATATCTTTTAATATCTTTACAGACATGGAAAACAAACTCATGGTTACCAAAGGGGAAAGTGGGGGGAGGGGTAAATTAGGAGTTTGGGGTTAACAGATATGCACTACTATATATAAAATAGATAAACAAGGTCCTACTGTATAGCACAGGGAACTCTATTCAATATCTTATAATAACCTACCATGGAAAAGAATCAACAAAAGAATATATATATTGTATATCACTCTGCTGTACACTTGAAACTAACACAATATTGTAAATCAACTATACTTCAATAAAAAAAAAATTAAGCCACTTTACTAGCCACACTATTATTTTGGATTAAGACTGTCAAAATCACGTACCTGAATTCAAATCGCAGAGACTCCCTGATGGGCCCCAGTCTTGCCTGATGGACGGGTGTATCTCTTAACTAGTAACCTCTTCCTGACTCACTGCACCAAGATGCCCACTGCCCATGCTGCTCATCACCACCCAAGGCATGAAGCCATGGAGGCACCTCAGCCTGGGACTGACTCAGCACCACAACCATCAGCGCTTCTCCCAGAAGAGCAGTTCCAGCGGCTCTCCTCCCCGGACCTCCCCAGCAGCTCTCTGTGCTGTCTGGGGAATGAAGTAATAAACCTTCCCTGCCAGTACTTATAAAATGTTCTGGCTTTATGGGACAGCATCTCCTGCTGCTTTGGGCACAAGTCCAGTTTAATCAAAGAATCTGGAAGGACAGCAAAAAGACAATTTGACAACCATCACACTAAGAACAGTGGAAAAGAAAAATTAGGTTTGTGGTGAAAAAAGATCACACTAAGTGAAGTCACACAGAGAAAGACACATATCATATGGTATCACTTCTATGTGGAATCTAATAAAAAATGGTACAAATGAACTTATTTACAAAACAGAAACAGACTCACAGACCTAGAAAACAAACTAACGGTTACCGAAGGGGAAAGGTGAGGGGAAGTGATAAATCGGGATACTGGGATTAACATATGCACACTACTATATATAAAATAGACAATCAACAAGGACCTGCTGTAGAGCACAGGGAACCCTACTCAATACTCTGTAATGACCCATATGGGAAAAGATTCTGAAAAAGAATGGATATGTGTATATGCATAACTGATTCGCTTTGCTGTACACCTGAAACTAACACAACATTGCAGTTAGTTCGATAAATTATCAACTATAGTTCAATTTTAAAAAAAAATTTTTTAAAGAAAATTCAAAAAAAAAGAAAAAAGCTCATCTTCAGAGCAAATGCAAAAAATAGGACTACTAGCTCGGATCTGTCTAGATGAGGCTATAAACGTGAAATTCTTGAGTTACTCATAAAAGAAAGCTTTAAGCATATTAGAAGACGCTCCCCTCCACACAAACACCCACAGAAGGATTTGCCATCCCTCCCCCAGTGCTATGAAATACGTGATCATCACTGCAAAGTCATATCTTACCTTGGGTAATCTATCCCCTTCATCAGGATTCTGACTTTTAGGAAAGTCCCTTTTGTGAGTTGTGTATGCTCGGTGGTTCTATGTGTGCTTCATTTTTTACCAGCTGTGACAAGAGTTTTTTATCTTTACACAAGAGAAACCAAACCTGTGTAGGAACAACCTGTCAGGAATACTTACAGCCTGGCAGTTAACAGTTAACACTTCTCTCTCTCTCTGTCTCTCTCCCTCTCTGTCTCTCTCCCTCTCTGTCTCTCTCTCCCTCTCCCTCCCTCTCTCCCTCTCCCCCCTCTCTCCCTCTCTCTCTCCCTCTCTCCCTCTCCCTCTCCCTCTCTCCCTCTCCCTCTCTCTCTCTGTCTCTCCCTCTTTCTCTCCTCTCTCTCTCTCTCTCTCTCTCTCTCTCTCTCTCTCTCGCACACGCGATTTAATCAGCAAGGTGCTGCTGACAATGTGTAATAGAACATTGTAAAAGCTACATGGTTTAACACCTCTGAGGGTGCCAAACGAGGCTCCATAAAGGGTACGGCAGTGAAATGAAAAGCGATTCTTATTTAGCATTTATTAATCCTGAGCAGTATGCTAGGCTCTAAAGAACACAGCACGGAGAGAAGTGGATTGCCTCTAAAGTTCCATGCTTTCCTAAAACAAACATGGAAGGGACTTTTACAACACTATCCCTATATAAGAATATGAAATAGAAATACCTTGACTCCATGGACAAAGGCAGAAAGGTACCAAAACAAAAGCCATGAGGACTTTTGAGACTTGTGTCCTTCGTCTATAATCTGCTTCTGTTTACAGCACCATCTTGGGCGGCTGGATCAGGGTCAGCCAGCTACAGCCCGTCGGGGTGCCACCTGTTTCTGTAAATAGAGTTTCGCTGGAACGCAGCCATACCCATTTGTTTACATATTGTTTGTGGCTGCTTTTGCACAACAGAGATGAGTACTTGTGACAGAGACCATATGGCCAGCAGAGCCAGAAATATTTACTATCTGGTCCTTTCCAGAAAAGGTTTCCTGAACCCCTGATCTAGACTGACCTGGAGAAAACCTGAACCAGATTTGTGATAGTCTCAATAGGTTTACTTACTAAGGTACGTATTCATAGTTACTTATGCAAGGTAAAATTCAATTCAAGTTATTGGTTTGTTAAGCATGGGGAAAATGTCTATTATTTGCATTGAAGAGGAATACACGTACCATGGTGAAGGCTAACACATCATCCCTTGGGAGCAAAGGCACCCTGCCCTGATGGAACTATGGGAGATTCCCACAGGGAAAGCTAGTTTCCCTCACTACGTGTTTTGAAAACGCCAAAGATCCAGATGTTGAATGGAGTTGAAGATGAATGGATAATTAATAAAAGGAAGATTACACAAGAGTTCATTCTATGTAGGATAATAGTTCATGTTTTAATTTCTAGAACTGTTTTTAGATAAGATTTGAAAACTATTTGCAGCATTAAGGTATTTATTGGTTTTATTTCAAAGCCTATGAGCTGTTGAAAAAAATCACTTGCAATCCTCTTCCTAATTCTGTAGTTACAGTGCATTGAACCACACACTCAACAGTGTGATAAAATCAAATGGCATTTGTTTATTCAGAGACCACAAATGGCTTTCTTGATACGAAAGTAAACATTGCTTGACAAGTTCTAGCCTGAAGGATTGATTTTTTAAGTCTTCTCGGAAGAACCACTTTTAGGGCTGCAAAAAATGTGGACATTGGCAAACGACTCTTTCATCTGAACAGACCAATAAACGTGTCTAAATTTCCCAGATGCATGGAAAGAATGGAAATAGCAGTATTCCAGCACATAGATGGTGCTTCACATGGATGTTATACTTTGTTCAACAAGAATTGAATGCTATGACTTAATCTTACCTGCTTAACACCCAAGATCTGTTTTAGGTTTTTGGCAACGAACATGCTCTCCCATGGCAACTGCATAAAAACATCACGCAGTTTGAAGAAGGAAAATAATTCAAAACCTTTCAGACCCAATTACTTTATGAAACTCTTCTACAAGTGTCTTTTTATTTTACAACGGTTTTAAAGAATCTATTTGAACAATTTGTATCTTTTACCACCTGTACTTCTAAACAAAAACACGTTTTTCACAAAGAACTAGGAAGAAAACATCCAGACTTATTCAGAGAACTGATCATGGATATTCTTAAGCAGAATCAAAACTAGCACTGAGCAGATGAGTCAGGATTTGAGTTTTAGCCTTGGCTGGGTTAACTAAGGAAACGAATGACCTTGACAAGTTACTTTCTGCTCTGGGTTTTGCTTTCCTCATCTGTAAAATCAGGTGATTTAAATCAACCTCCCGGAGTCCTTTCAGCCCTAAATACAATGATGACTAAAGCTTGGCACTGATTGTAATTCTAAATAGTATTACTTCTAACCTTCTTCCAGCCTCATTCCTATGCATGACAGAATGCCAGAGGGGAAAAAATCACAGTAAACCGAACATGAATTTGATTCTTCCCTTCTACCCTGGAAGGAGTCAAGACATTGCTGGGCCACAGAGAAAGTACATTTCTTTGCCCCTCTTCCAACACGTCATACATGACTAGACACAAGTTCCTTCTCAGGTTATTGTAACTGTATTATTTAAAAGAGTGGACTTGAAGAATGATTTTTAAAAAGAAGAATTTAGGACCACTTAGAGTCTTATGCGTCAACACACTGGCATAATGTAGAAATAATCTTTCCTAACGCTTGCTGTCCAGACAGCTCTATAACCTGTCCTAGAAATAGGGTGTGGTGTTACTAGAACTTTCGGATTTTGCTGATGGAAGGAAAATATGGTCCTGCTTTGGAGAGCTGTTTGGTTGTTTCTTTTAAACAAACACATAACCATCCTATGACTCAGAGAGAATGTGGCTATTAGCTATTAGAATCATGGTATTTTACAAAAACGTAGTACAATAGTTAACCCTTCAAGTAAAAAGCCTATCATAAGGGTTCTGAAATTTTTTTGGAATTAATATGAAGTATCAAATGATGACGGCATCACAAACTTAAATATGTTCTTTGAAAAAGAATGCAGTAAGCAGACAATCTTTTAGAACAATAGTTAGGAAGAATTAAGAGTGTGAGAAAATGGACTTACAGACTACATTTTTTGAATGACCAGGTTGGGAAGTTTAGTGAGGATGGTTTAAAACATTCAACATTTTCTCATATCAGTAAGGACTGGCGAAGCAAAGAGAAGACAATTAAGCAGACTATCTTCTATATTATGAAAGACCCTCCAGGAGGTAAGGGGTCCCAGAGAGGAGCTGATGGTATAAGAAATAATTAAAAGCAACCAAGCACAAACTGCATAATTGCTAGTTTCTAGGAATTTTTTGTTTTAACTTTACCTCAAAGCATTAAAGGACACAAAGAAAAGAGTGATATCCCCAAGGAATAATTCCCTACTTTTCAGTCATCTTATGCAAAATAATAAATCCAGGGAGAGAGAAGCTTCAGTAAAGTAAGAATAGGACGTTGTTTGACAATTTCTCAGACCCACCAATGACAGCAATAGCATGTGAAAAAATCAGATGACATTCAAATATTCCAAGCCCAAGGTCACAGTGTTACATGAAACAAACTCCAAACTCTTTACCCAGCCTACAGAGCCCATCACAACCTGGCTTCACTTCTTGGCCTCACCCTTGTGCTAGGGTGAGGCCAAGAAGTGGCCTCCTCACCCACTGTGTTCCACCATGTCCCTAGGACTCCTTCCCCTTGGTGCAGCCTCCAGCTGGTTGCACCAGCCTTGCCCTATGCCTTGCAGTGCCCTTTCGCCCATCCGGCGTGATGGTTTTGTCTTCCAGCTCTCAGCTGAAAGGTCTTCTCCTTGGATTGTTCCTCTGTGATCACCCAGCCTAAGGAAGCCCTCTATCCACATAAGGGGAAGCCTTAACATATTGGTTATTTTTTAATGTTTTTATGCTGTTTTTCTGAGTTTGGGGTTTTTTGCATATTTTCTCTCTATACCAACTAGAATTTAAGCTCCATGAAAACTAGTGACTTATCTGTTTTGTGCCCGACACTGTTAAAGAAAACCTTATTCTGACATTTGTTAAAACAGTAAGGAAGACTTTTTATTCGAGACTACTGCAATATGGGTCTTGCAATAGAGAGAGACGGAGCTCAAATCCAAATATAGCAAAGACTGCTGGGGATTTACAGCCAGTGAGCATGTAGAAGGTCGGGGATAGAAGATGAAAAATTACTAAGAGGAGACATCAAGGTTGGGGGATCTTGCTAAACTGACTTAATAGGGTTCTTACTGAAGGCAGGCCAGGGTGGTCAGCTATCAAGGGTAGGGGGGTTGACTTGGCAGGATTCTTTGCTAAGATTGGGTCGAGCAGACCACAGACAGAATGGGGACCAAGGTTGAGGCCTAGTCAAGGAGAGGGTTGGAGGAGACTAATTAAAATTTGGTCAAGGAGAGAGTTTTTGCCAACACATAGTAGGCTCTCCAAAATTATCAGCTGAATGAATGAACAAATTCTATTCCTCAAAAAGATTTAATGGCTTTATCTTTCCATTTCACCTTACATAAACACTGGTAATAATAGGGATAAAAAAAGGAAAGAAAACCAAAGAAGAAACTCTCTACTTCCTTGCAAAGTGAAAAGAATAAATCTTTACATCTAAGGGTACATTTTGTTCATTTATTTGTCCCTCAGATATTTATTGAGAGCTCACTGTAATGCACTGGTTACTCTTCCAGAGCTGGACAGACGAATCCAAAGGACACATCCTGACTTCGAGTTCATTTTCACTGTCTGCTGAGTGATAGATACATGAATAGAGTCAGGTATGGGGAAAGGAGTAGCTGAGATGGGTGAAGGGCAGCAAGGACCCCTCTTGGCAATGAGGCTGACAGAAGACAGACTCAGGAGGAGAAAAGTGTGATGAGAACTTCACAAATGAAATACCCTGTAATGTGCCTTCTGCCAGAAACCCTGCCTATCTTCCACAAAATTCCAAACCCCAGGATAGGCCTGGCGTGATTCTATTTCCTGTGGAAGTCAGCAAAAAAGGCCAGGTTGGGCCAAAAGTTTGTGCAGGGCTTAGACTCAGCCAGGCGGACAAAAGGACAGCTGCCCTTCCAGGTTATGTTAATCAACTGGAAATGCATGACTATAAGAAAAGCATCTAGTTCAACTACTCCAGGACTGATGTCAAAGGGGACAAAAATGGCATAGATGCTCAAGACGATGTTATTATCATTCCCCTGAACTCAGAGGGGTAAGGAAGGAATGTGGCCCCATATGAGCTCGCTGCTGCCCCCAAAGGTGGATCACGTGCCTTTCAATCTCAGCGGCTCTCACAAAAGGACCGGCCAACAGAGGAGAGAGCAGCTGAGATGCTGCTCTTCTGAGCATGCTCCCAGCATCACCTACACCCTCCGCAGTATGGAAGGTTAACTACCAAGCTGAAAATAATGTCTGATAATACCTGGGTATTTTTAAATTTTAATCTAACCAAGATCTGAGGCTATAATTATATTTCCCAATGAATAGGAAAAAAAGATTTTCCCATTTTAAAATTTTAATCTCAGGAGTATCATAAGCTAAAGCTAACTAGGTGATCCCAAACAGTAAAAGCAAAAATGTTGGTAAAGAGAAGACTAGATCAATGTGAGAGACATGATATGTGGTGGCAATGATTTCCAACACGTTTATTAAAACATTGCGCTAATTGGAAGCTTTGCTTCTTCCACGTGAAAGCAACTAATAAGAAGCTGATGACGACAGAATCAGGCACCAGAACCCCACAAGGAAATTACAGATGGAATAGATAGCTCTGGGTGCATACAAGACTTTTAAATCTAAATTGAATCTTTATTTTAGAAATCAATTTATGTGGGTAGACTCTTTGCCCAAGGGTATTTGTTTGTTATTTTATGAATGTTTCAAGCTAGCAGTTTTCTCCTAGGGTTATAAATGCCTCTGACTAAATAAAATATGAGGATAGATTTTTGTAATAAATATGTCTCTGACATTATCTATTTATTTGTCCATGGAAATGTGTAGACTTTATCTAAAACAGTTATTTAACTATCATACTCTTTATTTTATGAAATAAAATTGTCTCTAGATGACCTATTTCCCCCTATGCCCTCCAAAGGAGCTAAAATAGTAAGACTTTATCCCAGACACTATGAGGTCAGCCTGACCACCCCCCCTTTCCAAATAAGATAAGGGCTACTCAGATTTATTTAATCTCTATTACTCATAGCAAAATATTACATAATTTATTTTAAAGAGCCAGATAGACATTTCTCTCTAAAGCTTTACCAATTGCTCCTTTTTAAACCACACTTCCATATCCTGGGGGGGAAAATGGGGCCATAATTCAGGCAGAATCAGCTCTAGATAAAGGCTGATGGGGGTGGGGTGGGGGGCAGTTATGGGGGAGTGAGGACTCGGAGGGCGAGGAAGTTGCTCCCGGAGTCAGACAGAACCAGGGCAGGGGAACTGCCTCAGCCTGGGTTGGGCACTGAAGCTGATGGTCAGCAGTCCACACTGAGGATTTCTTAAGAAGAGTGTGAATTTTTTTTTAACATCTTTATTGGAGTATAATTGCTTTACAATGGTGTGTTAGTTTCTGCTTTATAACAAAGTGAATCAGCTATACATATACATATATCCCCATATCTCCTCCCTCTTGCGTCTCCCTCCCACCCTCCCTATCCCACCCTTCTAGGTGGTCACAAAGCACCGAGCTGATCTCCCTGTGCTATGCGGCTGCTTCCCACTAGCTATCTATTTTACGTTAGGTAGTGTATATATGTCCATGCCACTCTCTCATTTTGTCCAAAGAGCGTGAATTTGATGCAGTTGATGTGGATACCCAAGGAGCCTACTTAACACTTTCACATCTCAGTGGCTCAGGAAAGTCGACAGATGACAGTCTTATGAAACTCTGTGGTCCATCTTGTTTGGAAACAGATTCCAGCTAACAGCACGGAGTATGGAGATCCACCACTCAGCAAAAATAGATTTGTCAATGGGATTTAAGGCAAGATTAAGTCCCAATAAGTTTCTGTTAGGAGCCAAGGAAGAAGCACATTCCTATTGGTAGGCAAGGTTAAAGTAGAGAAACTTGGGAATATGGGAATTTGAGCGAACATAAGCTACACAACCTTTCAACTGTACGTAGCCACTAGTGAGGACAGGTTCCTAACTCTAGTCCTGCCTTTGATCAAATTAACCCCCCAAATTGTACAGGATTATTCAATTGTGCTGCCTTTTGGATTCCCTGAGACGGTGCAACAGGTAGACTTTGCAAGATAAAAGGAGACAAGAACTCAAGTATCTGAGGGAAGAATAATATGGAAATCTCCAGTGCAATAGCTATACTAAACAATAAGGTAATGATAAGATGAATTTTTTTTTACTGTACAGATTTTTTTACTGTACAAATCACAGATTTGAAGTGATGCAGTGCATTAGTCCCTCTCTTCTCATATGTCAAGGTTTAGAAACAGCCTTCAAGGCCCTGTTTCTCTTCATCATTGAGTTTCATATTGAAGGTTCTCTTTTCCAGTAAAAACTCCTGCTGTGCTTGAGAATTTCTTAATTACCTTTTTAAATTTTCTGCTATCATGGCAGAATAATCCAGAAACTAATTATGGAACTAATAAAAAGAATGGAATACTTTGTTTGTTTGTTTTCCCAAAAGCATACAATAATGCAAAGTTGTAAACACAGATGTAAATGATTTGCTCCACATTTGTCTCAACAAATTAAAATGGCATCTTCCCTCTATGAAGAAAATGTAGGACTTTCCTGGTGGCGCAGTGCTTAAGAATCCTCCGGCCAATGCAGGGGACATGGGTTCAATCCCTGGTCTGGGAAGATCCCACATGCCACGGAGCAACTAAGCCCGTGTGCCACAACTACTGAGCCTGCGCTCTAGAGCCCTCGAGCCACAACTACTGAGCCCACATGCCACAGCTACTGAAGCCCACGAGCCTAGAGCCCGTGCTCCACAACAAGAGAAGCCACCACAATGAGAAGCCCACGCACCACAGCCAAGAGCAGCCCCGGCTTGCCACAACTAGAGAAAGCCCGTGCACAGCAACAAAAGCCCAAAGCAGCCAAAAATAAATAAATAAATAAAAATTTAAAAAGAAAAGAAAATGTAGATAGTAAAAATAGAGCACAACAAATTAAAGAAATAAGACTAGAGATGGAATTTCAATCCAAAATCACTATGGGATTAATTAAAAGCTAAAATCTGACAAGTCTAAGTAATTTCCAAAAATTGTTTTATGATTAACACTATAGCACATGTTTCTGGTAGAAATTCTGGAAAACATAGAAAATCCCAAAAAGAATAAAAAGAAACACCCCAAACCTCAACATTCAAAATTAGACAAAATTAACATCTGAGTAGACATTCTTTCAATCTTTTTTCAAGTCACCTGTAAGTATTTTTAAAATTGGGAAATCTTAGTATACTTAACACTTTTATAAACTGCTTTTTCCCTAAACACAGGTTGTAAATTTTGCATGTGATCAAATAGTTTTCTACAGCATTATTTTTACTGATTACGCAGTATTTCATTATAGGAATATATTATGATATGTTTTACTAATCCTCTACTATTGGCTGTATAGTTTGTTTCCAATTTTTCCTTAGTGTGGACAATACTTCAATAAATTTCCTTTCACATATATCTATGTGCACAACCACGACTATTTCCTTAAGTTATAGTCTTGAAAGTAACATTGCTATATTAAAGGATATATAAATTTAAAACTTTTGCTACATGTTGCCAGATTGCTTTCCAAAATATTTGCACCACCTTATACTTGCCCTCCCTCCTTTAACATAAATGAGAGTTTATTTCCTTTAACATAACATAAATGTCACTGATAACGCTGGCTTTATTACTTCTAATAATTGCTAAATTGATAAAACAAAAATAGTATCCATTGGTATTCATTTTTCCAACTACCAATCATGCTATTTCTTCATAGTTATCAGTCTTATGAATCTCTTGCTTTGCAAATAACCTGTCCATTTCTGTAGTGGGCTGTTCAATTTTTCCTTACGTAAGGATATTCTATCTAGATTATTAATCCTTTTAAAGTAATATAAGTGTTCTTACCCCAAGTTTAGTAGGAGTCTTAAAAACAACAGATGTTGATTTTCATCAAATCCTTTGCAGCATCTCATTTTTTTCTCCTTTCAACTATTAATGGGATTAATTACATGGACATGCTTTCTCATATCAGGTCATCTCTGAATTTCTGGAAGTTATTGGTTAATTATATATGGCTATTTTAATATGATGCTGTATTTTATTTGCTAGAATTGTATTTAATAATTCTGCATCTGTGTCTATAAAAGTAATTAATTGATGGTGTTTGAGTTTTGATTCTTTGTTAGGTTTTGGTATTAATGTTCAATTAGCTTCATAAAATGATTTAGGAAGTTAAATCTAACATTGTGATTTTAATAAATTATGTGCTTCTAGGGTAAAAAACACACTGTTCATTATCAGTAAATGATGAAATATTCCATTTATATCAATGAAACAGAGTTTCCCCAGCATGGTTAGACCAAAAGTGGTCTTACAGTCAACGGTAAAGACTTTGAGTAAAGCCAACATAGAAACTTACAGGTGGAGTCTACCATAAAAACTGAGCATTGAATCTCAATGCTCAGTGTTGATGTTGACTACAATTTGCAGGGCTAGCATGCTTGAAAGAGTCACGGTGGTATAAGGTTCATTGAAAATATGAAAGCACACGTCATTTGTAAAGCAGGGTTAGCATGATGGAAATAAGCAAATTAAATTCCATTCAGCAAACATTAATTGAGTACAGTTGTTTTGCCAGACACTGTCCTAAATGCTATAAGACAGTCTCAAGATTCCACTTGGGATACGTGTTAGAAGCAAGATTCCTGAGCCCTGCCCCCAGGCTTCCTGAACCCAAATTATAGGAGAGGCATCAAATTTGATTGTTTTTTATTAGGGATCCAGATCATTCTTATCATCAGGAAAGTTTAGGAAATGCTTGCTGTAGAAGACTCAGAAATCAGCGGGATGTTTCCAGCAGCTCATCAATTGTATTGCAGAGCCCTGGTCCCTGGAACGCGGCCATATGAGATCTAGAGACTGGAATGTCCATATGGGCCTGAGGGGACAGGTCAGTAGCAGCTCCCTAGAAGGGCTTAGGGATGCAATCAGGTTATAAGTAACGGCAATGGAATTTGTCTTACAGCGTTATTGCATAGCAAACTCACTCTTTGTACTTAATTGTCTAAGTGGACTGGCTTTGGAGGCTGAGGGAAATTACAGAGAGGCTAAGGCCATCCTAAGCCATCATGTGACATCCTCACTGCTGGAGGAGTTAGGCCTGTCTCCCAAAAATAGATTTCAGCAAAAACAGCCAGATTCTTTGCTCTCCTGAAAAAAAAAGAAAAGAAATGGTTCTGAAGAAACTAGGGGCAGGACAGGAATAAAGACGCAGACGTAGAGAATGGACTTGAGGACACGGGGAGGGGGAAGGGTAAGCTGGGACGAAGTGAGAGAGTGGCATGGACATATATGTACACTACCGAATGTAAAATAGATAGCTAGTGGGAAGCAGCCACATAGCACAGGGAGATCAGCTTGGTGCCTTGTGACCACCTAGAGGGGTGGGATAGGTCGGGTGGGAGGGAGATGCAAGAGGGAGGGGATATGGGGATATATGTATGTGTATAGCTGATTCACTTTGTTATACAGCAGAAACTAACACCACTGTAAAGCAATTATACGCCAATAAAGATGTTAAAAATTTTTTAATAAAATAATAATTTTTAAAAATAGATTTAAGCCAAAACAGCCAGATTCTTTGCTCTCCTGGGAAAAAAAAAAAAAAAAGGAAGAGGCTTCCGGGAAGATGGCGGAAGTGTAAGACGCAGAGATCACCTTCCTCCCCACAGATACACCAGAAATACATCTACACGTGGAACAACTCCTACAGAACACCTACTGAATGCTGGCAGAAGACCTCAGACCTCCCAAAAAACAAGAAACCCCCCACGTGCCTGCGTAGGGCAAAATAAAAGAGAATAAACAGAGACAAAAGAATAGGGACGGGACCTGCACCAGTGGGAGGGAGCTGTGAAGGAGGGAAGATTTCCACACACTAGGGAGCCCCTTCGCGGGCGGAGACTGCGGGTGGCGGAGGGGGAAAGGTTCGGAGCCACGGAGGAGAGCACTGCCACAGGGGTGCGGAGGGCAAAGCGGAGAGATTTCCGCACAGAGGATCAGGGCCGACCAGCACTCACCAGCCCGAGAGGCTTGTCTGCTCCCCCGCCGGGGCGGGCGGCGCTGGGAGTTGAGCTTCGGGCTTTGGTCGGAGCGCAGGGAGAGGACTGGGGTTGGCGGCGTGAACACAGCCTGCAGGGGGCTACTGCACCACGGCTAGCTGGGAGAGAGTCCGGGGAAAAGTCTGGACCTGCCGAAGAGGCAAGAGACTTTTTCTTACCTCTTTGTTTCCTGGTGCACAAGGAGAGGGGATTAAGAGCGCTGCTTAAAGGAGCTCCAGAGACGGGCGCGACCCGCGGCTAAAAGCGTGGACCCCAGAGACGGGAATGAGACGCTGAGGCTGCTGCCGCCGCCGCCAACAAGCCTGCGTGCGAGCACAGGTCACTCTCCACACCCCCGTTCCGGGGAGCCTGTGCAGCCCGCCACTGCCAGGGTCCCGGGATCCAGGGACAACTCCCCCGGGAGAACGCACGGTGCGCCTCAGGCTGGTGCAACGTCACGCCGGCCTCTGCGCCGCAGGCCCGCCCCTCACGCCATGTCCCTCCCCCCCCCCCCCCCCCCCCGCCTGAGTGAACCAGAGACCCTGAATCAGCGGCTCCTTTAACCCCGTCCTGCCTGAACGAAGAACGAACGCCCTCCAGCAACCTACACGCAGAGGCGGGGCCAAATCCAAAGCTGAGCCCCTGGGAGCCGTGAGAACAAAGAAGAGAAAGGGAAATCTCTCCCAGCAGCCTCAGAAGCAGTGGATTAAAGCTCCACAATCAACTAGATGTACCCTGCATCTGTGGAATACATGTATCCACAACGAATCATCCCAAATTGAGGAGGTGGACTTTGAGAGCAAGATTTATGATTTTTTCCCCTTTTCCTCTTTTTGTGAGTCTGTATGTGTATCCTTCTGTGTGAGATTTTCTCTGTATAGCTTTGCTTCCACCATTTGTCCTAGGGTTCTATCCGTCCGTTTTTTAAATTTTTTTCTTTTTTTCTCTTAATAATTATTTTTTTATTTTAATAACTTTATTATATTTTATCTCACTTTATTTTATTTTACTTTATCTCCTTTCTTTTTTTCCTTCCTTCCCTCCTTCCTTCCTTCCTCCCTCCCTCCATCCTTCCTTTCTTTCTTTCCTTCTTTCTCTCTTTCTACTTCTATTAATTCTTTCTTTCTACTTTTTCTCCCTTTTATTCTGAGCCGTGTGGATGAAAGGCTCTTGGTGCTGCAGCCAGGAGTCAGTGCTGTGCCTCTGAGGTGGGAGAGCCAACTTCAGGACACTGGTCCACACGAGACCTCCCAGCTCCACATAATATCGAATGGCGAAAATCTCCCAGAGATCTCCATCTCAACACCAGCACCCAGCTTCACTCAATGACCAGCAAGCTACAGTGCTGGACATCCTATGCCAAACAACTAGCAAGACAGGAACACAACCCCACCCATTAGCAGAGAGGCTGCCTAAAATCATAAGTCCACAGACACCCCAAAACACACCACCATAGGTGGACCTGCCCACCAGAAAGACAAGATCCAGCCTCATCCACCAGAACACAGGCACTAGTCCCCTCCACCAGGAAGCCTACACAACCCACTGAACCAACCTTAGCCACTGGGGACAGACACCAAAAACAACGGGAACTACGAACCTGCAGCCTGCAAAAAGGAGACCCCAGACACAGTAAGATAAGCAAAATGAGAAGACAGAAAAACACACAACAGATGAAGGAGCAAGATTAAAACCCACCAGACCTAACAAATGAAGAGGATATAGGAAGTCTACCTGAAAAAGAATTCAGAATAATGATAGTAAAGATGATCCAAAATCTTGGAAATAGAATAGACAAAATGCAAGAAACATTTAACAAGGACCTAGAAGAACTAAAGATGAAACAAACAATGATGAACAACACAATAAATGAAATTTAAAATACTCTAGATGGGATCAATAGCAGAATAACTGAGGCAGAAGAACGGATAAGTGACCTGGAAGATAAAATAGTGAAAGTAACTACTGCAGAGCAGAAAAAAGAATGAAAAGAACTGAGGACAGTCTCAGAGACCTCTGGGACAACATCAAACGCACCAACATTCGAATTATAGGGGTTCCAGAAGAAGAAAAGAAAAAGAAAGGGACTGAGAAAATATTTGAAGAGATTATAGTTGAAAACTTCCCTAATATGGGAAAGGAAATAGTTAATCAAGTCCAGGAAGCACAGAGAGTCCCATACAGGATAAATCCAAGGAGAAATACGCCAAGACACATATTAATCAAACTGTCAAAAATTAAATACAAAGAAAGCATATTAAAAGCAGCAAGGGAAAAACAACAAATAACACACAAGGGAATCCCCATAAGGTTAACAGCTGATCTCTCAGCAGAAACCCTACAAGCCAGAAGGGAGTGGCAGGACATACTGAAAGTGACGAAGGAGAAAAACCTGCAACCAAGACTCCTCTACCCAGCAAGGATCTCATTCAGATTTGATGGAGAAATTAAAAGCTTTACAGACAAGCTAAAGCTGAGAGAGTTCAGCACCACCAAACCAGCTCTACAACAACTGCTAAAGGAACCTCTCTAGGCAAGAAACACAATAAAAGGAAAAGACCTACAATAACGAACCCAAAACAATTAAGAAAATGGGAATAGGAACATACATATCGATAATTACCTTAAATGTAAATGGACTAAATGCTCCCACCAAAAGACACAGATTGGCTGAATGGATACAAAAACAAGACCCATATATTTGCTGTCTACAAGAGACCCACTTCAGACCTAGAGACACATACAGACTGAAAGTGAGGGGATGGAAAAAGATATTTCATGCAAATGGAAACCAAAAGAAAGCTGGAGTAGCAATTCTCATATCAGAAAAAATAGACTTTAAAATAAAGACTATTAGAAGAGACAAAGAAGGACACTACATAATGATCAAGGGATCCATCCAAGAAGAAGATATAACAATTGTAAATATTTACGCACCCAACATAGGAGCACCTCAGTACATAAGGCAAATACTAACAGCCATAAAAGGGGAAATCAACAGTAACACATTCATAGTAGGGGACTTTAACACCCCACTTTCACCAATGGACAGATCATCCAAAATGAAAATAAATAAGGAGACACAAGCTTTAAATGATACATTAAACAAGATGGACTTAATTGATATTTATAGGACATTCCATCCAAAAACAACAGAATCCACATTTTTCTCAAGTGCTCATGGAACATTCTCCAGGATAGATCATATCTTGGGTCACAAATCAAGCCTTGGTAAATTTAAGAAAATTGAAATTGTATCACGTATTTTTTCCAACCACAACACTATGAGACTAGATATCAATTACAGGAAAAGATCTGTAAAAAATACAAACACATGGACGCTGAACAATACACTACTTAATAATGAAGTGATCACTGAAGAAATCAAAGAGGAAATTAAAAAATACCTAGAAACAAATGACAATGGAGACACGACGATCCAAAATCTATGGGATGCAGCAAAAGCAGTTCTAAGAGGGAAGTTTATAGCAATACAATCGTACCTCAAGAAACAGGAAACATCTCGAATAAACAACCTAACCTTGCACCTAAAGCAATTAGAGAAAGAAGAACAAAAAAACCCCAAAGTTAGCAGAAGGAAAGAAATCATAAAAATCAGATCAGAAATAAATGAAAAAGAAATGAAGGAAACGATAGCAAAGATCAATAAAACTAAAAGCTGGTTCTTTGAGAAGATAAACGAAATTGATAAACCATTAGCCAGACTCATCAAGAAAAAAAGGGAGAAGACTCAAATCAATAGAATTAGAAATGAAAAAGGAGAAGTAGCAACTGACACTGCAGAAATACAAAAGATCATGAGAGATTACTACAAGCAACTCTATGCCAATAAAATGGACAACCTGGAAGAAATGGACAAATTCTTAGAAATGCACAACCTGCCAAGACTGAATCAGGAAGAAATAGAAAATATGAACAGACCAATCACAAGTAATGAAATTGAAACTGTGATTAAAAATCTTCCAACAAACAAAAGCCCAGGACCAGATGGCTTCACAGGCGAATTGTATCAAACATTTAGAGAAGAGTTAACACCTATCCTTCTCAAACTCTTCCAAAATATAGCAGAGGGAGGAACACTCCCAAACTCATTCTATGAGGCCACCATCACCCTGATACCAAAAGTAGATAAGGATGTCACAAAGAAAGAAAACTACAGGCCAATATCACTGATGAACATAGATGCAAAAATCCTCAACAAAATACTAGCAAACAGAATCCAACAGCACATTAAACGGATCATACACCATGATCGAGTGGGGTTTATTCCAGGAATGCAAGGATTCTTCAATATACGCAAATCAATCAATGTGATACACCATATTAACAAATCGAAGGAGAAAAACCATATGATCATCTAATAGATGCAGAGAAAGCTTTCGACAAAATTCAACACCCATTTATGATAAAAACCCTGCAGAAAGTAGGCATAGAGGGAACTTTCCTCAACATAATAAAGGCCATATATGACAAACCCACAAGCAACATCATCCTCAATGGTGAAAAACTGAAAGCATTTCCACTAAGATCAGGAACAAGACAAGGTTGCCCACTGTCACCACTGTTATTCAACATAGTTTTGGAAGTTTTAGCCACAGCAATCACAGAAGAAAATGAAATAAAAGGTATCCAAATCGGAAAAGAAGAAGTAAAGCTGTCACTGATTGCAAATGACATGATACTATACATAGAGAATCCTAAAGATGCTACCAGAAAACTACTAGAGCTAATCAAGGAATTTGGTAAAGTTGCAGGATACAAAATTAATGCACAGAAATCTCTGGCATTCCTATACACTAATGATGAAAAATCTGAAAGTGAAATCAAGAAAACACTCCCATTTACCATTGCAACAAAAAGAATAAAATATCTAGGAATAAACCTACCTAAGGAGACAAAAGACCTGTATGCAGAAGGTCTTTTTTGTGTATGGTGTTAGGGAGTGCTCTAATCTCATACTTTTACGTGTATCTGTCCAGTTTTCCCAGCACCACTTATTGAAGAGGCTGTCCTTTCTCCACTGTACATTCCTTTCAGTCTTTCATCAGAAAGAAATTAAAGATGATACAAATAGATGGAGAGATATACCATGTTCTTGGATTGGAAGAATCAACATTGTGAAAATGACTCTACTACCCAAAGCAATCTACAGATTCAATGCAATCCCTATCAAACTACCACTGGCATTTTTCACAGAACTAGATCAAAAAATTTCACAATTAGTATGGAAACACAAAAGACCCTGAATAGCCAAAGCAATCTTGAGAACGAAAAATGGAGCTGGAGGAATCATGCTTCCTGACTTCAGACTATACTACAAAGCTACAATAATCAAGACGCTATGGTACTGGCACAAAAACAGAAAGATAGATCAATGGAACAGGATAGAAAGCCCAGAGATAAACCCACGCACATATGGACACCTTATCTTTGATAAAGGTGGCAGGAATGTACAGTGGAGAAAGGACAGCCTCTTCAATAAGTGGTGCTGGGAAAACTGGACAGCTACATGTAAAAGTATGAGATTAGATCACTCCCTAACACCATACACAAAAATAAGCTCAAAATGGATTAAAGACCTAAATGTAAGGCCAGACACTATCAAACCAAGTGGTTTGCGGGATCCTAGTTCCCTGACCAGGGGTTGAACCTGCACCCTTGGCAGTGAAAGCATGGAGTCCCAACCACTGGACCACCAGGGGATTCCCAAGTCTTTGAAATTTACTGTGTATTTTAAACTCATAGCACATGTTAATTTGGACCAGCCACATTTCAAGTGCTGAATAGCCACACATGGCTAGTAGCCACCAACCTGGACGGTGCAGGACTAAAAAGCCATTGGCGGAGGAGTGACAAAGAATTGAGGGTATGGGTGGAGCTAAGTATTTAAGAAGAGGGAAAAATCTAGAATACCTGTGGTATGGGATCTATCTTGAGTAGTTGTTGAGAAACAAATAATAGAACTGACCAGCAGAAGCCAGGTCTATATGGAAATAAGACAACAAAAACCTATAGGAGTGTGTACCTTTGTGTGTGTGTACACACACTGGGTACAAACAGACTCAGCATTCATGATCAGTTGACTGGCAACCGGCACAATCTGACATCAATAAGGACTTCACATCTCCTCCGCAAAATGCTTCAGTCTGCCTATGATAGAGTGTAGACTTTGCTCTAATTAATCGAATTAATTAAGTTCAATTTTTGGAACTAATTTTGAATTCATTCCAGGTTGTCTCCCTTCTGTCCACCTTTTGCCTAATTTCCAGTCATGCTGTCCCCAGTTCTCAGTTAGGTACTATCTCCTCTCCAGTCTACCGCCTCTGGCCCCTTTCTCCTCATTCCAAACACCCCTGGCAAACTCACTGACCTTGGACTCTGGGGCACTGCCTTTGCCCTTTCCACTCCTACACCTCTCCCTCAGCTAGTTTTATTGAAAACATAAAACCATGTCCTGTGGAATGACACCAGGAATCATTCCACTCAATATGCACTCTTCAATGTGGCATCCTTCTTTCTAGTTAATGCCTTTCCCTTATCTAAAGTTTGCCATCTCTTTAGTAGTGAATAAATGTTCATCAGGGACCAAGGACCCAGAGAATTGTTTCAGTGTCATGTAGATAAGAATCACAGGGCAGTTTGCCTAGAGGCCAGATTGAAAGATAGGAG
The DNA here is from genome assembly GCF_059928025.1 of Delphinapterus leucas. Taxonomy (NCBI): domain Eukaryota; kingdom Metazoa; phylum Chordata; class Mammalia; order Artiodactyla; family Monodontidae; genus Delphinapterus; species Delphinapterus leucas. The sequence goes on from NC_143132.1 coordinate 146,680,533, forward strand.
CTGGGAAAAGAAAGCAAAATCACTGAGGAAATGTATCTCTATAAATATATTTTAAAACTATGGAGCAATATAATAGCTATGATATTGAATCTTCTTCCCTGGGGTAAGTAGGTAACACAGTATCAGAGGCCTTGGCAGGCAGAATAGTCCCCTTTTCCAAGTTGGAAGATATCATCCTTTGATCAAAAATCGTAAGATCCTTTCATTTTCCCCACTACAGTCAGTGTTTCAATTTCAAAGGCCACTTGCTGTTTCTGGTCTGTTATCAGTCAGGCAGACTCAACACACAGGGAGAAAGCCACTTTAGTATAAGCTGCGGTCTCCTTTATCACAAATGCAGACTTAAGGATCCGATCCTGCTAAAACTGCACAGCTCAAGACCAAAAGGTGGAAATGAGGGCAGAGGAAAGCCAGCTGCACGAGGGGAAGTTGAAAATCTATTGAGAAGTAGTGATGTCAAATGCAGGTGAAATATGGCAAGTTGTCTATGTGACTCAAACATCCCTTTGTTCTGAGCTACTTTCACTCCTAAGATCAGAATTGCCAAAAGAAAAATGTCAGGATGCTGTTGGGCACGAATAAATATGACATCATGGCTAGAAAGGAAATTCATTAATATGCTCAAGAACCTAATACATGCCAGGCGCTGTGCTGTTTTTTTAAATACAACAAACCTCACAATCATCTCTGACGAGGAAAGGGAAGCTCAGAGAAGTTACATCCATGCCCATAGTTTCGCACTTAAGTGGAGCAGCCATTATTCAAAGCCCTGGCTCTCCAGTCCTAAAGCCTGAGCTTTTTCTTTTCCTTTTCTTTTTAATTCTCTTTCTCCTATAGCACACTGCCTCCAGAGAAACAGAGAGAGGCGTGGGTGTGATGGCCTGTGGACTGGTTTAGCCAGAAGGGCAAGCCTGACCACAAGCAAATTTGTTTTCATTTTGTGCGTTCTGTGTACATCCTAATTGTGCCTCCCTCAGAAAAAAAAAGGTTTGGTCAAATAAATACAAGACACATGAAAACATCTCTGACTCATTTCCACAACAGAAATCATATTTGCCAAAAGTTCTCACATTTGCTAAATTGGTGGCTCACCCGTATTAAGCTGCTGATTCATCCATGCGCTTTGCTTCCATGGGACCACAATGTAATGTTCTCCATCTGGCTTTTTTTCAGCAGCTCTTGATATCCCATATTCATATTATTCATACAACAGTGTTAGTCAACAGAAGACAATTAGACAAAGGACAAAAAAGGCAAAGGACAGCTGGGATGGAATGACCATTGGAATTGAACCAAATATGAACTAAGTCTTCAGTCCAATAATAATTGTAATTTCCCAACTAGTTCTGTTTCAGATTTATTTACTTGTTTCCTTGCTTGAATGTTTGTGACTGAATCATTTTAGTGTTTTTTCAAATTATAACAGTAATACAAGAAATATGTACTCGCTGGATTCTCTGTGTTAAGTTTGGTGTGGATTCTTTCACACCTCTATCCATATGCCATACAAACATTTATAATTATAAGAAACAATTTCCCTACCTTTTATAAAAATAATATTTACACACTCTATTCGACAATTTGTATTTGGTCACTTAAAAAAGATCTCATGCACATCCCTCCAGATCAATACCTTAGACTGGACTTTATTCTTTTAAGTAGTTACGTCATCTTTCTATGATACATCTATCAGAATATCTTTAACTAGTTCTCTAGAGATGAACATTTAGGGTGTTTCCAAGCTTGGTGTTCTTTTTGCTGTTTTACTGTAGTAAATACTATTATGTGCATATCCTTTTGTACATGAACATTTTTCACAATAAGATATAGCCCCCACAACAGAGCAGTTAGCTCCAGGCCTATGCATATTGTCTTCTTATTAATAATATTATTAAGACACAGGCCTTAAGTGTACAGTTCAATCAGTTTTGACAGGAGCATTTACCACCCATGGAACTAACCTCCCAATCAAGATACAGAACATGTCCTCGTGCCCCTTCCTAGTCAAACCTTTCTTAATCCAACCCCAACCCAATCAACCATCGGTCTGCGTTTGCCTGTATCACAATTTCCTACCAACCAGTCAGAAAGTTTGACCCTTTTCGCGTTTGGATCCTTTGGTTTAGCATAATTGCTCTGCCTTCATTCCATTTTATAATATGGATGTGCCACAATATTCATTTCTTTTTAATGATATGAATATTCCATTATGCATTCAACTATTCTTCCACTGATGAACATTTCAACTGTTTCCGGTATTATTTTCATGACCATAGATGACACTTCAATAAACTTCCTTGAACTCATGTCTTTTTGTCCTGGGACTTCTCTCATCCCAGGACCTACCCCCCAAAACCAGATGAAGAACGTTAAAGTTCTTTAAATTTTTAATTGTGTTAGATACTGCCAGATTACCTTCCCAGTAGGTGAAAGCAATTCACACTCTTACCAGACCATTTCCCCACACCTGTATCATCTGAGAAGCTCTTTGGCTCTCAGGGGTACTGACCCTAAATGTTAAAAACTCGTTCATGGAGCGGCACCTACTAAAATATTAAAAATACACATACAGGGCTTCCCTGGTGGCGCAGTGGTTGAGAGTCCGCCTGCCGATGCAGGGGACACGGGTTCGTGCCCCTGTCCGGGAAGATCCCACATGCCGCGGAGCAGCTGGGCCCGTGAGCCATGGCCGCTGAACCTGCGCGTCCGGAGCCTGTGCTCTGCAACGGGAGAGGCCACAACAGTGAGAGGCCCGCGTACCGAAAAAAAAAAAAAAAAAAGTGTGTGGCCAAATGCTTGTAAGCGCTAGTTCTGAAGAAGTCAGAATTAGTTGGATGAAGTAGAGGGAAAGAGTATTCTAGGCAGATAGAAGAGAGTAGGAGAAGCCACGAAGGCATAAAAAACTGACCGTCCACATTAGAGATCCAGGCACGTGGCAATTACACGCAAGGAGGGATCACAGAGAACAACAAATACGTGCTATAAAAATTGGCGAAATTTGAATAAGGGCTGTAGATTAGGTAATACTATTTTTTTAATTTTTTAAAAAAATTATTTATTTATTTTTGGCTGTGCTGGGTCTTCATTGCTGCGCGCAGGCTTTCTCTAGTTGTGGCGAGCGGGGGCTACTCTTTGTTGAGGTGTGCAGGCTTCTCATTGTGGTAGCTTCTCTTGTTGCACAGCACAGGCTCTAGGCAAGTGGGCTTCAGTAGTTGTGGTACACGGGTTCAGTAGTTGTGGCTCACGGGCTCTAGAGCGCAGGCTTAGTAGTTGTGGCACACAGGCTTTGTTGCTCCGTGGCATGTAGGATCTTCCTGGACCAAGGCTCGAATCTGTGTCCCCTGCATTGGCAGACGGATTCTTAATCACTGCACCGCAAGGGAAGCCCGGGTAATACTATTTTATTGATGTTAAATTTTCTGAGTTTGATAACTGCCCTGTGTTTGTGTAAGTGAATGCCTTTGTTCAAGGAAATACATACTTGAAAAAAAGGGCATAATGTCTATGATTTACTCTCACATGGTTCAGAAAACACATAACACTATGTAGATAGGTAGATAAGATAAATTGTTAAAACTGAAAATATAGGACAAAAAAGATACTGAGTCAGACATCTTTTTTCTTTAATTAAATAAAGTCTTTTATGATAGATAACCTGTATATCATATTTTTAATCATACTACCTGGGGGTTTATGAACCATTTGATCTTTCTTATTAATGATATTAGTGCAAGAAATACATGTCTATGTGGGCTTAATGATAGTTTAGGGTGGAGGTTTGAGTTGTTTTTTTTTTTTTCATCTTATGAAAATTCCACAAATACATTATTTGGAATAACCTGTGTATCTGTGTATCATTTCATTTATTTTGTTCCGGAAAGATGTTGATTTATAAGTGGTGGCTTACAAATGCATTGACTGAAATTTATAAGAGAAACAAACTCAGTAGTATTTTATTCAATAATGATATCCTGATAGAAGCATTAAAAAAAGATAGATAGATAGATGATAGGTAGATAGATAGATGATAGGAAGAATGATGAAACAAATGTTAAAAATGTTAACAAATGGGAAATCTTGGTGAGGAATATATAGGATTTTTTTGTACTGGTTTTGCAATTTTTCTCTAAGTGTGAAATTATTTCAAAATAGAAGCTTTTGTATTAAGATTCAAAATACAAGAATGCCTTCACTGACCATCAGTTGGTTCTCTATGACAAGCATAAATGACATGAAATGGAAAGCAGTGAGCTCCAAGGGAGAGAGTCAAACCAAGGCAAATTCTTGAAGGGCCTGTTCCTGCTGAGAAATTTTAATTTCATCCTGAAAGCCATGTGGAGGAAAGGAGTGCTGAAATCCAATGGGATTTTTAAGAGTCCTTTAGCACCTTTGTGGAGATGAACTTACCCTGGGACGAAACGAGGGGCAGGAGACCAGCTGGGAGGTCACCATGATGCATCAGACAAGTGGAGGCCTGGCAGGGGCAACAGCTGAGAGATGGAAAAAAGAAACAGCAACCAAATGTGTTAAGATTCTGCATGACCTAGAAAGTGGAGGATGTGGGAGGATTCTGGCTTGGGAAGCTGGTTAGATGGTGATGCAAGTCACCAAAATAGAAAGTAGAGGTAGAGCAGGAAGCTTGGGAAGAGAGAGGGTGAGTTCCGGGCAGACCATGATGAGTTTGAAGCGCATGTGGAAAATTCAAAGGGAAATCTGTAGAGCTCAGAGCAATCTGGGCATGAGATACCGACCTTAACGTCATCTGCATGTAAATGGTTTGGCCTCTAATAAAGGATTGGTCCTTAAAGTTTTTGCCTATTTCACCACTGTCAAATTAACGTCTTCTGAGGGCATTTTATTTTCAAAAGGAGGCTAAAAGTGGTAAGTTGTTACCCTACAGTACCTGGAATGTCTTCTTCCAAGTACCTGTGGAAACAGGCCCATCGAAAAAAATGTATTAACAACTGCTTTAGATTGAAAGAAGATGATTATGTGTCACACGCTAGAGATATTGCCATTAAATGCAGCTGTGGTAAGCTCTCATGCAAAATACAGTCATGGCTCTTTGCACCATTGAAGCCAGAAGAGCATGGTAGTTCTGAACAAGCGGACAGATCTGACTCATCTCCACTGTCCCCCCTTAGCTCAGTCAGGGGCTTCACAGACACAAGAACCATTCAGACGTGCTCCCAACACGCTTCACCACCACCACCCAGCAACACTTTCCGGAAGCTGCCTGTGTTGCGCCATATTGTCTGATGACAATTGAGGGGGAAAGTGGGAACCTGGGAACTTGCTAGAAATGCAAATGCTTGGGCCCCGCACCAGACCTACTGAATCAGAAATTGGAGGTGGGCCCAGTAATCTGTGTTTTAACAAGCCCTCCAGGTAATTTCTGAGGTACAGCAAAGGCTGAGAACCGCTGTCAGACTTAAGTGAGGAAGTATCATCTCTATCCAAGGAGTGGCCCCCTCCCAAAATTTGAAAATGATGAGCTTCCCAAGATGCAAGCCCTATCTTTTAATTTTTTAAGTTCCTGTAAACCCAAAGTCGAATGTCTTAATTCAATAAACGTTTACTGAGTCCTAAATGAGTCTGGTTCTTAATTAATGTGAACGAAGAAAGGAAGGGAGGGAGGGAGGGAGGGAGGGAGAGGAGTTTGGTTACACAAAATCTGTGATTTCAAAGCTATCCCAGACTTTTTTTTTTTTTTTTTTGCGGTACGCAGGCCTCTCATTGCTGTGGCCTCTCCCGTTGCAGAGCACAGGCTCCGGACGCACAGGCTCAGTGGCCATGGCTCACGCGCCCAGCCGCTCTGCGGCATGTGGGATCTTCCCGGACCGGGGCACGAACCCGTGTCCCCTGCATTGGCAGGCAGACTCTCAACCACTGCGCCACCAGGGAAGCCCCACATCCCAGACTTTTAAAGTCCGTATTTTTCTCTCATTCTTCCAACAATGGCCAAGAAGCAATAAGCACATGGTGGTGCATAACAATGAGCTGAGATCCTGTGGGTGGTAAAGGAAAGGAGAAAGCTGGGGAGCAAAAAAAATTTCTCTCTCATTGTCAATGCAGCCCGGCTCTAGGTATGCTATAGGCCAGATAAAATCTCATGATTTATCCTCTAATTTGGGATACACTCCCCTTCTTTCAAAAATCAGCATTTCAAGGAGAAACCAGATAGAGAGAACATAATAGCTGACATTTATAAGCGCTAGCTATGAGCATGCCTATGTGTTAAGTGCTTTAATAATTTATCATATATTTTCTTTATAAAAACTCTATGAAGTAATTGTGCCCATCAGCTCTATGAAGTTATGTGCCACACACCTGTGCCTATTTCATAGATGAGGAACTTACAGATTAAAGAGATTGAGTAGGGCTTCCCTGGTGGCGCAGTGGTTGGGAGTCCACCTGCCGATGCAGGGGACACGGGTTCGTGCCCCGGTCCGGGAAGATCCCACATGCCGCAGAGCGGCTGGGCCCGTGGGCCATGGCTGCTGAGCCTGCGCATCCAGAGCCTGTGCTCTGCAACGGGAGAGGCCACAATAGTGAGGGGCCCGCGTACCGCAAAAAATTAAAAAAAAAAAAAAATGAGATTGAGTAATTTACCTAAGATCCAACTATTGTAAGGGGAAAGCAGTTAATTCCAGAGTTTGTACTCTTAACTACTACAGAACAAGAAATCTTGGCCATTGAATAAAGCTTGTGCCGTTCCAGTCTCAGCATCAGTTTTGTTATTGGCTGTGCGAATCCAATCGGGAAAAAAAACCTCCCTGGCCAAGACAAGGTGTCTCGGGCTGGGCTAGGACCCCGGCTCAGGTCCAGTCAACCAATTGGTAACAATACCCTGGACCAATTAAATAATCATCTCTAGGGGGACGACCCAGATATCTGTATTTTTGAAGCTTCATGATGATTCCAGTGCATAGAAAAGGTTGAGATCCACTGATTCAGGTCCAGTTCTCATATTTTGTTGGTAAGACAGCTAGTGACAATAGAAACACAAAAGTGACAGGGGAAGTGCCTGCTAGCCACCAACCCACAACGAACAAAGGAAGGCTTCCACCCACCGTGGGGCAAATGTGAGTGCATTGCTATTCTACCTCAAAGAATTTATGTGTAAATCTTCCATGTCTAAGATTGGTAGGAAGAGGTATCATTGTTTTGCTTTGAATTTTTAGGCTGGGTGTGGTACCCTAGAAAGAACAAGGTTAGTGGTCATACACTCTAGAATCAACTCTGACACTTACTAACCATAATCGAGAGACACTTAACCTCCTTTGAACCTCAATTTCTTTATCTGCACAATTACTGTAATAATAGTCTATGTCTTACTGATTTCACAGGTACTTCAAAAATCAAATAAGACAGGGCATACAATGTATACCTTTGATGCAATAAGCATGATGCAATGCTGGTTTTTAACAGGTAGAGAACTTAAAGGTAATATGCATTGATGGCACACAGAACAGGATCTGAGTCTCACGCTTGCTATTCATTAACTCTTCTTAGGGAAGTAAGACAAGCTCTTTGAAAGAGCACTCCCCGCAACCCCAATGGGTAGAAAGCAAAATCAATAACGTCATGATTGTTTTGAGAATTAAATAACACTTTGCCCAGCATTGTGGCACCTCGAAGGTATTCAAAAGTATTATTTTCCCTTTCCCACCGTCATTTATATGTCTTCTTCAGTCCATTGTATATATATATATATACATATATATATATATATATATTTTTTTTTTTTTTTTTTGCGGTACGCGGGCCTCTCACTGTTGTGGCCTCTCCCGTTGTGGAGCACAGGCTCTGGACGCGCAGGCTCAGCGGCCATGGCTCACGGGCCCAGCCGCTCCGCGGCATGTGGGATCTACCCGGACCGGGGCACGAACCCGTGTCCCCTGCATTGGCAGGCGGACTCTCAACCACCGCGCCACCAGGGAAGCCCCCATCATATATTTTAAATTGAAGTATACCAGAAAAAAATTAAAGGGTACCTAACAGCCATATTCACTTTGAATAAGAATGGGCTGTCCAACCCTCAGAATGGAAGAAAATATTTGCAAATGAAGCAACTGACAAAGGATTAATCTCCAAAATTTATAAGCAGCTCAATATCAAAAAAATAACCCAATCCAAAAATGGGCAGAAGACCTAAATAGACATTTCTCCAAAGAAGATATATAGATTGCCAACAAACACATGAAAGGATGCTCAACATCACTAATTATTAGAGAAATGCAAATCAAAACTACAATGAGGTGTCACCTCACACCAGTCAGAACGGCCATCACCAGAAAATCTACAAACAACAAATGCTGGAGAGGGTGTGGAGAAAAGGGAACCCTCTTGCACTGTTGGTGGGAATATAAATTGATACAGCCACTATGGAGAACAGTATGGAGGTTCCTTAAAAAACTACAAATAGAACTACCATATAACCCAGCAATCCCACTACTGGGCATATACCCTGAGCAAACCATAATTCAAAAAGAGTCATGTACCACAATGTTCATTGCAGCTCTATTTACAACAGCCAGGACATGGAAGCAACCTAAGTGTCCATCGACAGATGAATGGATAAAGAAGATGTGGCACATATATACAATGGAATATTACTCAGCCATAAAAAGAAACAAAATTGAGTTATTTATAGTGAGGTGGATGGACCTAGAGTCTGTCATACAGAGTGAAGTAAGTCAGAAAGAGAAAAACAAATACCATATGCTAACACATGTATATAGAATCTAAAAAAAAAAAAATGGTTCTGAAGAAACTAGGGGCAGGACAGGAATAAAGACGCAGACGTAGAGAATGGACTTGAGGACACGGGGCAGGCGAAAGGTAAAATGAGACGAAGTGAGAGCGTGGCATGGACATATATACACTACCAAATGTAAAACAGATAGCTAGTGGGCAGCAGCCTCATAGCACAGGGAGATCAGCTGGGTACTTTGTGACCACCTAGAGGGGTGGGAATGGGAGGGTGGGAGTGAGATGCGAGAGGGACAAGATATGGGGATATATGTATACACATAGCTGATTCACTTTGATATAGAGCAGAAACTAACACACCATTGTAAAGCAATTATACTTCAATAAAGATGTTTAAAAAAAAAAAAACAAGAATCGGCTGTCCAAAAGGAGACTTGAGCAAATACAAAAACATCCCTTGTTCTTCGTTAGGACATCTCAACATCATCAATATACCAGTTCAAAGTGAATTTATCAGTGTAATGGGGTCCTACTAAAAATATCAACAAGCTCTCACAGATTTCAAAAACAAACTTATGGTGACCAAAGGGGAAACATGGGGGGAGGGGAGGGATAAATTAGGAGCTTGGGATTAACATACATACACTGTTATATATAAGATAGCTAACCAACAAGGACCTATTGTATACCACAGGGAGCTCCAGGGATGTCCAGAAATGTGCCCAACAAAATGCAGAAATCTGGATATGATCAAAGTGACATCTCAGGTCACTGGGGCAAAGTTAGGGGTTTTAAAAAAAATACTTATTAATTTAATTTATTTTCCTTATTTTTTTGGCTGCATCGGGTCTCAGTTGTGGCACACGGGATCTTCGCTGAGGCATGCAGGATCTTTCGTTACCGCACGTGGTCTCTTTGTTGCAGCATTCGGGCTTCTCTCCAGTTGTGGCCTGGGGGTTTTCTGTCTCTAGTTGTGGCACGCACGGGTTTAGTTGCCCAGCAGCACGTTGGATCTTAGTTCCCCGACCAGGGATCGAACCCTCAAACCAAAAACAAACATATACTCCAAATGAATCTGAGATCTTAATATAAAAAAGTAAAAGTATACAAATACTAAACAAAAACAAGTGAATTCCTCTGTAAGCTGAGTGTAGGAAAAGGCTTCTATGACTAAAAATCTAGACTCAGTAAATGTGAAGCTTGATAAATCTGACTATAAAAATAAAGAATGTTTGCATGGCCAATTTAAAATAAAGTCAAAAGGTAAATGGTAAACTGGGAAAAAACAACTGCAAAATATTACCAGATAAGGAGTTAATAAACCTACTACACAAATAATGCTTTAAAATTGAGAGGGAAAAGGCCAAAAATCCTAAATAAAAATAAAGGCATAAACAGACAAAAGTTTTTAGGATATAAAAATGGCCCTTATACATATGAAAGATGTACATTACTACTCACAGTAAAGGAAATGCAAATTAAAACTAGGCGAGAGGGCTTCCCTGGTGGTGCAGTGGTTGAGAGTCCGCCTGCTGATGCAGGGGACACGGGTTCGTGCCCCAGTCCGGGAAGATCCCACATGCCGCGGAGCGGCTGGGCCCGTGAGCCATGGCCGCTGAGCCTGCGCGTCCGGAGCCTGTGCTCCGCAACGGGAGAGGTCACAGCAGTGAGAGGCCCGCGTACTGCAAAAAAAAAAAACAAATTACAAAATGGCAGAGGGTGAGAAAGAATCCTTTGGAGATGGATTGGGTTTCGAGACACTGGTGAACCCATAATTTTAAAACTATGCATGTGTCTATGCCTACTTATGCCCATATGTATACACATGCATTGCGTATGTATATCTGTAAGTATGTGTTTGTATATGTGTACGTACATGTATATATTTATTAGCTTTGTCTGCTGAGGAGTCTTGAAGCAAAGATACCTCAGTAGCAATGAACACACCTGGCACACAGATCTTTGTTTTTAATACCATTCTTCACTAAAAGGAAACAGGGCTCCTGAGAAAATGGCCAGTTCTGCGGCTGGGGAAGGATAGATTCAAGGTGAACTTGGAATATCTCATAAGGAAGCGCTCACAGAAATGGTGAAGCCAAGTCATAAAGACATGGGAGTCAGCTTGAAGGGTTTCCACTGGGCAAATCTGGGATAATTGAGCACCAAATGTTTAAAGACAGTAATAAATTATAAACTATTGAGAGAAAAAAGGAATCGATAAGTTATTACCGTTAATAAATGCATAAAGAAATGAGGGAGAAAGGGGGGACATTATTTACAGTAGAATGTCAAGTGCCAACTGGTAATTGTGGAATGCTAGAGTCTTGCACGTTTTGCAACCATCGTAGAGAAAATTAGTTCAAGCAGGAGTCATCAACAGATGCTCAGTCTAGGAGACAGTTTGATGAGAAGCAGAATACTTGCGTGATCTTAAAGTGTTTCCCACAGACTGCTTATTAGTTGTAAGGAAAAAAATAGTAACTCTACAGTGGAGACATAGGACAACACTTGACTGGGTGATGAAAATTAACACCACTAACGCGAGCAGGTCAACACCATGGGCCTGCGAGGACCCCTAAGGTATCCAACGTCATTTCCGTGATATTCCAGCCAGGAATGCATCACCTGAATCTAATCACTAGAAAACATCAGGCAAACCCCAAATGAGACACTTTTGTCATAAAAGGCCCAAAAAAGGCTATGAAAATGTCCCAGATGAAAGGAGATTGGAAAGACACATGACAACAAGATGCAAAACCCTCTCCTAGACTGGATCCCGGACTGGGAGCCCAGCTGAGAAACAACGAGGGGACAAAACTGGGTCCATAGGCACGATGAGAATACAGATGAAATACACATTCACTGTGTATTTGGGCTTTACCCAGTAAAGGGGCCATGGCATATGCAACTGACTCTCAGATGAATCACAAAATATATGTACTTGTGTCTATATATACATGCACACACACGTTATACACATACACACAGAGAGAGAGGGTGCACAAGTAACAAAGCAAATGGGGTAAAATGTTAACAATAGATGAACCTGGGTAAAGGAAAGCTCTTCTTTGTACTATTCTTATTCTTGAAACTTTTCAGTGCACTTAAAATTATTTCCAAATAAAAGTTATTTTTTTAAAAAAGGAGTAGAATGAACTTATGGTTATGGGGGTTGGGGGGAGGGTGGAGGGGAGGGATAGTTAGGGAGTTTGGGATTGACATGCACACACGGCTATATTTAAAATGGTTACCCAGCAAGGACCTACTGTATCGCACAGGGAACTCTGCTCAATGTTATGTGGCAGCCTGGATGGGAGCGGAGTCTGGGGGAGAATGGATACATGGATGTGTGTGGCTGAGTCGCTTTGCTGTGCACCTGAAACTATCACAACATTGTTAATCGGCTATGCTCCAGTATAAAATAAAAAGTTTTTTCTTTTAAAAAAAGGGGTATGCTACCAACTTGATTTAGGAAAGACAAAAAAATAAATGGTTTAGGTTAACCCCAAATAGTGTAGGTTAACATCAAAATAAGCCAGAAATTCATTTTAATCTAGATCTAAAACATGTTGCAAGCTAATCTTAATTAAACAACTTGACTATTTAATATTTATAAGGCTATTTGCTGAAGTCCTTTTAATACAATGGCTTACAAATTACAGTACAACAAATAGAGTATATTTAATAAATAGAGATGACTTAGCAATGTGCCACTGATAGGCTGGTCTGTTGCTGAGAGCCTTGACAGGAAGATCTGCTTAGTGGTCCAAAAAATATTGGGGTGTCTAATCAACAGGCTTCATAGGTTTGAAATAAATGTTTCAATGACATTACTCTTAGAATTATATCACATTTCTTTCTCATATTTTAAAATGATGTCTTGAGACCTAACAGGAGTATCTTTTTAATTTCACATTTTTAGTGCTTACATTTATCTAGATATTAATGTTGAGATTCTTAGGGCAAAGAAGACAGAATTAAATATTTCATGACTTGTAAAAACGTAGATGCCTTTAGTTCACAGGGAGATAGAGAGGCTGACATCAGAACACCTTCATTTCAATATTTGCTTCCTAAGGACAAATGTAAACAGAATATAACCTATTGCTTTCTCTGTATTCAGACAGCTTACATCCACCGGCCAGCTATGACTCTTCTCAAGGAGATGAGGTTGGATCCCAACTGGATGGCAGGGGTTGATTTGCATAACATGACTCCAGGCCTTGCTTTTCTGCATTTGTTTTATTTTAAAGGAACCAAATTTGTTCTAGATCTGAGATATTGTTACTTCAAAAGCTTCCTGTTACTATACCAGAACAAGAAAGTATGATTTCCTTATTCATGAATTATCTACTATTTACGGTTGAATCAGATGAGCTAATTCTTTGTTTGTTTACTTAACGGGCTAAGTCTAAATAGTCATTACTGGCTATTAGTGAATGAAATAGTATTTGTTTTAAAAAAAAGTTTTTTAATTCCACTCTGCATTTCACGTGTATTGATTTTATATAAATACACTTCTGATTAAAGCATGACTTTAAAAAGTCAACATTTAATTTCTCATAACTGCCTGTAGAAACAAATGGAAAATTCATAATTCATCAATGTTCCGTGGTAGGCATCAAATTGTGTCTTACAGTTGCATTGTACTTGTCCTCATAAGCCTGTAGTGATTTCAACACTGGAAGGGAGACACGAAGCAGAAGTGAAAGTATGGAGGTAAGAAGTAAATGCAAGGAGGGAGGAAAAGAATAAAGAGGAAAAAAGAGAAGCGGAAACAGCAGAGGAAGGAGAAATAGAATGCCAGTGGGAAAGAAGACAGAACAGATGTTAAGAAAAGGGAAGAAGACAAAACTAATTCAAAAAGGTACATGCACTCCAATGTTCACAGCAGTACTATTTACAATAGCCAAGACATGGAGGCAACCTAAATGTCCATCGACAGAGGAATGGATAAAGAAGATGTGGTGGGAATGTAAGTTGCTGCAGCCACTATGGAAAATGGTGTGGAGGTTCCTCAAAAAACTAAAAATAGAGTTGCCATATGATCCAGCAATCCCACTCCTGGACATATATCCAGAGGAAACTCTAATTCGAAAAGATACATGCACCCCAATGTTCATTGCAGCACTATTTACAATAGCCAAGACATGGAAACAACCTAAATGTCCATGGACAGATGAACGGATAAAGAAGATGTAATACATATATACAATGGAATATTACTCAGCCATAAAAAAGAATGAAACAATGCCATTTGCGGCAACATGGATGGACCTAGAGATTATCATACTAAGTGAAGTAAGTCAGAAAGATGACTACCATATGAGATCACTTATATGTGGAATCTAAAATACGACACAAATGAACATATCTATGAAGCAAAAACAGACTCACAGACATAGAGGACAGACTTGTGGTTGCCGGGGGTGCCGGGAAAGAAGGAGGGGGAGTTTGGGATTAGCGGATGCAAGCTGTTATGCATGGAGTGGATAAACAGCAAAGTCCTACTGCACAGCACAGGGAACTATATTCAACACCCTGTGATAAACCATCATGGAAAAGAATATGAAAAAGAACGTATATATGTGTATAACCGAATCACTTTGCTGTACAGCAGAAACTAACACAACATTGTAATCAAGTATACTTCAGTAAAATTTTTAAAAGAAAAAGGAAGAAAGGGAAAATGAGAATGAGGCAGAGAAGGAAAAGTGGGAGATGAAAAGTTCTCTCTCAGCTGGAGGGTTATTGAAAAGACCCCGACCTGGAACCACCTTATTTACATTTTGGTAAAAGGGAGTACGAGATCTATAAGAAGACAGGGTGATTTCCTACGTGGCCCATTGTTTCTGTTTGTTTAATACATATTTATTTTATGTAAGCTAGAACTTAGCTCGCATGAAAATATTCCCTTGGACTTGTTCAAAATGTAAGCAGTTGTTTTAGAGGTGGATGTGAATGAGAATAGGTGACTAGGCTGAACAGAGACAATGCAACATGCCTGGCATTGGTAAGGATTGCCAACTATTAATAAAGCAGCTTTCTTCCAGTTGTCACTGTGTGCCATTCTTTGAAGCATCCCCTGTGGGATGTTTTTAAACAAGCTTAGACAGAACTTGTCATGATAGCATATAACTGCTGTTGAACTGTTCTGGGCTTTAAATCAGCCATGTATCCTTTGTATGAAAAAGAAAAACAATCTGTCATAGAAGGGCATGAAAGTTGACAAGACTTTCTCTAATAGCTATATCCTGGGAATACATATTTATGAAGGTTTTTAAACACTAGCTTGGAAAACACATACAACCATTCTCAGATTGTTTAAAATATGAACCACTGACCTTAACCATCACACAACTGACTTGGCAGCTAAATCCGTGGTTCTTCTGACCGTCAAGCAGCCTATAGTGTCCTACATTAAAGAAAGAGCCTGTGTTTGTATTTCCTTTCAATGTTTTAAGTCATGATTAAGTATAGACATTATTCAAAATAACTGTCTCAACTTTTCTTAATGTTTATATAATTTCCTTTCAGTATATTGATTTATGGGTAGATATAGACATTAGTCAAAATAACTGTCTCAATGTATCTTCATGTTTATAAAAATTTCCAAACTATATCAATTATTCTCTAATATTCTATCATTATACAAGGAAATCAATGGGGTTATTTAAAGGCAATAATAGAGCAAAATGTCAAGTGAAGAGATCATTTTCCCTCTCATCTAAAAATGTGTTTTTCTCTTTCAAATCTTACAATTAACCCATATAATTTTTAAAGTGGAAATCTTCTCTGGTTCTAAAACTATTGAAGCTGCCACAGAGTGATCTATGAATGTTCTTAGGACACATCAGAAATTTTACATGAGAACAAGTGATGACTATAGTTGGGTTTACAGAAGCCCCTAGAATAAATGATGTCTTTACTTTAGGTTTTGTTGGAGTTTATTTCAGGATTCCCAGTATGAGCATACACAGACTTCTAGAAAAACACCTCACTATGTTAAACCCTAAACAAGAGGCAATACAATTCCAAGAGTGGTTTTCACATAATAGTCAACCATAAATGTTACAACTGTCCTTGCTAATTTGCATAGCATTCAAAGTCACATCTCCCAGTCTTCTTTCTTTGACCCCCAAATACTGTTATCTGCCTTTTAAACAGATAGACAAAATGATCTAAAGGTAACTTTGCCACCAATTAATTTAAGGTTCATTGTAATTCATGAGCTTCTAATTCTTGTACTTAAGACACAAAGATACTATTTCCTCCCATCTCTGCTTGTGACATTTTTCTCAAATGAGACCTAAATACCAAGATTAGCTTACAAATTAAGACGAGAGTGAAATGCACTAGCATATAAAAGCATAGATAAGGACCTAGAAAATTTTTGAGCTGATGAAGATGTTAAAGATAACGCACCCAACATTTTAAAAGAAACTGACGTCCAAGGATGTGAAAAGGCCTTCCAAATCTTGCATAGCTAGTTGGGGGCGTGAAGCTGATGTGAGAATAAGTAGACAGGAGGCTAAGTACATTTGGTAAGTACAAGAGAAAGGGTAAGAGAATAAACAAAGTCGTGGCAGGTGACAAGACAGCATTCCACAGTATTCCCAGGGGGGTCACATGGTCCATGGAACACTGCCCAGGAGAGACCCTCTAACACGCTTGTGAGCTGTAACACCAGCTCATCTACCACGTGGTCATCCTTCACCACAAACCAGAGCTGACAGGTTTCTCACCATCACTTTGAACATACGATCTGTTCATAGGATGTACAGATCATATGAATATGTGATCTGTCCCCAAACTCCGTAAGCAGCATCTACACTGAACTACTAGTGTTCTAAATTTTTTATCAACAGAAAATACCAGGCTTTCATCAAATGCATGAAGAAAATGTTTTAAATCATGAAGTCCATCCCCTGGTGTTTTTTTAATGAGTCAGGAAGCGGAATGGGGAGGAAGGGTGTGTCAATGACAGCACAACCTCTATGACTAAGAAGAAGAAGGAGAAACCTCCTGGACTTTAAAGTGAAAATCCCCTTCTATTTTAAGGAACACTCTCTCACTTGAACGAATCTCTCAAATGAGTAATTAGGGTTGGATCATATCCTTCTGGGACAGCTACTGTCCAAAGAATAAGCCTTTAATGCATTGATAAAAAAGGGAAAATACACTCTGACACCTGAGAAGAACCATCCTTTTCCAAATGCCCTGTGTGTTCTGTTCGCAACAGTGTAGAGTTCAGACGACACTCGGGCAGCCAACTCTCAACTTGGTGGAAGGAAAAAGTCTCCAACATAAGTTCCCAGGTCCCAGGGCTTTCCATGGCTGCTTTTCTGGTGCTATTGGCTTCCCAAAGCCTCTACTTGGCCTTGACGTGATGTGCCCCAGGGGCAGAGAAGCACATCTGTTGGTGCTTTGAAAACTTTGTCAGCTTTCAGGGTGAAATCATAACGGTGTATTTTAAGTCAGACTGGATAGAGACATTTATGAGTAGCTGCTACTTTATTGCTCACGCATTTAAAATGCAAATGATAATACCGCAAATTACCAAAGTCTACGTTGCACATGTTCTTATTATTCACTAAGCTGCTTTTTTTTTTTTTTTGGCTACACTTATTCTCTCCTACATGTCTCTGAATTTAATCTACCACATAACCCTCCTTATGAAAACTCCTACTTGTTTCTCAAATAATTTTGTTGTATATACTTAAGGAGTTGGACTAAAAAAATAAACTCATTTTCTCAAGGAATGAAGAAAACAGATCTTCATTTCCATATCGCAAAAGTCAGTTATAGAGAAACAAACTAACAATAACATAAAGTGACAGACAACCTATTTAGGAAACTCCATTGATCACTCCGTGGAAACAAAGCGGTCCAGGTTTTGTCAAGAGCAAGTGAGATATCACTTATATGTGGAATCTAAAAAAAGGATACAAATGAACTTCTTTACAAAACAGACACAGACTCACAGACTTAGGAAACAAATTTATGGTTACCAAAGGGGAAACGTGGGGGGGAGGGATAAATTAGGAGCTTGGGATTAACATATACACACTACTATATATAAACTAGGTAATCAACAAGGACCTATTGTATAGCTCAGGGAAGTCTATCCAATACACTGTAATAACCTATATGGGAAAAGAATCTGAAAAAGAATTTATACATATGTATAACTGAATCACTTTGCTCTACACCTGAAACTAACACAACATTGTAAATCAACTATTCCAATATTAAATAAAAATTATATGTAAAAAAAATTAAATTTAAAAAGAATGAAATAATGCCATTTGCAGCATCATGGATGGACATAGAGATTATCATACTAAGTGAAGTAAGTCAGACAGAGAAAGACAAATATCATATGATATCACTTACATGTGGAGTCTAATAAAATATGACACAAACGAACTTATCTACAAAATAGAAACAGACTCAGACATTGAGAACAGACTTGTGGTTACCAAGGGGGAGGGGGAGGGGGAGGGATGGACTGGGAGTTTGGGATTAGCAGATGCAAACTATAATATATAGAATGGATAAACAACAAGGTCCTACTGTATAACACAGGGAACTATATTCAATATCCCGTGACAAACCATAATGGAAAAGAATATGAAAAAAATACATATGTAAGTATGTATAACTGATTCACTTTGCCATACAGAAGAAATTAACACAACACTGTAAATCAACGATACTTCAATAAAATAAATTTTTTAAAAAACAGAGCAAGTGAGGGGAGGTCAAGGGGAGGACCTTAAAGAGAGGAATTAAAGTTCCTTGATTAGCTCCCAACTCCCCACCATGAGATTGCTTAATTCAGTCTTCTTCCATCTGGAGGGACACACACATACACACACACACACACACACACACACACACACACAAGCCCCCCTCTTTCTGCATGAAGGGAGAACCCTGTTGCTGGCCGTAAACTCCAAGCAGAAGGAGAGAGAGCAGGTCTCTTCCTCCCCCTCCAGCGGAGGTCTCCCTCTGGTGCCCTTGACCAGCACAACATGTGTCCCCATGAGTTACCTGTTTAATTTTCTTAATCCTCAATTTCCTTATCTGTTAGGTGGGTGCTCACATTAGTCCTACCTTCTGGACTTACAGGGGGAAGGAAAAAGCAACGAGACAGGCCATGTGCACATGCAGTGAATGCTCAGCAAATAACTTTCTCTATTATTAAAACAGGGAACCTGGGAGGAGAGGGGGAAGTCAGCATTGTTTGTCTTACAGTCAGTTTTTATTTTTTGAAGAGCATGGGGGACAGGGAAGAGTGGGTTGCTGTAACCCTGTTGAGTTTGAGCATCTTCTAGAACAGTTTTATTTCACATGGAGAGAATTGGAAGTGTAAGTCTGGACTCCCCTGAGAGGTCAGGGCTAAAGGATAAATAGAATGAATCTGGAGTAAAACCATTTACTTGGGGAATATAACTTTTTCTGACAACTGCCAGCTATGCGCTGAGAAAGACAGGTGTGCTCAGGGATCAGGTGGGAGCTTATGAATAAAAGCTTATGAAGCTTCTGAACTAAAGCTGAGGTTCTCAAAGTCTAGTGTCTATCAGAATCATCTGGAGGGATTGTTCAAACAGCTTGCTGGGTCGCCCCCTGGAATTTCTGAAGTAGGTCCCGGATGGTAAGGCTTGAGTATTTGCGTTTTCTAACAAGCTCCCAGGTGATGCTGATACTACAGATTCAAGGAGCACACTCTCAGCAGCGCTGGTCCAGAGAATCAACAACGGAGCTGCTATTCTTGGTCAGTAGCCAGAGTAGATTTAAAAGGGTGAAGGGAAGACATGAAACCAAGATGGCGGAGTAGAAGGACCTGCTCTCACTCCCTCTTGCAAGAACACCAGAACCACAACTAACTGCTGAACAATCATTGACAGGAAGACACTGGAACTCACCAAAAAAATACCCCACATCCAAAGACAAAGGAGAAGCCAAAATGAGACGGTAGGAGGGGCGCAATCACAATAAAATCAAATCCGATAACTCCTGGGTGGGTGACTCACAAACTGGAGAACACTTATACCACAGAAGTCCACCCATTGGAGTGAAGGTTCTGAGCCCCACGTCAGGCTGCCCAACCCCGGGGGTCTGGCAACGGAAGGAAGAATTCCTAGAGAATCAGACTTTGAAGGCTAGAGGGAATTGATTGCAGGACTCTGACAGGACTGGGGGAAACAGAGACTCCACACTTGGAGGGCACACACAAAGTAGTGTGCGCGTCGGGACCCAGGGGAAGGAGCAGTGACCCCAGGGGAGACTGAACCAGACCAACCTGCTAGTGTTGGAGGGTCTCCTGCAGAGGCGGGGGGTGGTTGTGGCTCACCGTGAGGACAAGGACACTGGCAACAGAAGTTCTGGGAAGTACTCCTTGGTGTGAGCCCTCCCAGAGTCCGCCATTAGCCCCACCAAAGAGCCAGGGTAGGCTCCAGTGTTGGGTTGCCTCAGGACAACCCTGAGAGAGGGGACCAACAGGGAGGAAACCCAGCCCCACCCATCAGCAGACAAGCAGATTAAAGTTTTACAGAGCTCTGCCCACCAGAGCAACACCCACATCTACCCACCACCAGTCCCTGCCATCAGGAAACTTGCTCAAGCCTCTTAGAGAGCCTCATCCACCAGAGGGCAGACAGCAGAAGCAAGATGAACTACAATCCTGCAGCCTGTGGAGCAAAAACCACATTCACAGAAAGATAGACAAGATGAAAAGGCAGAGGGCTACGTACAAAATTAAGGAACAAGATAAAACCCCAGAAAAAAAACTAAATGAAGTAGAGATAGGCAAAAAGAATTCAGAATAATGATAGTAAAGATGATCCAGGACTTCAGAAAAAGAATGGAGGCAAAGATCAAGAAGATGTAAAAAGTGTTTAACAAACACCTAGAAGAATTAAAGAACAAACAGAGATGAACAATACAATAACTGAAATGAAAACTACACTAGAAGGAATCAATAGCAGAATAACTGAGGCAGAAGAACGGATAAGTGACCTGGAAGACAGAATGGTGGAATTCACAGCCATGGAACAGAATAAAGAAAAAAGAATGAAAAGAAATGAAGACAGCCTAAGAGACCTCTGGGACAACATTAAATGCAACAACATTCACATTATAGGGGTCCCAGAAGGAGAAGAGAGAGAGAAAAGACCACAGAAAATATTTGAAGACATTATAGTTGAAAATTTCCCTAACATGAGAAAGGAAATATCCACGCAAGTCCAGGAAGCACAGAGAGTCCCATACAGGATAAACCCAAAGAGAAACACGCCGAGACACATAGTAATCAAACTGGCAAAAGTTAAAGACAAAGAAAAATTATTGAAAGCAGCAAGGGAAAAATGACAAATAACATACAAGGGAACTCCCATAAGGTTAACAGCTAATTTCTCAGCAGAAACTCTACAAGCCAGAAGGGAGTGGCATGATATACTTAAGGTGATGAAAGAGAAGAACCTACAAGCAAGGTTACTCTACCTGGAAAGGATCTCATTCAGATTCAATGGAGAAATCAAAAGCTTTAAAGACAAACAAAAGCTAAGAGAATTCAGCACCACCAAAGCAGCTTTACCACAAATGCTAAAGGAACTTAGCTAAGTGGAAAACACAAGAGAAGAAAAGGACCTACAAAAACAAACCCAAAACAATTCATAAAATGGTAATAGGAACATACATATCGATAATTACCTTAAACGTGAGGGGATTAAACGCTCCAACCAAAAGACACAGGCTTGCTGAATGGATACAAAAACAAGACCCATATATATGCTGTCTACAAGAGACCCACTTCAGACATAGGGACACATACAGACTGAAAGTGAGGGGATGGAAAAAGATATTCCATGCAAATGGAAATCAAAAGAAAGCTGGAGGGCTTCCCTGGTGGCACAGTGGTTGAGAGCCCGCCTGCTGATGCAGGGGACACGGGTTCGTGCCCCGGTCCGGGAGGATCCCACATGCCGCGGAGTGGCTGGGCCTGTGAGCCATGGCCGCTGAGCCAGCATGTCCGGAGCCTGTGCTCCACAACGGGAGAGGCCACAGCAGTGAGAGGCCTGCTTACCGCAAAAAAATTTTTAAAAATAAAGAAAATAAAAATAAAACCAATTCTTCGTTGTCCTGTTCCACCTGAGTTTGTTCCACCAAGTTCATCCCATTCTTAAAAACAGTTGCCCTAATATCTCAGGGCTCCGTATTCACACAAGGTAAGGACCATCATTACTGTTAACAGATGTTTATCTATGTTGTATAGTCATCTCAAAGACGACAATTTATTTGGCTGGCCTTGTCAGATCTAGTTAGGTCTACATTGTGTGTCTGTACCTCGTAAGTTTGTCTGGGGCAGGCAGGAGAAGTGGATTCAGCTCTGTTCCTCTGTGGTTGCTTGCTTGTGCTTACACTGAGTTTAGTCTTCAGTTTCTTGGTAGGAGTCTGCCTGATCCACTCGTTCATCTTATAAAGATACAATAACTTATAAATACAATTGACAGGGCACAGGTCAGCTACAACACATCAATCGCAATGCTCTGAAACATTCAAATAAGATGCCAAGGCCAACCCTTCCCCCCAAAACATACATAGTGGAGCCCCTGCTCTTGCCCTAAGACCCCCCCCAAAGACTAAGGGTAACACGTAACCATGGAGATGCAGTAAAGGCACAGGTGTCACTGTGTATTCATCACTAGTAAAGCTTAATTGTAGGTGAAAGAAAATGAGAAGCTCTAACATTTTCTGCCCACCTCCTGGAAAGCCATCTCTCCCTCTGCCCTGGGGGTGTGCCCGCAGCTGGATACCCCTGCTGTTGCATGCCCTCCGCTCTGCAGACCTGTCCTGGCATCGGCCAGGCTACTGGCTGCTTTCTCTTCTCTTCCCTCTGCCCCTTCCAGGTCCCGCTGCCCCTCCTTCACCTTCAGAAACCTCTGGATGTTCTCAGGGAGCCCACGCTGCCTGGCGATTCTCCCTTTCTCACCTCAAAACACCAAATTCTGATGACTTTTTCCAGGCAGTGGGAGTGAAGAGCAGGAGAGGAAAGACTGTGACTCAACTGTGAGTCATCCTTTCCAAGGGTCTCTCAACAAAGGCGCAACTGGAGAGCAAGGATCTCCTGGGAGGGGATGTCCCCGACGGCAGAAGCAGAGCCTTGCATGACTGAGCCTAGAGAGGCGAGGAGAGGAGCTGAGTCCCGCTCGACTTCTAGGAAGGGATGATTATTTCTTTTCTATTTTTTTTACTAAGCAAGCATCAAAGATTTGGGTTAGGTTGTAAACTACAGGAGGTAGTGCAATGGCCGCAGGACCTTCTCTCGACCTGACTTCAACTCTGTTCCCTTAAAAGTTTCTGGACTCTTTTCCACCTCCTGGGGTTCCTTGATGCCCTCAGCCCTCATCTTCCTTATTTCTTTTTTGGGGGGGGGTACGCGGGCATCTCACTGTTGTGGCCTCTCCCATTGCGGAGCACAGGCTCCGGACGCGCAGGCTCAGCGGCCATGGCTCACGGACCCAGCCGCTCCGCGGCGTGTGGGATCCTCCCGGACCGGGGCACGAACCCGCGTCCCCTGCATCGGCAGGTGGACTCTCAACCACTGCGCCACCAGAGAAGCCCTCATCTTTCTTACTGATAGTCTCCCTTCTGATCCTGGCACTTTGACAATTCCCTGAGGTTATCTCCCATAATTCTGCTTACCTTTGGAAAAAACCCATCATCTTTCTAATTATTTCTAAGCTACCTTTATGCTGGGACTCTTGGTCATCCTTTGTGTACTCCAGCTTGCCGTCAAGGGCCACAAACTCTCCTCACCCTCCCTGTCTTCGAGGATATTTTTGTAGTTCTCATAAGGAAATGTATCTTTTATTCTGGGTCCAGATATATGCCTGCCTGTCTTTTTCCATGGATATGCAGTATTTTGGATTGTACTATACATAATTAAGATTTTTTGTTTGTTTGTTTCATATAGTGCTTTCATACTTTGTGTGCACTCATGTAAAAAAGAAAGAACTGTGGAATAATAAAAAATAATCGGTGGAAGAGTAAAAAATAAAAATCCAGGAAATAACACCTTCAGAGATGGAATAAATTATTGAGTTATTTTTACAAGTTAAAAAGGGGTAAGAAGAGAAGACATAATGTGTCATTTTTGCAAATTTTATCACATGCAAAATGTTGCATGAATCCTAATCTATTTTTCCCTTAACCAAATTTAGGTAACAAATGCTATTTCCAAATGCTAGTACCAAAATGGATATGAAATGACACTGCATGAAGATATATATACGTATATATTCTCTATTTAGCTATACATTTAATATATATATTCTCTATTTAGCTGTGCATTTACTATATATATAGAGAGAGAATTTATATAGAGTATGTATACAGAGAGAATATATAGTCTATAGTTAACTGTGTAGAAAATATATATATTCTCTATTTAGCTGTAGAAAAATCTACCAATCTACCCCATCATTCTTACAACCCTATCCCATGCTTGCCAACATGCCTCTCCACACACACATACTGAAATAATTGTTACCAACTGTATTCAAGTAATGTTTCATACAACATTCAGTCCACTCAGGATGGTAGAATTTCCTAGTGAGACACTTATAATATTTGTGCTATTGATGTTCATAAAAATTGTCTCTATATGTGTCTGCTGAGCTGCTATTTGTCATCCTTTATGTAACAACTATACCATGAATTATTTTTAAATGTGAAAATTTTTTTTTAATATCAAATAAAAAATTGAATATGTAAACTCAAGTTGCCAAGTCTGTCTATGCATCATGATTTCTTTCCAGAATAGTAATTTAAGCCCTATTGTTTAGTGTAGTCAATTCTCCACATTCATCAATTTCTTTTTTAAAACAATTTAAAGAATGAGAGGTTAAAAATATTATTTCTGTGCAAATGAAAACTACAGTGGAGTACCACCTCACACTGGTCAGAATGACCATCATTAAATAGTCTACAAACAATAAATGCTGGAGAGGGTGTGGAGAATAGGGAACCTCCTTCACTATTGGTGAGACTGTAAATTGGTGCAGCCACCATGAAAACAGTGTGGAGGTGACTCAAAAAACGAAAAATAGAGTTGCCATATGATCCAGCAATCCCACTTCTGGGCATATATCTAGACAAAACTATAATTTGAAAAGATACTTGCACCCCAGTGTTCATAGCAGCACTATTTACAATAGCCAAGGACATGGAAGCAACATAAATGTCCATTAACAAATGGATGGTTAAAGAAGATGTGGTGTGTGTGTGTGTGTATATATATATATACACACACAATGAGATATTACTCAGCCATAAAAAAGAATGAAATAATGCCATTTACAGCAACATGGATGCAGCTAGAGATTATCATACTAAGTGAAGTGAGTCAGAAAGAAAAAGACAAATACACAGTATCACTTATATGTGGAATCTAAAACATGGCACAAATGAACTTATCTACAAAACAGAAACAGACCTGGGACTTACTTGGTGGCACAGTGGTTAAGAATCCGCCTGCCAGTGCAGGGAACACGTGTTCGAGCCCTGGTCCAGGAAGATCCCACATGTCGTGGAGCAACTAAGCCCACGTGCCACAACTACTGAGCCTGCATGCCTAGAGCCCGTGCTCTGCAACAAGAGAAACCACCATAATGAGAAGCCCAAGCACCGCAACGAAGAGTAGCCCCAGCTCGCCACAACTAGAGAAAGCCCGCACACAGCAATGAAAACCCAACGCAGCCAAATAAATAAATAAAATAAAATAAATTTATTTTAAAAAAAACAAAACCGAGACAGACTCACAGACATAGAGAGCAGACTTGTGATTGCCAAGGGGGAGGGGGTTGGAGGAGGGATGGAGTGGGAGATTGGGATTAGCAGAGGCAAACTATTATGTAGAGAATGGATAAACAACAAGGTCTTATTGTATAGCACAGGGAACTATATTCAATATCCTGTGATAAACCATAATGGAAAAGAAAAAAAATGCATTATCTCTAGATTATTTTAACCAAAGAAAATGCATGAAGAACAAAAACTCTTTCGGAGTCAGGAAACGCTATATTACCTGAGCTTCCAGATTTTTTTCTTCTTCATGTGATTTTTCATTAGTCAAGTAAAATGACTGCAAAACTCACTGAACTTTTAAACTCCTTGTACCATTTAAAAGGAGCCATGCAGTGTGTGCTGTTGGTGCCCCACGGGATCAGCCTGAAGCCAGTCTCCAGCTGAGACCACATCCCTGCTACCTCCTTTCCTTACCCCATCCTGTTTACGTACTCCTATTCTCCTGGAAACACTCCTCCAATAAACCATCCAAACCAGAATCCCATCCCAGGCTCTACTGATTTAAGACAAGTCCTAAGCAAGAAATTTCTCAAAAAGAACAACTACTGCCTGGGTGACCTGCGTTAAATGTCAGAAACAGATGCTACTCAGTATCTTTTTTTGCATATTTAATTTACAACCCTGTCAAATCATTTTTTCTAATTGAAACATAATTGACATATAACATTATATGAGCTTCAGGTGCAAACATAATGATCTGATATTTGTGTATTTTGTGAAATGACCACCACAATAAGTCTAGCTGATATCATCACCGTACATAGTTACAAGATTTTTTTCTTGTGTTGAAAACTTTTAAGATCTACTCTTTTAGCAACTTTCGAATATGCGACACAGTATTATTAACTATAGTCACCATTACATCCCCATAACTTGCTCAGTATTTTATATATAACATATAAAGTTTACTTAGTAGCTATAATATTATTTAATATCTATGGTATTTAGAATCTAAGGCATCAGAGTATCTTAATGCAGCAATGACCTTCTGGAGAAACCTCTTACTGCCATTTACTACCATTTGAAGCAACGTGGGTGGACCTCGAGAATATTATGCTAAGTGAATTAAGTCAGACAGAGAAAGACAAATACTGTATGTCACCTATATGTGGAATCTGAAGAATAAAGGAATGTATATAACAAAACAGAAACAGACTCACAGATATAGAGAACAAACTAGTGGTTACCAGTGGGGAGAGGGATAGGGGAGGGGCAAGTTAAGGGCATGGGATTAAGAGATACAAACTACTATGCACGAAATAGATGAGCAACAAGGGTATATTGTACAGCACAGGGAATTATAGCCATTACCTTGTAATAACTTTTAGTGGAGTATAATCTGTAAAAATACCGAATCACTATGCTGTACACCTGAAACTAATATAATATTGTAAATCAACTCTACTTCAATAAAAAAGACAAAGTAGCAAAGCTTTCACTCATATATTCAGAAGTGGGCAAGGTAGAAAGGATGGGCCAATTTAAAATATTTTGCTTTGAGTAGCAATTAGATTGTATACAAGAGCAAGAATTCAGCTGCCAGAGAGGATCAAAAATACATCTTTGCAAAATTTTTAGACAACAGTCAGTCATGGTTTTCTAGGCTGTTCTTTCAGTCTGTCAGTAGCTTCTAGCTGTATGCTAGCTGTACAGAACATTGAAAGTAGTTATGGTGTCTGGCCAAGCCAGAGAAAACAGGATGATAATTAATCACCTCAACCTGGACTGAATTCTCCATGTTGTTTTAATGGCACAGCCTTCTTCTGAGCTACAAATCCTTTTCCAGAAGGAAAGAAATATGTGTAGCCAACTCTTAACTTTCAGCTTTAATGGAGGGACTATTCATTCCCCAAATATTTATTGAGTTCTTGCTATGCTGTGTGCATAGCGCTTTTTAGGTGCCGGGTACAACCCAGAGGAGTAAATAGGCCCGGAGGACTCCAACCCACCTTCAAACACATCTGCCTTCTCTGAATCCCCGCCCCCTCCCTTCTCAGTTCTATTTTCTCTCACACATTACATTTATGTTTTTTGGTTCCCCCTCTCTCTGCCAAATTATAGAGAAATATTGTTTCTTAAAAGGGCAGCCTGAACTTCTGCTTCTACTTTCCTTCTATAATTCCTCTCCCTGAAATCTCATCCAGTTCCCTTGTTTTTATGCTTCCTGGGGACAAGAGGATAAATAGGAAGTAAGCTATTCAGTCGGAAAAGACATCATGGATTGTCTAGACAGGGTAAAATGTGCCACAGCCTAGATTCAGTGAAAATCACCCATCTTCAAGAAAGTCAAATGCTTCTTTTCTTTATAATTTATTTTATTAAAGTATAGTTGATTTACAATGTTGTGTTCATTTCTGCTGTACAGCAAAGTGATTCAGTCAGACATATATATATATATATATATGTTATTTTTCATATTCTTTTCCATTATGGTTTATCACAGGGTATTGAATATAGTTCCCTGTGCTATACAGTAGGATAGCAACAAGGATATATTGTACACCACAGGGAATTATAGCCATTACCTTATAATAACTTTTAATGGAGTATAATCTGTACAAATACTGAATCACTATGCTGTACACCTGAAACTAATATAATATTGTAAATCAGCCCTACTTCAATAAAAAAGACAAAGTAGCAAAGCTTTCACTCATATATTCAGAAGTGGGCAATTCTAATTCTAATATTCCTTCTAATAGTATTCAAAAAACTGAAAAATTTTAAAACACACATAAAAGTGGTATGTATGACAAGAACCAAACACAAAGAAATTAGGATGTAATTCTTTTTACAATTTACAACTTCATCTAAGCAAAGGGTGGCAAAACATTTCCTGTGAAGAGCCAGATGGCGAATGTTTTAAGCTTTACAGGACACACAGCAGTCTCTGCTGCAACTGCTCGACAGTTCGGTTGCGGCATGAAAGCAGCCACAGACAATACGTAAGCGAATAGGTGTCGTTTAGTGTGTTCTAAAAAAACTGTATTCACAATTTTTTTTCACAGCTTGAAAGCAAGCTGGCTTTCACCTGAAGGCCACAGTTTGCTGACCCCTGAGATAAGCCAAAGCCTTTGCATTTTTGGACACAATTTTTCATTTTTGACTTTTTCTAATGGGCAATTTCAATCATATGCAAAGTTGAAGAATTAGTATGATGACTTGTTGGTAACCATCACCTAGCTTCCTCAGTTATCAACTTTGGACCAATCTTGTTTCATCTAACTCCCTACCCACCTCCTTTTCTCTGAATTATTATTATTTTTTCTTGGCTGTGCCACGCAGTTTACAAGATCTTAGTCCCCCAACCAGAGATCGAACCCATGCCCCTGCAGTGGAAGCGCAGAGTCCTAACCACTGGACCACCAGGGAATTACCTCTCTGAATTATTTTAAAGCAAATCTTTCTGTCTTATTCAGAAATATTTATATTCATTTCATCCATGAATATTTCAGTAAGCAGCTCTTAAAACATATCCGTAACATAATTATCACACCTAAGAAAATTTATTTTTAAATGTTTGTAATTGAATCAGAAACCTAACAAGATCCATCTTCAATTGACTGATTTGTTTCTTAAGTCTCTTTTACTCTATGGGTTCTCCCTCTATCTTTTTGTCCCTCATTCAATGTATATAATGAAGAAACTGGATTATCTGACCTATAGGTGTTCTCACAGGCTGGATTTTGATTATCGAATCCTAATGGTGTTACTTAGCATGTTCCTCTGTCTTCCATATCTCTTATGAATTGAAAATGAGCTCTAGATGAGATTCTAGTTTAAGTTTTTGGTAAGAACACTTTACATATGGTATCGTGTACTTCCATCAGGATGTCCCTTTTGGGACTGGTCACAACCATTGATTCATTAGGAGTGACAGAATGTGGTATTCTAACATTCTTCCTTTACTTACTACAGGCAATACTTCTGTAAATAAAAATTGTCCCTAAATAACGATTTAACTTTCCTGATAATGTTGGTAAATGAAAAGCAGGATGAATACACGATTTCCCCCTTTATTTGGCAGATTTTAAAATGATTTGTTTCTCTAACATCCTCCAAAGGTGACCAATGAATTTTTTTTTCATGGGCATCTCTTTAAAGTACAGGATTTACAGTCAGTAAAATATTCTGTCTTGCAGCATCATTACCTGCCAAGTGGAGAGAGAAAAGAAGGTCGTTAATGTAATTACTGCCCCCGTTCTGGCGGTTCATATATTATCCATCTAATTTCTGTAACACTAGGTCTCCTCCCACAGACCTATTGAACCAGAGTCTCCAGGGGTAGGACCTGGCCTCTGCATGCTTAAAACTCTCCCTGAATGATTCTGAAACATGGTCTACAGCCCAGCCATTGAGAATGTCTGCCCCAGGTGACCACTGAAGTTCATCCCAGCACTACCATTCTACATGTTTATAATGTGCAATTAATTATAGATTCCTCATATTGCTTCCCCTTGTTCTCATCTGGTGCCAACCAGATGTTCAGAGAACATCCAGATACTCTCAGTAGCTTGGCAGCCAGTTCTTTTAGAAGCTGCACAGCTGGTCAGGGATACTTCTATTTTCCACCCAAAGGGTAGAGGTTGGTACCTTCAGAGTTACAAAAAGTTCAGGATGTCGCCGAAGTTTTTCAGTTCTGCGATTCCACTCCCAGAGGTCACAGGCACATGGATTAATATCTTAAAGTCACCCCCACAGGAATATCACCTGTGTGGTGACTTAAAATCAATAAAGGGATGGATAGATACAAAATGACCACAAAGTGTGGCTTTCAGAAAAACTCAACTAATGTTTTAAAGACTCCAAGATCAAGAACAGAGTAGAATGTAATTCTCTTCTTCACACTATGTGTGGTCATATGAATACTGTCAGCTGAAGGAAGGAAGGCCATGGTATCCACAAATCTTAGTAAAAGTTGGTTCAAACCACCAGCACTCTCCTAACTCCACAGCTCATGGGAGTTCAAGCCCCCTTCTCACCCCAACAATACTATTTGCAACTTTACGTCACCATCTTAGACTCCAACCTCTTACTTTTGAAATACAACCCATATACCATGTCATATTGATCTAGGCAAGAAATGTAGCCCTTTCCTAATTTATACTTACTCCTACAGAGCATTCATGAAATCAATAGCCTTTGCTGGTAACTTGGGGAAAGAGGAAAGAGATGTTTCCCTTACATCAGTGTTTTCACCACCTCCATGGTCAGGAGATACAGCCATGCTGAACCATCCTTTGACTCAGTTCTGTCCAATAGAACATTCTATGGTGATAGAGATGCCCTACTTCTACCACGGGTGGATTCTGAGCACTAGCAATGTGGCCACTGTGACTGAGAAATTGAATTTGACATTGATTTAATGTTAATGTATTTAGACTTAAATAGCCACATGGGGCTAGTGGCTACCATGTTTATAGCACAGCT
Organism: Delphinapterus leucas; assembly: GCF_059928025.1. NCBI lineage: Eukaryota > Metazoa > Chordata > Mammalia > Artiodactyla > Monodontidae > Delphinapterus > Delphinapterus leucas. The sequence goes on from NC_143132.1 coordinate 146,711,550, forward strand.
CTAGTCCCTTCCCTGTGGCACCATGGGCGTTCCACCCGAGGCCCAGACTCTCTCCATCTTCCTACGCTGCTTACATCTTTTCGGACCTTTCCTTAATTCATGCCGAGCACTTTGTCCATCTACCATGACACTTCAGCACCTGCCAAAGGCCATATCTTTGGATCTCTGCTTATTATGTGACTCGACAAATTCCTCAATCTCTATGTTCCTCAGACGTTTTGCCTCTAACATGGGGTTTATAATAGTAACCATCTCATTCAGTTAAACCGGGAGTTAAATAAGCTAATACATATAAAATGGAAAACATATCCCAATGGGCTTAGCATAGGTCATCCCAAAGAAAGATATTTTCATACCTAAAAGGAATTCTGACCATAAATGTTAAGAAACAAAATTTTCACTTCTCACATAATCGTAGGCTGCACTGTCCAGGGCATGGTCACTGGCCACCTGTAGCTATTTAAATTAAATTTAAATTGATTAAAATGAACGTTTAGCTCCTCAGTTGCACTAGTAACATTTCAAGTGCTCAATTGCCACATGTGGCTAGAGACATTGGATATGGCAGATGTAGGAAAGTTCTATTGGCCAATGGCCGAACTTTGTCATCTCTATGTCCATAAACTCAAGACAGAAGCATTGCTACAGTAGGTCAGAAAATCAATTAAATTGGGGAAAACCAATCAACAGCATGTATGTCGCCTTGGTCAGTCTCATTCTCATTCTTGCTATCTGATCTGTATTCCCACGTTTCACTTTTCCCTTTTACTACTTCCTCTCCCGTCTCGACAGTACTAATGAAATACATTTAATAAACATCAATAAAATATTGTAGACCTAATTTTCAATGTTATCAAGAACACTTTCTTTGGAATTTATTTTATTCTAAGGCTTCACAGCAGAGGAGATTATGTTTATCTTTTAAGTAATACTATGTCATATCTGGCAAAACACCGGGCATAATCCATTTATTTTCTGCAGCCATAGCACAGCTAGTCACAATAGACAACTTAATGAACATTTTTTATTTAGTCCTATTTGCTCCTAGGTTGACAGACCCCAACATGAGGTGGTGAAGGGAAGAGAGGATCCATTGTGTGAGTGTGCGTGAGTGCGTGTGTGTGTTCACCCACAGTGTTCAGCTCAACTTATAGAAGCTTATCCTAAGAGCACACTGTATTGCTCTGTATGTTCTGAGTCTTGACCACCAGAAGACGCCTGTTTTAATCTTGGTGAGAGTCACAAGTAAAGAGAAGTGTACTTGGTAGAGAAGAGGTTCGTGTGCTCCATCATCCTGAAGAGTATTTAGTCAGTACTGGGTTTCATTAGAAGAAAATAAAAACAAGTAAATAAAATATTTTAATATACTATTAAATAATGAAAATAAAAACAAATCATGACTGATCTTCGAAACAAAAATTTAGCCACATATTCTGGGTGTTTTATGTGCAAATGGAAAAGGATCCAGATTCAAACCCAGATGGTTTGAGTCAGGCTCTGTCACTCCTTACCAGCTCCGTGACCTTGGGCAAGCCACTTCTCTGAGCCTTTGCTTTCAGACATCTCTAAACCTTGGGGTTCAGGACTTTCTTCCCTCTCTGGGTTGAAGAATGTCTTAGGTCAGTTTCCCCAAGAAACAAACTTTGAGATAGAGATTTACTAGCAAAAGTTTTATGGAAGAATGCCGTTGAGAAGAAAAGCAGGGTGGGGCAGAGGGAGAAATTGGGTTACGATGAATCGCAACAGGGTCATCAGCCGATTTCCCAGGACCTCTGAAATTGGGATGGCTCTTCAAAGTGGTTCCACCTAGAGACAAGGGGGCCTGGCCTTTGAACTCCCACGTCTAACAGCCAGGCCGTGAGGGTGGTCCTTTGGCTAATGGCAATTCACAGAGAAGGATGTAAGCTGCTGAGTTTCCCAACAGCTGGGGAAATGAGTGTGTAGGTCCTGAAGGAGAGAGCTGGGCAGCATGCACTATAAAAGGAGAGCCCATCTCATTTCCTGCTCCAGGGGTGGTACCCATTTTATTCAGATGTGCGGGCTGATCTCCAATGACCCAGACAAAGCAATCCAACGGTCTGCCATGAAACGCTTGTCTTAGGAAGGGTTCCCTAGAAACAGACCCTGACATGAAGATTTGTGTTAAAGTGATTTATTAGGAAATGTTCCCAGAACAAGCCGGTAGAGAACAGAGATCAGGAAAGGAACGAGGTCAATAAGGCTATCGAACAACGTCCTACAGCTGGTCACTTTGGCTCAATTCTACAGGGGAGCTTTGGTGACAGCATAGGTGGTTCGTCAAAGTTGTCCCCATCAGGGGGCAAGGAAGCTGCCATATTTATACTGCCGTACCCATCAGGGAGAACTCAGTTCCCAGGCATCCCGACTCCCCAAGTGTAGACAGATTGGATTCCAGTCACTGGGGCAACCCTTCAACAAAGACATGGATGCTGGTTTTACTGGGGATGAAAGCACGTGGGCAGCCCGTGTGCATTAACACGGTAAAGGGACAGGGGAGGCTGTGGGTGGAGAACTCACAGCCCAAAGTCCGGACTCATCAGCCTTTAATAACCTCACAGGTGGAATTACTCAGGCAGCAGCTGAGCCCGACTGCTCTACTTCCAAGTCTGTACTCCAAAGTAAGAGGAGTAGGTAATCAAATTGGCCAGTCACTCCTTTCTCAGCATGATGATACATTCTCGCACAAGCCAATGCTTACAAAGAATACACATATCCCCACTTCTCCCCAGGACAAGCAATGATTTTTAGATCAGGACAATCCTAATGTAGATGAACAAAACATAGCATCATTGCTGTGACTAGAACCAATCTTGGATTCATCCAACGGTTTTTTAGAGGACATCATCTTTGCATCCAAGTCAGTTTTTGAAATACAGCACTTTTACAATCCATGTATGATGCTATTAGAGAACTTATCCTAAATCCCATACTCTTATCGGCATAACATTAAGAAGGTTGAGTTCATCTTGTAAGTGTATGCACTATAAGTGCATCTCCTCAATGCAATAACTTTCTGAATTGCTTTTCAAAGTAATTTTAAAGAGCTTTTTATGCTGTCCAATACAAGTATTGGTGGAGTCATACCCCCGGTAAGAGTCATTTTACCCGTGTTAAAATTGTTTGCCTCCTTTTAAAATTTTTAACTTAGTTCATCAGGGGACTTCTATCAGCATCTAAGACTCATGTGAAGGAGAGTCTTTTCAAGCTAACAGCTCATTCCCAAACTACTTTTTTGTTCAAAATTTTAACATTGAGAGAGACCCTCATAGTATGAGAAACACCTTAAGGATCTGGGTATTAGGCAATTCATTCTTTTATGGGCAACTAGTTGAGGGTACAACCCTTACTTTATAATGATAAACAAAATGAAAGGAAGCCAAGATTTACCACCCTTCAGTGTTGGTACCCATGTGCAGGTATGAAAAGGGAGCTATTAGGCAGACTAACAGCTTTATTAGACCCACCGTAAAGAAGCATTCTTCACCTTTTTTCTTAGGGTCTCCTATAATTTTATTGATCCTATCTACAAGACTGAACACATTTCTATACAAAGGCTAAGGAAAAGGGTTTATCCTCTTTTGCCATGTGACCATTTTGAAGAAAGGACTTCGGTATGATACCAAGTAGCAACTTTGATGTCATACTGAAAATGAAATGCTCCGTTGATTATTTTGCTTAATCCTTATTATAATTTACTTGGGAAAGTGTGGTATCTATGTAATAAGTGTGCAATTTTCTTTTTTTAAAAAAATTATTTATTTATTTATTTTATTTGGCTGTACCAGGTCTTAGTTGCGGGATGTGGGGTCTTTTAGTTGTGGCATGTGGGATCTAGTTCCCTGACCAGGGACCAAACCCAGGCCCCCTGCATTGGGAGCGTTAGCCGCTGAACCATCAGGGAAGTCCCAAGTGTGCAATTCTCTAAGTGTTTAGATAAGAGATCTATATACTTTTTAAAAATATGAGTTATTAAAAAATCATAGACCATTTAAAGTAAAGGCAATTTAAAAAGCATTTTGCAAACACTGTTTTATGAGGCCATCAGGTTAGAAATTACTGATGAACTAAATTTTTGTTTATGTTGCCCAATAGGAAAGCATAAATATATTGATATTTGGTCAGGTACTTACAGTTTAACAGTATTCAGGTATTTTAAAAGAAAGTTACAATCTAAATTGGAAAGTATGTAGGATTACCTGTAATCTGTAGATAACTTTTTTTTTTTTTGCTTAATTTGCTAACATTCTACTGTTGGAATATTTGCTTTGTTTCTGTATAGCTTATAATTAAGTTTATAAATTACTATGAAGCACAAAAAGCCTCTAATCACTAAAAAACAGCATTGGGCTCAGACACTTTGGCCCTGTTATAACTCAAATTTCTTGTCTGCAGAAAGGAGAGACATGGTGTCTTATCGCCTGTGTTTTATCTGATTTTGATTGGGAATTCGAGCTCTGTTTTTTATTCTGTTGAAGACATCCTGAAAACAGACAAAGGATCTCAAGGTAAAGAACAGGAAACAGGTATTGATTTCCTTCATCCACCCAGTCTTTTTGCATCTCTTTGTATTGTACTATGATGGATTAGGGGGACAGGCCAGCAAATTCTTCACATTTGCTACCGATTGGATGGGCTTTGGGAAAAAGGATTTGAGGCATATGCTAGTAAAGAGAAGAAACCTTAAAACCAGGTCTGGGTCAGTGTGATAAGTAGCAAGGCATATGTTCCCTACATGAGAAGGTCCCCAACCTCCTAATATATCTCTTAGCCACGCCCCCCCACCCCACAGCTCTTTCTTAAAGCACACGCTCAAACACACACCCTACTGAAATAGATAACTGACACTTTTCTGAATCTAATGTTCCTTTTGGTCATTTCTGTCTTCCCTTTCTCAGGAGTGAATAGAGTCATCAAAATGACGCTTTCTCGCAAACTTATGGTTACCAGGGGGAAGGGTTGGGGGGAGGGATAAAACCAGAGTTTGGGATTGACATATACACACTCCTATATTTAAAATGGATAACCAACAAGGACCTACTGTAGAGCACAGGGAACTCTGCTCAATATTCTGTAATAACCTACATGGGAAAAGAATTTGAAAAAGAATAGATACATGTATATGTATAACTGAATCGCTTTGCTGTACACCTGAAACTAACACAACATTGTAAACCAGCTATAGTCAACAAAAAATAAAAGTTAAAAAAAAATTTGCAGATCACTAAAAAAAGAAAAAAAGTGATGCTTTCTCATTCTCACCTGTAATCTGCAAGATCAGTATTTTTCAAAGTGTAATTTGCGGAGAAATTGTATCCAAACCATACAGGGTAAAATGCAGATCCTAAACTCATGGAAGCAGAGTCTTAGGGAGAGGGCCCAGGAATCTGTATTTCATCATACGAGTCTTGTGCACATTTAAGCTTGAAAGCCGTTGCTATGATTTGTTATATAGGATATAAATGGTAAATTAAATAAACCGAGGTACAGCCCTTCCAAGAGCTATATGACACTCGGAAAAAGAAAAATACAAAGATTAAGTCAAGGTGGCACACCAGCTCTCCTGGCCTCTGAAGCATCCCAGCCCCCTCTTCCCTACTGCTTGCAGTGCTTTGCCATTCTTCTTTCTCAGCAGTAAATTATTTACAACATAATTAAACAGTCATTGCCTGAATGTTTCTGGGCCTCTCACCCTATCCCACTCTGCCTTTCTAGTTTTTCCTGACCTTCCCTTTCTCACTCCTTTCAAGAGAGTAAGTTCAACAAATCGAAAAATGAAAGACAAAATAATGACCGTAGAAAAGTAACACTAGAATGAATGGCTCTCCCCCAGATACCAGCAGGGGCAACTGTACAGCAGGCAGTCTGTTTTTATTTACTTATTTTTTTGGCTGCGCAACTTGGGGGACTTGAGGGATCTTAGTTCCCCGACCAGGGATCAAACCCGGGCCCCCTGCAGTGGAAGCCTGGAGTCCTTTCCACTGGACTGCCAGGGAAGTCTGGGCAGTCTGAGTTAGCCCCCACTCCATCCCTGTCTCCCCGTGTCAACCTTGCTCCCCCCTCCAGCCACCTGGAAACCCGAATGATGTCCCCAAGACAGCAGGTCTCCCAAACCCATCCTGCTGGCGCGATGCATCTCAGGAACCCTATCTCGAGGTTTTCCCTTCTTCCCATAAAACCTTTTCTGTTCTGCCTTCTGGGTGAGCAAAACAAACAACAAGTTAATCAAGAAAAATGTCTATTTTGGTATTTTTCATTGTGCATATAGTTTTGCTTTTTTTAAATATATTTTTTAATTGATGTATTTTTTTGATTGAAGTAGAGTTGATTTACAACGTTTCAGGAGTACAGCAAAGTGATTCAGTTTGGCTTTTACAAAAATGCTAATGTATAGTCCTGGCATTCAAAGGAATTTTTTTAAAATTAAAGTATACTTGATTTACCATGTTGTGTTAGTTTCTGGCGTACTAAGAAAAGTGATACTGTTCTAAAAATATATATACATATAATATATATCTATTCTTTCTCAGATTCTTTTCCATTATAGGTTATTACAAGATATTGAATATAGTTCCCTGTGTTATAGAGTAGGTCCTTGTTGTTTATCTTTTTTATATATAGTAGTGTGTATCTGCTAATCCCAAATTCCTCTTTTAACCCTCCTCCTTCGTTTCGCCTTTGGTAACCATAAGTTTGTTGTCTATATCTGCAAGTCTATTTCTGTTTAGTTTTTCTTTTTAAATCAACTTTTTTGAACTACAGTTTGATAGAATAAAATTCATCCATCTTGATTGTGCAGTGAAAAGGGTTTTGACAATATACATCTGTGCAAATATCTCCACAATCAAGATACATAACATTACTCATCACCCCTAAAATTTTCTTCCTGCCCATTTGCAGTTAATCTTACCCACACATGACCTCCCAGCCCCAGGCAACCACTGATCTGCTTTTGGTCATTATAGATAAATTTTACCTGCCTTAGAGTTTCACAGAAATGGACTCATACCATGGATACTTTTTGTGTCTGACTTTTTTTCTCTCAACAGAATGCTTTTGATATTCATTCATGTTATTGAGTGTAAGGATATACCACAGTTTTTTAATCCATTCTCCTATGGGGGGACAGTTGGGTTGTTTCAACTTTGGAACTATTAGGAACAAAGCTGTTATCATTATTGTGCATGATTCTTTCTTGGGCATATAGTTTCATTTTTCTTGGATAAAAACCTTGGAGTGGAGTTACTGTGTTATATGGTAAATTTGTATTTAACTTTACAAGGAGCTGCTGAACAGTTGTCCTACGTGATTGTATCACTGACATTCCCATCAGCAATGGTTGAGAGTTCCAGTTGTTCCACAACCTTGTAAACACTTACTATTGTCAACCGTTTTAATTTTAGCCATTTGGATAGGTGTGTAGTGGTATCTCACGGTGATTTTATTTTGCATTTCTCTGATGACTAATGATAATGAGCATTTTTCATGTGCTTTTTATTCCCATTCATATAGTTTCTTTTTTGAAGTACCTGCTAAAACCTTTTGCCCATTTAAAATAGGTTATTTGTCTTATTACACATACACACACACAGTACTTTTGATACTGAACTCAACGGATCAATTCTGATGGTAAGCATCAGACTGCGTGGTAAAGGATGGAGTCTTTTTGTTTATGGGAGATGGAATTTTACCCCATATAAGCTGCAAAGTACTGGAACCTAGTATTAACCTTGCCCTTGCTATGTTTTGGAATAACACAGAGATCAGGAGGACAGGCTTAAGTCAAGCAGCCTGGATTCACACATGGGCTCTACCACTTACTAAATGCCTAACATTGGAAAAAGTGCCCAGTTAAACCGTGGCTCAGTTTTCTCTGCTGTAAAATGGGGCAATGCTCACCTCATAGTGTGCTGTGATATTTAAGTGAGGTCATTTAAAGCACTTTGAACTGTCCCAAAACAGAGTGACCCCTCAATAAATGTTGGCTGTTATCAGGATGAAGAATCTGAGTTTCATTCATTAAAGTGCTCACCCAACCACATTCTTTCCAGAATCTTTATCTATACAGCTTCATAGCTGTCCTCCAGTCCTCAACTCTATTTCTACATCTGTTTTCTAGGCAAACAGTCTCTGGAACCTTATTCTCCTTTTGCCTGCAGGTGATTTGCAAAAGCATCCGTAGCGAAGGAGGTGGTGTGAAGGTAGCTTTTACCTGACTGGGTTTAAATTTTGTATCAATTTATACCCATCTGTTCCTTGGAAGTCTGATTTTTTTTTTAGAATATTTCAACAAAGACCTGACATAACTTAAAGTTCAAGAGAGGGAAGAGAAACTAGACTTATTCCAGCAGGAGGCTGGCAGTAACATTTGACAATTACATTCTTTTATTTCAGGGCAGAAAGTTAGTGGCCTTCAAGACAAACAGAGGAAGTGAAACTTTAACAGCTTTTAGCTTTGAACTTCAGGAAGCCCTAAACATTCCTGAAGGCACATATTAAATGAAAAAAAGAAAGAGAGAATTAAAATGTATTAGATTAAGAGAATAAAAGACAAAAACCACACGATCACCTCAACAGACACAAAAAAGTCATTTGAAAAATGGCAAACATCCAACATTCATTCATAATAAAAACTCTGAAACTAAGAATAGAAAAGAACTTCCTCAACCTGATAAGGGCATCTATAAAAAACCCACAGCTAACATCACACTTAATGCTAAAATACTGAATGTTTTCCTTCTCAGATCACAAACAAGGCAAGAATTTCTGCTTTGGGCAATTGTATTTAACCTTGCGCTGAAGTTTCTCTAGCTCATGCAATGAAAAAAAAAAATTCTTTTAAAATTAGGGGCATCCAGATTGGGAAAAAGAGAAGCAAAATTATCTTTATTCACAGATGATATGATCCTATATGAGAATCCAAAGGAATACCCCCAAAGTTTACCAGAACTCATAAAGGACTTTAACAAGATTACAAGAGCAGTAAACAAGAGTTAATATCTCTATACACTAGCAATGAACAATCAGAAACTGAAATTAAGAAAATAATTCCTTCACAGAGCAAAAAGAGTAAAATATTTAGGAACAAATTTAATAGAAGAAATGCAAGACTTGGACACTGAAAACTAAAAAAATCACTGAAAGAAATTAAACAAGGACTAAATAAACGGAAGGACAGTTCACGTTCATGGATTGGAAGGCTAAATACTGTCTTGTCTAGATTGCTCTTCTCATACTGATCTGTAAATTCAGCATAATCCCTGTCAAAATTCCACCAGAGAGGATGGAAAATTGAGTATCCCTATTAGCTTGGACAAGGGTACAGATGGAAGTCCACAGCCTGCTCTCTTCTCCTTCCATGAACTGGCTCTGTCTTACACCATGAGGGGCTTTGCACACGCACACGTGTGTGTGTGTGCATGTCCCAGCCCATGGGTATAACTTCCAACTTCTTCTCCCCTCACCCCATCACAACTAGCTTCCCTTTGGCCACACCTTCAACCTCGGGCTGTGCACACAAAAACCAACGTCCTCTTTTAGGAGCACAGACCCAGGGCAGAGGACCAAAGAGTTGCTGGGAAAAAGTTCTCTCCCAGCCATTTGGATGGGGAATCGCACAGCTCTGTTTCCTAGAGACACGGTCTAGAAGCAGAAACGTGGGCTCCAAATGGGCACATCCCTTTGGCCTCACTGACGCCTCTGAAGGGAGCCCGAGGTGTCCTGTAAAGCAGTGCTTCTCAAACTTTAATATGCACACAAATCACCGTGGATCTTGCTAAAATGTAGGTTTAATAGGTCTAAGGTAAGGCATGATGGTCTGCCTTTCTCATGAGCTTCCAGGTGATGGATGCTCTGCTGCTGGTCTGTGGACCACACTTTGAGTACCAAGGCTGTGTGTGCAGCAGTGGCCCAGATAGGAGCCCACTGAGCTGACTCTAAGGGCAGAACTCATCGTGTAATATTAGTGACAGCTAGAGGAGTGAGAGGTTGTCTAGGCCCATCAAGCCTTCATCACCTGCAGCTGGGCATGCTGGTGAGGGCTGACAGGGAGCCAATGGACAGTGCTTGCCGTACTGGTTCTTGAGAAGCTGATCGTCTACCAGGCAAGTCAGATACAAATAAATAATTGCAGGACATTGTATAATGGCGAACAGTAGATGAATCTATGAGGCACATCGGTGACACAGTAGACGTGAGTAATGTCTGAGCAGAGCCATGAGGGATGCACTGGGCTTCACAGAGAACAAAGAGGGAAAGGTGATTCAACACAAAGGGAATGATGTATCTGAGGTAGGTTGTATATTCCAAAGAAGGCTGCAGCAATATCTCTAGTCTCATAAAACCTCCTAGAAATTTCCACTCCCCTATCAAGAGGTGATGTTTAGTTCCCTTCTCCTTGAACGTGGGTGGATTTATGATGGCTTCCCCGAATGCAATGTGGAGAAATGACACTCTGTGACTTACAAGGCTAGATTAGAAACGAGTGTGTAGTTTTTGTCAGGTTTTCTTGGGTTGCTTGTTTTTGGAACCAAGCCACCATGCTGTGAGGGAGCCAAGAAGCCCATGGAGTCTCGGTAGGGAGGAACTGAGGTCCCCACCCAGGAGTCTTGTTGAGCTCCAAGCCAACAGCCAACAGCAACTTGCCAGCTATGTGAATGAACCATCAGGAAAGCAGGTCTTCCAGCCTTTAGTCAAACTGCTCCAGGTGACACCGCATGGAGCAGAGATAAGCCATCCCACCAAGCTCTGGCCAAATTTCAGGTCCGCGAGCAAAAGAAATGATTGTTGTTGCTTACCAACTTTTGGAGTGGTTTATTTCACAGCAATACATTTCAGGAACATGTAAAGGTAAAGAACTATGTTTTAAAACATGACCCAAATAAGGGCATGTTTATATATAACTCAGCTATTAGAAATAAAAACATAAAAATATAGGAGATGTTGGAAATGTTGAATTTGTGATGTGGAGGGGAAAAAGTTTCATCAACAAAGTGCTAGTCGTGTGAGTGCAATGCAGTTGTACCGTGTGGTCAGCCACGCTTGGATTAATTATTCATGGCTCTGCCAGAACATGTTGTAGATGTAAATATAAATGTATTTATCCAACACATTTTTCTTTCTGGAAGAAAAACAAATTGTTATTGAAAATAATAAAGATCTGCAATTGTGTGTGCTCTGGAGATGAAGCCCAGGTTGACAATTTCAAAAGAAATCAATTTATAGTTTTTACTACCAAAATGGAAACATGATATAATTTCAAAAACAAATAAAAAACCCCACCTGAAATCTTCTATGAGGGATACATCCCCACATTCTTGGGATAGAAGTACACAACTCTGACCTGCCAACAGTCCCCTTATTTTTCCTCCTAAATACACATTTCTTTTTTTAAAAAATATTTTATTTATTTAAAAATTTTTTTATTGGAGTATAGTTGATTTACCATGTTGTGTTAGTTTCAGGTGTACAGTAAAGTGAATCAGTTATACATACACATCTATCCACTCTTTTTAAGGTTCTTTTCCCATATAGGTTATTACAGAGTATTAAGCAGAGTCCCCTGTGCTATACAGTAGGCCCTTATTAGTTATCTATTTTATATATAGTAGTGTGTATATGTCAATCCCAATCTCTTAATTTACCCCTCCCCTAAATACACATTTCTAAGAGAACCAAGCAAGAGTTTCTGAAAGAGGTAAAATTTATCACTATTTTTTAAGGCTGACAACCTTATTTTTCTATAGGCCTGAGGAGTAGTGGGTGCATGCTGATTGGAGAGAGAAAGATTTAGAATGTACTGAACTGATATGCCAACATTGTTTTCTGGGCTGTGGGTCTCCCCAAAATTTTTTTAAAAATTCTTTTGACCCTACTCTAGTGTTTAGTTGAAAAAGCAATATCCTCAAGTATCATAAGGATTTACATTACATGTAGGAGTTTGGAATCAGAGATTCCTGGGATGGAAATAGCAGATGACAAATATCTTCCTTCTGCTCTGAGCTAAGCTTACTACTCCTCCTGGAATACTGGGCTCAGCTCCTGACCACATGTTTTTATAGAAACATAGGCAATTTAGAGTGTGTTCGGAAGAGGGTGACTTAAATGGTCCAGGAACACAAACCTGTGTCACATGATGCACAAATGGAGAAAAGGTGGATGTTTCCTTGAGGAGAAGACAACTCATGGGGCATGTTAGCCAGTTTTAAATAATGAAAGAGCTTTCTTGCAGAAGAGCTGTTAACATAACTCTGCAGTCCCAACGGCAGAATGAGAAAGGGATTGGGAAGCAACTGAGGGGTGAAGGGAGTCAAAACTATCCAAGGATGGGATTGGCTATCAAGGGAGGTAGGTGGTCCCATCCTTGGACACATTCAAGCAAGTTGCTTTGAAAGAATTCTACATAAGGTAGTGGTTGGATTAGACATCCTGCAAAATCCTTCCCACCACTGAAACCAAGCAGGACCCTGTGGGTCTCCTGGGTACAAAAGCCTCTCTGTCCCCCATTTCTTCTTTGTAGGGAACAGACTGTAGCCTCCATGACCTTCCCTGAGTCTCAAAGGGCAAATTCAAACAGTTGCTAATCAGGGAAGGGAGGGGATGCAGAGACAAGGGAGGAACAGTCAAGAGGGACAGAGAGGGGCTTCCCAGGGCTTCCCAGGTGGCGCAGTGGTTGAGAGTCCGCCTGCCGGTACAGGGGACCCGGGTTCGTGCCGCGGTCCGGGAGGATCCCACATGCCGCGGAGCGGCTGGGCCCGTGAGCCATGGCCGCTGAGCCTGCGCGTCCAGAGCCTGTGCTCCGCAACGGGAGGGGCCACAACAGTGAGAGACCCATGTACCGCAAAAAAACAGAAAAAAAAAACAAAAAAAGAAAAACAAGAGGGAAAGAGAGGACCAAGATGGAAGCCCTAATGTCTTTTATAATCTTAGAGTATGTTTGATTTACAATGTTGTGTTAGTTTCGGGTGTACAGCAAAGTGAATCAGTTACACATATACATGTATCTATTCTTTTCCCATATAGGTTATTACAGAGGACTGAGTAGAATTCCCTGTGCTATACAGTAGGTCCTTGTTGATTATCTATTTTATATATAGTAGTGTGTGTATGTTAATCCCAAACTGCTAATTTATCCCTTCCCCTCACCTTTTTAAGTGAACTTAAAATTTTTCAGTATGATATTTATACTACGAAGTAGTGGGACTTAAAGAAGCACTCTTGTAATCTAGCAGTTTCAATGTGATTGGTCATCCTCCATAAGATTTCACTGCTGAAATTCTAGTCTATATATCAGGAAAAAAATATATTCAGTGGCTGGCTGATAGTATTTGCAAAGTAACTTTTATTACTCATTCAATGCTAATTATAAATTTTGAGAGTCCAATTAAGACTAACTTGTATATGTACTTTACATATAAAGATACTTATGCACACACCTGTTTGAACTTGTGGGTTAAGACACAGCATGTTTTGAGCTTCCCTGGAAAAGCTATAGATGGTGGAGAGAGTGGATGTCTGCCCTTCACTTTGAAAAAAGCAGAGAGAACTCTATTTATCTCTTCCAACTGAACCTTCCTTACAAGTGCCTAACTCCTTAGTGTTGGAACGTGTCAGAGGGGGAAAAGAAGCCAACTTTTTGAATTCTTATATATTCTTCAGAGTGTCCTCCACCGGGCCCCTTTCTCTTCCTTTAAAAGGGAGAGAAATGAAAGGAATTGATGAGAAAGCTAATACTCTACTCGCTCTGTCTTTAAACCACCAAAGAACTTGGGCGTCTGTTCTGATTTGCTGAGGCCAGTCTAAGGAAAGTTGAGCACAGCATGGGATTGAACAAATCAACTATTAAGCAAATGCAAATGGAAGAATTGGGGGCAAGATATCAGCTATGATCAAAGGAACAGAGTTTATAACCTAGGTGGAGATGGTGAGCAATAACTTGAGTGAAGGGGGCCATGCAAGTTAGCAAATCCAAGGCAGATGGACAATTAGAAGTCTAGTGTCAAATGATATTCACGAATGTGGAGTTCTGATGACCAAGAGGCAAAGGGAGTACACATCTATGGAGATGCATGGTTTGGATCACTCTTCAAGCAAGAACTTGCTTATCTGATGCGGGGAGTTCAGTTAGCTGACAGCTTACAGCTGTGCCTTCAAGACCCATCTCACCTTTTGAACTGAGGACATGCTCTTCCTGGGCAGTCTCTGCAAAGGACTAAGTGTGATGGAAGCACTAGGACCTGGTAATGTCTGCCAAAGGTGGGACCGCTTTATGGACGATCTTTGCACTGGAGCTTTTTGTTAGGCTAGGTGAGACTTCCTCAGAGTCAGTCCAAGGCTCTTCCTGCCCCAAACCTCCTTCCTTCCCCTCTCCTTTCGCAGGTGTCAACCCTGCCTTGTAGCCTGAAGGATTTCCCTGCCTACTTCTGCTCCCTTTTCCCTTTTTTTTCATAGATAAATAAATAAATTTCTTGCACTTCTAACTTCATCCTGAGGTCTGCTTCCCTGAAAACTCAACTGACACAGGGGATGGGATGCGTGGTGGTGCCATTGTTCTAGGACACAGCCTGAACAGAGCCAGGCTGGTAAGATAAATCATCAACTGGGGGCTTTGGCTTTTCTGATGACGGTAACTTTTTGTTTGACCCTGGTTTGAATATTAATCCCAGAGAGCCCAAAGACATAGTTTACCTATGGGGTCCTCATAGTAAGCCCTGGTCAATAGAAAAATAGAATAGACAGCAAGTGAAAGAGAGCAGAAGAATCTTCATTCTTCTCCATTCATAAAACTTGTGCCCTCCTGTGAATATACTGAAAAACATGGAATTATGCATTTTAAATTGGTGACTTGTATACTCAGTGAATTATATCTTGATAAAGCTGTTATTAAAAAATTGTGCACTTCCAAACATAGAAGTAGTACTAAGGTGACTGTACAGGGAAAAAAGCAATGAGATAAAGAGAGCAAATAGCATCTTCTTCATTTTGGTCACATATAAGGAGATTTCATAATTTTTCTTTCTTTTTTTTTTTTTTTTTTTTGCGGTACGCAGGCCTCTCACTGCTGTGGCCTCTCCCGTTGTGAAGCACAGGCTCCGGACGCGCACGGCCATGGCTCACGGACCCAGCCGCTCCGTGGCATGTGGGATCTTCCCGGACCGGGGCACGAACCCATATCCCCTGCATCAGCAGGCGGACTTTCAACCTCTGTGCCACCAGGGAAGCCCCATAATTTTTCTTAATGGAATCTGCTGAGAGGGCCAGAATGTTCATAAAGCTCTGGAAAATATTCGTTAATATACTTCTGAACGTCTAAGACATAGTAAAGAGCTCGTGTATTCTTTGAAATGATTGTTGAAATAAAAGACATAGCACACTAAGAAACCTACCTCCCAAAGTTCCATAAATTGAGGAGATGGCGGTTGAATAGCAGGTATATTCCTTGATTTGACCAGCCCTTATGGGGTGCTTACTCTTTATCCTAAAGTGTAGACGCAGAGATAAATAATCCTTGGTCTCTGCCCTTGAGTTGCTCACAGCAAAGTAGGGGCTTTTAAACAGTGTAGGATATTGGGAGGCACACTGATGTGACTGACAGGGAGAATGTTTGCAAGAAAAAGTAGCAGACTCAAGTGAGTCTCTACTACCTATTGATGTACAGCAAATGACCCTCAAAACTTAGTGCCTGAAACCGTTGATTATCTCAAGGTTCAAGACTGGCTTAGCTGGGTGTTTCCAGCTCAGAGTCTTTCATGAGGTTGCACTGCAGGTGTCCAGTGGGGTGGCATCATCTGAAGGCTCAGCTAAGGTGGAAGGACTCTAGGTCACTCATGTGGGTATCAGGGGGAGACCTCAGTTTGTAGTCAGATGGGTGTCTCCATAGGACCACTCACCTTATGGCAGCCACCTTCTCCCAAAGTGAGTGACGAGAGAGAGAGAGACAGAGGGACAGAGAGGACCAAGATGGAAGCCCTAATGTCTTTTATAATCTCAGTAGTGATGTACTATCCCATCTCAGTGGAATACCAACCAACCTTAGTAGGATGTGGGAAGTGACTACACCAGGGTGTGAATACCAGGAGGCAGGCATCATTGGGGCCGTCTTTGAGATTGACTATCATTCTTGGGCAGGGGCTGGGGTGGGAGGAACAGCCAGACTTCTGTGTTTGCATCTTCATTTATGTGAATGGTGCCATCTGATGTTTTGCAGTGTGCAACATACACAACTGTACATGGTGGCCCAAGTGGGAAAGTCAGGGGGATTTGTCCTCAACCCCTTCCATTCTCTGTTAAGAATTAATTCATTTATTCATTTGTGCAACAAGCATTTGTTAAACACCTGGTGCATGCCTCTGTGTTGGTGCTATACTAGGTAGTGGGGTCTTCGGGTTTCAGCTCTAATGGGGCTTCAATTTTCCCACAGGGTTCTTAAATATCCAAGACATTCAGAGGGACCACAGGGTGCCTATAGCCCCTTTCAAACGAGGCCGTAAGCAAAAGATTATTGACTTTTATCCCATTCTCTCAGGATCCATTATTAGTTTGGTAAACAGACTAATAATGATATTTTGATATTTCCTCCGAGGGGTACAATCCAAATGTTTAACAACCCCTGATCATTGGGTGCCTAATGAGAATAGTAGTTGCGTAACCAAGGAGCAGCTCTACCAGGGTGATGTGTTTTGCTGAAATCCAGCCCAGTTATCCCCAGAGAGGTCTTTTTCATCACCTTTCTAGTCAAACTAGAAAACTAATGGTGACTCTAGCTACTCACAAAGCTGGCAGTAACAAAAGTTATAAGAAGAGACCTACAAAAACATTCCCATTTGCCAATTCTAGGGGGTAAAATGTAGGCTCTATATTAAAGCCTAGAAAGAAGAAGTGTAGGAGAGGAGGGAGGGAGTTCACGATGATGCATTGATGGACCAGAGCAGGAAATCGAAGGAAGGTGAGCTATTTGTTTTGGAGATCAAGTTTAAGTCTCAGGGGAGAGGAACTGAGAAAATCAAGTAAAATCTGTTTTTTAACACTGGACTCATGCTGAAGTGTCCTGACGTTCACAGACTCTAGAGCCAAACTGCTGATTCCAGATCCCAGATGTGCTGTGTGATTGTGGGCAAGTGATTTCATTCCCCTTCTCTTCAGTGTTCTCATCTTTCAAGTGGGAGTGACTGAATGAAACCAACCTTATGGGGTGTTTGTGAGCTAGTATATGTAAAGTGCTAGCATTTTGCCTGGCACAAATTAAGAACACGCTAAATGCTAATGTTATTATTGAAGAAATTAGAATAATGTCTATCATGCCAGCAACTGAAAGAGGGCAATTTCATTCACTCAACTAGTAGTTATTGAATATATATATAGCAATGAACCCCAGCCAACGAAATCCTTCTTTCCAAAGTACTTATATGTAGAGGGGAGAGGGACAGAGGAGCAGAGAAGGGGAGGACTAAAATAAATAAGTAAAAAGTATGTTATTTCCAATTTCTTATGATGCTCATGAAGAAAAATAAAGCAGAGAAGGGAGATAGGAGGCGCTGGGGGAGGGAAGCATGTTACAGAGATAGGAAACTGTTGGTTGAGAAATGTTTGGTGCGTTCCACACTAGCAAGGAGACCAGTGCAGCTGGAGGGAGAAAAGAGGGGGAAGTCATACAACGTGAGGTCAGAGGGGTCCTGCCTGGGGTGGCAGTCAAATCCTGTACTGGCATGTAGCCTTTGTAAGGTCTCTGGCTGTGGTTCTAGGATAAGAAGCCACCTGAGGTTTTGAAAAGAGGAGAGACCTATTCTAACCTGTGTTGTAAAGGATCACATATTCAACCTATATTGTGTGTAGGATGGGGGCTGGGGTGTGTGGGGAAGTGGATAGAGGAACTAGAAAGATCAGGTAAGAGGCTGTTGCTGAGAGATGATGGTGGCTTGGACCAGGGAATTAGCTGTGGGGAGGGAGATGGGAAGAAATGGATACTTTCAGGATATATTTTCGAAAGCAGAGTTAACAGAATTTGCTGAGGAATTGGATGTAGTGTGTAAAACAACGAGTCAATGATAGAAAAGCTCTAGGAGGAGATGTCATATCCCAACCACCTAGACAGTGCCTGGTACTCGACAAATATTCCTTGAATCAGTGAAAAGCATAACTGTGATTTGTATTATGATGCCCTTCTTAAACTCAGTGAATAGTATATAGCAGTTAAAACACCTACAGATAAATGAAGTCCTGTAGCAACTACAGTTTCAGCATTTGAGCAGTGAAGCCTTTTCCAATCCTTTCATAAAGTTAGAAGTTGCCATTTCTGCATCCCTGGCCCCCAGCTGCCAATGACCAGGACTGAAAAAGTCAACCTGGATAACTTTCTGTAACAGAAGAGTACTTTATTACAAAATAGTCATTGTGAACAAACAGAAACCAACAGGATATACACCTAAGAGTATACAAAAGAGTAGTTTATTTGGAGAAAAGCACAGAGACCCAGGAAATGGGGATTCTGTCATCTATCCTCACCAGACAGTTGCAAAACATACTGAAACACAGTCAATACAATGAGAATATTAATACACATGGATTTCATGAGGTAAAATAAGTTATGTAGACATTTAAGGCAGTCTATGAAATACTTTAATTTGGTCATATTCTAAGTATTAAAAAATACGATGCATTTTATGTCATCTTTACCTACTAATATATTGCACCATGTGTGAGAGAGAGGTGGCTGTATAATCAATGATAAGCCCAGGATATGGTAATTTCTAATCCTCCAGTACATATTTTAGAGCTTAAGGGTAACAGGGCCTGTTGATGTCCTTGACTGATACATAGAACAAACCCACGTTTTGCTCAGTGGTGATTCATGGAGCCTAGAAGCAATTTTCAGGGATGTTATAAAGTAATAGTCAATTCTTGAAGAAGGCATTTGATAAAAGATGTTCAGTTCTAGACATATGTACAGATCTCGACTTTCTCCTGTCCTCTGGGGTCTCATGGCTGCTTGAGTTGCAGAGGTGGGGGAAATTTTGTGGAAGCCGAGTTAGCATAGCAGACATAGGTTTTTCTTTTTTTTAATGGTTATCTGGGGTGAAGATGATAGCGGGACCTAATGTTTCCTCGGGTCGCCCACAGCACTGCTCCTGTTCTCATAACCCTTCAAGTGGACCTTAGGGCAGCATCCCACTCGCCCTGGGAGTGCTACCCCCCGAACCCCCCCCGTCCCCCCCCCCCCCCGCCCCGCGCGCCGCACTCTCTCCCCAGTATCCCAGGGATGAATGGTTGGAAGCTCTTGGCTCCCACATTCTGGGCCCTGAAGGCAGAAGGACCCTCGTGCTGCAATGTCGGGTTTAGAGACTGGCTTAGCCTAGGTGAACTTTCCAGGCCATAGCGAAGTTTTCCATCCTGGGTGCACGTGGACACCACGCGTCCGAGTTGCGGTTAGTGTGTCAACAGGGTCAGTCCAGTAGCCACTTCGAGAAAGCTTCGAGGCCAGTGTGAAGCCAGGGCCGCGGTGGCCGGGGGTAACACGCCGCCCCTGCTTCGCCTTAGGGCAACTCCCCCCTCCCCCCCCACCCCCGGCCAGTGTTTGCCTTTAACGCGCGTGCCCGTCAAGGTCCCCGCGTCCCCTCCCTCCGGCCCGCCCGGCAGCCTCTGTTTCCCCCCACCCACCCCGCTCCCGGTCCCGGCCGCTCCTTCTCCATGGGACGCCCCTCGCCCACTCCCGCCGCTGCCCGCTCCCGGCACCCGGCTGTCACTTCACTTTTCCGCGCCGCCTTCCAGCCTTCTCGCCCGGCCGCGGGGCCCCGCCGTGCGCGCGCCCGCCGCCGCCCCCTCGCGGCCGCGCGCCCGCGGAGGAGGGGCGGAGCGGGGAGGGGCAGGGAGGCGCGCGGTGCGGCGGGCCGACGTGGGACTCGCGCTCTCGCGGTCTCTCCCGGGCGGGCACGCGGGCACGCGCAGTCGCGGGCGCGCGCGCGGACGGCCGGGCGGCGGCGGCTCACGGAGGCGGTGGCTCCACTTTCCAGGACTCAGGGGCGGCCACAGCGACAGCCGCGGGCAGCAGCCTTGGGAGCCGGAGCTGGAACGGCCGGGGCGGCGGCGGCGGCGCCGGGGGTGAGTCCGGGCGGGCGCGGGCGCGGCGGGGACAGGCGTGGCCGGGCGGTCCGGTGCGCGGTGCGCGGGTCCGGGTTCGGTGACCGGACGGTCCGAGGGGACATCCCGTCACCGGGGCCTCCTCCGCGCCCCTTTCCCCCGCGTCTCCGCTGACTCCTCTCCCCGGGCTGGGGCTCGAGCCCGCGACCTGCGCGGACGCCCCTCCCTCAGGTACCCGTTGGGCCCCCGCCCCGACCCCCCGCTCCCCTCGGCGCCGCTCGCGACCCGGTTCCCTCCCCGCGCCCCGCGTGCCCCCGTCCCCGCGCCCCCTCCCGCGAGCCTCCTGCCCCGGTTTCTCGCCCTTTCCACCCCTCCCCCTCCTCCCCATCCACCCCTCCTCCTGCCTCTTCCCTCCCTGCCCATCCTCTACCCCCTTCCGTTCTCGGTTCCCCATCCCTCTCCAGCCGCATCCTGGAACTAAGTCTTTGCAAAAGTACAGGATAAATGTCACGGTGGAAAGTGCCCGGCTCGGTCTTCTGCTATTTTCACTAATTGCATAATTGCAGCACATGGTGTCTCTCCGGGCGAGTGCAGGGTCTGGCCCCCCCGGGGCCCGCCTGGAGACCCGGTGGGGTGTGTTTGTGTTTGCCCTGGTGTGGAGTGTGTGTTGTCCTGGTCTTTTGTGAAGCCCAGCGCTTGTCACAGTTTGGAGCCCAAGCCCATTTTTCTCCAACCTCTTCTCTGCAGCTCCCACTGGCCTGGTTCGAAACTGGATTCTCCCCCCGCCCTCCCCTTCTTCTCCCCCCTCCCTCTCTCTTCTCTCTTAGTGTTTTGATCCTTTTGCCCTTTACCATTTCTAATGAAGATAAAGCGTAGCTTCTTGTGTTTTTTTTCCCACGACCGACCAGAAATGTCCAATCCATCTTCCCTTAAGGAAATTAAGGCCGCTTTAGAAAGACCTCATCCTGTGCTCGGTGGCTGTTAGACCTATTTGCATGTCTTCAAGATTCATCGTTTTGCCTTGTGTATTCTTGAGCGTCTACTCAAATATTTCTATTTAAGAGTACAAAAGGAAATGCTAGGGTTTACCTTAAGAGTATCTTGCCTTTCAGAAAGATATTAAGTTCTTCTTAGTTTGTTGTTGTTGTTGTTGTTGCTTTAAAATCCCTGATTCCTAAAAATGTATGTTTCTGAATAGGTGGTAATTCAGTCTGGACCTTGGGAATCTAAATATTTGTGTTTACTCAGTTTGGATGCTCCTTGGCTGTTTAGAGTTTTGTATGTGGGCTGATGCCAATGACGGAGGGTTTTCATATAATGTCATAGCCCATTATAGAAAGGTGGTCCCCTCCAGGACATAGCACCTTTTCCTCAAAACTTGGGTGTTCCGCGATTATTTCGTGCATAAATATCTCTGCAGGTAAGTGCATAGCTGGCTATTGCTAGATATTCTGCATATAATATAAATTATTTTACATTTTAGAAAAGTTTGGAAACGTGAGTGGGAAGACAAATAGCAAGAAATCAGATGACAGAATTACGCGTTTTCCTGTTGTAAAAGCTCAAAGGAACATTTGCTTTTGCAGTTTTATACCGTGAGGTACACTTATAAGGCTTATCTGGACAGTAATCCGGATTTATGGAGTGACTATGGTTGTTTTTACGTTATCAGTAATATTTATAACCAAATCATTTCACTTTTATGGAACATGTGAGTTTCATTTTGGATGTTGCTAATTTCCAAGACTGTAATTTACAATATGGAGTACATTGCTAATACAGGTTTAGGTAATTTGTGTGTTGAAGAAAGAACGATATCTAAACTCTTAATATAACCCGTATTTGAGGAAAGTTCTACTCTACTATTTTATGTTTAGAAGCCAAGTTTTACTTTGAGTACAAAGCAAAAATTTAAGTATCTTAATATCTTTGAAACTATCATGGAAGAGTAGCTCTACGTGTATAATGGCGGGATTCAAGTTCATCTTCACTCTAGATAATTGGATCAAATTAGCTATTTAGGAATTAATGTTAATAGATGATTTTAAAGCGCTGATTTAGAAGATAACATTTAGAGAGTTTTAATTCAGGAAGTTTCATTCATTTGTACTTTAGAGAGACAAAACACCAGTCTTGTAACATTAAAATGCTTATAGACAGTTTTTTCTTCATAAAGATTAGTTGTCACTTAGTTTTTCCCCATACTTTTTGCATAAGCAGGCATTCAAAAACCAGCAGCTACAGAATTTCCCCTTACTCTTGATATTTGAAAAAGATATGAAAACTTTGTTTCCACAAGTTTCTATAGTGGTTATTCGTGGCCTTGAGCAAATTTATCATCTGTAGGTTAAGATTTGGACAAAATAAGGTATCTTAGGTCCAAAGTGGAAATAATCTTTTTTCCTTATTGTGAAACTGTAGAAATTATACATCTATTTGGGTATTTTAATAGTTCTCTAGTGAGACTAATTTTAGTCTTCTGATATTCTGGAGCAGTTTCTGAAATTTGGGTTTCAGATTATGGCTCAGATGATATCATTGAGTAGTCTTTTAAGTAATTATATATACTTGTGGCATTACTAGATATTATGTAGTTACACATAAATAAAATTATTAAGATGAACGTGTAGCTTTATAACTAATGTAATATACAACTGAATTTCTAGGCATAGTTTATTAAACTGAAGCTGGAGGTTCAGTAAAAAAGAATTTTACTTAGGTTTCCATATGTTTGTCATATAATGGATTGCTTCTGGTTTAAGACGTATAAAATAATTTCTCACTCATTTCACATATCTCAAAATATTGCCAGCAGAATTTTGCTGTGTCTGAGGGCCTTTCTCTGAGAATTATTCTCTTTCTTACTCGCATGCACGTCTGCTCTATCTAACATGCTTTTATATACATACTTGTAAGGTTTTAAACTTCTGATGTATTTTTTTTACTGAAAGAAGTAAGCTGAAAAAAGAAATCAGTGTTAAATCCAAGGGTGAGAATTTAAGTGAAATAGCAATGAAAGGAAAAAAAAGCAAGAAATATGTTAGGACTGTTAGAGCTAGATGTGAAACATACTGATATAAAATTTCAGGATTCTATTAAGTGACTTTAGTGCTCATAAAAGATGTCACGGCAGTGGAGACTCATGCTCTCCATTTACAGGGTAGAGAGAAAAGCAGTCAGGGTTCCCTGTGTGTTTCAGGATTCTATTAAGTGACTTTAGTGCTCATAAAAGATGTCACGGCTGTGGAGACTCATGCTCTCCATTTACAGGGTAGAGAGAAAAGCAGTCAGGGTTCCCTGTGTGTTTCAGAGCTGCATGGAGGAGGGGGCCGTTGAGGGTGAGAGGGTGGTGGTGCTGTGTTTGCGTGTTGTCTTATTGAAGACGTTCAGGAATTTCTGTTGACTCTTCACCCCCTGTACTTCCTGATTCCTCCGTTCTCTTGCAGTGCTTTTTGGTTTGTGTTACCATACAAATTTCAACCACTTAAAGGTCTGTATTAGGAAATCACTTTGATTTAGAGCAAGCTACAAGTTAAATCTTTGGTGATGATGAGTTTTAATCATTGTCAGCTAGCTATACATTTGGACCGATTATAGTAATAAAAAACAGTGCTTTATTTGAGGTGTCTCTCTTTTACGTATTGATTCTTATTCTCGATCTATCAAATACAGTTTTATTTCAAGTCCTGATTTGATTGAGAGTAACATAGTATCTTTTTCAAAAGGAATTTGTCCCATTTATCTGTGATTCTTAAAGGTATATTTTGTGTTGTTAATGTCACTTCTTTTTTTTTTAAATTAATTAATTAATTAATTTATTTGGCTGTGTTGGGTCTTCATTTCTGTGTGAGGGCTTTCTCTAGTTGCGGCGAGCGGGGGCCACTCTTCATTGCGGTGCGCGGGCCTCTCACTGTCGTGGCCTCTCTTGTTGCGGAGCACAAGCTCCAGATGCGCAGGCTCAGTAGTTGTGGCTCACGGACTCTACAGCGCAGGCTCAGTAGTTGTGGCGCATGGGCTTAGTTGCTCCGCGGCATGTGGGATCTTCCCAGACCAGGGCTCGAACCCGTGTCCGCTGCATCGGCAGGCAGATTCTCAACCACTGCGCCACCAGGGAAGCCCCTAATGTCACTTCTTAAAGGTAGTTTTGTTTTTTAAGGAAGAGGTACCTCAGAAGGTAGCTGCACCATCTCAAGTGGTTATGAGGTGACAGTAACATCGTTGAGAGTCTGGGTGTGGGTTTTGTCAGTTTGGTTTTGGACTTGTCAGTAAACTCTAACCTAGCTGGGTCACAAGGGATGTATTCATGGTGCTCAAACTCAGAAATTGATTATGATAGAATGACAGTTGTGAAGAGGACTGGCACTTTTTATGTGTTATCTAGGTTATAACAACTTACAGTACCTGTGTACCAAGGTATTGAGGAAATTGAGTTAGTAATCAGAGTTGCTTGTGGAGCATGAACTCAGGGCACAGGGAATTTGAAAGCCTTGAGGGATATTTCATCCAGACTGGGGCGGGGGGCGGGGAAGAACCCTTCATTGTTTCCATAAAGCCTTCATCTCCTGTGAAACGTGGTTGCTTGGTATATTGTTGGATCGGCGCTGGCACTGTGATACGGCTCAGTTTTTATCTAGAGTCATGGAGGCCTCTGTGTTCTTCTGTTATCACAAAGGTTACTTCAAACAATTGACTGGTTTAGAGGATTTAAACCTTAGACCAGCCCGGAGGATGTATTCATGTGATATTGGTGCGAAAGTGTGCCCCATTCCTCTGTTCTTGCGGCTGTTTTTACTAACCTCTGTTACAGCCCTTAGCAAGTTGGCTTACCCACTGGATCAGATTTCTCATGCTTGTGGGACCAAAGGGCCTAGCACAGTGCCTGGTGGGCAGTAGGCCCTCAGGTTTTTTTGGTTAACAGATTTATTGCCGTGTAATTCACATACTGTAAAATTCACTCTTTGAAAATGTGTAACTCAGTGGTTTTTAGAATATTTAGAGTTGTACAACATCAGCATTATCTAATTTAAGAACATTTCATCACCCCAAAGGGAAACTTTGCACCTATTAGCAGCCCTTTCCCATTCTTCCCTCACTCCCAGCCCCTGGCAGTCGCTTATTGACTTTTCTGTCTTTGTGGATTTACCTATTCTGGACGTTTCGTATAAATGGAATCATGCAGTTTGTGGTCCTTTGTGACTGGCTTCTTTCACTTAGCATAATGTTTTCAAAGTTCATCCATGTTGTAGCATGTACTTCATTCCTTTATGTGGCTGAGTAATAGTCCATCGTTTGGATGTACCACACTTTGTTTATCTGTTCGTCAGTTAGTGGACATTTGAGTTGTTTCCTCTTTTTGGTTCTATGAATAATGTTGCTGTGAGCATTCTGTGTATATATTTTGTATGTTTTCATTTCCCTCCTCAGTACACTTTGAATGGATGAAAGAAAAGTTTTGGCAACTCCCAAAGCTGTTTTGTAAAGTGACCAAGTCATTCATTTTATAGTGAGCTTTCCTTGGTTCGTCTAAGATTCACTGTCTCTCTCTTCTTGAGGTACCTTACTGCAGTCCTCCCACAACTGAATAAATGATTTTTAACTCTCTAATCCAGGATCTAAAATGTCCACTGAGGCACAAAGAGTTGATGACAGTCCAAGCACTAGTGGAGGAAGTTCTGATGGAGACCAACGTGAAAGTGTCCAGCAAGAGCCAGAAAGAGAGCAAGTTCAGCCCAAGAAAAAGGAGGGGAAAATATCCAGCAAAACAGCTGCTAAATTGTCAACTAGTGCTAAAAGGTACCTCAATTATTGTAACCTCTTTGGTTTTAGTATCAATTTATCATCTTAAGTTCTTTCTCTTGCATTTAGTCATTTATCTGGTATGTGGACCATGAAGTTCATGGACTTTTCTTTCTTCTTCAAGATTACTTCTTTTTCATGGTTTTAACTGTATGCAATATGAACTTTTTGGTATTTAAAGTCAGTTAAACAGCATGGCAGATTTATAAAGTACATATCCATAGCGTGTGTGTGTGTGTGCGTGTGTGTGCATGTGTGTGCGTGTGTGTGTGTTTATGTATTGTTAGGTGAGTATGTATAGGAAAATGCATGTAAAAGTGTGATGATTTGATTTATGGTTCCTTGACCATTAATATTTTATTCTGTTGAGTAGCAGAGAATAAAGAGTGGGAGGCCATTGAAATAGTTATTGGATGGTACTGTATTTCCTGCTACTCCCTGTTAGTAAAGTGAGAAATGCAGGAGTTTAGTCACAAATGCATCTTGGTTTCATCATATTAGGCAGTGGTTCAGTCCTGATGCAGATTTTCTTTTTCTCCGGAGGATAGCTGGGTCTGGAAGGAAGATATTTGAGGGATTCCCTATTGCCACATCAATCGCTTGTGATGATTGGCACGTCATTGGGCTCAGCAGACAGATCTGCTCTAATATTGTTACGTTACAGAATATCTCTTGGTAAATAATTTAAAGGTGAATTGAATTTAGTAGCATCTCGCCTGGTCCTGTGATGTACTGTTCTTGTTTTAATACCTTTTTAATATCAAATAGGAAGTGTAAAGAAAAGCAGTCTAAATTTTAGGCATAGTGGAATGTCTGAATGTTGAATGGTAGCTTTATTACTTTACTCGGTAGTATGAATTAGGGGGAACCCATCCCAAAGATTATAAACCATGTGGGCTAGTGGACCTTGTTTCTCTCTGGCCTAGTCAGTCCACAGGATTGGGAAGAACATTCTCAGGCCCCTGGCAGGACGTGACTTTCTAGGGAGAGGTGTTGGAGTGATGGTGCGCGGTGAGCCGCCTGCTCCAAGGGACTAGGGTACTCAGTTTCCCTTTTCCAGACGTGTGCTGCTGATCCCTGACGTCTGTTGAAAGACCTATGTGACAGTCAGGTAGCCTAGAACTTTAAACCTTCGAGCCTCTATACGCGAATATGCCAGCATGGGGAAAGGGTTCAGTTTGTTTCTGCTGTCACACCACAAATCCAGGAGGCCTCAGCTGGTGGACCTGGTGGCAACACAAAATGCCCTGCTGCGGAGAAGTGGGGGTGGAGTTAGAGCGGATAAGGAAGGTGGGGATGGAGAAAATAGGGCATTTAGATGAAGGAATGGAGGTGGGTGTGGGTGGGTAGGAGGTTCTCAAGTACAGATTCTGGCCCATGTAAATGGAGAAACTCTAATCAGTCAGTGTCTGATTGGCTCATAATAGCAGTTGGTATTACTGCACTGCTGAGAGTAAGAAGGGTCTTTTGAGTTGCTTCCTGGCTGAAAAAAATCCCTCCATTGACAGATATATTCTTGTGAATCTGTGGTTTTCAAACTGTGATTGATGACCTTCCTCTAGATGGTCTCTGGGTGGTTTTCGGGACAGTGTCTGAAGTGACTTAGTCATTTACTACTTGTTTTAAATATAAAAATGCTGCTTCACTGCTAATTTTTTAAGTAAAAAAACCCCCCAAAAACCCAACACAAAAAACTTAATTCTTCCCTTTTCCTTTTCCCCAATTTAGCTGATAGTGAAGTTAATTTTGTTCCCCCCACCGTCTCTGCTTAAGTTCTAACAACTGAGGAAAACATTGGGACTCATGAGTGCAGGGACTTAACATCTTTAATTCACCACAGTGCCTAACGTAATAGGGTCACGATAGTTTTTTACTGGCTGCCTTAGATCTTGAGTTTGTTGTAAGAGTTGGATCTTCTGTGGAGATTAGAGTCCCAGTACTAATGTGTTCAGAAGATCCAAGTTAGAGGCAGTTTCAAAATAAAATTCTGACTTGTTGTTATTGATAAATGATTTTTAATCAGATGAGACGTCTTTTCCAAATAGTGTCCTTTTGTGAGCCAGAGTTAATCATCTGGATCCGGGTTTGATTCTAGGTTCTGGCATTTAGTCTCTCTGTGATATTAGATGCATAATTTAACATTTCTAAACCTCAGCTTTATCTTCTGTAAAATGGGGATAATAAGGGTCCCATCCTCACAGCCAGTTAAAGTCTACTGTGATATTTCTCCAAGTCCATTTGATAAACTTTAGGAAAATGAGGTATATGTTAAACTCTGAGGACTTAATGCTGTTTGTTAAACTAGAAAAACTCAGATTTTTATAGTAACTCAAGAAAAGTACTTTGCACATAGATGTTCAATTGCGTAAAATGTGCTATAATTGTAGAATTAATAATTAGGTGTAGAAACATGTTTTCTTGAAAAAAAATTTCAGTTTTCAGGTATTACAGAAAAGTAATGTTGGATACAGAAAATATTAAATGGGAAATTTATTTATTTACTTATTTGGCCGTGCTCCACAGCTTGTGGGATCTTAGTTCCCTGACCAGCGATAGAACCTGGGCCTCAGCAGTGAAAGTGCAGAATCCTAACCACTGGACTGCCAGGGAATTCCTGGGAATTTTATTTAAACTATGGTAAAAATTAATTTCTGTCTTCTTCAGAGCTAAGAGGGAGATTTTAGTTACTTCTTTGATGCATTTTTGCTCCTCTTTGGCTTGAATTGGTTTCTTAAAAAATTGGCATGCTCTTATCACGGTCTGTTCTCTCGAAAACGTCTGTATCACTCTTGGTATATTTGCTATACTTCTAATTATATTGGTTTTGTATATATATATTTGTCTTATTTGTAGTTGGACTATGCCTGAAGTAACAAATTTTGATGATTTCATTAAATGGACTAGTCAATTCAATAAAACATCTATTTTGAGCTCTTCATTGAATTGACTGTACTGTCAATGTGAATTTTTAAAAATATTTATTTATCTATTATTTGGTTGCACTGAGTCTTAGTTTCGGCAGGTGGGCTCCTTGGTTGTGGCTCACGGGTTCCTTAGTTGTGGCATGCGAACTCTTAGTCGCGTATGCATGTGGGATCTAGTTCCCTGACCAGGGATGGAACCCGGGCCCCCTGCATTGGGAGCTCCGAGTCTTAACCACTGCGCCACCAGGGAAGTCCCTGTAAATGTGAATTTTAAATCACATTTATTGCATACTACCTTTGTTCAGAGTGGACATTGTGATTTTACTGGATACAATATAATACTGTCCTAGGGATGATACTTAGCTTTAGACTCTAAGTTTTTGTTAGGTTGAAAGGTTGATTTCAGTGTACATGTATTCCAATGTGAACTTTTATTATATGGGCTCATCTAAGTTTGTTTTCCACATAAGAATGAAGTAATACTCTTTATAGATAATCTTTCATAATTATTGTATTTTCTTGATTCTGAATGTGCATTTAAAAACTTTTTAATGTTCCTGAAATCAGGATGCATCTTACAGTTGACGCACACAATCATTAATTTAGGGTGTCTTAAAAATCAGTGGTCTTTTGGATTCACAGGTGCGTGGTATGTATCACCATTCAGAATTAAACTCTAGGTTTATTACTTGCAATGGCTCTGTGTTTTCTGGGTTAATTCAGAGACTACTTTGAGATTTAAAAAATTTTAGTAATTAGTTGCATGATGTTTTCTTCTTGAGAATGAGTTCATTTTGGAAGGTTTTGAGGAATGCAGATGGTAGGGGAATATAGAAAGTCATCTAAGTGGATGAAGGTTTTTTAAAATAATAACTGTTAAGCAAACACCTTTGCGAATCCCCATGTCATATATTCATGTCCTGCTTGGCCCTGAGTAAGTTACTGAATTTTCTTTAGCCTAAAATATGTTTGTGTTTTAAACATGTCAGTACCTATACACCGCTTCATTTTTCTGAACCATAAGTCCAATAAGTTGGTGTTAAAATGAATGTTTCATATTGCCTCCATTTTTGTCGTTTTGGTGCTGTTTTCTTCAGTCAAGGCTGAATGAATCATGATTGTGGCCCTCGTCCTCCAGTCCCCTTTCTTTTTAGCAGATGACAGTCACGTGCAATACTCTTACCATTCCTGGAACATTTAAGGTATTGGGTGAAGTCTTACAAACTGAAATTTAGTCTGCATTTTGCTTCTGACTTGACTCCGTAGCCATGTGCAGTCACTGGCTTCTGTATCATAACGACTAAGGAAGTGGCACTGCTGGACAGAAATTCGAGTTAGGCGATTGTCTAGTTGATTTATGTCTCAAGAAAGGATTTTGTCTTAAAAGTTCTGATAAGAGAGAGGAGAGGTCTTTTTGTTTATTTGACTTAGCAAGATAATTGCTTGTCTTTTCACCATACCAGCGTACAGTTACTAACCTTAGTTTCCTAAATGGGGACTGATAAAACGGTAATACTTAGAAAATTCTGTGAGATTTATTTAATTCACTTTTAATAGCCTAAGATCATCATGTAAAAGGTACACGGTAAGTGTGAATTATTGATACTTTTTCGTTTTTCATCACCCTAAGGGACAGTGCCTGAAATAGCTGCCTTCCTTACCCCGCGTGTCAAGACTGAGAAACTTAATACATACCATGATTACAACTTTTGAGATAGAATTGAATTGCTGTTATTGAAAACAGCAGGACATCTTGCAACCGTTTAAATAGCAATTCTTCGTATAATCTTTTCTGTCAGGAGAAATACAGCCATTCTTTGGTAGCAGTGGCTCCAGATATATTATAGTATATTGACTCACTGCTCAGAATTGTCAGGTTTATCAATTGCAAGTTTATAAATTGCCTTTTGTATTGAATAATTAGATTTAGAATTATAGATATCTGGAGGGGTTTCAAGTTCCATTATAGAATTATGTGACAAAATTATGACATCAATTTTTTAAACCAAAAGGGACAGTATAAGTATAAAGCAGGATGAGTTATTTGAAGATCCCAAAGAAGTTCTTTTATGTTAAAAATAGTTTTCTTTGACAGTTTAAGCATGCATACTCTTTTGAATGCCTGTTCTTTTGGTCCTCTTATTTTAAAAACGAAAGTATAGGGCTTCCCTGGTGGCGCAGTGGTTGAGAGTCCACCTGCTGAGGCAGGGGACACGGCTTCATGCCCCGGTCCGGGAAGATCCCACATGCCGCGGAGTGGCTGGGCCCGTGAGCCATGGCCGCTGAGCCTGCGCGTCCGGAGCCTGTGCTCCGCAGCGGGAGAGGCCACAACAGTGAGAGGCCCGCATACCGCAAAAAATAAATAAATAAATAAAATAAAGAATAAAAAATAAAAATGAAAGTATATATATGCGTATACACACACACATATAGGTATGTGCGTATATATATATGTATATATCAGAATCACTTTACTGTACACTTGAAACTAACAATATTGTAAATCAACTGTACTTAAATAGAAAAATTTTATGAAAGTTATTCATGTTTCTGGCAACAGATTAAACAGCACAGAGACATTTTTAATGCAAAGCAACAGTTTTCTGTTGAAACACTCTCCCTGTCCCAGTTGCATTCCTTTAGCTGTCTCTGGTTTGTCCTGCTACGGGTTTTCTGCACAACCCTAAATCTTACGCATATACCTGCTTGTTGAATTGTTAACTTAAATAATATCTTTTGTCTCCTTGCTATGAAATTTGAGGATGTAGCTTGTTCACCTGCTTTCTTTTTTTTTTCCCTCCTCCCGATTAATGATAGTTATATTTAAAAGAAAGAGTATTGGTTGTCTTTCTAAATTAAATAATATAGTTAAGCCACTATTTCTTATTCCCTCACATTTCAACAGTATTCCTTGGTTCCCTAGTTTGTAAAATGGGGATATTAGTACCTTTGTTCTTCTTTCCATCTACTCGCAGCCCCCCATCCACTTTTTGTTGGTTTCTATTAGCTACACCCAATTTCACATCTTCAAGGTTAGTAACGTTTTCATTGTGTAGTGCAACTACAACCTGTCTTCTGTGCTTTATCTGTAAGTAAAAGGCCAATAAACTGTCTGTACGTTTACCTAAATATTTAGTGCCACGCCAAACACGGTGTTAGGATTAGATTTCCTCTAAGTCCAATGTTATGATCTCAGGGCTCCCCAGTGAGTCATAGCATTTAGGTGAAATAGGTCAAATCTTTCTGTTTTATCCCTTAATATCTGTTACATGATTAAAATTATTTTACGTTTGAGTTTCCTTCCTGTTCGATCTACGATTTTCTTAGGCAGGAAATGTAATCTCTTCTGGGATTTCTGACTTTCTCCCCGCTCCCCGAATAGTAGGTCTTTTTTAATCTTTAAGTACTCCGCAGTCCCCTCTTGACCATCTCAACCTGTTTGATCTACACCCATCTGCTTTGTCTTCCAGAAATACACTGAAATTTCTCCTCCTTTGGTGACCACCCCCTTCTCTTTGCTGTTTATTCCTTTTTGCATTTTCTGTATCTCCACCTGCTCCCCCCCCCATTACCATGGGGTCCTGAAGGAGTGGGAGGTGAATGTGTGTGTTCTCAGTTTGCTGTCTTTAACCTGGACTTACCCATTTTGTTTTCAAGTGCCTGTTTTATTTATATTTTTGTGTGAAATCTACGAAGGGTGGTCTCCTATATCAGATCTTTGAGATTTCTCTTATTTAATTCTGGGCCATATGTACTTTAAATGCATATAAACACATCACAGAGTCCATATTAGAAGGAAATCATATGTTCTAACGATAAGAGGTCCTGGAATTTGTCCTAGTTAGAACCTCTTCATTTTATAGGAGAGAAAATTGAGGCCTAAAGAGAGGGAGCAGGTGTGAGCAGTCTTTTTGCCCAAGAGTCCTCAATTAATGGGATAGCAGAATTAATAGGTTTTTTGGCTTTAAATTTGTTAGGCTTGCTCTACTTCATAATGCCTCCCCAACCCTGAGTCACATGGCTTAGAGAAGTGACCATTATATCTGGACCATGCGCTTCATTTGGGAGGTTGGTGGCCGTGCTTCTGGGGGATTTGCACCAATTCTGAGCTTCCGTTGGTTGTCTTGGAAAAGGCACAGAATGAAACTGTTTGAGAATAAATGTCTTTGTTAAAATTCTTATTTTTTTATGGTGCTTTTAGTCACCTGTCATTACCAAAAGAGCAGGCATCCAGCAGTTAGTGAATCTCATATTTTAAAACCAAGGCAGAGGAGAAGAAATGGTTTTGAGAATTTAAAAAAATTAGGCTTAACAAAGCCTACTTTTAATAATACATGAATGATAGAACGTTGCTAAGTATACTCTTACAAAACAGTGTAGCACTGTTAGCCTTTGTATATGTATAGGGGGTTAGGTGCAGTTAAAAATAAAAGATGAAAATAACTCATGAGGGCAAAAACAGGTTTTTAAAATAAAAGTTCTTCCCCCCCCCCCTTTGCACAAAGCTCATGCAGTTACATTAAAATGAAGGAATTCTAGTAAGGCTTATTGAAACTTGAAAGCCTCAACTTGCCCCAACCTAGAGGCTTCAGGGAATAATACCATTTATACTTTGATAGCGGCTTTGGGTGTTAGAATGAGATCGTGATAATCCTTTCTTCACCAGTTGATTGGCTCAGTCAGGATGCTTGGATTCAACTTAATATGATCATTTTTCCATCCTATATGGGATGTTCTAGCACAGATCAGAAGTTGGAATGATCCATAAATAGTGTGGCAAACGTTTCCAATTTAAACTAGAAATTTTGGTTAGTGTTAGCAGTGGCTTAACGAAGTTTTCATTGAACTTATAGTGTTGCTAACACAGGCTGCAAGCACCGATGGTGGCCAGTCTCATTACTCTTTGTAGGAGCATTGTCAAAACTGTGGCAGAAATTACTACTTTGTTGGTATTGTATATGATGATTTATATGGTATTAGTATTTCAAGTTAAAAGCATACAAACGGGAAATACTAGTGTAAAAGCATAATTTTAATGAAATATTAAAAGAGTGAAGACATTTTAATGTAACTTTCTTTGTCTTTATTTTGAAGAATTCAGAAGGAACTTGCAGAAATTACGTTGGACCCGCCTCCCAACTGTAGGTAAGTACTTACGGATTTTTATTTATTTGTATCTTTTGCGGAAGAGGTAATTGAACTGTTGGTCTGATGCGCAACTATTGTTGTTGTAGCCTGATTAGTTAGTAAAAACATCATTGTGGTTTGGACTTTAATGATTGTGGAAGACAGTGGTGGTGGTTGTCTCTCCAGAAATGGGATATTCCGCAAGTATGTTTGCAGTGGTAGAGTGGCGTCACCAAAAAACAGAGTAACGCAATAACAATAAGGTAGTGAAATTATAGGGTAACAAATACAGTCACCTTTTAGTGCAAGAGGCGTGAGGGTTTTAAATGACTTCTTCAATGGTGCAATAACAGCGTGGCTAAAATATTTGCTATTTGATAATTATTCAATTGTTATCCTGTTGGAAATTGATTTTTAAAAGTGCTGGAACATTAAACAGTGTTCTTCATGGTTTACATTACTTCTTGTCGTCATGGCTTGTGACTAAGTCAGAACGGGTGATTGGAGGCAGGTTGAATTTAAAACGCTCTCTCCTTTATGACCACATACCCTCAACTTTCTGGTCTGAGTTTACTTAGAGGAAGTTAACGTGCTTGCCCAGAAATGATTAATGACGTGCAGGTACGTAGTGGAAAGAGGAGAGAAACTATCTCCCACCTTAAACAGTATCTTGCATCTGGTGCCGTAGTTGCAAGATGGCTGTTTGGCTGTTTTAAGACAATTCTTTCTGTTTTGATGTGAACTCAGTGTTGAAACCAGGCCAGTGTGGAGTTTTTGTCGTTTAAATTGGTGGTGGTGTGCATCAGAGGTGAGAGGGCAGGTTTCCAATATTGAGTGCGTTGTTGGGTGTGATTTCTGATTTCACTGATTTTGTTTTTATATGAAAGCAAAGACAGCAACTATGGTTGTTAGTGAAAGTGAAAGTTTTGCAGATGGCTCTGTGGCTAGTTGACAGCTATTTTGTGTAGGAAAAATTCTAATAAGACTTAAAGTTTGTGGTGAATTTAATATGGTTCTTTACATGAGAGTCATATATAGTATATAAACTTGCAATAATAACATTCGAAGAAAGTTTCACTCAGCTAGAACAAATGATTCTTTATTAGGAAAAACTGTTTAATAGTAAGACTTTTTTTGTCACACTTAAGACTATGTTACATCAAAGCTGTTTCAGATGACAGATCATTGTTTAGGCTTTGGTGGCCAATTTGTGTAAGTGGATTGATTTGTGGAAAAACTTCAGTTTGAATTAAACTAAAATCCCTTGTTTCTTATGATAATATTTGTTTTAATGGTTTGAATCTTTTTTTTAATAAACTGTGTTTTACCTCATATATTATTTTTGTTACCTTTTTACAAACAACTGAACTGGTAAATATGTGAACTTAGTTTATACACTTATTTGCTTAAATTTTGACAACAGATTCTTGGCAAAATAAACTAATTGCTTTGTTTTGATGAGCTTGTTTAAGGCTCACTTTTGATAAATGAAATCCACATATAACATGTGACGATTAGACTGTTTGCAACTTTACTATCATATATTATTTTCTAATGCATTAGTCTAATTTAGCCTTGACTTACTACAAATAATAATTTAACTTAGATTAAACCGATATATTGTAAACATGCATGAAAACTGGAGAGTCTGTGAAAGGAATTACATAATGGTTATTATTACTTAAATAAACTTAAATAATTGAACCATAGTTCTGTTTAATGTAAAAAAGAAAAGCTTAACTATGGTGTCATCTGAAATTTGGGGATTTACTTTTTCATTGAGCCTTAGTTAAAGTATCATTACTGGTTATGTAAGCAAAATATATGTAATAGTTTTACATTTAAAAATGTAGATGTCACACATAATAAGCCCCTCAGACAACCTCAGGAAAGACACCTACTTAGTTTTATTTTCCCCCCATTTTTATTGAGATATTGACATAGAACATTGTAGGAAAGATACCTTGTTTGGTTGATTTGCTGGCTTTGGGAAATTTGCAATGAAATCCTTTTAACCACGTGCAGGTTGGGTAACTAAATTTGCTTCAGAAGCAAGGACTATTGGTGAAGTGTCTTTAGCTCCTTTTATTGACCCCCAAATAGTTGATTGGACTGATCACGCAGACGCTAAGATCATGCCCACCTTCGTGTTTGTGGTGCTCCCCCTGGCAAAGGGTCCGCTGTGCTGGGGCTGGCTGGGAAGTGGTGATTACCTCCAGGTTCCCTGCGTGCTTGCGCCGCTTCACTTAGACGTTCACGTGCTTGTATTAAGTGGATTGCTGTGGTCTTTGGAGTTTGGGTGTCAAATATTTGATTGTGGTTTATAGTAAATCTTCCCATCTATATTTCAATGAGAATGTAGTCACTATCTTCAGAAAGAGAAGGTAGAACAATTTTGGTTGGGCATGTTTTTGGCACAAGGTTAACAGTGCTTTTGTGGTTGATTTTTTAAAAGTGCTGTGCTGTCTTTATGTGTGTCCTACTGACTGTAATGAATTAGTTTATAGAAGTGTAGTAATTAAAGCCATCTGCCTGATAGAGTCGGAGTCCCCGGTCGCCTAAGTATTCCCTTTTGTTACACTTCCTGGGACAGGTGCCTCTCACAGCCCTGCTTTTTGGTGGCTTGGGTACTTGTTAACTCACTGTCGCAGGTAAAGATAACGTATGGGGAAGCATCGGTGTGTTCAGGCAATCCGAGTGGAGAAGGATTTTATCTGTTAGCTGTCTCGGTGAGGGTGGGTGTGTGTCACCTTCCACTTGGAGTGTGGTTTATTCTTATTTTCTGGAACTTAAGAGGCTAGTACAGCCCAGTTCTGTGTGTATGTCAGGTTAGAGATGGGACTTCTGAGTCTCAGTGCATCTCTTATGTGATGTCCGGGTAAGCAATTCTTGGATTTGTATTGCAGGAACTAGCATGTGTTTATCCTCTACTGCAGTATTGTTTAAGTTTTTTTTTTTTTTTTTCAGGTTTTGAACAAACTTAATCTTTTAAAAGAGCATGCACAAAACATTTTGACAATAAGTTACATTATTTCTTCTTATAGGAAACACCTGCCTATACATTTTTTGGTTTTCTTTTCACATTTTTTTTATTGTCTTTGAGGTAAAAATGCAATAATACTGTTTTTTTCTTTTCTAGGCTGCGTAAAATTCTTTTTTTATATTATAATATTAGAATTAATGTTTAACAACAAAACTTCATGATATATCTAAGAAAACAGTTTGTGTTCATAAAATCATAAGGTCTGTAGGGCTGTGGGCATAGAAAATTGTACATAATTTGTGTGAAATTTGGTTATATACGTAGAGTAGTCTCTGTAAATAGTAGAATGTATTTTGCTTAGTCTTATGTTTTTTTAAATAAGTTCATTTATTTTTTGGCTGCGTTGGGTCTTTGTTCCTGCACGCTGGCTTTCTCTAGCTGCGGCGAGCGGGGGCTACTCTTCATTGCGGTGAGGTGGCTTCTCTTGTTGCGGAGCACGGGCTCTAGGCGCACAGGCTTCAGTAGTTGTGGCACACGGGCTCAGTAGTTGTGGCGCATGGCCTTAGTTACTCCGTGGTATGTGGGATCTTTCCAGACCAGGGCTCGAACCTGTGTCCCCTGCATTGGCAGGCGGATTCTTAACCACTGCGCCACCAGGGAAATCCTTACTCTCATTTATGATTGATATCATAATTGACCCATGACATTTGCAGGGGCTCTCTCCTGAGACCGCTGCAGATCCATAAATGTTTTGGTACCGCCAGCTGAGTTGGAGGTGCTGGGCTGTTGGCTAGAGTTGCTCACGACCTCAGTGCCCTGCACACCAGCTTAGCTTGTAGATGACTAAGTTGTGACTTTCAGGACTCTTCACAGTTGTCAAAAACACAGATTTTAAATCTGTAAATGTGTTACTGTTTTCATTTATATTTCCCTGAGGTTAGTGGAAAACTGGCAGCTAGCTAGAAAAATTTCTGCATTAAAATAAAAATTTCTGTCATCCTAAGGATAACCTGTTTCTCTTTATTGCAGAGAAAAGCTAAGTTCAAATTCTGTTATGATCTGATACTGCCCAAGTTTATATTAGCTCTATGAGCAGGGAGCTGACAGAGATCCTTATTACTTCTTGCAAGTAGAGCCTGTGGTAAAATGATCCGTTTGGATTTGACTTTTGATTTACTAATTGAGCAAATAAAAGGAGGAGATACTAACAAAGAGGATGTAATTCAGTTATATTAGCAGTTTTTACTCTTATTGTTATGTTTCAGTTATCTACTCACTGAACACAGGCTCTGCTTTATTTTTTAATTGTAACAGCTTTATTGAGATGTGTAATTTACAGTATGAAATTCAGTGGCTTTTAGTGTCTTCACAGTCTTACATCCATCACAATCGGTTTCACATTTTGGCCGCCCCAGAAAGATAACACCGCACCTTTTAGCAATCCCCCCTTTCCCATTCCCTCTCAATTTTGCCACCACCCAGCCCTAGGCAACCATCAGTCTCCTCTCTGTCACCATAGATTTGCCGTCTGGACATTTCATATAAACGGAATCATACAGTATGCGGCCTTTTGTGACTGGCTTCTTTCACGAAGCATCATGTTTTCAAGTTTCATCCATGTTGTAGTGCCATCAGTACTTAATTTATGTCTTTGAATAATATTCCATTGTGAGGATATACTACATTTTATCTGTCTGTTCATCGGTTGATGGATGTTTGGACTGTTTCCACTTTTTGGTTATTGTGAATAATGCTGCTCTGAACATTTGTGTACAGGGTTTTGTGTGGACATTTGTGTTCATTTCTCTTGGATATATACCCAGGAGTAGAATTGCTGGGTCATATAGTGACCGTGTTTAACCCTTTGGGGAACTGCCAGACTGTATTCCAGAGTGGCTGCACCATTTTACCTTCCTCCCAGCAGTGTATCAAAGTTCCAGTTTCTCCATAGCCTCAGCAATTGTTGCTTTCTGTCTTTTAACGATAGCCATCCTAGCAGGTGTGAAGTAGCATGTCATTGTGGTTTTGATTTGCATTACCCTGTTGAATAGTGATGATGATGACCATCTTTTCATATGCTTATAGGACATTTTTATATCTTCTTTGGAGAAATGTCTCTTCAAATTCTTTGACCATTTTTAAGTTGAGTTTTGTCTTTTTGTTGCTGAGTTGTGTTATTTATTTTGTATACAGGTCTCGTATCAGATATATGGTTTGCAAATATTTTCTTTCATTCTGTGGATAGTGTTTTCACTTCCTTGATAGTTACTTTTGAAGCATAAAAGTTTTAAGTTTTGATGAAGTCCAACTTATCTACTTCTTCTTTTGTTACTTTGTGCGTTTGGCGTCATTTCTATGAAATCATTGCCTAATCCAAGACTAAGAAGATTTACGCCTACAGTTTTCTAGTAAGAGTTTTTTTTTAGTTTTAGCTTTTATATTTTGATCTCTGATCCATTTTGTATATGGTGTGAGGTAGAGGTCCAGCTTCATTGTTTTCCTTGTGGATATCCCAGTTATCCCTGCACCATTGCTACAAAGACCATTTTCCCCATTGAATTGGCTTCATATCCTTTTTGAAAAATCAGTGGATCGTATATGTGAAGCTTTCTTTCTGAACTCTCAATTTCATTCCATTGATCTATGTCTATCTGTCCTTCTGCCAGTACCACAGTCTTGATGTAGTAAGTTTTGAATCAGAAACTGTAAGTCGTCTCATTTACTTTTCATTGTTTTAACTCATTAGTTAAGGCATTGCTAGAATAGAGGAGGCCATGACTAGACATAAACCTTACCACTGTCTCACCTTCCTGTTGATGAGAGCCACTTAATAGAGGAAAATGTATTTTCCAGATCCTAGTAACTGAAACAGTATGTAGGAAAACTGTGTGTGTGGGTTAACATTTTTCAAAACTATATTACAGAACAGGAAAGCATTGAGGTAGAAATTGGGGTTAGTGTCTATTTAGGTGTGATCTCTACAAAGAGCCAGCAATGTGAAAATCTAATTATTGTCACTAATTGTTTTTCTTTTTTTGGTTACTATAGTAATATTTATGTAGCATTTTGTAGCTTTTAAAGGATTTTCATATATGATGCAGTTTAGTCTTTTCTGTGAGGCCCCTGGGATTAAATAATTTGCCCAGGGTTGCACAACTAGAAATGATTGATTTGGATTTGAACCCAGGTTTTCTGATCTTTCATCCTTTATTTTCCAACATGTGTGAGTAGATAGAGAAATACATTAAAAATTACATTTGTGGCTAGCTATTTGTGCTTCAGTTAAGGGGAAAAAAAAGAAAAAAATCAACATGTGAGGCAATCCAAAGTATCATTTATACTGTGCTTGATTTACATTTCTGAATTCCATGAGACAATATTTAGTTGAAACATTTTGAAAAGTAATTCTGTGAGTGTAGTGATTTCTATAACATTCCCTCGTGTGTGTGTTTGTATGGGTGTATATGTTCGTGTTATGTTATTATTACCGGTACTGGTCCAGGTAAAGGATTTCTTTACATTTGACAGTTCCTAGTTCGGGGTCTGCACTTTTAATGCCAAATTGTTTTTCCCTGTTACTCAGCCTGATTCTAGGTCATGTTCCCCTGCGTTTCAGTATTTACTGAGGGCTTAATATTAGATCTGTGGTAGGACAAGTGTAGCCTGCAAGAAGATACGCAGATGCAGTTCCTAATCCTACAGAGCTGGTTACAACTAATTGAGAGAGAAGACGTAAAATGCTTAAAGAACCAAGACCAGGAAAATGATGGTACTGTTGGCAGGAACTGCCAATATCTATGGGCTCTGCAAATCTTAAAATTGATCATGCTTCCCTTCTTTACTTTGGTTGCCCTGAAACTGTGAGCCTTATTTATTCTTTGATTTTAGTATTTAACTGCATTTTGTGTAGAAACCTCAACTCTGGTTGTATTTTATTTTCTTACTCTTTTTTTCCCCCTTATATCTTCTCTTCATTTTACACTTTTCTACCACATACATTTTTTTAAAGCCATCTCAGACTCTTTCTGGAGCAAGGAAGATTATTAGTAAATAAATAGTACGAATAACTGAAAAGTGATGTAAATGTGTATTGGTTAGCAGAATGCTGTAGTGTGTCTTTTTTTTTTTTTTTTTACGTTACGCGGGCCTCTCACTGTTGTGGCCTCTCCCGTTGCGGAGCACAGGCTCCGGTCGCGCAGGCTCAGCGGCCACGGCTCACGGGCCCAGCTGCTCCGCGGCATGTGGGATCTTCCCGGACCGGGGCACGAACCCGTGTCCCCTGCATCGGCAAGCGGACTCTCAACCACTGTGACACCAGGGAAGCCTGAGAGCTCTTTCTTGAATCTCTATATTTCAAATCTTAGCATTCATCTGAGGTTCAGTGTACCTATGAGTGAATAAATACAGTTGCTTATACTAGAAAGCTGATGTCTGTTGACTGCTGCCAGTGTTTGAGGCCGTGTACTGCCTGCTGTAATTAACCAGCATTATCTCACTTAATTGTCATAACTCTCCATGAGGTAGATACTAGTTTTAGACAGTATTTTATAGGTGGGAAGATGGGCTTAGACAGGTTAAATGACTTGTTCAAGGTCACACAGCAAGTAAGTGGCACAACTAGGATTTCAGCCTTGGTGTTTCTGACGTTAAGAGACCAAGGGTTTTGGCTCTTTGCTGTGCTGTCTTCTGTTTGCAAAATAGACATAGGTGAATCAATCTAGAACAGCACTGCCCCATAGAACTTTCTCTTATGATGGAAGTGTTCTGTATCTGTCATCCATTGCAGTGGCTATTTAGCACTTGAAAGGTGGCTAATCCAACTGAGGAAATTAATTTCTAATTTTACTTAATTTTACTTAATTTAAATTTAGGTAATCATATATGACCAGTGACTACTGTGCCACATAGTTACAGTCCTAGAAAAATAAACACTTCTCAAGCTTAAATTTATGCTTAACTTTAATTTCAGGTAATATTAAACTAGAAGGTCATTTTGACCTTTTTAAGGGTGCTTATAACTACGTATTCATTTGTCTTCCCCCTCCCTTCCTGCCGACCACCATTGTAGTCTAACAGTCAGGGACCCCTAACTAACTTATTTTTTAGAGCATTACACATAGTGCCCTTAATTAAGTAAAGGACCCTTGTAAATATTAATATTATAAAGTATTGGTTAAATTTTTAATTTTTAACAAAATGAAAGTGGTATTGAAAGCATTGTTTTAATTTATTTTTAGTAAGTATTTATTTATTTATGGCTGCGC
The DNA here is from genome assembly GCF_059928025.1 of Delphinapterus leucas. NCBI lineage: Eukaryota > Metazoa > Chordata > Mammalia > Artiodactyla > Monodontidae > Delphinapterus > Delphinapterus leucas. The sequence goes on from NC_143132.1 coordinate 146,753,732, forward strand.
TGGGTCTTAGTTGTGGCATGCAGCCTTCTTAGTTGCGGCATGCATGTGGTATCTAGTTCCCCGACCAGGGATTGAACCCGGGCCCCATGCATTGGGAGCACAGAGTCTTACCCACTGGACCACCAGGGAAGTTTCTGAAAGTATTCCCTTTAGATAGACTCGTAGGATATTGAAAGCTTATGGTCTGGCACTTTCTCCAGCCCAGAGAGAAAACAGCACACTTCTCCAAGGAAGTACAGTTTCATGACAAAGCCGGGTCCAGCATTCAGCTCTGATAGGTCAGTGTGTTGCTTATTGCATTGACAGAATGGATATGTTTTATACACTTAGAAAATCTAGATACAATTAACTTTGTGTCCACCTAGAGGGGTGGGATAGGGAGCGTGGGAGGGAGATGCAAGAGGGAGGAGATATGGGGATATATGTACATGTATAGCTGATTCACTTTGTTATAAAGCAGAAACTAACACACCATTGTAAAGCAATTATACTCCAATAAAGATGTTAAAAAAAATATGAACCTCAAAAAAAAAAACCATAAACAAGGAGACTTGGGAATTCCTATCCATGATCACAGAGTACATTTGAAAGGAGTTGGAGTTACCTTGTCTAGTGGAGTGGGGGGTCATCATAGCTGTGTTTAACTGTTTTCAGAGCCATCAAATGGAAGAGAGATTCATCTGATTCTGTGTGGTTTCAGGGTGTAGAGCTAGCAGTGCTGTGTTAAATTAGAAGGAAACTATTTTCTTCTTGATAAAAAGGCTCCGTCTTCATTCAGAGCTGTCCAGAGAAATAATGGACGGCTTCAGGAGGGAGGTAGTGTGTGCCCCGTCTCTGGAGGGATTGAAAATGACCCTGTTTGCTCATTTCAGAGGGATTTTCAGGTGTCAGATGCAAGGTAGTACTAGGATGGTATTTCCCAGCTGCTGGACTCCAGACAGATGAAGTATAATTTATCAGCTTTGTCTTCCTCATCATGGATTGTGACTCATTTTTTCTCTCTCCTTCGCCTTCTTGGAGCCTGTGGCATGAAATTTGTATAGTTTATTGGCCTGGCTATTTTATTTAAAACAGCCAGTTTATTTGTTGTCAGTTCCATATATGAATTAGTAAGTGAGGCTTTTATTTCCTTTTCTCTTTATAACTTTCAAATTTATAAGAAAAGGATGATACATGAAGAACATGTGGAAATAAGAGCCTGGTGTGGGGTTTAGAGACATTAATATGCAGTAATTTCATCGGCCCCAGATTATGACATGTTATTTCATAAACTCCACTTATATGACATAGTGAAGAAATAAAAACTTTAGTGTTATTCAAATGCCAGTATAAATTGACAAGCATCTAATGCAAATCTTTTGAATATTCATTTGGCCAGTAAACATACCTTCAAGTCTATCAAACTATGTAACACACTGTTTGGAATTCTTATGGTTTCCCCCTCCTCCCTTTGGTCCTGGAAAAAATATTTGCATCCTTAGAAATTGAATAAACGTTAATGAAGAAAATTTATATTTTATTTGGTATGTGTTTTTTCTAACATAATCTTTCCATGAGCTAAGCATCTTAGAATTAAAAGAAAATTCAGACTTTCAAAGATTTCAAATGACAGACTATACTAAAGAAACTACCGCTGCTCTTTATATGTTCATGTGGACTGCTGTTTTATTTATGATCTTATTAAGTGATATTTATTTTAAAAGTTTTGTCCAATCTTGTGGGAAGATGGCTGTCATGTCTGTAGGCTGGGGCAAAATTCTGTGGCCTAATGTGTGGGAGCAGAATGTTCTGAGACCTGCGTACAAGTGATGAACTAGAAGAAGGTGACAGATTCAGCGCAAGTGCTGGAGGGAAACCCTTTCCTGCAGCCAGGGCAGAGTTTCTGAAGAGTGGCAGCACTGCTTATTGCCTTAGGCAGTGGACATTCTGGCGTTAGGCTCAAGCTAGCAGGCAGTGCAGCCCAACACGTGCAGTCTTTGGATTCCAGGTGTCCAGGGGGTGAGGAAGGGGCTCTGCAGCAGGGGGACTAGGGCTAGCCTGACCCTGCTGGGGCAGGGACAGTGGTCTAGAATCTGAGAAAGTAGAATAAGGGTTTGGGAGTCAGGCCTTCTTAACTAAGGTAGGGTGGGATTGGCTAGGAGGACTCTCTCAGTTCTTTCTGTGTTGCCTGTCATATTCTGCAGTGTAAGAGAAAGGATTTGTCTTCTTAGCCAAGCCCTCATGTATCACAGCTTGGTTCATAAATGATATGGAACCGTGTTACGATACTACTTTCAAACAACTGGGATTTGAGGTGGGGGAAAGGAAGGACAAATTTTAAGAGGGGGCAAAGAAATTAAATTTACTGTCCTGTTGCATTGGTGTCAAATCCTTTAGAAATTTTTAGAGTTCATAGAATAGATACATTGAAACAAAACCTTGTGCATTTTGCTTTAAATTTGAGTTAGGTATAAGGCACTTTTTGCACTACTTAAGTGGCCTGGACTGTCTCTAAGTGGCTTTAGTTACTGCAGTACCAAAAGAACCTCATTATAAGTTAGCTTTGCCTAAAAGGTAAAATGAACCCCAAAGATAACGTTAGAAGAAGCCTCCAATATTTTTGTAGCAGACCTAGTCCGTTCTTAATTATATGCATTAATGGGAAATTAATAACTTCCTATGTTGTATAAGGTGAAACATATTTAAAAACCATGGAATATGAATTATAGATAGTAACTGAATACTATAACAGACAAAGTGTTTTAAGTAATAAATGTAGGGTAGTCTCCCCAAATATGTAAATATAGGTGATAAAACGTTCAGTAAGTATTTATCAAGATGATCATATGGTAGCTATCTAAAATTCTTTCTCCTCCTCCAAATTATGTATGGGCCAGATGTGTCCCAACTTTCCAGCAGGGAAAAACTGTTAACAGTTCTTCCAGTTTTTGAGCTCACCAGAGGTGTGGGGTAGTGGGTTGGCTGCTGACAGAGAAATTGAGTTGTGCATGGTTTCTGACGTCATCATTCTCCATACTTGAAACATTTAGTCATTCCCCTGCTTGCCATCATTTTAGGAAGTTAGGGGTTTTGACTGGGACATGATGAAATTGAGTGTAGCTTTGTCATCAGCCAGCAGGGGACTCCTGACTGGATTTTGGAGATGGTAAATTTTGGTTGAGCAGATTTTCCCTCTTCTGTGTGGAAGGTAGTCAGAGATGGATGTTCAGTTGGACACGTACATGTAAATGCACCCAGTGACCTTCAGCTCCTCCGTGGTCAGGCCCATCAGCTAGGGATCCAGCTGGGAAGTTTTGACTGATCGACGAAGTGGAGAGTATATTTGAGTAAGCACACGTGTCTAGGTAGGAGATCAGGCAGGCTTACATGGATATTTATGTGCTTACAACATTACCTTTATAACATAGGCATAGTCAAGGACTGTTGGGATTGATGCCCTGTAGTCTGCTGGAGGCTTGGGAAGGAGGGGGCCTACTGACACACTGATCCGCACGGCTTAGGATAAGTGTCTCAGTTTCTAAGTGCTTATTGGAATCTGGGTAGGAGAGAGCAGAAATGCATTTTGCCACATTGTTGAGGAGTAAGAATTTGTCAGAGGGATAAGAATAACCATCATGTTTGATAAAGCAGCTGGTCAGAGATTACTAGGGAAGCCTTTGAATAGGCTCAGGATGGTATCGGGGTCTGAGAAACAGCAAAATAAAATTACATTTTTCAGTAAGAATGTGTAAGGTGCTGTTGTATTGAGAAAATAACTATCACTAGGTTAAGTGAACAATAAAATAAGCTGAGTAGGGTGTATTTTGAGATTAATATTGGTAGTCGTTTAACACTAAACAAATGTTTCCTAGGAGCCTGTTGTGTGGTCAGCACTGCGCTGGGTCTCGGGATGCAATTACAAACGAGACAGTGGGTCTCCAGCCCCTGCGGTGCTTACACTTCAGCTGTGAGGTCAGACTGGGACTTAGATTTAAGAATCCGAAACTACCTCACGGGGAGGGGGCAGTGAGCAGATAAAACACTTGCGATGAAGACGACAAACGGGATGAATTTTAGAGTGGGGACCTACTTGTCCTTTGGGTTTGGAAGGCTTTTCTAAGGAGGTGACCTCGAAACTGAGCGCCCCATGGAGCAGAGGCGTGGAGGCCCCCCGGCTGTCGAAAGTCACCTGTGCCGAGTCCGAAGCGCGCGGTGTTTGAGCTGGGAGGGGTCCGGTGTGGCTGGGTTCAGGGGACCGTGGAGCTTGCCTGGGGCTGCTGTGCCACAAGGTCAAGTGCTGGGTGAGGCCGGGCCGGGTCGAGCAGGGTTCGGCTTTCCTGCGGATTGAACTGACTGTGGCTGGAGGGGCGTGTAGGCTGCGAGAGGATGGTGTCCTGGATGAGGGTGGCGGCAGCGGAGAGGGAAGGAGGGTAAAGTGAGGTGTGTATCTTGAAGGAGAATTGACAGGGCTTGCTGCTGGATCGATGGCAGAGCTGGGGGGATGTTACAGGAAAGGGAGCAGTCAGGTTGGGTTTGGGTCTGGTGGGGAAAGGGTGCTGCCTGTTCTTGGATGGGGAAGGTTTGCGGAGGGAAGCGGATCAGGAGTCCTGTTGGGCTGTGTCAGCTGGGGAATGTCTGCGAGACATCCAAACGGAGATGTGAGACAGGCAGCTGAGCATGAGTTGGAGTCACGGAGAGCTGGAAATATCAAGAGAGGTGTCGTAATCAAGATATTTAAGTCCATAGGAATTGATGCGTTTCTGTATGGAAAGGGTATGGGAGAGGAAGCGGACCCAGGACTAGGCCCGCTGAAAGCATAGCATCTGGAGATGGGTAAAGGAGAAGGGGCCGTGAAGGAGGCCTAAGGAGCTGGCCCTCCAGGGAGCAGGGGGAAAGCCAGCAGAGAGGATTCTCTGAAGCCAAGAAGGAAGGGCACAGCACTCAGTCCTTGGTGAGCGGGTCTGAAACTGATCATGAATGAAATTTTTAAGTGAATGAAAAGTGGAGTAAGGTCATAATTCCTCTCCCCGCCAGGAAAGTAATAAGTGAATAAAGACTATCAAGCCACACTGAGATTTCAAGAGTAATTTATTGTGTAATTTTTCAAGATTATTCATATGACCTATTCAACCAGACTCCATAGCTGGGCTCAAGAGGGCTCAAGCACGATACTGCCCACGGGAATGTTGGCCAGTCAGGCTCAGGGGCCAGCTGAATTAGGAACACTTTTGAGAACTCGCAGCCCGGCTGTGACCACGGGCTGACCACAGCCGGCTGCGCGGGGGTCGTTATTTATTGCCTTCCTCTTAATCTAGTGTGCTTCTCACTAGAGAAGAAGTCAGTGCTGACTGCATGTCAGTTGGTGTGCATCTGCTTCCCGTTCTCTTGGAACACACAGCCCAGTGCTCTTCACTTCTGTCACTGAGAGAGAGCTGTCAGGGATGTAGTACTTGGAGAACAGCAAAGGCTGCTTTTAGAGCCAGGGTTGGCTCAGGTGTACTTGTGGACATTTCCTGTGGGTGTGTGGCTTGCCTGTCTCTCTGTCACCGTTCCTGCCTGTGTCCGTGTGTGAAGAGGCCAAATAGCAATAGCAGAGCCGGAAAGCCTTTCCCTACACAGGTGCATAAGCATAGCCTTCTCTCCATGTCTTCCATCTGGGCTTCAAGGCCTAGCTCAGATGTCACCTTTGTTCTGTGATTTTCTCTGCTCTCAGCGTACCCACAGCACATGTTCCTTTGGGTTAGAGAGGCAGTATTGCACAGTTGTTTCTTGCACAGGGACTGCCTAGGTTTTCTATATTTAACCTCTTGGTCTAGTTATACAACTTCTCTGTGCCTCAGTTCCCTTACCTGTAAAGTCCCATGAGTTTGTGTGACGATTATGTGAGTTAGCGTATGTAAAGGACTGAAGGGTAGTGCCTGCCACATAGGGCTCCATAACTGTTAGTCGTTGATGCAGTTAGTGTTATTTATAAGGGTTACATGCATTTACTGTCTTCCTTTGTTTTGAGGATGGTGAAGGCATATGATATATGTAATTGACTAACTTCTCAGTATGGTATATTGCATGTAAGAGGCACTCAACTATTTTTGGCATTATTAAGTTGTTAAGGCAGAGAACTTCTGAATGTTTTATTTTTCTCTAAAAAGCTAAGCGTACTGCTTGGTGGTCAATATCTCTTGGTAAAGATGTTCCATTTTCGTTTGTATGTGGACATCTCAGCTGGGCTGAGGTCAGTAAAAAGAAGATGATTAGAAAATTCATTAGGAGGTTGTATCGAACATTTTATCACTAAATACTAAATTAACTCATTACTTTTTCATGTTTACAGAGCTCATTAATTGGGGTTGTATCTATTGTCAGCTTTGTCTTTTTTCCTTAAATTGTAATCTTTAGTTCTTTATGGTAGTTACTCTCCATGTGAGGTACTTTGCTTCATTCTCGCAGGTATGTAAGTTGTCTTAGTTCTTGTGTCTTGTAGCAGGGCCTACCACCATCAGTAGTTTGGGAGGGTAATAGTTGTTGAAAGGTATAAGCTCCTACTTAAGCTAAAAAATATTCTGTATAATGCAGTTAATAAATAGAATCTTAATATATTTGTTAAATATTTCATCATAACATGAGCTGAAGTTTGGTTTTAAGCTCTCATACAAGTTTCTGGGAGGGGACGGGAAATCTTCTTTTAAGATAAAGAATTTTTTCAGTGTTTTCCAGTTTGAAAACTTTTCTGATGATACAGTTCAACAGCCATGAGTGTATTCAGTGTACATGGGTAGTAGCTCTTGGCATTTTTAATCAGCTTACCTCCAAGTCCTTAGTGCTTTGGGGATGTGGGATAACTGTAAGATATGGCTTCTTGACTTTAGGAGCTTATAATCTTAATTGTTGTAATAAGGCTGACTCACTCGAAATAGAGAAAATTATCAGACAGTATACAAAGGAAGTGTGGTGTATTGAAGTAGTAAGATAATTCATCTAGCAGTCTTGTTCATTTATTCACCAAAACCCTTTTGAGCACCTCTTTCTCGTTGGAGTCAGAACCTCTGAATTTTAGTCCAGGATCTGCCACTGAGAAGTTGACCAAGCCCCTTGTCTTTCCTTACTCTGCCTACCTTGTAGAGTGAAAGAAAGAGCAGACACAGCAACGTGTATGGAAGCTCCCACGACACCAAAGCACCCTGCAAGTATAGAGGGTTGTATAATGCTAAGCCATCAGAGGCAGGCCACACGTCTGGTAGCAGTTAAAAGAAACAAACCAGTGGCGGCTGGGACAGCCAGGGGTCCCAGAATGAACCTTGACGGCTGGGTGGGATTGTCTCCCGGAAGACAGTGGGGGAGAGGCTGTTTTTAAAAGCCAGTGCACAGGATTGATGCAATAGTTGGAGAAAGAAGAGTAAGATGGAAAAATGGTCAAATTGTGTGTTTTTGGAAGATGAAGCGTTCTGCATGACTGAGTTCGTTGAACAACTGAAATGTGTCCTTTCAAGTTTACAAATTTCTATATTTCTAAAATGAGTTTTGCATTTACCTCCCCTCTAAAACAGAGGATACTGAGTTCAACATTCTCTTGTTCATTTAGGACCTTACTCTGTAATGCAGTGATAGATCACGGAACTGCTGAGTTATTGAGGTGTGTAAGGATTTTACCTAATGCTCTGTAAAGGATCTTGGGGTACTATCTTCTTTTAAATTGAGATATAATTTATATATCATAAAATGCACCCTTTAAGAGTGTGTCATCCAGTGGTTTTGATGTACTCATGAAGTCGTGCAGCCTCGGCACTACTATTTCCAGAACACTTTCATCACCCCACAAGAAACCCCAAACCTAATAGCAGTCATTTCCCATTCTCGCCCGCTGCCAGTCCCTGGCAGCCACTGGTTGACCCTCTCTATCTCTGTGGATTGGTCTATTCCGGACATTTCACATAAATGGAATCATACAAGGTGTGGCCTTTCGTGTCTAGCTTCTTTCACTTAGCATAATGAAAACATTCAGTTTTATAATAAAAAATGCTAGTCAAATAAATTGAATGGGGGTGGGAGGTTTAAGAGAGCCCATGAAAGGAGGAAGGTGAAATAAGAGGGAAAAGGATGAGATCAGAATAAATTCAGATTTAGGGAACATTGAGTATCTGTAACCTTGGTGCTGTGTAAATTATTGGGTGATAAAGCAGAGGAGGTTCGAAAAGCTATGCTGGTATTTCATCCTTGGGTTGATGATAATTGGACTTTGAGTAGAAAGAAGTTATACCCTCTTAATGTAAAGAATTGCAAAATGAGCCCTTCGGAAAGGAGTTGGAATGATTTCAACTTTTATTCCTCTTTTAAAAGTATAATTCCCACTTCTTCCCAGTTTCCATTGTTTGAGATATATAGGGTCTTGCTCCATGGCACCAGCCTTGTCCTTGGTTTTTTTATATATATATACTCATGCATACATACATACATACACAGACACACATACATATGTATATATATGTGTGTGTGTGTGTGTGTGTATATATATTTTTTTTTTAATTGCAGAGCAGCCAGTTGAATTTTGGAAATACTGACTGGGAGAGTAGGCGTCTCAGTAATTTCCCTTTATTCCTTATTGCTTAATATTTAAGGTTCGGATAATTGGCTAAACATTCACATTTTATTAACTGGTATTTCCCTTTTTTCATTTATTTCATTGACAATCTTGCCTCCCTCCATTTCACTTAAATTATGATTCTTTAGCTTCATAATTCTTACAGGGTTAATTAATTTTTGTTTTGTTTTAAAGTTGTGCTAATGCACTAGCCTTTAAAATTAAAAAAAAATCTTATTAGGTAAACAGCTAACTTGGGTAATGCTTGAAATACGGCAGTGTGTGTCGCTGCCTAGCAGTGTTCTTATATTAACCATCAGTACTCAATTCTGGCTGTACCATGTTGTCATTAGTAAACAGTCATGGTCCAGTGATTTTGTTTAGGGAGAAAAGCTGTCACTAAATAGTTTTTTTTCTTTGGTGCACAGTAGTACCATTTATGATGCCATAACGGTCCTGCAGGGCTTACTGTGTCTGCAGTGAAAGATACAGATGAAATCTGACAGAGTCTTTGGGCATTTTCACCTCTAAGCATTATACATCTACTATAGGGGCAAATTAAGCCTTCTGTATTATTGCGCTGTGATTATTTAAGCTGACTGGATAGCCTAAGTATTTTCTCTGTTTGCCCATATTCACTTTTTTTGTGACCTTTAATGATAGAGCATTACATAGATGTACTAAATAAAGATGAATAATATTGAAAAACTTTATTATATTGATTAGCTAGTCAAGTTGATGTTAACAGTTAAGATTTAATCTTATTGTTTAAAATTATTTTTGTTTAGCTGTCTATGAAATAAACCCTATCATTTAATATTTAACCTCTGTGTCTAGCTTCCTACTCAACACTCCATTTGAGTATTTAATAGACACCTCAAAAGTAACAAGTCCAAAACTGAGCTCCTGTTTTCCTTTCCAAGTCGGCTTCATCCACAGTCTTTGCATCTCAGTTAATAGCAGCAACTCATCTTTCCAGTTAGCAAAACACCCTGGAGCTATCCTTGATCTCTCTCTCTGTCTCTTCTGCATCCATCCTGTCACCACATCTTTTTAACCTGACCTTCAGAACATACCTTGAGTCCAACCGCTGCTGCCTTCCTTGTTGTTACTGTTTTGGTCCACGCCATCTTCATTTATTTCTTGCTTGAATTCCTACCAGGTCTCCCCACTTCTATCTTTCCTTCTCTGTAGTCAGTTCTTAACATGAGAGAATGGTCCTTTAAAAATGGAAGTCAGGGGCTTCCCTGCTGGCGCAGTAGTTGAGAGTCCGCCTGCCGATGCACGGGACGCGGGTTCGTGCCCCGGTCTGGGAAGATCCCACATGCCGCGGAGCGGCTGGGCCCCTGAGCCATGGCCAATGAGCCTGTGCGTCCGGAGCCTGTGCTCCGCAACGGGAGAGGCCACAACAGTGAGAGGCCCGCGTACCGCAAAAAAAAAAAAAAATAAAGAAACGAAGTCAGATCGCTTTACTCCTCGGATTCCTGTTACAGTGACCTGTGAAATGCTAAGTGACCAGGTCCCTGTCCATCTCCCGGTCCTCACTGCACATCCTCTTGACTCCTCTGCGCCTGCTGCATCAGCCTCTGCTGTTCTCCAGACGTGCCAGACGCGCTTCCACCCTGTGGTCTCTGCCCTGGCTCTGTCCTCTGCCTGGGTTGCTCTTCTTTTAAAAGCTGCGTGACTTGCTCCCTGACCTTCATTCTTTCCTCAGATGCCACCTCAGTGAGCCTGCTCTGAGCGCCCTGCCTCAGCACTCCCAGTCTTCTTTACTCTGCTCTATGAATTCTTTCCGTGGGCCTAGACAGCCGACACTTCCTCTGCGACTTACTTGTGACCGCGTGTATTCTCTTCTCGCCCGATAGCCCGTGAGTATCCTGAAGGCACTGATAATTTACTTGTTCAGTGAAGCCCACTTTGTTGGCACCGGGACATTACTAGCACCTGAGAAGCCTCCCTTGTTTTCCTTTCCATCACACTTCTCCCCAGCCCGATGGTTTTTTAACATTGTTTTTAATATATTGGATATCATTCTCACGCAAATAAAGGTCTGTTGCAGAGTGAGTGGTCTGTGCGTAGAGCTTTGTTCTTCAGGTGAGGTTCTAGAGTAACAGCATCCTTTTACCCTGTATTTTCTGGCACAGTCATGAGCAGTCCACAAAGCTGGAATGCACTTTGGAACAGAAAGACTGTTTTTTTGAGTGTATGGGAGTGTGTTTTAAACTGTTTTTACAGTCTTCTTTGCTTCTTAGGGATACAGTGTCGCAGGGACAACAGCCTTCACCATTTTTACTAAATCTTTATGATTTAGACGATGATAATTTTATTCTGTTGAGAGTGTGGAGTACTTTACAGGTGGATATTGAGGTTAATTATCATATTGAAAAGTGAAGCAGTACATTCTACTAAATCACAAGTCTTTCTGCTGATAAAAGTGGAATGATTACCATTTAAGCGGTATTAGGTTAATAAATTGGTTAATAAAAGCAATTAAAACCCCTGATTTTCTTATAACTTGCCGTAACTGCTTTTCTTGAAAGTAGTTATCATTGAATAGATCTATAAAAACATGAAATAACTATTGAAGTTTAAAAAAAGGGGGCTGCAAAGAAAACCTTCAACACTGTTCTGGTTTGGGTTTTTGGTGAACAAAATTATTCTTCATGTGCTGCACAAGATCCAGTAATATGAACAAACAGTTTTCATAATAAATAATAATATTAACATTTGTTGAGCACTTATTGTGTATCAGTTCTCATGCTTTATCTTTCATGCTCCCAACAGTTTTATAATGGCACATACTACAGTTTCACTTTTCTAAATATGTTTTATTCAATTCACAAGCCTCAGTTTTCCTATCAGACCTCAAATATTGGGCTCTTTACCCTACATCCTGTCTCCTGTCCCCCACCTGATACCTGATTTTTTGTTTTGTATCTGATGTTCTGAATTTCCTCGAAAGAGCGGCATATACTCATTTTGAAGTTAATGGCTTTATTTAAGGAAATAGTTTATTTAATGTTTAAAATAATACTGTACTCTGGCTCAGCAAAAAAATTATTCTGCCATTAGTTCAGGCATAATTATTTTGGCAAGTTTACAGCCTTTTTTCAAGCATTGGTTAGGCTAATTGAATGTCTGAATACCTTTATGGTATTAAAAATTTTTTTAATCAGTTGTCTGTAACTAGTATTTCTTTTTCTTGGCCTTAAGGCTTTCTTACCAAACAGTCTTCTTCAGAACACTTAAATGTAATAAGATGTAGCAGATTTTGTTCCCCCTAATGCCAATTTAGAGAATATTTACCTTTTTGTAAGAATTACGATGCTTCAGGATTTTTCTTTAGACTGCCTACTTACTCATTTTCACTTGATATTTTAGCTGCCACTGTGTATCAGTGGTGCAACCTTGATGATGTTTCCCTCCTCCAGCCACAGAGATTTTTTTCTTTCAAACCTGTACAACTTTATCTCATCATTATTATTATACTTATTAAGGGTGATTTTATAGAAAAACAGATACCCTGAGTTTTATATGGAAAAAAAGAGTAAATTGTTAAGTGGGAAAAATTTTAAATATGCTTAAGTTTTTGTTTTTTTATTTTTTCTTTTAAACATACTTAGGAGAAACTTTTTTTTTTTTTGCGTTACGCGGGCCTCTCACTGTTGTGGCCTCTCCCGTTGCGGAGCACAGGCTCCGGACGCACAGGCTCAGCGGCCATGGCTCATGGGCCCAGCTGCTCCACGGCACGTGGGATCTTCCCGGACTGGTGCACGAACCCGTGTCCCCTGCATCGGCAGGCGGACTCTCAACCACTGCGCCACCAGGGAAGCGCAGGAGAAACCTTTAAGATGAATATGCCTTGTGCAGAAATCTTAACCAAGAAAGACTAAATGATCTTTAGTAATATATTCTCACTGTAGGCTGACAGATTCATATTTGCATACATTATTTATATGTAAAGATAGATTAGTGCCTAGCTTTGTGGGAACTTTATTTTCTAAAATACATTCTACCTTTTAACAAGTCACATGACTGTGCAGTCTGCTTTTCAAAATTAGTGTTCATTAGCCTCCTTAATGAAGATCTTTACAGTCAAAGTGGAAGAGGGCCAACTTTTTATTGTTAGTGCAGCAGCATAATTAACTATACAAGGTTTGTTTATTGTAGCCGACTACTAGAACAGCGCATCAAAGAGGAAAACATAGAGAAGGTTAGTGAATAACAGCAGTGTGTGAGGCTGGCCAATTGTAATAATGCCTTCGTTGGGTGGTTCGTGAATTTGTAAGCACATGCTTAGTTTTTCAGTTAATAGGAACTAAAATGTCTAATTTTAATTGCCATTTCTATTGCACTGCTATAAGGAAATAATGGAAACTTTGCTTGGAGAAATGATTGTATTGGAGATTGTATTCACTACTTGTTACGTGAATAGTCTCCACCACAGTGGATTCTTCCTAGACTTTTTATCCTTTTTTTCCATTTTTCAAAAAGCCCCTTCTCCAATACTAATCGTTTATGTATACTTTGGTTCTGAAAGACTGAGCTCTTTTATACAAATGGATAATGTTAGGAAGTTAATGAAAATTCACTCTAGGGCGCATTATTTTTTGGTTTCTGATTTTATTGAATTAGAGCTAAAGAAAAATGATGCATTCCAATAACTAATTTAGTAATAATAAATTTGCAGTGGTATGCAGAGAATTTAGGTCTTTGCTCATCCTACATTTTCTGGGAGAGTCCTTATTTCTGATACTCCTCCTTGTTTTCTTTTTATTAAATACATTTAAAAATGAAAATACCCTTTGGGCCTACTTATATATTATGGCGTAGTAAATGTGCTTAGCCAGTATTTTAGGCACTGTGGGGATACACACACACACAAAAAAGATGAGATAGTGAAAGATACTGAGATTACAGTTCCATTTACATAAGAATGGAGGGTCATAAATGAAAAAAAAAACCTGCAAAAGTTTTATTGTCTGGTAGAGGGTATGTAACTGATAATGATAAATAGGTTATACGTTGTTCTAAAGAAAGTAAAAGGGAAATATTGAGTTCTCGTACGTGATAGACATTATGCTGAATATTGTCGTGCTCTCATTTATTTAATCTTCCTGACATCTGTCTCAGGTAGGTATCTTCGCCCTCCTTGTGCAGTTGTGGAGACCAAATCCCAGAGAGATTACATTGTTGAAGGTCACACAAAGCCAAGATTCAAATCCTAACTTTAAATCCCATTTTCTTTCTGCTAAATCATAGTAAATGACTAGAAACCCTCAAAGGATATATGTTCTTCAAACTTGACTGAATTGGCAAAGTGTTGGATATCTTTAGTTAAATACTACAACTAAACTTATCAAGAAAGGATATGATAGGCCTTATTTGGTTCTTAAAAGTACCTATTCAGGTTAGTAGGGGACTCTTGATGTTCATAATAATAGCGTGAATAATTGAAGCCATCAGAGTAAACAAGCAATTTTGTTTAATAATAATATATCACATTAGAAAGCATCCTATAGTTTTAAAGGGCCCTTTCATATATGTTATCCGAGCACCTTAAACCTTTTCTTAGATCTACCACATGATGGGTTTTGTTCCCTCTTGACCTTTCTAAAGTGAGGAAGAACCATGCCTCTTTAAGTCCAGAAACTGTCTTTGCATATTTACATACTTACATCTTTCATTCTTCCCCAGTAATTATACCCGTGGTTGGGCAATTACGGATAAATGGATGGACTAATAAAAGGACAGCTTTCAAAAGGAGGAGCAAGAAGCTTCAGGTTGTTGAAAATAGGCAATAAAATGTATTTTGAGCATAGACTGCCTGGTTATAAGTCAATGAAAACATGAAATATTTCATCAAATCTTTTTTAAACCACAGTGGCGTATGTGCGTCTTCTCTAAGAATTTTACGAGAGGGCGTGACAGGGCACCTGGATCGTTGCCCGGCACTTCGTAGGTATTCGGTCACTACTTGTTAAGTGAATAGTCTCCACCACGGTGGGGACTTTCTAGGCTTTTAATTCTTTTTTTCCATTTTTCAAAAGCCCCTTCCCAAAGGCTACAAAAAATAAGAGAATTTATTAATTGCTGAAACATTATAAAACTAGACTAGTTTTACATATTATTGTTCTGGTACTATAATATCTGGTTCTTCATTATCTGATGTTTAAATCAGAAAATAACTTTTTTCCATATTACTTATATCTATGCGTATATCATGTTTTAAGCAGAGATGTTTGGGCCTAAAGAAGAATTCTTCCAGAGTATTGGAAAGGCATCTTTTTGACAGTGGGCTGAATATAGAAGTTCATTTGCAAAGGCACTTCCCATTGCACCTCTCCCCCAGAAATTAGCTTTATAAAGTAATTCTGTGGACATTTACTACTTCTTCCTCCCCTGCTCCTTTTACAAGAGAAACAGTAATTTGTAAAAAGTCACTAGCAAATTCAGTTTGGTTTTCCATGGTACCCAAATAGCAACCCTAAAGGCTCGTAAGTTGTAAAAGTCTTAGTGTTGTATTTTAAAAGGATATTATTGCCATGTACAATTTTTGATTAATATGAAGCTTTAGAAGAGTCCATTGCACATACCAGGCCAAGTGTATTCTGTGTGCAGTTCCCAATTCTAATAAATTGTGTACTCACTTCTCTCTATTGCAGAAGTATAGATCATGTTGCCCATTTTTTGTAGTTGAATACATTTTCTTCCATCAGCAAGGCAATTATTCATTGGCCGGATGCACCCCAGCTTCACACATTTCTGTAGATGATTCCGTCAGGTGACTGCCTTAATGACAGGCATCTGGTTCCGTGTCTAAACGTGGGAATACTCACTAGGCAATGTGATCTGAATTACCCCACATCCTCACTGGTATTCCTCTCACTTTTACAGGTAGGAAAGGAATTTCTGTGGAATTTCCCTAAGACTTCAGCTTAATTCTGTACTATAATCCCTTGTTGAAGGAGAGGTTAAGGGAATCAGGTCATGAAATTGGAAATTGTTCCACAGAATCTGAGTTCTGCCAGCCAAGTGGAATATTGAAAAATGTAGAACATTCAGCATAAAAACGTCTCCTGACCAGTTTGCATATGGAAACCTCAAAAAAGAATGTGCCACGTTATACAATTAAACTATAATATATAAACATTGAAGTTGTATGGCATCAGAACTACTTTTAGAATTTTTAGTGCAGACATTATCTCATATGCATTGTGTCTAAGTTCAGCTGTGTATACTTAATCTCCCATAAAGGAAAGAGGGAGCATGCTTGGGAGAAATGTAGTCTAAAGAGTGTAGGCGAGAGTCATTCAACAATTCCTGTCTTCTGATGAGTGAACGTGTATCCTTCAGTGAGAGGCGGGAGATGTTCTTTCAGTTCTTGATTGTGTTTCATAGTGCGAACAGCTCCCTCTCCTGAGTGTGCCTTCAGTCTTTCTGGAACACGTCAGCCCCTTCATCTGGTATTCAGCTGAGTGACCAGTGATCAGAGCAGCACTAGAGGAGAACTGGCTGTGCTGGCCTAACTGAGGGACGGCACTTCACTGGCTGGCTTAAGGAGGTGTTCGAAGGAAATTTGACTGTGTGCAGTTTTTGCCATTTACGATGACTTCAGAATCTAATTCTGGAGTAAGGTGTGACTCTGCTGTAATTTTACATGAATTAAAGATTAACTAGACCAACAGAGCTGAAGCCAAATGGAGGCATTCGAGAACAAATGGCTTTGAAAAATCCTGGACATTCAATAAGATGTGCATAGAGAAATAACTCTTTAATCAATCAATTTTCTTTAAGGCCACTTAGTATATTTTCCAACTTCTTAAAACTTCGGGCAAAGAGAAAAAGTGGGAAGCAAGGGATTGAGTCAGGATAGATGTAGTTAAATTAGCCAAGATTAGGGCTTCTAGTGACCTTGATAGTAAATGTCTCTATTAAGTAAAAATCAGGTCATTTAAATTAAATCTGATAGTTAAAAAGGCTTCTGTATTAACCTAAAGTTTTAAATATATATATTCTTGAAGGATTGCTTAATAGTTGATAAGTTACATATGTCAGACCCTGTCCAACCCTGTTTAATCTTCACAGTTGTAGGTGGGTCAGGAGACCCTGTCTGGGAGCTTATATGTATCAATATTAACTTATTTAATTCTCAACAACTCTATTGAGAGTGGAGACTGTTGTTACTACAACCTTGCAGATCAGAAACTGCAATATAGGATTCACATTGAGACTGGCTCTGTTTTCTGCACTCTTAACACGTCTTCTGTGCTGATTCCTGATTCTCTATTACACTACTGTGTCCTATGTAAAGGTTTCAAATGCCCACTCCAGTGTATGCAGAGTGACTGCTTTGAGGATTCTGAGACTAGGTCTGCACTCAGGGAAAATTTTCTCATTTTGTTATCAGAGGCTGTAATGAGCATGAGATTGGAGATGGTGGCATAACCTCATTTCTAACCTTATATCAAAGTAGATCATCAGGAAGATGGCTAGTCCTATATTTTAATATCATTCCCTCATATTTTATCACTTTGTAAGATGCAGTTATATGGTAAATGTTTCTGCATCTCCTATGAAGCTGTCTCTTAAAATGTTCAGAGTTCCTTTTATAAGCATTCACATGACAAATTCTTCAAGGATTTAGTTTCAGAGAAAAGTTCTCTTATGATCTGGCATGCTTCCTTCTATCAGGCATTGAGAATTATTTAGCCCATTGTGTTTTCTATTTGCTTTGGCTGCAAGGAAGCTTGGAGTTATATTTCATTTTAATTACAGTAACTTTATTAGCCTAGGCTTTTGATAGGGATAATTTCTCGTCTAGTTCTCTCTGGTAGGAGTTTTTAAGCCATCCTCTTGGTATCAGCTTCAGGGAGTTTGTGAGCCCCTCTGAAATGGTA
This sequence comes from Delphinapterus leucas, assembly GCF_059928025.1. Classification (NCBI taxonomy): domain Eukaryota; kingdom Metazoa; phylum Chordata; class Mammalia; order Artiodactyla; family Monodontidae; genus Delphinapterus; species Delphinapterus leucas. Next base: position 146,771,186 of record NC_143132.1, read on the forward strand.
GGTAAAATAGTGTGCCCATGGGAATCTGGAGGAGTGTCCTTGGCGTTTATCAAAATTTCAGTGACTCCCCCCCTGCCCCGAGATAAGGAACCATTGTTCTCTGGGTTTGCTGTTCGTTTTATATTTTAATGGTCTAACTGTATAAACTCTCTTGTTATAATCTGCTTATAACCTTTTTGGCAGTAGGTGGGCTATAAATGATACCTTCACATTGAAATCATTATCCTGTTTCTCAGTTTTGTAAGAAAGTTATCAAGCAGTTCTCTGTAATGTTAAAAAACACTGTCTTAGAAACTTAAAGAATAGTTGATGTGCTTCAGTAGCAGTAGAAATGTTCACAACCTTTAATTTAGTAGTTTAGCATAAGGGGCTCTAGCTTATGGAAGACAATTAAAAATAAAGACTATTACTTGTAACAGTGAAATGTGAAAATAAACAATGTTATGTGAAGAGAAATGGCTAAAGTTAATTCTTAGTTTGGATGGTTATATATCCAATAAAAACAAATGGGCAAACTATATAGCAATATGAAAAGATGCATGTAACAGGAGTAGGCCATGTTATATGTCATATGTGATTATAGGTTTATAAAATACATTTTAAAAACTTGAAAGGTAAAGAAGAACATTTAGTTTATAATACCTTGTGTTAGGTTACAGATGATCTCCTTTCCCCTCTTCTGGCCTATCTGGAATAGTGTTATACTAATTGTAATATTTAAATGTAGATTTATATTTTTAAGAAGATCTAGCTCTTGTTCTCAAGGAACTGCTAGTCTAGTGGGATAGAACTACAATAAAAAGAAATATGTTATTGGCATGAGAGATATATAAATGCTCTGGGAAGACTCTTGAAATTCAGTTTTGTACATACTGGGTTCTTATAAAGTCAGGTGAACCTTAAAAAGTTAATATTTCTTTTTTTTAAAAAAATAAATTTGTTGGGCTTCCCTGGTGGCGCAGTGGTTGAGAGTCCGCCTGCCGATGCAGGGGACACGGGTTCGTGCCCCGGTCCGGGAAGATCCCACATGCCGCGGAGCAGCTGGGCCCGTGAGCCATGGCCGCTGAGCCTGTGCGTCCGGAGCCTGTGCTCCTCAACGGGAGAGGCCACAACAGTGAGAGGCCCGCGTACCGCAAAAATAAATAAATAAAAATAAAATAAAATAAATTCGTTTATTTATTTATTTTTGGCTGCATTGGGTCTTCGTTGCTGCGCGCAGGCTTTCTCTAGTTGTGGCGAGCGGGGCTACTCTTCGTTGCGATGCGCGGGCTTCTCATTGCGGTGGCTTCTCTTGTTGCATGGCACGGACTCTAGGCACGTGGGCTTCAGTAGTTGTGGCACATGGGCTCAGTAGTTGTGGTGCGCGGGCTCTAGAGCGCAGGCTCAGTAGTTGTGGCGCACAGGCTTAGTTGCTCCGTGGCATGTGGGATCTTCCCGGACCAGGACTCGAACCCGTGTCCCCTGCATCGGCAGGCGGATTCTTAACCACTGCACCACCAGGGAAGTCTGAAAAGTTAATATTTCTTAATGAAATACACAAACTAGATTCTTAAAGGCACTGAAAGTGTCTCAGAATTTAAAACCGTCAGTGAGATGCTGTTTCTTTTATTCACATTTTGATGGTAGAACTGTTAATTTACATTCTATATATACTGTTGTGTCGCAGAATGTTCAGCTAGGTATTTACTTAAATAGATTTGAGGAATGCTTGTAAAATCTCCTAGGCATGTGTCTGGGGGTGAGAATGAATGAAGAACTTGGCCGCAGCTCCATGGGAGCTTTGTTGAGGAGAATCGTCTCTGCATCCGATTAGATCCTGCTCTCAGTCGCACTTTATTAAATACTGCCACCACTGTTTATATCAAGAATGACTTGAAACTGTGGGGAAGAGGGAATTTTGACTGAGGGATGCAGAGAAGACTTCACAGGGGTTGTGACAGGCCGCTGAACCTTGAAGGATGATAAAAGGTCATGAAGTAAGCAGTGTTTTTTTCATGGATCCTCTGAAGGCAGCAAAGGATCCATGAGGTAAATGAAAGGAAGATACTGGGAATAGCATGAGTGAAGGCACGATGTCCCCCTGGGTTAGGGGGCGTTCGGGTTGCCGTGTGTTTCTGGAGTTGTAAATAAGAAGGTGTTTGTGCGGCAGCGAGAGGAGAGTTGCTAGCCGGTGTTTGAGAAGCTGGTCCCTGCTAGTCTGTGCAAGTGATTAGGTATACAGAGGTGAAGAAAGTTCTGTTCTCAAGGAACATGTAGTCCAGTGTGGGGACCAAGAATTAACTAAGATCCAGTATATTGGCTTAAATTTGTATGTTAAGGGCTTTTTGGCCGTATTAAAATTCCTTTTCACGAAATTCTGATTTCAGACATTGTGCTGTTCTAAAGGAAACCATGAGATGTTACGGGATTACATGGGGGTAGGGGGGCTCTTTGATTCTGGCTGGGGAGGAGTGACAAAAGAGGACTTGCTGTAGGAGGCTGTGTGTGAGCTGAGCTTTGAAGGATAAATGGAAGTCAGGGGAGAGGGTGAGGGTGAAGAGAAGAGCACTCCGGAAAGGCAGGTGCAGCCAGATGGTTCTCCAGGTAGCTAGACAGTCTTAAAGGGATTTGGGGTCTCTGTTAGTTTCCTTAAGGCATTTTTTCTTGTGCCTCATGATATGTCAGGAAACATATGACCATGTTTAAAAGAAATTTGCTAATGAGACAGGTAAGCCAGTGCTGCCTAGGTGGTTTATGATTTCACATAACTTGGCCATTTTCAACACATCTTTTTTAAGAACACTTTGTCGGGAAATAGTGAAGGGCAGTTTAAGCAGTAGCTTTTATTTGATTTTAAAACAGCACAATTTAAAAGAGGTAAAAGGCATAGGTTTACTATTTATTAATGATATACTGTATGAGCAAAAAGCAAAAATTCAGGAATTTAGCGAGGCAGCTAAAGGGAACTGAGAAATACAGGTATAGAAAGAGTTAAAGTAGGGAGAAAGGACATTTCCAAATAATTGATACTGGTCAGGTGGGAAGTGGTTGATAGGTTAAGTGCTCCCCTTTTTTCTATTTTACAAAAGTATGAGCTTCTGAACCCTTCGCTTTTTGTCACATGCAGGTCTTTATCTGGATTGTCAGCAGATCTAACTGCTTTTATTAATCTAAACTATTTTACTGTTGGGTAAATTTCCTGGTAGCTGGGAATGAAGTACTCCATCGTAGCAACGTTTGAGAGTCCTTTCTAGCAAACTTACTTTCCCAAACCAGCCTTTGAAGTTAATTCAGGAAAAGCCAGTGACGCTGCCCATCTAGTCCCATGAGGCAGCTGTGGAGGTCATTCCGTTTGCCTGTTCTTAGAAATAAAACTGGCATGAGTCATGGCCACCTCATTTTTCTCTTGTTCTTGTAAGTTTTGGATTACAAAGTTTTTAGCATGTACATACTTTCAGTGTATATGGGAAAGACTTCACTGAAATTAATAGGATTGTATTTATAATCATGATATTTCTAATTAAAGTGATAATTGTTTATTTTAGCTCTTTGAACACCTTGTCATATTGAATGCTTGGCGATTTAGATTACTGTTTTTATTAGTCTTTTATTGTAAAGGATGTTGCATAAGAAGATGTACATGAGCCTGTGTGCATTTTTATTAGTAATATAAACTAAAGTAACTTCTTTGACAAAAAAAAAGTTCAAACTGTATTCCTGAAGGATATGTTATTTAATCAAGAGCATTTTAGTTCTTAGTTATAAACTTAAGAAAGTGAGAAAAGTGTTGATTTGTTGAGGTTAATGTCAATTTCTTTGAAGGCAATTAATAAAGTCCTTTTGAAATCAGTGGGATATGTAAATTCTTTATAATAATACTAAATTAGGTCAGTGCACGGCTGCATGTTTTGGTCTGAGTTCTTTCTACATTTTAATGCAGTGCATTAGATATTGTTTTGATATTTAGTTGTTTATTTAGCAGCTTTACTGGGTTCTAAGGCTCACACGTGTACACGCACACGCTCTCACGCCACACACAAAATCACTTTCTCATCGTTGTCCATTTTCATTTGATTCCCCCAGACGTTGCTAGCATGGCATCTCGTCTAGCTCGAGTAATATGCAGTTTATTTCAATTCTTCCTAACCCACCTGCATGTTTTGACAGAACATCAGGCACTTAAAAAAGAATAGAACTCTATTTATTTGGGTGTTGTGAACCAAGAAGGATGTGACACCAACTTAGTTATCTCTCCATTTCCCCACCTTGGGTCTTGGGGATAGGTGTTTTTTTTTTTTTTGCGGTACTCGGGCCTCTCACTGTTGTGGCCTCTCCCGCTGCGGAGCACAGGCTCCGGACGTGCAGGCTCAGCGGCCATGGCTCACGGGCCCAGCTGCTCCGCGGCATGTGGGATCTTCCTGGACCGGGGCACGAACCCGTGTCCCTTGCATCGGCAGGTGGACTCTCAACCACTGCACCACCAGGGAAGCCTAAGGGGATAGGTGTTTTTATGGACCCGTGTATGGACCTTTCCTCTAGGTGGATGGGGGCTTAGGGGAGAAACTGTTAGTACCTCCTGAGCCTCGGCTCTTCTGTGTGGGGTCTCTGTGTTTCAGGAGAGGCCAAACCAGAACTCTCCTAGCCTCAGGTTGTTTTCTCAGTGGGATGGATGCAGTGACAGCCACAGCACATGGCACAGGCCAAGACCTTCCTTGGTGATCTTTTCCCATCCAGCTCTTTTCCATTAGAGCGGGACGCCCTTCGCTGCTCCCACGCCTCAAGCTTGTTAAATCAGACCATGAGCTGAGCTTTCATTCTTCCGTCGCTGTCTAAGGGCCAGTCTGTGAGGGAAGGTCTGCAACAACACAGCTCTCTCCTGGCTAGCTTCACGGCCTTACCCTGCTGAAGGGAAGACAAGTATAAAATATTAGGACTTTCTTCTGGCTTCTTATTTTTTTAGATTCATGGTACATTTGAATCCAAAAAATACTCAATATCTAGTACTAAACATGTCAGTATCACTTTCATCTCTTTTTTTAATTTGGAGAAAATATTAGTATTTTATGGAAAATTTCTGGTATACAGGTTTTCATTCACTTCATCTTCCTTCATCCTCCAGGATTGTAAAATTAATAATCAGAAAGAAATCTACACTTGATATAATTCCTTATGTTCTGTATTTTTGCGTTTCTCCATTTAGATCTGTGTCTTTCATCTGTTCAGCCACTGCCATTAAAAAAAAAAGAATTCTCTTCTTAGGAGAAGTGAGTGTTAGAAATGGATTTAAAAAGAAAAGGTTAATGAGAAGAGATGACAGTACATATATAACCATGTGATGGCTCTGTAAAGCCTGAGTTAATTATGCTGATAAAGGAGGCTAAGCCTAGCACAGGGTTGGGATCCGAGTGCTAGCAGGACGGAATGGCAACTGCACGTGCAAGATTAGAGCATGTAATTGAACACACTGAAGATAAGACTAAGAACTTATATTTGATTAGGAAGGCAAGAGGCAGAACAGGAGATGCCTCCTAAGGGGAGCAAAGATGATGAATAGTAGATGTTTCTAGTAGGACAAAACGGGAGAGATGTCACCAACAGTTTACAGTAGAATATGAGAGAGGTGAGTCATAGCATTGGAAATGATCTTGATGTAAGTGGGGTTAGTAGTGATAGTAAAAAGTAGAAAAACAACCTAAGCTGATTCATGGCCTGTTGAAAAAAGTCACCTTAATATACTGCTTTTGAACGGCTATCTTTAAGTACTTTGCCTTTCTATCTTAGTTTTATTAATAACAACAGTAAGAGGAGCTACCAAAATATATGTTATAATTATGTTCATCATCACAAACACATTTCTTTTGGTGGTGATCTTCTAGAAATGGATCTAACCTCAAGAAGGGAGAAGGAATTTGTCATAATGTTTTGACTTGTATACAGTAAAAGACTTATTCTGAAACACAGAAAGTCTTTGGCAGCTTTAAGGTGACCATTTTTATCCAAGTGAGATCTCGGGTGTTTTTTTTTGTATCTGTAAGTTTTTTTAAGTGCAGTTTTAGGTTCCCAGAAAAACTGAGATTTCCGTGTGTGTGCTGCCCTCACACGTGCATGCTCTCCCACATTATTGGCACCCCGCCTAGTGGCACGTTTGTCTTGGGTGATGAACTTGCACCGACACACCGTTCCACCCAGAGTCCATAGCTCACTCCATGGTTTTCTACCAGATGGTCACGCCATCCGAAGTCTTTGTTTTTGAGGGAGCAAGTGAATTTTATCGAGGACGGCATCAGGGAGGCATGGGAAGGCCGTCGCACACTCCATGACAGTCCGTGCGGCGTCATCTCTTCCCAGGAGCGTGGCACCCCTGCCCTGTCCCCTACAAAGTGTCCTGGGCTCACAGATGACCCTGAGCCGCCCTGCTCACTGTGCCCCTGTGTAGGGCCCAGGCTCCCGGTGCCGCTTCTCCCTTGTCTGCGGTCTTCCCATCACACGTACCTGTACTTTAAAACTCCCCTCTCCCCGCCCCCATTTATTTATTTATATTCAGGTATAATTGACCTACAGCGTTATATTAGTATCAGGTGTACCACATAATGATTCGGTAATGAAATCTGTTTTTCGTCTTTTTTTAGTTTCATTAGAAAATGAATTTATTAAATGTAATGCCAGAGGTTGAAGCCGCAGATGGATAAGTACGCAGCATCCCTGTGGGGAAAACGGCTTCTTTACTGCAAAGGCCGCTGCCACCACTGGCGCTCAGAACCGGATGCCAGAAATTCCATCGCTGCCCCTCCGAGGAGTGCGGGGATGGGGGTGGGCGTGCGGGGAGGAAAGAGCTCTCTCTGCAGGCTCTGCTGAGGGGGGTGGGTTTGAGAAGCGAGAAGGGAGGAGGTCCAGGTCCTTCAGAAGCGGCTACATCCCAGCCGTGTGTGGGGCCTCCCGGGACTCGGGCCTCTCGGGGGCACAGCTGCCGGCTCTCCCGGGCCGTGCGGCGGCCCCCCCTTCCGGAGGGTGCTAGGCTCCCTCTGCGCCCGCCGCGAGCAGAGGCCTCGCGGAGCCCGGAGCTGGCGCCCTGGACGCGCCTGATGAGCAGGGCCCTGTGCGGGCCTGCGTAGGGAGGCTCCGGGCAGAGGGCAGTGCCCGGGAGGACGAGAAGGGCTGCAGAGAGGCAGGGACGGCTCGTCTTCATGGCCTCACAGGAGGGCTTCTGAAACCTCTTTCTTCAGATGAACATTGCAGTGGGAAAAAAGTCACAAAAAGTCACTTTAGATTGTGGAAAATGGATGCAACAGGAACATGAATGTGACCGACCGGTACCTCTGTGGGATTTCACGAGTGATGGCCCACTGAAGAGCCGTCTCCACTCGGCCAAAACACACAGATTGGCTCCCCTAAATCACTATCTGTGTCCTCAGTGATCTTCGTAAGAGTGTGTGTGTGTGTGTGTAGGCGTGCATGCATGTCTGCTTCCTTGATGATCCTTGTAAATGCGTGTGTGTACACACATGCATGTGATCACAGATGATCCCAAGGGAAGCTCTGTTCATTTGTGTACAGTAATATTTAAGTTATTTTGGGGGCATGGTTTTATAAGATATTAGGTTGTTTTCCTTTTCTCTAAATATTTAATGAAAATGTTGCATTGTTACTATATTATTTCTTCTCATGAAAAAACAGTATTGTAAAAAAAAAATCACCCAAATGCTGCAGTTTTTCTTAGAGTAGAATTTAGTGACCAAAGCTTATTGCATGTGTATGTTTACATGTAGAAAATTTACCTTACGTCATATCTACCCTGTGGAAATTGTTTGGATGATTTAGCATATTTGAAGACATTTATAGTGATCCAGTTCCTTAAAGGAAAGATTTCTGTGGAAGATTTCAGGGTAAAAAAGGCCTAGAGAACTTTCCCAATTTAGAAATAAAAGTAAAATTCACCAGTTTTCTTTACCTTTTTCTGCTTTATAATATCAGCAAGAGTTATGGGTAGAAAATATATGGAACTAGATGGACAGACTGCAAAATCCAACTTAAGTTCATTAAAGATAATGCTTGCTTGGAATTCTCCTTTCTTACAAAAGCACTCTGTGTAGAAGACTTTTTGTAGAAGCAAGTTGTCAAAGGAGGAGAGAACCAGGACCTAGAGGACTCAGGGTCGAAGGAGGATTTAAATTTCTTTATCAAAAGCAATTTACTTTCTCACAAAAGTAAATATCTTTTTTAAAACATTAAAATGTTACTCTTTCCTTATTGTCATTTAAAAGAGTATCTTAGTATCACAGTGGAGTCCTAGATATGGGTATAACATTGCTGGGTTAAAAATTACTGATCTTTGTGTCTTTGAAAGCATCTGATTTACGAAGGAGATTTCTGGGATGTTAGTCCTGTTTTGTTTAATGAGTCATTATACATATGGTAAACACAGTGGGTATATTATAAAATTTATGGTAAACACAGTGGGTATATTATAAAATTTAAAGACTCAGGGCTTCCCTGGTGGCGCAGTGGTTGAGAGTCCGCCTGCCGATGCAGGGGACATGGGTTCGTGCCCCGGTCCGGGAGGATCCCACATGCCGCGGAGTGGCTGGGCCCGTGGGCCATGGCCGCTGGCCCTACGCGTACAGAGCCTGTGCTCCACAATGGGAGAGGCCACAACAGTGAGAGGCCTGCGTACTGCAAAAAAAAAAAAAAATTTAAAGACTCTATTATCTAATCCATATATTACATGAGTTTAAGAATTGAAAAACAGTTGTAAATTATCCTGTACCAAATTATTTTCAGTGCCAGGAATATTTCATAGTGCAGTTTTAATTTAAAAAACAGTATCCCCTGGACTTCCCTGGTGGTCCAGTGGTAAAGAATCCACCTTCCAATGCAGGGGACACAGGTTCGATCCCTGGTTGGGGAATTAGGATGCCACGTGCCGCAGGGCAACTAAGCCCACGCGCCATAACTAGAGAGCCCGCCTGCCGCAAACCAGGGAGCCTACGTGCCCTGGAGGCTGCACGCCACAGCTAGAGAGAAGCCCGCACACTGCAGCTAAGAGCCCACGTGCAGCAACTAAGACCCAACACAACCAAAAATGTAAAGAAAGAAAGAAAGAAGATAAGATAAAGTAAAATAAAATAAAAAACAGTATACCCATCTCGGTGGTTAGCCTTCTGCGTAGACAAAAGCCTTTTCTAGCACCAGTGCGTTCCAAACAATCTCTAACACAGAATATCATACTTTAAAAGGGACTTGCACATGATTTCTAAGGTTTTAAAGGATTCTACCATACCCTTACACTGCTTACGAGATACCAGGTATTGAGTCCATTAAGTTTAGGAATTTATCACATATGAGATACCGTCTTTTTTAAAAAAAGTGAATTTCTATACATAATTGGATGCAAGAACTCTATCATTTTCACATCCTTATTAGAAAACCGCCAGGATGGGCACACTGTTTAAACCTTAGCATAGTCTTAACTTGCAGCTGACAAAGTCTTTAGCTTCGGAAGACATGAAACTCTTCGAATTGTGCTAGCTTGTTTTCTAAGTGTAGAAAAGACCTTCCTTCTGATGAAGAAAAGCAGGTGTGGCGTTGGTGTTGTGACAGAGAGCTGTACCTCTTGGATCAGTGTCTCCCCTCCTGTGACGAGGATGAGGGGAGGGACAGTGGGCGTGCAGGTGAGAGAGCACGTGTGGTTGGGATACAGCCTCTGTTAGCTCCACACGTACTGAGCCATTTGGGACAGCGGGGGGCGCGTTTTGACGTCCAGTTGAGTTAGGTGAGCAAACAACCATGGCTTTCCATCTTTTATTTATTTAAAGATTTTCCTCAGGTATTAGTTTGTAAAGTCTGATGTTTATGAGAGCCATATAGAAAGATACCATTTACACAAAGATCTTTTGCATGTATAGGTTGAGCTTCTTAAGTAGGTAAGTGAGTTAAGTTGAATAGAATTTCTGAGGAGTGTCTGCCAATAACAGTGGTTTCGGCTTTGGCATAATTGATATTTAGCTGTTCTGACAGTAATAGGCTAACAGATTCAGCTGCTCCTTGAGTCCCTTTTTGGAACATGCTAATAGGATCATGTCAACATAGTGGAGGATGCTTAATTATCTTTTAAAAAAATTATAGTTGGGGAGGGGTCTTTTATTTAAGAGCTGTAATGATTTGTGAGGTATGTGTTTTAAAAAAAAAGGTGGTTGGAACACAGCCTTGTTAAATTTTTAGGAGTATAATTGCTTTAGCAAAAGATCATTTCCGTCATTTTGACTTTTACAGTATTTCGGTAAAGACTGAAAAGGAACACTAAAAGACTTGACTTTATACTAATATCATAAAGCTTGGTCCATAGATAGGTTTAGGACTCACAGTAAGATTTTTAAAAGATATATATATCTAAAAATAATACCAAAGTCATAGTGTTTTTAACCCTTTTAATTAAAGTTTTGGCGAAACAGCATAGGTTGGTGCTACCTTGGAGTAGATAGGCCTAAGCTTCCCTGTTGTTGTTGTTTTTTTTTTTTTTTTGCGGTACGCGGGCCTCTCACTGTTGTGGCCTCTCCCGTTGCGGAGCACAGGCTCCGGACGCGCAGGCTCAGCGGCCATGGCTCACGGGCCCAGCCGCTCCGCGGCATGTGGGATCTTCCTGGACCGGGACACAAACCCATGTCCCCGGCATCGGCAGGCGGACTCTCAACCACTGCACCATCAGGGAAGCCCGTTGTTTTTGTTTTTAACAACAAGCTTCCAGATTGGGAGAGCCAGACTACAGTTTATTTGTATATTTGTATTCCCATCTCTCCACAGAGGATTTGCGGTGAATAATCACAATGATAATGACAGCAGTAGTTAACATTTATTGAGTGCTTGCTATGAGCTAGGTGCATGATCCTTACACCGACCGTATGATGTGGGGACCGCTATCATTTGTGTTTTGCAGTTGAGAAAATAATGCTTAGGGGAGTTGAGTAACTTGCCAGAGTTTAGCGTTCTGGGAGACGGAGGCAGGGTGCAGACCTAGGAAGCCTGACCTTTGCTCCTAGTCTGTTCAGAGGGGAGATGCAAATCAGAAGCAGTGGCCAAACCAGGAAGAAAAAGGAAAGGAAACGTTCATGTCTTTAGGTCCCATAGCTGTTACGCCTAAACCATGAATTTGACTCTGAATTTCCTATAGCAAAAGAAAAAAGGTGGGGCAGGTGAATGGGGTATGGGAGAACACCGTATAAAACCCTTGTCTTAGGACTTAATCCTCAAATAGAGCCCCCCTGTGGGAGCCTCCAGAGGAGACTCACTGGGAGATGTTGGAAATGATTTCTTCGGTAACGTTTCCTATGTTATATGTAGTGATGGGTTTCATAGGACTGCTTTTTTTGGATCCCACAACAAAACTTGAGGCCAGAATGCCCAAGCATGATTTGGTAAGAAGAGTTCAGTGAGATACCATGTTGACGGACCATGCGAGTAGCTCGGAGTAGCTTGATCCACGTATAAAATCCAGAATAGCCCCTCAGAATGGGAGAAAATATTTGCAAACGAAGCAGCTGACAAGGGATTAATCTCCAGAATACACAGACAGCTCATGCGGCTCAATATCAGAAAAACAACCCAATCAAAATCTGGGCGGAAGATCTACATAGACAGTTCTCCAGAGAAGACATGCACATGGCCGAAAAACACATGAAAAGATGCTCAGCATCACTCATCGTTAGAGAAATGCACATCAAAACTACAATGAGGTGTCACCTCACACCGGTCAGAGTGGGCATCATCAAAAAGTTTACAAACATAAATGCTGGAGAGGGTGTGGAGAAAAGGGAACCCTCCTACACTGTTGGTGGGAATGTAAATTGATACAGCCACTATGGAGAACAGTGTGGAGGTTCCTTAAAAAACTAATAATAGAACTACCATACAACCCAGCAATCCCACTACTGGGCATATACCCTGAGAAAATTGTAATTCAAAAAGAGTCATGTACCACAGTGTTCATTGCAGCTCTATTTACAATAGCCAGGACATGGAAGCAACCTAAGTGTCCATCAACAGATGAATGGATAAAGAAGACGTGGCACATATATACAGTGGAATATTACTCAGCCATAAAAAGGAACAAAATAATGCCATTTGCAGCAACATGGATGGACCTAGATATTGTCATACAGAGTGAAGTAAGTCCAAAGGAGAAAAACAAATACCATGTAATATTGTTTATATGTGGAATCTAGACAAATGATACAGATGAACTTATTTGCAAAGCAGAAATAGAGTCACAGACTTAGAAAACAAACTTATGGTTACAAAGCGGGGAAGCGGGGGATGGGATGGATTGGGAGACTGGGACTGACATATACACACTACTGTGTATGAAGTAGGTAACTTATAAGGACCTACGGTACAGCACAGGGAACCCTACTCAGTGCCCTGTGGTGACCTAGATGGGAAGGGAATCTAAAAAAGAGAGGATATATGTACATGTATAACTGAATCGCTTCGTTGTACAGCAGAAACTAACAACATTGTAAATCAGCTATGCTCCAATACATTTTTTTAAAAAAATCCAGAATACTCAGAGGAATGGAATAGGTGGCTGCACATTTGCCGGTTAGTCCTGGGCTTGGTGTATACTTTGGAAGTCAGATGAGCAGGTAGTAGTTAACACCTCTGTTTTGAAAATTGAGACGTATAAACAAGGCACATAGTCACAGTTGTTCATTTTTTTTAAGCTTACAATTGAATGGGTAATTATCCCAGGCTAGGGGACTACCATGGAAGCCAAGATGGTAAATTTCCAGTAGGAAGGAGTTTTTCAGTCCTGTGAAATGCAGCAGAGAGATGACATGTCAGATAAGGACTGAAGTGTCCACTGTGTTCAAAGACAGGTCTTGTGTGTCTTAGCAGGAACAGCATCAGTGGAGTGTTGCAGAGTAGAAACCTCAATATATTGGGTTCCGCAGTGAGCGCGAGGTGAGGAATTGGCGACCCCGTGTGTAGACTGCTCTTGTAGCTGCACGTTGTGTTGGGGAGGAGAGACCCGGGACCTGGAGACCCCAGGGTTGAAGGAAGATTTTTGTATAAGGCCTTGAAGAGGCTTGAGACTGTTTGTATGCTAAGGAGAAGGAAGCGACGGAGAAGGAAAAAGTGAAGATAAAAGGCAGAGTGATGATGGGTGTTGCAGGGCCCACGTGACGGGGCCTGGAGGGGTTGGAGCTCAGATCGCAGAGGGCGGCGAATGGATCAGCTCTCCTGAGAAGTGCGAGTGGCTCCCACGCCACCGCCCCACCCTCCCCAGGTCACACAGGGGGGGCAGACGCGGATAAGGGGTCGAGCCTAGAGAAGGTGGATGAAGTCCAGAGGTGAGTCACGCGCGCGTGACCCAGCTGGAGAGGTGGCTGCGCGCAGGGCCACTCTCTCCTAGCCCTGCAAATGGGGCTGCTGTGGGAGTTGGAAATGAGGGCACTGGCGTGGAAGATGGCATAGGCTGGAGAGTGACTGAGAGGCCGAGAATCCTGGTGGAAGTACAGGTGTCTTCCTCTCTGCCGCTTCTTCCAGTGACTGAGGGCGCTTTTGTACCTGGCAGCTCCCTCTGCCCCAGGGCTTCCTGGTTCGGGAGTGCGTGTGTGCAGGTGGCAGGGAGCCGCTGCGGAGGAAGCTGCATTTGCCCCCCTCTCTTATAGGAGGTTTGTGTTGAGTGGGCCGTGCATTTGAAACCCGATTAGAGTTGGCACGTGGAGTTACAAGTGAAAGACCAGAGGCCTTAGGGGTCTGTGTTGCTCTTGGGGACGCATGGAAATAAAGAAACGTCGATGATGCTCAGAGACTGAACTGGAGAGAGGCACAGCCCAGATCAGGGTTCACCCTCCAAAGGGAGGGACTTCAGGGTGGGTCGGGGGCAGAGGAGAGAGGGGAAGATGCCTCATCATCGTGCAAAAGGCTGATCAAGAGAATGTCGTCTGTTCTGGGCACCAGAGAACAGCTTTCAGCTGGTATTTCAGCAGGAGCAGCGGCGGCTGAGGTAGGTTGTTTGGGGCGCTGGCGCTGTCTGTGGGCAGAAAGCAGGGAGCCTGTGTCAGCGGCGGTGGCTGTAGGGAGGTGTCAGAGAGGAAGCAGAGTGACGTGTAGCTTATGTGGTGACGGCTGAGTAGAAAAAGGGGGGGCGGCATTTTTTCAGCCAGTTTTTAAATGAACAGCATGTTTTCTCAGGCCCTGGTAGCCTGATGGAGCCAAGAATCATGCCACAGGGGCCACAGTGAACACCAGGAACCGGGAATTCCTTGCAAGTCTTGGTTTGGAGCCCCTTCCGTGTAACTGGGGGCTCCAGAAACGCCTTGTCCAGGTGCAGGCCCTGCACTGCTCTGGTTACTCCCCCAGCAGCAGCAGCAGGGGGCCACAGAGCTGTGTCTAGTGGGCTCTCTCTGCCGCGAGTTCTTTCTTATCCAGGGCGAGGACCAGAAGTCTCCGTCTCCTGACGCCACCCCCAGTCCGCTGTGGAGGACCCCTTTGCGTGCAAGGTGTGTGCTGGGATGGTGGATTTGTGCAGCCGACGTGGCCCGGCTTGTGCGCGGCTCTCCCTGCCCTCCTCTCTATGAGACCCCTGCCCAGGTTATGCTGCGCCTCGGGGAGGGGGCTGGAACCAGGCCTTGGGGGCGGTGGGACCCTCAGTGTGACTGGCAAATGCTGGGGCCGAGGCTTAGCCCACGTCTTGGCAGGCGTGCTCCCACCCTCCTCTCAGCCAGGATCTTGTGGGGCTCAGGTGTTCTAGCCCCCTGCAGTGGTAGGGCACACACAGAGAGGTGGGCAGAGAGGCTGGGCTCTGAGACAAAAACCCAGTATTTGTCTCTGAGTTTTCTGTCTCCATGACGGGGCAAAAGAAACAAGGAGGAGATGGTTTGGGTGAGGGGATCATCACTGGCTTCGGGAATTCCCAGCCCCCTGTCCGCCCTCATTGTGTGGTACTTGCTTCTAGTTAGAATGCCCAATAACAGTTTCGGGAATTCATTTAATCACTTCTCCTAGGTATGCAATTGTTTTTCTTTTTTTTCCTTTTTTTTTTTGGTGGGGGGGGGGCGCCGTGCCACACTGCTTGTGGGATCTTAGTTCCCTGACCAGGGATCAAACCTGGGCCCTCAACAGTGAAAGTGCTGAGTCCTAACCACTGGAACGCCAGGGAATTCCCTGCAATTGTTTTTCTCAAGCAAATTTGGTTTTCAGTCACAAGTCCCGGATTAAGAACTGTTAGACAGGAAAACCACAGGCCCCAAAATGGCGCCACTTGGGCTAAAACCCACGATACCAAACCTCGACTTAATACCTGACTTAATTGCAGTTTTGACCTTCCTCAGAAGTGTAACTTAATCAGCCAGTCTGGAATTTTCTGGTCAGCAGCAGTGAGGTAATCTGTCATGTGGGCCCCCTCCATTCCCCCCCAAGGGAAAGGAAGAAGCAGTCGACCTGATAAAACTCCTGTCTTCCCTCCCTGCCTGAAAAGGTGTCCTGGACTGAGAATAATTTTTTATTTTCTTTTGCTAATAGCTCCCTTGCCCAACCCTTCTTCCTATAAAAACCTTACATTTCCTATAAAAAACCTCCCACCTCCCACCCCCAGAGCCCTCTACTTTCTAGATGGGCTGCTGCCCAATTCATGAATCACCTCATGAAACCAATTAGATCTTCAGATTACTTGGTTAACTTCTGGTTTTTTGTTTGTTTGTTTGTTTGTTTTTACAAAGCCATAATTGTCTAACATTTATGAAATCATCCTGACACCTGAACCTTATACCCCGTTTGTTAACAGGCTGTCCCTGATTGGATCCACTTGCATCTTCTCTAACCTGTGGGCAGCTGGAGGGAACAGATTTTATCTTATCCATTCCTCTATTACCTATGCTTAGCGCGCAGTAGCACCCAAAAATGAGATGAGAGCAGGGATGCCGAAAACCGTGGACCTTGAGCTCCTGTACTTGTATTCTGATGGGCCTTCAGAGGTTGCTGAGTGTAAGTGTGTTGGGGTTTATGTGTGAGAGGGGAGAGCTTCGAAGTGGGTGGGGATGTGTGATATATGGTGTATTGGTCAGGGTTCCCCAGAGAAACAGAACCGACAGGATGCATATATATAGAGGGAAGGATTTATCATAAGGAATTGGCTCACCTGATAACAGAGGCTGAGAAGTCCCAGATCTGCAGTCGGCAGGCTGGAGTCCCAGGAGAGCCCAGTGGTGCGGTTCCAGCCTGAGTCTGAAGAACCAGGAGAGCTGAGGGCATGAGTTTTAGTCCAAACAGCTGGCAGGCTCCAGAGCCACAAAGAGCTGATGTTTCAGTTGGAGTTGAGGGCAGGAAAAGACTGATGTCCTGGCTCACGCAGTCAGGCAGGAGGGCTTCCCTCTTACCCCAGGAAGGGTCAGCCTTTTTGTTCCACTCAGGTCAAACGGATTGAATGAGGGCCACCCACGTTAGGGAGGGCCATCTGCTTTACTCAGCCAATGCTGCAAACGTTCATCTCATCCCAAAGCACCCTTACAGGCACACTCAGCATAGCACTTGACCAAATGTCTGCCCCCAACCCCAGTCAAGGTGACATATAAGATTGACAACAGTGATGGTTTGCACTGCTAGAACAATGATAAAGTATAAAATGCAATATGATCATTCTAAAGCATCATGAAATCGGTGAATGAACTTCTACAGTTGCTGAATTAAAGATCATTCTCCCACTTTGCAGGATTATTTTCATCTGAAGTTGACATAGTACATGCTGTTAAAAATGATTCAGATATTCACAAACTTGGCAGTCCTTAGTGATTGAATCGTTCTTGTGTAGAAACCCTTTGATATAATGGGGAAAAATGTGCTGTTGATAAAAGAAGGGAGGTCAGATATTATAGGACAGGGGTTTTGATTTACAAACTGTTTTTTTAAAGCACAGCAGCAGTGAATTGCTAGGCTGCTGTATTTTGTCTCCCTGTGTGCGATGCTGATTTCTGATCTTGGATCATATTTAAGTAAAATCAATGGTAGTTTGTGAATGTGAAAAATTTATATATTGTGATAGCCTTTTAAGTTATGAAAAATCATATTGTTGCGGAAATGCCTGGATTCATTAAGAAAATGCTTTCGGCGTCTAGATATTTCTTTATCGGTATATTTAATAATTTATCCTTTATCACTGGAATTCTTAAAAAAATGCTGCATTGTTAAAACGAACGCAATAATGCCATTTGCAGCAACGTGGATGGACCTGGAGATTATCATACTAAGTGAAGTAAGTGAGACAGAGAAAGACAAATATTGTATGATGTTCGCTTATATGCGGAATCTAAAAAAAGTGATATAAACTTATTTACAAAACAGAAACAGACTCATAGACTTAGAGAACGAACTTATGGTTACCAGCAGGGGAGGGTGCGGGCGGGATAGATTGGGAGTATGGGACTGACATACACACACTCCTATATTTAGAATGGATAACCAACGAGGACCTACTGTATAGCACCGGGAACTCTGCTCAATACTCTGTAATAACCTAAACAGGAAAAGAATTTGAAAAAGAATAGATACGTGCGTGTGCGTGTGTGTGTGTGTATGTATATGTATATCTATAACTGAATCACTCTGCTGTACACCTGAAACTAACACATTGTTAATCAACTGTACTGCAATATAAAATTTAAAAAGATGCATCAAATATTCTTGTTTGTAAGTATTCCGCATAGCTCTCATAATTCTTTACAGTAAGTGCTGTGGAGTTAGTAAATAAATAAATGGAGTGGGGGTGCATCAGTGTCCCCTTTTTGAACGGTTTTAATAAGTATTCCTAATTGCCCTTATTTATTCACTGTCATAAACAGTAAATATTGATTATAACAGCTAACTTGTATGGAGTGCCGGTCTGAACCGGGGCTTTCTATGGCTTGTTTAGTTTAACCCTCACGGTAGCCTAGGAGGCGGGCGTTCATGCTGCCTGTCAGGAGGCGGACCTGAGTGCCTCCTGTGTGCTGGGTGGGGGGAGTGTCCTAATGAACAAAACAACCATCGCTGGTGCCACACCCAGAGGAAAGACCGAGGGTCAGCAGCTGCTCCCCATTTGCTAATGACCACTGTGAGAAGGCTCTGGAAGAGACATCTGGGCCGCCTTGACAGTATATCACACAGGGCATGGGAAAGGGTGTCAAGGAAGAAATTAGCTTTGAAAAACCACCTTTGCAGCCTAAGCTGAGTAGGCAGAGAGAGAGCAGGAGTGTTTTAGGCTGAGGAGGCAGCATGTGGACGGCAGGTGGGCGAGTTCTAGGAGCAGAAACAGACCAAGTGTGGTTGGAATTCCGAGGTGCCTGGAGTGGGGTGGCTCAAGCTGAGGCTGGGGCTAGATCACACCAGGTCTTTCTGGCTGTGCTAAAGATTTTGTTCTTTCTCCTAAGAGCAGTGGGCAGCCTTTGAAGTGTTTTATGTGGAGGAGTCCCAAGAGGATTTACTGTTCAAAAAGAACACTTTGGCTGCTATGATATGGACAGTGGGTTTGTGATGTATGATATTTTCTATTGCCATATAATTTTTAGCAACCGTATTATCATCGGTCTGATAGAGGTGCTTAGATTTCTTAAACAGAAACCAAAAACTTAAAGAAATTCAGTCATAGGATTGGGGATGGGCGTTGAAAGGGTGGCATTGGGGAGAAGGAAGGGATGATTCAAGGCTTAGAAGTCAGAGCTAACTCCCACTTCCTTTTTGTCACGGTGTCCAGAAGACTGAGTTTGCATTTGAAGCAGTATATGTTGAACAGCTGACCCAGATTCATTAAAAATCTGAATTTGAGCTTCTTTCAATTCATAATAATGCTTGCCTCCATCCCCTCTGACCCCCGCGGACCACACGTAAGGGACTTACTGAAAGATTCCAAAGGCTTGATAGATGGATAAGACATGGTATGAGGAAGACAAGTAGAGATAAGCCTATTTTCATTTTATTTTACAATTTCTTTCCCTTTTATCTACCTCATGATGCCAATGAAAGTTAAGACAGCTACCTGGCATGCGCGTAGGTTGGTTCTTACAGCTACTCCATTATTTTCAGTTATTCATTTCTTTCTGACAATCCTTCAATAGGTTACCTACCTCCTACATTTTTACCCTAAAATACAGAATTTTACACCCCATATGTAGAATTGTAGTTCCATAAAAGGTACAGTTTTCCTAATTTTTTCTTTTAAATTTTAGTCTCAAGCAACAAACCTTTAAAACCAAATACTCGAAAACTGTTCTGCTCTTGAGTAAGTTAAAAATAATTAACTGAAAAATTTTAATATAAAGTTAAGGAGAGGTTGATTTCCATTAGCACAGAACTTCCTTTCATTTAACCTTCTTTGAATCTTTTCATGACTCAGAAGGAAAAAGAAAGGTAGGAAGTTTATAAAAACATTAATATATTTCATAATGCTTTCTGACTTCTAAAATGTATGAAAATTCTCTTACCGTGGGATCGTGACCCAGACTTGTGTGTTCAAATGATCATGCCCCTTTTTCCTTTGCTTAATTAATCCTGAGTGCAGCAAAGCTATAAAAATCACGAGTAAAGTGGGTTGTGTTTTGAGGTCTTTAATCATTATGAACAAAAATAAAATAGAAAAATTTCTCGGGATTTATCATGGGATACTATTTTACCTTGTGAGCATTTATACTTTTGCTTTTATTTCTAATCATGATTGTGATTTTGAGATTATTTCTTTATATAAACATTGATAAAGAAAAAGTTAATCATAGTAGTAATATTTTAACAGAATAATTTTTTTGTATTTGCCTAAGGAAGAAATAAAGAACTTTTTAAAAAATTCTTTTTAAAACAAAGCAAAATAAAACTGAGCTACTTTAAGCAGTTGCAGTGTTGTGGGAAAAGAAAAGCTCGGGCACGCATGCTTTTGATAGTAGACATTGTGACGTGTATGCTTTCTTAATAAAGTCTGACATTATCAAATTGATTAACTCAACATGGGGCCTAATCAGATTTAACTATGGTTGGCAGCTGTACGCTAGAAGAATAGTAATACAGAGGGGGAATGAAATTAGCTTTTTAATCAGCTGTATTAAATACAGAACTAAAAAATGTATCAAAGGTGTTCATTATTTCACAGCAACATGTAAAACTGTTGTATTTCACATAGTAGCCTTCCCAAATCTATGCTGACTTATATTTTCAAAGATTGACTACTGCCAAAAGCTAGGCGTGCTAATTAGACTTTCATCTGATAATTGATGGTGTGGGTTTCAAGCATTTATGATTTCCTGCAGGCTTCAAAAGTCAACATTTGTATCCATATATCGTATTTACCGTGTAAACCTCAGACTAACCCAACCCATCTAAGAACTAGAACCCAAACCACTGATGCCTTTTCCTAGGATCAACATAAATATTTCTCTAAGAAATTTGTCATTGCAGAAAGAGTTGTTTTCCTTTTTGCTTTTAAAAAAATATAATCATGAAAAGTTAATAAATGATGCATGAGAAAGAGTCCCAAATTAAGGGGTTGTAATTGAGTCTGATTCTGCTAGGAACTGTCGCTTGAGCCTTAGAGGTTATTTAGACAGTAAGTGCCTGCTGTGTGCAGGCTATTCAGGGCTCTACAGTTTTGACCAAAACAGCAAAGATGCCAGCTTCTTTCAAAACAGTGTTTTGATGTGCTGAGAATCCCTGTTGAGGATAGCAGGCATTAATTAACCTGTGAGGACTAATCTTCACCCACTGAGAAACAGGCATGACAAAAATAGTCTGAATTTCTAAATTGTGTTGCGTAAAGTGTATGCACAGAATTTTCTACTCCACTAGGTGTGGCATCCAGCTTTTAGTCAGTGTTCTAAAGCTATTGAGCTAATAAAACTGTGAGTATTCAAATATTACCCAGTCAAATGTTATCATTTGGAATTAAGGTAACAAAACAGCTGATAAGTGAGTGGAAAGGTACGCAAGTTATGTGGAGCAATTTTCACCCTCTGGGAAAAGAATAACTGCGTTTCAGAGAGCAATTTTCAAATAAATGTGCATTAAAGTGTACTTAGATGCCATGTATGTTAACACATAATCATGTTAAATGCATGTATGAGAAAGTGTATATTACATTTCTCATGTTGCTTAAGATTTCTGACTTAATTAGTACAGTGTCATGACTAGTTTTAATTCAGAAAGTTAAATATATTTAATTTAGGAAAAAGAAGCCATAGCTGTCATTTTAAGAAGGTACAGTAGTGCCCAACAGGTTCTCATTGTAAGATAGTATAATTTTTAAAGGTTTGGTGTAAGTCCCTGAATACATTCAATTAGATAACTTACTCAAACTTAACCTTAACTATGATTTTGCAGATGAGAATGAGAGTTAAAAATAGTCCGGGTCCGCGAGGGATTATCTTGAGGAGTTTTAAGTGCCTGTAAACAGTAGCTTATAATAAACGTGTATTTAGCTGTCACGATAGCCTTGTTTTAACGTATAGTATGTCTGGGACGTGTTGTAGGTACGCAGAAGCATTTGTTAAATTATATGTATGCTTCCTAGGTGTAGCTTCCAAAAGATATTGAGCAGTTGTTTAACTGCACTAAATTATAAATAGTAATCAAGTGATCAATAATTTATGAAATCTGAAACTAATTTGGAACAAACGGAATTGATTTGTGGTAGAGTTCAGCAATAAATTTTGCATAAATATGCTATTATAACCGGAATTGCCAAAATCCTACCAGTATAGATCCAGGCATAGCAATATTAGACGTGATTTATGACTTTTGATAGTTTAAGCAGATATTCACCCATTCATTTTGTGATTTTTTTTTTTTTTTTTGGATCACGTAGTGATAAATCATTCAGTGTACTAAATTGTTACTTTTTAACATTATTGGAATTTACATACACTCTACTGATCAGATCTTGAGTCACTGGGTAAGTTTTTAAAGGTAGGAGGTTGGGAAGAAACAAATTCACCGTTTAATTTATTCTCTATTATAAACGTGGTTTTAAAACAACTGTCATTTTAAAAACTTGTATTATTCTTTACAGGTAATAAGTCGACACATTCTGTTCAGTAGTTGAAGTGTCATCTGGGGAAATGCTTACCCTTCTCTCCTCAGTACCTCTGTCACCACTGGCTCACTGATGCCTTTCATTCACCTATTAGGAGGCCATAAATGCGGATAAGCCTGGGAGAGAAAACATGTTCAACTTACCGCCATATTAAGATTCAAATCATTGATACCAAATTCCTTTTCGTAGGAGGCTTTGGTAGAGAAGAGAGCACAGGGGGACAGGGTGGAGCTTGTAGCAAAGGTAGGCCATGGGTTCCAAAGATAAAATAACTTGCCACAGCGTATTCTAAAACCTTGCCAAGGGCAATCCCTGTGATTAAGTTCCATTATAAAACCGTTCGGGGAGGTTATTTTTTCTTTAACTTTCACCTGCAACTCTTTCTGGTATTCAGTGTTGCACCCCTAAGTGTAGTTTGTTAACGGTGGGAATTTTGTTGGTGCTTATTTTCTTTGGGAAATGTAAATGTTGTGCATATACTGTAGTCCCCCATAACTGTTACAGGGAAGAGCTGATAGCGATCAGGATCCCTTTGGTGCCACTTGAACTGGGGAGCTTGGAGGCATCATGAGTGAGACTAGACATGGGCGCCCAGTCTCTTTGGTCCTGCTTTGTTTCACATTTTGCGCTCTTTTTTTCCATCTGTAGTTGGCAGCTGACAAGTGTTGAGGCTGCCGTTTTCTTCGGAAGCCTCTTGGCCTGCCAGCAGCCCCGATGGCCCATTTGTCTTATGTGCTCAGAAGTGCTGCCTTCTTTTAGTGGCGTTGGCCACAGTTGTCCTAACACGCTGCTTGGCATGTAACCCTGCTTGGGTTCAGTTCGTATTTGTTGCATAAAGGAGTTAATACCGGAGACCCAGCTTCTTTGTTTCTGCTTCGTAGTCTCCTTTTCCGTTTTTACTGATTCTGTTTTTCTTCGTTCACGTTACCTTCTCTCTTATTTTATGCTCAGAATTCCCATAGAGGGTCACATGGGTCAGTTACCATCAAACCTGGGGTGACCAGAGTTCTCACACCAGCTATCCCCAAGAGCTCTGGTTTCTCTTCTGTTCAACCCTTGGTGGGTTGCTTTTGACTAGGGTGTGGAGTCCTATTCTAATTGGCTGTGTTTTGGGTGAATGGCTGGCCTGACCCAGCGCTTACGCAGTCAGTCACTCGTGTGTGGGCAGGGATTACTGTGGTTGGCCGTTAGTAGAGTTTGAATGGAAAAATGTATTTTATCTTCTAAACATGCTATTTATTTATACATTAACTGAGAAATGTTAGTTTTTATGGGGGATATATTACATGGAAAGCATGTATTCTTGTATTATGAAGGTTAAAAGTAAAACTTTTAATGAAAAAGTTGTATTTTTGTCTAGAGGAAAAGTTTTTGAAGATTTCATTTTTATTTTAGGTATACCTACTTATATCCACTTATAGCTACTTACATCCACTTATATTGTAGGTATATCAATATATACACCTTTAGGTATATCTATTTGTATACATTATGAGATGTCTTCATGATACTAAAAAATACAGTTGTGGTCCAACATTAATAAAGCTAAATGCTTTACAAACAATTTTCTATAATTTATTTTTATTTTTTAAAATTAATTAATTTTATTTTTGGCTGCGTTGGGTCTTCATTGCTGCACGCGGGCTTTTTCTAGTTGCGACGGGCGGGGGCTACTCTTTGTTGTGGTGCGCGGGCTTCTCATTGCGGTGGCTTCTCCTGTTGCGGAGCACGGGCTCTAGGCGCGCGGGCTTCAGTAGTTGTTTCACGTGGGCTTTAGTAGTTGTGGCACATGGGCTTAGTTGCTCTGTGGCTTGTGGGATCTTCCCAGACCAGGGCTTGAACCCATGTCCCCTGCATTGGCAGGCAGATTCTTAACTGCTGAGCCACCAGTGAACTCCCTAATTTGTTTTTAATGTTAAGAATAAATAACCAGAAAATCTTGTGAATAGAAAACTTTTTTTTTCAACTATACTTCAATAAAATAAATAAATTTATAAAAACTTCCTGAAAATTTCATTAACAGTGACATAAATCTGTTAAATCCCTTAGAAATCTAAGAAATACAGAATAATTTGAATTATTTTTATTGAAGAAGTAGATACAGGCCAGATTTTCAAAAGTAGGTTTATTGTTTATTAATAAAGTACTCAATTTATTGAGTACCTCCTTTGTGTCACAGATACTTTGGCTGTAGTTTTAATTCAGTCTTCAAAATGATCCTGGAAGCTTGAGGGAATTATCTAAATTTTGTAGGTGAAACTCAGATTTTGGGATGTGGTCGCTTGCTCTCAAAGCTTTGTAACCAGCAAGGAAGAGACAGCAGATCTCCATCTTTTTCCAAAGCCCAGCCCTCTCCTCTATGCCGTGTGTAATTTCTACTGTCCTGTGCACGTGGCTACTTTGCAATGAATAAAATTTTAAAACTTGTATCACTGTTGGAGACTCTGAGAAATTTCTCATTACATTGTGTTTTACAAGCTTTCCTCTAGGTCCTCCTGTCATCCCGGTAGAGTTGACGGTGGATCATTGTTCATTGTAATGAATTAAGTATAACCATTGCTCTAATGACACAGCCTTAACTTTTAATGTAATTATGTATCAGCTTCTATCCTGTTGTAAAAAGTTTTCTCTGCTCTTCTCCCACCAGACTGATACAAGCAAAAGCACACACATAAAATTCTCATGTTGATAGCTGATAAATTTATAGGGCTTTTTATAGGAGATGATACCCCACCAAGTTTGAGTTCACTTTATCTGAGTTGTGAATAAAATTTGCTTTGTATACTTAACAGTAATACTGTATTTGATTAACCCAAGCCTTGTATTCTACAGTGTGAAATTTAGAGTTTTATCCTCTTTCAGGATAAAAATTCTGGTTTTATATGCCAACAAAAAAAACTAAAGTGAACTTAAAAAGTAGAGTCTGTGTATTGTCAAACTAGTGAATATGAAAATAACTGGGTTCAGCTTGTTATTCTAAACACATATTACATAATCATTTATAGAAGCCTTGATTAAAAAAATGCAACAGTGAATTAGTTTAGTAATGAACTAGGTTAGTTTGTAGGCAAAAGGCTCTGGTCAGGATGAGATTTAGAGCTGTAAGATATACATTAGTATATCAGAATTGGCAGAAACTTAGATAGGGCTAAAGTTCATGTTTTGTCAGATTGAATGGTAGCCAAATGATCCCAGAGGTGGGTCTAAATTGTCAGGATAGTTTAAAAAGGCTGATTTTTTGTCGGTAAAATTCTTATCTAAAGAGAAGTTAATAACGCCACCCTCTATGTCCACGCTTGAGAATGCAGATTAATACGTGATGGATCCACAGTGCCTCTGAGGCAACCAGTACAAATGTTTTTCTTTCCAGAAAGTTGAAACTTAGTTGTTTCACAGATAAAACTCAGGCTTTAAAAAGTGGTCACTTGCTCCCCAAATTTGTAACTAGCAAGCGGGGGGGAGCTGAGACTTGAAGAACCCACCTTCGTCTTATTCCAAAACACATGCTCTTTCCTCTGTATTGTGTGGGGCTTGAAGCAAATGCCAAATCTGCCAATTTGCAAGATTTCAGACCCGAGATCAGTGGTCCTCGCAGTGTGATCTCCAGGCCAGCAGCTTGAAATGTCACGTGGAAACTTGTCAGCAGCACAGATGATCAGGCTGCACCCCACACCACTGAAACAGAAACTCTGGGGGTGGGACCAGCAGTCTGTTTTAACTGGCCCTCCTGGTATTTCTGATGCACGCCAGAAGTTCAGGAATCGCTGCCCTAGGTATCTTTGCGACTTGAAACCTTAAGAATGCAGATGAGAGGGGTTCTGTACAATGTAGGGCTGTTCCTACTTAGAGTGGTGTTAGGAATAAACCCATTTTGTGACTAGTTGATTATAATTCAGGTGCAGTCTGAATTAATAACACTCCAACTCCAATTCTCTGTAGGGAAAATTAAAAAAAAATAATCCAAATAGTAAATTTGATCAAAATTTGGTTTATCTGGTTTACAATTTTTTTTTTTAATAGCCATCAGTCATAATGTTTCTATTTTAGACTTAGCCATGTTGAGGGAATTAGAATTTGGGTAAGAACTATATAATATTTATGTGTTATGAAACATAAATATAAAAAACAAACAACTGTTTTTTACACTGAAGAGAAGTTACAATATTTAATTTTAATGAAGTGTATGTGATTTTAAAATAATCTCTTATTGGCCTTACCTGTGCTAATAAAATATTTGGACATTTTATCAAGAGATTTTGTTAAAATAGTGTAGGATGATTTTATTCTTTCCCAATGCTTTGGTGAAGAATATTTGTTTGAACTGACTGGATATTTGATGATATTAAGAAATTATTATTTGTGTAAGTATGTGTAAGAGAGGGGGTGATACTTTGCGTATGTTTAACAGGGGGAGTATTTGTCTTTTAAAGTTAAGGCATAATTTCATCTGTAAATATTTCAATATGTATCAGGGATTTGCTTTAAAATAATTGGAGTGGAGGTAATGAGAATTAATACATGGGGGTAGAATGGAAACGTGGTCAGTTGTGAATTGATAATTGTTGAAGCTGAATAAAGGGGGCTGTGGTCTGAATGTTTGTGTGTGTCCCCCCACTTATTCCCCCTTCCCCACGGTATGTTGAAATCCTAGTGCCTGACGTGAGGAATTAGGAGGTGGGACCTTTGGGAGGTGCTTAGGTCCTGAGCTTGGAGCCCACATGAATGGGGTTAATGGTCATAAAAGAGACCCCACAGAGCTCCCTAGACCCTTCCACCCCGTAGGATGCAGCCGCTACCCTGGGAGGCGCTGACTCTCACCAGAATGCCACCATCCTGGTGCCGTGATCTTGGACATCCCAGCATCCAGAACTGGAAAGAATTAATTTCTGTTGTTTATAAGCCACCCCGTCTTCCCAGTCTAGGTACTTGTTACAGCAGCCTAAAGGGACTAAGATAGTAGTATATAAGGGCATACTCTTTTCTCTTCAAGTATGCTAGTAATCTTTTATTTTTATATTTTATTTGTATTTAAAATAAAATATCTTTAAAGTTGGAAAGAAAAAACCCACCGTTGATACTAGCTCAGCAGCCTCCTCACACAGTGAAAGTTTGTTACTTGACCTTCCTGGATTGCAACTCATCTCTTAAACAATTTCCAAGCTCTCTAAGTGGCTGGATGAGAAACAATAATGAAAAATAAAAAAAGAAATAATCAGGCAGGCATACCATCAGGATAGCTCTGTAATTAATCGCTGATGTGGGGAGATGCTGGCATTTACTTGTGCGTAAAACAGGTGTTCAAGAAATGTCTTAAATATTGATAGATGCATTCTCATCTCCGTGAAAATTAATGTGTTGTCAAAGCTGCAATAAGCAGAAAAGAAATAAATATTGGAAAGAACGTAGATCAGCTTTCATGTTATGATATTCTTAGTGTTGTAAGAGTCTACTTATTAAAAAGTGAAAGAAACCCTACTTCTCAAGGAAAAAAATAATGTTAACCGAAAACTTTTCTGAGCAAGAAGCAGTTGGACACGTTGCCACTGCCTGATGCAATTTTTCAAATGTGATGTATGAATAGAAATTAACAAACAAAAGCAATCAGGAGGAAAAACTATTAAAACCATCACTTTAAAATACCACATGATGCTGCCATAAACGTAAAACATAGGGTCCATTTCCAGACGCCATGTTTAAAACATCTTTTTGATTGTTTACAGTTCTCCCTTTATATGTTTAAATACACACATTAGCTGAAGACTGTGGTATTTTAAATGCTTCTTATTCAGTTTTAAAATGTCCAAGTATTTCTTAATATATAGTTAAACTTAAGTTATGAAACTGTGAAGAAATGGCAGGTGCCACTGGCATTACAATAAAGCCTTTTATGATCAAATTGTAATAAATTGTTTTATTTAAAATTTCTACTTTAGGAACATAATAGTTCTGTAAAAGTGATTTTCCTTACTGTGATAAAATTTTTCTTTAAAATACAATTATATTTTTGCATAAAGAAGATTGATAGACTCTCTAATTTCTCTTGTGATGTGTGTGTATGTGTGTATTCAAAATTGACTAAAAGAGGACTCGTTGAAATATTTCTAAAGGAAAATCTGAGTTCACAAAAAAGGTGAACATAAAAGACATTTCAAGTCAAACCACCCAATGAAAGGTGGGTTTTAGAAAATATGCATAAGAATAATTTGCCAGAACAAAATCCAAATATGTGTTTACTCTGCTGAGCAACTACAAGGTACTAGCTGCTGTATCTAGTTAGGTCAGTACAATAAATGAGGGGGCACTTAATCTAGACTGTGGGATGGTTCTTGAAGCTGTTCAGGCCACATAGCACCCAAGGTTTGCAGTCTCTACTGGTCTAGATCACTGTTCCTCAAACTTGAATGTAGGTGAGAATCATCAGGAGATCTCGATAAAAATGAAGATTTTGTTTTTAGGAGGTCTGGAATGGAACCTGAGGTACTGCATTCCCAGATGATTCCAGTGTAGGTCTGAAGACCACTCTTTGAATAGGAAAGGATAGGATTATCATAGTTGTGATTTAGTATTGAAAATCTCAGGTAACATATGATTATAGATAATATATTTCCACTGACTTTAAAATATGTACTTTAAAAAAATGTTATTTATTTATTATTTATATAGCAGGTTCTTATTAGTTATCTATTTTATACACATCAGTGTATACATGTCAATCCCAATCTCCCTATTCATCCCACCCCACTCCCACCCTGCTTTCACCCCTTGGTGTCCATACGTTTGTTCTCTACATCTGTGTCTCTATTTCTGCAGTTGCAAACCAGTTCATCCGTACCATTTTTCTAGGTTCTACATGTATGCTTTAATATATGATATTTGTTTTTCTCTTTCTGACTTCACTCTGTATGACAGTCTCTAGGTCCATCCACGTCTCTACGAATGACCCGGTTTTGTTCCTTTTTATGGCTGAGTAATATTCCATTGTATATATGTACCACATCTTCTTTATCCATTCGTCTGTCGATGGGCATTTAGGTTGCTTCCATGACCTTGCTATTGTAAATAGTGCTGCAATGAACATTGGGGTGCATGTGTCTGTTTTGAATTATGGTTTTCTCTGGGTATATGCCCAGTAGTGGGATTGCTGAGTCATATGATAATTCTATTTTTAGTATTTTAAGGAACCTGCATACTGTTCTCCATAGTGGCTGTATCAATTTACATTCCCACCAACAGAGCAAGACGGTTCCCTTTTCTCCACACCCTCTCCAGCATTTGTTGTTTGTAGATTTTCTGATGATGCCCATTCTAACCGGTGTGAGGTGATACCTCATTGTAGTTTTGATTTGCATTTCTCTAATAATTAGTGATGTTGAGCAGCTTTTCATGTGCCTCTTGGCCATCTGTATGTCTTCTTTGGAGAAATGTCTATTTAGGTCTTCTGCCCATTTTTTAAATGGATTGTTTGTTTTTTTAATATTAAGCTGCATGAGCTGTTTATATATTTTGGAGATTAATCCTTTGTTGACTCGTTTGCAAATATTTTCTCCCATTCTGAGGGTTGTCTTCGTCTTGTTTATAGTTTCCTTTGCTGTGCCAAAGCTTTGAAGTTTCATTAGGTTCCATTTGTTTATTTTTGTTTTTATTTCCATTTCTCTAGGAGGTGGGTCAAAAAGGATCTTGCTGTGATTTATGTCATAGAGTGTTCTGCCTATGTTTTCCTCTAAGAGTTTTATAGTGTCTGGTCTTATATTTAGGTCTCTAATCCATTTTGATTTTATTTTTGTGTATGGTATTAGGGAGTTTTCTAATTTCATTCTTTTACATGTAGCTGTCCAGTTTTCCAAGCACCACTTATTGAAAAGACTGTCTTTTCTCCATTGTATATCCTTGCCTCCTTTGTCGTAGATTAGTTGACCATAGGTGTGTGGGTTTATCTCTGGGCTTTCTATCCTGTTCCATTGATCTGTATTTCTGTTTTTGTGCCAGTACCATACTGTCTTGATTACTGTAGCTTTGTAGTATAGTCTGAAGTCAGGGAGTCTCATTCCTCCAGCTCTGTTTTTTTGCCTCAAGATTGCTTTGGCTATTCGGGGTCTTTTGTGTCTCCATACCAATTTTAAGATTTTTTGTTCTAGTTCTGTAAAAAAACGCCGTTGGTAATTTGATAGGGATTGCATTGAATCTGTAGATTGCTTTGGGTAGTATAGTCATTTTCACAATATTGATTCTTCCAATCCAAAAACATGGTACATCTCTCCATCTGTTTGTTGTCATCTTTGATTTTTTTCATCAGTGTCGTATAGTTTTCTGAGTACAGGTCTTTTACCTCCTTAGGTAGGTTTATGCCTAAGTATTTTATTCTTTTTGTTGCAGTGGTGAGTGGGATTGTTTCCTTAATTTCTTTTTCTGATCTTTCATTGTTAGTGTATAGGAATGGAAGAGATTTCTGTTTATTTTGTTAAAATATGTACTTTAAAAAAATTGTTTTCTTGGGCTTACAAAATATCATTGGCTTATGGCTGCTGCTAGCCTCTGCCGTATCTTTGCTGATTGGGTACATATGCTCCTTGAGGTAGATACATAGCTTGGCCGGCCACAAGGCCTTCATGAGTTAGAAAAAGATGCCTGCCCTCGGTATATGGAACCCTGCACAGTCAGGCTTGAACCTAAGCCCGCACTCACTCCCTGGGCCAAGAGGCTTTGTGCAGTATACAGACTTGCAAGTTACTAGATGATTCTGCCTTGTTTGACCTCTGAGTACAAAGTTACAAAACAGTGTGAAAAGACATTTCAAATAATCATAATACTATGTAATAATTAATATATATATAATTACATATTATATATGTGATAACAAAATCAACTGCTCAAAAAGTGTATAAGCTAAGCAAGAAATCTTACCTTTTCATGTGTTGTAATAGTAGGATTTTCCTCTACCATTTTAATATACTTGCTATAAAAATGAATACTGTTGCTGCCCAGGCTAACTAAAATGCAGAGCACATATACATATATAAGCAACATACTGTTGACCATGGTAACTTAGACGATAGCCACATCCACAGATTTGTAATCTAGGGAAGTGGTTCTCAAATTTATGGTATCATGCAAAATGAGAAAAATAAGCTAATGTAGTGAGGTTTTCATATTTATAAATTTATTTAAGGGACTTTTCATCATTTATTACTATTTTTTGGCGTTAAAGTGTCTTCTTTGTGAAACAGTGTTGGGAATATATTACGGGTATATTTTTGTGTGTGTGCTTGTGGGAAGGCATGCATACCCATGCTACTTCTTTTCCTGGCTTTTTTTTTTTTTCCCCAAAGGGAGAAACAGCTTCTCTTCCTGGCCTTTAAGAAAGAAGAGGAATACCAAGGCTGAGCCTGGTAAAATTTGGAAGTAGATAAAATGATAGCATTCTTTTACTTTTCTTACCTCTCAGAGATCCTCTCACCTGTCTCCTAGGTGCCTCATAAATGGTTGCCAACTCTCTTTGTTGCACTATGTCATGAAAATTCACCAAGTCCTGGGAGCAGTCCAGGCCTTGAGAATAACCTCCTGCTACCTGGAAGTAGCATGGTGGCTAAGTTCCTGCCTTGCCCCTTAATAGCTGCGTAGCCATTACGTAACCTTGACAAAGCTATGTGACCTATTTGTGCGTCTTTTTATTCATATTTAAAACCAGGATAATACTACATCCCTCCTGTGGTGCTTGTGATTATTAAACGTCTGGCACAGTGCCAGTCACATAATAAGCACTCAGCTGCTTTATTGTCCTCCCCCTAATTTCAGCTGTTGCGTGGAAAGCAACAGATTACATAAAAATTCACATCCCTCCCCCAATTCTGTTTCAGTCCCTGTCTGTGTGATCCGCTTTCCAGGTAATTCTTCTATTTAAGACATTACCCTGTGTTATACTTAAGACATTATTCTAAAGATCCTCTCAGAGTAAACTTCATCTTGGACCTGGCCTAGCCACTAAGGATTGATTATATGTTCTCCTACACATGAGCGGGCAGAGATATTGACTTGTTCACTTTGTTTAACGCTGTATCTACAATGCCTAACAGCGCCTTCAGTGTGTGGTCAAACCTCATGTTTTATGAGATAACATAGTCTTTTAAAAAACTTGAGAGCAAACATTGGTTCTAGGTGTGTTACAGAGACCTTAATGGTGAATTCACCGACGTGTAAGAAATTAATCACCTGTGAGTATTCTTCCCACGGCTTGTTAAAACAGATCAAGTGAGCTACATTTACATCATAATCTTATTCCCTGGTGTAAAAATTTTTTGATTCAACTTTAGCAGTCATATAATAATGTTTCTTTTGAATTAAGAAACATAGTTCTTAGGCAGCGAGGATGCTCATAAGTATAATCTATAAAGTAGAAACGTGTTTTATTTACCTTGAATAATTTACTAAGCACTGAATAAAAATGCTAAGAAACTATCCACAATAATTGTGCAGCGATCTTATTTTTGAGTGAGGCATTTTCAACTATGTGTTAGTAGAAGAAAACACTTAAATGTCCTTGGTAAAACATTATTCGCAGCATCACGATAGGTATAAAGCAGTTCTTCCTGAGTCGTAATGATAAATCAGTGTCTGGTTAAACTAGGAAAAACACTGGTATTTAGCATATGCTTTTTCCTGATGTAAGCTGTACATGTGGTCAACTGATTTTGTAATAGTAGATTATTTGACATAGATCTATTGATGAGAAACCGTGATTTTCAATGGTGTGATGTTATCCTCTACCTTCCTTGATTATGATCTTAGATGACTCTACCAGAACAGAAAAGATAATCCAGAAATGACTTATCTGATTTCCATTGCTCTTTATCGTCTGTGTTCCGTTCAGAGTACAGGGGGTTTGGCGTATCTTTCAATTTCGTCATTATCTGCTCTAAAGGTATTCTGTTCAAATATGTTATGACCATAACTATAGCCAGGAAGGTAATTATTGTCTCAGTCTACAAAATTGCTCTCTAAAGCCAGTCACTCTACTGAATGCAGAAACTTCGTTGTTTCCATCTGCTTGAGACTGAGTGTAAAACCACTTCTCACAGCTGCCCCCTCACTCTTTGCCGTTCAAATGTATATAAATACCTGCAGTTAAAAATAAGCATCGTATAAACCTGCTTACGTGCAATATCCGTCTCTCTTTTGTTGTTATTGCCATCTTCCCCTTCTCTAGCCCTTTTAAAATTCACCCACTGTGGGATGGCTTCTGCAGATCAGCTGAGTCTCCTCTCAGAGGCTGTCAGTAACCTCCTTCTCGCTAAATTCGAGTGTCCGCTTTTGCTCACCGAAGTCATCTCCTGCCTTGATTTCTGCAGTACTGTGCTTATCTCTGATACTTCTTTCTTGGTCCCTCTGCTGGTTTCCTTTCGTGCCTCAAAGGCTTTTCTAAGGCAGAGGCCCTAATCCCCTGCTTCTGTCTGCTTTAGGCTTGCGCAGTCCGCCAAAGAGGCCTCTGTCAGTGATGTGAAGGAATGAATGGGCCAGGTTAGGGACACAAGTAGTAAGAAAGCAGATCCCTGTCCAGAAGGAACACCGCTGTTTGGCTTACTTTCCTGTGTGGGAAAGGAAGGTCTACTGTAATCAGATCTTCTAATTAAGAAAAGTATGAGAAGTCTAAATATTTATATGAAATATTCCAGATTTTGAATGTTGGCAGTCAGTTGAAGTTTGGGAATACCCAGACGAGAGGGGGTTGGCACGGTACGCTGATTGGAAAGGGGTTGTGTCGCTGGGACACTGCACAGCCATGTAGTCTACGTTATAATATGCACCACTTGTACTACCATAAGGAGTGTTCTTAGAGAGTGCCTGCAGGCTGTATTTTCACAGCCAGTGCATATTTTTGAATTTGAATATATGTATATTGTTTGGGGGTGACAGAGAGGAAAGGTTGATGGAGACGGTAGGGGTAGATGTCCCCCAAGCCACTCTTCCTGCCACAACTATTGGAAGCTGATTTTTTTTTTTTTCTTTTTTTAAACCACAGTCCAAGCAATATGACTATGGACCTCTAAGTTGTAACCTCAGCTCTGAATCTTGGAGAGCTTATATATTCTCCTAGCTTCCAACATTTAAATAGAAAGTAGAAAACTGAAATTCTGGTTCCTGTTCCAGAAAGTTTTAGCTGGTGACCTGGGAGTCACAGTTCGTTGGCCATCGGTTGGCTCCACTTTGAATTGGAGGCAAGTACTTATCTACCTCAGAATGATAGGGCAGCTCAGCTCAAGGACCTTTCCAGTTCGAAAATTTATGATTCTCGTATTCTCAGTCTCTTTCTCGTCTGACCTCTCACACTAGGTCTCATGTTATGTTTCCGACCACTTTTGGAACATGTTGCTACTTCAGTGTTTCTTTTCTTGGCCAGTTTAAAATTAGCATGTCTCAAATTGAACTCAGTTTTTTCCCAGTCTAGTTCCTTTCTGTTTCTTTGTCTTAATCATTTTCCTGATAAATCAGACTTGTGAGAAGTTGCTGATTCACGTCCCTCCATACTCCTGTCCTTTGGCCCAGGACTTCCCGAGACCTGGCAGCCACACGTTGCTCTGTAGCTTATCTCCATGGCTCTGGTCTCTCTGTGTCCATGATGCCCTTTCCAGCCATGTCCAGTCTACTGTCAACAAAGCTCTGACCGTTCTACTTCTCTTTTCAGAAACGCCAGTGGTTCTGATTAGGTAGGAACCTACTAGATATATTTCTCTTTCAGATTTTCAGAGACCCTGTAATCTTATCCTTACCCTAGCCAACTGTATTTCCCACTATGAAATAGTTATTACTCCGAGTTAGGAAGACGCTTTATTACTGATTATGTCTCCTGTCTCATGTCATTGTCTGTTACTCGTCTAGCAAAATCCCCCTCATCCTTAACAGCCTAATTTCATGCTTTCTGGGAATCTCCTCTGGTGACTCTAGCTCATACTGACTTCTTTCTTTGAATTTCTGTTACATCTAATGAGTGCTATATGGCTTATCGCTTAAAATCTTAGATACTTTTGGAGCTGGGAAGTATCTTAAAGATCAGCTCATCTGTGCATTTTATAAATGATAGAAAATTTGCAACTTGCCCTCGATCATATTAGTTAATAGCAAAGCGCAAACTTCCTATGTGGTTTGGCCAGGGTAGTGTGAAAGCGGCTGTAGACAATACTTAAAACTAATAAATGTGCTTGTTTTCCAATAAAACCTTACCAGAATTATGGCTTATGGGCTGTAGTTTGCTAACCTGTTCTAGAATATTACTAACAACTGTCCTAGCAATTTTTTTCCCTTTTATGTTGGTTTTAGAACCAACACATTAAACACACAGACACACACACACGTTTTTAAAAACTCTTAACTTTTCTTTGAATTGTCATCAGATAAAGAAGGAAGGGCAATTTACTTTTTATTATGAGGTACAAATTGTCACGTTTAATTCAACTTCAGAAGTCATACAGTAATGTTTCTTTTCAGTTGAGAAACATCGCCCTTAGGTAATAAGGAAGCTTTTAAGTATACTCTGTATAGTAGATCCATGATCTGCATAAATGTGGGGTGATGCCATTCCAGTGACTAGTGTAGGATTTTAAATCACAGAATTATTGTTTTTCCTCATCCTCCAGATACTTGGAATAAAACAAAAGTAAGTTACTGAACCAGGTGTCACAACAACTTATTACTGGAGCTAGAAGCAGAACTGTGTAACTCAGTCTATCTACTAAAGCCTGTTGAGGTACAGCAGTCAGATTCTGACCACTCTTGGCCATGAAGATCCCATGGCTCTCCTAATGGGAGTGAGACTGCTAACCCGTTCATTCTTGCCACGGCCCAGCCACCAGAGGGTTATGCTTTCAGTCTTGCCTGAACTCCCTCTGTAGAATGCAGTCATCTGAGCTGGATTCTAGCCAGGGCACTGACTGGGCTTACTAGCACCCCTACTCGAAAGGGGTCTCCTTATCTTGATTCCTTGACTGTTGAGCAATTTCATTTCTGCTGTTCAGCAGCTAAGTACTGTCCTCCGTGGAAGAATTGGCACTTTATGTTCAGTGTAGCGTATATTTGGTCTCACTGTTTACTTTGTGTAAGAACAGAACTGACCGTGGGCATGTCAGAGATGTAAACATGATGACATTGTAGCAAAAGGGTTAAATATTTTCAAATAAAGACATTGGAATCAACCGTAGAAACATAGAGACCTTTAAAGTTTTTGACAGTCAAAACCCACTGTTTTATGCCACGTTATTTTTTTTAATAGTGATAATCTTTTAAAAATTAATTATTTTTATCTTTGGCCGCATTGGGTCTTCGTTCCTGTGCACGGGCTTTCTCTAGTTGTGGCTAGTGGGGGCTACTCCCCGTTTTAGTCTGTGGGCTTCTCATTGCGGTGGCTTCTCTTGTTGCGGAGCACGGGCTCCAGGCGCGCGGGCTTCAGTAGCTGTGGCTCGCGGGCTCTAGGGCGCAGGCTCAGTAGCTGTGGCTCGCGGGCTCTAGAGCGCAGGCTCAGTAGTTGCGGCGCACGGGCTTAGTTGCTCTGCGGCATGTGGGATCTTCCCGGACCAGGGCTTGAACCCGTGTCCCCTGCATTGGCAGGCGGATTCTTAACCACTGCGCCACCAGGGAAGTTCCTATGCCACATTATTAAATCAGCAGTTCTCAAGCTTTTTCGTCTCAGGACTTTACACTCTTAAAAATTATTGGATTATATCTATCAATATTTGCCGTATTAGGAATTAAAACACAGTTAAAATACACTTACTTTTAAATACACTTATTTTTTAATTTTTTAGAAATAGCAACAGTAAACCCACCCTGTGTTAGCATAGATTTTATGAAAAATATATATTAAATATATTCTGAAAAATCTCTGGACAAGTGGCATTGTTTTACATTTTTGCACATCTCTTTAATGTCTGATTTACTAGACCACAGCTGAATTCTACTTTTGTAGAATGTTGTTATATGTTTTGTTTTTTTTTTTTTTTTTTGCGGTATGCGGGCCTCTCACTGTTGTGGCCTCTCCCATTGCGGAGCACAGGCTCCGGACGCGCAGGCTCAGCGGCCATGGCTCACGGGCCCAGCCGCTCTGCAGCATGTGGGATCTTCCCGGACCAGGGCACGAACCCGTGTCCCCTGCATCGGCAGGCAGCCTCTCAACCACTGCACCACCACGGAAGCCCTATATGTTGTTTTACTTAAAGTATATGAAGAAAATCCTCACACACATAAATATAGTAGGAAAAAGGAAGAATGTTTTAACAACTTTTTCAGATGATTGTGGATTTTTTTTTGATAATACACCAAAAGTTGACAAATAGTAATTTTTATACATTAATTGCCATGTGGAGTCTAAAACTGTATCAGTGGACTTTTCCTGCTATGTTACATTAAAATCCACTGGTCTGTCTTACATTTTCCACGCATGCATTCATTCACTTATTCATTGGGTATGTGTTTGTGTGTATGTGCACGCGCGTTCACATGCGTGTTTAATTTCTATTTTTTTCTTGTATTTTCAATGAATCCTTTACCCATGCATGATTTTGTAACATCAAGTATTGGTCATTTGGGAATTATTGACTCTCTGAGTTTCGCTAAGCTTCCAAATGTTGATACATTTCATTATACAATATCAAAAAATATCAATTCTCTAATATCAACACTGATTGCATCAAAAATCTTTTAAGTATTGACAGCAGATGTGTTTTCCAAAATTCTGATGTTTTGCTCTAAAGGTCAGATTTTATCACTGGCTACAAATAACTTTAAGTTGGTTTTCTTGATATGACAAGCTCATTTAGTTATTATTTTTAGAAAATACCTGCTATATGCTCAAGTCTGGATCAGCATACTTTATCTGTCATTCTTTCAAGGAAAAATGGTGTTCCATGAAAAAAACAGCTAATTCAGCTTGCAGCTCTGACAGATACACAAGTGCTTTGCGTCAACACAGCCATCGCATTTAGGTATGCAGTAGAAATGCTTTATGCAAGCTCCAGGGTCAATATTTAATGCTTCTAATAGTTTTTACTGCTTTTATCAAGAACAGATGAAGCCGATTTGTTTTTCTTTTTTAGCTGCATGTAGTACAGTTTGGTACCATTGTATTGATTTTGAGATAAGACACCAGCAGTTTACCTGCTGCTGTGTTTGCATCGTCATTGCAAATGTCAACACATTGAAAAAGGCAAATGAGGTTTAGTATTATTATGAGGTAGTTTTGATTTCATTGACTCTCTGAAAGTGTCTCTGGGATGTTCAGAAGTCTGTGGGCCACACTTTGAGAACTGTATTTATATCCCTTATGGGAGACAGTATTTAATGTTTCCTTTTCTTTTGACAGTATAAAATATAACCATTCTTTTATCTTGCTCATTTCATTTACTTCGCTGTTCTCTAAGAAATTACTATGAAACCTTTGTTCATTTTCTAACACTGGGCCTTCATTTGTTTTATTATTTGGTTCAAGCAGTGATACTGTCACGTTAATAATTATGCTTGGATGAACCCTCAGAAATTAATGGTAGATAAAAAAGGAAGCGACTGAAAACAGTGTTTAGAAAAACTTGTGCTAGAAACCTACCTAGCCACTGAAGGAGTTAAAATAAGGTTTGAAGTATTTTTTCACTTTACAATAATGATTGAGCATTAGCTGCTTTGTGTGCCCAAATCTAATTCCAAAGCTGTCTGTTCTGTTATCCTGAGCAAGTCATTTGACCTGTCTGTACCTCTGTTCCCTTAACAGCTATAATTCTGGGCTGTATGTCCAGGAACTGAAGTAGACCTCCATGGAAGGAAACACAATCCTTTACATAAACCTACTAACAATATTTTAGCTGTGGATTGGATCTAAAGAGCAGTACTGTATTAGCCCCCCCCGGCCCAGGACATGTATTCATTGTATTTTCAGAAATGAATGGTGTATGTCTGAATGCTAAACAACCATCTATCAAAGAAGATAAAAATGTTCTGGTTCAGATTATAGATATCAGTAAGATTCCAATCAAAACACATCAAAGAGGTGAATATATCATCTAGTTTACAGTCCTTTCTTTTATACTGCAAATGTCACTGTGGCTTAGTGGCACTGATTTGTGATTTACGGCCAGACACGTACACATTTTCTCCACTTCGCTGCTCTTGGTTGGCTTTCTTACAGCACCGCCATTCCATCTGGAATGACAAGCAAATGAGGCGGTGGGTACGGGCAGGGAGGGCAGGGAGCGCCACTGAACCATGGACCCTGAGTTCAGAACCCGGCTCAACTGATAAGGGCACAACGTAGAAGAGTTTTATTTTGACTATTTTCCCACCAATCCAGACAGATATTCTTTAGATATTAGTTATTAAACTTCAGATATTGGATTTTAGATATTCTTTAAACTAGATTTTATGATTAAACGTGAATTCTTCAGGAAAATTAAGCGAGTCTTAACGGTTTGACTTAACTAAGGAAAATTGACACACTTTTCCAGTATGTTCGTAGGAATCCTTTTGTTTAGTAAAGACATGATAGGCTTTGGAATGCGGGAAAAGCAGCAGAGAAGCTGACCCTTAGAATACCATTGTCTTTATAATTCAGAGAAATTTAAAGGGAGTATTTTGGGTAGAAGTGGTGCTCACATTTGATTAAAATTTGTTCTGTAGGTAAGACATATAACTTTCTATGCCCTTTCCATTTTGTGAATTAAAAAAAATAGCGTACTTACAGTTTTATGCTGTGAAGATCTTCTCTGAGTAAATTAGTAATAGATTCTTCTCTGTATAGGCTTTCTCCAAGTGGCTCTGTTGTTTTGACTCTTTTATGTCCAGTAGTCCTTGGTCACTTGTGTGTATTATGGGCCAGTTTTCTCAAGTCTGCTAAATCATTATTACTTGTTCATGTGCTTTCCAGCTTCCAAAATTTATTGTTTTTACCTCTTTTCCCCTTACCTCTAGACCGATGTATATTTATGCTTTTTTACAAATTTTACTCTGTCATTTTAATAGGGCTTTGAAAGGGAACAAAGGTGTTTGTTCTGTTTCCATCTTTACTTTGATGGAAATTTGCCTATTTAAGTTTGCTTATTTAAATGAAAGCATCTATACTGTTTTTATTTCAAACCAGAAGTTGAATTCAGCAAACAAGTACTAAAGTCAACACAGTGGTTTAAAAAATTGTTTTAGCAATCATATTTTTATATTTTACAGATCCTGTAAAATAATCTTATGGCTTCAGTAATGTTGCTTATGAGTTATCATTAATTGTTTTCATTAAAAGGTTATAGGATTTTAAAATTAAGTTATGAATTATTTTTTAAAATGACATCTTTATCTACTTAATGAATTAGGTCATTCTCAGTAGGTGAATTAAGTAGAAATGGACATCTTAATGCTCTACACCTTAAGCAGTAATTCACAACTGGGAAAGATTTACAGGAGCACGGAAACAGTTTGGTTTTGAATATGCTTAATTTTGCATTTGTGTACACTTCCCCTGACCTACTAATCAAGTGGCTCCTTCTAGGAAGGTGAGTTTCAAGAATATTCGCCTTGAGATTTTTACAAATTCCCCCAAATAGTTTAACAGATGGCCTTGGGATGAATAGTGGAATGGCCACAGATGTTGGAATCAGAACCTGGAATCGGAACTGGTTGTAGATCCGAGGATAAAATGGAAAATGGTGATAATATGTCTGCTTCAGATTGCCATCAGAATTAAATGAGGTGAAATGTGTATAGCACCTAGAGCAATGCAGGCGTTCAGATACTCGCTTCTTTCCCTTGGAAGCCTGCTTTCCAATTTTTCTTTCTTCAGGATGACAGATGTCAGTTCTCCAATCATTTTCCCATTGCGCATGGTTTATTCATATTGCTATGATCGTCCCTCAGTGTGAAGAATCCATCACACACTATATTGTATTCAGTTAAATTAACAATAACATTAGAAGATGACTGTACACGAAGAGGCTATTGTTTTTACACCAATAAATGTTAAGGTAATGACAGTGGTCTTGATGTCATTGACAGTCATTATAAAAAATTTTTATCATGCCTTGTATTAAAAAAAGTTGAATTTTTTTTCACTTGAAGATGGTTATTCCTGTTAGACCCATAACGTCTATTGGTCTCTCAAAATTTACTGTGATTTGGACAGATCATGGGAATATCTCAGAAAAGGGAACACAGTTATAATAGCTTAGGTACTAGGTGTTATTTCAGATACCTCATTCATTCCTTCTCTGGCAACTGTGTCTTCAGTACGAGGTGCTAGTGCTATAATAATGGAGAAGAAATTTATCAGTTATTTATTGCTGCATAACAAATTACCCCAAAATGAAGCGAGTTAAGCATTTATTATCTCACAGTTTCTGGGTGCTAGGTCTGGCTTGGGGGTCTCTCATGGGGTTGCTGAATAGCAGTCATCTGAAGGCTTGACTGGGCTCGAGGGTCTATTTTCAAGGTGGCTCAGCCACATGCCTGCCAAGGTGGTACTGGTTGTTGACGAGAGGCCTCACTTTTCCACATGTGGGTGCCTCCACGGGTTGCTTGAGTTTTGAGTGCCCCTAAGACACTGTGGTTGGCTTCCCCCAGAGCAGGCTAGAGCAGGCTTTCAGGAGGGAGGGGAGGGCAGGGAGAGAGGAAGAGGTAAGGAAAGGGGAAGGGGAGGTGGGGAAGCAATCCAAAAAGAATCCTTCACAAGTCACATAGCATCGATTCTATCACATCCTTTTCATCAGAAGCAAATCACCAAGTCTGGTCCACATTCAACAGGAGGGGAATTACTGCCTTTTGCAGGGAGAGGTATCAAAGAAGTCATGGACATATTTTAAAATCATTGCAGTAAAACATCTTTCTCTTCCAGATATGCAATTTCATAGATAACTTGAGGCTGTAGTTAAATTGGTAACCATAATTTAGTGTTATCTAACACCGAATTATAGTTACATATTGCTGTAAGAGCAGTATGTACCAAAGGCATGCCCTTTTTTGATAACTGCTAACTTGGCGTTTTTGACTTGGGTTTCCTACCATTTTCTCAAATTCAAAAGATCTATAATCTGACTCACCAACGATATCCCCAAACCAGCTCTCTTTACTTCCTGTTGTCATTGTTAACAGTTTTTCTCCCTGTCACTTTGATTTGAGGCTGAGCCACCTTTTAAACACCACACTACAAGCAGCCCTCTAGAACCGCTCCCCTTCACCTTTTCAGTGTGCACGTCTTGTGTCCTAATCATATCCCTCCTCCCCACTGCCCTGTTACTCAAAGAATGAACTCTTAGTTCCTCAACTATTTAAGGTTCTGAGATCTCCCAGCTTCTCCTTCTGGTTTTTTTTTCTTTTCTTTAAAAAAGACCTACTTCATTAGTCCTTCCCACCAAAA
The DNA here is from genome assembly GCF_059928025.1 of Delphinapterus leucas. Taxonomy (NCBI): domain Eukaryota; kingdom Metazoa; phylum Chordata; class Mammalia; order Artiodactyla; family Monodontidae; genus Delphinapterus; species Delphinapterus leucas. The sequence goes on from NC_143132.1 coordinate 146,813,569, forward strand.
TTGGAGAGATTCTACCACAGGGAGACATTAGTAAATGTTCTCAGTATGTTTCTAAAGTTGTTTTCTATGGGACAAAAATGCAGTACTACAGCTAAAGAATCCTCTTAAACTTAAATGCCGAGAGGGAAAAGATGTTACCAAGTTGACTCCGTTGTGGAGAAGCTTTTGGAGGGAAGGTGGGGGATGGAGAGGAACAAGACAGGATCTCTTCAGATGTTGGAGAGGGGCTCAGTAGAAGGATTCGAACGGAAAGGGAATCTCGACTGACAGGAGTGCAGAAGCACTTACCACAGTCTGGGGAAGAGAATGGTGATGTCGTTACTCACTAGCGTGGGTAAGCATGCTTCTCGGGAGGAGAGAGTAGAGCTGTCCGCTGCACATGGATAGGACAGGGAGAGATGGTGGACCACTAGTATCCAGAAAGACGGGTTCTCAGAGGCTGCTTGTGCAGCCGCAGTCAAATTGCTTACGTTCCCTGGACTATAGTTTCTTAATCTGGGAAAGTAAATGGGTTGGACGAGATCATTTCCAGTGCTAACATATTATGCCTTTGGAAAGGAACTTAGACATACCTGAAACAATTGAATTTCTCTATTTTTTTAAACAAGTTTCCCCTGCTTATTTTTTTAATTCCATAAAAACAACTTCAGAACCATATTTAGAACATTTACTAACATCTCCCTTTGATTGAATCTCTCCAATTTCCCTGTATTAAATGGAAACCCATATGGAATCAGATTATGCTATTATAACTGAAGTTGCTGTTTAATTAATATATATTGATATTTAAAAAAATACATTCTCAATGGGTTATAATTTGAAAAATGTTTATTAGAGAAACACTTTCCAAACTTACAGGCGAGAAGGAGTTAAAATGGCCAATATATCTGTGTAAACAACGATCTGCTTATACATTGTCTTATAAATTAATATTTCCTTATATAGTTTTTGAGTATTATTTTAAGATTGCATTCTTCCCAGTGGTCCAGCCATTAAAAAATATTTTCATGACAAAAAAGAGTGTGTTAATTCTAAGGAGTCAGTGCACGTTAAAGGGAGAGAAACTGATAGTCAGTTACTTTATAGAGAATAAGGGATTTCCAAACCATGACTTCTTATTTTAAACTGTAAACCAGATTTATGTTATAATCAATCTATGTTGACCATGTTAACCAACGTTGATTAAAGCCTGGTTTTATGAACTTTTTAATCTTCCAAAGTAAACAGGAAGGGGTTGGGTCTATTGGTTGTTTGCTCTTTCCCTGCCTTAGCCCTGATGATCTCTTTGGCCGGAAATGGGCCTGGCTCTTCTGCCAGAACTTAAGCTCTTGGTGAGAAGAGTTACAGGTGAGCACGACCTCCTTAAATGCTGTGCTCTTCACCCTCCTTGAAATGTCTGTGTGTTGACCTTGGTAATACACTGTAATTCTTCATTTTATAGCTAACACCTATATAGTGTTGACCATGTGACAGACATATCCTGAGCTCTTTTATGTTTTAACACATTCGATTCTCAGAACAACCCTATGACAAAAAGCTGTCCTTCCCTTTTTTACAGATTGTCCTTCTCCTTTGGTGTCAAGGTAGCTGGGTCACAGACATGGCTGAGATCCCCACATCTGGCCAGCATTCATGGTTTGTACCCAGTGGTGGGCTCAGAGAAAGCACCCTTCTAGGGGAAAGCCAAGATTTACTCAGATTGTCACAGTGCCTAATGCACAGATACCCAGAGCTGAGATCTGAGAATTGTCCCAGCCATCCTGCTCCCCTTATTTCCTCCCATCCAATCTGAAGTACTGTTAGTTCTTCCAGCACAGTGTTTCCTCTGATTGGTCCCCTCTTTCTTCTCTGTGCCCACTGGCTGAGTTAATCATTGTCTCCCTTCGGACCTGTTTTAAGTGATAGCCCCACACTGCTTCATGCCTCTGCCTCTGTAGGTATTACTTTTCTCTAATTCTTCGCAAGTTGTAGGCTGTCATAGCTTTTCTTTTTTGGTAACAGTTTTTATGAAGCTGTTCGCCCGTTGAACGTGTGCAGATCAGTCAGAAGTATATTTCGCTGCTCCAGAAAGAAACCCTGTACTCACTAGCACTCACTCCCCTTTCCCCATACCTCACTCATCTACTTCCCAGCTCTGGAGATGTGTCTGTTTGGGACATTTTGTACAAATGGAATCATGCATGTTCCTTGTGACCGACGTCTTTTATTTAACATAATGTCCTCAAGGTACACTGCTCAGAGAGGTTACGTATTTGCTCTGCGTTCAGCCAGAGACTCAGAACACGGAACTTGGGCTTCCCTGGGTGGCGTAGTGGTTAAGAATCCGCCTGCCAATGCAGGGGACACAGGTTCGAGCCCTGGTCCGGGAAGATCCCACGTGCCATTAATGGCATTATTTCATTCTTTTTTATGGCTGAGTAATATTCCATTGTATAATGTACCACATCTTCTTTATCCATTCCTCTGTCAATGGACACTTAGGTTTACTTAGCATTGCTTTTAACTATAATAGTAGGTACCATTTCCTGAGCATTTAGAATGTTCCAGATATTGGGCTTCCCTGGTGGCACAGTGGTTAAGAATCCGCCTGCCAATGCAGGGGACACACTGAGCCCTGACCCAGGAAGATCCCACATGCTGCGGAGCAACTAAGCCACAACTACTGAGCCTGTACTCTAGAGCCTGGGAGCCACAACTACTGAGCCCACGAGCCACAACTGCTGAGCCCATGTGCCACAACTACTGAGCCTGTGCTCTTGAGCCTGCGTGCCACAGCTACTGAAACCCACGCTCTGCAACAAGAGAAGCCACCGTAATGAGAAGCCCGCGCACAGCAACGAAGAGCAGCCCCCGCTCGCTACAACTAGAGATAGTCCGCGCGCAGCAACGAAGACCCAACACAGCCAAAAATAAACTAAAAGAAAATTAAAAACAAAAAACCAAAAACACAGAATGTCCTTCTCCAGTTTCTTTTCAGAAGTCCCAGCTGTGATCATGTGTATGGTGTTCAGGGCCACCAGGGGTTACTGTGGGTTAGTGGGTTCTCTTTGACCGCCCTCTCTGTCCCCTAGTCTCCTGCCTATTCTGTGTCTGTCGTCATCACACTCAGCTGTTAGCTTCTTAATTCCTAGCTGTATGAGTTTTCTAGGGCTGCTGTAACCAGTTACCACAAACCGGGTGACTTAACAGACATATGTTGTCTCACAGTTCTGAAGTCCGGAAGTCCAAAGTCAGGGTGTCCCCAGGACCATCACGCCTCTGAAACCTGTAGGGGAGAATCCTTCCTTGCCTCTTCTAGCTTCTGGTGTTTGCCAGCCGTCCTCAGCATTCATTTGGCTTGCGGTTGGGTCACACCAGTCTCTGCCTCTGTCTTCACATGGTGTCCTGTCTTCACATGGTCTCCTCCTCCGTGTGTGTACGTGTGTCCAAATTTCTCTTCTTATGAGGATACCAGTCGTGTTGGATTAGGGTCCACTCCAGTGACCTTATCTTTAACTTGATTACATTCTGGGAAGACGCTGTTTCCAAATGAGGTCACATTCACAGATGGTTAGGACTTCAGCCTTTTGGAGCAAGAGGCCATTCAGCCCATAACAGTAGCTGGTTGCTCTTCTGTTCTCAGTAATGCTGTGGGTCGTAGATTGCTGCACGTTCTGACCCAGCGTCTGGCTCCTTGGCCGGGATTAGGGTGCTGCCGGTCTTTGAGGCTCGCCTGGATCCTCCCCTAGGCTGAGAGCGGTGGATCTGTAGCCAGCTGGTGATGAGGGGTCTGCGCTTTACCAGCTTTCCACCTGGATCTTCCCTGGGAAGCAGGAGCTGTGTATATGTTGGTGTGTGAAGGGGGCAGAAACTGATCCTGCCATCCAGCATGGATCGTCCACAGCCTGCATCTAGTAGTGGGAATCCGGAGTGGCCAAGTGGGTGCTGCCTGGGTGCTGCCACCTCCTCGCAGAGCCAAGGGACATGATGTCTGCAGATGGTCACTAGCCGTCAGATCCACCAGGCAGAGCTCTGCCACTCCAGGGGTCTGTGGGGGACAAGCCTACTAGGTCAGGTCCTTATAGCACAGAGTTGGGGGCCGGGGGTTGGGGGCAGACTCTGGCTGGAAAGCCATGGCCTTCCACTCTTGTTACCGAGCGTTGGTGGATTTTATAAAATAAACGCTTTGCAGTTTGTGGCAAGCCCTTTGATTGATCTCCAGGGACTCCGAATCACTGTCTTCGTTAATTTTTGCCAGATTAATAAATAGTGCGTATGGGGAGGGCGAGGTTCTCCCAGCTCTTCATACAGCTATTCTAGAAAATCTTGCCCCTTTGAAGAGTTTTAAAGCAGCATCTTTGAGGTTGGGGTAGTGAGACAGACGTAGGGTTGGAGTGGCACATAGCTCCTCAGGGAATTCAGGCCATAGAAGAATCATTTCCATTAGTGTTGATGTTATTTTTCAACATATTCAACATTTTACAAAAGTTGTAAAACTTTTACAACCCTTTGTTAACATGACTGAAATCATCTCTTACTTGATTTAAATAGCCTTTTTTTCCTACCTACACAGAAGACATTTAAAAATAAATGGTTAGAGAAGAATGTTCTTAATAAAGTTTCATTTTGGCAAGTAAAGTTTTGCTTAGAATATTTAACAGGATAATTATATAAGCTAAGTTTTCATTTCATAGAAAGCTGGAATTTTTCATGATGAACTTATAGCACATCTCTTTCGTGGGTGTTTATTTCATGTAAATGTCACCATCTGGGCTGCATTTTTTTTTTTTTTTTTAATCTTATTCAGTTAGTTGAAAGGGCCAGCAAGACATCCTGAAAGCTTTTTAGAAACTCTGAATGTATTTATGTTGGGTTAGCTTTCTTGTAGTGATTAGTTTTAACTAAGCTGAGTTCTACACTTAGAGATTGCTGAAACTAGAAGCTGTTAGAAATCTCTGTTACTTCTCCCAGACCGAAGTACTGGGAAGTCACTCTGACACTGCAATAATGAGGAATTATCACAAGGTATTTTTTTAATGTTTTCTGTAAAGCTTTGTAGGCTTTGTATCTTATTTTATAGGATTGTAAATACTGCCTCTGTGTGTGTGTTCATTTATTACCAACGCTTTTCATTAGAATTTTAGAAGCCTGAAACTTAGATTTTGCTTAGTCCCACCCCATCGTTTTGATGAAGTAATTGAAGTACTTAGAGATTATGTAACTTGCTAAGCTTTAGAATTTAAGATTGCCTATATAACTGTAAGGGCTAGAACAAAACGATAATACTTCCCAGAAGCCATGAAGCAACGTGTAGTCTTCTCTTTTCAGAAAGCTTTAGGAAATACCATGTATTTTTCCTTATAATCTAGTATTATACTCATTATTTTGTCAAGCGTTAATTTGGCACCTATATACCAAATAATTTGATTTTAGCCTTCACGAAGCCACAGAGACCTGATAATTTTGTATTTTCTTTCCTAGTAGAAAGCATTTCCTTGTCGCCTTTCTCAACATTTATGTTTCAGTAAATCATAAATAGCTGTCAATAGTTAGTATTAACATAAACATAAAATCTGATCTATGCACCTCACTTAAAATTTTTTGGAATTCATGAATCAGGAATTAACATCAAAATTTCTTAGGTCTTAACAAATTATGATTTGCTGTGTTTATCGCTGTATATTGATAAAGAGACTGTATATTATTATATTTGATCCTCACAGCCACCTGATGAAGACAGGCTGGACAACCTTTATTATTTCCATTTTATAGATGGAGAAACTGAGGTTTGGAGTTTACGTAACTTGCCTAAATCTTATGACCTTAATAATCTACTCCTGTAGTTACCCATTTCTTTGCATGTCACTGGTCAGTCATGGTAGCATTATCTTATTTTTTCCAACGACTTGCAAAAGTCTTTGTTGACTTTTACTTTAGAGAATTTAAGAGGAATAATTTGTGTTACTCAGGTTGACCCCACAGCTGGCCCAGGAGGGAGGGGTTATAAGTTAAACTCCTCTGAAGGCCAGGATTCCTTTCCTCTTCCTTTCAGCAAACTCCTGTCCTTCTCTCAGTTTTAGCTCAAATGCCACCTTCTCGGTGAAGCCTGCCTTTTTTTTCAAAGGAGACAGACATTTTTTATTCCTCTCTGCTCTCTGTAGCACTTGGTACCTGCATCGCTTGGTACAAGTATTATTTGTGGATACCATGATTGAGCTCCTTGAAGGCAAAAGCTGTGATGAGCTTCTTCACTTCTCCAGGGCCTTGCGTGAACCATAGTGGAGCTCAGTCCATGTTTTCCAAATAAATGGATGAATAAATATGGCCCACAAGCTGTGCAAGCCCAACAAGGTGGACTCTCTGCTTCTGGATTAACTGTGCAGTGTTAAATGTTTCACTGCTTTTACTGCATGATGTATCGCTGTGGTTTGCTGCATCAGTGCTCTGGAGTCCTCCGTTGGTGCTGGGCCAGTTTATTCCTGCCACGCTTCATCACTTAGGGTTATTTGGGACCTGAATCAGTTTCATTGTAACGTTGCATTAGTTGAGCCTGTGATTTTATTAAAAACAAAAAGTATTGTTCAGGACATTTAATTTCTTAACGCAAGTGAAGTTTTGTTGCTTGAGGTCTGTCATATTTGTCTAACTGTGTTTAAAAATGAAAATCTTAGCTAAAGTCTGACTACCACACGAGTGAACTTAAGCAAGAGCAGAGTTCCTTGTGATTTGTGAAGGGAGTTTAAAGGTGGGTATGTGCAGAAAGGCCTGGTTAGGGTCTGATTTCCTGTGTTTTCTGTGCTTTTCTCCTCTGCCTCTGGCAGCCACCTTCTGACCAATTCTGCTGTTAGAAGCTGCAGTACCAGAGGGCGGAATAGGAAATGGAGTTCCCATCCTTCAGCCTAGTTACTTCTTAGCAGATTCTGTAAATTTTAGGTGTGAAGAAGAGTGAAAATAGTTAGGTTATCTGTGCCTCTTTCCTATTATCCCTATTATCACAGATAATGATGACTTACCTGTAATTGGCTAAAATTGTAAGGAAAAAAAGTAGTTAAGAAATGCTTCCTCAAGATTTTTTTCACAGTTTTGCTTTGGGAAAAAAATTAAAAAGAAAAACAGATCTAAGTGGATTCTGATTATTTTCTTCATGGTATTTAGTTTTGTTAAATTGTGTTTTATATAATGAATAGTAGAATTGGCTCAGTTGTGAATTACAGGAAGTGACATATGTGATAGACTGTGGTTTTATGTCTCTTCAGCATTTCAAGGTGGAACTGAAATGAAACTATAAATATTTTAACAACACCAATTGCTTCTGCCACCAACCAGGACTAGTCCTGATGAAAACTAGATCTGCTGATACAAAGTTAATGGGAAGCAGGGTCGTCATTTAATATCAGGCCAACTTTAGCGACTCTGAGTCAGTTAGGCACACATTCATTTCGTTCACTAAAAGTACAAATATTAGAATATGTAAATGTTTCCATTTAATAATAAAATGTGTTTTATATTTAGTAAATGTGCATGAAACAGTAATGTATTGAAAAGCAAATAAAAACGTTCAATTTGTGTAATCTTTCCACAATTTACATACCGATCTGATACTGGGCTGGAGGAGGGAGACAGATTCTTCAGATTATTAGGCTGCCAGGAGTATACCATACTTTGCAGAAGCTTTTTCTTGAATAGTGGTAGCTATTAAGATTTTACTGTTAGGATCTGAACACGTTTAGGTCCTTTAGTTAGTCTATAGAGAATATTAAAATATATTTAATAGGATAGCCTAAATAATTTCCATTTTCATTCTTTTCGTGGATTTTTAAATCCAGAGCAATAGGTTTACAAATTTAGACTTTGCCCAGAGGAGTCAGAATGTTACACTTGTGCTTTCCTGAGCAGCTGTGAAAGTCCTCTTGAGTTTTATCTGTTCATTTTCCAGCATGAGACTTGAATGCTTAGTTCATGCAAGATAGTGTACTGCTGTAGGAAATAATGAATTTCCAACTCCCCTGTACCATTGCTCTTCAAATCTAGTAGAGGAAGGAGAAGGATGAGGATAACCAGGGAGCCCAAGTGTCCTGCTTTACGTCTCTCGTCCTGGTGTAATTTTCTTTTTTAATATTTTTTTGATGTGGACCATTTTTAAAGTCTTTATTGACTTTGTTTACAGTATTGCTTCTGTTTTTACGATTTTGGTTTTTTGGCCACGAGGCATGTGGGATCTTAGCTCCCCGACCAGGGATTGAACCCCATACTCCCTGCGTTGGAAGGCGAAGTCTTAACCACTGGACCGCCAGGGAAGTGCCTGATATAATTATTAATCTTACTGCCTTTCACTTTCAGATGTCCTGGTTTGGATGACAAGTTATATGGTCATACTCTGAATAACTATGTAAACGGCAGGCTGAGTTCAAACCTGCTTCAAATAAAGCATTATGAAAATTTAGAAGGGGGGAGATTGGTTTTAGTGAGGGTGGGGAAAGAACAGGTATCTTAAACCTGACGCTTTCTGGTTACTGATAAGCGTCAGGTAGCACGGGATTGCCATTTGGTTCTTGGAAACTTCCCAGTGTAAAAGTAAGAATTTCCTCTCTCATCTTCACTTCTTATAGATGTATGTTTTGTAAACTGTAATCTAAAAAAAGAAGAGAAGGGCACCACCTCCCGTGTTTTTTATGTTTTTATTTTTGATACTGTTTTTTTTTTAGGCAGCCGCTGAGATTTTTATGTTTTTAACTCAGATAAAAGAGAAACATTTAAGATGTTTCCATCCCTTGGTTTTTCTAAATCACTTAATCTTACTAGAAATATTGATTATTAAGTGAGAGAAAGGTTATAATTAATGTCAGGTATCCTTAGAAAAATTTGAGATTGTGTTCAGTTTTGGCTTCAAAATTTTCTAGAAGTCTTACAATGACACATAAAGTTTAATCTGCAATACAGAATAAGCTACTGCTACTGTATTCCTTTCCTCCCACCATTGTTCACATCGTTTCACTAATGAGAAACTCTTTAGCCTGATAACCAGGAGAAATGCTTGTGTAAGCCAATACAGATAAGCCTGCTTATTGTACTTACAGCGTCAGAAGGTAATTCTGGAATTGCTTTTTCTGTTCTTCCAGACAATGAAGGTATATGACTTCATTCTCTATCTTTTCTTCCTGTTGGCAAGGCAAACACACATGTTTAGTAAAACGCTCATTGTCTCTTCTCGGCCGTATGTACCAGAAAAACAATACTGAATACTTGAGCAAGCACGGTTTTATAGAATGGTTAGGCAGGCATCAGGTTGGGGACAGTGCTGCAAATACGGTCAGTCTTGCTGAAATGAAAAATGAACGATGACGCAAAACAGGAGGATGTGTTCTGGTGAAATAAGCCAAAACTCTAGCTTTATTTCATCTCATCAACCCTGGGAAAGCTGGACAAAATTTCATAGGCTAGTGAAACCACATACAGGTCTGAAAACTGCATTGTAAGGTTCAGATAAAACTTGTGTGTACAGATTAGGACTTGGTGTGGTTTGGCAGCTTGTGAAGACGAAGTTTTCCGGGATCTGATTTCATGAAATGTCATTTCATGTCTCTTTTCATCTTTAGTTGTATGATGATAGGAAGATGCTGATTTCTTGTTTAACAGTGATTATTGTGTGTAATAATTAACTCATCTCATATTTATTATTGTAAACATAGAATGGTGGTCATAGTATAAATACTGAGGACGTCCAGTATTTTCTGTTTTTGTGATCTAATGTGAAAAGTAATGCAACATTTCAGAATAATTTGGTACAGTGAAAAAGAAAGGAAAAAGGAAGCAGGCCAGTAATCTTGACAGGCAAGTTTCCTGATCTGCAAAACGAAAGATCGGATTAGATAATCTCTAGAAGTGCCTTCTACCTTTCTTAGTGTCTTTGAGTCTATAAAGCAGACTCCTGTTTATTTTGGCTAAAATATCTTGGTCTCAGTGGTCTTTTTGCACGTGTGCTATTTAAATTGAAGAAGACGTTCATACTTAGGCCCCTGCCCTCTCGCCCCAGGATTTTATTTGCTATAGTAGATGTTGGTTTCTCTTGAGACTGTAACAAAATAATAATTTTTGATAAACATTTTAGTGTTTAATGATATGAAAATTAAGGTAGGAATACATAGATGTAATTTTTTTTTTTTTTTTGCGGTACGCGGGCCTCTCACTCTTGTGGCCTCTCCCGTTGCGGAGCACAGACTCCGGATGCGCAGGCTCAGCGACCATGTCTCACGGGCCCAGCCGCTCCGCGGCATGTGGGATCTTCCCGGACCGGGGCACGAACCCGTGTCCCCTGCATCGGCAGGCGGACTCTCAACCACTGCACCACCAGGGAAGCCCCAAGAATTTTTATATTAGATAATAGGGCATTCTAGTTATAGCTAGAAGTCAAAATTTCAGTATTATATTGAGAAGTCAAATCAAGTTGACAGAATCCCTGTGGAGCTTCTGAAAGTGAGCATGGCTCCTCTCAGAATGGGCATCAAAAATTTTGCTTTGAAAAAACAGTGGATGCATTTTTACTAGGTACTTTGGGGGATGAAATTGCATATTTTCTCTTTGTGTTGCCTTGAATTTGACAGTTAAAGGCAAATGCAGTGCTTATATTTTGCCAAAGTACAAGGCAGAATAGTGAGCAAAAAATTGTTATGTAGGCGGGCAAAAGGGCAGATTCTCTGCCAAATGTCTCTAAATGAGTTGATACAAGGAATTTAAATATTAGGTTTTGATGAGAGATTGTTGAATTTAGTCAGTGTTGGTGTTTCCTTTGGTATGCAAGCTAATTAGACAACAACAGCTAATTGGGGCCAGTGGCTCCGACAGCTTGCCTCTGTTAGCACAGATGCCAGAGGGTGGCACGGTTGGCTTTATGCTGGCCAGGAAGACTTCCATCAAGGCTTAGCTGTTAATGTTTTCAGACCTCTCCTGGCCCTCTCTTGGAGAGCCTTGCCTTAAATAACCATTGGTAACAAGGGGTGTCCCAGGTGATCCCTACTACTTTCACCTTCTGTAATATTGATGCAATTGGTATTCACCCCTGTAATGTATATCAGCAATTGCAAAGTTCTACCACTGTAGGAAAATAGAGAGAGCCCCTATCTGGGAAGGATAAAAATTATTACAAAGCACCCTGCTTCGTACTGAGTGGTAACTTGCAACAGAACAGATGATCTTAATCTTAATTGTGCATGAAAACACCCAGGAATCTTGTTAAACATTTAGATTCCTGGGGCACTACACCATAAATTCTAATGCAGTGGGTGTGGGATAAAACTCTGTAGAAGCCAGCCTTTCCCCAGCTTACCCAAAATGGAGACTGCCTCCTAAAATATTCAGAAGTCAGAAATGATTTTAAAACCAGAGTGTTTATAAACAATTTTAAGCAAATTTGGTCTGTACATACGTACTTCAGAGCCAAACTTAGTACTCTCCTGTCACAGCTCCAAGTGTTATTATACTTTCAGTGGCATGACATGAGGTCATGTCTCTATAACACTTCCAGACTTTAGCAGTGGGACTTTGAAAGCACTCTTATTTTATTGTGTAGAAGTACATATTGGAAATAAGGTATCCTCAAAAGTAAATTTACTGTACATTGCTGGCTAGGATACATTATCCTGTAGAGGTAAATGATTATAACTGTCTTTAAAACTTTGACACATAGTAAGTACAAGAGAGGTTATTTAGATAGAGTTCTGTATTCCACATTATACGTTGAATAGGTGCAGATTACCAGGAATTGGGATTTGGGTGTCTCCTGATTGAGCTGTTTGAATTTGGATAAGACAGGGTGCCTTCCCTGAGGTGCAGGGAGAGAATCCAGACGACCCTTTCATTGTCCAGCAGCTTCATGCATCAGGGTTGGACTTGATAAAGTCTGGGGTAAATGATTCAGGATTCTAAAATGCTCTGAACTATTTAGCTGTGCTTATTTACATAGTTACTTCTGAGATCAAACCAAATTAGTATCCTAGGCTCAGAAAACAGATGAGAGGTTACATCTTTGGTCTAAAGAGCTTATTTATTATTCCTCGAGAAGAATGCGTAGGATGTACCGTTACCGAAAAAGGTTAGGACAACATTGTTATACCACTTAATTATTTCTAATTATCCTTTTGCGATGCTGTAACACTTAGTTTATTCATATAATTGATATGTTAGTTGGCCAACATGTAATGGAGTTGTGATTTTCAAAGTAGAACGTGTTGACTTAAGGAAACGTTTAGCAAATATGTTTAGACAGTTAGTGATTTCTTTTAGATTTTCCAAATCCAGTTTATCCTTCGATGCTTTGGTATCATACACAAGCTTAAATATCTTAATGTTCTGTTAAAAAAAAACCCAATGCAATTAAAAAACTTCAAAACCTGTTTAAATGATGCTTGTTTAAAGGAAAACTGTTATCCTTTAGTCCTTTTCAAATAATAGTGATAGGACTTGCCAACGTTTGATTACTTTGTGCCAGTCACTCTCTTAAACTCTCATTTAATCCTTAACGTTGATGAAAGAAGTTAATGATCCCTTCAATGCATACCTTTCCATTTTCATTACATTGGCTTTTGAAGTTAAACTTTTTAGGTTCAGATAACTGTAGACTCAAACACAGCCATAAGACAAAAGACATAGATTCCTTGAACTCCTTCCCGGTCTTTTTATCCTCTTGACAAGGTCTTTCACAGAGCAAAAGTTTTAATGTTTGACGAGGATTAGCTTATCGTGTTTTACTTTAACGGATGATGCTTTTGGTGTCACGTCTAAGAATTCCTTGCCTGGCCTTAGGTCACCAGGATGTGGTGGGGGCAGAAGGTGAGTGAAATTTTAAATTTAATTTCTTATTTTACTATGATACATTTGTCACAACCAGTAAACAAATATTGCTGCATTATTAGGAAGTAGGGTTCATATTTTATTCATACTTTCTTAGTTTTTAATCTAATGTTCTTTTTCTGTCCCAGGAGCCCATCCTGGATATCATATATTACATTCACTCATCATGTGTCCTTAGGCTCTTCTAGACAGTGACGTTTTTCAGGCTTTCTTTGTTTGGATGACCTTGACAGTTTTCAGGAATGCTCTTCAGATATTTTGTTGAATGTCCCACAGTTGGAATTTGATGTTTTACTCTCACGATTAGACTGGGGTTTATGGGTTCTTGGCAGGAAGAACACAGAGGTAAGGTGCCATTTCTCATCGTATCGTATCGAGGGTACACGTGATCAACATGACTTGTCACTGACGGTGTTCAGTTGGATCACATGGCATAGGTCGTGTTTGCCAGGTTTCTCCGCTGTAAAGTTACCCTCTCCTTCTGCCTGTCCTGTAATCATTGGAAGGAAGTCACTGTGCAGCTCACATGGAAGGGGTGGGGGGTTATGCCCCACTCATGCATTTTGGTATGGTATGTTTTCATTTGCGTTCAGTTCTATGTATTTGTCTTTATTTTCTTCAAGACTTCCTGTTTGGCACACGGATCAGGATCATTCTATACGTATGTTTGTTATCTAAATGTTTGGGGATTTTCCTGTTGTCTGTCTGTCGTTCATTTCTAGTTTAACTCCATTATAGTGAAAATATACTCTGATTTCAGTTCTTTTAAATATATTTGTTTTATGTAGTCTACGGTTGTTGGGTGGAGTGTTCTGTGTATGTTAGTTGTATCCTGATGGTTGATTATTTGTTCTGTTTTTCTGTACCCTTCCTGATTTTCTCTCTAGTACTATCACTTGTTGACAGTGGGGTATTGAAGTTCCCAACTATAGTTGTGGCTTTGTCTTTTTCTCCTCTCAGTTTTTGCTTGATGTATTTTAAGATTTCCTGTTCGGTGCAGACACATTTAGGATTATGCTTCCTGACGGAGTGATCCTTTTATTGTTATGTAGTGTCTCCGCTTGTCTCTAGTAACTTTTGATTTGAAGTCCCCTTTACCTGATGTTAATATAAGTATCCCTGCTTTTGAAAAAATTATTTGCATGGTATATCCTTTTCTATCATTTTACTTTCTAGCTACTCATGTATTGATTTTAAAAGTAAATCAAATCCAAGTTTAGGTTTTAAATGTCCTCATGAAGTTCTTTTGAATTCTTCAACTAAGGTCAGGGTACACATGTGGATAAATGGTACAAATCACTTTTTTTTTTTTTAAAACAGCAGCTATTTATTTATTTATTTTATTTTATTTGGCTGCATCAGGTCTTAGTTGCGGCACGCAGGATCTTAGTTGTGGCACGCGGGATCTTTCGTTGCAGTGCACGGGCTTTGTAGTTTGCGGCGCATGTTCTCTCTAGTTGAGGCACGCGGACCCAGTGGGCTTAGTTGCCCCATGGCATGTGGGATCTTAGTTCCCCGACCAGGGATCGAACCCGCCTCCTCTGCATTAGAAGGTGGATTCTTAACCACTGGACCACCAGGGAAGTCCCACAAATCACTTTTAAAACCTAGAGAATGGAATATTGGTACAAAGCAGAGTAGAGAGAGCCTTATTCATTGAGTTAGTCTTTTGGTCATTAAACAGATATCTGTTGAATACCTCATGTGTGCCAGGAACTGTTTAGGTGCTGGAGACATAGCAATGAACAAAACAGTAGGAAAACAAAACATGAGTAGCCTGGAGTTTATATTCTAGTGGAGGAAGAAGAAAGTGAACAAAATAAATTACATTATATGTCAGAAGGTAACAAATGCTTTGGCGCAAAGTCAAGCTGGGAAGGGGGCACCCCTAGTGGATGGTGGCGGGGTGTGGTTCTGTTCCCATAGGGTGATCGGAGAAGACCTCTCTGATAAGTTGACATTTGAGCAAGGACCTTAAGATGATGAGGGAACAAGCTGTATTAATTTAATTTCTCTGGGAGAGAAGGTACCTCGGGCAGAAAAGGGCATGCTGGCACATTAGAGGAGCCCATGGGAGGCCCGGTGTGACTGGAGCAGAGTGAGCCCCGGCGGGAGGGCAGGTCAGAGAGGAAGCAGGGAGGTCAAGTTGAACCCTGAAGGCATCCTAAGGACGTTAGCTGTGCAAGAGGGGAAGTCACTGGAGAGTTTTGAACAGGGTGGTGGCATGATTTAGCTTTCATTTCAAAAGGAGCATTTGATAAATTGTGTATACTTACCTGATCTGTTTAATAAAAGACAGTAGGGAGGTGGGCGTTAAATGCTTTTGATTTAAAAAATTGTTTTTTAAAAAGAGGAAGGCAGACTAGATAATTTCAGAGTTTTTTCACTTCCCAAACCCCTTCTTTGCCTTTCATGGATCTAAAGTAATCGATTTTTAATTTAAAAAGTATGAGGGGTGCTGTGGAATAATTCTAAATGTGACCCCAGTAGTAGCTTTAGGAAAAAACCTCTCATTCCTGTTGAGCGGTTTGACAGGACATTTTCGAGGTCTGGAGGAATTCGCCAGAGGCACAGATGGTATCACGTCAAGAATAGCAAAGCCTGGAACCTTGGCCACAACTGTAATCTATCTTGGTTTATTTTCAGTGGACTGTCAGGCACTTCATACCCACTACAGCAGCCAAGAGCTTACAACAATATACCCACAGCAAGAACAAACACAGTAATTGCGGACGGTAAAGCAAGAAGAAACGTAAGCCACTGATAACAGAGACTAACATTACACAGTTTTCAAATTGCCAGGGCCTTGTCACATTTCTTTTTCTGATAGGTCATTTCACTTAAAAAATTTCAGTGAAGGTGAGGACAAGAAAAGACAAACAGGAGAAAATCGTGTCTTATGGATAAAGAAGGAAATCACGGTCACAGTGCTTAAAGGATACAGGAAATGCACAAAGGTCTTTTTTTACAGGTACCATTAAAAAGTAGATTTTGCAGAGGTTGAAAGCATAGGATTTATCTGAGATATGATCAAAATCCAATCCAGCTCACCTTTTGAAAAGAATTAAAGGATAAGTACAAAGAAAGAAATAGTACCTTGGGCCTTATGTGAAGATGACCTCACAGCCTCTGTTACAATTTCTAACCTGTACCCAGGGTAATCTATAACTACAGTCTCCTTAAACCATCATGAATACTATGTCTGAATATCTCCAGAATTAAAAATCCTTCTAGGAGCATCTGCATATGTGTGTCTTAAACTTTGCTTCAGTTTGAACCCTGCCTCTACTCCTAAACCAAAAAGTCTTTGTAGGAGCTTACCTGGTAGTGCAGTGGTTAAGAATCCGCCTGCCAGTGCAGGGGACATGGGTTTGAGCCCTGGTCCGGGAAGATCCCACATGCCACGGAGCAACTAAGCCCGTGAGCCACAACTACTGAAGCCCGCGCGCCTAGAGCCCGTGCTCCGCAACAAGAGAAGCCACCGCAATGAGAAGCCCGCGCACCGCAACAAAGAGTAGCCCCAGCTCGCCCCAACTAGAGGAAGCCCGTGTGCAGCAACGAAGACCCAACACAGCCAAAAATAAATAAGTAAAATAATTTTGAAAAAAAAAAGTCTTTGTAGGTAGTAGTCTCAGATACTACCTTCTCATAATCCTCCATAGATGCTTTTCATATAGCAAGGACTCTACAAATGCTTTCTGATTCAACAACTTAGGTAAGTTGTAACTGATCAGAAGGTCAGGCAGCAGGACCATTAATAATAGGAATTATAATGATATTTTCTGATCCAAATAATGGGGTCTGACAGCATTTCAGAATCTATGAAAACTTAGTGACCAGAAAATTCAAGGTATAAGCTCTTTGTATCTACAGAGGAGAATACTTTTGTCTCAGATTTGAAATCCTATTTCCTAGTTTAGTGTATAACATACTTGACCAAAATACACTGATTAGCCAGAAGTAATGTCTGTATCAAAACTACATTTGACAATGGCTCTTAATATGTGAAAACTCACTTACATATGCCCGACTCATATTAAAAATTTATGATACATTTAAATAAATCTATGAAAATAAATGCAGTAGCTGAATAGATCTGGTCTGTTAATACCAATTAGACGAAAAATTTTTTAATTCTTTATCTACAGAATAAACTCATGCTTTTAAAGAATCAATCTATGTGTAATTATTTTTATTTCTTTATGGCTACTCTACAGTTAATATTAAACACAATGTCAAGAAATAACAGAGAGGAAGTAGCCCAGACATTCAGCCTTGACCCAGAGAAGTAAGTGTGTTAGTAATTCTGTGTGATTTCAGTGACCTAGCTTTGCACCAAACAAGTTGAAAAAATTTCAGTTTATTTTAAAAAGTCATATTGCAACACACAAACTGACTTCCCAATTTCTCCAGTTCTGACAGTCATACTAATAAAAATAAGTAATGATAACGACGCTATGGATAGAACTACCACTTTGTTGGGCCAGGTTAAACGCTGTTACTTGGAATACCTGCCCTTTTGTCAGAACACTTCCTCTTCCTGCATGCAGGTATTAGCTTGCTCGAGCGCCATCCTCTTCAGGAGGCCCCTTTGACAACATAAGCCCATGCTGATGATTTCTCTGAATTACAACGGTCAATTTGTCTCTACCACACCATCTAGCATTTCATGATGCAGGACTCGTGAAGTTCTCTGGCTGTTTTTCTGAATGTACCGTTCTATTTGCCCCTAAAAATAAGCTCCTGTGGGTCAGTGCCATCTTCTCTTTCCCATGCCTTCACTCATATAGCCTAGTTCTGGAAATACATACACTTAAACAGACCCCTCCATTTTGCTTTTAATGTTAACTAGGATTCTTGTTACTTTAATTTACACAAAAATTACCAAATGATTATCCTCCTTGTTCTTGACCTCAACTGCTTTATCGGTAGGTTCCCCGCAAAAAGGCCTAGTTCACAGACACAAAGTTGAGGCTGACCTTGAAGAAAGAACAGAATATCTTTAAGTGCTAATAATGCACAGGAATAAAACTCCCGACCCAGGTTTTTTGAGTATAATTTAAAAACAAACTTATGTGACTTTTTAGGTAGTGAGCTCTCCTATTAGCTCCAGTATCACCATTATTTTGAAGGTCATGCTGACCAGAGTAACACTTTCTCTGAATTCAGCCAGAGCTCCCAAGATATTTTAAGAAATCATCCTTTTACAACCAGGAAAGGTCTGGAGGGAGGGGGTCATTTAATCCATTTTACAAATATGGGATCTAAAGTACAGAAAGGTTAAGTGGCACATAATAGACTCTCAGTACATGTTCACCAAAGTGAAAGTGCTAGGTAAATTGATGAAAAGAGTGGAGATTAAAGGTGCATCATCCTGAACCTTAGTTTAAAAGCACCCTTGTTTAAGGAAGGCTCACATCAAACTACGAGGCGTACACCTCCACAGCAAATCAAGGAAAGACCTGCCCTCTTGCAAACTTTGGCACAAAAGATCATCTTTTCCTTTTAAAATTGTTTGGCTCCCCATTCAGGCCATCTCTTCCACCACAAAACTGAAATCAATGTTTTGTGACTTCAGTAAATGAAAATATTGATACATACTAAAACCTCATTAATATAAAACCTAAACTTTTGGGGAAAGTTGGTTTGAATTATCTGCTGTTTATTAAAGAATTTAATCTCTGGAGAGGCAGAAGTTTGCTTTGTTTTTCTTAAAGTCACAATTTTAGCTTGTGATCCTTCATCCAAATTCTGTGAGTAATTAATGAAACAACTGTGGCAGCATCCTTTAGAGGACTCTTCTCATGTGTTAGAAAGTTACTGACAAGAAACACTTAGAAACTGAATGGATCACTTGGCAGCAGTGTTGCTATTGACCTAAAGGTGGGAATCATTTAAGCATAGTCTCAACTATTCAGAGCCAGCAGCTTCAATTTGTAGGTTGTCCATTCCCTTGGTTTTCTTCTTCCTTGCTGATAGCTTGTGCTAGAAAATAATTTATTCTGTCTCAACAAACTACAGATAAGATGTAAGAAAATTCAAGTTGGATGATTTTGCTTTAGGTAAGGAGCACTTTCAAAAAGTATTGTGGATTTCATTAAATAAAACAGAAGGCAAGACTTTTTCTTGTTCAATTGTTTATAATGCTATCCCTAATATTATGGGTAAGTACTGGCTAAGTAGTAACCAAAATCAAGCCACACTTCTACAACCATGAAAACTATGATTGTGGCATCTTAGCTGGGTTGTAGTTTGTAGATTGAAGAAATGTATTCATTGACCTAATTTCTTCCTTTTTAGTTCTTTGAGATGTTTGTACTGGTTTCCTGTAAGCAGGTCTTAATTAGCAAAGATTTTTAAGTCCCTGTTCCTATCAAGACAGGCAGAAACCAGTCTTGGCAGATAAACTGACTCTAATCTTGGGAACAATTAAGAAAAAAAAAACGTTAAAAGGTCAGTTCTATGCATTTTGATATATAATGACAGTATATGCTGATGGAGCAGAGTTTGTGGGTTAAATCACATACCAGTTAAATTCATTTTGTTTTGAGGGTACAGCTATCACCCCAAATACAGATCAGTAAATGTATCTCAGGAATCAAAAGTATGGGGCTTCCCTAGTGGCGCAGTGGTTAAGAATCCACCTGCCAATGCAGGGGACACGGGTTCGAGCCCTGGTCCGGGACGATCCCACATGCCACGGAGCAACTAAGCCCATGCGCCACAATACTGAGCCTGCGCTCTAGAGTCCACGTGCCACAACTACTGCGCCCGCGTGCCTGGAGCCCGTGCTCCGCAACAAGAGAAGCCACCGCAATGAAAAGCCCGTGCACCGCAGCGAAGAGTAGCCCCCGCTCTCAGCAACTAGAGAAAGCCCGCGCACAGCAATGAAGACCCAACGCAGCCAAAGATAAATAAATTTTTTAAAAAAACTAAAAAAAAAAGTATGAGAGAATGGACTGCTGAATGGAAAAGATGTTAGACGTTTAAAAAATGATTCAGCTTTCTGAAATAGTGTTAGTATTTGCCCTGAAGTTGATCAAAACAGAACTTAACCCTGCATAGGAAAGTGAGGTTTGGCTCTGCTCAAGATCATATCTGATTTCTTAAGCAGTTTCATCAGTGTCAGCTGTGAGATACACTTAACATTAAGTGACAAGGCAGGATTACAGTGCAAGCCCTGGAGTCCAGCCAATTTATCATCCTTGAAGCTATGTGGAATGCTGTGTAACACGATTGAAAATAGATGACAGAAGGCTGTCCAAACAGCTGCTGCATGGTGATCTAAAATGGGGGATCGCAGACCAGGCTGACAGAAGCAATGCGTTAAGGGCACACTGAATCACAGCATGAGATGCTAAAACACAGCTCAGGGCAGCCAGGAAAGAATTGCTTCTGTGAATGCCATAATCAGAAATGAAGTGATTTCTTTATAGCAAAGCCACTGGAAAGAACGTGGCCCTAAAGCAGTTGCTTGCAAACAGGGACAGAACGTACAAATAATAGTTGCGATTCAAATCAAAGGACAAGTTAATACAGACATCATGAAAAGAATTAATTAGATCCTTTCTTTAAAGCAGTTCACCAACCATTAGAAATATCTTTCATTATCAAGGCATCAACAACCTTAACCACTTACCTAAGACAGAATTTTAAATTATGTTAGTTTGGTTTAAAAAATAATAAATGTCCAAAGGGCTAATTTTCCAGTGTGGAAATGTTCCTCCCTCCTCTAGTGTAAGACATCATTTTGAACATGTTCAGTGCTTAGATAAATTGTGGACTTAATTTATTAATAGTTTTCTATGACATGAAACTGAAACCTTTTTTTTTATTAGAAATAATGCATTTCACTGATGGGGATATAGACTGTTTGCCTGTTCATGTGCCTTTGAGTAAATCTTATCGGCATAATAATATAGAATAATTTAGTTGAAAAGTTCTATAGCATAAGAGTATATCATCATACTTAAAGAAATGAGGTAAAACTGAGCCAAATAAGGATCCAGAGGAAAGCGTATTTTCAGATGTAGCCAGGCTTCTAACTTAAAGCAAGTTACATCCCCAAATTTCTTCAAAATAAGTAACAGAAACTCAGAATGCACTTTTCCGAAGAATAATAACGTTAGGTTCACAGACTGGCCCACAGATGCCAATTTAACACATGAAGTACCTAAAATATACATTTGCATTTAAAAATGAAGATAACCACTGCGAATACATACCAGTAATTAAACAAAACGAAAAAGAAATTGAAGAAATAAGTGGATAAAATAGTCAAATATAAAATGATCCCTTTGCAGCAAAGCTGTTGAAAAGAAAGTGATTCTAAAACAGTAGCTTGCAAAAAGGGACAGAGGGTACAAATAATGGCTGCGACTAAAATCAAAGGATAATGTGATATAAACAGCAAGAAAAAGATTAGTTCTAATTAGAGCACATACGGAGTTAGTTGAAAACTTTGGAGTCTATTTTGAAATCTGTATTGGAACAGGGCAGGTATTTTTGAAGTTGTGATTAAGGGAAAATTAGAAGCTTACTTCTTCCTCTGCTCAATTCTTAAAAGCCAGTTGACGTCTTTCTCATTCTATATACTTGTTGGTGATTTCATCTACTTCCCCTTATTTCATGACCATCTGTTTGCTGGACTTCCAAATCTATACTCCTAATTTAGCGCTTTTTTCTTAAGTTTGCTACTGTATGTTCAACTGCCTACTGAACATTTCCACATGGATGTTCCACAGATACCTTAAATTCACTATGTCCAAACCCAAAAATGTTACTCTACTTAAAACTCTTCAGCTGCTCTTTTTTGCCTTCAGATAAAGTATAAACTCTTTCAGTTGAATTACAACACCCTTTACAATTTACACCTGTTTATCCCAGTTACCTTTTACCTCCTGGCAGGATGAAGGGCTGACCTAGCAATTCAGTGAAAAAACGCATGCCATTCTTTCTCCTGTCTGGTCCTTTGCACATGCTTTTAAATGTATAAAGAAACTGTAGAAAAACTACACAATAAACTTATAACAGTTATTTGTGTTGAGGGGTATAATTTCCTTGTATTCATAAACCTAAATGCTGCTCAGAGCATGGATTTTAATTATCTACGTACAGTGAAGCCCAGGTTGACCTGAGACGCGCTGACTGCCAGATACTTCTCCAACAAAGATGACTTCATTTGGGATTAGCAGAGAGTTGCAATTCACAGTCTGCAACCATAGTGAGCCACGAGCCACGTGCAAAAGTCCCTGACAAGGAAAGGAAAATACTTTTATAGAGAGGAAAAGGAATTTGGGAGGGCTGTAATAAACAAAGGGTCTGTGGCTTTTCATTGGCTGAGTCCTTCTCCTTCCTCTTGGGCTTTGCTGTACTTGCAGGGTGTGAGAGCTCCCCCTTCTTGTCTCCTAACTCTAGTTAAGTGGGCTTTCTGTTTGTTTATTTTTTAATTAATTAATTAATTAATTAATTTCTGCATTCGTTCTTCGTTGCTGCGTGCGGGCTTTCTTTAGTTGCGGTGAGCAGGGGCTACTCTTTGTTGAGATGCGTGGGCTTCTCATTGCACCGGCTTCTCTTGTTGTGGAGCATGGGCTCTAGGCTCGCGAGTTCAGTAGTTGTGGCGCACGGGCTTAGATGCTCCACGGCGTGTGGGATCTTCCCAGGTCAGGGCTCGAACCCATGTGCCCTGCATTGACAGGTGGGTTCTTAACCACTGCACCACCAGGGAAGTCTTGTTTATTTATTTCTTATACCCGCAAGCAATGCTGTGATTAAAAAAAAAAATTATTTTTTTAGGTGCTTAATGTGGTTAGGAGTAGTAAATGTAAAATAATGAATTATGTGTAGTGAATACTGTTTCTTCCAAAATAAAAATTTGGGTTCATTTAAAAATATGAGTATAAACTGTCCTCAAAATGCCATTGATATGCTCACAGTAAAATCAGTTGTTTAGTTTTTTTAAGTATCAGTACTTATAAAGAGTAATGTAATTTAAAGTATTTTATTTTGTTACATTTTGTAAACTACAGATCATAAAATTGTTAATCCTAGTGTATTATCAATGATAGGTAAAGTTAAAAATCTCTCAAGTTACAGCAACTGTTTTAAAAAATGGTTTATGGAGGGCTTCCCTGGTGGCACAGCGGTTGAGAGTCCGCCTGCCGATGCAGGGGACGCGGGTTTGTGCCCCGGTCCGGGAAGATCCCACATGCCGCGGAGCGGCTGGGCTCGTGAGCCATGGCCGCTGAGCCTGCGCGTGCAGAGCCTGTGCTTCGCAACAGGAGAGGCCACAACAGTGAGAGGCCCGCGTACCGCAAAAAATAAATAAATGAAAAATAAAAAATGGGTTATGGGGCTTCCCTGGTGACACAGTGGTTAAGAATCCTCCTGCCAATGCAGGGGACATGGATTCGAGCCCTGGTCTGGGACGATCCCACATGCCGCAGAGCAGCTAAGCTGTGCGCCAGAGCTACTGAGCCTGTGCCCTAGAGCCTGTGAGCCACAACTGCTGAGCCCATGTGCCACAACTACTGAAGCCCACGTGCCTAGAGCCCATGCTCCACAACAAGA
Organism: Delphinapterus leucas; assembly: GCF_059928025.1. Taxonomy (NCBI): domain Eukaryota; kingdom Metazoa; phylum Chordata; class Mammalia; order Artiodactyla; family Monodontidae; genus Delphinapterus; species Delphinapterus leucas. The sequence continues at coordinate 146,836,963 of NC_143132.1, forward strand.
GAAGCCACTGCAATGAGAAGCCTGCGCACCGCAACGAAGAGTAGCCCCCGCTCGCTGCAACTAGAGAAAGCCCACACACAGCAACAAAGACCCAACGCAGCCATAAATAAATAAATAAATAAATTTGCTAAAAGAAAAAAAATGTGTTATGTTACCTCCTACACTGTAGGTGGGAATGTAAATTGATGCAGCCACTGTGGAAAACAGTGTGGAGATTCCTCAGAAAACTAAAAATGTGATCCAGCAATCCCACTCCTAGGCATATATCCAGACAAAATTATCATTCAAAAAGCGTACATGCACCCCCTATGTTCAAAGCAGCACTGTTCACAATACCCAAGACATGGGAACAAGCTTAAATGTCCATCAACAGAGGAACGGATAAAGGAGATGTGGTACATGTATACAATGTAATATTACTCAGCCATAAAAAAGAATGAAATAATGCCATTTGCAGCAACATGGATGGACCTAGAGATTAACATACTAAGTGAAGTAAGCCAGACAGAGAAAGACAAATACCATATGATATCTATGTGGAATCTAAAATATGACACAAATGAACGTAGCAGAAACAGACTCACAGACATAAAGAACAGACTTGTGGTTGCCAAGGGGGAGGGGGTGAGGAGGGATGGAGTGGGAGTTTGGGGTGAGCAGATGCAAACTATTCTATATATAGAATGGATACACAACAAGGCCCTACTGTGTAGCACAGGGAACTGTATTCAGTATGCTGTGATAAAAGCATAATGGAAAAGAACATGAAAAAGAATGTATATATATGTGTAACTGAGTCACTTTGCTGTACAGCAGAAATTAACACAACCTTGTAAATCAACTATACTTAAGTAAAATAATTTTTTAATGGGTTACGTTAGAGTAAATTATCCCCAGGTGGGAAAGGAGTAAGTAGGAGAAGGACTGTGGAGACCTGCCAGCATAACCGTATGAGTCCCTTGTGGTCAGTAGCTGCCCACCTTCACCTTCTCAGTCTGCATCTTCACTCTCCAGGTCACAGTGGCCTTGAAACACTGGGAAACTGGCATCCAAAAAAAGTGTTATCATAACCAGCAAAGTACCAAAGAAAGCTCCTTTATTTTCATCTAAAAGTAAATCACCTACCTGAAACGGTACATGAAACGGGACTTTCTGAATCATGCTCCCAAAGAGAATAAATTGACTGTGAACTGAATTCTCATTGGTAGCAGAAAGTATTAGCAGGCACTTCTAAGTGATACTTGTAAGATGTTGTCTTTTACAAGTAGTCTGTCCCTTTCCCTTCCTGACTGATACTCTGTAATTCAGAAGGGCAAGAGATGCTCTAGGTACCAGCATTTCAACCAGCAGGATGCTGGCAGGAAGGTCCTGAGGAGCAGTGCAGAGCTTTGCAAGAATGACTAACACACACACACAGACACACACACACACACACACACACACACACACACACACAGTCACCTTAGAGATTTTTTTTAAAACAAACCTGATCCTATACTTGAAAAAATAACCCGTAACCTACCTTCTTCTGAGACATTTGCGTAAACTAACGGTTTATGATCATTTGCCATTTTCTGCTCGTGGACAGTGAAGTTTATAGATAATATATCGAGATATTGGATAGCTTTTCTCATTTTGCTAATGGGATATCTTTCTACACATTTCTTTACACACCTAGAAAGAGACCACATCTGATCATCTGATCTGAATCCAGCGTTAGTCTAACGCTGTAATCTTACCGTGAACCTATAAAAGTGTGCTGCTGATACAATCTTCAGAGTGTTTGAAATGTGGGGAAATAAAAACAAAAGAGGTCGACCCGGAGATTATCTCAAGTTCTTCTAGAAAAGAAGCATTAAATAAAATGCCCTTTCCAGTGAAGAGAGCAGGAAGCATCAAGGCTCCATTCACAGACACCACCAAAAACCAGAATCCTGTGGATTCTCGCAATGGGTCACAAAACAAGATGATTGAAAATGAAAGTACAGTTGAGCTCAAGCAGTTCCCAACTTCTACACTAGTTATATTTCAAAATTTGATTTATCCACCTTAGTACTTAGACCCTGGAATTCACTTACCCGATTTAATTATTTTGCATACTGTTCTTAAGAGCCCATGACTGTTCATTTAAAAAAAAAAAAAAAGTAAGCCACAATGTACCTGAATGCCAATACAATTCTGAATCAAAAGAAAGCATACTCAAAGGTGTAATAAAAGAATGATATCTACACTGTTTACATGGACTGAGAAACCCCTCAGACCAAAGTCATTGACAGCAGGCATGTAAGCACTTCAACAGAATTGCGCACATGGGGCCTGGAGGGTGAAGGTCAGGGAGTGCTCAGGAAGATGTTTGCCTGACTGTGAAGCCTGTGCCTTAAGTATGAGGAGAAGGCATAGGGGCGGGAGCCGTGTTTCTGAGGCGAGGCGAAGGGACTGTCCTCACAGACCGCCCCCTCTTTGTACTGTCATTATCGTGGGTCCTGTTACCACAGACCCAGTTCTGTATCTCCTTCCTAGATTCAGGGGAAGCGTGGCAGGGTGTACACTGTGGCACAGGTGGTGGCTGGCGAACAGGCAAGAAGAGGGCAATTCAAATGCAGTGTTAAATCCTGAAGGGGATTCCTGTGGCCCTTCCTGTGTCCATTTGCCTGTAGTGACTGAGGTGACTTGAGCCATCGGAGACCCTGTTTACAGAAATTTTAACAAAAGGATGTCTTGGTGGGTTTTTTATAGAATAAAGAGAGAAGTTTAGCAATTTTATGGAGTTTTTTTATTCGTGGTACTCAAATTCTCTTAATAGTTCTCCCCTTGCAATCAAGGTAAAGTAATAGCGTTAGCTCTGCTGTGGTTTTTGTTTTTTTTTTTTAACATCTTTATTGGAGGATAATTGCTTTACAATGGTGTGTTAGTTTCTGCTTTATAACAAAGTGAATCAGTTATACATATACATATATCTCTTCCCTCTTGCATCTCCCTCCCTCCCAACCTCCCTATCCCACCCTGCTATGTGGCCACAAAGCACCGAGCTGATCTCCCTGTGCTGTGTGGCTCCTTCCCACTAGCTATCTATTTTACCTTTGGTAGTGTATATATGTCCATGCCGCTCTCTCACTTTGTCCCAGCTTACCCTTCCCCTTCCCTGTGTCCTCAAGTACGTTCTCTACGTCTGCATCTTTATTCCCGTCTTGCCCCTAGGTTCTTCATGACCATTATTATTTTTTTTTAGATTCCATATATATATGTGTTAGCATACGGTATTTGTTTTTTTTTCTCTTTCTGACTTACTTCACTCTGTATGACAGACTCTAGGTCCATCCAACCCACTACAAGTAACTCAATTTCGTTTCTTTTTATGGCTGAGTAATATTCCATTGTATATATGTGCCACATCTTCTTTATCCATTCATCTGTCGATGGACACTTAGGTTGCTTCCATGTCCTGGCTATTGTAAATAGAGCTGCAATGCACATTGTGGTACATGACTCTTTTTGAATTATGGTTTTCTCAGGGTATACACCTGAGATATTGGGATTGCTGGGTCGTATGGTAGTTCTATTTTTAGTTTCTTAAGGAACCTCCATGCTGTTCTCCTTGGTGGGTGTATCAATTCACATTCCCACCAACAGTGCAAGAGGGTTCCATTTTCTCCACACGCTCTCCAGCATTTATTGTTTGTAGTTTTTTTGATGATGGCCATTCTGATTGGTGTGAGATGATATCTCATTGTAGTTTTGATTTGCATTTCTCTAATGATTAATAATGTTGAGCATTCTTTCATGTGTTTGTTGGCAATCTGTATATCTTCTTTGGAGAAATGTCTGTTTAGGCCTTCTGCCCATTTTTGGATTGGGTTGTTTGTTTTTTTGATATTGAGCTGCCTGAGCTGCTTGTAAATTTTGGAGATTAATCCTTTGTCAGTTGCTTCATTTGCAAATATTTTCTCCCATTCTGAGGGTTCTTTTCATCTTGTTTATGGTTTCCTTGGCTGTGCAAAAGCTTCTAAGTTTCACTAGGTCCCATTCGTTTATTTTTGTTTTTATTTCCATTTCTCTAGGAGGTGGGTCAAAAGGATCTTGCTGTGATTTATGTCATAGAGTGTTCTGCCTATGTTTTCCTCTAAGAGTTTGATAGTGTCTGGCCTTACATTTAGGTCTTTAATCCATTTTGAGTTTATTTTTGTGTACGGTGTTAGGGAGTGTTCTAATTTCATTCTTTTACATGTACCTGTCCAGTTTTCCCAGCACCACTTATTGAAGATGCTTTTTTCCATTGTATATTCTTGCCTCCTTTATCAAAGATAAGGTGACCATATATGTGTGGGTTTATTTCTGGGCTTTCTATCCTGTTCCATTGATCTATATTTCTGTTTTTGTGTCAGTACCATACTGTCTTGATTACTGTAGCTTTGTAGTATAGTTTGAAGTCAGGGAGCCTGATTCCTCCAGCTCTGTTTTTCTTTCTCAAGATTGTTTTTGCTATTCAGGGTCTTTTGTTTTTCCATAGAAATTGTGAAATTTTTTGTTCTAGTTCTGTGAAAAATGCCAGTAGTAGTTTGATAGGGATTGCGTTGACTCTGTAGATTGCTTTGGGTAGTAGAGTCATTTTTACAATGTTGATTCTTCCAATCCAAGAACATGATATATCTCTCCATCTATTTGTATCATCTTTAATTTCTTTCATCAGTGTCTTATAATTTTCTGCATACAGGTCTTTTGTCTCCTTAGGTAGGTTTATTCCTAGGTATTTTATTCTTTTTGTTGCAGTCGTAAATGGGAGAGTTTTCTTAATTTCACTTTCAGATTTTTCATCATTAGTGTATAGGAATGCAAGAGATTTCTGCGCATTAATTTTGTATCCTGCTACTTTACCAAATTCCTTGATTAGCTCTAGTAGTTTTCTGGTAGCTTCTTTAGGATTCTCTATGTATAGTATCATGTCATCTGCAAACAGTGACAGCTTTACTTCTTCTTTTCCGATTTGGATTCCTTTTATTTCTTTTTCTTCTCTGATTGCTGTGGCTAAAACTTCCAAAACTATGTTGAATAATAGTGGTGAGAGTGGGCAACCTTGTCTTTTCCTGATCTTAGTGGAAATGCTTTCAGTTTTTCACCATTGAGGACGATGTTGGCTGTGGGTTTGTCATATATGGCCTTTTATTATGTTGAGGTAAGTTGCGTCTATACCTACTTTCTGGAGGGTTTTTATCATAAATGGGTGTTGAATTTTGTCAAAAGCTTTCTCTGCATCTATTGAGATGATCATATGGTTTTTCTCCTTCAGTTTGTTAATATGGTGTATCACGTTGATTGATTTGCGTATATTGAAGAATACTTGCATTCCTGGGATAAACCCCACTTGATCATTGTGTATGATCCTTTTAATGTGTTGTTGGATTCTGTTTACTGGTATTTTGTTGAGGATTTTTGCATCTATGTTCATCAGTGATATTGGCTTGTAGTTTTCTTTCCTTGTGACATGTTTGGTTTTGGTATCAGGGCGATGGTGGCCTCGTAGAATGAGTTTGGGAGTGTTCCTCCCTCTGCTATATTTTGGAAGAGTTTGAGAAGGATAGGCGTTAGCTCTTCTCTAAATATTTGATAGAATTCGCCTGTGAAGCCATCTGGTCTTGGGCTTTTATTTGTTGGAAGATGTTTAATCACATTTTCAGTTTTCAGTGCTTGTGATTGGTCAGTTCGTATTTTCTGTTTCTTCTGGTTCCGTCTCGGAAGGTTGTGCGTTTCTAAGAATTTGTCCATTTCTTCCAGGTTGTCCATTTTTGCTGGGAGTTAATTTATTGTCAAGCGACACTACCTGGCGGGGATTCTTACTCATTCCCTCCCTCAGCATGCCCCCCTGTGCACGGTTACTTTGAGTTTGTCTAACAGACCATATTCACTTCGGCCCCTGGTCTCTGCACATTTTCCTTCTACTTGCACCTAACCTGCCTTTACCCCTCTCAGATTTTCAGCGGAAATGTCACCTCCTCAGAGAGGTGCATTTAGTTGTCTCCTGTCTCTCCCATTAGCTGAGTGAGTCAGGAGGGTAGGAACCATGTCCATTTTGTGTACCCCTCTATACCCAGGGTTTAGCACCATGCCTGAGATGTAGTTAGAACTCAGTCGGTACACAGTCTTGAAGAAACATAGGGGAATCTCTGTGTAATGTTTCTTCAGGTGTGAAGAGCTACTTTATAATTTACATTTAAAAATCTCCAGTGCTTAAGGATTATACAGACATTCAGTTTCTTGATGAAACAGTATCAATATACTTTTTAGAAAAACTTTTAATTCTATATTGGAATATAGTTGATTAACAATATTGTGTTAGTTTCCGGTGTACAGCAAAGGGATTTTGAAAGGGAGCCCTTCTCCTGAAGGTATAAATACAAATATAGCAGCACTAATTTTAAGGAAACATTTCAGTATCTGACAAGTCTATAGACCACAGCAGAGTGTGCACAAATGTTAGCGAATCACTGCTTCTAAAAATGTAATAACGGGAGTCAGAGATTTGTCAAACAAGATTAGTATTAATGTTATTCTTCTCAAGTAAAATATAGGTCTGTCAAGACAAATACTATTTTAAGTTAAAATATCAAATATCCACCTTTGTTTTGTGCAGTTTCCACAACTTTAGCCGGTTGTGTCTATACTAATTTTCTTACTGAATTTTTTAATCAACACACTTTAAAAAATCTTAAGTAAATACATTTATTACACATGAATAAAAAAATTGAGAGCTGCCTGCAACATTTTGCTGCTGACAGCTGACGTATTTTGAGAAACATGAGCTTGACTTGCTGGTCCCTGCAGAAGATAGGGCTTGGTTACATAGCATACATGCTATTAAGGTTGCCAAGGACAGAACACACCTCATATTCAGCTTTAGTTGTAGAGTATAATCAATACCACAGTAGAATTAGAATTATTCAGATGGGGGACACATAGCTTTGAAATTTAAAGAAAAATAATTTTTTTACAAAATTCCTGTATACACTAATGAAAGTAAGATGTGTATAATTTTAAAGTAAACTGTGGTATTCTTTTACTCCTCATTTGTGGTTAGCTTTGAGTATATTCTGCTTACTGACTAAATTTCCTTTTTGGATAGGTATATAAACATCATGTGCCTGAGCTCACTTTGTGTTCTTATTTTAAGAAACTTGTGCGGTTCCTGTTCTGCTTTTAAATACCTCTCAGCTGTAGCCATAGATCTCACATTATAGCAGATTAAGAAAACATCATGGGGGAATAACTAACTTTACGACACCAAAAATAGGTGTTGGGAGTTGGTAATGACTACTGTGTCCTCATTAGCATAAATGTAGTTCTATATATGTAGTTGTTTCTGGGTACACATACAAGAGATAGGTAAAAGTTGTTGAAAACTTGAAATTTCAAATACCGCTATTAAGATGAAAAAACAAATAATATTTATTAAGCTATCTATTAAGCTCTAATTATATACCAGGCACCGTGCTAAACACTTTATCTGTTATTTCATTTAATTGTCTCAAAAACCAGAAGGGAGATAAGGAACTGAGATAAGGAACGGCCAGTAAGTTGGGCAGGTGAAATTGACATACACCTGTTGTATTCCAGAGCTGGAGCTCTGTACACTTTCAATTTCAGATTCTAAAAACCATCTTTCACCAAGTCCTCCCAGTATTCCGCATAATGGCGAGGATCTAATAGATAAATTGACTACTGACTGATCTAGTAGATGCGGATCTAATAGATAAACTGACCACTGCTGACTGATCTAGTAGATGTGGAAAACATCCTCCTGGTTTCTTTCACATCAAGGCTTTTGCACATCCTTCAAACTCTGGTCTCCTAAAGGTAGGAATAATTGATCTCACTGTGAAAATAATCAGGCAACCGTTAGTACCATAAACTCTCACTAATGATTACCTAGAATTAAACGATAGCGAGCAAAGTCACATAGTAACATACTTTGGATGCCGGCTGAAGCATACATCCACAGCTACTGGTGCTTCCGGTGTGCTTGCCAAGTGAAACGACGTTGTCATTCCAGGCACATGGGCACCCAGGCCTAGCTGATGGAGTGCAGTGCAAATCACATCAAGGTCAGGGATTTGGTTTCCTTATGGGCTAGTTAGCTGCCCACCGTCAGAGACAGAGCATGGGCTCAGTGCCAGCCGGTTGCATGGTATGTTTGGGTGGATATAGTAATTAGAGAAAAGCATGACTAACATCCACATCTAGGAGAGATGCCTGAGACTGAAGCTAATAAGAATCCACCTAAAATGTCTAAAATAGACTGGCTACAGGAAAGTTTTTCAGAAGCGTCACAATCTGTCTTGTGATGTAAAGGACAAGTATCTCAATACATATTGTTAGGAAATTCCAATGGAAGAAATCTACAAATGTGGGTGTTATGACAGAGGACATGCACAATACATACATTTATGTAAGTTCTTTTTATATAAATACTTTATATTAAAATACTGTAAGTAAGTTACTTTTGGATTATATATTCCTTATTGTATCATGTTTTACTAAACATTATATATATTTTACTCAATATTGTTTTAAGAAACCCACTTATACTCTAATTTGTAGGCTGTTTATGGAATTTTTAAGAGTGCTCTGACTATATATAATTTTTGCCTTATGCATTAACTTTAGAATCAACCTACAAGTGAGCGGTGACTCTAGAGCACGAAAGTAGAGAGATAGATGTTGTAATAACAACCAGAGTAAGAAGGGGCTTTTCGTGGATCTGGATATGTTATAAATTAAAAACATTTGCAGACTGTCTGAAACATATCCAAGAGCAAAGATGCCCTAATTATAGACATATGGTCACGGTTCTTTATACAAAAACATGCAGAGAAAAGGGAAAGGTAATTTATTAACCAATAATGGCTTGAGAGACATGTATTACTTTAAAATGCATCCACCAAAAATCCATTTGCAGTATAATTTGGCTTCCTAACTTTCAGAGTCTACGTAGCAGAAAGAAGGAGGCTTCCTCTCTACATTGAACCACTGCAGGTCACTCGGGCAGTAACTGTCATCTGACTCGTGTGTGTCCTTGTCCAAGACCTCGCACCGGGTTATGAACCTGTTAAAAGACCAAGTGCTTTTCACCTCCGTATTCACTGTGGTGCCTCAGCTGAGAGTAGCGGGAACTCAGAAACATCAGATGAATTTTTCTGGTTCTTGGATCAGGTCGCTTTCTCATGGCAAATTAAAAAGTGATTTACTCGTCTGTAAATCAATCTCTTGTGAGTTTGGTTAACACAAATTAATTTCCCAGAGTTTGATTCCCTTGGGTGAAGTGATAAAATTAGATTTCAGTGGAATGTACATAGATCAGGAGGGTACAGGGGACAAAGTTTCTAATAAATTCCTGTAAATGAACGGTATGTTTCTCCAGTGCATATCAATGGGATTTCATGATAAGCTAACCCTCTTTCTGTGCCACACCCTCTGATGTTTTTTCCCATCTCATGATGTTCAAATAGGAATAAGGGTGTAGATTTCTTTTTATTTTTGCCCTTTATTATTATAGAAAGACATAACTCTCCACTTCTTGAATGGTTTTAAAGGTATATAAATATATTAAAGGAAGAAAATACAGTCTCTTTATAGAATCTAGAGGTTTAAACAATTAGAACGATAAACGGACAAACATAATAATTTTATTTAGCAATCCCTAAAGGCAAGAGGCAGCAAATTCCATCTTGAAAGTCCCAGCAAATCTGTGATCAGTATCCTGTGGGTGTAGTTAGCAGTCTGGTGTTTTGAGAAGGAAAATAATGGTTTTTAACTGGCTCATTTCTGAGTTACATCCTGAAAGGAGAGGAATGAACTTAGAGCCAATATTAACAGGTGGTAATTAAATTATGGGTTCTGCATGCTTAATGTCCTAGACTAAGGCAAGATGAGACAACTGAGGCCATTAACTTTAATAATTGGAATCGGTATCTCTCTTAAGTAGTATTTTATAGCACATTAACAATGGTTGATTAGTATTAAATCAGAAAACAAACTGTTTTCTTACTAAAGCATGTTTTACTAATGCAGAGTCATACCTATACATTTAAATGTGCAGTATAACTTATAGGAGGCAGTGTCTTTTACAAAGGTAAAAAGAAAGATAAATGTAAAACGTTTGTCAAATTTTAAAGTCAGTATCTCTTGACGGCCCATGATTGGCTACCTTTAATTATAAAGAACTGGGAACAAGAAAAATTTAAAACATTTAATTTTATTATTAAAGCTGAAAAATTCCCAATTGAAATGTTTATTCTTTTATGAAGATTTTATGCCATCTGACTTAATGTTTTAAATACTAGGTGGTTATTCCACATTAATTATATAGCAGTGCTGTAGGCATCATGTACAAATTACATCATAGTAATGACAGTCCTCTTTCCAAAGAGTTTTTTGTTTTGTTTTTAAGAACATTTAATGAACATTTGCATTTGTAATACTTTCAGACATAACTATTACCACATTGATTTTGAAATACTTAATGTCATTTGCTTATATTTTGGGTTTTTGTTAAACAGTCCCAACCTCCCCTGAGAGGTCCATTTTGTTATGACTCGAGTGAACATATAATTTATCTGCCAAACTTTTGGGGAGTGAAAGGGGATGCTGTTATTAAAAATAAATATGCCAGGACAACAGGTGTAAACCAGGATATATATCACCCAGTGCAGTAGTAGACTATTACAATATTATAGTAGAATAGTCCCTGAATTATTATACTCCCTATTCACCAAATGCATCTGTGGAGAAATGCTTTCAGGATCCCTGCTTGGGATAACCGGAATGCATGTTTCCCTGAGATCTGGGTCTCCCTCACCTCCAAGTCACTGGACGTGTTTTTGTTGTTGTTTTCACTTTGGTGCCTGGTGCCCAGCACATGAAGATGAAACGAGTGGAAGCTCAGGCCCCAGACTAGGATAGGAATGTGCTGGAATTGTGCAAAGGGTGGGGGTGGGGGGTCGGAAATGAAGGGAATTGCGGGCTGAACACAGGGAGCCTGGGCTCTCCTTCCTGTTTAAACTCCAAGGGAGAGTCTCTTATGGGATTGCCAGAATCTGAGCCATGTCCGCCAGCCTGGTGTCTTACTCAGTACCCGCTCAGAGAAGGACAACGGCCATTCATAAGATACTACCGATAAGGGGTTAATATCCGACACGCACAAGCAGCTCAACGTCAGAAGAACAGACAACCTGGTTAACAAATAGGCAGAAGAACTTAACAGACATTTTTCCAAAGAAGAAATGCAGATGGCCAACAGGCCATATGAAAAGGTGCTCTACATCCTTAATCACCAGGGAGATGCAAATCAAAGCCACAAGGAGATATCACCTCACGGCTGTCAGAATGACTGTTATCAAAAAGAACACAAATAAATGTGGGTGAGATTGTGGAGAAAAAAGAACCCTCGTGCACTGTTGGTGGGATGTAAATTGGTGCAGCCACTGTGGAGAACAGTAGTGAAGTTCCTCAAAAAACTAAAAATAGAGCTACCTTATGACCCAGCAATCCCACTCCTGGGTATATATCCAAAACAAACCAAAAACAAAAACACTAATTCAGAAAGAGACACGCACCCCCATTGTTCATAGCAGCACTATTTACAATGGGCAAGATATAGAAGCAACCTAAATGTCCATCAGTAGATGAATGGAAGAAGATGTGGTATATATGTACAATGGAATTATTACTCAGCCATAGAAAAGAATGAAATAATGCCATTTGCAGCTACATGGATGGACCTGGAGATTATCATACTAAGTGAAGTAAGTCAGACAGACAAATACTGTGTGATATCACTTATATGTGGGATCTAAAAAATACCACAAACTAGTGAATACAGTAAAAAAGAAGCAGACTTACGGATAACAGAGAACAAACCAGTGATTACCAGCAGGGGGAGAGAGAAGTGGGAAGGGGTAATATAGCAATGGGGAGTAAGAGGTACAAATTATTAGATATAAAATAAGCTACAAGGATATATACAACACAGGGAATATAACCAATATTTTATAATAACTGTAAATGGAGCATAACCTTTAAAAATTGTGAATCACTATATTGTACACCAGTAACTTATATAATATTGTACATCAACTATACTTCAGTAAAAATAAGTAAATAAATTAAGTTAAAAGAAGAAAGAGAGACCATTCATAAGAGTGGTGAATGTTTAAGTTCACCAGGATTCTGGAGGGGGGGAAGGGACGGATCTGGGGTTTCAGCACCGCCCTCTTCAGTTCACCTGTTCTCCCCCATTCTGCTGCTGGAGACTGTTTTAAATCAGAAGGGGTCAACATTGATAGGATTGAAGGGACAAGGAAAGGGGGCAGGTCAGGCAAGAGGGGAAGGAGAGGGAATTGGGTGAACAGTAGTGGATTTGGCCCCAGGCACAACAGGTTCTAGAATCTTAAAGTGGGGGAGAGAGAGGAAGTGCTTCGGCTGAGAAGCCTGTGTGCATGGCGAGCTGCAGGTAGGACAGTCACAGAGATGCCCCTCTGTCTGGACATATAACCTATAATTAATCTATACCTGTCTGAGTCATATGTATTTTAGACAGGTCTGTAATCTTCTCAGAAAAATAACAGCATGAGTAGACTTGCTCAGTTTTTCTCTTGTTCCAGTGATTTCACAGCAATACCTCTTTGCTCCCAGAAAAAAAGAAAGGTCTTGTAGCTCCACATTATCTTTAAATGTGCTTTTATTGTGTGCTTACCTGCACTACGGTCGTTCGGTGTACAGACCCCATGGTGCATGTACGATCTTTAAAATGGGGGAAACCATGTAAGGAAGTTAAATTAGGAAAAAAAGAAAAAAATCAAAACAGAGTACAAATAGCAAGGTTAAATTGAGTGCTGTTAACCCCCTGCTGGCACCAGCTAATAGTGCAGAAGCAACAGTGGGAATCTGAAACAGAGGTTAGTGTTGGGAAATTTCAGCTCGTGACAGTTATAAATGAAATATATTGGCTAGTTTTTCTTCCTAGGGTATCCCTTTAAAGAAGAGTTCAAAGATGATACTCAGTGTATATCCAGTAGAAATAATAAAAACTAAAATAATATCTTAGTCTGAAGTACCCATTAGAATTCAGGTGAGTTTCCCCCCGCCTTTAAGAAAGTAAGATGTAACTTACATAGAGCAAAATGTGTAAACGTTAAGTTTTATTTATACATCATACAGCTCAGTGACTTTTAAGATAGGAATAAACCCATGTCATCAGCAATCAGATCAAAGTTCTGAACATTATCACCATGCCAGAAAGTTCTCTCCTGCCTCTCAAAACCATGTCTGTTATTATTCAGAAGGTTGATTCTCTAGTTATTCTCAATTCGCCTCCAGTTCTATGTGAACGACCATATCAGTTTCACAGTCACAGGCTTGTTGCCTGTAGTTGCAACAAGCAATTGCCTTCTCTCCGCAGTGTGTTTCCAGAACACTTCTCTTCTGCTGTTGGCCTTATTCTCTCATATCCAGTTAAATGGAAAACAGCTCTTATTTTATGGGTAAGTAGGTAATTCAATAACAGTGACATAGTTGCCTTAGCAGAAAACTTGCTACTTTGAGAATATGGGTAATTGAGAAAATCTGAGAACAAATCAGTGACATTGAATGACAAATATAAAGTATCCATAATACTGTATGTAGTAGGGTATAGGTATTTAACATCTTAAAACACCATTCATTAAAAATATGTTCATAACTGGTTGTAGATTTCATCACATAGAAAAAGTGCTAGCCACGCTCTAATTTAATAACTAGTACATCTTTTGAAAACGTAAAATTTTATAAGCAATAGCCACAATGATTCTTCTTCTCTGCTTTCACTTCTCCTCTCTTCCCTTTTTATGAGAAAGTTGCACTCAGGAAGTTTTTGTTTGCCTGTGCATCTTCCTCCTGGCGTCTTCCACTGGAGGTGTTCTTTGGTTGTCTTCACCTCTTTTTCTTCCCATTTCCAGAACTCAGCAACATCTTTTCTCTCTATATTCAAATGAATCCAGTAGTTCCACCTCCACCACTGGTGGAGCTTAGGATTTCCTCATCCTACAACCCCAGTCCTTAAATATCAAAATGCCGTTCTCACAGCTCCCTGTTCTCTCACCATATCACAGAGCACACCTATCCATTCTTCCTTTCACACCCTTCCTATGAAAATATAGTACCCATTTATTTAGAAAGCTTTTAACTATCATGAATTTGGTTCTATCCTATTTCCTGGAATACTTTATATAGAAAGGCTACATATAAAAAACCAGGGCATTCTGTTCCTAGATTCCCGTGTGGGGTTTACTTTGTTTTAAATTTAGTCAGTGCTTCTTTAATCGTCTAAGTGAACACTATTGTCTATAGGCAATCCATTTCCACATTTGGTGTGTTGATGATTAGCTGCTGGGTAGTAGGGCCAGGTGCCCACTGCCCTCAGGGTGAGCACAGCCTCACTGGAGTGAGTGCCACAGGAAAGGCCTTGACAGTGATTCAGGACAGGGACAAACTTAGGACAAAGACAGGGAAGGAAATCTGGCAGGAAAGTAATATAGAACTGAGAAAAGACAAAAAGTTGTACAAAGAATGCAGACAGGTTAAGAGAAAAAATTAACGATGCAGGGTCATTAGGTTCACTGAAACAAAGCAAAAGCAAAGCAAAACAAACCCTGCTTTTTGAAAACTAAAAATAGAATTACCATATGATCCAGCAATTCCATTCCTGGGCATATATCCAGAAAAAAACTATAATTCAAAAAGGTACATGCGCCTCTATGTTCATAGCAGCACCATTCACAATAGGCAGGACATGGAAACAACCGAAATGTCCATCAACAGATGAATGGATAAAGAAGATGTGGTACATATATACAATGGAATATTACCTAGCCATAAAAAAGAATGAAATAATGCCATTTGCAGCAACATGGATGGACCTAGAGATTATCATACTAAGTGAAGTAAGTCAGACAAAGACAAATACTATATGATATCACTTATATGTAGAATCTAAAATATGACACAAATGAACCTATCTGTGAAACTGAAACTGAATCACGTACATAGAGAACAGACTTGTGGTTGCCAGGGGTGGGGGTTGGGGGAGGGTTGGAGTGGGAGGTTGGGATTAGCAGATGCAAACTATTATATAGAGAATGGATAAACAACAAGGTCCTACTGTATAGCACAGGGAACTATATTCAATATCCTGTGATAAAACATAATGGAAAAGAATATGAAAAAGAATATATGTATATATATATATATATATATATCTCTGAATCACTTTGCTGTACAGCAGAAATTAACACAACATTGTAAATCAACTATACTTCAATAAAAAAATTTAAAAATTAAAAGTAAAAAAACCCCTGCTTTTGGTTAAAAAAAGAAAAGATGAGGAAACAAAACATGGAAGAGAGCAGAAACGTGTTCCGGGGACTGAGTTGATAGAGCTTTTGAGAAATTTTCACAGGTCTAAAACAGTAATTAACAATGGAAAGAGCTTGTATTTTCCACTTCCTACATGAGGCTATTAGTATCTAACGAGGCAACAGATATAAAATATCTAAGAGATTTGGGAGGATTGTTTTCCTCATTAAACTTTGTTTTAATGGGTCTCAAAATTCTGTGACAGATTTTTGGTCAGGTTGTTTCCGTTAGAAAGTACTGATTTAAAAAAGTAATAACTTAAAACCGCCACGTTCACAAACAAATGGTCCACAAAACACTCTCCTTTCCTTCTGAAAGCTTAATGATGAACTGTAATCATTAACCACTCTTTTACTGTTAAACTTAAATGGCCAGTTGAGAGAAACAGCTCTGAGACCGTTCTTCCACCACTGATTAAGACTAGGGTGGCAAGTATTAGGGATAATATTCACTTAGCCTTCTGAGCTTTCTGGGCAGACTTGGTGACCTTGCCAGCTCCAGATGCCTTCTTGTCCACTGCTTTGATGACACCCACAGCAACCGTTTGTCACATGTTACAAACAGCAGAATGACCCAGAGGAGGGTATTTAGAGAAGCTGTCAACACACATGGGCGTGCCAGGAACCATATCAACCGTAGCAGCATCACCAGATTTCCAGGATTTAGGGCCATCTTCCAGCTTCTTCCCTGAACGGTGATCAAGCTTCTCCTTCAGCTCAGTACACTTGCAAGCGGGGTGAGCTGTGTGACAGTCGTGCACAGATGCACGGCCAGCACTGATTTGCCCTGCGTGGCTCAGGATAATCCCCTGAGCCGTGAAGCCACCTGCTTCCATTGGTGGGTTCTTTTGCTGTTATCAGCCATGTTGCTGTTGCCGTGATGAACATCTTTGCCAGACAAGTTCTTGACATTGAAGCCCACGTTGTCCCCAGGAAGAGCTTCACTCAAAGCTTCATGGTGCATTTCAGCAGACTTTGTTTCAGTTGCAAGGTTGGCTGGAGCAAAAGCGGCCACCACGCTGGATTTGAAAACACAAGCCTCCATGTCCATGGGGACAGTACCACCTTTGCCACCAATTTTGTAGACGTCCTGGAGGGGCAGACACAGGGCGTGTCAGTTGGATGCGTTGGTGGCAGGATGCAGTCCAGAGCTTCAAGGATTGTGGCTCCACTGGCATTCCTGTCCTTACCAGTGAGTTCCCATCCCTTGAACCAAGGCGTGTTAGCAGTTGGCTCTAGCATGTTGTCACCATTCCAATCAGAACTTGGCACAAATGCTGCTGTGTCAGGGTTGGAGCCTGTTTTCTTAATGTAGGTGCTGACTTCCTTAATGAGTTCCTTGTTTTTCTTCTGGCTGCAGGGTGGCTCAGTGGGATCCATTTTGTTAACACTGACAACTAGTTGTTTCATGCCCAGTGTGTAAGCCAGAGGAGCACGCTCACAGGTCTGCCCATTCACCTCCTTCAGATTCACCAGTGCCTGCGTCAGCAATGAGAACAGCACAGTCAGCCTGAGATGTGCCTGCCATCATGTTTTCCATAGTCTCTGTGTCCTGAGGCATCAGTGATGGTCCCATCACACTTGCTGCTCTTGGATTTCCACAGGGAGATATCGATGGTCATGCTGCACTCGTATTCAGCTCTCAGTTTATCCAAGACCCAAACATACTTGAAAGAGACCTTTCCCATCTCCAGCAGCCTGGTTCTCAAAATTTTCAGTGGTTCTTTCGTCAGTGCCATCACGTTTGTAGATCAGATGGTCAGTGGTGGTAGATTTGCCCAAGTCTGTGTGTCCAGTGAAGATGCTGATAGGAGTTTTTTTCTTTCCCATTTTGGCTTAGATTTGTAGTGGTTTCTTAGGACACCTGTTGTGGCAGTAAACCTCTTGCAAAAAAGTGAAAGGATTTTCTTTACGGTGATATAAAGTTAACCTAAAAATAACCTGAAATTCCCAGTGTAGAAGGTTGATTTAGGGATTAGGGGCCTAAATAAATACGACTGTAGCTGCAGTTACACTAACTAGGCTAGAATTGCAAAAGATCAGTCCTCACGCTTTGCAAAAAGATCACTGGATGCAATGAAAGTGGAATTTCTCCCTTCTGTACCTTGCTACCCAAGTAGGCAACTCAAGGGACCTTAATGCCTGCCTCTAATGCAAGACAGACTGCATTCAGGGCAGAAAACCAGACCTGATGGCTGGATGGCTGGCTTCAGCATGGAAGTTCCCACATTTCTAAGGGTATATGCCAAAAGTATGCTTAATGCCTCGGCAGGTTTGGTAGCTCATGGTGCTGGAGAAACAACCATAGCGCTAGTCTCTGGGGACATGTTATACCAAAACTAAGATGGTATGTACGTGAACTGATAATTCACAGGAATCTGACAGCTTTCAAGAGTGTAATCCCATTATTTTTCTTAGGAGAGAATGTAAGAAACCATAAGATCTCAGCGTGAAAGCTCAGTGACACCTTATGGCTCTATCTGTGAAATGTATCATTATTTGGTTATTCATGCTAGAGGACAACAGTTTTTTTTAAAACCAAGGGAATAAAGCAATAACTTCTGAAGTTTTACTCATCTTAAGAGGCATTTTTCTAGGAATGCCGTTATTCCTGGGGCCACAGAGTTCTATGTGCCTGACCTAACAGGCTAATTTTAGACTCCTTCCTCCTCTACTGTTTGATGTTGAAGAGTCTTTTTTTTTTAACAATAAAAACAGCATCTTTGACCAAAGGCCATGATCAAAGCTGCTCTTTGAATGAGAAATAAAACTTTCACATAACTGAAAATTCACCATCTGAAATTCCAGATTCTGCAGTTATAAAAGAGTAAAATATCTGTATTTCCTCCTTCAACTCATGAATATATCCAAGCTGAATTTTGTAATTCTAGAGTAGTGGGTAATAGAAAAATACACATTGTAAAATAACTGCAACTCCAGTGGCAATCACAAGTTCCATTAAATAGACACTTTTATAATAATAAGCTGTTAGTATTAGATTTACTTCATGAGGTCAGGTAGTTTTTTAAAACACTACTATATTTTATGAGGTTTGTTTTAGAAAGCTAATTTCATTAATTCCACATCTTTCCTTCCCTTGTGAATCTTGAATCGGCTGAGACAGGGGTATGTATTTGTGGAATCTCTCTCAATAACAAACAGGAGCAAGAGACATTTTTGCCAGTTTCTTAATAGACAAAGTATATAAAAATCTAGAAATGTATTCCTACAACTGTGGACTGATCAAGTTTTTATGAATTTCATATTATATGCACCAAAAACTGTATTTAAACTCTGAAGTGGATGCTTCTTTACACCAAGGAAGGACATTGTAGTGCAGAGCATAAACGTGAGAACTAAAATGGCTTGTCTTAAACTGTTAGGACACTCCCCACCTGTGTGAATTTCCTCAGTTCCCTCCTCCATGAAGTCAGGATGATTGACACTAACCTTGCTGGGTTGTGGGAAGGATTACTCTATATACTGCCATGTACAGCGCCTGCGCGGAGTAGGAGCTTCACAAATGTCAGCTGTCACCACCATCATCATCTTTTTTCATCATCTAGCTGGTTTCTGTGTTAGGATTATCATTTTTATAAAGTGAGTTCCATACATAATGATATAAATAATTAAGAGAGATTAAATGAAATGTTCTGTTAGGTGTTAAGAAATATACCATACCAGTTCCTACAATTAAAAAATACGAAAAAGTACATAGGGAAACAAAAGCCATAACAAAATGAAAATGCGAATGAAGTGACCACTGACAAAATTAGTCCTAACACAAACATTATTTCTGTTTAATACCAGTGTCTGTGTGCTCATCCTATCAAAGACTGGTTTCTCAACAAGTACAAGGCAAGTTCAATTAGATTATAAAGTGAAACTGGAAATTATTCAGATTTCATGAAATGAATTAAAATGATAAAGAACTGCTGAGATCACATTCCAAGCCACCAATAAACGAGAAAGCCAACAAGGATGACAACAGAATAGCTCTAACGAGTGACTTGACTGTCAGAGGACTGAGAGAGGCCCTTGGAAAGATTGGTGAAGCACCCTAATGTTTTTTGTAAAAATGATGTGTTTATTATACTGTAGAAACCAAATATGCAGTAAAAAATAATCTAATAATGTGTTGTCAGGTGTACAAAAAATCATGCCAATAAAACACTCGATTTTCACTATCCTTCTAACTAGAACACGGTTTCAGTTATAGTAGAGATTTTCTTAACTGAGTTAAAATCAGGTTACTTTTCTATTCTTCGGTTTATTCTTTCACAATTTATTCTGTTTTATCCTAGTTTTCAGTGATTGCACCTTAAGGAGCCTTTTCATGGAATTATCCTCAGAGAATAAGTATCTACTATATATGAAATAAAAGTTTGTATAAAAATTATTAAAAATTTTAAATTACATAAAGTGATACAGATGGTTCTCTGTATTACCCTTGCTTAACGCTCAAATAGATGATTTTATATAAAGTGGTTCTATGGTTATAGTATAAAGAATATCCAACCATATCTTCAATTTATAAAAAGGAATTTATTCTGAGGAGTTCAAGTTGCTTCCTACAAAATTTACAAATTGACCCATCTAGAGCCTGAAATAACTCTTAATTTTATTTTTCTTCTCTACCAAAGACTAACAGACTACAATCCCGGAGGAATGACCACAGTAAATCCCAAGCTAGTAATCTTTCCAAATATAGTTACACCTCATTTATCCGACACCACTGGAGAATGAAGTATTAACTGGAAAATCCGCCGTGATTCTGAAGCTGGTCTTGACCGCTTCCTCAGGAAGACTCTTCATTATTCTTTCTTCCTTAGTAGTATCTAGAACACACCCGATAACAATAATATTGTATTTGAATTATTTGCTTATGTGTTTATTGAACCATTACATAGCAGACTCTTTGAGGACGAAGAACATGTTTTTTACTCATCTTTGTGTCCACAACACTCAGTACAGGTCTGGCACACAGTAGAAAAGCAATTAATCTCTGTCACATAAGGAAGAGGGAGGTAGGGAGGAGGAAGGACTCAGACTTTTTTTTTTAACAGAAATCTTTCTCAGTTACAGCACTCTCTCCTTTTTCCTAGCAGAGTGAACTAAACATGCTTGTTAAACTGTTTTGGATGACAGAGGGCCGTAGTTTGGAACACTATCCCTCTGTGCTGTAATAAAGATGCTTTTCAGTGCTCTTCAGACTCCTAGGTTGATCTTTCCAGGAATTCATAACTGTGGCGGAATGAAGTGGGGATTCCCCTTGTAATTGGCAGGAGGAAAAGCCAGGTACCTAAGCATGTGAAACCAGCAACCTTAACCCGGAGGACACAGTCCTGGACCCAAGTGAGGGCCTGGCTCCATGGCAGCTCAGAGGTCTTCTCTGTATTCCCACGTTCAGAGTTTAGAAAGTTAGTTCATATGTAATTCCATTATCTGTGTTTCATAAAATCTCCCCTTCTAAATACATTGGAATTGCAAATTTTCAAAGTGTTCTCAAGAGGCAAGTATAATTTTTGAATTAATTAAAATGCTTAATTATGTAAAACCCAAAAACATCTTAGTGCTCACTGAGAATTACACAAAGATAAAAGCATGTCATTTTACAGTGTCCGGAGAAGGGCAAAAATGAAAAGTTCTGTTTCTTAAATAGTAGTTTTTAACCGCTACAAATGTTTATTTTGTAGATCAAGGTCCATTTCAAATATGCTACCATTAAAGCAGTTTCCAAAGTCCACAGATAACAGTTACAAAGGTCAAGAGAAGTTATTTAGAAATTACTTGTCATTTAATTCCAAAAGGAGGGAATGACTAGATAGTGCTTTGTTTTCTCAGAGAAGGAACTTGCACAGTGGGCTACCACCAGCCCATCCATGCCTGACTTAGGCCCAAGGAACCGAGGGGATCTCTCCAGGGTGCACGGCCAGGTTACGAGCCTGCCTGTGTCTGTGCACACCCCGCAAGCCTGCCAGAATGGTGTTTCTCAAAGCAAGTACTACACTTGAGCCGGCAGGACCAGTGCTCTGCCACTACCTGTAGCAACACCACGATCCTGAAACAGTGCAAGAAACATGAGCAGAGACACAAAAGTAGTCATTTGTCCAGAGCCCGTGAAAAGCAGCAGAGCGTGAGCTCTGACAGAAATGTGAGGCTGACCGTGCGGAACAGTTGAAAGAGGCTGAAAGGCAGAGCGGGACCAGGTACGGCTCCTTCACCATCAGTTCCTTTGTCCCTGGTACTCCCACCCCCTGCCAAAGCGCAGAAACAGCAAAGCAAAAGGAAAAGAACAAGCGCGAGGGTTCAGATTTTGCTTCTAAAATTTAGTGTCCTTGGGCAGTTTATTGACTGTATCTGAGTCTCAGTTCTCACAGGGTTACAATGGGATTAAATGAGATACTGTGTGTAACAGGCAGGGTATTGTGCCCAGCATAGGCAAGCACTCGATCCAGGATGGTTTGTGGCACGTTAACTTAAAGCGTATGATGTGCTCTTTTGCTTTTCTTAGAGACAAATGATTAGGTATTTAAAGACCTGTTTTCAGTTCCCTTGTGATATTCTGACAGCCACTTTGAAACAAAAGAGATAGATATAAACAACATGAAAGTGATCTTGTAAGCAAGACGTTGTCTTTAACCGTATAATTTAATCACTTTGTAATTTATAGTTATAGAACAAGTGAATCAATTTGATTCTGACAGACTCATGTCCTTAAAAAAATCCTAAAATACAAGTATCAACTATTCAGTTTTTTACAAAGGTACTTGCTGTCCATGGAGCTATTCAAAACCCATTTCCACCCCTTCTTTTAAAGAGGTTCGTTATATAGAATATTTTATCATGACAAACGTATTACATGTTTCTACACTAATTTCATTGGCAGAGCTTAGTGAACTTTATGACCCATGGTACACAAAACTTGTTAAAAAAAACTTACTGTTTATATTTTGCTCTAAGACCTTGATTCAGCAAGGCAGAATAACTACACTATTGTATACCGTATGGGCATTTTAACAGAGCTTTCTGTAAAAAACAGCTAGTAGCTAATTCAGAACCCCACAGAACAACAAAAGCCTACCGGGAGTATATAAGTATTTTTCCGGGTGGTCCTGCCATCAGTTTTGTGTCTCTTCTTAAAACAGATTTCCTTCTGTCTTTGAAGATGCAACATTTTCAGAGGAGGACTTTCTACCTAAGTATAGGTGACATATGTTTAGGAATCAAGAGTCAGGCAGTGTTGCTAGAGCCATATCATCCCCCAGAGATAGAAACCTTCGGTGTCTCTAGTTCTTTTTCGTTCTCTCTCCATTCAGTATATTTATTTTCTGAAAATCGTCCCTGGTGATTGAGAGCACTCATGTAGAATTAATGGCTTTAATGGAAAGGCTATGCTCCCAGACTCCTCAAATCTCTTTGGAATGAAATTTCACATATACAATTAAAACAGATTAAAAAAACCCTAAATCTGCCTGTTATAATGGGTACTACTGGGAATTGAAAAGGAATCAAATACTTAAATATTTTCTGTGCGTATGCTTGCAGCCTCATTTGTGTGTGTATATATACATATATACACACACATGTACACACTTCTCCGGGTACTGGCATTCTCAGGACTCAGTAAATGAAAGCTGGCCCTTTAGAGGAAGGAATTAAGTAAGTGATCAGCCAACAGGTAAGAAAAAAAAGCACTTAGGATAACAAACACTGTTACAGTTTCTTGCTTCTCAGAAGTCCGTATCAGCACATCAACTTTTCATTGCCCAAGCAAGGTGTGCTGATGACTTAGTGTTTATCCATTCTGGTTCCCTATTCCTTCTGGTCCATGGAAGGATTATGCTTTCCCCCTCCTTGCAGTTGAGCAAGACCGAGAGACAGTTTCTGGCCAATGGGATTTGGGCCAGATGAAAGCCTTTAATTGCTAATTCGAGACTCTCCACTCTCTCCTTCCCTGCCATGGCAGTCATGGTAATAAGTTCAAAGCAGCCTGGATTTACTAAGCTACTGACATAGGAATCATAGCCCAGGAGAATCACTCTGCTACACAGTCTCTATGTGCAGTGAGAAATAAACCCCTGTTCTGTTAATTACTGAAGTTTTGATGTTTGTTATGCAACATAACTTAGCCTGTCCTGATTGATAACAAAGATTTAACGTTTGTTTTTCCTCGGAGGGCTAGTTCCGCAAGCTACTTGGAGTTTGTGTGAGGTTTACTGAAAAGGGGAGATGAGTCTCAGGCAAACATTTTACAGTGTAAAGGGTACTGCTGAGGAGTAGAGGAAAACGTTCAGGGGATATTCAAAACAAAGATGAGGAGGTGAAGTCGAGGAATATACTTGGGTATAGGAAGAAATGAAATAATCCACAAAAGTAAATTCTGGAGAAGAGTTTTCAGGGAACATATGAAAGTGAAGAATTTGTCTACAGCCAGTGTCAGTCTGACATGAGGATAAAGTCTTGGCTCTAACCTCACATCCCTCTTTGACTTACCTAACAGCACTTAACTGCAGGCACAGTCTCTGCAACTCTTGGGATTCATTTTTGAGCAAGCATGCAATATTTGTCTACTTCACAGCCAAGATTTCTTTGTTAACAGTGACTCTTGCTCTGTAGGTGGCTGTCTAGCTCAAGCCCTTGATCATCTGACTACACTGGGTATATTCCATCCTGTTTCTTTACCGTCTTCCTGGGTTCTGACTCACTGCTTTCGCCTGGTTCTAAGGACAGTCCAGAGACTACTTCTGCTGCTCAGAACTGGCAGCTTCACACATGAACCAAAAACTTTAAGAGGTGGCAGAATATCTAACAATAAAATTCAGAAAGTCGTAGATCATTTACATGAGAGCTAAAAAAAATTTCATGTAGTTGTAGAGGGTATGTGTATATTGCTTACACTGCTTTATATGGTTAGTAAACAGAGAGACATGAATGATAGCATGATATTTTTTATCCTTTAAAGGCAATGCTGTAGAAAAAGGAGGAGTCATAGCATTAATCATTCAGTACAGGTTTTATAGATCAGGAATTTTAATTTCTGTGAGGATTGTGACAGTATTATAGTTGGATGTTTTCTAGCATCAGAGGTCTAAATTGGCCAGTCCCAATCTAGGGTGTGCAAAAAAAGTAACTTTACTTTCTGAAGTGATCTCTTTCTAGTTCTCAGCTGCCATTCCCAACCATGTTATAAAACACACAACCTCGCCTTTTAAAAAGGTATCTCAGTATCTTCTCACTTGAAACACTTTTTTTTTTTTTTTTTTTGCGGTACGCGGGCTTCTCACTGTTGTGGCCTCTCCCATTGCGCAGCACAGGCTCCAGACGCGCAGGCTCAGCGGCCATGGCTCACGGGCCCAGCCGCTCCACGGCATGTGGGATCCTCCCGGACCGGGGCACGAACCCGCATCCCCTGCATCGGCAGGCGGACCCTCAACCACTGTGCCACCAGGGAAGCCCGAAACACTTTCTTTTGACCAATTATTCAGTCTATAAAAATTTCTGCTCCTCTCTAGGGTTCTCCTCTCCCTCTTAATCAAGATGGCATTTGAGTACAGGCGAGGCATCCCCGCTCTTGCTGTGCTTCCAGTGATATCTTACATGGGCTTGACCTCTGGGCCTCTGGCCTGTCCTCACTGCATCCACGGGCTCAGTAGGAAAGCTGTGGCAGGGGCTGCAGAGGCATGCCGTTCTGTCCGTGTGTAGGAATCTGCACTCAGCTGCCTTCCCCTCGCTCTGGAAACCAAGTCAGTTTTAACCCTACAGTTCCCTCAGCATCTCCCAACTCTTTATCAGGACCTTGAAATTCTTGGTTGCTTTCTCTGCACTACCCGGGAGTTTGTAGAATCCTGTAAAAACTACCCTCTGGTCCATCAGCTGGGAAAACCTTCCTCAGACTTCATTCCTCTGTCCATTACTTCTGTGCCACAATGGACACAACACTTTGTCCCCAACAGAACTTTCTGAAAGGCTTGCAGTTTTTGCAGGCTCTTGCCCCAGAGAAGCCAAGCGACAGCCTGAAAATTTCGGGCTTACCCTTCAGCTTTTCTGAGCATCCTGTCTTGTTCCACCTCTTAGTGTGAAAGTCAGGGAGGATGAAGGGAACTTGGTCCCTCCTCAGGACTGCTCCACGCTAGGCTCATCCACTCAGAATCTCTGTGTCCCCCAACACTTGTGGACCTGAAAGGTATGGAATTTTCTTTGCAAGGTATTTGGAATTTTTCTTCTCACTATGATTATAATACAGTTAATCCTCCAAACTTGTTTTTTCTTATGTAAAAACTCAGCTTTGGAAGTTCTTAGAAAACGTTTTAACCACTTGAAAGCCTGGCTTACAAAGCTTTGAACTTAAAAAAAAATTTATTTTCAAACCCAAAGTTAAGCTTCCCTGTTGGTAGTTGGCAATCCGAGCAATAAGTTTCAGCCTTATAGGTTACTTAAGAATAGTCCTAATGGCAGGAGGGGGAGAGGGGCTGGGGTGGGAGGTGGAGTAAAGAGAGGGGAATAGCATGACTGAAAAAGAAAAGGTCGCTGGATAAGGATCCTCAGTACTAATTGGCCATCAGAGAATGGTACCACGTCAGGGGAGCGGAGCCTCTGATTACAATTCTTTAGTACCCACGGTACCAACTGTGGTCTCATATGTAACTTAGTTTTCTCCTTCAGAAAGCAGGTTGAGCCAGAAGTTTTCACGAATGAACCAAGGTTTTCCACACTATAATAAGGAAGTAATAGTGCTTTCTCCATAGCTGTCCGTGACTCTGTGATGAGTAAAAAAGTAAAAGAAACTTACAGAAAACATGGATAAATTTTGTATTTTTCTAGTATTGTGAATAAAATTCTATTGGTGCTAAAGAACACCCACTAAATACAGCTTAGGGGTAGTATTTATATAAGAGAATCTCTTATTAGTTAATATGCAGTACATTACAGTCTTTAGTGAACAGTGAATGCCTTTATAAGTGTATATATTTTTGTAGCTAAACCTTCACCAGCAGTCCGTCAAAGCAGTATCATATCTCCACCAGTGGATTGCTTGCAGATCTTTGATAGCTAAATACATTTCACTGAAAGTTATGCCTTGATAGTTGGGTAAATGGCATTTTCAACCTATGTGTGATGATAGTATCTGAAAGCAAAATCTGGACCCAGTAGGTTAATGATAAGTGAAAGGTAGTAATCTTTTATTATTCTAGGATATTAACAACTCAACTAAAGGCATTTGGCAAATGTGGGACGAATGTTCACATAGCTGACTATTTTATTTTAGTCAAATAAAGAATATTTGCTTAACACAAGACTTAACGTTTGTTGCAACTCAACAGGCTGCCAGTTTTCTTTCACTATCAATTATTAGCTTTAAAATAAACACATAGTTAGAAACTACCTTTTAAGGAAGGGGGAAACCTGGAGTTAGCTAGGCTTAAAAATTATAAGGGAGTACAATGCATCCCAACAGAACAATATATGAATCACACGAAACTGCTTTCTGTTACAGCACCTTGATCAGTTACATCAGCAACAGCTGAAAACCATTAGTTGCTGCTGGCTGCTCTTCGTGAGATGCTTTTCTTCCTCTTCGGTATCCTGACATCAGTCTATCACTTTCCTACCCAAACGATGCTTGGGGCTCTGCTAACTTTAAATAATTGAAAAGAATGAAAGAAAATATTTTAGTAATCAAAATGAGAACATCGGTATCTTGTTTATATATTAATCAAATGTGCAGCAGTAGCTGCTCAAAAAAGGATTTTAAAGAAAGTTTTGTAAAGGTAATTTAAATGCTTAACATGACAATACAAATAACCAATTTATCAGTTTAGCAGTCTCTACTTTTTGATGTCCGTAACCTTAACTTTTATATTTATTTTATTTTATTTTATTTTCCATGCTGCGCGGCTTGCAGGATCTTAGTTCCCTGACCAGGGATTGAACCCGGGGCCATGGCAGTGAAAGCACTGAGTCCTAACCACTGGACCACCAGGGAACTCCCTGTAACTTTAATTTTTAAAATCTCAGTGACTTGTATTATTCTTCTACCCATTTTCTCGCATGACTATTAATTTTGTGAGTAGTCAGTGCTATTAAGATGGAATTCAAGCTCATTTTTAGTTACATTTTAAAAAGTATTGGTTTAGGGCTTCCCTGGTGGCGCAGTGGCTGAGAGTCCGCCTGCCGATGCAGGGGACACGGGTTCATGCCCCAGTCTGGGAAGATCCCACATGCCGCAGAGCGGCTGAGCCCGTGAGCCATGGCCGCTGAGCCTGCGCGTCCGGAGCCTGTGCTCCGCAACGGGAGAGGCCACAACAGTGAGAGGCCCACCTACCGCAAAAAAAACAAAAAAAAAAGTATTGGTTTAGAAATGCAACAGATTTCAGTATATTAATTTTGTATTCTGAAACTTTGCCAAATTCATTGATGAGCTCTAGTAGTTTTCTGGTGACATCTTTAGGATTTTCTATCTATAGTATCAAGTTATCAGCAAACAGTGACAGTTTTACTTCTTCCTTTCCAATTTGGATTTCTTTTATTTCTCTTTCTTCTCTGATTGCCGTGGCTAGGACTTCCAAAACCATGTTGAATAAAAGAGTGGGCATCCTTGTCTTGTTCCTGATCTTAGAGGAAATGCTTTCAGTTTTTCACCATTGAGAACGATGTTGGCTGTGGGTTTGTCATATATGGCCTTTATTATGTTGAGGTATGTTCCCTCTTTGCCCACCTTCTGAAAAGTTGTTATCATAAATTGGTGTTGAATTTTATCAAAAGCTTTTTCTGCATCTATTGAGATGATCATATAGTTTTTATTCAATTTATTAATGTGTTGTATCACATTGATTGATTTGCAGATGTTGAAAAATCCTTGCATCCCTGGGATAAATCCTACTTGATCATGGTGATGATCCTTTTAATGTATTGTTGGATTTGGTTTCCTAGTATTTTGTTGAGGATTTTTGCATCTATGTGCATCAGTGATATTGGCCTGTGAAGTATCAGTAAGAGAAACTAAGGAAACAATCCCATTTACCGCTGCATCAAAAAAAATAAAATACTTAGGAATAAACCTACCTAAGGAGGCAAAAGATTTGTACTCTGAAAACTATGACACTGATTAAAGAAACTGGACATGACACAAACAGATGGAAAGCTATACTGTGTTCCTGGATTGGAAGAATCAGTATTGTTACAGTGACCATACTACCCAAGACAGTATACGGATTCAGTGCAATCCCTATCAAAACACCAATGGCATTTTTCATAGAACCAGAACAAAAAATTTTTAAATTTGTATGAAAACACAAAAGACCCTGAATAGCCAAAACAATCTTGAGAAAGAAGAATGGAGCTGGAGAAATCATGCTCCCTGACTTCAGACTATATTGCAAAGCTACAGTAATCAAAACAGCATGGTACTGGCAGAAAAACAGACACATGGAGCAATGGAACAGGATAGAGAGCCCAGAAATAAACCCATGCACTTACGGTCAATTAATCTACAACAGAGGAGGCCAGAATATACAATGGAGAAAAGACAAGACTCTTCAATAAGTGGTGCTGGGAAAACTGGACAGCTACATGTAAAAGAATGAAATTAGAACATTCTCTAACACCATATACAAAAATAAACTCAAAATGGATTAGAGACCTAACTGTAAGACTGAATACTGTAAGACTCCTAGAGGAAGACATAAATCGCAGCTATATTTTTTTGGATCTGTCTCCTAAAGGAAAGGAAATAAAAGCAAAAATAAACAAATGGGACCTAATTAAACTTAAAAGCTTTTGCACAGCAAAGAAAACCATCAACAAAATGAAAAGACAACCTACTGAATGGGAGAAAATATTTGCAAATGATATGACCAATAAGGGATTAATGCCCAACGTATATAAACAGCTCATACCACTCAACATCTAAAACACAAACAACCTGATTGAAAATGGGCAGAAAAACTGAATAGACATTTTTCCAAAGAGGAAATGCAGATGGCCAATAGGCACATGAAAAGATGCTCAACATCGCTAATTGTCAGGGAAATGCAAATCAAAACCACAATGAGATATCACATCACACTTGTCAGAATGGCTGTCATGGAACAGAAAAACCCACAAATAACAAATGTTGGTTAGGATGTGGAGAAAAGAGAACCCTGGTACACTATTAATGGGAATGCAAATTGATGCAGCCACTGTGGAAAACGGTATGGAGGTTTCTCAGAAAAATAAAAGTAGAACTACCGTATGACCCAGTAGTTCCACTTCTGGATATATATCCCTCCAAAACACAAAAACACTCATCAGAAAAGATACATGCACCCCAGTGTTCATAGCAGCATTATTTACAGTTGCCAAGACATGGAAGCAACCTAAGTGTCCATCGACAGAGGAATGGATAAAGATGATGTGGTACATATATACAGCGGAATGTTACTCAGCCATAGAATAAGATTGAAATAATGCCATTGCAGCAACAGGGATGGACCTAGAGATTGTCACACTAAATGAAGTCAGACAGGGAAAGACAAATATCATATGATATTGCTTACATTTGGAATAAAAAAAAAAATGATACAGATGAACTTATTTACAAAACAGAAACAGACTCACAGACTTAGAGAACACACTTACGGTTACCAGGGGGGATGAGGGTGGGGGTGGATAGACTGGGAGTTTGGGATTGACATACACACTACTATATATAAAATAGATAACTAAAAAGGACCTACTTTATAGCACAGGGAACTCTGCTCAGTATTCTGTAATAACCTAAATGGGAAAAGAATTTCCAAAAGAATAAATACATGTACACGTATACCTGAATCACTGTGCTGTACACCCGAAACTAACACAACATTGTTAGTCAACTATAATCCAATATTAAGTAACAATTTTAGAAAATAAAAGAAGTATTGGTTTTTGTAATAGTTACTGTGGTCAAAATTCTGAAGAACATTTTACAATGATATTTCTTAAACCACATAGAGTAAATGATACGTAACAAAATGATAAAGACAAAAAGCTGTGTTGGATCTACTGTGCTGAGAGCTGCTAAACTCTCTACAGCATTGTGTTCATTAACCTGTGTTAAATTTTAATAGGCAATAGGAGTTTAGTACGGGGCGTCCAGAAGACGGACACCTCTCAGCCATCAAGATGTCACCGACCTAGCCCTCTCCGCCGTGTAGCTGGAGCCTTCTGTTCAGCCTTCTGTTTGCCACGGCCAGAGCTCCACTCAGTTTCCAAAGGTCAGTTGCAACTTAGTGCAGTTTTAGGCAGGTGGTCTCCACATTCAAGTGGATCGCAGTCGGTTAATCTCTAGTCAGAGGCAGAACTAGACCTGTGCGAGCAAGGGCAGCCATGCTGACAGACACCTTGTGCTTAAGGGCAGACTTCCCCTCCCCTGCATCCAGGATCTCATGAGGATGTTGTTTCTACACTCCAGGGTTGCGGACCTGGTGGAGCGTCTGCAGCTGAGTTCAGAACAAGAAGACCTCACATAGGCAATGTTTTTTACTCTACCCACCAACTTTTCTTTTTCAAAAAATTGTTTCCTCATTTAATTAATGCATCCTCTCATGCATGAAACATTTATGCATCACTTAAGTGCTAGATGCTATGGTATATGAAATTTAATATTACAGTATCCACACTCAGAGGAGCACAGTCTAGAGGAAGAGACAGACATGTGAACAAACAATTGCAGGACTTCCCTGGTGGCGCAGTGGTTAAGAATCCGCCTGCCAATGCAGGGGACACCGGTTTGAGCCCTGGGCCGGGAAGATCCCACATGCCGTGGAGCAACTAAGCCCGTGTGCCACAACTACTGAGCCTGCGCTCTCGAGCCCACAAGCCACAACTACTGAGCCCATGTGCCACAACTGCTGAAGCCCGCGTGCCTAGAGCCCGTGCTCCACAACAAGAGAAGCCACCGCAATGAGAAGACTGCACACTGCAACGAAGAGTAGCCCCCGCTCACCACAACTAGAGAAAGCCCGCGGGCAGCAACAAAGACCCAATGCAGCCAAAAATTAATAAATAAATTTATTTTTTTTTAAATTGCAGAACAGTGTTGTAAGACTAGAAGATTCTAGAATAAAGATCAAAGAGAATTCTTGTTTTCTTTAAAAGAGATGTCTTTGAGAAGTATTTTTTAATATGCATAAATCACATTTAAATAATTTGCTGAGGATCCTACTGTGAAGACTGTCTCCAGTAAAGGGTGCATAGGCTGTCCTTACTCTGCATTTCTTTGCACTTTGTCACTTGAACTTGGCTCACACTAAGCTATCTCATTAGCATCCATACTTTCATTCTCAGTTTTTCATCCTTTCACTTACTTCTTGCAGTGGGATCCTGCAGGAAGCAACTCAGAGACAGTGGGAAGTGATGGTAGGAGTGGAGGTGATTATACTCACTTACGTTAAGACAAACAGAAAAAGTTCTAGGGCATTAGCTTGCTTCATAACGTTTGCCCGAAATTACATGAATGACTAAGCGCAAAGAGTTTTGTGGCTCTGAGGCTTTTTTATGTGTATGAGCTTTTGGTTTCTTTATTACAGACAGCAGGAGTTGGCCAACACGTGACCTCTGGGAAAGTTTTTCCAGAATGTTTTTTGACAGGTTTTTAAGTGACCCTGAGGTTGAAAAGGGAGAGTGAGCTGGTGCCTCTGTTGTGAAATGTCAACAGCCATTGAGAGCGAATGAAACTCTCTGAACCAAATAAATCAAAGCACTTATGTTTGAAGAAAAACAGGTTGAGCAACATCAATAACATGGTTAGACACCCCTAAATCGGCAGATTTCTGATAAATCAGAACTGGAAAGAGAACTTGTGGAATAATGAGCGTAGTAAATCATTTGCCAATTTAAAGATTGTTCATTTGAAAACTAGTTTTGGTTGGTGTTTCTGGCTTTTAGATCTGTTTTTAAGTATAAAAATAAAACAATGTCATAAGCCCAAACTGGAAACTAGTCAAGTGCCACGAAGGTAGAGTGGATGGTTTATGATAGATTCACATGTTGGATTACTACACAGCAATAAGGATGCATAAACTACAAGTACGCAAATGTGGACACATCCCACAAACAACATCGAGCAACAGAAGTCGGATGCAAGAGAGTGCATGCTGTGTAAGTGCATTCGCGTATGGTCCCGAGCAGTCCAGGTTCATCAGCGGTGTTGGACGTGCTTTCTGTTTAGAGGGGGCAGGAGACAGCAACTGAAAGGGAGCCTAAGGAGCTGGCGGTGTTGCTTTGCTGGTCTGGGCACTGGTTAGACAGGTGTGTTCACTGCAGAAGCATTCTTCCAGCTGTATACTTCCACTCGCGCACTCTTCTGTATGCATGCTGTGCTTGGCAAAGGGTTACCTACAAAGTAATATGCTTGTTCACTTCAGAAGAGTTTTGGAAAAGCAGAATATATTACCTGTTTAATCTTGCGTCTTGCTCTTATTTTCATTTAATGCTGAGCTATAAGCATATTCGCATGTCATTTAATATGTCTCATTGAAGGAACTTTAATACCTTCATTATTTTAAGATATTTTTGAAAGTAAGGGAATATTCATTGTATATGTATTCACTCACACATATACAAGTAGTAGGCAGGGTTGTAGCATACAAACCACAGTTAAAAATCCGAGAGAGAATAACTTTTCTCTCCTTTTTCCTGTTAGACCAGAAGGCTTAAGCTGCTAAATGCAAAAGCACCGTTCCCCCTACGCAGCAACAACGATGATGCGGGAGAAGTTCTCCAAAGGAAATGCTTCCCTTTATAATTTGTCCTGAAATATCAGTTCTTTTAACTGTGAGACCTTGGTTGTTATAGTTTTCCACAGTTCAGAAGTAGGGAAAATAACATAAAGATGTATTCTTGGCCTTAAAGTTTATTAAGGGAAGTTTCCTCTTCCCTTTTCTATTAAATTCACCTCATCAACTCAGGCTGGTGCTAAGTACTAATTAATCTACCTTCCATAATATTTGCAATGAAAACATATAAGTATGTGTTTTTGGTGTCAGGAACAAGTCAGAAATCTAAAAATAAACACATAGGAATAAATAATAAAGTTGAATATAAATAAATACACTGGTACACTACAGAATTCACTGCGTTCTGCAGCCAGAGGCCTGGTTTATATAATGTTAAAATTCAGTTTATGACCATATAGGCTGGTTCTCAAAATCTCACAGAGCTGAAACTACATGTTTATAAAGCAATGGAGAATATTATATGTAATCTAATCAGCTAAAACAAATTCTCCGTAATGCCTAGATTCCCCTTTCAATCTAAGGAGACGTAAGTAGTGTTACCATCAACACTTTTTCTCCCTTACTAATCTAACCAAATTTGGCATTTCAAACCAAATCTGTCTCTATTGTAAACAGTAAATTTTTAAAAACATCTTAGGCAGGAAGTCAACAAACGTTTATTCCTTTTCACTTCCCTTACTATCAATTATTGTGTTTGTTTTATGGAACTGT
Source organism: Delphinapterus leucas (assembly GCF_059928025.1). Classification (NCBI taxonomy): domain Eukaryota; kingdom Metazoa; phylum Chordata; class Mammalia; order Artiodactyla; family Monodontidae; genus Delphinapterus; species Delphinapterus leucas. The sequence continues at coordinate 146,870,873 of NC_143132.1, forward strand.
ATACACATAGTTTTTTAGTCCTTTGGTTTTTTCACACTTTTACATCATCTAATTGATCCCTTTTGAGAATTAAGATAAAATGATATACAGCAGTATTGTTTAGTTTTCATAAGGAGGAAATTTGGGCCAGATGTGTTTCAAATAAAGAGTGTGATCAGTGATTACACTATTAAAATTATTGAGGCATTTTCAGAAAAGAAAAAACGGGGTAAAAGAAAGGAAGGAAAAGGGCAAAGGCCATGAATTAGAGTATAACTTATGCAGGTAAGAGTGGCTGTGCGGGACATAGTTTTATAATGCTGCCTTTCGTTTCTGTTCGCAGCTGTCAGCTGGTTTAGATGCTAGTAAAACGTAGGCTTATACCTAAGCTTACGTGTGCTTAAGTGTTTAGCTTGTGGTCTTTTACATCGAAGGTAAAGGGCACAAGTAGAAAAATATGTATAGTATACATAAACTACCAGAGTTCCTAAGTCCACAATAAGATCTACGATGCCCTGCAGGTAGAATCTCAACAGTATAGCTCTGAATAATTATACTTCAGTTTCCTTATCCATAAAATGGGGATAAGGCTATTACCTAAAACTATAAAGATTAAATGAGTTCATACATATCGGTCACTTAAAGTAGTGCCTGGCACACAGGAAGTGCTCTGTAGAAGTTCACCATTATTACTACAATTGACCTCATGACCAATAAGACAGTTTGTGGCTTCTAGCATGCCTGTAGTCCTGCTGCCAGTATTTAATGCCGCAGTCTGTTGGAAAATCCACAGTGCAAGGACTCTGCGAGCATGTTACTCTTGGAACCATGGTCCGTCTTTCACAAGAAACACTCATCATTTTTGTGATAAAGTTAATTTGACTTACTCATTTGTATAGTCAAAAGGGTCTACAAATAAGCTAAATAAAAGTGTCCCCCGGTGTTGCTGGCGGAGAGGAGCTGCCGTGAAAGGTAAGGGCGTACACAACAGAAGTGTAGGAAGTGAGGATGTAGAGTAGGATGGGGAGGTGCACTGCTGGTTAAAGGTAAACGAGTGCTGTACGTATCTGCGCTAAAGATCCCATGAACCTAAGCATCCTTTTCTCAGGTTCCCACTCCCAGTTATTCACAGGGTTCACACGCACACCCACCATTCCCAGCACTCAGTCTTCCCTGTTCTGACCTATGTACAGGCTACACGAGGACATTTATTTCCCATACAGGCCAGGAAGGGTTTTCAGGACTAGAGATTTTACATCGTTTTGAAAATTCTCACTGTGTACCCCTCTAGGATGGTTCCTCATAAAAACAGTATCTTCCATGTGTCTTGTTTCTCTAACATTTTGTTTGTTTGTTTGTTTGTTTTTTTTGCGGTACACGGGCCTGTCACTGTTGTGGCTTCTCCCGTTGCGGAGCACAGGCTCCGGACGCGCAGGCCTAGCGGCCATGGCTCACGGGCCCAGCCGCTCCACAGCACGTGGGATCTTCCCGGACCGGGGCACGAACCCGTGTCCCCTGCATCGGCAGGCGGACTCTCAACCACTGCGCCACCAGGGAAGCCCTCTCTAACATTTTGAAACACGTATTGTAGTCTAGTTATGTACGTTTATATTAAGGAGGGTTAGGTGTGATTAGGTACTTAATAGGTACAACCTGTAATTATTTTTATGATCATCAGCTGTTCAGATTTCATATTTGTTTTTCAAGAGCATGACAGGTGCTCGCAGTTGCTTGCCACGCGTGCCGCAACTACTGAGCCCATGCACCACAACTACTGAGCCCGCGCACCACAACTACTGAGCCTGTGCACCGCAACTAGAGGGAGAAGCCCGCACACCGCAGCGAAAGATCCTGTGTGCTGCAACTAAGACCTGACACAGCCAAAACTAAAATAAATCTTTTTTTTAAAAAAAAGATTATGGTGCATAGTAGATGCAAATTATTTTTGCTCACTTGTCAAAAACCAGTTTATAATTACTCTGTATTTTAGCTAAAAACTCAATGTAAATAAATATTGACGATTTTGAACATAGAAACCCTGATTACCAAATAGACAAAACTATTTTTTTAAAGAGTAATGGCTCTTCAGAAATTCAGCACAATGTGTACATCCTTTATTCATTACAGTGTTGTAGGAAATGTGGAGCCTGACAGAACTACGTTCACATGTGGCCTCCAGTATGTTAACTATACGACCCCAGCAAAACAGTTAAGCTTCTGGGCCTCATTTTATCTGCATGTTAAATGTTAAATGACTGAAAATTCACAGTATTATCCAAATATTGAAAGATTTTTAATGTTTTCCTTCTTTTTGTCCTAACCCCTTTTCTATAAATATTTCAGTATACGCAGTTATTCCCAATAATTAAGAATAAATTAAAACAGGGACTTCCCTGGTGGCGCAGTGCTTAAGAATCCGCCTGCCAATGCAGGGGACACGGGTTCGAGCCCTGGTCTGGGAAGATCCCACATGCCGTGGAGCAACTAAGCCCATGCGCCACGGCTACGGAGCCTGTGCTCTGGTGCCCATGCTCCGCAACAAGAGAAGCCACTGCAATGAGAAGCCTGCACACTGCAACGAGGAGTAGCCCCCGCTTGCTGCAACTAGAGAAAGCCCGCTCACATCAATGAAGACCCGACGCAGCCAAAAATAAAAATTTTTTTTTAAAAGAATAAACTGAAACAGACACAAAATTCATCGTGCTGACTTCTTTGATTATTTTAAGTCAAGTTGAAATTAAATCATTTCAGAAAGCACAATTATATTTTCATAATGTAGTTTAAAGATAGATGGTGGTAATGTAATAAAAAATATACCTTTTTCCAAGGTAATGTTGAAGAAGAGCATGGCAAGACTGTAGTAATCCTCAAATGAGGTAAATAATCAGGGACAGAGCCAAGAAAAAACAAGTATGTGTCAAAAGCAAAGAGAATTTGACATTAGCAGTGTTTTCTAATTAAAACTGAAATATAAAACATAATTATTAAGTTAGATTTAACAAAACCAACCCCACTGTATCATCTTTTCTCCCTCATTAAATGGAAGAAAACATTTAAATTGGGGGCTCGGTGTGTGCTTTTAATTTTTAATTTAATTTTTAAATTTTGAAATAGGCTTTTTAAAAGTTGCAACAATAGTACAAAGTTTCTTCACAAAGAATTCCCACATGCCCTTCACTCAGCTTCCTCAAATGTTAACATCTTATATAACCACAATACAAGTATCAAAATCAGAAAAAAATTAACATTGATATTACTCTGTTACCTAATCTACAGACCTTTATTCACGTTTTGTTAATCGTCCTGCTAATGTCCTTCTAGTCTAGGGGTCCAATCCAGGACCCTCCATTGTACTGAGTCATCAAGTCTGTTTAGCCTCCTTTAATCTGCACAGTTCCTCTGTTCATCTTTCATAATCTTGACACTTTTGAAGAATACTGGTCAGTATATTTGGCCCCCAAAAGTGGCGTTGTGCCCTTCTCAGTACATCAGATCAGGGAGCACATGATTCCGTATGTCTACTTTGATCACTTTGGTTAAAGAGATTTCAACTTCCTCCACTATAAAGTTACTATATTTCCCTTTGTAATTAGAATCTTGTAGTGAGATGCTTTGTGACTATGTAAATATCATGTTTATAATCATATCTTTCTCTCAGTGGTGATTCTTATCTGAAACACTTACTGTGCCGTTTCTTAACGGTGATTTCCTATTTCCATCATTTCCTCTACATGTATCATTGGAGTTTTGTGGCAAGGAGGAGCAGACTTTTCTCCCTTCTGTATTTACTTAGTTATATCTGGATATTTATTTTTATTCTGTGGATTATAAGCCATTACTGGCTTACATTGTTCCCAGTTTGGCCACTGAGAGCTTGTTAAAGTTGGCTCCTCTGTTCTGTGACATACTTGCATCATTTTTTGAACATATCCTTACTTTCTGACACACTAGTTCTTCCTGGCTCATCCCATACTTCCCCCGCTTCCCTCCGCCAATCCTGAAGTCAGCCGTTTCTCCAAGGAGCCCTGGTTCCTTGGATCCTTGTTTTCATGCTTAGAAACCAAGACCTATGCACTAGATATGCTCACGGGTGCCATGATATCACTGCTTCTAGGCTCTTTCACGAACAGAGCTAGGAAAGATATAAGGTATACACATACATTCAACTCTTATTTCTATATCAATATCTAATCTAAAACTGTTTGCTTCTCCAATTTCAGTTCAACATTACAAGGTTTATCATAGCTTCCCCCTACAAATAAGGAATTATTTGGAGCTCCTTTCTCTGACATAAGAAACTTGATTCTTAATATCCACAATATATTTATTTGCTCAAGCTCAGATATACATAAAGTAGTTTCAGAATTGCTAACTCACACTTTAGATTTTGCTGAGTTTTAAATGAGCCTAGTTGGACTGGCACATTTTGATTCTAAAATGCACGCATGACATGCCAGATATGTATTCAACTGGTGGAAGTGTACCAAAAAGCATTCTTCCAGTGTTTTTTTTTCCTCCAGCTTTATTGAGATATAATTGACATTCAGTACTCTATAAGTTTAAGGTTGGTTTACATATGGCAATGAAAATAATCAATAAACAATTTATAATAGGAATAGAAAAGAGTTTCATTTGAGCCAAACTGAGGACTGTAGTCTGGAAGACAGCCTCCCGGATTACTCTGAGGAACGGCGCCAGAGAAGCACGGTTTTCAGCACAGTTTTATGTCTTCTCAGAACAAGAACATCAAATAAGTCAGGGATACATTCCTTCAAGGTTTCAAACATAAGATCAGCATGTACACGGTGAGTCAGTATAGGCTTGGCGCCTGGGAAGGGAGCGTTATCATTAAAGGAGGACCAGCATTGGCGTCCCAGGAAGAGAGGCATTTAATCTTTATTTTTAGCATGGACACGCTTTACTTCTGGTCATTGTTGCCCTTTTTTAAAATAATTAAAGCAGAGGTACAGTGTATGTTTGGTAGGCCACACACAGGCTGTTTTAGTTAGCATAAAATTCAAGTTAACTCGTGTATAAGCCAGAATGACATCCCTATAACTCAATATGTGAAATTTTCTTTTATCACATACGTCATGAAATAATTATCATAATAATTTTGGTGAACACCCATTGTCTCACATAGACACTAAGTTAAAGAAATAGAAGAACAACTTTTTCCCTCGTGGTGAGAACTCTTAAGATTTACTCTCTGGACTTCCCTGTTGGCACAGTGGTTGAGAATCCACCTGCCAACGCAGGGGACACGGGTTCGAGCCCTGGTCCAGGAAGATCCCACATGCTGCAGAGCAGCTAAGCCCGTGCGCCACAACTACTGAGCCTGCACTCTAGAGCCCGCGAGCCACAACTGCTGAGCCTGCGTGCTGCAACTACTGAACCCGCGAGCTTCGAGCCCGTGCTCCACAACAAGAGAAGCCACTGCATTGAGAAGCCCCTGCACCACAACGAAGAGTAGCTCCCGCTCGACACAGCTAGAGAAAGCCCATGCACAGCAACGAAGACCCAATGCAGCCATAAATAAACAAACAAATAAATAAAAGCTTTACTCTCGGCAACTTTCATATATAACATACCTCAGTGTTAATTATATTTATCATGTACATTGCATCCCTAGTACTTATTGATCTTATACATGGAAGTTTCTGGTACCTTTGGACCACCTTCGTCTGATTCCCCCTCCCCACCCTTCACCCCCACATCTGGGAACCACAAATCTGATCTCTTTTTCTATGAATTTGTTTGTTTTCCAAGTATAATTGGCTTAGAACACTATGTTAGTTCCTGGTATGCAGCATAGAGATGCAGTATTTCTATACATTTCAAAACAAATCACCATGATAATTCTAGTTACAATATGTCACCATACAAGATATTATATAGTTATTGACTATATTTCCCACACTGTACATTTCAAAGCCATGACTCATTTATTTTGCAACTGGAAGTTTGCACCCCTTAATTTCCCTCACCTATTTCTTTCCCCCCCACTACGATCTCCCACCACCTGTTTTTTCTCTGTATCTATAACTCTGTTTTGTTATGTTTGTTCATTTTGTGTGTGTGTGTGTGTGTGCGTGTGTGTGTGTGTGTGTGTGTGCGTGTTTTGGATTTCATACATAAGTGAAATCATGCAGTATTGTCTTTCAATGTCTGACTTATTTCACTTAGCATAATACCCACTAGGTCCATCATGTTTTTATAAAAGATAAGATTTTCTTCTTTTTTGTGACTAATATTCCATTGTATATATGCAACACATCTTCTTTATCCATTCATCTGTTAATGTGCACTTAGGTTGGGTCCATATCTTGGCTGTTGTAAATAATGCTTTAGAGAACATAGGGGTGCATATATCTTTTTGAATTGGTGTTTCCATTTTCTTTAGATAAATACCCAGGAGTGGAATTGCTGGATCTTATGGTAGTTGTATTTTTTATTTTTTGAGGCACCTCCATATTGTTTTCCATAGTGGATGCACCAATTTAGAGTCCCACCAGCAGTGCATGAGGGTTCCCTTTTCTCTACATCCTCACCAACATTTATTATTTATTGTCTTTTTGATAATAGTCATTCTGACAGATGTGAGGTGATATCCCATTGTGGTTTTGATTTGCTTTTTTCTCTGATGGTTAGTGATGTTGAGTACCTTTTCATGTGCCCAATGGCCATCTGTGTGTCTTCTTAGGAAAAATGTCTATTTATATCCTCTACTCACTTTTTAATTGGATTGTTTGCTCTTTTGGTGTTGAGTTGTATGAGTTTTTGGTATATTACAGATATTAGCCCCTTATGGGCTGTATCATTTGAAAATGTATTCTCCCATTCAGCAGGTGGCCTTTTCATTTTGTTAATAATTTTCTTCACTGTGCATATTTGTTTATTTTGACTTTTGTTTCCTTTGCCTGAGGAGACATATCCAAAATAATATTACTAAGACCCATGTCAAGGGCTCTTTTTTCCCCATTGTATATTTTTGCCTCCTTTCTCATAAACTAATTGCCCTTGTAAGTATGGGTTTATTTCTGGGCTCTATTCTGTTCAGTTGATCCCTGTGTCTGTTTTTGTGCTACTACCATACTGTTTTGATGGCTGTAGCTTTGTGGTATAGTTTGAAACCAGGGAGCGTGATACCTTCAGCTTTGTTCTTTCTGAAGATTGATTTGGCTATTCAGAGTCTTTTGTGTTTCCATACAAATTATAAAATTATCTGTTCTAGTTTTGAGGAAAATGCCATCGGTATTTTGATAGGGATTGCATTGAATCTGTAGATTGCCTTGGGGAGTATGGTGATTTTAACAATACTGATTCCTCCAGTCCATAAACATGGTGTTTCTTTCCTTCTCTTTGTGTTATCTTCTATTTCTTTCATCAATGTTGTATCGTTTTCCAAGTACAAGTCTTTTTACCTCCTTAGATAATTTTATTTCTGGGTGTTTTTTTTTTTTTTTTTGATGTGATTATGAATGGGATTGTCTCCTTAGTTTTTCTAACTGATACTTCATTGTTAGTGTATAGAAATGCAATAGATTTCTGTATATTAATTTTGTATCCTACAACTTTACAGAATTCATAGATTACCTCTAGTAGTTTTTTGGTGCTGTCTATAGGATTTTCTATGTATAGTATCATGGCATCTGCAAACAGTGACAGTTTTATTTCTTCCTTTCTAGTTTGGATTCCTTTTATTTTTTTCTCTTGTCTGATTGCTTTGGCTAGGACTTTCAATACTGTGTTGAATAAAAGTGGCTAGAGTGGACATCCTTGTCTTGTTCCTAATCTTAGAGGAAGTGCTTTCAGCTTTTCAATGTTGAGTATGCTGTTAGCTGTGCGTTTGTCCTATATGGCCTTTATTATGTTGAGTCATGTTCTCTCTACACCCACTTTGTGGAGAGTTTTTATTATGAAATGATTTTGAATTTTGTAAAAAGCTTTCTGCATCCACTGAGATGATCATATGATTTTTATTCTTTTTCATAGTGTGGTGTATTACATTGAATGATTTGTGGATATTGAACCATACTTGCATCCCTGGAATAAATCCCACTTGATCATATGTGTGATCCTTTTACTATATTGTGGAATTCAGTTTCCTAATATTTTGTTGAGGATTTTTGCATCTATGTTCATCAGTGATATTGGCTTATAATTTTTTTGTGTGTGTGATAACTTTGTCTGCCTTTGGACCAGGGTAATGCTGGCCTTGTAAAATGAGTTTGGAAACATTTCTTCTCTGCAATATTTTGGAATAGTTTGAGAAGTCATAGGTCTTCTCTAAATATTTGGTAGAATTCACTTGTGAAGCCATTTGGTCCTGGACTTTCGTTTGTTGGGAGTGTTCAAATCACTGATTCAGTTTTATTATTGGTAGTATGTCTGTGCATATTTTCTGTTTCTTCCTAGTTCAGTCTTTGGAGATCAGTCTTTGGAGATCAGTCTTTGGAGTTCAGTCTTTGGAGATTGTACATTTCTAGCAGTTTGTCCATATCTTCCACATTGTCTATTTTATTGCTGTATGATTGTTCATAGTAATCTCATGTGATTCTTTGTATTTCTCTGGTGTCGGTTGTTACTTTGCATTTTTCATGTCTGATTATATTGATTTGGGCCCTTTCTCTTTTTTCCTCAATGAGTCTGGCTAAAGTTTTATCAGTTTTGATTACCTTTTCCAAGAACCACCGCTTAGTTTCATTGATCTTTTCTATTGTGATTTTAGTCTCTATTTCATTTATTTCTACTTTGATCTTTATGCTTTTTTCCTTCTACTAACTTTGGGTTTGTTTTTTCTTCTTTTTCTAGTTCTTTTAGGTGTAAGGTTAGGTAGTTTATTTGAGATTTTTCTTATTTCCTGAGGTCAGCTTGTATCACTGTAACCTTTCCTCTTAGAACTGCTTTTGCTGTGCTCCATAGGTTTTGGATTGTCGTATTTTCGTTTTCATTTGTCTCTAGGTATTTTTTAATTTCCTGTTTGATTTCTTCAGTGGTCCATTGGTTGTTTACTAGCATCTTGTTTGGTCTTCATGTCTTTGTGTTTTTTGTAGTTTATTTCCTGTAGTTGATTTCTAGTCTCATAGTATTGAGGTTGGAAAAGATGCTTGATGTGATTTCAGTTTTCTTAATTTTACTGAGACTTGTTTTGTGACCAAGTATATGATCTGTCCTGGATAATGTTCCATGTGCACTTGAAAAGAATGTGTATTCTGCTGCTTTTGGATGGAGTGTTCTATATATATCTGTTAAGTCCGTTTGGTCTAATGTGTCATTTAAGGCCAGTGTTTCCTTATTGATGTTCCGTTTGGTGATTTGTGCATTGATCTAAGTGGGGTGTTAAAGTCCCCTACTATTATATGTTACTGCCAATTTCTCACTTTGTATCTGTTAATATTTGCTTTATGTATTTAGGTGCTCCTATGTTGGGGGCATATATATATTTACAATTGTTATATCATCTTCTTGGACTGATCCCCTGATTGTTATGTATTGTCCTTCTTTGTCTCTTGTAATAGTGTTTGTTTTAAAGTCTGTTTTGTCTGATATACGTATTGCTACCCTGGTTTTATTTTCATTTCCATTTGCATGGAATACCTTTTTCCATCCCCTCACTTGCAGTCTGTTTGTGTCTTTAGATCTGAAGTGAGGCTCCTATAGGCAGCATTTATATGGGTCTTTGTTCTGCATGGTTTCTTCTGTTGTGGTGGGTTGACTGCTTTGGGTGGTCTGGTAGGTGTGGCTGGCCCCTTGTCTGGTTGCTTGCCAGGCCTTGTCTTTTGAAGAGTCTGTTGACCACTGGTGGGAGGGGCAGGTTCACAAGGCAGGTGATTACAGGTCCCCAGGGATCCTGGGGTTAGTGCTAACCCATGGGTGGACAGAGCCAGGTTCTGGGGTTGGTGGTTGTGGGGCTGGGGTTCCCAGATCTGGTGTTGTCCTGCTGGTGGGTGGGTCCAGTTCCTGACATGGGTGGCTTCAGGGTCCAGGGTGTCCCAAAGCTGGTGACAGCCCACTCGTGAGTTGAACTGAACCTGGGGCTGTTGGCTGAGGGCTCCAAGGTGTCCCAGGGCTGGTGTCAGCCTGCTGGTAGGCGGGGTCAGGCCCAGAGTGGGGTTCCTGGATTGGTGCCGGCCCACTGGTGAGTGAATTGGATTATGACTTGGCAGGTTGTAGAGCTACAGTGGTCCTGCAGCTGGTGTCTGCCTTGTGGTGGGTGGGGCTGATCCCAGGGGGTCCTAAGACGGGTGCCTGCATACTGGTGGGTGAGGTTGGTCCCTGGGCTAGTGCTGGCCCACTGGCAACTGGAACCAGGTCCCAGGGTATCTGACTGCAGGGCCCTGGTGACCCTGGGGCCAGTGCTGGCACAGTGGTGTTTGGGACTGGGTCTTTGGCCCTCTGTTGGACAGGGTGGTGTACTGTAGGACCTGTGGGCTTAGAGGGTCTGCAGGCAGCAGGCCTGCTGGTGGGTGGGTCTGTGTCCCTACCCACCCGGGAGGTGTCCCAGTACTGGTGCTGGCAGGTTGGTGATCAGGGCGTGGTCCCAGTGTTAGTAAGCTGGAAGGAGGATTCCACAATGGCACCTGCCAGCACCAGTGTCCACGTGGTAGAACAAGCTCCACAAATGCCTGCCGCCTGTGTCTGTGCCCCCAGGGTGAGCTCCTGTTGCCTCCTGCCTCTCTGGAGGCTAAGATCAGCAGGTGGTCTGACCCAGGCTCCTTTCAGTTTACTGCTTCTGCCCTGGGTTCTGGAGTGTGAGATTTTGTGTGTTCCCTTTAAGAGTGGAGTCTCTGTTTCCCACAGACCTCTGGGTCTCCCAGAAGTAAGCCCTGCTGGCCTTCAAAGCCAAACATTCTGGGGGCTTGTCTTCCCAGTGCAGAGCCCCCATGGGCTGTGGAGCCCAGTGTGGGGCTCAGACCCCTTGCTTCTTGAGGAGAACCTCTCAAATTGTGATTATCCTTCCTTTGTGGGTCACGCATCCAGGGGTGTGGGTCTTGACTGTACAGCATCTCCACTTCTTTTACCCATCTTATTGTGGTTCCTTCTTTATACCTTAATTTGTGGAAGATCTTTTCTGCCAGTCTTGGTCTTTCTCATCAGTAGTTGCTCTGTAAATAGTTGTAATGTTTGTGTACCTGTGAGAGACAGTGAGCTCAGGGTTTTCCTACTCCCCCATCTTGACCACCAAGTCCACTATTGCCAATCTTATCCATCTTGGTCATTTATGGCACCTCCCAGAAGAAATCTGCAGTCATCTTTTCTCACACTTACCAAGTTTTGTTCGTTGTATCTCCCAGGAGCTTTCAAGCGGCTTACTTCTTTTCTCCCCACCCTACCGCATCTCTCAGCTGAACCACTGGCATACCCTTCTGGTAAATCTCCCCACATCAAATTTTCCTCCTCTCCAGTTCAAAGACTGAGCCAGTGATCCTTTAAATATACAAATCTGATCATTTACCGTTTGCTTTTTGACGGCTTTCTCTGTGTTTCAGGTGAAGTCTGAAATCCTCAGCGTAGCCTAAAACACCCTGCATGATCTACCTTCTCCCCACCTTCCTAGCCTCAAGGCATGCAGTATTCCGCCCCTTATTCTCTCTGTTCCATCTCTATTAACCCTCTTTGAGCTCCTGTTTCACGTTCCAGGTGTTGCATATGCTGTTCCCGCTACCCTAACATTGCTCCTTCTCTCTGTGTCCCCCTTAGCCCTGCTAGCTTCTAAATGCCATTCGAGTCTCAAATATCATTTTCTTAGTAAAGTTGCCCCTGAATTCCCAGTCTGGGTTAGACGACCGTGCCAAACCATCCCAGAGCACCTGGCATTTCTCAGTGGCAGTTTACACCAAGCACATTTGTAATTACGTCTTCTAAGTGGGCTTTCCGGGCTAGATTATATACTTCTTAAAGGAATGGATTTCGCCTGTATTGCACAGTGTTATGTTCCCTGTGCCTGAAACAGTGTACATATAGCACGAAAACAGGGCTCATATGGAATGAATGCCTAAATTAATGAACCAAATGTATTTATGAAAAAGGTTAGGTAGATACTGAAACCGTATCATGATTAATAACTACCAGCAATACATAAAAAGTAACCTTTGTACAATTTTCATGGATACAGAGACTTCTGGATCTCTTCTGCTGCATTATAGTACCTTACTATGTTGGAACTACCAATATAAGGTAGTAATCCAGCAAATGGAGAAGGGTGAAAGTTGGTTTATACAATGAGTCTAGAACCATAAAAAATAATTTTTTAAAAAGCCTAAAATCCTAACACATAATTAAAAAATTCTCATCAATTCTTCCTCTCTCAAAAGTTCATTATTAGATTTCGCTAGCCATCACTCATTTTAAATCTAGCTGCTTTGAGATACCCAGTATCTAGGTTAGCCTGCTTTGTGTCCTTGATGCAGTTTTACATTTGAGATAAATTTATGTTGGCTTAAACATTAATACAAAAACCAATCTGTTTAAATGAGATGGTGATTGGAAATTTTGAGATGTTTTGTGACTGGCATTGATTTTGTATTTCCAGTTCAGTTGACTCTGACAGAAATTTTCCTATCATGTGATTGAAGAAAACTGTAACCAAGTATAAATAGGTCTTTAAATGTATTTTCATATCGAAATAATTTATCTTTAGGAATTTGAGAAAGGTTGTGACTTTTAATCTTGTAGATACTTATAAAATCAGAATCCTGTTTTACTTCTCAGGAAGTGACATATGAGAAGGACTATAGTTTATTACAACTGTTTTTGGGGTTTTTTTCTCCCTCCTTTTCTTCTCCTTTCTTTTTTCTTTTTGGTACAATTATTTCCCTGCACCTTGGGTTGCTTAAACCAACATATTAGCAAACTAGTGATTTCAAAACCAGAATATAAAAAGTAAACAATCTTGGGCTTCCCTGGTGGTGCAGTGGTTGAGAGTCCGCCTGCCGACGCAGGGGACACGGGTTCGTGCCCCGGTCCGGGAAGATCCCACATGCCGTGGAGCGGCTGGGCCCGTGAGCCATGGCCGCTGAGCCTGCACGTCCGGAGCCTGTGCTCCACAACGGGACAGGCCACAACAGTGAGAGGCCCGCGTACCGCAAAAAAAAAAAAAAAAAAAAAGGAAACAATCTTAATTCTTACAGAAGTAAAAAAACCCAGTGTTCCTCTCTCCATTTTACTAATAAGTGAAAATGAGACAGTCTTGCTCAAGAGCACAACATCTGTCAAAAAAGGATGAACCAATCTTGCTTTAATCACTGATGGCTGAGAATGATGAAATATACTGAGGCATCAATGAGGCTTACACTACCTACTATGTCACAAAATTTTTGAGCAAAGAATAGCTAACTCAAAAACTGTACCTTTTACCCTGTTCATAAGAATTATTGACTTCTGAATAAAACCATTAGTTATAAAATTTAATTTCACTACAGTACATAAAATTTTAAATGCATTAATATATACTTTGCTTTGTTAGAAATAAGCAGACTACACATTCACTTTTATTTCACCCAAATGTAAAACAAGTAAAGATAATGAGCTACAAGGGACAACGTTTTACTATAGTTGATATTATTACTCTAGATGTTTACTGTGGATTAAAGCTAAGTGTCAGGTATAAGATTAAAGAAAGCCTAATGAGCTCTAAATATTTTTTAAAACCTCGCAAGATTATTTTAAATGTATAAAACATATGTATAATTACTAAAACAAGTTCAATTAAAACTCGAAGTCTAGTATATCAAATGGTTTACATTTTGAGTTTTTCACTGTATCTATCTTGAGTTTTTCACTATGTTCTAAATCTTCTATAATGAAAATTTACTTTTATAATCAGATACTTTTTAATTCAATTTTTAAATTGTGGTAAAATATACATTAGATAAAAGTTACCATCTTAATCATTCCTAAGTTTACAGCTCAGCGACGTTAAGTACATCCACGCTGTTGTGCAGCCACCACTAACATCCATCTCCAGATTCAGATAGTTTTTAAATGAACATTATTTTCTTTCTAACTCATCTAAAAAAGTTTTATTCAGTAGCAATCGTGTTCCCTATATTGCCACAGGATAGTTAGGACAAAACTGATTTGCCTATTAATGAAATAAAACATCAAATTACAACAGTGTTGAAGATAAAAATACTTAAAAGAGTCCACAAACAAAATCTAGTTTTAGTGTTCTATGAAGAAACTTTATTTCAGATCTTTGTGACTACTACATATGTGGGCATTTGTTTAAAATAAAATCAAATATTCATTTCATTTAAAAGAATTTGCCTCCCAAGCCAATGTTTTGAGTAAAATTATTAGCAAATTTACCTGGTTTAAATAAAAAATACTTCAAAATAAAAATACATTCAAAATAAAATGATTTGTTAAATTTGTTATTAGCAAATTTACCTGGTTTAAATAAAAAATACTTCAAAATAAAAATACATTCAAAATAAAATGATTTGTTAAATTTGTAAAAATTTCTTATTTTTTCCCTACTTACGGTATATAATTCATTTACACCACGTGTGCACGTGCGCGCACACATGCACACACACAAACACACAGAGTATACTGCGGGGGTGTTTTTCATTTTGTGAGTTTCGGTTAATTTTATTGATTATAAGTCATGGACAGAGGAACTAATGCATTTTAAATAAACGCACTGCTTTCCACAAAGCATTGTGTGAAATGCATACATACACGTTTGCCTTGTATTTTAAACCTCATTTGTAACTTTTACATAAAACTTTTTCTTTTTTTTTTTTTGGTATGCGGGCCTCTCACTGTTGTGGCCTCTCCTGTTGCGGAGCACAGGCTCCGGACGCGCAGGCTCAGCGGCCATGGCTCACGGGCCCAGTCGCTCCGCGGCATGTGGGATCTTCCCAGACTGGGGCACGAACCCGTGTCCCCTGCATCGGCAGGTGGACTCTCAACCACTGCACCACCAGGGAAGCCCCAACGTTTTCTTAATGTTTAGGTACATTCTGTCAATGAGCTGACCTGCAGGTTGGCATGTATAAACTGTTTTTTAATAGAATCTTCCAATACAGAGGTTACAAATTTGAGATTGTTTCAATCAGTGATCTACATTTCAAACAAATAGGGTTTTATAGCATGGCTGGTTTTTAAATTTGGTTTAAAACTCAGCGTTTTCCTAATCTTTGAGAAGGTAGTAGGTACTCCATAAAAAGGGATTCCGTGGTGAAGTGAATTTTCAAAAAATGCTTTATTCCATATCCCTTTCTATGAAGGTTATTAGCATGTTTGTTTCTAACACATCCAGTAGTAAAGACATCTATTTCAATTTAACTTCCTGTATCTCAGCTTTCTGAAGATGGAACCATATTTGTATATGACATCTGCTAACACTCGCATGAAATAATAGTCTGTTATTAAGCTGCTGATTCAAGAAATAATACTATCATCTATATTACTTCGGAAATCTCCCCCCACCCACCCATCCCCACAGGAAAGGCTAACATTTCTATGATTTGGTCAAAATAAGTCAACAGAAAGAAAGGACAAAAACAGACCAGACCACTGAAAGCCAGAGTCAGTCTTCCCCCATTTTATTTTCCCTTCGTAATTGATGGCATAATTCTTCTCTCTTCAAACTCCAAGGATTCACCAAACCCTTTGGGAAATATATGTTGAGGTCCACAAAATGACCATTGATTCACAGCGGAGGGAAAAAGATGCCTGGATAATCCACACAACTGGAAAACCAGTTTTTAAATTAGGAATGGTACTCACTTATGTGCTTATTTGCTGGAACTTTTAAGGCCCTAAAGCCTTGTTTCTCTCAAATTTGCACACAATAAAAGTCCTGATTGCACCATAAATGTAAAGATCTATATAGAAAGTCAATGAAAAATCTGACAAATTAGCTAAATTTTAAACCGAAGAGACAGCTCATCTGGATAATTCATGTCTCAATAGCAGGTCTCCTGGCTTAATTGTAAAGCTAATTGCCTCACTCCAGAACCTGTGGCTGAATGTGCTCTCGTCCAGAAAAATACATTTGAAGGGCCACTCCTGGAGACTTCACAAATAGCACAGCAGCAGAGAGAAAAATATAATATACTTGGCTTTTCATTAGCACAAAAGTATGCTAATATAGTTTATTGAGTGTTTGTCGTTAATTTCTCATTTGCCTTCCTGTTTAAAATGTATCCCTATTGTTCAGAATCCATTCTAGATGATCTGAAAGACACTCCAGTTATAATTTCTTTAGTTTTGTTTTGTTTTGAAAGTTTTGGTCATTAGAAAAGGATGAAATGGATATTTTGGTCTGTTTTCTGTACACTGAAATCTTTTCCTGTAAGTAGATGCCACTGATACCTAGGACATTTACATACCAGGGGCTATGCCCCCATCATTCGTGAGGGAGGAAGGGGTCTTGAGGGCTGAGAAGACACAGCAGGATAGAGATTTCTCAAAAGCCTTTCTTATAACCCCAAAATACAAAAACAATAAAAATAATCACTCTAAAAATACTAATAAGTTTTACTAGGGTAAAGGAGATGAAGAAACTTTTTAAACCTGTTTTTAAAGGGAAATCGTATACTGTTTTATTACTAAAATGGCTCGTTACTAGTGATAGTGCATATTTTAATTTAAGCCTTGGGTAGGGCTAGTACCTTTCTTTTTCAAATAATATGAAAAATCAAGTTAATGTTGCTCTTTCTGCGTGGACAAAATGCACCAGCAACTGAAACTTTTAATTTAACAAATGACGCAGTTGAAAGACTGTGAGCCTTGAAGAGTCATATATGATCAGAATTTGAGTCTCAGATTTTAGTTTGTAAGTTATCGTAAGCTAGTTACTTAACCTCTATGCCTTGATTTATTCATCTATTAAACCGAGTGATGACAAATATGTCTATATTTCTCAGAATTATTGAGTATTAAGTGACACTATATGTGATGCACACACACAGGGGAAAGTGTAAACCCTTTGTAAACTGCAAACTGTCTACTTACCAGATGCTACTGCTGCTACCATTACTCACTACTATTGCTAACAATAATAATACATAGAGTTATAAATACTTCCAGGTAATTTTAGTAGTCAGTCAGCACTCTGACTGCTCTAACCAAAACGAATGAATGCTAGGGAAGCTTTATATAGGGTCTTCTTAATTTTTTCTCTCGCAGGTGAAAAAAACAGTCAAGTAAGCAGATGCTGTGATTTTGTGCCAGAAAAACCTATCCTAAGGTTCTTCATCTCCATCACCGATCTGAAACATCAGAATCTCTTTTTAAGCCCTAAGAACTCTCACAGTTCTCCAAGAAAAGTAAATATGCAAGGCTGGTCACTCCCATGTCAGTAACTTATTCCCTCAGGGTAGCCTTCCAAAGGGACAGAGATAAGTATTTGATGAGCACGTTATCCAAAAGAGGTTTTAGGTGTGGGAGTTTAAAAATATTTAAACTGAAAAGGAACTTTTTCTTTAAAACCTCTGGAAGCTCAGGACCCTGTGCATTTGGTATCCCTCCAAGACCCCCTGGACCAGTTTGAAAACCACTTATCTCAGAGAGCCTTCCAGGGCTGTTACTACTTCTGATTAAGACTGAAACTGGGACCTGCAGGTGGCGGTGGGGAAGAGACAGGGTTAAGTCGCCAGCATACTTCTCCCAGTCACTTTCGCAAATCTCTGCTTCGGTAAATGCTTTTATCACCTGTATAAGGAAACGCATAGCTGTATTTTCCAGCACTAACAGCACGTACACCTGTCATCACCTTTTAAAAAGTGCCAAAGGACTCTGTTGGTTTTCTCTAAAGTTTGCAAAGTGATTTCGAGCTTCAGCGAAAAACATTTGGTGGGCACCTAGAAATGGTTTCCTGGCTACCTAAATACCACCCCTTTCTGCAGATAAAAAAGTTCCCAGACAGAAATACGCATATCTGCAAACTGCACTGGCTGCCAGGAAGCTCAAAGCTGAGGTCTGTGTCCAAATGCAACCATTTTCCTTAGCCCAGTTTGCTGTCACAGCTGTTGTTCCTCCTTTTGTTACATAGGTCCCTTTACTTTCCTTTCTTGAAATGGTCTTGTTACATATAGTTTTTAGATTGTAATGACCACATGATTTTTAATGGGTTTTTCAGTGATTTATCTTTATTTTAATGACTATCGCGTATGCATTTCCTTTTCAGAAGTAACAAGGTAAAAATAACAAATGAATAACACAAAACAGACATTTGGACAAAAACTACCATATAATTTCCTTTACAATGACTGCTATTGGGAAGAATAGTTAATAAAGAGGACAAAGAATGAGTTCCTGAAAAACTGAAACTGAGCCTCAAATGAATGGAATGTGACCTTATACATACTTATTCCAAACTACCTGGTAATCTTCAGCTACCTAAGAAAAATTACCAGACGTTTTTCAAAGAAACTAAGGCCATACAAGCCTGCACTTCATTGCCATTCTTTGCAGTCTTGATTCACAGTCATTTGTGGAGTACTGTAAAACTATTGTTAAGTAAGGGCTGCTTACACTGTTTAAACAGTATTTCTCAATATTTACCTGCTTCTGTAATTACATTGTAATTATTTTTTATTGTTGACGGTGAAATATGTAGCATATTTCCCAGGTGGAATTCTCACGGTTGGTCTGTTTTAAAATACTGTTGTTTGGGGAATATTCTGTATGCTAACTAACATTGTTCTCATATACCTCTGGTCATAGAGAGCCCTGTTAATTTTAGGACATTAAAGGAGAAAAGATACTTCACTAAAAACGCCTCACTTTATGACATTATGAGGGTCTCTATTTACAAATGAATTTTTACTGAAATGTAAGCTACTCTTAAAATGTCTGAGGAATTTTAAAGCTTTTAATAATACCTTTAAAATACATATAATATTTCTTCATCTATTGAAAAGCTACATGTTAATACTCTAATATTAATAAAATATTTTATATTATTTTGTATATTAGAAAACATAATATTTTGACATTGTCCGCTCCCATTCTGTTTATTTAAATACCGAGCTAGTATTTTTGAAAGAACATGGAAATATACTAAGAAGGCAGACATCAGAGGTAGTAGATTA
The DNA here is from genome assembly GCF_059928025.1 of Delphinapterus leucas. NCBI lineage: Eukaryota > Metazoa > Chordata > Mammalia > Artiodactyla > Monodontidae > Delphinapterus > Delphinapterus leucas. Next base: position 146,889,904 of record NC_143132.1, read on the forward strand.
TTTTCATAATTGGTTTTGATGTCTGTGTTTATTTTACTGTCCAGTATTAAACTGACTCATTTTAAAACTTAGAAAACTTTTTTAAAGAATTGTGACATCCCCTTGTACAGTCATTTTATTAGTTTCTTTATGCCATTTCGTAACACTAAACAAAGCTATCTTTATTAATCCCCCCCAAATAAATCACTTCTTTCAGGAAAGTTATTCAAGGGATACGTATTGAATTTCTCTTCATGTTTGTCGATGTAGGTATTCTTTGCAGTAGCTTACTTGGAAAGCTCTTTGTATTTTAAACTGTGCTCCAGGATAAACAAAAGCAAATTCTGCTCCTTCGAAAAACTTAAGTAGTTCTTATCTAAACTTTGATTTAAAAAAAAAATTGAAAACAATACAGAAATTTTTAGTTTACAGAAGTGAAATGTTGGTATAAACTTCCTAGAATACCACTTGTAATTGCATTAGATGACTGATTCCTGCTTTTCAGTTTCAAGTCTTCTCAGAACATTAAGATTTTTTTCCTTTTGCAACTTTACACCAAAACGTGAAAGTTTTAGGCATGTTCCTTTGCCAGAGTATGAGCTGGAAAATGATTGAATGAACAACTGAAAGAAAGAAAAGAAACCCTTAGATGCTTTTCTGTCCACAAATATGCCTGCTTTCCCCACATTCAGCTAACTAGAGATGCATTTATCACATATCTATTAAAATTCAGTTATTCCTAGACAGAAAGAAGAATGGATCAGAACAGAACAGAATATGAAATCTTAGAACATCCCGAGAACATATGGCAGTTTGAAAAACTTGGGAAATCTTTAGTGAGTTACATTTTAAGGACATAAAACTGCACAGAAATCTTGAACTAGTAGGTTCATTGTTACTAATAATACTAGTATTGTGACTTGAAAAATTGTTTAACTTTTATGTGTAATAACATATAAGCCTGTTATTAGAACCCAGGATATTTAGTGTAACAGAGTTACAAATATAAAATGAAAGAAGTTAAGGAAAAAACCTGTTATGTCCAATTTGAATTGCTACTATCAACACGAACTCATGATATTGCAGAAATGTAGTTCCTGTTCTGTCCATAGGAAAGAGCCAGAAGAAGTGGCACCCCAGTAGCAGTGAGTATATCTAGTGCCTAATCTTGCTATTACCATTCCCCAATAAAAGAACCCAGAAGTCCCCGAAGAAATAGCTGATTCCAGATGTGGGGAGGGAAAGTGTAAAATGAGCCTGAGATCACATGAAGAGATGCTCAGCATCACTAGTCATCAGGGAAATGCAAATCAAAACCACAAGGAGATACCACCTCACACCTGGCAGGATGGCTGTCATCAAAAAGAACACACATAACAAATGTTGGAGAGGATGTGGACAAAAGGGGACCCTCGTACACTGTTGGTGGGAATGTAAATTGGTGCAGCCACTGTGGAGAACAGTATGGAGGTGTCTCAAAAAACTAAAAATAGAGCTACCGTACAACCCAGCAGTTCCACTCCTAGGTATATATCAAAAAAAACCCCCCACTAATTCGAAAAGATTCACGCACCCCAATGTTCATAGCAGTAGTATTTACAATAGCCAAGATATGGAAGCAACCTAAATGTCCATTAATAGATGAATGGATAAAGAAGATGTGGTACATACATGCATACAGTGGAATACTACTCAGCCATAAAAGAGAATGAAACTTTGCCATTTGCAGCAACGTGGATGGACTTGGAGGGCATTACGCTTAGTGAAATAAGTCAGACAGAGAAAGACAAATACCGTACGATATCACTTATATGTGGAATCTGAAATATACCACAAACTAATGAATATAACAAAAAAGAAGCAGACTCACAGATACAGAGAACAAACTAGGGGTTACCAGTGGGGGGCAGATAATATAGGGGTGGCGGGGAGGGGAGGTGCAGACTGTCGGGGGTAAAATAGGCTCCAAGGATGTATTATACAACATGGGGAACTTAGACAATATTTTTCACTGCTTTACAAACTTTTTAAAAAGATTAATTCTGATATTAACTACCCTTTCTAGCTTTGTAACATATGTAAATTGATTGTTTTTGTTCTTTCATGAAAATTACCTGATAAGTGTTGAAGGGGACTGGGCAAGGTTCAAGGCATGTGATACTTGACAAGTTGCAAGTCCATCTCAAACCATTGATTAGTACTGTTTGGGTTTGGTCCTTCGATGTAACTAAAAATACACCTGTTTCTCTTATCTTGGATATCATATGATAGCTTAGCAAATGTCTTGCAAATCCTGGTATACCGTGTTCTTAGAATTCCTTCAGTCCTGAAACCCTATTAAAAGAAGAAAATTCGGATCTCTTAGCAAGAGTTTAAAAATATATCTGAATTCTAATAATCATCACTCCTTTTTCTAAATGGTAGGCAAAACCCATCCTTTTGAAAACGGAAGCATTTTGCTTTATTTGCTATCTATTGGCACCCTGATTTTTTTCTACAGTTCTTTAAATAATACACTGGTTCCCATATAAATTTTTTTCCGTCTGAGCGGGAATCATTTTAATTAGAATGCTTCTTTCAATTACCATGCCAGAGTCAACTAGCTGAGAGGTAAAAATCTGTTATCATAAAAAAGTAGTTCTCAAGCCAGAGGCCATTCAGCGGGGGTAACTTGCTTAGGCATTGAAAGGACTCCATGAGTTGTGTAGGTATCACGGGCTCACCATGAGATGAGAGAGAGTTGAATAACAGGACAGGGAATACAGAGTTCACTTATTTCTAATTCTGATAGGATGGCATGGGGTATGTGGAAGCGTTTTGCTAGTTTAAATGTTAGGCATCTAGACATTCTGCCCTGTCCCTTTATGTAGAGTTGGGTTGGGCTGGACAGAGCTGTAGGAAGGCACCAGTAGGCAAAGGTGAGCAGTTTGTCAAAAGCATCATGGAGCATGTGTGATGCCTTAGAAATTACCCTGTCTTGAATTATACCAAATGCTATATATCTGTCATAACAGTTTATCGAAGCCTGCTAGGTTTTTGGCTGTGGGTGAATGGGTGTTATGGTTGGAATAATCTAATAGTCATCTATTTGTATCCGGTGATAAAATCAGGGAAGATCCGTATGAGTTGTCAGTGCTCACTTGAAGAATAAGTAGAACTGTAAACAGCCTTAGGAGTAACTAAAAAGGACTAGTATTGTATGATTCCACTTATGAGGCACCTGGAATAGGCAGATTCATAGGGACAGTATAGCAGAGGTTACTTGGGCTGGGGTGGCAGGGCGCAGATGGGGGAGTTACTGTTTAATGGGTACAGACTTCCTGTTTGGGATGATGAAAAAGTTTTGGAAATGGATAGTAGGGATGGTTGTACAATGCTGCGAATATACTTATGACACCAAATTGTACACTTAAAAATGGTTAAAATGGTAAATTCTATGTTACATATATTTTACCACCATAAAAATGTAATCAGTTATTCTTAACGCAAAAGCCCAAGTGGGGGGTGGTGGCAAGTAAGACAGGATGCTGAGGAGACCATAGTTAAGGTCTCCAAGTGAGAGCAGGGCCACGTGGAGGCCGGGCAGTGTGACAGCAGTGAAGGGCCTCCGTGTAGGGTGAGAGCTGAGCGAACGGGAGCTGCCCAAGTCACAAGAGCGAAATCCCAGGCACACCTAGACCGGCAGGCTGGGGTCTCCATGCTCGGCGTCCAAGGGTACCAGCTCAGTGAAGCTAGCTCATGGAACTCTGAATTGCCCAGTTAACCAAGTGTTTGCATCATTACGCATTTGCGATTTTTAGGTGACCCGTTAAACTCTGTTTGTCTCAAACTTAAATTCATTTCATAACCATTCTAAGCATAGACTTTTCCTTCTGTGAAATTTGTGAAGCCATCTACATTATTCTTCTCTAACTTCTCAGTTCTCATTTTAGGATTACCGACTGTCATCAGTCCCAGATGCTCTAGAGGGTTCTTGTGGGGATTGTCTCTAAGTGCTCTTTATATTCATCTTGGAGAAATTGTTGTTGTAAAAATGATTCAGTACTGCTTACTTTGTGCAGGATAATAGTTCCTAAGAATATGGAGATTATATTCACATGGATATTTTTTCTTTAGTTTGCTGGGTCCTTGTTTTTTGGGTTTTTTGGGAGCGTATGTTTTAGCAGACTCCCAACAAGATTATTTATTTTAAATCATGTCTTTTAAAAAACACTTTCTAATTTATCTTTGTAGATGTTTTCTCCCTTGAACAAGCTATCCATTGAAAGGGTATGTAAAACTCAGATTTACTGTTACTGCGGTCTTCCACTTGTTATATATTGACAGAATATCATTATATCTTTGCTTTTGGCATTCGCACTTATTTATATCTAAATCACAGTAGTCATCATCACATTTTAGTAAAGTAATAAGTAGTGTCAATGTACAAGTTTATGTTTGTATACGTAACAGTAGCTATATAGCAGCTAATACTTACTGGATGCTTATTTACTGTGTATTTGTGGAACGCTGTTTGCTTTACGTACATTAGAAGCGTTAAATCCTTACAATAACTCTTATGTGGTAGATACGTTATCCCCATTTTTCATACAAGAAGTCTGAAGTGTTAGGGTGATTGGTTATTTACCCAAAGTCATACAGCTAGCACATTCCACAGGCAGGTTCTTAACTACCTAACTGAAGGTTAATGAATAGGGAGTTCCCAGAAATCAACCTGAGTTGCCAGTTATCTTAACTGACAGTTAAGCTATATATATATTTTTTTTCTTTGCGGTACGCGGGCCTCTCACTGCTGTGGCCTCTCCCGCTGCGGAGCACAGGCTCCGGACGCGCAGGCTCAGCGGCCGTGGCCCACGGGCCCAGCCGCTCCGTGGCATGTGGGATCCCCCCGGACTGGGGCACGAACCCACGTCCCCTGCATCGGCAGGCGGACTCTCAACCACTGCGCCACCAGGGAATCCCCGGTCTGTGTTTTAACAAGCCCTCAGGTGATTTAAAATTTGAGAACACCGTTCTTAGAGGAACAATGGAACGGTTTAGGAAGAGGGACAAGTGAATGTTACAGCTAAGAACTTGATTGCTTTTGCGCAATGACAGAACTTTTGAGCAGGGGTCAGCAAACTATAGCCAGTAGGCCAGATCTGGTCCACTGCCAGTTTTGGTATAGTCCAGAACCTAAGAATGGCCTTGTTGGTTTCCGTTGTTTAAACGAGCAGCAAGGAAACTTGGGAAGTAGGATTCCTCAACACCGTCTGTTTTTTTCCAAAATAGTCGTGATGTTTTGGAATGTCTGATGTCACTGTCTTGGTATTTCTGCTCTGTCCAGCTTTGGAGATGGATGGCATTTCACCAGGAACCTCAGAATTCTCCTGTCTTAGGAGAGACAGGATAGTGACAACTTCAGATTGGAAAAGTTTAGAAGACAAATTTTACTTTTTCCCTGTACATTCATGGAGAACTTGGTATAGTGATGTATATTAAAGGGATATATGCTGAAGTGAACATTTTCAGCTCACCTCTGTATTGTCAAAGTGGCATTTTACTAGGTTTATTTTTTATTTCTTTGTCAGTAGAGTAAGTCTTCTGAAAACTATTAGAAATGCCGTCTTTCTGTGAAGAGATTTCAAGAAATTCTAGAGGCAAAGTGTTTTATAGCCAACGCCTTAACGTTGATGATGCATCTTATTTCTTTAAAATGGTCTGGATTTAAACCTTGAAATCAAGTCTCAGAAACACAAACTTCATATTAAATACTTTATTAAGTATTAGTGTAATTATGAGAAAACTAGTAGAATACACACTTTTTCTTCTTAGATAAAAATTAAAACTGTATATGATGAACTTGGAAGTAAAATGAAAATTAAAAATTTAACGTGTAAAAACCAATTCAAATTACTTACAAAACCGTGTGCACAACTCAATTTTCTTCTCCTGCCAAGCAGTACCTTTCCGTTATAATTTACGGTTCACTATTTGCATTATGCAATATATTTATTTACGTTAACATGTTGCTAGTGTGAAAGTGGAAGAAAAAAATACTGTACAGACGATTTCTGGACTCTTTCTCACTTTGCTGAAGTACTTGCATCCTTCTTTGGCACTTGAGTTGAGAATTACACTCCTTCCTCTACTGCAGGGCAGGTCGCTTTCAATTACCCCCTTCTCTTGAACATTCTCGTACTTCGGAGCGTGAAAAAGGCCACATATTTCTGTCTGAACCATTGCCATTCCATCGATAAAACAAAATGCTGCTGGTAGGGTTTATGAAGCCCCGCTAATGTAGTTTTGCAGAGATTCTGAGCTTATATTTTGCAAAATAGATTTGCCAGAATACCAAAGTCGGGAAATCATGTTTCTGTTAGAAGAAAACATAAACATTCCTACAGATCAGAATTCTTGACTAATCTCTTTGCCTAATAAACCACATGTTGTCATAACAGAAAACAGACAAAAAGGAATGAAGTGGGCCGTTTAATTTATAGATGAGGAAAAATAATAGTGGATGAGTTGACGTGTCGTGTGGATAGGAGCCTATGGCCAGCAGCTCACTCTTAGAGTTCATCCTGAGATGTGCAAGTGGACATACGCATCCATGTGAATGTGGGTGTGTGTATGTATGTGTATATCTGAAACCCTGCTTTCATGATGCCATGCCTTTCAGTACTGCAGTTAGGTACGAGAATTCACGTACTGGCCACTTATATAGAAAACCACGTTCCCTATCAAACTCTAGTAACCTTTAAAGCATCAAATTCATTTTTTCCAGCCTCAGATTTCCTTCCCTCTCTCCCTCCCTCCTTTCATCCACTCCTGCTTCTCTCCCTCCTTCCTTCCTGCTTCTGCTAGTGCTTAGGACTAGTTCTGGGTGCAGGAGATGCAGCTGTGAACAAGTCTGTGTTCTCATTCAATTTGCAGTCTAGTGTGGCGAGACAGATAGTAATCAAACGCAAAGTGAATAAGAAGATACCAGAAGTGAATACATGCTCTGCAGACAAGTAAAACCTGGGGTTCTGCTGGAGAATGAGTGGTGTTCCCTTAGAGCGGATGGTTAGGGAGGTCCTCTCTCGGGAGGGGATAGTTAAGCTGTGCCCTGGTTGTCACAGAAGGAATCATCATGTTAATATCTTTGGGAAGGACATTCTAGGTGGAGAGACCAGTGCAGAGACCCTAGGGCAGGAATCAGGTAACAGAAAGAAGACTGGGTGGCTGGAGTATGGTGAAAAGGTGGTGAAAAGATGAGCCCGGGGCAGCAAGCAAACGCTTTGTAGGCTAGGGAAGAAGTACGGATGAAATAATCAAAACAGTAATAATAGTAGCGGCCACTGTTTATTGATTCACTTTACTCTGTGCCAAGTACTCTGCTTAGCATATTACCATCTATGATCCAATTTAAGTCTCGAAATTCTATGAGATAAATATTGTCATCCCCATTTTTCAGATGAGGAAACTGAGGCTGCAGAGTCCATTTACTTAAGATCACATATCTATGAAGTGGAAACAAAGTGGGATTTTATTTGCACCCTGGTCAAGTGTGATGCAAAGCTGGTGCTCTCAACTACCATGCTGTAGGGAATCTGTACAGTTCTTAATTTTCACCTCCTGTCCCCTTTATCCCTCAAAAATTTTTCTTATTCAGTTATGCAGGTGCTGGGGCATAGCCAGAGAAGCCCATTATGTTCCATTGAAACTGGTTTCCAGTCTTCTTTGTATTTTCTTTCTCCCATTTGTCACTCTAGGCCTCTTCCGTGGTAACTCACACTGTCTTTATTGGCAAAGAATATAAACTTAGAATAAGACGAGGGTGTTATGCAGCTGCTTCCAAGCAATATCAGCCCCAGGACAGAGTTCCTGCTTGGTAATCACTGGTACTTCCAAATGAAGTACGCCAACAATTGGGTAAAAAACCATTTCAGCCAGAACGATTTTCAGATTTTCTAGTTTCACTAAAAATTAGTGGGTACTCCTTAAAAAATGAGTACTAGGTAAGGGTCAGGATTGTTAATGTTTAGAAAATGTTTTAAGAACTTTAATCCAGGAGCTGATATTTTGTATTTCAGAAATACATTCGTTATTTTAGGTACAATGTCCTGAAGATTTTCAACCGTCTTTAGTTTGGATATTCTTTGCAGGGAAAAAAAAAAAAAACTATATATATATATCCTTTTATTAAATACAGAATAGAAAAAATAATTTTATCTGACATTTGTCTCTAGGCATATAGCTGAGGTGTCATTAGAATTACAATATATGAAATAAAGTTAATATTCTAGTCATGTGCTTTTAAATGGGCATATATTAGCAGTAGCACAAAGGCTCGTTTTGGTTTCAGTAACTTTCCAGAATATCTGCCGTCTGATCCAGCACGAGACCCTTAGCGGTTGTGACACTCGGTTGAAGGCTCAGAGTGAGCCCGTGGCCTTAATCTGATGCCTGTTTGGACACTAACCCTGGGTGTGGTTGAGCCCCGCCAGAGTACAACCACAGCCCAGCCATCCTTGACCTGCCTCAAGCTTGACGGGCTAAAGGCGCCTGAGGGAAAGGGTCTGTGGTGGCCACAGGTGCAAACTGGATGTGTGTTTCAGAAAGTGAGTGGCAGTGGCAGGCTGGTTTGCTGGGAGGTATTGGAGCTTGCTTTGTAAATGCTTTATACTTACTCAGAATTAAATTAACAAAAGTTCTTTCATAAAATTGGGCAAAGATTACGAAAACAACGCTTCATGAAACTGAAATGAATGTAACTTCTTGAATAGATGTAATTATTTTTGTATAGTTATCTCTTAACTTGCCCTCTGCAGTGCTTGGTCTGAGCGTTCAGAGAAATACCCATAGGCAGGACTTCGTGGACGTTGCAGTGACTGTCCAAAGCAGATAACACTGCACATCTTTCAAACATCTGCAGTTTCGCTTTTCTGGAATCTAGTAAAATGAGTCTTGTGCCATTAATTGCCAAGGCCTAATTTTAAAATCCAACCTTGTGTTTTGTTCAGTTGTTTGTGGATTGTGGATGTCAGGTGATACAACAGTGTATTGAAAAGTTCTTTGTTCACTCGGAACACACACATTCAGCTGCCCATGGAGTAATTATGTGTGATGAATGCCATAGTAGGGTAGTAGTGACTTTAAAGATAAGCCAAGAGAACAGACAAAAAGCACTCTCTGCCTACACCAAGGGGGGAATCAGCTGTGTCAGTGACCAGACAGCGGACCATTGGTGGTCTCTCATTATTGCTTCTCTGTGTATCTCTTTCTTCCTGCCTCTCTCCCCGCTGTCCCGTTTTCTCTGCAGTCCTGTGCAGGGACTGGGTGCAGAGTACTACTGATTGTATTTCAGAAACAGAACCCCTGCTCCTAATCTCTTGATTCCCCTTCCTTTGACATTACTTTCTAAGAGAATGGTGTTGGATTACACAAACACACACACACATGCGTGCAAGCACACACAAATACATTTATTTCTAAACTCAGTAGTAATGAAATTCTGCATGTCGGAATATCGTAGGAGGAATATCTGTATTGGTATTTCCCGAACATCGGCTTTTTATGTGAGTGCAATAAGATTCGCTGCCAATATTTAATCTCTTCTTCCCACCCCTCCCTCCCCACGTACCTCTGCATTGATCAAAAATAAATGCCCAAATCAGTGGAGTGTTTCTGTAACGGGTAGGAATTACCTTAGACTTACTACCCATAACCCACAGGCTTATCATCATTTTTTAGCACGTAAACCAATTGTTCCTGCATTGAGCTGTGAGTTTTCCTTGTTATTTGATGAATAGATCACTTGAACGACTATTAGAAATATTGCATTTGGAATTGAACAAGCAAAGGGTTAAAACTGTCTGCTGGTTTCCTTATTTTTAATTCTGTTTTATGAGTGTGTTCATAGCAGTCCCACGTACCCTGTTTCGCAAAGATATTTTGTTTTTTAAGTCAGCATTTTTGGCAGTTTAAGAAGCATGATTTTTATGCTCTGTGTTTAAGATAATTGCCAACTTCAGCTTTCAAATATTTGTCAGGCCTAATATGTCTGTGCTCCACACTCCTTTGGCAACAGGCAGAGAGGCTTTGCCTATAAATTTTCTTCGGTTTTCTGCACTGTCAAATTATATTTTATTGTGTCTATATTGAGTCCAAGGGAATTGGAGATACGAGTAGTTTACCACAGTCTGTGTCCCACTCTTCTCAGCCACTTTGTTAGTATTAGGAAATTTGGCTTGTATACTTTGACTCAGGTATTTAGGTGTTTCTCTGATGTGAAATAAAGTGTGGACGAAGTTGATGCTGCTTATACTCAGTGCATTTTTGAGAAATACAGCAATAGATTTCTCTACAATATCCTTGGGTTTGTTTTCCTTTAAAAATTTTATAGATGGGAAGTCATATGGTATAGTATAATGTGGTACACAGATTCAGGTTTGAATTCCAAATCTTTTTGCTTCGTAAACTTGGGCGGGGCATCTAACTCTCTGAGCCTTTGCATCCTTTTTTTAAAGCGTGAATGATACACCTCCCTCACTGAGCTGTAAGAATGAAAAACAGGGTTATGTAAAACATCCAACACTGTGTCTGGTGCCTTTCTTTAGCCCTGAAGTCCCAGCTCTCCTTAGTGGCGGGTATCAGTCAAAAGTCCGGTCCTCTGACACACAGAGATGGTTTTTCAATCACAGCACATTGTTAGTTTGTTTTTTTTGTTTTTTTTTGCGGTACGCGGGCCTCTCACTGTTGTGGCCTCTCTCGCTGTGGAGCACAGGCTCCAGACCCACAGGCTCAGTGGCCATCGCTCACGGGCCCAGCTGCTCCGCGGCATGTGGGATCTTCCCGGACCGGGGCACGAACCTGTGTCCCCTGCATCGGCAGGCGGACTCTCAACCAGTGCGCCACCAGGGAAGCCCATGTTGTTAGTTTTTACCAGCTAGTAGGAAGTCTGGGTCCTGTCGGATGGTTAGGCAGAGTTACGACTTTTTCAGCTGGTTTTCCCCTGTAAAATTCTGTTCAGGACTTTCCTCAAGAATTCTAAACGTCAGTAATAGTTGAAAGGCAGCAGAGGCGTTGAGAGCCGTGCAGGCTGTCGGCTGGCTGGCAGTCTCGATAACAGGCCATTCACTGAGGTGGGGAGCAGAGGAGGAACATGAAGCAGGTCTGAGCGAGACTGAGGTGGCTTTTAACTTTACTTAGAAACACTTCTAATTCCCAATATTACTCATTTTAGGTATTTGTAAATTTGCATGATCTGTCATTTGGAGACACCCTTTTATCCCCGACTCAAGTATAGATCACAGTAACAGAAATTCATGGCAGTGCTGATGTCACTCAGAAGAACTGACTGTTTATTGAGTTTTCCATAACTGGTGCCATGTTAAAATCTCAGCGTCTTTAATGACACTTTTCTCCATGAAGATCATCTTAGTAAGAATCTGAATGTATGTTTGTTTTAAAAAATGAATAAAGACAGTAACTTGAGTATAAAACACTTAGAAGTTTTATATCAGCTGCCTGAAGGTGGTACCGAAAAGTAAAAGCCAGTGTTAGTCTGTCCAAGGTCATGCCGTTCATAAAGATTTGGCAATGTAGAGAACAGTATAGAGATTCCTTAAGAAACTAAAAGTAGAGCTACCATATGACCCAGCAATCCCACTCCTGGGCATATATGCAGCGAAAACCATGGTTCGAAAGGATACGTGCACCCCAATGTTCACTGCAGCTCTATTTACAATAGCCAAGACGTGGAAGCAACCTAAATGTCCATCGACAGAGGCATGGATAAAGAAGATGTGGTACATATATACAGTGGAATATTACTCAGCCATAAAAAAGAAAGAAATAATGCCATTTGCAGCAACACGGGTGGACCTGGAGATTATCATGCTAAGTGAAGGCAGTCAGACAGAGAAAGACAAATACCATATGATATCACTTATATGTAGAATCTAAAAACAAAAAAAAATGATACAAATGAACTTATTTACAAAACAGAAACAGACTCACAGACTTGCAGAACAAATTTAGGATTACCGGGGGGAGGGATAGTTAGGGAGTTTGGGATTGACATGTACACACTGCTATATTTAAAATAGATTACCGACAAGGACCTGCTGTAGAGCACAGAGAACGCTGCTTAATATTCTGTAATAACCTAAATAGGAAAAGAATTTGGAAAAGAATGGATATATGTATATGTATAACTGAATCGCTTTGCTGTACACCTGAAACTAACACCACATTGTTAATCAACTATGCTCCAATATAAAAATAAAAATTAAAAAGAAAGATTTGCCAATGTGTTTTCCAGTTTTCTTCTACCATCTTTTGCTGCCTGCCTTTTTTGATTCCCTTTTTTGTTTCTTCCTTTTTTTGTAGAAATGATGCAGCATACTGCAAAGGCCAGGTCAGGCCCTAGGTTCAGATCCTGGCTCTGTCACTTACTACTTGTCTGATCTCAGAATGCTCTGTTTAACTCTCTGAGCAAGCTTCCATTTCCATATCTGTTAAAATGGAGAGAACAATGCCTAATTTATGAGGTTATTGGGAAAAATGAGAAAACAGATTTCAAGGGCACATTTAGTAAGCAGGAGTTTTTTATATTGTTATCATTAGGCATCCAGTTGAAACTACAGAGTGACAAATTTGATGATGTGTAAAAAAGCTCAAACAAATTTGATGATTTATGGGTTGCTAAATAAAAGATTTTGGTTAAAGAGGAGATTGAAACTAACAGTTAAAATGAGTTTCCTAAAAATTATCCCCGAGGTTATCCGTGCTAACCCTGTCTTCCGAGACCATGATAATTGAGTTGACTGTAAGAAAGAGGGGCTGACGAAGCAGTTCTCCTGCTAACTTAAAGAAAATGTGTGTGCCCAGAGGCAGGCGTGTCCAGCCTAGTTAGACAAAGTACTTTAAAATCCAGCCAGCAGTACTTGAGACTTCCCTGGTGATGAATTGCCTGCCAAACTCTGCCACCGAGCATTCAATTTAATTCACTTATCCGTCTTGGCATATAGCTTCCTTATAAAGCCAGGGCCCTCACACGGGGGAAAAGGTCGGCCGGAAAGCCCATTCCAAATCTTAAAGCGACCATACTTAGTGATATTTTGAATTCATGGGCTGTTTTCTTCCCAAACTCCCCAATTGTTTTGGACACATATATTTCTTCAGTTTCACGTGCTAAAGACATTCTCCAAAGGATGTCGTCAGGATGGCATATTCTTTCTTTTTCTCACGAGAGCCCTGACTTTCAGAACGGCCCAAAAAAGAGGACTTGCCACTATGCAAGTGGATGTCAGGTCCCTTCATACCCTCCTTCTCTCCCTCCCTCCTGGAGCCTGTATCTAAAACTAACCTGTCCTGTTTCTTCTCTTCTTGTTTGGGAAGGAAGTTTAAAGTCCCAGGTGAGATCTGAGACAACCTGGCATCATGGAATCAGCCCTAGTTGTCTACATGTCTGTTCTTTGGTTCTGTGACCATAGCTAGGATCTCAGTGTCCACAGATGTCAAATTATGTCTTAACATTTTGATGTCTTGATTAGCTGGAGGGTTCTTTTTGTAAAATTTTAAACTTGTAATTGTGAAAATGTCCAAACATACGCAAAAGTAGGGAGTGAAACCCCAGGTGCCTAGCAGCTTCCGCTACCGTCAACATTTGCTGGACTATTTCATCTCTCTCTCCTGCACTTCTCCCACTTTTTATGGTTTGGGGTTTTTTTGTGTGTGGAGTATTTTGAAGAAAATGCCAGTCCTCGTTTGATTACACTCCTAAGTTTCATTATACATCCCACGGAAAACCGAAAACATTCAAGTCTTTTGCCTGTGCCTCTCTTCCCTCCCCCCACCCAACCCCAGGAAAGAATTACCAGTAGTACAGAAATGTAAACATTTCTGTTTTCCAAAGATTTCTGATTTTATAATCTTGCTTCAGTAATTCTTTCTTTCGTTCGTTCTTTCTTTCATCCGCCCTTCCTTCCTTCCTTCCATCCTTCCTTCCTCCCTCCCTCCCTCCCTCCCTCCCTTCCTTCCTTCTCTTATGCATGCGGGATCTAGTTCCCTGACCAGGGATCGAACCTGGGCCCCCTGCCTTGGGAATGCAGAGTCTTAACCACTGGACCACCAGGGAAGTCCCAGCAATTTTTTTGTGTGTGTTTTTTTTGTTGTTGTTTTTTTTGCAGTACGCGGGCCTCTCACTGTTGTGGCTTCTCCCGTTGTGGAGCACAGGCTCCAGACGCGCAGGCTCAGCGGCCACGGCTCACGGGCCCAGCCGCTCCGCGGCATGTGGGATCTTCCCGGACCGGGGCACGAACCCGTGTCCCCTGCATCGGCAGGCGGACTCTCAACTGCTGCGCCACCAGGGAAGCCCCCCAGCAATTTTTAATGTGAAGTTTATAGAACCCTGGGTGGGTATGGGAACCTTTAGAAATTAATACAGCTATTTGTATGTTTGTGTATTTGTAGTTTGGTTTGGTTTGGTTTGGTTTGGTCTGGTGGGGAGATCAAGTGATACCTTTTATTAAAGTTTTGAAGGAGTCCCTAGCTGGGAGATTTTGAGCCTGGGTAGAGAATGTATAGATAAGGTCTCACCTGATCCTGAGGCCTTGCGTAAGTGGAAGCACTCTTTGTACAGTCGAACCTTGAGAAAGAATCTATTAAAATACACTAGCACAGCATGATGGTGTCTTTGTAACATAACACTGAGCTAATTCTGCTTACAATTCCGTATTTAGTGAGGCAGAGCCATTTAGGAAAAGACTAAAAATAAATGCTGTCCACACATTTTTGGGAAAGGGTTATCTAAAGCTAGATAGGATATATATTTGTGGCCTCAAGATCGAGTTATCAGTCTCCTCCAGTGTCTGTAAAGAAATACAGCTTTTCTCTTTCTTTGTACTAATAAAATGTTTTCAAGAGAAGGCCATTTAGGGCTTCCCTGGTGGCGCAGTGGTTGAGAGTCCGCCTGCCGATGCAGGGGACACGGACTCGTGCCCCGGTCCGGGAAGATCCCACATGCCGCGGAGTGGCTGGGCCTGTGAGCCATGGCCGCTGAGCCTGCGCATCCGGAGCCTGTGCTCCGCAGTGGGAGAGGCTGCAACAGTGAGAGGCCTGCGTACCGCAAAAAAAAAAAAAAAAGAGAGAGAAGGCCATTTAGTATTGATTTGGGTTAGATACCTTATTTGTCAAAAAATAGATATAATTTATTTGGAAAAATCATTCCATCTGGGTCTGGGTCACACTGGACATCTAAATCTTTAAATAATACACATGCTGCTCCTTTGGTCCTGCAAGCATTCTCTCCCAGCCGGGATAGATGTGAGTTTAAAGCTGGTAAGTGTGCCAGCCCTGGGTAAGGCATTAGCTCTGTCGAAGTGTATCACTCTATTGGCCTCTTGCAGGTCCTAAGCCTTTATGGTAAGATATACAGAACCTGAATTAGAAATGAACTTTTCCCAGTTTAACACCAGAGTTGGAAATTGGGAGCAGAGTTTTGATGACAGTGAAAGCTGCTCACCGAAGCAGAACCCAGCTGGGCCTCACGACCTATATCTAAGAGTCACAGTTCACAAAAACTCCCCAAGTTTTGCCACTTTTCCTTCAGGAATACACTTGTTACTTGGAATATGCTTGTCATTTTTTGTGGTTTTGCTTTACTTAGATGTAATATCAAGCATGAGCAAATGCATAGGGTTATCCTAGCTTATGATGGATTTCCCTCAGGGATTATAAATTATGCTATCAGAAATCAGTAATGGTTTTTGCATGACTCAAAGAACAGGCTGCTGTATACGGGGCAGTGCTTCGTTTCTACTTTTGCAGGAGATTATTAGATCTGAGTAGCCACAGTACCCAAAGAAGATGAGTGTAGCTAGATGACTGTGAAAGGGGCAGGGTACCACGTGTCTACTGCACCTTTAAATATTCAACGCAACATCAGTAATGCAGGAAAGCACCGAAGGGAGAGTTACGCAGGTTGACTGTTAGAAAACAAGTATTGGATCACAGAATGAGAGGTTTCTGTGGCTGTGATAGAATGCCAAACCAAGATCCATGTGTGTACAAAACAATCAAGTATTGGTAAGATGTACATAGAATAGAAGAACCCTTGGGTAGCATTTTCTAGAAGTAGCCTTATGGCTGCTCCCTGATTAACATGCTCTTACATGGGGAGGAGGTGAAAAGACAATACAGTTCACCCATGAACAGCACAGGGTCCACTTAAACGCGGATTTTTTTTTCGATAGTAAATACTGCAGTACTGTGTGATCTGCTCTTGGCTGAATCTGTAGATGTGGAACCGTGTATATGGAGGGCCAGCTGGAAGTTATACATGGATTTTTGACTGTGCAGCGGGTCATCACCCCTAACCCCTGTGTTGTTCAGGGGTCATTTGTATGTTGTCATTCCTTCTAGTGAAATCTTATCTTCCAAATACTTTCCCTCTAACTTTGTAAGGCAACTGGGAAAAATGGATGCCGTAAAACTATTTATTTTGAACTCTTTCTGCTATAACTGATGTATGCTCCTCTTTTTTAGGCTCTATTAATTTCTTAGGGCGGCTGTAACAAATCACCACAAATTCAGTGGCTTAAAAACAAAAGGAATTTATTCTCTCACAGTCTCAGAGGCTAGAAGTCTGAAATCAAGGTGTCAGCAGGGCCGTGCTTCCTCTGAAAGGTCTAGAGAAGGATCCTTTCCTGCCTCTTCCTAGCCTCTGGAGGTCCCCAGCAGTCCTTGGAGTTCCATGGCCCTCCTTGGCTTTGTAGCTGCATGCATCACTCCAATCTCTGCTTCCATTGTCACATGGCCTTCTTGCCGGCGCGTGTCTCCTCTGTCTCTGTACCCAAGTCTCCCTCCCCTTTCTCTCATAAAGATACCACTCATGGGATTCAGGGCCCACTCTAATTACCTGATCTTAACTTAATTACATCTACAAAGACCCTATTTTAAAATAAGATCACATTCACAAGTTCCAGGGCTTAGAGCTTGAACATCTCTTTCTCAGGGAGACAAGTTAACTCAATAGAGGGGCCATAATCAGCGATAAGCAGAAGGGCTGGTTTTCAGTGTTAGATTCAGAGTTACGGTTTTATTTCTTCTTGGTTTTATTATAAAATTGTTAATCGCAGAGTTAAAAAGTGGAGATCAGTCTTCTGACGTAATGGGAACTTGTGTTAAGTGAGAGATGATTTTACTTTGTACAGAATGTTTAGTTTGGTTAAAATTTTCTGTTTTTATTTTCTCTCGATAGTGTTTAAACAACAATTTTAACCTTTAGGATATGATTTCTTGATTTTTCCTTTTATTTTTTGTTGCTCACATACTTGACACAGACTTCCAGAAATAGATGTCAAGAGAGTAAATACAGGGTGGGAGATAACTGGCCGTGAACTCTGTTGTTTAGCACACACACAAAGGAATGAGGCGTCTGTGTTATGAATGCTTTAATAAACCCTCCAGTTTATTATGGAGATTAAGGTTGAGGAATACTATTAATTATGAAGTGTATAGTACTTTCAGTTTTTCTTTCTTACTAATTTTACCCTTACAATAGCCCTGTGAAGTTAGAATATGTATTATATCTACTTAAACGATGGGAGAACTGAAGTGTGTAGAGTTAATATGAATCCTGTCCAGTGCACCAAGTGGCGGTACGTGTAGATAACATAAAAGCACAGATCACATGTCCCCTGCTCTCAAGGCATTTAGATCTAGTGTGGGGTGCAAACAAGCAACAAGCAATTATATTTAATGTAATGTCAGTGCTAGAGGTATCTATAGGCTGCTTTGGTAGCAAATGGGTGAGCTGTGACAGAAAAGGAATGACAGTTCTTAAGGAAAAACATAGAATGAACACAGACCATTCCTTCCTTCCGTTTTCCCTTTTTTTTTTCTCCTTCTCACCCCTCTTCCCCCCCTGGAACTGGCATACAGTTTCTAAGTTTTAAAAAGTTTGGTGAACAAATTAAAGAGAATGATCCTTGTAGAATAATGTGCTCTGAAGGATCAAGTGCAGATATATCACATCACAGAGCAGAAACTCAGGGCAAACTGTGTCTGCTCTAGTCCAGGGAAATCCAGGAAAATCAGGCAGCAAACTGCCTCCTGCAGTTGAAGCCCTGGAAGAAGCCATCTCAGCTTCTAAACTACACGTGGCAGTTAAGGTCATCATGGCCCAGCGCATCACCTGAGGTTGGGAGGATGGGACCCTGTGAGGGTCCGGCAGCTTCTGTTCTAAATGCACATAACCTGCTGGTCTCTGATCCGTGTCTCCTGGGGGAGAGGCAAGCCCTGCTCTTTTGTTACTTGAGGAGGAGAGTGAAGCTCCACTCCTGCTTTCTCCCTTGGAGGTTGAGGATAATTCTGGGCTTCACCTGCATGTCTGTTGGTTATTGAGGGCGCCCTAAGAAGAGTCAGGAGGAAAAAGGGATTGAGGTCAAATTTATATATGCTAAATTAAATTAAATATTTCAATATTACAACTTAGAAGTACTCCAGTAGTTTCTTCTATAATAGTGTCTCAAAAGAATGCCAGAAATGTCCCAGCTGTCTATTTAACAGTTCTATCATTTTTGGCAAGTTACTTAAGTTCTCTGGGTTACATTTCCTTGCACCAGAAGACTGAGGTACAGAGTGTGAAAATTAAGTACTTAGTGCAGTGCATGCAGCCTTCCAAGGAGTCAGTGAACTAATGTTGTTGTTATAATTATATGCATAATTTTGTTTTCAGCAGTTTATGAAAATCTTTAGTGCATCATTGCTAACTATGCATTATTAAGATTAATAATTCTAATTGGAACGAAAGTGAAGTCACGGTTGCTTGTCTGTGTGTATATTGATCATAAAATTGTGCCAACAGCACGTTTAGATGACAGTATGAACCTCATATGTAGCTAACTTGTGTTCACCGAAGTGTCAAGCCCCCCCAGAGATGATGCAGAATCACCAATGATTATAATCACATATTTAATTCAATAGAATAACTTAATGTATTAAGTTAACTTAATGTAAATGTTGGGCTTTCTTAATAAAATGCATTGCAGTTGTTTATAATCTCCATTTTCACTATCTTAAAATTTATTTGCTGTGTTTTTAAAGAAAAGATTGTTGTTCATGTTAAAAATCCTTTGACTTACAAAGGACCTTATTTGTACACTAGATCATTTTGGAAGGATATAATTTCACTTAGTAGTAGTAGCAGCAGCCGGACTAAAGTGGTTTCAGAGAGCTTTCAAAGGCACAGCGCTCTTAGCTGATGGTTCTTGCTAGACGTTATTGACAAGCTTAAAGTATTTAACCGCTCTGTGCGAAATTAGAGGTAGACTATTAGTAGAATTCCTACTGGTTGAACATCAGACAGGAAGATTGGAATGTCAGTTCCTCAAGATGTTTGGAAAATGCAGTTCAACTAAGTTAAATTTGGACACCTGACTGTTTCTACCATAGGTAAGAGTCCAGAGACAATTCTTTTTCCCTCGTACCTTTACTCAGGTATGCTTACAATGTGATGCAGTGATCTCAAGATGTGGTTCAGGACCCCAGCATCAGCATCACCTGGGAACTTGTTAGAAATATACAACCTCCAACCCCTCCCCATACTTACAGAATCAGAAACTCTGGCCTGGGAGCTCAGAAACCTGTGTTTTAACAAGCCTTCCAGGTAATTCTGATGCGGCTGAAACTTGAGTATCATTGCTTTTTATCACATTGGCTCTTGGCAATTTGATGGAAATTTTAAGGAGAAACTGACAAACTAGAGAAAGTATTGCATCGTAGACAGGGAATCAAGATGCTTATTGAAAAGATAATTTAAACTTCAGCTCATCATGTGGTTAACATTAGGCAAAAATTTCCCTTTAGCTTTGTAATAGAAACAAATGATAAGTGTTTCAAGCCATTAATAAGAAATTCATATCGTATTGATTTCTGCAGTAGTATGGCTAATATCCCTTTGATTGTAACTTTTCCTAATGATGTTTTAACTATACACCCTCAGGGAAGAGATTGGAAGTATTAAATTTCGAGTTCCAACTGTAGTTGTTAAGATCGGTCCAGCCTTAATCGTTTGGTACCTCCCCTTGCCCTGCCTCCCAAAGAGTCTAAACGACTTTATTTCCCTCAACTTCTAACGCTCCTTCTTCACCTTTTGGTGAAAGGGATTCAATTACCTCTGTCTGGAAGCATGCTTCCCCCCCACCCCGCCTCTTTGTCTTGACCTACTCATTCTTTAGGTTTTAGCTTAGACATTTCTTGAAGTAAACCTCCCTTAGCTTCTCTGTGTTCCCACAGAGCCTGTGCCTAGCACTAGAAAGTGCTTGCTTGTGTATTGCTCTGTAGCCCTTCATGCACTATACAGACACACCTCGGAGGTAATTCGGGTTGGGTTCCAGACCACCTCAGTAAAGCCAATATCACAATCAAGCGAGACGCGTGAATTTTCTTTTGTTTCCCAGTGTGTATAAAAGTTATGTTTACACTATACTGGAGTCTGCTAGGTATGCAGTAGTGTTATATCTTTAAAAACAACGTACATGCCTAATTTTAAAGTGCCGTAAAGTTTTTTATTGCTAAAAAAATGCTAACCATCATCTGAGCCTTCAGTGAGTCGTAATCTTTTTGCTGCTGGAGGGTCTCGCCTTGGCATTGATGGCTGCTGACTGATGAGGGTCGTGGTTGCTGAGGGCTGGGGGGCCGTGACAATTACTTAAAGTAAGACAGCAGTGAGGTTTGCTCCATCAACTGACGCTTCCCTTTATGAACGATGTCTCTGCAGCGTGCAGGGCTGTTTGACAGGATTTTACCCCCATTAGAACTTCTTTCAAAATTGGAGTCAGTCCTCTCAAACCCTGTCAACTAAGTTTATGTAATACTCTAAATCCTTTGTCATTTCAACAACCTTCACAGCATCTTCGCCCAGAGTAGACGCCATCTCAAGAAACCGCTTTCTCTGCTCACCCATAAGAAGCAGCAGCTCCTTATCCATTCAGGGTTTCTCGAGAGATGGCAGCAATTCAGTCACATCTTCAGCCTCCACTTCTAATCCTAGTTCTCTTGCTGTTTCCACCACATCTACAGTTACTACCTCCACTGAAGTCTTGAACCCCTTCAAGTCATCCATGAGGGTTAGAATCAGCTGCTTCCAAGCTCCTCTGAACGTTGATATTTTGGCCTCTTCCCATGAATCACACATGTTCTTAATGGCATCTAGAACGGTGAATCCTTTCCAGAAGGTTTCAGTTGGCTTTGCCCAGATGCATCAGAGGAATCACTGTCTATGGCAGCTATAGCCTTATGAAATGTATTTCTTTAATAATAAAACTTGAAAGTCACAACTACTCCTTGATCCATGGGCTCCAGAATGGAATTTGTATTAGCAGGCATGAACACAGCATGAGTCTATTTATCTATTTGTTTGTTTGTTTATTTATTTATTTTGGCCGCATTGGGTCTTCTTTGCTGTGCACAGGCTTTCTCTAGTTGCAGCGAGCGGGGGCTACTCTTCGTTGCGATGCGCGGGCTTCTCATTGCGGTGGCTTCTCTTGTTGCATGCCACAGACTCTAGGCATGTGGGCTTCAGTAGTTGTGGCACGTGGGCCCAGTAGTTGTGGCTCGCGGGCTCTAGAGCGCAGGCTCAGTAGTTGTGGCACACGGGCTTAGTTGCTCCGCGGCATGTGGGATCTTCCCAGACCAGGGCTCGAACCTGTGTCCCCTGCATTGGCAGGCAGATTCTTAACCACTGCACCACCGGGGAAGTCCCACAACAGGAGTCTTGTACATCTCCCTCAGAGCTCTTGGGTGACCAGGTGCATTGCCAATGAGTTGTATTTTGAAAGGAATCTTTTTTTCTGAGCAGTGTCTCAACAGTGGGCTTAAAATATTCAGGAAACCATGTTGTGAACAGATATATGTGCTGTCATCCAGGCTGTGTTGTTCCATTTCTAGAGCACAGGCAGAGTAGATTTAGCATCATTCTTAAGGGCTCTAGAATGGTAAATGAGAATTGGCTCCCACTTAAAATTACCAGCTGCTTTAGCCCCTAACAAGGGTATCAGCCTGTCCTTTGAAGCTTTGAAGCCAGGCACTGACTTCTCCTCTCTAGCTATGAAAATCCTAGGTGGCATTTTGTTTAAATGTAAGGCTGTCTCATCTACATTGAAATATCTGTTGCTTAGTGTAACCACCTTCATGAATTATCTTTAGGTAGGTCTTCTGGATAACTTGCTACAGCATCTCCATCAACATATGCTGCTTCACTTTGCACGTCTTTGTTACGGAGACGGCTTCTTTCCTTCAACCTCATGAACCAACCTCTGCTAGCCTCAGACTTTTCTTACGCAGCTTCCTCACCTCCCACCGATTACAGATCACTATAACAAATAAAATAATAATGAGAAAGTTTGGAATATCATGAGAATTACCAAAATGTGACACAGAGACATGAAGTGAGCAAATGCTGTTTGAAACATGGTGCCGATAGACTGGCTCAGGGCCAGGGGATCAGTATATTGACTGTCAAGGAAGGTCCTCAAGTACAGCATTGTCCTCAGCTTCTAAAGGCTATTAGCTATACGTTATCACGTATTTTCCAAGTTCAGTTTCACAGTGGGGATTTCCTTTTATCGTGTTTGGCAAAAGATAGGCATTCAATGAGTCAGTGTCAGTAGCTCAAGAAATAGTATATTAGCCTTAAAAAAAAAAAAAAAAGCATCCAGGTATACGTCCCAAATTGACAGGTGAATTCAGTCATCACCTCATTATGTTATGGTTAAAGCTGATCTAAAGGTACCTGTTCTTACAAGTTATGGTTATTTGATATATTTTTTTAAAAATAGTCCTATAGGAATTTGGCATTTAGTCTTGGAAGGAAAATAATTAACCTCTGCTGCTGTTATACCATAAATTTGGTTTCATTTATGTTTTAAACCTGAACTATTTTAAATTAACCATAGTGACTGCTAAGCAGAACCAGAAAACCCAAATATATTTGGTCGGTCAGATCGGCAGAGATTAAAAAGATGTAAGTCGGCTTGTCAAGGCCGTGGGGATCCAGGCAGCGCTGTGTGCTGCTGGTGACGCTGTAACTCGGCACAGTCCTTCCAGCCGGCAGTTCAGCAGTGTGTGTCCCGTGACTGTGAAATTACAAAGGCAGCAACTGGACAGGTGCTCCGAGGTGTTTGTCCACGGCTCCTCATGGAGCATTTTGTGTAATAGTACCCTAAATTTCTAGCAGCGAGAGCTTAATGAGGTAAGTTGTGGTATATCTATTGAACAGCATGAATAGGCAGCCATTAAGATGTTGATCGATATATATTATACATATTTATGTATATATATAAATATGGAAAGACTTGCTTATGTTAAGTAAAAGGACGGAACTGCATAGCTGTAGTTACTTAAGCAAAGGAAAACTTTCAGAAGGGAATACACCAAAATAACAGACATTTCTGGGGAAGTAATTGTGTGGAATAGTGTAAAACTCAAATATTTTGAATTCGTGTGTGTTTTCCACACAGACTTCTAGGATAGTGGTTCTCAAACTGTAGTAACTCAGTAACTTCTCAGAAGTCTTGTTAAATATGTAAATTGCCTCAACCCCAGAGAATCTAATTTAGTGTGAGTCTGAAAACCACACTTTCAGCAATACTGCTGAATTTATTTTTTATAGTTTCTGTTCCTTCTCCCTAACATCTATACGTAGTACTACTAGAAAATTATTTTAATAGCACTAGTATTACATATGGTTGTGTGTTTAACTTTAAAAAATGCTCATGTACATAAGACCTAGCCTCAGAGAACGCTAGGGCTCCCTGGATGCTTTAGGAATACCACAACGCATGAAATGTTTTCTGCCAAACAGATTTAAGCTGCTAGGAACTCCATTATGGTGTTTAGGTTCCTTTGAATAAAGAGGGTTTTTTAATCCAAAAAAAGGGGTGGTGGTGTTGAAAACAAGAGAGTAATAAACAACAGATAAAGTGGAATATACATTGTTTAATTCCACGAGAAGATAAAACTGATTTTCAAAGTAATATCTCATTTTAATAGTCCACATTTTAATGTTATAAAGGATGCATCTGTTTCATGTTGTAAAACAAGTATTAAACTCTGACTTGACAAATTGGAAGCTATTTAGGACTCAGACTTACTACATTTCCCATTGAGATTAGGTTTTCTTTTTTCCTTCACAGAATAAAGCTTTTCCTGACTCTTAATAGGATATTTCCTTCCATTCTCTTTTTTTTTCTTTGCTATGCCAATTTTTAGTTTACTACAGCATCTGACCTCTGTGGTTCGAAAAACGGAATTTATGTAAAATTGTATTAGAATATAGTAAAATCATTCACTGAAGAGAAACTGAGATAATTTTAGGACCTACGAAATTATTTGATAAAGATCTTTTTCTATAATTTAAAACATGTCACAAAGAAGTTAAATGTTTGATGAAATAATACTGATTTGTGTATTATATGAGAATTATATGGACCTTTCTGTTGCAAACCTATCCAAGCCAATTTGATTATTCATATTTTTTCAGGTTCTTTTGGTAATTGTCACAGCCCTGCTTCAGGTGAACGGAGATCTCAGACCAAATTTTGCCGCACGTACAAACCTTTCTTGTCACGCAGACACAAAAAAGATCATAGAACCCTTTTTCATAGGCAAGTAAATTCCCTGCTTTGTCCTTTTAAACATGCTCCGACAAGCACTAAGGCCAGGAAATATTCTGGTGGTAGGATTAGCTAACTTCCTAGTCTGATTAGACATCAGAATCTTCTACTAATTTGGGAAGGGTGTTTGGTGCAGGAACAAGGCCTGAAGGCGGTCATGACCTTGCATGCAACTCAAAAGGAATTAGACTGCAGGCTTGCCCGAGAACCCACTCCATTCACGCAGAGGTGGAGGAGCCTGGATGCTACTTCTGGCCAGTCACTTATTCTGAACGCTGTTTATTTCCCCAATAAAATCTATTGCTGACCTCTTTGGTGCTCACAGATGCAGCCTCCATTGGAGGTGCAGGTAAACACATTGCATCCGTCTGCCTCTGGAGTGAAAATCTTGAAGAGAGCCTTTGGCCAAGCTAACTAACCACTCTCAGAGTGGTCATTCTTGACTAGGCCCCTTGCATGTTAACTTGCATATGTAGAGATACATCATATGATCTATACTGATATTTTTTCAAGTCTCAACGATGATCAATTAGTGGTTTGTGAAAAATCAGTGGGACCAACGTCTTGTGCTTTAGTGTAATTTGGAACGGGATGGGATAGATGTACATTGCTTGTAGTAAGTATTATTTTGTGAACCTTTTCTTTCTGTTATATATGTATATATCATTGGGTAGTGATATAAAATGTATATCCCGCTGTCACAGACACAGATAAAAATGTTTGAAATCAGCAGTTAGTATTTTAAAGTAAATTACAGATGAGGTACAACCATAACTTTAGTCAATCCTAGATTTGTAACAGAATAGAATTTACTGGCTTCTTGAGGGTTATCTTAGTAACTAAAACATCTGAGCCTTTCCCATGTTTCCAAAGTTCCGTTACTCTTATGCGGAGCTGGCAGCCAAGATACTAACTGAAAAAGGAAAAAGTGTTGTTTGTTGAAAAGCAGGTTTTATGCTAGGCATTCTGTCAACCACTGAATGTTTTCTGGAGGTGTTAAAAATCACTGTTATGATAGATCTTTCATGTTAGCACGTAGACAGACTCCCTGAATCTTCAGAACAACAGTAGAAGGAGATGTGATGATTGCAGAGGTAATGAGCCTCAGTGCCAGATTTAGCAGTATTTAAGTCATGCTGTTACTTTGCAAATGATACTTTAATACGGTTAAAATTCCCTTGACGGTAAGGATGTTAGATTAAAGACCTTAGCACCTGTTCTAGTCTTCCTGATTTTGTCTTTCACAGAGGTTACTTTTCAAATGTGCCCATCATAACCCTTGAGCTGTACCATCTCTGGCTATGGAGATGCTGCAAATGTAAAGAAGAGCTACCCCTCCTTCACCCTCAGAATGAGCTCTTTTCGTTGTTCTGTCTGTACCGTGATGGGTTTCTGTTACCAGATCTCCCTGAGAGCCAGCATGGCAACGACAGGAGTGGAAGCCACTCAGGACTTGAAATAGCACAGGGAGGTGCCTTCTCAGAATCACCGGAGCAGCTGTAGGTGTTGCTTGAGGATTTGTGTTTCGTCTTGTAGGGGCTTTGCAGAGAGTATTCCCACTCACCTGCTCTGCAGGGTCTTGAGAGAGACCTGAACTAGACCGTGAGCCTTTTCCTTCACATTGCGGTCTTTGTGCCAGCAGATAGAAGGAGCCGAATTCATACTTGCCAAGTGAATGAAGGGGTCATTAATTTCATTGATGTCGTCTTCTCTGGAGGCCTGGTCAGCCGATTTGGAGTGCATGGCACCTAGCGCATGCAGTGGGGATTCTCCCTCTGCCCACTCCTGCTCAGGGCTGCGGAACCCTGAAGACTCTGCCTCACTCCTCAGCTAATCGGTTTCAAAACCAGCAGTCAGACTTGCATGGATGCCGACAAAAGGCCAGCTGGTAGGCTGCCAAGTCTCGGCTTGTAGACACAAGAACGAATAAACAAAATACTTTTTATTTTAACATCTTTGTACTTCATACTTTATTGGAGTATAATTGCTTTACAATGGTGTGTTAGTTTCTGCTGTATAACAAAGTGAATCAGCTATATGTATACATATATCCCCATATCCCCTCCCTCTTGCGTCTCCCTCCCACCCTCCCTATCCCACCCCTCTAGGTGGTCACAAAGCACCGAGCTGATCTCCCTGTGCTATGCAGCTGCTTCCCACTAGCTATCTATTTTACCTTTGGTAGTGTATATATGTCCCTGCCACTCTCTCACTTCATCCCAGCTTACCCTCTCCCCTCCCCGTGTCCTCAAGTCCGTTCTCTATGTCTGCATCTTTACTCCTGTCCTGCCCCAACGTTCATAGTCAGAAAGAGAAAAACAAATACCGTACGCTAACACATATATATGGAATCTAAAAAAAAAAAAAAAACAAAGGTGGTTCTGATGAACAAAATACTTTGGAGGCATTTGGGAGGTGACAGATGCTTGAAGGAAGGAGTCCATGATGAAACATTAGAACAAGTGGCCCTCGTCTACTGTAGAATTTAAGATTTTCTAACAGAAATTATTATTTATGTTAGTTTCAGTTGTCCACTGAATGTGAGTTCGTGGACTGCCGTGAGATATGACTGTTCACATATTTTTAATCGCTCATTAATTTGATACTTACTAATGAGATATAACGCTGCAGTAAGAATGCCAATGACATTCTAAATACAATCCTTCCTTTCACGGTAAAAGAAAATGAGTCTCTTACAGAGAATTTGGACATAGAGGCGCAAACAGATGATGAAAAGCACCTGTGATCTCACCATCCAGAGATGATGAAGATCAACGTGTTGATATCTTTTCAGGTTTTTATTCTGTTTGTGCCAGTAATTTTTATAAAAATTAGATAAAATTAACTCTAGTTTGCTTTTTTCACTGAGCAAGTTCCCCATATCATTAAAGAAATCTTCAAATATATAATTTGTAATGACTTCATATTCTACTGTTTGAATATATTACGTTATTTAACCATTTTTCTATTTTTAGATATTTACATTGTTTCCAAAGTACGTAAATATCAGTATTCGTACTGTAACCTCTGTAGCCTCCCACATGGTGCATTGAACATAACAGGAGCCCAGTAAATGCTTAGTGAAGGTATGAACTGGTTAGATTTCCCAGAAGGAACTCTGTAACTGCTTACTGAGTCACCTCTTGAATAAAATGAAGGAATTGGATTAGAAAGCTTATAAAAGAGGTCTTTCTGTCTGTCAAGTTTTATGATTATGTGATTTGGAAAAACAATTGTAATTGACAGTCCCATAGTCAGTCACATCATATTAAGATGTATGTATAAAGGTCATACAGGGCTCTTTTATGTGGTGTTGGAAGTGAAGCTTAAAGTAATTGGAAGTGCTAGAGAGTAATGGAGGAGTTAGTTCTAAGAAGCAAGGCCACACCATCTCTCGGTGACCGTTCCTTGTCATCTGTAGTCTGGGGACAAGTCACGTTCATAATTCTAACTCCCATGACAGGTCTTTACAGTTCTCTTCACCGTTTACACCAGACCCACTTGTGAAGAGGCAAGAATAGTCACTAAGTGTTGAATCATGATATGTCTGTTGATATGTATATCTGAAATTTAGTTTAAATCCTGCTTCTCCTAGGAAGTCTTCTCCCCAGACTCCCCTTCTTTCCAGGACAGGAATGGTCTTTACATGTATATTTTTCTGCCTTTGTAATTAGAACCACACATGTTCCAGACGAAGCGTTGCCTAGTCAGGAACAGAGTAACCTTGAGGAAGAGGATAAGAACTGTTTTCAGATGGGTAAAAAGGTGGTCATGTGGATCGTGTATGAGAAGTAGCATCCTTATTCCTTTTGCTTTCAACTGAGGAAGCAAGATTTTAGTTTAGCATTAGGGAGAACTTTTCTGAAAGTTAAAGCTCTTCCAAAGGGCATGGTCTACCTGAACATGTGTGAACCAGTAGTGTTGAAGCATCTGTAGGATTGTTGTATGGGGTGTTCCTCTGTTCGCTTGAAGAATAATTCTCAGATCATTTAGGCAGAAATGCAACAAGATATTTTATACATGTTTGTGGTAGGCACAAACTCTTATGAAATTAGGTAGTGATGTATTCTATTGCAGTCTATTATCACCTGGCCTAGGAGATGGGCTTATGCTTATTCAAAAGGTGAAACGTAACAGGAATAAATGCAAATACACAAAATTTGGCTTTCCCAAATGATAGCAGTTATTGAATGAGAGAAATGTGGCATAATGGCAGATTTGTTTACCAGTGTTGACGAAAGACCAGGAGATTTGTCGGTCAGTGAGTCAAAACATTAATGGCATAGTATTTGCATATAACCTATGCACATCCTCCTGTATCCTTTAAATCATCTCTAGATTACGTATAATACCTAATACAATGTAAGCACTATGTAAATAGTTGTAAATAAAATGCTACATAAATAGTTGCTGGGCACAGCAAATTCAAGTTTTGCTCTTTGGGACTTTCTGGAATTTTTTATTCTGAAGATTTTCGATCCGTGGTAGGTTGAATCCACGATGCAGAACCCGTGGATATGGAGGGCTGACTATATAGGCTGTTTGCTTGGAAAAGATTCTGTTTCTAGAAGGTGTGGCATTCGAGCCGGTGGTGGATGATCGATCAGTTGTCAGGAAGATACAGTGAAGGCTTTAGACAGGGTGACATTTCAAGTTCCTTCCTATCCTGAGATTTTTGAGTCACCAAGTTCTAGGTCCCTGTTGAGCTGTCCTGCAAGTGAACAGCCTCCCAGTGCTGGGCAAGCGAATCCATTGCTCTTAAAGACTTGGTTTTCTCTCCTTGTCTACTTACAATATATGGTGAAGAGTTTGCAGTTCTTGTTTAAAAGGTCCCTTCTAGGTTAAGGAATCACAACATTCAGTGAGAGCTTTAGGATCTCTGAAGCTGTGCCTGTTTCATTCTCCTGAGTACATATAAAACAGTTTATAGCTGGTGCTTTAACTAAAGCCAGTTTACCCCAGTCCTAACACGCCACATGTCTTGGGAGTATAGTACCTCAGCCATGCAATGTGACGTGAACTAAAGATAACTTTTTAAAAAAAACTCTTAACTGGAATTATCTTATATTTTCAACTCTTAACTGGAATTATCTTATATTTTCATTATTTATCTTAATAGTAAGGATACGAAAATAAAGCCCTGCTAGTTCATTTTTCATTTCTCAGTCTATGTAATCTTTTCTGAAGATTTAATATAGGAGTGTATGTCTAGTTCTGGTCTTAGCTCTTGTTTTAATGTTTAACAGTTATTTCTCTCTTATCAGGATGGCAGCCTAGATAAGAGCTCTTGGTCTTCTTTCACTTATAACTGCTTTTAATTACTTGACAACAAACTAACACTATAACCTGTATAATGTTTGCATGACCAGTGTGTTTTTTCGTTTCTAAACAGTTATTGTAAGAGGTACCAGGTACTTTAAAACATGTATCTTAAACTGGAATATGAGCCATTGCACTTTGGCAAAATGTATGAAGTCTTTATGAGGATACTAACGAATATTACCAGTGAGAATAGAGCGTAAATCCCACATCCTTTTTTTTTTTTTAAGATTTTTTTGATGTGGACTTTTTTTAAAGTCTCTATTGCATTTGTTACAATATTGCTTCTGTTTTATGTTTTGGTTTTTTGGCCATGAGACATGTGGGATCTTAGCTCCCCCACCAGGGGTTGAACCCACCACCCCCATGCATTGAGAAGGCAAAGTCTCAACCACTGGACCGCCAGGGAAGTCCCACATGCGCGGTCTTTAGTTGTGGCATGAGAACTCCTAGTTGTGGCATGCGGGATCTAGTTCCCTGACCAGGGATCAAACCCAGGCCCCCTGCATTGGGAGCGCGGAGTCCCAGCCACTGGACCACCAGGGAAGTCCCCGACATCCTTTCTTGAATCCTAAGATCGGAAGTACATACGTCCTGGTGCTGCCTATCTATATGCGTAAGGACCATGCCTTAGCTCTGGAATGCTGGAAACAGAATCCCACGCCCTCCTTCAACTCATGATGCTCAGTTGCCCAGCTTAGTTCCTGAGCCTGGGGCTTGACCTCTTGAATAGTGGGAAGAAACACTTCCCGCTGAGAATTTTGAGAGTGAGTGGATATTTTAAGAGTTTCCCTTCGAGCTTTTCTTCCCTGACTCATTTGGAAAGATAAGTACTGTTTGATAATTCTGTTTAATTCAGTATTTACTGTGCCAAGCTCTACAGAAAATACCAAATTAAATAAGACATAAATCTTTAAGGAGCTTCTTTTCCGTAGTCAACCAGATAAGTCCAAGAAGTAAAGCAAAGACTACATAATTCATAGTACAGTGTTAATGAAAAGATAGCAAAGACGTGCAGTTATCATATTAAGGTACGAATGATTTCCTAACTGTATTCATTTATCTACAATCAGTCACAAAAGAAGCAGTCAATGGACAGATCTCCTCTAATAGAGGATTGGGTAGCCTTTCTGCATGGAGAGCAAATACTAATGGACTTGAACACGTTTGCTTTTCCCGTGTGTGCCTTAATTAATACTGAATTTGATGGCTTTTTCTTCTGGTTTCTAAGGGTAAATATAGAAAATTTAATCCTATTGTTTGGATTAATGAGCAGTCTTTTTACAGTCTTGTGCACATTGTACCATTAATGAAAGTTCTTCTGCTGCAGGAAAAATATTTTATTTGAGAAAGAAAAAGCAAATTGAGTTACTATTATTGTGTAAGAGCTTCGTAGTTAAGTATTGCGTCCGCTGGATCTCAGCTGGGGCTAAGGTACCCTGATAGCTGTGAGATGGTAAAATAATGGAGACGTTCAGAGATGTAGGGCTGTGATTTTTATATAAATCAATTTGATTTATAATTGGTAGAGTTTATTTACCTCTATGATTTGGTAGATGTACTAAGCCCAGTAAGTTGGTATCAGCTTTCAATTCATGTTTACTTACAAGCCTTCTGTAATAATAATAGCATGAATTCTTTTAGTAGTATGAATGATGAAGTGAAAATCAACACTTGTTTCATTCTTTTTCTGCTTTGCCATGTTTTTACCACTTGACTATGGGAAATTCCGGTCATATACCAAGTAGGAGATCAATATAGTGAAGTCTGTTTTCCCATCACATTGATCAACACGTGGCCAAACTATACCCATCCACCCCCATCTCACTTCAGATTTGAAAGCAGATCGCAGGCATCACATCATTTCCTCGTACATATTTCAGTATGTGGCTCTATAAGTTAAGAACCTTTTTATCTTTAAACATGACTACAATACTATTGAAAAAACAGAGCTGCTTTCTAGTTGCAGGTAGGAAGTAAGGAATGCTGGAGTCCAGCCGGGTTCTGATGCACTTAAGTAGCTCTAGGTACTTGGACAAGCCGTTTAACTTTCCCCTGCCTGTGCTTTCTTGACTTTAAAAAGAGAAGATTCAAGAAGATGGTCTCTCAAATCCTATCTGTCCCTGAAATTCGTAATTTAAGAGGAGATCTCCCAGTTTCCGGCCCAGCACGTAAGGGGCTTGCAAGTCATCCCTCTGTGCTAGCAAGTAAAAAGCCGAAGAAACTGAAAAATCAACAACTGTCCTTAGATCTGTCAGAGAAGTGGGTGTCACAAGGCAAACCCTTGCCCCAGAATTGGAGAGACAGGCAGGCAGGTCCAGAGGATCACAGCTTACTGAAGCAGAACTATCTGTGGAAACCAGCACAGGCGTAAGAAACCCTAAACTGTAATTGACAAACTGCTGGAGGCGAAGAGTGGACAAGCCTGAGAGTTCAAAACCCCGGGGAGACCCAGCCATAGTGACCGCAAATTGTGTAGTTTGACAGTGAATCCCTCAGGCTTCTGGCAGGGGGAGGGGAAAGGAACCATGTTGAAATACTCCAGAGCATTCTGTCCTTCATAACAGAGGCTGTCCTCAAGAGAAACTATGTATGGGAGCCTAAACTACTGGGGATTAATCAGAGCCTAATGGACCTGGGGAAGGGAAGTACCCGACTCCAGCCCAGTCTAGTCGTGCTGTCCCACCTAAGCGGGGTGGGGTGGGGGTGGGTACTGAGAAACACTGAAGCTCACAGTTCAGAGGCAGAGGCTCACTAAAAGGATGACCTGATCGTAGGAGTACAGAATGCTGCCCCTGTTCCTGCACCTTATCACTGCATTACCAAAGGCCTATTTGAAGCAGTTGCCTTGACCCAGCACATCACATCCAGCTGTCAAGAAAAAATCGCAAGGCATACTAGAAGACAAAAAACACAGGTGGAAGAGACAGAACCAGACTCCGATATGGCAGGGATGTTGGAATTACCAGACTGGGAATTCAAAACAGATTGTGATTAAGATGCCAAGGGCTACAATGGCTAGAATAGATAGGATTCAAGAACAGATGGGCATATGAGCAGAGAGATGGAAATTCTACGAAAGAATCAAAAAGGAGTACTAGAGATCAGAAACACTGTAACAGAAATGAGGAATGCTTTTAGTGTGCTTAATAGGAGACTAGACACGGCTGAGGAAAGAATCTCTGAGCTGGAGGATATGTCAGTAAAACTTCCGAAAAGGAAAAGCAAAGAAAACAAAGACTGAAAAAACAGAAAAGAGGGGACTTCCCTGGCGTTCCAGTAGTTAAGATTCTGTGCTTTTCCCCTGCAGGTGGTGCGGGTTTGATCCCTGGTCAGGGAAGTAAGATCCCGCAAGCCACGTGGTGCAGCCAAAAAACCAAAACAAACAAACAAAAAAACCAGAACAGAACATCCAAGAACTGTGGAACCACTACAGGAATATTCATAAGTTCATATAATGCAAATATCAATAAGGAGAGGAAAGAGAAAAGAGAACAAAAGAAATATTTGAAGCAATAAAGACAGAGAATTTCCTCCAATTCATGGCAGACACCAAACTACAGATCCAGGAAGTTGAGAGAACACCAGGCAGAATAGATGCCCCCTAGAACTGCATCTAGGCATGTCATATTCACACTGCACACCACGATTGTCATGGTGTAACCTCTTACACTAATGACTTCCAAGTATGTATATACACGTATTGCGTATGTACGTCCAACTCCGTTCTCTCCCCAGAGCTCCACACCCACCTGTACCACTGTCTACTTGACATTTTCACTTGGATGCTTTACAGACATCTCAGATTTTACATGTTAAAGGGAGCAATTGATTTTACTCTCCAAACTGATTTGCAGTTCTCTCCCTGCCCCATCTCTTCCCAACTTATAATGGCACACCATTCCCCCAGTAACTCAAGCCAGACCTCTAGAAATCAGTTTTTACCTGTCACTCGTCCCCCTATGCTACTCACCCCTGGGTCCTGTCCATCCTACCTACAAAATGCATCACCAGTTTGTCTCCTCTTCATAGCATCCTCTTCTTGTGCTGGCATTCTTGCCCCGTCCAGTCTCTACAGAGGAGCCTAAGCAATCTTCATAAAATGTAGGTGGGATTTTCTCTCTCCATGGACGTCCCAGACCCAGAATGCTTGAAATAAATCTAACTCTAAGCTCCTTACGGTGCCCTGAAGACCCTACATGACCTGGCCTTTCAGCCCTCTTGCTGCCGCTCGCCTCCTTGTTCCATTTGAGGTCTTTCCCGGCTTAGGGACCTTCACATACTGATTCCCTCCCACCTCGTGCTCAGCTCCTTCTTATCCTGTAGGTCTCGGCTTCAACATCCCTGTCATGTGAGGCTTTTCTTTACCACCACATAACTAAAATAGCTCCCTCTCCCCCTATTTGTTACCTTTATAATAACTCTCGCTTGCTCTGCTTTTGTGATTTTTGCCTGCTGCCGTGCTAGAACATGAGTTCCATGAGGGCAGGGACTGTGTCTGTCTACCTTGCCGTTATAGCTCCGGGGCTCCAAGAGAGTCTCCATACCCGGTACTCCAAACGTATTTGGTGGATGGAGGGCTGGAGGGAGGGAGGGAGGGTAGACAGGAGGTGAGCAGTGAGGTTTGGAAAATATGGCTAAGTTTAGACAAATGGAGACCATGGAAGAAAGAAATGGAGAAGGGGGAATATTCTAGACAGGAAGGCAGTATGTACAAATGTAGAAGAATGAGTGTAGTGGTCATAACGGTTGACCCTGACATCCGTTCCACCCCAGTAATTTGTCCAGGCCACTCATGATCATCATATTTCCCTTGTGTGGATTGGCCTGAGCAGTGAGACGTGAGGGGAAGTGGGCTGGGTGAAGTCTGGAGATGTTTTCCTCATGTCTGTGGAGGAGAGCACAGGCAGTTATACTCTCCCTCCCTGCTTGGAAGTGGTCCTGTCTAGATAAGAGGATTGGAACTCCTGGAACTGCCTTGCTACCAGATGGAAGATGAAGCCATCACAGAGAAGGAAGGCAGCCATGGAGCCAGAGCCCTCGTGTTCTGCACTCATGGGTTTGCTTTCTTGGATGTACAATAAGTAACGTAGTGAATGACCTCTTTACTTATCTCGCCTTCACTTAGAGGATCTGACGACCTCACTAAAACAGTGAGAATCTGCCTAGATGATGGAGCACATGCATACAGGATAGTAGTAGGAATTCATTCTAGAAAAGTCAAGTTTGGAGAGTCAGGGCCCTTGAATGATGGACAGAAGTGATCTCTGCAGTGCTGAAGGACAAAGCCTCCGATGCAGACTGCCTGCACGTAATCTACTTGCACCACTTTCTGGCTGTGTGGCCCAGGGCGGGGCACTTACCCTTTCTCTGCCTTGCACCTTCTGTGTCCAGCGCTGTGTCAGCGATGCCCGCCTCGCAGGGCTGTCACGAGGATTAAGCGAGCTCATCTGTACAAACTAGGCCATGTTGAGCATCGCATACGTTGGCTACTACTCCTAGCGGTGGCGAAATGTATTTATTTTACAGTTAGTAGTTCACAAGCCTCTGCGTACATAAGAACCAATTGGGAAGTTTGTGAAACGCTGGATCCCATTGCCAGAGCATTTTACCGGGTCGGCATGGATTTGGCCAGTGCATCTTGGCAACTGTCTGGGTGAGGTCTGCGTCAGGTCGCCCCCAGACCTCACGTAGAGAAGCTGCACAGAATCATAGAGTCTGTGGAGGCTTTACAGCCGTGAGGTTAGGTCTGTTAGGAAATTAATCTCTTGGGTATCTTTATGGGGAATTGTAGGTTGGAGTTTCAAAATGAAAAGGTTTTGACCTGGCTGCTCGAGATATGACAAAGGTAGTTTTGTCAGGCTTTGGTATAAAAACCCACTTTGAGATGTTGAGCCTATGTCACTCAAAGAATGATGGTGCCCCGGAAAGGACGAGAAAATGGCAGAAAGGGGGTGGGGGGAGTATGTTTGCTGAGAATCGTTTTGTTTAATATGATGGAGGTCCACTCTGGCCATGCCCAGGAGGCTGTTCAAAGATGCTGACCTGAACGTGTCCCTGGAGGGTGAGTCAGACAAGCAGCGGGCTGCCTCGGAGAACGGGTGCCACCAGCCAGTCTTCATGTCACTCAGCTAGACGCACTCATCAAGACTCCTCAGTTTACAGTTTCTGAGATACCAACATTGGGATTGCATCGCTTGAGATTCTGTATCACTGTGTAATTCTTTTTTATGTTTACTGAAGTTTTGATAACCTTTCCATAGTTTTCAGTCCTCTTGTTTTTCCTCCTTTTATTTTTTGAAGATTCAGTTAACTAAAGACTTTGAATTTTGTTACCTATGCTAAGAACCTCCTACACACCTCTCTACTGGATACTTTATACACGTTATTTATAATCCTCACAACAGCTTTGCAAGGCAAGCACACTTCTTTTGTAGGTGAGAAAAGTCAGGCTCAAAGAGGTTAAATTACTCGCTGCAAGTCATGGCTAAGTTAGAATTCAGACTGAGGTCTGTCCAGGAAGTCCTTACTCTTGCAAGGTTTCCATTAATGCATTCAGTCGTGTACCTAACACAGAACGCTTAACTATGCTTATCCTTTTTTCGAAATCTGTGAAGGGACTTCTAATCAAGATGCTATCATTCTGCTGTTTTCGTGTTGCGTAGAGCAGGTAGGTGTTATTGATGAGTAGTGACGAAGAAATAGGTCCTGAGGTGACTTTTTTATCCTTTAAGAAAGCAAAGTTATCATGATTTGGATATTTTAACTTTCACATCATGTATCATGTTCTCACATGAGACATTAAATCCATTTATTCCATCTTAGTAAGCTATGTACATTTTTTTTTTTTTTTTTTTTTTTGCGGTACGCGGGCCTCTCACTGCTGCGGCCTCTCCTGTTCGGAGCACAGGCTCCGGACACGCAGGCTCAGCGGCCATGGCTCACGGACCCAGCTGCTCCACGGCATGTGGGATCTTCCGGGACCGGGGCACGAACCCGTGTCCCCTGCACCGGCAGGTGGACTCTCAACCACTGCGCCACCAGGGAAGCCCAGTAAACTGTGTACTTTTTTTCTCTGGATTATTGCTCCTATTTCTCCTTCGTCTGTCTCTGTCCTCACAAATAAATTACCATAAGAATAAACCGATTCTTCGTGTGAGGATAGGAAAGCAAAATTTGGTTATTAAAATTAAAAAAAAAAAATTGCCTTCACGTCTAAAAAGAAAAATCTAATTTCTTTGGGGATGGGAAGAAAAACCCCTGAATACTCTACAGTTTAAGAATCATCCAGAAAATGTCCAGCTGAATTCCAAATATTCAAAACATGTTTTAATATAGTAGCCAACTTTTTTTGGTATCATTATAGGAATTAAATATATTGTCTGAACACTGTGGGAAAGATGTTCAGTAGAGCCTTGTGAATTAATTGGAGAATTTTACGTGCTAATAGAGCATTGATATATTTCCAGGCACTTGTGAGGCATTGAAAAGCCAATTTGAGGACCGTGTCTACTCTCTTCACTGCATTAATAGAATTAAATTTTCTTGAAAATTTTTTGAAAGAAAATAATCTGTAATGATACGACTTTTTTGTTACTCTTACCAGCAACAATGGCTCTGGGAACAGAGATAATATAGCAATGACAGTACCCTGCCTGGCTTTCCAGAAGCACTGTCACTGTCCTCGCTGTCACTCATGGTCACTGTCGCCACTCTCGCTAAGCAGATGGAAGAGCACACGTGTTGGCAGAGCCCGCAAGTACTGGCGTGACGCTGATATGTATATGCGGCTCATGATGGCATGTTAATGTCAAGTCCTAGCTCTGAACCTGCTCAAGTACTCAAGGGTCAGCGCACACTCGTCTTCAGCGGGATGCTTGCATGAGTTTCACAGCAGCTCCATCTCTTCCTTTTCTTTCTCCAACCCTTTCTCACCTCTTACTCTCAGTTTTTCACTTCCTCTGTATCTGAAGAGTAGGAAATGTGCGTATGTAAGGAACAATGGGTCAGGGGACAACAGGAGAAAGGAGAGAGAAATCTGCTTGTTTACAGTGTTTTTTTGGTTTGGGTTTTTGTTGGTTTTATTTGTTGTTGTTAAGTTATGGAGTTCTGTTTAAACAGAATTTGATCCCAGACTCCAGAACATGTAAAAGCTGGGCTGCTCCGTTATGGGTTGGCATACAAAGCTGAATCCTCATTCACATACCCTCTCCTCCTTCGAGAAAAGGTAGGGGACAGAGGGGGGTCTTTTGTATAAGTTACAAGAGCATGATTTGAAGATCACTTCTCTGCACCACAGATTCATGCTTTTGGAAGTATATTGAGTCGAGTCCAGCGTGGAGGACGATGGATTTTACTGTTTAAGAGGAAATCAACAAATTTTGTTTGTGAGCTCAATACGTGAGAGGCATTAGATAGCATAACTTGATAGATTTTAAAATGTGAATAATCAGGCTATTAGTCTTTTTGTAAATTTTCCTATTAAAATTGTCCCTTTTCTTAACAAGACACGTGGTCTCCAATTTATGTTACTCTTCGGAAATGGCTTGAGTACAGTATAGTATGCTTACTACGGGTAGATTGTAACCATTAAACCTTTCTCTGATTTCCCTTGAGCTATTAATTTTTTTAATGAATTTATTTATTTATTTATTTTTGGCTGTGTTGGGTCTTCATTGCTGTGCGCAGGCTTCGTTGTGGTGCGCGGACTTCTCATTGTCGTGGCTTCTTTTGTTGTGGAGCACGATCTCTAGGCATGCAGGCTTCAGTAGTTGTGGCACATGGGCTCAGTAGTTGTGGCGCACGGGCTTAGTTGCTCTGCGGCATGTGGGATCTTCCCGGACCGGGGCTTGAACCCGTGTCCCTTGCATTGGCAGGCAGATTCTTAACCACTGCACCACCAGGGGAACCCTGAGCTATTAATTTTATTATCCTTTTCTTTGCTGACGTATTACATTCAATAGAGCTATCTTATGAGTTGCATAAGGAGTTTACAGATTGACCACCATTCCTGATGTATCTGTGGATCGCCTCTTAAATACAAAATAGAGCTTTGCAGTGGCAATAAAATAGTATCAACAGAGTTTTACTCTCTGAAAACCACTTTCTTTGAAATAACCACTGTATATAGAAAAACCTTCCTGTTCTCAGGTAGTATCCATTTATTTGAATTACTGAGCCCTGCAAACTGGAGGTTAAGGACCTAAGTTTGGTTGTTTTGCTATCATAAATGATGACATTACAGAAATGCAGTTATGTGATGCTTAGTGAAAATAAAGCCGTAATATTTTAGGGAGTGAAATTAATTCAAAATATTTTCAATAAGAATGTGGCCAAGTTGGCCCACATACTGTAGTGCAAGCTGATGAATAACCAGGAGACTGTGATGTACAATCACTAAATAAGCTCTTGCGAACAGTTCATGTAAAACCACCTTTAAACCGAATACCTTAACTGAAAAGCATGTAGGTAAACCCTACTAATCTCGATCCCGTGGTGTAATATACAACTTTCAGTCCAGAAGATTTGGATAAATGTTCTGCAGCTATACCCAGAAATCAGCTTTTCGTAATTTCTGTAAAATATTCTCAACGTTTAATCGAATACAGTTATTATATCACAAGCAGTTTCAAATTCCAAAATGGTGTATATCGAGGAAAAAAAAAACAGGAGTCTTTGCCTTTCTTAACTCTGATTACCCTAATTTAGGATAAATAGTACCTCCTTAATTAATTAATACTTTAAGATCGTGGACTGAAAGATGCCATAAAGTGCAAATTACTGTTTATTTGAATGAACACTCTTCATATTTAATAATTAAAAGGCAGAATAAAAGGAAAAGCCAAACATCGTAACAAATAGTACCAGCATTCAAACGCAAATTTCCAAAAATGATTATCACGTTAGACTTGAAACAGACTTTTTTACAGCCGGTGAGAGGACTTTCATTTCTTACGTATTTAGAAGGCTTTTCATTACACAACTGCACATCTCGGTGTACCCATTATGCTGTTTTGTGGGTAAATTGCTGCTGCAAATCTCTACACAACTCTATTATGGTCTCCTTTTCTCTTTATTTCCTTTTCCCAACAAATGTAGTATTTGAGAATAACGCTTCCTATTATTCCACCCAATTTAATAGTAGTTTTCTCATTTTTGAATGTTTCATATTCAGTTAAAGATGACTTAAATACTTCAAAAAGTTCCCCCCACCCCGGCCCTCCCTATGGAGATCTGTTTACTTCTGGACTCACTTCGAGGTAACCGTAATATACGGACTCCTGCTACTTTTTTCTCACAGTTCTGAATGACATTGATGAACCTTCTCTGCGGTCCTATAAGAATAGACATTGTTTGCTTTCATGATAAGATTCTTGATTATGCTGCAAGTGAGAATACGAAACACTGTATTTTCAGCTTTGGATGCCTTGAACAGATACTCTGTTCATGTATGTGATAAGATGTTAATGGAAGCAAAAAATGACATGTTCTGGTAGAAGACTTGTACCCACGTGTTTATTCCTTCCACAGATACTTAATGAGCGTCACTTTCTGCGTGGCAGGCACACTGTGCTGGGCGCCTGGGATACCGCAGCATATACCAAAGAAAGTCTTGTTCTCACGACTGTATGTCTTCCACCAACTGAATTGCT
This sequence comes from Delphinapterus leucas, assembly GCF_059928025.1. NCBI lineage: Eukaryota > Metazoa > Chordata > Mammalia > Artiodactyla > Monodontidae > Delphinapterus > Delphinapterus leucas. Next base: position 146,930,501 of record NC_143132.1, read on the forward strand.
GTCCTATTGATTTAACCCCCTGTGAAGAACTAGACTAGTTTCATGGCAGTAAACAAAAGCATCCTGAGATTATACCTTAAAAAAAGAAAAACACTGTGAATGTCAGCTGATTAAATCCTATCCTGTGTGAAGTTGGAGTCCTCTTTGATGTGCGGTTTTAGATAAATGGTGATAAGAGTTCTTGACACGTTTTAATGAAATTTGTTGCGGACGAATGTTCTGGGTTAATCTCAACAGTAAATGTATATGATTTTGAGCATTTTTTTGCACTATAAATTGGTTTAAAATTCTTTTAAAAAACAGGGCTTCCCTGGTGGCGCAGTGGTTGAGAGTCCGCCTGCCGATGCAGCGGACACGGGTTCGTGCCCCGGTCCGGGAAGATCCCACATACCGCGGAGCTGTGAGCCATGGCCGCTGAGCCTGCGCTTCCCTAAGGGGGACTTACTGTTTTCTGTGTCAGTAAGTGGCTGCTGTGATCGCCTCTTCATCTCTTTCATGAGAAAAGTATTGCAGCCATAGGGTTGTGGGCAAGACTGAACACACTACGCCCAACCCTTGAAAGCTGAGATCGATGCTCCAGGGAGAGAGAGATTGCAGGCCAGCAGGGTCAGAGGGGAGCTGCACACGTCTGTAGAGTGAGCAGCCAGAGGCTGCCGGGGGCAGGCTTTGTGGTACAAAGCGGGTGGGGTATCCCCTGGTCCCCACAAAAGGATGTGATGGGCTTGTTCAAATGGTTCTGCAGGCGGGCAGGGGACTGAGCCCTGCTCCTGGGGGACAGGCAGGAAGGCCCCTGAGCCCTTTGATAAGGAGAGATAGGGGGCCGTGTGCACAGGGCAAGCTGGGAGGGCAGCCCACGGTTAGGTATTCATCTGATTTTACCAGATGTCAAGACATCATATGATACTGAACCTTGACTTCAGGTCTTTGCATCACAGCGGCTAAACCAGGATTCTAATGTGGACTTTCTGATCCCATGCCCACGTTTATTCCACTGTTGCGTGGCACTTCTTCCCCTTGCTAAGACCACATGTCAACATTTTATTAGTAACTAAGTACTTTCCTTTCTCTGGGCATTTCTTAGTCTTGTCTTATGAATTTATATACCATAGTGTCTATTGTATTCTCACAAAATACTGGAGCACTCTCATTTGGGAAAGAATTTTGAGAACTTGTTTTTCCTTTTATAGGAAATTGGAGTGTAAGTCCTAATTGTATCTTTTAAAAAAATTTTTATTGCAGTATAGTTCATTTACCATGTTGTTAGTTTCTGCTGTATAGCAGAGTGAGTCAGTTATACATATACATCTGTCCACTCTTTTTTAGATTCTTTCCCCATATAGGCCATTACAGAGTATTGAGTAGAGTTCCCTGTGCTCTACAGTAGGTCCTTGTTGATTATCTATTTTATATATAGTAGTGTGTGTATGTCAATCCCAATCTCCTAATTTATCCCTCCCCCCATCCCCTGGTAACCACAAGTTTGTTTTCTACGTCTGTGACTCTACTTCTGCTTTGTAAATAACTTCATTTGTTTAGATTCCACATATAGGTGACATCGTATGACATTTGTCTTTCTCTGTCTGACTTACTTCACTTAGTATGTTAATCTCTAGGTCCATCCATGTTGCTGCAGATGGCATTATTTCATTCTTTTTTATGGCTGAGTAGTATTCCATTGTATGTATATGTACCATTTATCCTAATTGAATCTTGACTTAGAGTTTTCTTCTTCCCAGAGAAAACGCTTTTCCTTTCGAGAATCCTACCTCCCTTCTCACAACACAATCTCGTTTCCTCAGAGCCCGTCACTGTGGTTAGAACTTGTTTGCTTTGCCTTCACAGCCATGCGGCTGGCATCCCCCAGGCCTGGAATGCCCTCTTTCTCCCATTGCTTCTCCTACATTAGACCTTTCCAGCTACTCCCGCTCACGGTGACACCCAGCCCATCTTACACTGTGGGCTAAATGCTGCAAGAAATACTTAAAAGCGTAAGAGATGGTTTCTGCCGTTGAGACTCTCAGTGTGGAGAACAAGAAATAAGGATTGCACAATGTAGAGGCAAGTCAGTACACGTCGAGCTCCGCACTCAGGCCCCCAAGGCCAGCCACGAGCTGGGCTCTGCCTGCCAGGGCAGCCCCCTCCACTGCTGTGTTTCCTCCCCTTCACCTGGCTCTGGCCACACTGGCCGTCTTTCTGCTTCTCACCATTCTGCTTCTCCATGTTGTTACTCGGCCTGGAGTACTCTTCCTTCCACGTCTAGCTCTTTCTCTTCTTTCGGGCCCTTTCCAGGCATCATCTATAAAGACACATCCCTTGACCGTGCTATACCCAAAGCTGACCCTGCTGACTGTTCCATGCCCAGTGGTTCCCAGGTCAACCTCTTACTACCTGTGAGATTTTTTTCCCCAGGATACTTCATTTCTCTGTACCACGGTCTGCTTCTCTGTAAAATGGCAGCATGTTAATAGGTTAGATCGTTGTGAAAGTCCAGTGCATCGGGACGTGTAAAGTGCTGATTGTGAGTCCCTGGTGTATAGTGAGTGCTCGGTAAACACAGTTTCTAGTCATCATCCTCATTAAGGGGAAAGAAGTACCGTCACCCATTAATGCTATGGAAAGGGGAGAAGTCCTTGAGGCCCTGAGTCACCGCAAGAACCTTCCTTGCGAGGGCAGACTTGAGCGTTATTGTGTCTCTGTGGAGTCTTGATTGCTGCCTGCAGACAGGCGCCCCATCCTCCTCCTTTGGATTTCCATGGCTCGTTTGGTTCTTCTCCCACGATACCGACCTTGATCTTCCTTTATCATCACTGAGTGTACGTCCTCGTAGAAGGGCTGGTCCTGCGTCTCTGCGTCCTCGCACCCTTGTGCTCTACACACTGGACGGGTGACCACTTACTTGATCAGTATAAGAAACGCTCAGAGAGAGGCGAGGACTTACAAATACCACCAAACGTAAAGTAGAGAGCTAGTGGGAAGCAGCCGCATAGCACAGGGAGATCAGCTGGGTGCTTTGTGACCACCTAGAGGGGTGGGATAGGGAGGGTGGGAGGGAGACACAAGAGGGAGGAGATATGGGATATATGTATACGTATAGCTGATTCACTTTGTTATAAAGCAGAAACTAACACACCATTGTAAAGCAATTAATTATACTCCAATAAAGATGTTAAAAAGAAAAGAAGAAACAGAAAGATGTTGTGAAATCAACATGTTTAAGAACTCTCGACGTGGGCATGTGGATGTGGGATGAGCATAGTGACTCGGAAGATCAGTTACTGGAAATGGTCCAGCTGGTGCTGCGGGGAGCATACTGTTCATGGGGTCTTAAGTTGACTGTAGAGTCTGTTTAATTCAGCAGACATTTGAAGAGCATCATTTCATGCTGGCCTCTGAGCTGAGATTGTGGGACCACAAACAGAACCGATCTAGGTTCCCTTAAAGCATTTAAAATGGATTCAGACGGGACTTGAGTGGAGAGAAGCAGGAAGGGTGTGCCAGGAATGCTTTAGAAAGAGCACAGGTAGAGGCATAGAGTGGGCAAGGTCCAGGATTTCAGGTTGTCTAGAAGAAAGATTTCCTCATTCTAGAGCAAGAGGAAGTAAGATTGCAGCGAGGGACCCCAAATTATGGAGGAGTTAGGGTACCAGAACTAGAACATGGGCTTTCTTATATAGACATTTAGGAGCCTGTGGAAGCTGTGAACAAAAGACTGGCAGAAGTAGTACTCAAAATTAGATAATACATTTGTCTTTTCTCTGGTATCACAAATTCCTTGTTTGAAAAGGTTTGAATTAAAAAGGACAAATCTCAACTTTATGTGTCAGGCACTTTAAGTAATTGTACAGTTTGGGATACTAAGTAAATTTTACAGCATGGTTACAGGTGTCGGGAAGCCATTCAGCTCTTAGTCGTGTACTCTTTACTTGAGTAATATTTAAAGTATTAAAATTGTCCTTTTCACTGTAGTTTATGTGTCATGAGCTTGATATATTCTTGAAATACTTAAGAAATTAGTTAATGTGGAAGTGACCTATCCCACGTGTAAATGGAAAAGAAAACCTTTACATCATTCATAAATTGAAATATTTGGTTTCAGTTGTACTCAGATTGAAACCATCAAAGAATCAGAATGAATGTAGTTTTACGATTGTCAGATTTACCACCAGAGCCCCAGATTTTCTCAATACCACATCTCAGTATTCTTGTAGGTTTGTAGCTTCTTTGCACCCATGTTTGAACACTCACCACACCACACAGTTAACTCTTCTTGCCTTCATTTTAAGGAAAACATGAATATTATTAGATTTGTCCCCAAATAATTGTCAAATTATTTTCATCAACAAGGAAATCTGGTAAGAGTACAAAGTTTGGGGAGAGAGCTCAGTAACACTTATAAACAGGTTGATCAAAAGGAATATTTTCTATTTCTTGACAGTGAGTTTGCGACGTTTTGCTTTTTATGTGTGATTTTTAAACAACCCGTTGTTTTTATAGGCTACTTCTGTGGCTAAGAAACTCTGTTCCCTAATGTACATTCCAGAAGGAAGCCATGTGACTGAATTCCTTACTAATTGGTTATCACATATTGTGACTTGCCAGATGCAGGAATCCAGGGACTAAAGGGATACAGAACGTTCTCATAACAACTGTGCCAGGAGATACTGCCAAACTCAGGGGCACCCCTCCCCAGGGTCTGAACCCTGGAATTACGTTAGGGATTCTCATGGATCAATGTTCGGAAAATGAAATGAGAATTTTAAGTGAGCCCTCGTGCTGGCCAGCTGCCCAAAGCCTCTAACACCCCAGAAATTATGAGAGGGAACCTTGGGGATCTGGAGTGAATGCTACACCCTCTCACAATGAATATTCTCTAGGCTGTTCTCTTAGCAGCTGTCTTCACCCCTCCCCTCAAGCAGCTTGCAATCCCCGTCCCATGACGCCAGCTTTTGAAAATGGAAAGATAGACCTTTATTTTAACATGTTTGGTAGATTAACATCTTCAGCCAAAATGCCTTGTATATCCCAGCCCCATCCCACGAGCCAGATGTACGACTCCAGTACCATGGCTCTCTCAGTGACCTGCCCAGTCGCAGCTTCAGTGGCCTTCAAGCCTGCCGGATCTCAACAGTGTATCCAGATGACCCACTCATGGAGACAGAAAAACTCTATTTATTAATCCTAGAAGTTCTTATCTTTTTTAATAAACACCTAATAAGATGTAAAATAATGACCTGCATGATCTCCATGTTAACATTTGTACCCCAGAGTCTAAACAGACCAAAGGGTTCGTACTGTGTGAACAGAAATAGTTTAGCATCAAAAGGAGAAAACTGTATTTCTTGATAGAAAGGAAGTGGTCACAGATCATGTCAGTCAAACAAATCTGTCAGGGCTTTGAAATACACAGCTGTTAGGTGAGATACTGAGGTAAAGGGTAAAAATAAGATCAGACTCAATGTTGCAGTCTAGTTACGTTGATTTCTGTTAGACTGGTAAATTTCACTTTTTAGGAGAGTAGTTTTCAGATATTAAATAACTATAAAGAGTTGAGTTATTGCTTGACTTGGATTTGTGGGGGGGAAGGCATTTCCTACCATTTTGTCCCCCCCAATTCCTTTCCTGCTCTCCCTAGAACTGGTCCTTGTTGACCCCTGCAGGGGTACAGCTGGGTATTTAAGTCCTGAGATTTTTAAAAAATGGTACAAATGATCTTTTTTACAGAACAGAAACAGGCTCACAGACATAGAAAACAAATTTATGGCTACCAAAGGGAGAAAGTGGGGAGGTGGGTTAGATGGGGAGATTGGGATTAACACACACACACCACTATGTATAAAATAGGTAACTAATAAGGACCTACCGTATAGCACAGGGAACTCTACTCAATACTCTGTAATGACCTATATGGGAAAAGAATCTGAAAAAGAGTGGATAGATGCACATGTATAACTGAATCACTTTGCTGGACACCTGAAACTAACACAACATTGTAAATCAACTCTACTCCAATAAAAATTAAAAAAAAAAAAAAAAAAAAAGTCCTGAGACTTGTTTGTGGTTAGACAGCCCGATAGGCTGCTGCACCAAGCACAGGAAATTTGAAGCACCTAGAGGCCTTTTTTCAAAACCCTTTGCTGCTCACATTTTAGTTAGAATTCTAAAGATAGAATGGACTGTTTGGAGACTGAAGTCTAGTGTAAAAATGCTGGGGTTTTTAGGCCAGCTCTTAAACCTCTGAAGTCACCTGACCCGGCCGTGTGTCAGCTGGGTATTCTGAAGCATCAAATGAAAACAAAATCCACCCTGGTGTTGGCAGGCAGCCGTTATGCCTGTCGGGGAATTAGAGTTGTTGGAATACCATCCATCCACTTAAGCCTGAATCAGAATCAGCCTGTTTGAAAAAACTTCCTCCACCACACTTTTATTTGCATATTATTTCATTTTCTTTGGTAATACATCATATCAAGTAGCCACAGCAGTCAGCATCTAACATAATTAAAAAGCAACAGCTCCTTAGATATAGATTTTTTTCTTTCTTTCTTTTTTTCTTTTTTGGCCATGGGGCTTGTGGGATCTTAGTTCCCCAACCAGGGATCGAACCCAGACCCTCGGCAGTGAAAGCACAGAGTCCTAACCACTGACCGCCAGGGAATTCCCAGATAATAGATTTTCTCCATGCCCTAGTAAACTCCCTCGTGGTAATATCAGTACTTGCCAGTTTTTCACCCGCCTCTCTGGCCAGTGCCCATCTTCTGTGGGGACGGAGAGCTTAATGTGGAGGATATGTCACCATCTCTCAGGAGGCAGGCAAAGGGTTGTGTTATTGCAGAAAAGCCCACTGACCTGGTTCTCATGTTCACGTGCCCAGAGGAGCCCCCAACATTGTGGATCGGGGACACTGATTCTGCCTTATTTTTAAGTTAGAGTGTGTTCGAGATGGCTTTGTGCCGTGGTGGTTGAAAGACAGCTGTTTAACTATACAGCACTTGAGGCAATATGATGAGCTAAAGATTTTAAATATTTTTTTTCATTACCAGAAGCAGAGACAGCAAATAAAACTCTCCACCTGGGTCCTTTGAAACACTTGTATGTATTTACCACTGCTGAGACACTCGTGTTCAAGAACATATCATATTTATTTAAATTGAATTTCCCCAGTGTTCATATTGTTAGTTACAATTTAGATTTTAGTTCCTTGCCTTTTATGTTGTTAACTATAACTTTAGATTTAAATGTGGTCTGTGTAATACATGCTGTGAAAATAAAACCTGTCTGGAGAAAGACAAGTATCATATGATATCACTCATACATGGAATCTAATTTTTAAAAAATGATACAAATGAGCTTATGTACAAAACAGAAACAGACTCACAGATATTGAAATTATAGTGAAAATCAGGCAGAGCTGATTGCAGTACATTAAATTAAATAAATAGAAGTTTTAATGAGCTAAAGAAGAGTACTACAACATTTCTAAATTTTAAAAAATTTAATTCTGTGACTGATATGTATATATAATTAATTTAAAATTTTTTAATGACTGTGTGGCTTCTTGTATCAGCAGTTGACATTATTTCATACCTGTAGGCTTTGTGATAAATTCTGAGTATTAAGGAAGATTTGTTTTCTGATCCTCAGTGTTCATAAAGACATATAAAGCATTTTTATGAACTCCCATGTCCTCCTGTGTGTAAGGAAGAAAATTTTGCTGTGAAATATAGTTTTAAGTCTCCCAAAGTGCCTTATTCAGGAAGTTGAGCTTTCTGTGTTTCTTCTATAGTATCTCCTTACGAAAGTTTGTGTTACAAGCCTTTTTTCTTTTATTTTTAGATATCTAAGCTTTTTATCAAAAAAAAGAGAAAACTTTAAAAGACAGAATTTTGTAAATTAATAACCACCGGATCATCCTCTTCTCAGTCTGGATCCCCACCAGATTGCCCTCCAGAGAGGCAGAGAAGGAGGTCTGCTTCCTGGTTTCTGATTCCTCCACTCTTACACAGTTTGCCTGAGTCTTTCCGCCCCGATAAAATGTGGTTTGAAAAAACTTCCTCCACCACACTTTTATTTGCATATCATTTCATTTTCTTTGGTAATACATCATATCAAGTAGCCACAGCAGTCAGCATCTAACATAATTAAAAAGCAACAGCTCCTTAGATACAGTTTTTTTTTTCCTTTCTTTTTCTTTTTTTTTTTTTTTTTTGGCCATGGGGCTTGTGGGATCTTCTGTTCTAGCCATTATCCTTATGACCATTGATGGGCGACGTGTTAGGCCCTCGTTTCTTCTCACTCTGTCTCCCTCTCTGAGTGATCTGAGCTCTGCCTGTGGCTTCACTTGCCACCTCTGAGCACCAGAGGAATGAATGACCTAGTGGACAGATCATAAAGACACCACTCCTACGCGGTTCATCTTAGCTTAGGTTCCCCAGAAAAACAGCCTGAAGCAGCAAGCTGTGTGCCGTTCCTTCATCGGGGGGATAGCATCCCAGGAGGGAGAGGGACCAGAAGTGTGTAGTTTGGTGGGAGGGAGAGCGCATACGTGTGTAAGCTGCTGGGACTGCCCAATCCTATAAGATCACAGGCCAAGGCATCCTCTGAACTGTGTCCTAAGATTATGCATTGTGAGAGGAGAAGGGAAGAAGAATTTTTCCCATGCTGCCTGTCCCCCACTGGTCAAAGGTTTCCCTCCAACGTATTACCTCCTCCACACCCCCAGGTAGTTAATGGGTGGTGTGAAAGTGTAGATCCAAAGCCATGTCAACTCAGAAGCCATGGAGTGAGAGGCAAGAACTGCCCCCAGGCATGAGCAGGCACTGCCAGACTATACCCAGGGACACCAGTACTGGTGAAGCAGCTGAAACAAGACAGGAGAGGGTGCGAGAACCCCAAGTGGTACGGCCGGGGCTCCAGGATCATCTGCCCCTTTACCGCTCAGACCCACCCATGCCACACACCATCGCTTCCCTACTACGACATGGGGCCTCAGCTTTTGCGAGAGTGAGACGCCCTCACTTCCTCCCAGCGACCAGAGATCCAAGTGCAGGCAGTACCTGAGTCCCCTTTAAGGGGAAGCCCTGCTGTAATCACATGCCAGAGCCTTGAGGCAAGAGGAGAAGCAAACTACAGTTTCCACTGCTGCAGCTCACCTGGAGACTCAGCACCACGATCTGTCACCCGGTCCAGATTTCCTTCCCCGGTAGCAAATTGGCCTGATTTGAATTGCTGGCCTGCTGAGATGACCCAGACCTTCTTCCCTCAATTGTCTGAGCCCTTGGTTGCCTTGTTGCTGTTGAGCCGTAAGTGCTGAAATCTCCCATTTATGGTTACCACTGGCTGTGGAAGCACCTAGACATACCCTGATGAATCCCTCGAGTTCTGGACACATCCTCTCCTCCCTCACTGTGTAGCCATAGTCTTTGCTGCTCGTGATATCAGGATGGAACATCCCCAGCAGTCACCTGACCGCCTGTTTTCTGCTGGTGTATTGACACGGGGAGTCCAGAATGACCAGGAGATGGTCAGAGCTTCAAGTTTATTGGAACTTGTGCGTGTCCCCTGGAGGAAACAATCACCCCCCACTCCTGCCTAGGAATCAGGACTTCTAACTTGGCGAATACGAGCGTTGCGTGGATGGGAAACACAGATTTTGCAGGTGGGTCCCTGGGATTGATGGTGACAAAGGCCAATCCTGTTTTCATCCTTTGGTTACCAGACCTGAGTATTGTAGCTCTCGGTAATGCAGACCAGATATTGAAGCCATTGCTTCAATACCTATACCACATCCTGGAGGGCAGGGCTCCAACTCTGCAGGAAGTTATCCTAAGATGCCTCTTGGGTTACTTTTTAGTAGACCACTCTCCCTGCCTGTTGGGCCAGCTTTGAGGATGAGTCATTGTCAGACCGGTGGATTCTAAGGTTCTGGACCCATTGTCACATTTCCTTTGTTATAAAATGGGCGCCTTGGCCTAAGGTGGTGTTTTGTGGGATATCCTATTGAAAAATCAGTTATTTTATAAGCCCAGGGACAGTGGTGGCAGCACAAGTATTGGGAGCTGGAAGCCAAACACTGTGGTAAATCATTGCCCCTCTTCCCACGGAACTAATCTTACACCAAGTCAGTGATGGCTCTTCTTGAGTAATGATGCCGTATCCAGGGCTTGGTATCAGTGTCTGCGGCTGGCAGGTGTGACATGTAGCAGTTGCAGTAACTTTTCCAGCATTGGTGAGAGGAAGAGCCTCTGCCACTCTCTTCACAGGCCCATGGTATCAACTCTGCTGGCCTGAGCGGGAGGCCGGCTGACGGCCCTAGAATGACTCGTCCTGTCCACCTTTTGTTGACGTTTGACAGCACACATGTTGACATTTTGGGGGATGCTTCCTGGTGGGCATTAGCCTGAAGCACAGAAAGCACCTGACCTGTGCCACCTGCATCCATCCTTCCCAGACCTCCTCAGCACATCCTCTGTCCCTGTTGTTCCCCAGGCCCCTGACCAACTGTCCATTCGCTGCTGCCCCGGAGTCAGGGTGCGTCTGTAGCCCAGGCCTTCCCTCCGCCCACGTGGCGTGAGTGCCCACGTGGCGTGAGTGCCCAGGGCTGCCCTGTGTCCTCACCCGCCACGCTTCCTTCCCACGGTCCCTCAGGTCCACTGCTGAGTGACACTGCGGTGTAGCCCCAGGTCACTTGGGGCTCTGTCTGAATTCCTGTTTTCTCTATTGATCTCCCGTTGTACGGGAGTCTGGGTCACCTGTAAATGTAATTTCCTTGTGCCCTCTGAACGTACTTGGGCCTAATCCCAGATAAGCCATTTCCACCCTAGAGTGGGTTTTTTCTTTGCGCGTCTAACTTTATGTCAGAGGGTCATTTGTTGACCATGGTTGGGTATGCCAAGGCCCTGGGCCCCGTAACATACTAGGGGCTGGTGTTTAAACGGAACGTTGTTCTCTGCCCCAGAACCCCAGAGATCTGCAGTGTGACGTCTCTCTTGGCACTCCTTAGCCATCGAGGATAGGTCTGCACCCCCAGATCCATCATCGTCTAGATGTGCCGCAAAAGTCTTCTCTATCCCTCGGGTCACTCTTGAAACTGGCAGCCGCCAAGTCTCTGATAAATGGGTCCAAACAGTATTATAAAGTATGGAATGTGCATATGCTCCACAATCCAAAGAGGCCCACCTTTTTCTTCGCAGTAGATGCTGAAAGAAGCAACCTGTTCGTTTCCTTAGAGAGGATGTTCTCAGCCTGTCCTGGAGCCCTAGGCTTCTTAAAAACGTAAGCAGCGTGCCCCGTCTCTTAATTTTTGTGGTGTGTGGTGTTCGTGTTTCATTAGGCCCACGAGGCTGCTTCCCATTTCTTGCTCCAGTTAACACGCGGTCGTCCGTATAGTGGACTAGAGTCACGTACTGTGGAAAGTCAAGATGGTCCGGGTCACTGCAGACTAAGTTTGGAGGGAGATCGGGAGAGTTCACATCACCAGCAGACAAGGGAGTAAGTAGCCTGTCTCTGCCCATGGACGGTAATTGTCATATTCGCACAAATAGCTGGGTACCCAGTGCCAGAAGCTATATAACGTCGTATCTAGCATGGCAAGTACTATTCGGGATTTCCACCACTTTTTGCTTACAGTGGTCCATCGTTATTTTTTCTGCAGGGTCATTAGAAGTATAGAAAAGGCGGTAGAAGGAGGGACCACTGCTCTTCCTCTCTAAGGCTTTGGTAGTGTTGTCATCTCGGCAGTTCTTCCCAGGGTACACGGTATTGCTGTTGAGTTACCATCTTGAGTGAGGAATACTCTTGCGGGGGAAAGTTTCAGAGGCTTCTACTCAGTCCTTCACACCCGAATGACACTTACTCCTCATATCAGACCCATCTGAGGGTCTCCCAGTCACACACTTGAAGTCAAGAAATAACTCCAGTCGCTCCCTCGCCCCCATAAGGCCCCATTCGAACCGGGACATAATGGCATTTAAGATTCCCCAGTATTGGTATAGTTTGGAGCTCTGATGTAATAGTCCTCAAAAAGTCTAGAGTCCTTTCCGCAGGGCACAGTCATCCATGCAGAAAAGTTCTTTGCTCTCTTCCCCGTTACACATGCTCTTTTCTCTGCCTGATATATTTCTCTCTCCCCTCTTTCCTTAGGTATTGCCTGACCTCCCTGACGAGGGTAGATCAGTCGTATGTTACTATGGTACCATGTGCCTTTTCTCTGCATTACTTAAAATAATTGTAGCTTTGTATTAATTTTCTGTGTTTTTCAGTGAATGCCAGTCTCTTCCTAAGGTCCTTGAGGGGAGTGTCCTTCCCTGCTTTGCGCTCTGCTCTCTCCCTAACTTGGTACCTGCATCGCATACTAGGAGCTTAATAACTATTTGAGGAATGAGTGAATCGTTAGGTGGACGGGACAAAGCAGTGGAGAACCCTGGCCTCAGGAGCCCCATTACTCTAGCTTAGCGATTCTCGGAAGCCCTCCCCAACCCTGTTTTAACATTTCTAATATCAATTGCTTTGGGCCGGGTAGCTGTTGTGAGTTTAGTTGTTATTGCCTGTGCATGCAGAGAAACCCCCCCAAAACCAAAAAGCAAGCAAACAAAAACTTGTAAAAAGGGTGTCAGCAGCTCGGAAGAAAATTCCAAGGACAGTACTAGAGCAACAGTCAAGATACACTGCATCAGCAAGGCTCTTGATGACACGAAGGGCCATGTTTTGCGGTCAAACAGTCATCTTGGAGCTGAAAAGTGAGGCAGAAGATTTGAAATCTGAATGTGAAGAAGTTCTAACAATAATCCATCTTTTTGGCTTCCATAATATCACTCTTGAGCACAAATAAAAAGATTAGCATATATCATGTTCTGCTTATCACGAGAGCCCATTCAGTAAGTATGATTTTTCTGTGATAAGAAATCAGTTATAGTTTAATTTGGCCATTTTTAAATTTCTTAGTGGTTCAGAGTAAGAGCTCATCATCATTTTAGAGTCGGTGAAATGTGATATTATATACAGTGGTCTTCAGGGCCTCTGTTAACATATATGGCCTCTAGTGTGAATTAGAAAGAGGCATTTCTTTCTCCAGGGCATCCTTGCAGCTGGATATAGGGGTCAGGGTGTCAGGCCCTCTCCACCAGCTGTCTTTGGGAAACGGAACCAGCAGTACCGTGCGTGGCCGCTTCAGCTAGCCTCAGCTTTATGAAGAATAATTCTCTTTCACAATTCAGAACAGAACATTCTCTGTAGTTTTAGGCACTGCTGTCCTGTTCTAGCATGGTGTGACTTGGAAGAAAGGTCACAGGAAAACTTAGACTATATAGCAAAGTGAGTATCATTCGGAAGAATAGGTTTCTATTTCTTTAATTTTTATTTTATATTGGAGTATAGTTGATTCACGATGTTGTGCTAGTTTTAGGTGTGCAGCAAAGTGATTCAGTTATACATATACACATATCCATTCTTTTTCAGATTCTTTTCCCATATAGGTCATTACAGAATACTGAGTAGAGTTCCCTGTGATAAGTTTCTGTTCTTAAAAAGCATTCTCTTTAAGGAATTTTTTTTTTCTAATGGATAAGCCTATTGTGAAGAAGTTTTGATCTGAGAATATCAGGGTGTTTCTGGGTAGACAGGAAGTCTAGCAGAATTTCATTTTGATTGAGACTGTCCGGGTCAGTGACCTCATAATCTTTTTAGAATGAAACTCTGGCAGTGAAGCATTCCAATCCCACTCCTGGGAACTTTGGTCAGCTCCTGAAAGGCGGGCGTGCCTTTGATGTTTGACGTAGACTTTGATGTTTATGTCAGTGTTTTTGTTTGACCATATACTCTGGAACTGCTTTTCATACTGCTGGTGTCAAAATTTAAATTTCTACAACTTTACTTTGCCGCAGCCGCTAAACCGAATTTACTCACTGCCATTAAGATATTGAATACAATTAGGAAATGTTCTACTAAATTAATACTTTTATGCAGGGCCTGCCATAAGGATACTGATAAGAAACTAATCAAGGAAGATGTTAGTTCCTGTTGTGGGAAACATTCAAACTTAAACATTAAGTACTTAGATTCTAGATACCTTCCAACTATCTGAAAGGCATTTCTGTTATGAATTGGAAGGTTTATAATTTCTCTTTTAGGTCTATAATTTATATTCCAATCTAGCATCTAATTTTATGTAAAGTAGCTTTTCCTGCTTACGATTCCCTTCTCCATCCCCCAGTCTCACTGTAGGACAGACAGAGAAGTGTACTTTGCAGTAACCTGACCTCTGATTGCTGTCTGGGAGCACAGGTAATTATAAGAGATGAGAGGGGAAAGCTGCAACTCAAGAGATTAGGAGAAGCAAATCTGGCAGAACCACCATCTGTGGTACCTGGTAGGAAAAATCGTGTGTTTCAGTGCACAAGTCCTGTTTGCATCTCAGGGTAAACCACAAACTGAAATTTTCGCATCTTTTTGTTACCGACCAGAGATCTTGGCTTCCTTAATCAAAAGAAATGGATGAGCGGCCAGACAAGAAGTTCAGGCAAGGCTTTATTGGGGCCCCTGCTGCAGCAGAGGGGATCAGAAACAAGTAAAACGTTCCCTTGCTTGCTCGCTCCCCAAGGGGGCCCAGCTGGTTCCTTATGTGGGGTGAGGGTAGGGATGTGTCTGGGGGTTGGGCCGGAGGTGTGGCTTAGGTGGTCTGCCCACCCCTTAGGTGGTGCTGAGTGCAGGGGGCATGCGCAGTGCCCTGCTTTTGCTCCCGGCTCTTCAGAAATGGCAGTTGGGGTTTTTTCTGGTCTTTTTGTATCTTCTTGTCCATAATTTGCCCCAGCTGTGCATGCACGCAGCTATTTTTAGTCCCTTATAGTTACTTTGTATTTTGTTGCTGGAGGAGACGTTTTTCTAGGTGCAAGCACTGCAGCAGAGGGTCCCAGGTCCCAGCCTGTCTCATTTTCAGTGCTTTTTAGAAGTGTGATGTTATCCATTATCCAGAGGAATCCATAGTATTTTATTAATATGGGCCTCTGACCTTACCGCCCTAAAGTATGCCATTGTAAAATATACAGGCAAAAGGAGTTTGAACTGGAGAAATTTAGGGTAATGCTTCCCGTTTCAGAATGTCCGTAGAAATATTCCACCGTAAGTGTGCACGTTACAGCTAAAACCATGAAAATGCTCATCTCGCACCAGTAGAAAACATTTTGTGCATGAAAGCGTTCATGGGGGATTTTTATCGTTAGCCACATTATTAGGCATCAACAAGCTGCTTACATGGATTTCTTAAAATTTGTTTGAAAAAACAACAACAGATCCTTGTTTTGACCATTTGATCACCATTAATCACTCCCAAGTCACAAAACGGTCAGGAGAAGTAAGTGGATGGAATTCGAGCATTTGCTTCTCATTTTTAGCTCTCATTTTAGATGCTTGCATGGGGTGAGAATAAGGAGCCGTAGGATTTTGTGAGGTTTTTATTACATCTGCTTACATTTTCTCTTTCCACCACTGCCCATCACTGATCATTAAAAAACAATTATCCTGATTTTTTGTCTTGATTGGGAAAACTGTTGTCTGGTTCAATCTCATCTTTTTGGTATGTGACTAGATCTAAGATTTGAACAGTTGCAGTCCCGCTGCTGGTTATTTTTCCGGGGAGACTGAGGGGCAGGGAGAATCATCACAGTCATGGTTAATCAGTTCTGAGAATTTATCTCATATAACCCTGCTTTGACTTAACTGAATAATCAAGTAAGCAGCATTTTTAATATCTCACATAGGGAAAGACTCAAAGCTGGCTAACAGTGAAATTTCCCATTTTTCACTGGCAGGAACCCCAGCCCCATAATGGGGAAGGTCCCACCAGTGCGAAGGCCCCATATGGGGGCCCCTCCCCTAGTGAGGACATGTACCCCCGAAGAGGAGTCCCCCTGGCCGCTGGCCCCTGCCACCCCACCACGTGAGTACAGCCACGGCTCTGAGGACCTCAGCACGTTTTCCATTTCTTGGTGGCCGTTTGTCTGATGTGAGAATTAGCCAGACCCTCTTCCCTTTCATCCCCTTAAACACTTCAGAAAACGAGATGTAAGCCTCCTTTGGGTCCCTTTGCTTCATTTGGGCAAGTTTAATAGAAATTGTTTGGTTAGGAGGTGAAGGCTCTTGGTTGAGACTCAGCTTACGCGTAATTAGTGAAACAGTCTGTGGCTATCTGAGCAGTTCTGTTCCATGGAACTTTCTGCAGTGGTGGAAATGTTCCACAGCTGCACTTTCCAATACAGTAACCACTAACCACACGCGGCTACTGAGTGCTTGAAATGTAGTGCAACCGAGGAATTTAATTTTTAACTTAATTTAATTTTAATTCATGTAAATTTAATTCTCCATGTATGACTAGTGGCTGCTAAATTGGACAGTGAATATGCCTACACTTAACGCCATGGGCCTGAGCTGTCTTTGAACATTTCTACGGGTGTACCTCTCTACCTCTATTCCCTTAATAACCCAGAAAAATTTTCCTTGTATTATATGCATTATTGTAAATGTGATTCTGTAACAGTCAGAAAATACCTAAGTTAAAAATTCTCATCTCAAAATGTATTCACCCGTATTGCCCTTATGTAGCTTTAATTACTTTATGATCTTGAGAAATTCCGTCTTAAAATTATGAAGTAATATCTGTTTAAATATCCCAGCTTTATTTTCTTCTTCACACGTTTTAATTTGCAACTTCAATATATATATAGAAGTAATCACACACAGTAAAATACCTTTCTCATTTTATTATTCCTTTTTAAATGAGACTATAAAATATCCTACATTAGTACAGTAAGTGCAGTGCTATTACCAAAACATTAAATTCAGCATGTACTCATTATAATACAGTACTTAGAAGTTTCAAAGTTTGGTTCTGATAGGTGGGTTACTGAGATTACAGGTTAATTAAATTTGTAGTTTTAACTACTATAGTAAATGTCCTTCCATTATTGGGCTATCATTAAAGATTGCTTACACGGTAAGATGTGAATAAGGGAAATTATGTGCGGGGTATATGGGAACTCTCTGTACTATCTGTGCAGTTTTTCTATAGCTCTGAAACGATTCTCAAATTTCTTAAAGCTTATTTTTAAAAATTGCTTACATCGTATTTTCTCATGCCATCCATTTGTATCTGTTAACATAGCTGTGTATGCATCCAAAAGAAGAATCATCACATCAGCAGTGGGTAGCACTTATGTAAGTTTCACAGCATGGCAACTTCAGAACATCCCTGAGAGATAATATTGTCATAATTTTACAGGTGAGGAAGCTGAGGCACAGAATACACAGGAATTCAGCCAAGGTTACTTAGCTGGTCAGTGGCAGGACCAGAATTTGAACCTAGCAAGTCAGTCTTTTAACCACTGAACTGTGTTACCTCTTAAGGGATCTCGATTATGCAGGACAAGTTGTGTTCTCTCTGCTATCAACGTAGCAGGCAAACTTTCCACTCTAAGAAATCTAAAATAAAGTAATACGGTAATAAATTTCTTATACAACTTGAAAAACATAGAAGTATGCTTTGTGTTACAGTGATTTCGATTTTATTCTTTATACAGTGGTTCATTATTTTTATGAGGAATATGTTCATATTCTCTTGACGAGAAATGTCTGTGTTAGTGGGGTTTTAAGAAATTGATGTATGTTTCATTAAGACAGTAGGTGGCTAAGAATGAAAAAAAAGAGAGAGAGAGCAATATCTAAAGGGCAGGGGGGAGCGGATGTGGTTGGTTATCTCATAAAGACAAAGTTTTTATAAGACTGAATTTTTAAGGAACCTAGAGTAATTTGTGGCAGAGTATTTTATTATTACAGGGTTATTTTACCATTTTCCTATCACAGTGCTTTGTTTTGTCATATGCCTGTTAATGCTGTTGTTCCTATACATTAAATTCTAGATCTTTGATTGTTACTTTTCATTGTGAGCAAAAGAGAAAATACTTTAACCCATTTTTAAAGAGAGGGTTGGTGTGAATACGGTTTAAAGGAAGTTCAGCAGAGTAAATACCCAAAGTATTAACAACAGCAAGAAACCCAAGATCAAAGTTTTAGCATACTTTCTCTTTCTTCATGTTCACTTCTCATTTATAAATAGTACAAATACATTATACATGAAAGTTGTTAAGAGACTGAATCCTAAGAGTTCTCATTACAAGGAAAAAACTTTCTTTCTATTTCTTTAATTTTGTAGCATAAGAGATGATGGATGTTCACTAAACTTACTGTGATCATCATTTCATGGTGTATGTAAGTCAAGTCATTATGCTGCCCACCTTAAACTTATACAGTGCTGCGTGTCAATTATATCTCAATTAAACTGGAAGAAAAAAGAAATTTTTTTAAAATGGTACAACTTTTAGATGACTAGAACTGGTAGTTTGGGGATTTAAAAAATCCATTTATAAGCCTTTCTGAGTCCGGAAGGGAAATCACTGAAAATCCTAATAGAGTATAAATCAAGATATTGCACGTAAGCCACCTTACAAAGCAAATAATAATTAAAATTTTAATTATAGGTTTTCCTGATTGTCGGCAACTGACAGAGCTTTATTCTAGGGCACAGTGTCACAGCTTTCTTTCCAGGGTGTATTTGCACACTGGCCCAGGAAGCACCTCTTAAGTTTTAAGATGTTAATAATACCTTGAGGACCCTCTTCCTGAGCGTCCCCAGAGTTGCTCTCACAGAAGACAAATGACCGAAAGCAAATAGCTCAGCCGCCTGCCGTAAAATAACCTGAAAGAAGCAGTTTTCTGTACTCTTGAGTTTCACGGTAGGGAAGCAGCATTTGTGAGATATTTGCAGATTGTGTAAAATTCTGACGCTGAGTTCAGGTACCTGTTAGAATCATAGGCTGACGCAACTTAACAGGAAGACTAAGCGACAGTGTTTTACTTTCCTCAGTTTTGTACTATTTGGATTTTTTATAAGCAAATGAGCTTTTTCGATGCTCATTAGCTGCTCTTAAATTTGATTGATTTTCATACTTTGTAACTGATTTTTTAAAACTTTGTAGTACTTACATGTAATAATTTACTTCTTTCATATGGTATGTTTATTAGTTATTAATTTATAGCAGATTATTAGAAAGAGTTTACTATTTTAGAAAAACGAAAAGCCTTGAAAAAGAATGGTTTATTTGAAATGGTGCTACCCATGAGAGGAGTCCCAGTTTTAAAAGCTGAGAGCTGGGTTAGACCTTTAAGGGCATCTCCTATCTAAGTGCTTTCCATCTGCCCTCTGAAATCCGATTTAAGCCTCATGTTCTGCCTCGTGTCTTCTTTAGTCTCAGAGAACTTTAAAACAGAAACTATGGAATAAATTCTCAGAAAGCCTAAGACAACAGAGTCGTAAGCTAGAGGAAGCTAGCAAGCAGATGTGATAGGAGGAACGCTAGCGCCTTTGCCTACATAGGGACAAGGAGAACTGTCACCTCGTAAACCAGAGAGCATAGCCCACGCCCCCACCTGCTGCCAGGGTCATCCGACAGCTGCCTTTCACTTTCGGGTGATGTGCGGGTATGCTTACATGAGAAATAATGCCGTGTAAACACACCTAGAATAACAGTGCTTTTCAAGCTGTATTTGAACTATGTGGAAGTCTTAAGGTGCCAAGCTTCTTAAACTGCATAAAATGCAAACACTAAAAGAAAAGCCTACCTCCTTTTAAGCCATACAATGTATTTACTAATCTAGCTGCAGTTGATCTCAGATTCTTCACATTGCACAGGAGATGTTAGGAACGTTTTTGGTCTGCTTGCGTTCCATGTGGCAGTGTGCTTTGCTCCTTGATGGATGTGTCAGAGATTCTCTCAAGTCAGGGGTGGGGACTTGATCCCAAAGAAGTCTAAGAGCTCACTAGGCTCGTCCTGGCTTTCTGCCATAGTCAGGGCTATCCCTGCCAAGAAACAGCTGACTGCAGGTTTTGCTCTCTCCTCTTTCTGGGAGACCTGAAACGCTGGCTTTCCAAAAGGCTTCCCGGCATGCAGAGTAAGTCGAGGGACAGAACTGTCAACAGAGCTGAAATTAAGCGATTCAGCTACCTAGCTGAACTCTCAGCGCCAACTTAAATGCCAATAGGAAGTGCCTTTTTTTTTTTTTTTGGTTACGCCGGGTCTCAGTTGCGGCTGGCGTGCTCCTTAGTTGTGGCACGTGAACTCCTCGTTGCGGCATGCATGTGGGATCTAGTTCCCCGACCAGGGATCAAACCCGGGCCCCCTGCATTGGGGCGCAGAGTCTCAACCACTGGACCACCAGGGAAGTCCCGGAAGTGCCTTTTGCGTCTGCCAAACAAGTCAAGTAAATATGGGTAAATCAAAAAGTAAGGTAATCATGAGTCACCTGTGTTTTACGTACAGGCTGATTTAATAACTCAGATTCTACCTCATCTTTTGCAAGTGGTGGTGTGAACTAGCTCTCTCCTGCCTTAATTGAGGTGCCACACACGTTGAAACTAAACACAGATCGTGTGTGTGCTCACAAGTTATTGACCCCTCTTATGTTTTCAAAGCCTGCCAGTACTTTTTCGTATTTTTAATAAACAAATCTAACTATGGGAAGTTCCATAAAGGCCAGCCTGGGCTCCTGGGACTCTTGTTCTTGAAATTTATTTTTCATCCTTCAGTTATCTAGAACAAAATGAATTTTTTTTTTCTTTCATAAGCACTCTGCTCAGAGGTGGCTAGGAAAGATGAGAGACACTAAGAGCAAAACTTGTAACCAGTGCATATAGCTGAATTACACTCAAAATTAGTTCAGCTGCCATTAAAGTTTGCTTAACTGATACATTTTAGTTCTGCTCAGGCTTCTGAGCATGAGAAAATAAGTGAGTGCTAAAAGAACCATAACGTGTTTACAAACGCACGCACGATTATGAAGCAACATATGCGTGAACCAAAATATGAGGAGGAAAAAAGAAAAGCAAATGCTATTTTACAATAGGGGAGCTACATAAACACCCCCGGGCCTCTGTACGAACCCTTCTATTGCTCTGAGGGCTGCTGCACAAACTCAGCGCGTGAGCCAGTTATCCGTGCCTCGGCCATTGTAGGTTGTAAGGGAAATTTCTGAAGAAGGTCTGCTAGCAAAGAGCTACTTTGCCTAACTTAATTCTGTATTCCTCAGAACTTGTGTGATCTGGGAAAACCACAGACCAGAACGAAGCCCCCTTCTCTCAGCATCTTTTCTGTATAATGAATCAAATAACTTTATTAGTTTTAAATGATCACAAGGAAAAGAAGAAAATATAAAGTTTACTTTGTGCTAAATAATTTTATTCTGAGTAGCTAAAAGCAGGGGTCCCCAACCCCCAGGCCATGGACCGGTATTGGTCCGTGGCCTGTTAGGAACCAGGCCGCACAGCAGGAGGTGAGCGGCGGGCGGGCGAGCGAGCGAAGCTTCATCTGTATTTACAGCCACTCCCCATTGCTCGCGTTACCGCCTGAGCTCCGCCTCCTGTCAGCATGATGGCGAGTTGTATAATTATCTCATTATATGTTACAGTGTAATAATAATAGAAATAAAGTGCACAATAAATGTAACGTGCTTGAATCATCCTCACACCATCTCCTCCCCACTCCCCCGGTCTGTGGAAAAACTGTCTTCCATGAAACTAGCCCTGGTGCCAAAAAGACCGGGGACTGCCGGCTAAAAGGTTTTTATCCCCCTTGGTTTCAAATCCTGTGAGTTTGGGTGGGGGTCAGGCCTGGCAGGGAGGTTAGTGACTAAGCTGGCTGTCACCTTCATGGCAGCGCTGGGCAGCAGCAACCCGGTGGGTGACACTTCGAAGTCCGAGTTATTTTATGATTTGGACCAGCTGTGATTGGTGGGCACTTTCAGCTGTTGAGCTGCCTCTCGGAGGTCCTTTGGCACACAGTTGGAGTCAGTGTGAAAGCCAGAGATGCAGGTAAAGCGCTTCAGAAAACGCTGGAGTTGAAGTCAGAAGACCTGGGTTCAGGTCTCTGCCAAATCACAACCACCTAGATGACCTGATGGTCACTATGCCTTCTTGGCCTGCCACGCAGGATGCGGGTGGTTTAGCTTAGGGTTCAGGCTCGAACCCTGGCCCTACCATCTCTGTCTCCTGTTTGCTCATCTATAAAGTGGTAGTGGTACCTACCTCGTAGGTTATATAAAACGCTCTCACACTCTACAGTAAGTCCCCTACATACAAACCTTCAAGTTGCGAGCTTTCAAAGATGCAAGTGTGGGGCTTACTAATGAAGACCTGATGGAATTGGGGGCCCAGAGAAAGGACGAAGAGAAGCAAGAGGAAGAAGAAGTAACTGAAGAAACGAAGAGATTCACAACGCAGGAAACGGCAGGGGATTTTCTTTACTTGAGGCGGCGCTGTTAGTTTTTGAGGTACAGGATCAGAAGGTAGAACGGTACACGGAGGTTGCAGCAGCCGCTCAGAATGCAACCCAGTGCTACCGTGTCATCTATGACGAGAAAAAAAGAGCTACTACCCAGGCATCACTGGATCGTTTTTTCAAGAGGGTGGATAGAATTGAATCCAGCAAGGAACCAGATCCTGTGCCATCAGCGTCAGGCGTGAGTGACACTGCAGGTTGCCCTCTGTCCTCTATTGCTGACGATCCCTCAGCTCTGCCATCTCCCACCTCCCCTCCCTCCTCCAGTCAGTAACTCTTCCTGCCTGTTCCCTCGATGCCAGCCCCTGGATGCCAGCTGCTGTACTGCACTACTGTTCTTTTCAAGGTACTGCACTGTAAGATTAAAAATGTTTTCTTTATTTTTTGTTTGTTTGCTTTTTACGTATTAGTTGTGTGAAAAGTATTATAAAACTATTACAGTGCAGTGCTATATAGCTGATTGTGTTAGTTGGGTACCTAGGCTAACTTTGTTGGGCTTAAGAACAAATTGGCCTTATGAGTGTGCTCTTGGAACTGAACTTGTTCATATGTAGGGGACCTACTGTATATGATTTTTGGTGTATAATAAGCCCTCTAGAGCTTCTTCTTCTTATTACTATTATTAGGATTAATGAGATGTTTGACGGCATGCTCTAATCTTTATTGATATATAATCAGAGGAGATTAAATATATAGAAAAATAATATAAGGAGGATGAGGATAATACAAAGCTCTTTGGTGATTACAGGAAAGAGAGATTTTTTTCCATCAAGGTTATCATTGGAGTGATTTTGGAAGAGGTGGTTTTTGAGCTTGGCCTTAAAGGATCGTAAAAATTTGGACATGCCTAGGCTGAAGGAAGTGAAAGTGGTGAAGGACATTCCAAGGAGAAGTAAATACCTGAACAAAACAGCATGCTTAATTACTAAGTTACTATATTAATATCAAGGAATCATTACATTCATCCACCTTTTGACCATGTACTGTGTCCACGTGAACATAGCCTATTGTTTTAGGTGCTGGAAATTCTTACAATATTGTGTAATTCACAAAATACTTTAATTTCCACAGAGAACTACTGATGGGTTTTACTATTTTCATTTTCTAGATAAGGAAACTGAGGCTCTCACAGCAGTGATTGGTAGAAGGGGAAAACCAGTTGTACAAGCACTAAATTTCATGTCTGTCCACAGCCGTACACTGCCTCTGTTAGTCTAAGTTGAAACAGTTTCAAGGCCATCAACCGTGGAGTTGGCCCCAGGTTGCTTTCTTAAAATGTGTGCGGTATTCAGGAGGGCTGGAGAAACAATTTAGATGAGCCCCTGTAAACCCAGCACCACCACTATAAATGGAACTCCAAACCCACAAGTTGCTGGTGACAGACCTAGAAGGCAACCGCAAAGCAAGTGTGCTGATCAACACTGTGTGTGATCTTTGCTCCATTTTGCCATAATTAGCAGAAGCTCGCTAGGTAGTTTTGATTCGGATGTTGTTGTCTTCAGTTTATTCAATTGAAACTAACCGGTAAATGAATATCAGGTCTTAAGCTGTGCTGCAGTGTGTTCTTGATTCTTGACTCAAAGATATTCGTAAAAATAAGAAATTTTATATATTCATGTTAGGAAATTATAAATTCATACTAGTCAAGTAAAGTAGGCATCTATTCATAGACCATAGTATTCTGAACAATTTTCTAGTCACCATTAGTATCATTTACCTTTAAAAGGATTTTTCGTATGGATAAAATATCATGACTTGCATTTCTTATTTATTTTAGTTGATATAATAAGCCACAACTTGTCTTCTTTCCATCTAATCTGCAAGACAGATATTTCTAGCATGAGAAGAATTCATCATATTCCCATGATTTTGCTATTGCATGTTTGTTACATTTTAAATGCGAAGTGAATATATTTCTACTTGAAATGTCTTGATTACATTGCGTATTCTGAAAGCTCACAATACTCCAGTAAAACTGTTACTTCAAGAATAAAATGACTCTATGATGTGACATTTATATTAAACGTGATTTTCATTTACTATATAAGGTTTTCTGAAATTATAACAAACTGTAATTCCATCCAGTTCTGGTTGCAGTGTAAACTTGGGAGTGGACTGATTCGTCGTAAATACCCTACTCTGGGATTTACTTGGAATACAGTGTAACATATTTTTCATTTCTACTAATACAAGATTAGCATAATTCAGTATGAAATATTATATTGATACACAGCATAATTCAAAAATGTTTCCCTGTTGCTGTCACTGTGTGGTATTGATTCCAGCTGGATGTCTTCATTATCGAATGTTTTCTCTACTTTATATGCTGATTATTCTTCCTATTGCTAAGAACTGTGTGTGACTGTATGCCTTTGTCACCAAATGTGTATCAAGAACGTCTGTTAGGGGCTTCCCTGGTGGCGCAGTGGTTGAGAGTCCGCCTGCCGATGCAGGGGACGCGGGTTCGTGCCCCGGTCCGGGAGGATCCCACATGCCGCGGAGCGGCTGGGCCCGTGAGCCCTGGCCGCTGAGCCTGCGCGTCCGGAGCCTGTGCTTCGCAACGGGAGAAGCCACAGTAGTGAGAGGCCCGCGTACCGAAAAAAATTAAAAAAAAAAAAGAACGTCTGTTAGAATTTTGGAGGAGTAGTACTTTCAAGCTGCCCATCTAAAGGAGGACACAAGCTTAAAATGCTGATTCTCTTTATGTGGTAACAAATGCCAGAGATTATTAAGTTTACTTTGAAAGACCAATGAATCTCCCCCCTTGGTCTCCATTGATAGTTTTTAACTATCTACACAGGCGTGTGATAATGTGTGATGAAAAACTGCAGCTTCTCACGCTCCTGTTAGCTCTGCATGACCCAGGCTGAGTCCTCAGGTTTCTGCACCCCAGCTCAGGAAACTAACCGTCTTGCCCCAGTCCTGGGTGCTAGGTCCACACCAGTCTCAGCAGACGGGAGGGGAATGTGTGGAGTTAGAGACAAGACAAGAGTTCAGTGATACCTGGGCACTCCTAGGGCATGGGAAGAACGAGACCAATTCTCGACCAGTTATCAACATGGAAGAAGGTTGCTTTTGATGCCCAGCCACCTCATCTTTTGCATCCCTCACTGTCTCTTACACGCTACTGTCTGCATATCTGATACAAGAGTCCTTTTACAGCGATCAGGTAACTTATCGGTTAAGGACTCTGGAGCCACTTAGCGTCAGTGTGACTTGAGCAAGTTACTGAACCTCTCTGGGCCTCAGTTTCCTTGTCTGTAAAACCGGGATGGTGTATAATAGCACCCCATCCTGATTGGGACGTAAAGTGCATGTAGCAGTGCCTGGTATATAGGAGACAGTATAATAAATTATTCTCATTGCAAATTACATGGTTAAGGCTGTCTACAGGGGAGATGCCATATACACACCTAGAAGGGGTCAACAGATGTTGCAGTTATTAAATGTTCCATTCCTGAAGGACTTGCCTTTTCCTTCTTTTTTTATTGAAGTATAGTTCATTTACAGTGTTACAGGTGTGCAGCAAAGTGATTGTTTTATATATGTATATACACGCACATACATATGTATGTATATGTATATCCTTTTTCAGAGTCTTTTCTATTATAGGTTATTACAAGATATTGAATATAGTTCCCTGTGCTGTACAGTAGGTCCTTGTTGTTTATCTCTTTTATATATAATAGTGTGTATCTATTAATCCCAACTTTCTAATTTATCCCTCCCCCCTTCCCCCTTTGGTAGCCATAAGTTTGTTTTCTATGTCTGTGAGTCTGTTTCTGTTTTGTAAATAAATTCATTTGAATCATCTTTTTAGATTCTACATGTAAGTGATATCACATGGTATTTGTCTTTCTCTGTCTGACTTATTTCCCTTGGTATGATAATCTCTAGGTCTATCCATGTTGCTGCAAATGGCAAATTTTCATTCTTTTTTATGGCTGAGTAGTATTCCATTGCGTGTGTGTGTGTCTGTGTGTGTGTGTGTGTGTGTGCGTGTGTATATGTATATACCACATCTTTATCCATTCATCTCTTGATGGACATTTAGGTTGTTTCCATGTCTTGGCTATTGTGAATAGTGCTGCTATGAACACTGGGGTGCGTGTGTTGTTTTCGAATTAAGAGTTTTCATATTTTCCTGATATATGCCCAGGAGTTGAATTGCTGGATCATATGAACATCGTGAATTTTTAGAGAAATGCAAATCAAAACTACAATGAGGTACCACCTCACACCGGTCAGAATGGCTGTCATCAAAATGCCTACAAACAATAAATGCTGGAGAGGGTGTGGAGAAAAGGGAACCCTCCTGCACTGTTGGTGGGAATGTAAATTGGTGCAGCCACTGTGGAGGTTCCTTAAAAGACCTGCCTTTTCTTATAAGTGCCTCTTACTCAGAACTACCGTTCAGTCTCCCCCCCCCCAAAAAACACTCACATAAGGGAGCTGAGAGAGAAAAGTTGATAATCCACTAAACTAAACCACTTTTAAGGCAGGTTGACTAGTGGCCACACCCTATAGCAACCTTTCCTATTTAAATCATATTAATTGGGAGAATTCTAGTCAACCTGGAATTAGGAAGGAGAATCTGAGCCTGTAACCTAGATGCCCAAGTCAGTTTAACTTCTCACATCAGAGAAGATATGGCATCACTGTAAGCCAGGGAGAGACCCAAGACTTGGTGTCTGCCGTACGGGGACTCCTAGTAACCAGGAGTAGCCATGGCCCTCAGTCCAAGTCTCATGGAACATTTGGGCCATGAGACCCTCTTGCCAGTGACTTGAGATGGCCTGAGCTCCTGGGTCCCAGGATGCCAGACGTCTGCACAGAGCAGCTTCTGCATCTGATGAGCTGCTCTCTTTCCTCCCCATTGTTTTTTTTAATTTTTGGCTGGCATTTAAAAACTGGTACCTAAGTCACTTATTATTTCTCCTTAATTACTACCCAGCATAATATAGTAACCATTGGCCACCTCATTATGTTTCAGACTAAACCCATTTTAAGTTTATTCCGGTGCAGTTATAAACTCCTTCATGCTGAGTGACTGTCATTTATTGTAACATCACCTGGTCCTCTGTTTTCAACTCAAAAGAATCAGAGGGGTTAATGCTAGCCATTTTCATTAAACCAATTTTAATAAATATGTTAAAGATCATAATATTCTCGATAAATTAAAACGTACAGAACATATGAACATTGGCCTTCATGAAAAGATTGCATGTTTGCATATCACACATCACTGTTGTGGGCACGTGATACCTTGAAGCCCTGGCTTACATTTAGCAGGAAATCGACAACTCTGGCAGAGGAGCTTAGCCTGGCCATAGCACAAGAGAACAATCCTCTGTAACAGTAACAAGGGTGGTCTTTGAAGGGGAGGCCAGAAGCTGACCTGTGCAGTCAACAATATTGTCAACGTATTTTGTGTAGATGGTAGATTGTTTCATCCACTATTTAAATGTGCTTGCTACTTTTTTCCAAGGGGACAAAATAAAGCCAGTATCCTACCTTTCATGAAAAACAGCTTAGTTACACTACCGTGTGATTGCAGTGTTCTAGAATAACTTGGCTCTGGAGCAGTAAGCCAGTCTAGGAAGGATGTCTGTTTAGCATCTGAATAACATCAACTATTGATATACATGTTTGCATTCCTTTCTAGGGCCTTCCAAACAGGATACTATTCTAGAACCTAATAAGGATAGAGAGAGAACTATATATACATCCATTAGAATTAATTTAGAAATTTTATGGTGCTGAAAAATACTTCGTAAATTCTACTTACATCCAAAGCAACACAAATTAACAGTCATCTTAAATCAACATTTAATTATGTAACACTCATTTCTTTAGTGAGTGTGAACAAGTAGCAGCTGTTAAAGGCAAAGGTGACGTAGTGAGAAGTGCTTCTCCAGTTACTGTAATTGTGGGACGATTAAAGCACCTTTCTGAACTTCAGTTTCCTCATCTACAGAATGTGAATAATACTTGTGCTGCTTACTTAGGGTTTGTGGTGGGAATCCAATGAGATAATATATGAGAAAATGCTCCGTTAATTAGCAGATGTTTTTTGAACATATATATGTGAAATCCCCAATACAAATGATCCAATTAGCAATATAGACTCAAAGACTACAGCTACACATCTTTATCTTAGAAAATTATTTACCTAACATCTTCTGAAAGGCAAGTGTGTTGTAACCCGAGCTTTTACTGATACTCGAATTGTCATCTTAATTTTTGTCTCATACAAAGGGATGCTGCTTCTTGTAATGCTAGCTGACATATATTGACTTCTTATTATTATCCACATATTATTTTTATTCTTTGAGCACTATTTCTACATGTCCTATGATTGAATCCTCACAGCAGTCCTACGATGTAGGTACTGTTCTTATCCCCATTGAAAGAACTGAAACAGAATTTTTTTTTTTAAACAATGAATTTGTTATTTAACTATTTATTAATTTACTTTTTTGCTGTGTTGGGTCTTCGTTTCCGTGCAAGGGCTTTCTCTAGTTGTGGCGAGCGGGGGCCACTCTTCATCGCGGTGCGTGGGCCTGTCACTGTTGCGGAGCGCAGGCTCCAGACACGCAGGCTCACTAGTTGTGGCTCACGGGCCTAGTTGCTCCGCAGCATGTGGGATCCTCCCGGACCAGGGCTCAAACCCGTGTCCCCTGCATTAGCAGGCAGATTCTCAACCGCTGCGCCACCAGGGAAGACCCTGCAACAGAATTTCTTAAAGAATTTCCCGGGCTTCCCTGGTGGCGCAGTGGTTGAGAGTCCGCCTGCCGATGCAGGGGACACGGGTTCGTACCCTGGTCCGGGAAGATCCCACATGCCGCGGAGCGGCTGGGCCCGTGAGCCATGGCCGCTGAGCCTGCGCGTCCGGAGCCCGTGCTCCGCAACGGGAGAGGCCACAGCGGTGAGAGGCCCGCGTACCGCAAAAAAAAAAAAAAAAAAAGAATTTCCCAAGGTCGCACAGCTAATGAGTGGCCAGAACTAAGACGGAACTGAGATCTGTGTGATCCCAGAACCCAGGCAGCTCAGCTACCCCCTGCAATAGGGAATTTAAATCACACCAGATATAGTATAGTTCATCTCATGTTAAACACCTTCCCGCCAAAGTCAGAAATGTCTAAAACTTTAGAACTGGTGGTGATACCATAAGTTTTCCCCACAGAAGGACCCATTAGATTTTGCTGGTTAAGAGTATCTGACAAATTCATTACCGGACTGTAAGATGAAAGTGTATGACTCTGGCACTTGAGAGACCGCTGGTGGTGATGCCGTGGCTGAATTGGAAATCCTTTAGTGAACAAGAGAAGTGGGCTTCACTTCTGCTGCTCCCCAGGCCAGGCCTGTGGAATTCTCCCTGTCCTTTACATCCCCAAATCTGACTCATCCTTCAGCTTCCTGTCTCTAGTACAGCTGGCTTTCTTCCTTAACTAATGACCAGTATCGTGGCATATTTAAAGAGCTCCTTAAACCGTTTTAATTGAACACCTACAAAAGCTCTCTTGAACAATAGCTATCAATGGAAAAATGTATTTGTTTAACCGTAACTGAGAGTTATGTAGCATGCCTCAAACTTTACAAAACTTTCTAGTTTGACCAAGTTTCTCGTCTCAAAGCACTAGTGTGCATTTATGAGTATGAGCTCACACTCTTTAGAATTGTGTAACAATTTACACAGTGATAGAGGAATACTTTTTAACTGTCCCCTTATTAGGAGAACACCTGTAAAGGTATCTCTTAAAGTATGGTGCTTTACTACCGGAGGTGCGCACAATGATTACTGGTAGTACAGAATAAACATTAAGAATGTAATTACCTATATTAATTTTAACGTATATTGGCAAAAGCATATAACTAGTATATCAAAGCCATGATTTCATGATTTTTAAATTGAGGCAAAACTAGATATTTTATTTTTTAAAAGGGCTTACATAGGTATTTTGCTCTTTTAAAAAAAAATTAAAGAAAAGTTTAAATGCAGTATACTAGAGTTCGTACCTGAATAGACAGGTACACATATAAATGCTGTGTGAAAAGCATTGGGCCATGATATACACAATTAGCTCACAGCTAGTTTTCTACCGTGTTGTGTCCTGTGTAACGAAGTCTTGGTGATTCTTGCTTTTGTGACTGTCTCTCATGAAAGCTTTGGGTTGTTTCTTCTTTGCATTATAGTAAACTCTTGACAGGATTTTGGGTCTTGTTTCAAAATAACAGTTAACCTCTGAGTCTTCTTTCCTTATTTCTCTTCCAACAATATATTTATTATTTGCCAGCTCTTTCAGAATTGCAGAGGCTCCATAGAGTTCACTGTGATGTGTTTGCAAAATGAATGCAAAACAGCAATTCTTTTCCTTGGTAATTTAAATGAGATGTTACTATGGAAAAGTCTGAGATAAAACTTCAAAGCACTTTTTCCCTGAAACAATTAGTCAGTTAAGGTGGCCACAAGGAATGTAAGTGCCCTGTTAAACGTGAAATGTATGCTCTGTTGGGATTTCACAGTAACTATTGGTCATATAATGTACTTCATGACATGTGCTTATAGTTTTTCAGTCTGGCTGCAAGAGAAACCTCAGGCTGTGAGGTTTTCTTTCCTTGGCTTTTGATCTTTTAAGTGTGTTTTTCCCTTTGTGGTGTTACGGTTGAAAATAATTTCAGTTGAAAGGCTAAGATTTGTGCTTTGGTGACGTTTTTGGTTGTTGAATCTGTTGGTTTTCATGGAGAAATAACTGCCAGAAATAGTGTGGGGCTTGGCATCCAGCAGACGTGGTTTGGAAGACCGAGCCTCCACTTACTTTTCCTGTGGCTTTGGGCAAGATGCCTTGAGCGAGCCTCAGTTCCACCAGCTGAAGATGGGCCTGACAGTCCTTAGGTAATGGAGTTGCAGTGGAGGACGCTAAAGGGAGTAATAGATGGTAACTATTAGTTTTATTTTCAGTCATCGACAATGACTCTGTAAATTACGGTTGTGGAACCCTGATGTTCCAAGCCTCACTGCACTTCCAGGCAGCCTTCTTTCCATGAACTCCTGCAGAGTGTCCTTCCCTGGCTCCACACAGACCCTCCTGAACTGTGCCGCTCACCTGCTGTCCCTTCTGAAGCCCCGTCTCCTGCCTTCCCCCATCCCAGGCCTTCTTGTCGGTCCTGCGTGCCATCTACCCTTTGTATGTCAGTCTTTACTCTGTTTTATCTGGACTTCTAGTTGACACAATTTAACGGTTGTTTTTTCTTCTAATTCCTCTATTCATTTTTTATCTTACGTATTTATTCTATTTATTTGGTTGCGCCGATGTGCTCCTTAGTCGTGGCTCACCAGCTCCTTAGTTGCAGCATGCATGTGGGATCTAGTCCCCTGACCAGGGATCGAACCCAGGCCGGGGAGCACGAAATCCACCGCGCCACCAGGGAAGTCCCTCTAACTCCTTTATTCAGATCTTAGTGTCTCCAACCAAATTTTAAGTACTCGAGGGCAAAGAACTCTGTATCCTATACTTTTTCCATATTACCCACAACTATCTGGCTTAATGCCAAAATAGTAATAATAATGATAATGATGATGAAAGAGGACATTAAATCAGACCCACTGAGAAAATGGAAAAGTGGTGGTCATAAGGTGAAATAAGAGCTTGGCACACGCTGATCCATTTACTCTGAGGACGTTTATGCTACACTGAACATCTACCATAGTACTTTACTCATAGGAGTCACTAAGAAATAGTATTAAAGGTCTACTTCATTGAGGGAGGTACCTAACTACCCAATAATGAAAATGAAATGGAGAAGGGAGAATACACTAAATCCCTGATGTCAGAAGACCTGGATTCAAGTATTACTCTAGTTGCATGACCTTGGGAGGGTCACTTAACATTAGGTGTGAAATTGAGGGGATCCAGGGGAGTGGGGAACCAAACCACACAACTGCTAAAACATTACAGATTTAAATCTTGGGTCTGGAACTGGCTCACTGCATATGTGTTCTCGGTAGAGTCATCCGTCTCCTGAACTCTTCGTCTCTAAATTGAGGATGACGAAATCCTTCAGAGCTGCTGGGGTTACTTCAGAACGTGTGCGTTGGTGCCTGGTGTTGTGGGCACACACTAAGTGGTGTGTTTATTTAATTTTTTTAACTTTTTATTTTATATTGGAGCATAGTTGATTAACAATGTTGTGTTAGTTTCAGGTGGACAGCAAAGGGATTCAGTGATGCATAAATGTTGTGTTTATTTTTAAATAAACCTCTATGGATCAACGTTGCTTCAGTTGTAAAGTGACGGACTTCAGTTAGAGAATCACCAAAATCCCTTTGAGCTCTAACCTTCTATGTCAGTTACCTCAGAGAGAAGATAGGAGGTAAAGGATATTGTTTTATTTATTTATTTTATTATTACTATTTTGGGCATGCCACGCAGCATGTGAGATCTTAGTTCCCCAACCAGGAATGGAACCCGTGTCCCCCGTAGTGGAAGAACGGAGCCCTAACCACTGGACCGCCAGGGAATTCTTAATGTGTTTTTTAAAGCTCATTAGGGATCTTTAATTTACCTAAAAGAAACTGTTGCAGCAAAAAGTGGATACATCTAAATTGCATTAGTCATTAGTAAAATATTTTTCTCACTGACAGTATGGCTTCACCTTTGTCGTCATACTGGTGGACCTCTGTGGCATCTTCCCCTTGAGTTTTGCAGTTCCATTCTGCCCACTAAGAACTTATGTATTTGCACCCTTAGGATGGTCAAGTACCTCAGTAATAACTTAAAGTAGAGTTGAGCCTGTCAAGTTGACGAGCAGTTAATTCACTGGCAGAAGAAGAGCTATATTTTATAATACACACGTCAAGTTTGACTTCTCCTTAGCATTACACATGATTAAACAAGTTTCGAGAGAATGAACATTGATTCACTCCATTTTTCAGTGAAGGATTCTGCCTATAGAAGAGACAAATGTAATCTACTGCCAGTTTGTATGTTTTTCCTTAAAGTCCTCTGATTTCTAAAATAAACACAAAATCCCAGTTTTCTTTTTATTTTCACAACTTTTCTATGCACACAGTCCTTCAGTATTGTCCCTTCCTGGCAAGTTTCTGGATAAGGGTTTACAATGCCTGGGGTTACAGAGCTGGCACGTTGCTCTGCAGACAGATGTTACAAGGCCCAAGTAGTACTAATCTGAGTCTTCAGGTTAAAGAAGCTGGTATGTATCAGACAGGTTGGAAAACTTAAGAACATTACAGTAATTAGAGGCTTCCTGGGAAGGTCATGTTTACCAGTGGTCAAATATGGAGATTCCAACTAATGGATTGGAATCCACCAATAGATCTTGCCGTTGGACCTTGTAGGTCTCTGGAAGAATTATTGCCCTGCAGCCTACCCTTTTCTTTCCTGGTTTTCCAGAACTGCAGTGTGGCCCTATGATAACTGCCCTCCTTGCTTCCTGGGGGTCTTACCATCTAGGGACATGAAAATCTCTCTGCTTACAAAAGGGTTACAAATCCCGGTCTCTTTGATCCAGGGGGTGAGAGGCAGGTCCATGGGGTCCAATTCCATGGGCATGTGGTACCCTAGAGTGCACACCGGGATCTCTGGATTACCCAGGAGGAGTCCCGTCTTCCTGCACAAACACTGACAGTTAGGGTTTGGTTTTTATTTTTTCTAAAGTTGGTCTTTTCAACATTTCGTTCGTAACATCTACAAGGGAAATTACAATTTTAAATAGATAATACACAGTAGAAAAAAATCAAATTTGGTTGATGATTTCTGAGATTACTTTAAGCATGTGTCCCTTTAAATTTTCACATTTGTTCTAAGTAAGTAGTTGGACAACTTAAGAACCACATTCTATACCATAGTTGATATGCAGGCAACAGGTAGTCAATTGGAGAAAACTAAGACCAATAAAAACTGTTAACAGAAACGTAAAGGAATGTAATAAATGTATGTATTCTCCTCAAGCCTTTGAAAAACAGGAGGGATTATTAAAAGATATGTTTTTTGCTTCAACTTTGATTGTGGTTCTTGGTTCAATTTATCTCTGCAAATACTAAATCTGTTTTAGGAGTCAGTTCACTTCACTTATGTCTTAAATACTGATTTTAAAAGATGATTCCTGAGCAGTGATGTTCAGACAGTTCTAACCACGTAATCTTTTCTTCAGACAAAATATTTCATCTATACTGGATCTATACTGGATCCCCTCTGTTTAAGGTGGGGTGAGGAAAGGAAAACAGAGGTGCCTGTACGTACACACACAGACATGCACACACACGTACGTCGCCCACGCTTCCCAGAACTACAGTCTGAAGGTCACTGGTATTTTACTACCTTTTTGTTAGAATGACTAATAGCCCCAGTTCATCATACTCTGAAGTAGACCTTGAGCAATAATCAGTTTAAATTTAAAAATACAGACTTCAGGGAGGAGATTCCTAAAAGATGGTGGCAGCAGTCGCGTTGTTCATTCATCTCTCCATAAAAATAGAGCAACTGGGAGGTCAAAATCGCAACCCACAGAGAGCAACTGCAGCAAGCCAGGTTCCTCCACAAACCCCCCTATACTAGCAGGTAAGGACAGACTGCCAACAGCTATGAGCTGTGAGGTTCTTGTAGGGTTTGTAACTATGTGTGAGGAAACAGAGGAAAGGAAACAGCACAGCTGAGGGCTCGAGAAGAGGAAATCCCTCAACTTGCTGGAAAGTCCAGCAAGCCGGTCAGGGTAGCCGTGAGATTGGGCGGGTGTTCTTTGCAGGATCTGGTTCATAGGTGAATATAAGGGGACTGGAAACGATTCCGCAGGATGATGCTAAAGCAGTCCGGGCCTTCTAAACTCTTGAAGCGAGCAAACCAAATCTCTGTTCCAAAACAGATCTTCACACTGAGGAAAGCTGCTGGAAGCAGGATCCAAATTGAACAGGACGGGACAACAGGGGATAAGAAAGAAAGTATCCAGGCTAAAAAGCGACTGACGACAACTTAGGCAGTCTTACGGACTGGAAGGCTAGTTTTTAAAAATCACGTTGTGAAAAAACAACAGAAGGGAGAGTTCGAGAATCGTGAAGTTAGAAAAACTATCCTGGGCTCTCCCTTTCAAAGTACAGGAGAACTTATTTCATTAAAAACAAAAACAGGGCTTGCCTGGTGGCGCAGTGGTTGAGAGTCCGCCTGCCGATGCAGGGGATGCGGGTTCGTGCCCCGGTCCGGGAGGATCCCACATGCCGCGGAGCGGCTGGGCCCGTGAGCCGTGGCCGCTGAGCCTGCGCGTCTGGAGCCTGTGCTCCGCGGCGGGAGAGGCCACAGTGGTGAGAGGCCCGCGTACGGCAAAAAAAAAAAAGAAAAGAAAAAAACAAGAAAACAAGCAAAATAAAATTCAGCAAAGTTTTTCTAAGGGAAAAACAAGGAACAGAATAATCTCCCTGCGATGAAAACATGCCCCCCAAAGCCTACAAAAATAGATGAAAACGCTAAACCATTATTTCAAAACAAGGTAAAAAAAAAATGGTTTAATTGATAGAGGATAGGAAAGAAAACGTAAATCAGAATTAGATCAGAAATTAGGTGATTGAAGAAAATCCATGGAGTAGCATATTTAAGGAACTCAAGGATGGAAAACATAATGCCACAGATTTTCTACCCAAACTTAGCTGCAAATATAACAACCACAGATGAAGAGTTATGGATAGTATAAGAACTGAACTACTGATCTCATGAGCCCTTGCTGAGGAATCTGCTATAGAATGAGCTTCAGACAATCCCCCTCCAAAACAAAACAACCAGGAGACATCACAGGAAAGGAAAGAGTGAAGTTGTTTCCCAGCGCTTAGGTAGTAGACATGTGACCGAGTTCTGGCCCTGACGTGGAGAGACAGAAATGCAGGGTACCTCCAGGCCCCGTCCTCCACACGCTCTTCACTGATTGGCCAGCCGGGTGCAAAGGGCCCAGCAAAATATTCTTTGGCACCAATAGAAATCACATTACCGTTATTCCAGATAGCTCAAAGTAGCGTCTGTGCTTCACTACTTCAAGATTACAATAATTATGAGATTTACCAGATTAGATTAAATGTTGTCATATAATCTAATAAGGAAGCACACCTGCAACACCAAATTTTTTAATAACTTTGATAACTATATTTCAGTGTAATCCATTTCCTTGATAATACCCTGCGCTTTATGTAACGCATTTAAAAACATTATTCTGAGAAGAGATCCGTATGCTTCACCAAACTGCCGAATGAGTCATAGAGCAAAAGGGAGGAGCAAAAGAGAGGTTCAGAACTCGTGAATTAAATGGAAAGAGACGGGTCTCTAAATTAATAGGAGCCTTCTCTCCACTCTGTCAACACACACTGAAAATGACTTGGGCAAGAAATAAACTTCTGGGCTTCCCTGGTGGCGCAGTGGTTGAGAGTCCGCCTGCTGATGCAGGGGACACGGGTTCGTGCCCCGGTCCGGGAGGATCCCACATGCCGCGGAGCGGCTGGGCCCGTGAGCCATGGCCGCTGAGCCTGCGCATCCGGAGCCTGTGCTCCGCAACGGGAGAGGCCACAACGGTGAGAGACCCGCATACTGCAAAAAAAAAAAAAAAAAAAGAAAGAAAAACTTCTGTTGTGTTTAAATGAAAATGATAAAAAGGAAAATAAAACTTAGTGTGGGAGAAAATCTTTACATGATTTTATTCAAATGCTTTTATAGAAAGAACATTAGTTTTTCTGAGTGTTTTAGTAGCTTTCTGCTCTTCAAAATCAATTTCCATGGTCTTTACTGGTTATCCACAGGGGTCAAAAGAAGTACCAGCGTCTCTTCAGTTTTTGTGGCTGGATTGACTAGGCCAGACGGAACATTCTGTCACCTGACTGAAACACACAGAGATTCTAGTTCTTACTTTAAAATGCAAATCAGGAGTTTGGGATTAGCAACTACTGTATATAAAACAGATAAACTATTATGTATAAATAGATAAACAACAGGTCCTACTGTAGAGCACGGAAAACTGTATTCAGTATCTTGTAATAAACTATAATGAATCCGAAAAAGAATATATATGTCTGTGTGTGTGTGTCTGTAACTGAATCACTGTGCTGAAAACCAGAAACTTAACACAACATTGTAAATCAACTCTACTTCAATTTAAAAAAAAAAAAAGGGGCAAATTTGATTCAAAGTGCGCTTCTCCAAGGGACCTGTGCAGATATCAGACACAAGTAAGGACATTTTAGTATACTTTTGGTGATCTTCTTATCACAAGAAATCCTCATGAGATTAGGCCAGACGTGATTGCTGAAGGGGACTTTGTCCACCATCCTCACCTTTGTAAGTGTGACCTGAGGGCCAGACAGGTGTGGTCAGCTTTACTGCGGTCACAGCCAAGGTGGCTGCCTAGGCCCCAGCAGTGCCGTCTACACATGTGACATGTGACATTCATGGGGCGCTCTACCTGCCACCGTCGCCCCACCCCCAGCTTTCCTCCTTCCCTCACGTCACAGTAGAATTGACCCCAGTCCTTCTGCACGGATTCCTGGGAAAATTTTCCCAGTTCTCTAGCTTTTTTGCTTTTAGAGCTCAGGAAAAGGTTTTCTTTTCCCTCCTTTCTTAAGGCTGTTTATGTATTTCTTTTCTTTACCCTCATACATTGGGTTACAGTGACTTTGACCTAATTAAAACGAATAAATGAGAGATAAAAAAACAAATGATCTTTATTATACAAATACGTTTGTACTTAAACGTTGCCTAAGAACAGTTGGTTAAACCTCAGAAGACCCACAGATGTATCTGGCGGGCAAATTGTGAATACAAAACATTCTCTTACCATTTTCTTTTGTTTGTTTCTAGATGTAATGCCTAAAACTGCAATTAACATCATTGTTAACTATCCTACCACTGATCCAGATAGCTTTCAAATCTACCTTTGTTACTTAGATGTGGAGAAACATAGAATATTTTTTCTTACGTTTTTAATTTTTATTTTACATTGGGGTATAGTTGATTTACAGTGTTGTGTTAGTTTCAGGTGCACAGCTAAGTGATCCAGTTATACACATACATGTATCTATTCTTTTCATTTCAAATTCTTTTCCCTTTTAGGTTATTACAGAATGTTGAGTAGAGTTCTCTGCGCTATACAGTAGGTCTTTGTTGATTATCTAGTTTATATACAGCAGTGTGTACGAAACACGGAATTTTAATGTTCACGAATGCCAACAACAATTTGAGAGAAGGAAAGTAATACACTTAAAACCTCTCTGATGCCCCAGGGTGTGTATTCTTTGGATAGCCTCTTGCAGCTTCTTGTGACCAGCCACTTTGTAGAGTGAACCTGGGTGCCCTGCGCAGTGTCTTTTCCTCTGTTTGGCCCATTTCTGGTCCATGTCAGCACCTGGTCTTTCCTTCCCGTGAGGTTCCTTCTTAGGAATAACCCCGCGTTTCCCGGCCTTTACTGTATCATTGGGGTGGGTGTGTGTTTAGCCTACTCGTCACTGCTTTGCTCAGAGGACTGATGCTTTGCAAGCCCTCCCGATCTTTCTGTGACAGAGTCAGAAAGGTAATTCAGACCTAACAGAATCTCAAGTAGGTTTTTCTGTACTTGGTGTGCTTCTTTCTAGCCTCACCATTCCTGCTCTCTGGGAGAAAGCGTATCTCAGAGCCTTTGTCTCTGAGACCGTTTTTCTGATTGGAGTTCTTAGCAACACCCTTAGGAAGAGGGTTCCGTTTCTCTTTTCAGTTCTTCCTTAATGTCTTTCTCTTGGTCTGTATGTGTAACTTTATTAGGGATCGGCAGCAGAGTTAAATTGAATAAAATGCAGTTCTTAAAATTCTAATCAATAAATCAAAGTGTAAATTAGTTAGGGTTTATGGAGAAGCAGAAAGCTGCCAAGAGATGAGTTTGAGCTCTTCTAAGGGCTTATTTTTTAAGCGCAATTAACAATGAAAGGGAAGCAGGTCTCAACTGTTTTGGGTTGGATTTCTCAGTGAGACACGCAGCTCTCTTTGAAATCCACATATTAGCAGGTCTTTAATTTTTTCCTGGCACTGGACTGTTCCAGTAAAAGGAAGAATATATTTATATCTGTTTACTCTAAGAGAAACACGCTAGTGTGTGATGATATCATAACTATCCAAACATAGACTCTTCGCCTGCACTGAGATTAGCTTAACCACCATACGAGGCCACTGAGTTGACAAGCCGAGCATTACAGGGGAACCTGTGAACACTCATAACGTGTCTACAAGTTGAGCCGTTTTAAACAGAAGAGTTAAAAGCATGAATTGATCTGGCATCTACCATCTGAATAAGGCTCTAACTTTTTAAAACAGAGGAGTCACTTAGCCTGTGGTGACTTATTGGGCTTTGGAAATAGACTACTACCAACCCAGGCAAAAGCATGGGACTCCCAAGGATTCCCATTCACTGTGAGTTATAGTCTACTCTATCGTGTGCAGAGCTCACCTTCCCTTTCCACATTGTTTTCTGTATTGCCTAAATGACCCAGCAAACAAACATGCTTTGTTAGACTTCTCTTCCTTTGTCCAACGTACTTCTCTCAATATTGGTTTGCTTTTCTCTGTGGTTCTTCTTGTTGCTGTTTTTGAAATTTAGAAAGTAGTATTGGTGTTTTGATAGCTTAGGTATTTTTAAAATTAATTTTTATTTTATATTATAGTTGATTTACAATGTTGTGTTAGTTTCAGGTGTACAGCAATGTGATTCAGTTATACATACACATATATCCATTCTTTTTCAGATTCTTTTCCCATATAGGTTATTACAAAATATTCAGTAGACATCCCTGTGCTATACAGTAAGTCCTTGTTGATTATCTATTTTATATATAATAGTGTGTATATGTTCATCCAAACTCCTATTTTATCCCTCCCCCTCCCCCTCCCTCTTTCCCCTTTGGTAACCATAAGTTTGTTTTCTATCTCTGTGAGTCTGCTTCTGCTTTGTAAATAAGTTCATTTGTATTAATTTTTAGATTCCACATATAAATGATATCACATGACATTTGCTGTTCTCTGTCTGACTTACTTAGTATGATATTTTCTTAACTCTGATAGTGGGTATAGACATTAAATATAATTATTAT
Source organism: Delphinapterus leucas (assembly GCF_059928025.1). Taxonomy (NCBI): domain Eukaryota; kingdom Metazoa; phylum Chordata; class Mammalia; order Artiodactyla; family Monodontidae; genus Delphinapterus; species Delphinapterus leucas. Next base: position 146,970,971 of record NC_143132.1, read on the forward strand.
GCTAGGTACCTTAAGATTTATGAAATTGGCAGCAGAACACCACTAAAAAGTATTGACCCACAGTTTAAATGTAATGACTCTAAATGGTTTTCTTTTCCATTCTACTGTGTCCAATGGTTAATACACTGTTCTTTGTTGCTTCCATCCTGTGTATTACGAAACTGTTACATGAATTGCTGCCCACATCATACTTAAAATTACAGGAGTAATCAAATTGGAATGTTACGACAATAGCTACTGAGTCCCAGGGTTTAGTATTTCCAATTGGAGCATTGATTTAGCTCTGGAAGTTTGAATTAAATTTCCTGTTGTTTCTTTTACTAAAAACATTCTCTGTCTTTATTTTAACATTATTCTGCTGAACTAAAGAGATATAATCATTTTTTACAATTACAGTTTTAAAAATTACACTGTGAATATTTAGCATACCCTGGTCATAAATTGTGTTTGCAGTGAATAAATTGTTAGCCTAAAATAGAAAGAATTCTTACACGAATTAGGACAGAGTTTCTCTCAATATTTTGCAAATCCTTAACCAGCTGTGAACATGGAACTACATCGCATTACCTTTCACAGAGAAAGCAATTTATTATGTGCTAATAAATATTTTAGGAGCTTTTTAATGATTGTTTTTGGAATAGGAAAAATGCAATTTATAGAGGTAGATAAATTTCACAAGTAATACCTAAATGTTCCACATATGTATTTTAGGTTTTGTTTTGTTTTTAATAATTGGGAATCACTGCCTTCACCAACTCTGTTTTGTTCACCATTATTTCTCACTATCAGACAAATGATATATTTACTTATTTGCTTACTCTTATCTTCCCCTCACTACGATATAGATTTCATGAAATTGAGGACTTTGGATTTGTTCACTGCTAAATGTATTACCTAGAACAGTACCAGGCACAAAGAAGGAGTTTAGAATATATTTGTTGAATAAATGAACAAATAAATTAATTTTGTTTTACATCTTTTTACTTAACATATTTTGAGCATTTCTTTGTTATTAAAGAGTAAAATATCTTTTTAAAAAAGAAGTCATAGCCCAATTAAATATAAAGCAATTAAATATAAATCAAATCTGTTGGAGATCTTTTAGTAACTCCGTGTTGGTTAAACTGTGATTGTCAACAACAGTTTGCAGAGTCTATATTCCGATCCACCACACCCTTTTTGGAAAAAAATAAAAAGGCAGAAGCTTTACAGTATACTTCATTCTTGAAGAATGAAATAATGCCATTTGCAGCAACACGGATGGACCTAGAGATTGTCATACCAAGTGAAATAAGTCAGACAAATATCATATGATATCACTATCTTAAAAAAATGATACAAATGAACTAATTTACAAAACAGAAACAGACTCACAGACTTCGAAAAGAAACTTACGGTTACCAAAGGGGAAAGGTGGCAGGAGGGTTAAAATAGGAGTTTGGAATTAATATACACACACTACTATATATAAAATAGGTAATCAACAAGGACCTACTGTATAGCACAGGGAACTCTACTCAGTAATCTGTAATAACCTAAATGGGAAAAGAATCTGTAAAAGAACGGATATATGGATATGTATAACTGAATCACGTTGCTGTATACCTGAAACTCACACAACATTGTAAATCAACTCTACTCATATAAAATAAAAATTAAATTAAAAAAAATTTTTTAATTAAAACAAACAAACAAAATTCATGAATATACAAGTGCTCAGTTAAAAGAACAACCCTCTTGAAACTGAAGAATATTCATCATCCCATGTAAAGAAGGAAACTGTTGGGACCATGGGTACCCATGAGTGATGCAGTTGGACATGGTACAGCATCACCACTCCCTGTGGAACGGGATGTGCCCCCGGCAGGGCTTGGACTCGGAAGCGAGGCTGAGTGAGAGCAGCTGAAGGAAGTCAAGCGCACCTGTAAAACAGCAGAGGAAGGGTCCTCTTATTTTTCAGCCAGCAGTTTGCCAGTTGTATGTATTAACTTTGAGAAACCTCTGAAGCTGATGTTCTCTTAGTCCATTCAGTAAAATAAGAATCCCACAGCTGAGTAATTTTCAGTCATTTTTTGCCTCTACCCTGCAATCCTACCCAACTCTTTGAGAGGGTTGTTGAATAGCTGCTCTCCTTTTACATATACAATACATTTTATCTCGACACAATTAGATTTCGTATGCATCGGGGCTGGAACTGGGGTAGGACGAGAAAGTTCAAAGTTCTGCCAGCTTTTAAAATATCATAGTAGTTTGTAAATCTATCCTGTCACATTTTAGTAGTCCCAAGCAGCTGTTGTTCACTCCCGCTTTCTTTCCTGTATCTTTTCTTACCTTTCTCTGATCTCCCACTGCCCTCTCTCTCCCTTGCTTTCTCTTCTCCTTTCTCGCGTGCACAAGCCCGAGAGCACGTGTGGGCTGAGTGGTTGGATGCGCAGGCGTGCTGCGGGGGCCAGTGCCCAGCCAGCTCCGTTCTTTCTCAGGTTGCTCCCCAACTTTATCATTCTTACCAGTTTCCTTTCTGTACGGATTTCCTTCATATCTTCACGGACAGACATCTGACAGGCAAGTGTACCAAGGAAAGAAGATACTTGGGTACTGCAAAACTAAAAAGTGCTTTTAATAACCATCCGTAGTTACATTGGAACCATTCATTCTCCCCTGCTTCTTACAGAAAGTTACAGGAATGGACATCTGGACAGTTTGGAGTGTGACATGCCCTATGGAAGTGTTAAGTGACCATTGACCAAATCTTAACTAGTTCTAGGATTTTCATATCATTTCTCTTGAGTATTCAATTGACAATTTGTTTTAAACAAATTCTTGAATGATAGTCTTTGGATAAAGGGGGAGATGGGTTTGGGAAGGTATTTTGAGTTCCTAAAATATCATGATCTAAAACACTGGAAAGTAGCCATTGCCATGTCAGCTAACTTTTCTTCTACTATATATTCATTTTCACTAAGCTTAGTAAAATTATAAATGATATAGCACAGAGGAGTTGAGGGCCTAGGGAGCAAAGGATCAAGCGAACTGAATTTGGACACTTTAACTTGAGTGTGTATCAGGACAGATCCAGTTGAAATATCCCCACCTTCACGTCTCCCCACACCTCCCCTCCCTCCCAATCAAGTAATTTTAAATTTTGACATTTTACAAATAATATTGGTGAGCACCATCATATTACCAGTATCATTAATAAAACTAGGATGTAGCTAATGTAACGCATATGGCAGTATTTGGGGAAAACCTCCATGTAGAGAGATGAGTAATCATACACAGTCATTGTACGAGCTAAACATTTGTACACAGAGGAATTATCTTTAAAAGAAACCCAAGAAAGACATTGTCTTTGTCACAACAACTTTTTAAATTAACTTTTTATTTTGGAATAACTCTAGATTTACAGGAAAGTTGCAAAGATAGTACAGAGTGGTTCAATATACACTCCACCGAGTTTCTCAACTCAAGTTTTTATTGTATTATTTTTTAAAACGAATGGAGCCTAAGTAGACATGACTGCTAAATAATATGGTGTCCTGGATGGAATCCTGGAACAGAAAAAGGACATTAGGTTAAAACTAAGGAAATCTCAGTACAGTGTGAATTTTAGTTAATAACAATAATAATATATCAGCAGTGGCTTATTAATTGTGACAAATGTACTATACTAATGTAAGATGTTAATAATGGGCTAAACTGGCCATAAGGTATATGAGAACTCTGAACTATCTTTGCAATGTTTCTATAAATCTAAAACTTTTAAAATAAAAAGTTTATTTTTAAAAGTATCATCCCCGCCAGAAAAAATTAATCATATATTCATTCAGTATCTACTCTGCCCTCAGCACTTTTGGTGGGTGTTACAAGTGTCAGTTCTTTGTGAATTCACACAGTGAATCAAAAAACATTCTGTGTGTATCTGTTGTGTTCCTGACACTGTTGCAGCTATGTAGGATGCAAAGATGAATAGGACACAGTGCCTGCCCTCAAGGGACTCTGATCTACTCAAGGCAGGAGACAGCGTAACGTGGGATTAGGGCTATAGTGGAGACAGAGGTTGTGGGCTTGGGAAACCAGGGGCTGGAGTCACTTATTTCACTGGGGTTGGAGTGAAACCAAGTGTTACAAAATGGCTAACTCTGAGACAAAAGCAGTGGACTGGAAACCAAAGGAACTTTAAACAAATATCTAACAATTAGAAGGTGATAGCAAAGGTATAGTGACGTTCATAGGAAAGAAACGTCATAAGAACAACTGTGTCCGGTGATGACTTATTACAAGTAGGACTACAAATTACAAGATTTCTAGTCCCAGTAGAAAGCAGGTTCAATACAAGCCAGCAGTTTTCTTACATCAAAAAACTGACATGAGGAGCTTCCCTGGTGGCGCAGTGGTTGAGAGTTCGCCTGCCGATGCGGGAGACACGGGTTCGTGCCCCGGTCCGGGAAGATCCCACATGCCGCAGAGCGGCTGGGCCCGTGAGCCATGGCTGCTGAGCCTGTGCGTCCGGAGCCTGTGCTCCGCAACGGGAGAGGCCACAGCAGTGAGAGGCCCACGTACCGGCAAAAAAAAAAAACTGACATGAGAAAGGAAAATACTAATAATATAACCTGCAGCATAGGCAAAACACTCTTTGACATAAATCACAGCAATATTTATTTGTATCTGTGTCTTAAAATAAAGGAAATAAAAGCAAAAATAAACAAATGAGACCTAATTAAACTTAAAAGCGTTTGCACAGAAAAGGAAACCATCAACAAAATGAAAAGACAACCTACTGAATGGGAGAAAATATTTGCAAGTGATATGACTGATAAGGGGTTAATATCCAACACATATAAACAGCTCATACAACTCAACATCAAAAAACAACCTGATTAAAAAATAGGCAGAAGAACTGAATAGAATTTTTTTCAAAGAAGAAATTCACATGAAAAGATGCTCAACATCGCTGATCATCCAGGAAATGCAAATCAAAACCACAGTGAGATATCACCTCACACCTGTCAGAATGGCCATCATCAAAAACACAAATAACAAATGCTGGCGAGGATGTGAAGCAAAGGGGACCCTCGTGCACTGTTGGTGGGAATGTAAATTGGTGCAGCCACTGTGGAGAACAGTATGGAGGTTCCTCAAATTAAAAGTAGACCTACGATATGACCCGGCAATTCCACTCCTGGGTATATACCTGAGAAAAACACTAATTTGAAAAGATACATGCACCCCAGTATTCATAGCAGTATTGTTTACGATAGCCAAAATATGGAAGCAGGCTAAATGTCCATCAACCAATGAATGGATAAAGAAAATGTGGTACATATATACAATGGAATATTACTCAGCCATAAAAAGGAATGAAATAATGCCATTTGAAGCAACATGGATGGACTCGGAGGGTATTATGCTAAGTGAAATAAGTCAGACAGAGAAAGACAAATACTGTATGATATCACTTGTATGTGGAATCTAAAAAAATTCCACAAACTAGTGAATATAACAAAAAAGAAGCAGACTCACAGATATAGAGAACAAACTAATGGTTACCAGTGGGGAGGAGGGAAGGGACAATACAGGGCAGGGGAGGGGGAGGTACAAACTCTTGGGTGTAAGATAGTCTATAAGGATGTATTGTACAACGTGGGGAACAAAGGCAATGTTTTGTAATAACTGTAAATGGACTATAACCTTTAAAATTGTTTAAAAAATTAAAAACAAGGGGAAAAAGAATATAACTCGCAAGAACAAAAACGTAGTATTTCTGTCCTCCTGGATGAGAAGCTGATCTTTACTAAAACAGCAAATCCAATTCTGATCTCATTTGATCATCCTTTTACCCATTACGTGCAGAGAATCATCTTTAAGTTAGATATACAAAAAATTAGAGAAGATTCAGAGAAGCAAAAGAAGCATTAAAATGGAAACTAAAGGCCATTTTAAAAGCCATAAAATTGCTTAGTACAGAAAAAAAGAATTCTATCTTCCTAACTTTCCATTAATGGAAAGGTTATTATCAGAAGGGCACTGATACGGTCTTTTGAACAGAAGTAGATGGAAAAAGCCTTAAATTTAGCAAAATAAAATAAAATGAAGCATAAGCAAGTAATTTCCTAGTTTGAGAAAAATTAAACATAGCTACTTTAAAGTCAGTAATAGAAGGAAACCACCCTCTTTGATTTAGGGGGCTGTCCTGCCCTTTGTTGGAGGTCTAGAAACGGATCATTGTTTCCAACTATTCAGATAAATAGGGTACTTTTTGGTTTGAATACAGCATTAGATACTAACAACATTTTAGCAGGACTGTAAATATCAGTGACTGTTTTGTGATCCTAACACATAAATATGACAGTACATTTGGATTTGGGTTCCCAGAGGAAAATTAAATCCATCAAAAAGCAAAGAAGAATCCCAGCTGGCAGAAGCACTTGACAGATTCAGAGAAGATAGGGTTTGCCTGTAATATATTCGATTCTCAACCTTTGTTTCAGCTTTAACATTTCTATCTTTTTAAGTGCTATTCCAGCCAATCCACCTGCATCAAATGAATAATGGCTTTCTATAAGAAGTAGCAATTTTTTTTCTGTTCCTGGATAATGAGAGCACCCATCTTTAGAAGTATTTTTTTTTTTTCTTTAGACTCAGACTCCTCTTGCTTTTTTTTCATTGGAACTAATTACCAGGCGCTTTCAGAGCGTTGCTTTTCATGTACTATATATATTGTAGGCACACTGTGTCCTTAGCGTTTGTTTCCATTTATAAAGAATACAATTAGCCTTTTTAATGCTTAGTTCAGTCACAATTAAAACTCTCCTAATGGTTAGGGATTGGTCTTTCCAAGGCTGAGGAGGTGTTTTAAATTATTCATTCCTCGGTTTGTTTCTTACCGCAGCCTCAGCTGTGCTTTATTATTCAAAGGTTAATGCAAACTGAGAAGTAGGTAAATTAAATCTGCTTGGCAGTCGGCAACCCTTCGTATTAGCAGACGCTGAGAGATGGGGGTGGACAGTGTAAGTTATTTCCACCGTTGCGGCACTCCCAAAAGCAAAAACCGCGAAATCCCTCAAAGATAGCCTACTTCGACAGGCATTATTAAGGGATACTATAAATTGGTGGTTCTTAAGTAGCAGATCTTCAGTAAAATCTGTGTTTCACTTACAAAGAGAGAAGGCAGTGGCTGAACTCGGAAAGGTAATCATAGCTTCTGTAGTAAATGGATGTAGATGCCATGACTAATGAACTTCGTATAAGGTTAAATCACCAAGTTGAGTGTTAGAAGTCCCTTCCATAAATGTTTTACAAGGGCAGACTGCAGGATCTCGCATGAAAGTGAGGGCATGATGGATGTCCGTAGACAACTGAGCAGTATGGAATTGCAATCGTAACCCGACCCCGGGAGCCAAGTGGGGAGCAGAATGTTTCCAGAGCTTTTCGTGGGCTTCCCTTGTAAGAATGGGTGTTCTTCTCCTCTTAGTATTCTGTAGTGACCTGTGTGGAGGTGGAGTCTGGGACGGAATGGATAGATATATATGGGGGGGGGGGCTGATTCGCTTTGCTGGACACCTGCAACTAACACAACATTGTAAGTTAGCTGTGCGCCAATAAAATTTTAAAAAAAGAACGTGTGTTCTTTACAGCTATGGAATCAGGAATTTTTTAGACTCTTAAGGATGCCTGATAGACATAATGCCACAAGTGATGTGGAGGGTAAAGGGCATAACTCCATAGATTTTGTGAACACACCAAACGTCGCAAAGTAACTTCTTAGTCTTCTGTTTGGTTCCCCATTCTCTCTTCTCCATCAGGGTATCTTGTGAGGCTGGTCTCATAAAAATTCACTAGAGGGCTTCCCTGGTGGTGCAGTGGTTGAGAGTCCGCCTGCCAATGCAGGGGACACGGGTTCGTGCCCCGGTCCGGGAGGATCCCCCATGCCGCAGAGCGGCTGGGCCCGTGAGCCATGGCCGCTGAGCCTGCGCGTCCGGAGCCTGTGCTCCGCAACGGGAGAGGCCACAACAGTGAGTAGGCCCGCGTACTGGGAAAAAAAAAAAAATTCACTAGAGATGATCATACTAAGTGAAGTAAGGCAGACAGAGAAGGACAGATATCGTGCGATATCATTTATATGTAGAATCTAATTTTTAAAAAATGATACAAATGAACTTTTTTACAAAGCAGAAACAGACTCTCAGACTTGCAAACCAAACTTATGGTTACCAAAGTGGGGGAAGTGAGGGGGGGGATAAATTAGGAGATTGGGATGAACATGTACACAGTACTATATATAAAATAGGTAACTAATAAGGACCTACTGTATAGCACAGGGAACCCTATTCAATATTCTGTAATAACCTATATGGGAAAGGAATCTGAAAAAGAATAGATAGATAGGTAGACAGATACCTGATTCACTTTGCTGTACACCTAAAACTAACACAACATTGTAAGTCAACAATACTCCAATAAAAATTAAATTAAAAAAAGTCACCTCCAGCTGGGGCAGCACTTGTGCCAAGAGCCCCCAGAGTTCAGTCACGTCCCTTCCAGCCCCTCTCTACGGAGCAGATAAGACAGTGGACCCACACCACCTCCCTGTTCTTACTCCCTGGGACCAAAATCTGTCTTCTCATCTTTGCTGATGGGCTGAAGGGAAGAAAGAATGACAGACGATGAAATATGTGCATGTCACCGGAGTTTTTTTAAACACAAAGCCTGATTCTTTCATGAAAGCCACTGTAGGGTATTAGGAAACCTTGGTTTGTGAGATTCGAGGGGGGTTTAAGGAGGAAAACAGTAACTGGCGTCATCTCGTTTGAGAATAATCATCCCATCTCACATAGTTGTGGTGAAGGTTAAAAGAGATGATGCACGTGAAAGTGCTTTGTGCACGCTCTAAACCTGTCCAGTGATGAACATTCACTGTGTAACCTTTGTCAAGCCACTGACCTTCTTTGAGCCTGGGTTTCAGAAAACAATAAGTTTGCAGAGTGGCAGTAATTTGAAGGAATATATGTTAAGGGTAATAGCTACCGTTTTTTAAAACACCCACTCTTTGCCAGGAGCTATACTTGACACTACATATATTTAGTTCCTCTGACAGCCCTCACAAGGTAAACAACGTTCCCTTTTACAGAGCAGTGTGGAAAAGGCCTTGCCACGGTGTCTGAGTCTCAGTAAATGGAGCTCTTATTTATCACGAGGATTTCATTGTGTGATCCCTACTTAGAAACTTCCATCAGTGTCAACCTTTAATGTCCATACTGGTCATCTGCAGCTCTTTTTTAATTTATTTTTTTAAATTAATTTTCATTGGAATATGGTTGGTTTACAATGTTGTGTTAGTTTCAGGTGTACAGCAGACTGAATCAGTTATACCTTATATATATACCCACTCTTTTTTAGATTCTTTTCCCGTATAGGTCATTCCAGAGTATTTAAATGGAGTTCCCAGTACGATACAGTAGGTCCTTCTTAGTTATCTATTTTATACATAGTAGTGTGTATGTGTTGATCCCGATCTCCCAATTCATCCCTCCCCGCTCTGTAGCTCTTTTTGTAAAAGTAGGTTCTGTTGCGTGACGCTGCTACTCTCTGGACCATACTTCAAGGCCCGCAGTGAATCCATTATCTGTGATAGTGGTTCTCAATCCCAGGTGCTCTATAGTTCTGATTCAGCTGGTCTTGGGTGGGACCCAGGCTTTTTTTTTTTTTTTAAGTTCTAGTTCAGTCTTTTTTTAAAGCACTAGACTCCTTTTATTCACTAAATGTGTGTGTGTGTGTGTGTGTGTGTGTGTGTGTAATATATATATACACACAGTGGAGTTTCTCTGGTTGAATCTCAGGTGGGAGGGAGCAGAGAGATGAGTGATTCCCAGAAGACCTCGGTGGAGCCCTGCAGCTCCTAGAACCAACACATTTGAAAACCACAGGTCTCCAGAATCCAATTCCTATCATATCATTTAAGGCCCTACACCGCCTCACCTCAGTCACCTGCATATTTGCTGTTCTCCCAGCAGGGAACCCACTTCCGCCTCCCTGCTTTTTTTCCCATGCAGTGCATTTCACCTGTTAGGCCCAAGCTTCCTGTACCTGTTGGAATCGACTTGATCTTTCACACAGTTAAGTGGCAGAGCCGGGATTCACACGCTGAGCCTCTCCGTGTGAAGCCCACTTCCTTTACCACTATGCTGTACTAATAGACTAGTCTTCTGCCCCAGATGTTTGTTATTTTTCAACAAGCATTTATGAAGTATCATGCATGCAGTTTCCTTTTGCCATTAGCCTCTTTTTTTTGTTTGTTTGTTTTTTGCGGTACGCGGGCCTCTCACCGCTGTGGCCTCTCCCGTTGCGGAGCACGGGCTCCGGACGCGCAGGCTCAGCGGCCATGGCTCACGGGCCCAGCCGCTCCGCGGCATGTGGGATCCTCCCAGACCGGGGCACAAACCCGCGTCCCCTGCATCGGCAGGCGGACTCTCAACCACTGCGCCACCAGGGAAGCCCTGCCATTAGTCTTTTGCTTGACTTGTTTCCTCTCTCTCCTCTGGGCTAACCTTGGCCTCCAGGCAGCCAGGTGGAAGAAAACGGTGATGGTGAATCTTGGGGCCAGAGAGCAGCGTCAGGGATACAAAGAAAACCATGCAGGTTGTAGGATATCACAGCTGACCTTTTTGGAATAAATGAGGCAGCTCTGTGAGGAAATTGTTGCTTACCACTTTCCTATGAAAGAAACAAAGATTCTCAGCCAGTGAGAAGTGTATCGAGTATATTGGAGGTATCTAACCTACTTGAGAAACCAAATTGCCTTGATAGTAACTCTGCATACAAACAAACAAATAAATCTTATCTCTCCTAAGAATAGTTAGCTGTCCTCAAGGTCCACCCGGCCCGAACATTTGAATAGAATTTTTACTTTGGTATAGTATAAATGTCAGAAAGTCATAGAGCTGCTGTTGAAATGATACCAGGGGATCTTACATTCTGTTCCCAGTGCGTGGTAACATTTTGGAGAGTTGAAACGTTTTGAGAAGGATTTGACTTCCTGAAAACTGAGCAGGGTCAGCAGGGGCTTGTCTGCTTGTCAAAGGCTTGTTCAACCTGCAGATAAGATCAGGAGACGCATTACAGCTCTACAGCCTTCCTGTCTAACACTTGGGGGTGGAGTGGGGATTTTGAATAATAAAGACACATGACGAGCCACATGGGCTAGCTCCAAAATTGTTCTCACAGTGCAGATAAGAGAGGGCTAATTCTGCAGGCCTGGGGACCTTGAGAGCTTCCATTTCTCACACAAACTAGAGAAAATGCACAAGAATTGAGGTGGGAGGTGAGCAACAAAAGCGGGGTGGCAAGAAATGGTAGATTTCCTGAAGAAATGAAGAAAGTTGCTATTTCTACTTTGAAAATTAAAAAAAAAAAAAAAAAAAAGAATTTGGGAGCTGAAATAAAAATGGCTGTTCACCAAACCTCTGAAGCTACCCTGAAACGTGCCCAGGTTGTGAAGGCAGAAGACAGTCCAGATGTTGGGTTGGTCTTGCTATCTGGTCTCCCGTCTGGAGCAGAGCAGTTTATCGTTGTGGTAGCCACGCGGCTTTTCCAGTTGAGTCTTGCTGTCTGATTAGCAGCAGTGGTGACGCAGGAAGAGCTCTTCTTGGGGTCAGAGGGCGCAGGTGTGTCCAGGTGTGGTCTTGGGCAAAGCACTTACTTCACTTTTCTGACCCTTAATCTTACCGCCTTTGAAATGAAGGCTTTGAAATAGAAGGGATTCCTAGCGGGAAAAGAGCTTTTTCATTTTTTCAAATTAATCCCTCCCCTGCCCTACCCCCCATATACATGCTGAGCGTCACTGCTGAAGTGGGCTGTTTTTTCCGCAAGGCGAAGGTGCATTGAAAAAGTTTTTTTTGTTTTTTTACTTTTTTTTTTCTGTGTTGGGTCTTCGTCTCTGTGCAAGGGCTTTCTCTAGTTGTGGCAAGCGGGGGCCACTCTTCATGGCGATGCGCGGGCCTCTCACTGTCGCGGCCTCTCTTGTTGCGGAGCACAGGCTTCGGACACGCAGGCTCAGTAGTTGTGGCTCACGGGCCTAGTTGCTCCGCGGCATGTGGGATCCTCCCAGACCAGGGCTCGAACCCGTGTCCCCTGCATTAGCAGGTAGACTCTCAACCGCTGCGCCACCAGGGAAGCCCTGAAAAAGATTTTTTAAAGACTGAGAATAACTCCATCACCTTATTGCTGGAGGCCTTTCAGCTCACTAAAGGATTAAAAATTCTATAATTCAGTATTTTAAGTAACGCTGATTGATGTTATGCCTAACGGTCTAACTCAGTGGAATTGCAGTCCAGTTCTAATGCTTGCTTCTGGGTGATGAAAAAGTTGAACTAGATGGTTTCCAAAGTCTTTATGATTATAACCTTATTTCTGACAACCCACATATATAAAATAGGATGTGGTTCCTTTTGACTCTGTGACTTATCTTTGTGCTTACAAGTGAATGCGTCTTACGGAAATGTAGCTTAGAAGGGAAAGGGAGAATATACCATTTTTTCCCTGAGGTCTTCCTGCTTCCCAGTTTCTCTGCTTTTCCCTCCTCGCTATTTCATAGTTATGGCTCTTAAAATTATGTCTGTTGCAAAGTTGTTCACTCAGTGCAATATATCACCTATTGGGAAAATTAAACACATACACACACACTCCTGTATTATGTAACGTAGAAAGAAGCAAGGATGTCTAAGCTGTCATGAATATAACTGAAAGAGACCGCCTTCCTCGGTAACTTCTAGAAGGTTAGTTTATGACTTAGCATACTGTCTTTTCAGCTACTGCCTGCCCTGGGCAAAGGAAGTGCTATGATTCTTAAGCAGTACTTATTTTGTGTTTAGAATTTTATTTTCCTCCTGTTTCTTCCTCTCAGCCCAGTCATTGACACTGTTAACAAAGCATCCAAAGTAGGTGAAAGTAATGACTTTTAAGATTTGATAAAAGATAACTATAGTCAAATGAATTTTTTTTTCATCTTTGCATCTCAAATCTGAAAAGGGTGATTGAGGACAAAGGTCCTTCCCATTTATTAAAGCACTCATTCACAAAAAGCGTAAAATAATTATTTTTCTTGGACTACCTCGATAAGCACCATATCCTTGTGAGCTGGAAAGAAGCTGTATGAAACGGTACTTGGAGGAAATAGTAACAGTCCAATTCTGCTTGGAGCTTAGTGTACACAAGGGATCTTGTCTTTTTTTTTTTTTTTTTAATTGTCCTTTCTTTTAGGATTTCACCCTTTTGCCTGATTCTGTTTTTAAATTTTTTCCTCTGTATTGGAGTATATAGTTGATTCACAATGTTGTGTTAGTTTCAGGTGTACAGCAAAGTGATTCAGTTATTCCATACTCAGCACTGTCATATCCTAACTTCCTGTGATGTTATGGTGGACTTCAGTGGTCCTGGTTCTTTAGAAAAAATCACTGAATACAAACATAGGGACCCCCAGGAGTTTGTGAGGCGCCATTCTCTATTTGTCCTCTCGAGAGCTGCAGACCTGGCTTGTTTTCTTAACAAGCCCTTTCACCATCAGAGTGAGTCCTTCTTTCCTGTGATCCAGAAAATGTTGTTCCTTAACATTTCTTCTTTCCCCGGTATTAAAGACCCCATTCGTAACTGTTTTTATAATGTCATGTTTGCATAGAATGTTACCGCCCTGCCTTTGGGGGTAAGGAAGATGTCCTGGAGGAGAAGGCAGCTAAGTTAAGACCTCAAGGACAAGTAGAATGGTCAGACCTGCAGAGCATCTTATCCAAAAGCCCAGAAAGAACCCAGTCCCTGTGGAGGTTCTACAGGTGATTCCAGTATGATTGGAGGACGGAGGGAGAGGGGGCTGCAAAGGATGAGGCCAGAGATGCAAGCTGGAGCCAGATCTTTCTGGAAAACTTTGTGTGCTCCAGAGGAATCGGGGCTTGATCTTGAAGGTATTAAGAAGTCAGAGGAAACAGGGAAACAAGATCCCATTTAAAAAATTTCCTGGAGATTGCTCTCTCTGCACTTCAGTGGAAGGATGGGAGGAAAGCAGAACTGGAAGCAGGGAGACCACAGAGGATGCCGGTGCCATCATGAAAGTGACAGAGGATGCAGCCAGTAGACGGGTTAGGAAGGTACTATGGAGTACGATTCAGCAAGTTTTGGGGAACTTAAAGGAGAAGGAGGCAGCATGGTCCCCGTCGACGGTCAGGTTTCCAACCAGGTTAGAGATTCCATCAGTGTTTGGTAGGTTGATTGTCGAAGGTGGATGATGAGATCCCGAGGTGGAAGGTGAGAAAACAAGGTGGCCGAGGGTAGAGCCCCCAGCAAGGCAGACGCTGAAGAGGTGTCATTGAAGAGGACAGAGGCGTCGGAGAGGTGCCCTGTCAGAGGAGGCCCTTAGATACCTGGGGAAGAGAGCTTTTCAGGAATCGGGGCGGGGGGCAGAGCTACGGAGAATTTTAGTAAAATGAAGACAAAAAGCAAGCAACAAATAGGTCCGCGTATGACCTTGAGAGCGCTGAAAACATTTTCCCCCTTAAACCTCCCCACGCCCACATGTTTTTCCTCATTTCATTCAGACAGTTGTGTGGCTTTTCCCCTCTTTAGCTGCCTTTCCTACTGTCTTTATCTGCAGCTGCTCTGCACCTTGCCTTTATATTTTCTTTCAACACATGGGAACTAGAAACTACCCTTTCCTTCCAGTCTGACACTAGAGAAACACACGTTATTTATTATGTCGTAACCCCAGAAGCTCAAAATGCCTGCAGCTGTTTACTCGCAAAGGGACTTTGGACATGGGTGCAATATATCATTTGTGTGTGAATGATGTGCCTCCCAGTGGGAAGGGGTGAATTCAGCTCCGTGGAGTCTGATGTATAAGCAGAGGTTGCCAGAGCTCCTGAGAGGTCCCCTTGTACCGTCTTCCCCTTGCTACCGTCTTCTCCTTGCTACCCTGTCCCGTCGATTTCAGATGAGTACTGGCACATCAGAGAATCTCTCCAGAGGCAGATTCCTTGTCCTGGGGAGCCCAGGCATCCTTCCTCTTTACCTGGCTTGGAGTCAGCATTAACGAAAAGGCAGCAGGCAGAGCCGAAAACTCTCCGTCTTAGAGTCACAACTGTGGCGAAGCACATTCAAAGTATTCAGATATATTTAAAGCATCTTACGATCTTAAATACAGTGAGCACTTAGTCCTTCCTTTTCATCAGTTTTATTGTAAATGTGTAACATTTCACATATACATAAGGGCTCTTCCACTGTAGAGAATGGCATTTAAAGCCAAACAGTTTAGAACACTGATTCTCTAAAGGATTTCTCCAAGCAGCAGCTTTGGCCCTTCAACCAATTAGTAATTTGTGAAGTGATATTTGCATTTTAATAGATTTGTCTTTTATTTGCAGTTTAACTCTTAACTGTGTTTATTTTTCTTCTTCAAAAAATAAAGTCTGGGAGTTCCCTGGTGATCTAGTGGTTAGGATTCGGCGCTTTCATTTCAGTGGCCTGGGTTCAATCCCTGGTCGGGAACCGAGATCCCGCAAGCTGAGCGGTGCCGTGCCCCCACACACACACACAAAAATCTGATTGGTGCAGCCACTATGGAAAACTGTATGGAGGTTCCTCAGAGAACTGAAAATGGAGTTGCCATATGATCCAGCAATCCCACTCCTGGGCATATACCCGGACAAAACTCTAATTCAAAAAGTTACATGCACCCCTATGTTCACAGCAGCACTATTTACAGTAGCCAAGACATGGAAGCCACCTAAACGTCCATCGACAGATGAATGGATAAAGAAGAAGTGGTACATATATACAATGGAATATTACTCAGCCATAAAAAAGAGTGAAGCAGTGCCATTTGTAGCAACATGGATGGACCTAGAGATTGTCATACTAAGCAAAGTAAGTCAGAGAAAAACAAACACCATATGATATCACTTACATGTGGGATCTAAAATATGACACAAATGAACTTTTCTACAAAACAGAAACAGACTCACAGACATAGAGAAGAGACTTGTGGTTGCCGGAGCTGGGGGGATGGTTGGGAAGGATTGGGAGTTTGGGATTAGCAGATGCAAACTGTTATACAGAGAATGGATAAACAAGGTCCTACTGTACAGCACAGGGAACTACATTCAGTATGCTGTGATAAACCATAATGGAAAAGAATACGAAACAGAATGTATATATATGTATAACTCAATCACTTTGCTGTACAGCAGAAAATAATACAACATTGTATATCAACTATACTTCAATAATAAATTTTTAAAAAGAAAATCTGAAAATTAAAGAAAATTAAGGGTACTGAACATTAAGAATACCGCAAGTGGGAAAACATTGCTAAATATAATAACTTCATACCTAAAAGTCCTGATTGTAAATAAACATTCCATTTAATGCAAAATTTGGTTTCCTGGGAGCGGCAGCTATGAATTCTAATGGTTTCCAAAGTTTCGCCCTAAATACACATCATAAGATTAGATGGCAGGGTGATGATGAAGAGAAAGATGATTGCCCTTATTTGTGCACAGGTCTTGGTAGCCTGCTTTCTAGTCCTGGTGTCTTGAAACCTTTGTTAGAAAACCACCAGGCAGTAAGCTCTTGAGTGTGTTGGTGAACTTTTGTGCCACCCACAGGCATAACTGCGACACCAGTAGCAGCTAACATTTGGAGGCTTACCATTTGGACTGTTATAGACCCATTTCCCAAGCTCCGTGAGTGCAGTTCCACTAAAATTTCACAGTTGGTCCTCCGGGTCGGTGCTGTAATGGCCCCATTTTGCAGATGAGAAAACTAAAACATAGAGAGATGACTTATTTACCCAGGGTCATACAGGTGCTCAGCGGGAGGGCTGGGAGTCAGACAGGCAAATCTGGCTCAGAGCCTATCCACGGGCTTCCCCACTGTACTGCAAGTGTCCTCTGGCACCAACCTCTGTTTGACCAATTTAAGAAAGAAGGGATAGTTTAAAGGGTAAAACAATCTGCAGCATCTGCTTCTCACTTTTTTGGGCCAGTCAGAGTGTATAAAAGCCCATTCTTCCGTTTTTGTATAGATGTAAATAATTCTTTTTTTTAATAAATTTATTTATTTATTATTTATTTTGGGCTGCGTCGGGTCTTTGTTGCTGCACACAGGCTTTCTCTAGTTGAAGCGAGTGTGGGCTACTCTTCGTTGTGGTGCGCAGGCTTCTCATTGAGGTAGCTTCTCTTGTAGCGGAGCATGGGCTCTAGGTGCACGGGCTTCAGTAGTTGTGACACACGGGCTCAGTAGTTGTGGCTCGCGGGTTCTAGAACACAGGCTCAGTAGTTGTGACGCACAGGCTTAGTCGCTCCGCGGCATGTTGGATCTTCCCGGACCAGGGATCGAACCCGTGTCCCCTGCATTGGCAGGCGGACAGATTCTCGACCACTGCACCACCAGGAAAGTCCCTAGACCCAAATAATTCTGACATATTAAAAAAATATTCTGGGGGGACCTTCAAGATGGCAGAGAATAAGACATGGAGATCACCTTCCTCCCCACAAATACACCAGAAATACATCTACACGTGGAACAACTCCTACAGAACACCTAATGAACGCTGGCAGAAGACCTCAGACTTCCCAAAAAGGCAATAAACTCCCCACGTACCTGGGTAGGGCAAAAGAAAAAAGGAAAAACAGAGACAAAAGAATAGGGATGGGACCTGACCGTCTGGGAGGGAGCTGTGAAGGAGGAAAAGTTTCCACACACCAGGAAGCCCCTTCACTGGTGGAGACTGGGGCTGGGCAGGGGGAAACTTTGGAGCCGCGGAGGAGAGCGCAGCCACAGGGGTGCGGAGGGCGAAGTGAAGAGATTCCCGCACAGAGGATCAGTGCCGACCAGCACTCACCAGCCCGAGAGGCTTGTCTGCTCACCCGCCGGGGCGGGCGGGGGCTGGGAGCTGAGGCTCGGGCTTTGGAGGTCAGACCCCAGGGAGAGGACTGGGGTTGGTGGCGTGAACACAGCCTGAAGGGGGCTAGTGCACCACAGCTAGCCGGGAGGGAGTCCGGGAAAAAGTCTGGAGCTGCCGGAGAGGCAAGAGACCATTGTTCTGGGGTGCGCAAGGAGAGGGGATTCAGAGCACCGCCTAAATGAGCTCCAGAGACGGGCGCGAGCCACGGCTATCAGCGCGGACCCCAGAGACGGGCATGAGTCTCTAAGGCTGCTGCTGCCGCCACCAAGAAGCCTGTGTGTGAGCACAAGTCACTATCCACACTTCCCATCCCGGGAGCCTGTGCAGCCCGCCACTACGAGGGTCCCGTGATCCAGGGACAACTTCCCCGGGAGAACGCATGGCGCGCCTCAGGCTGATGCAGCGTCACGCTGGCCTCTGCCCCTTACGCTCGCCCCGCATTCCGTACCCCTCCCTCCCCCCGGCTTGAGTGAGCCAGAGCCCCAATTCAGCTGCTCCTTTAACCCCGTCCTGTCTGAGCGAAGAATAGACGCCCTCCAGCGACCTGCAGGCAGAGGCGGGGCCAAATCCACAGCTGAACCCCGGGAGCTGTGCGAACAAAGAAGAGAAAGGGAAATCTCTCCCAGCAGCCTCAGGAGCAACGGGTTACATCTCCACAATCAACTTGGTGTACCCTGCATCTGTGGAATACCTGAATAGACAACGAATCATCCCAAATTGAAGCTGTGGACTTCGGGAGCAACTGTAGACTTGGGGTTTGTCCTCTGCATGTAATTTGTTTCTGGTCTTATGTTTATTTTAGTTTAGAGCTTATTGTCATTGGTAGATTTGTTTATTGATTTGGTTGCTCTCTTTTTTTTTTTAAATATATATTTTTTCCTTTTTCTCTTTGTTGAGTGTGTATGTGTATGCTTCTTTGTGTGATTTTATCTGTATAGGTTTGCTTTTACCGTTTGTCTTAGGGTTCTGTCTATCCGTTTTTGTTTTTTTAGGATAGTTTTTAACACTTGTTATCATTGGTGGATTTGTTTATTGGTTTGGTTGCTCTTTTTATTACTTTTTAAATTCTTTTATTTTAATGATATTTTTTATTTTAATAACTATATATATTTTTTTCTTTCTTTCTTTCTTTTTCCCTCCATTTTTTTCTGAGCCGTGCGACTGGCAGGGTCTTGATGTTCCGGCCGGGTGTCAGGCCTGAGACTCTGAGGTGGGAGAGCCGAGTTCAGGACATTGGTCCACCAGAGACCTGCCGGCCTCACATGATATCAATCAGTGAGAACTCTCCCGGAGATCTCTGTCTCAATGCTAAGACCCAGCTCCACTCAATGACCAAAAAGCTTCAGGTCTGGACGCCCCATTCCAATCAACCAGCAAGACAGGAACACAACCCCACCGATTAGCAGAGAGGCTGCCTAAAATCATAACAGTTCACAGACACCCCAAAGCACACCATGGGACACGGTCCTGCCCACCAGAAAGACAAGGTCCAGCCTCATCCACCAGAACACAGGCACCAGTCCCCTCCACCAGGAAGCCTACACAACCCACTGAACCAACCTGAGCCACGGGGAGCAGACACCAAAAACAATGGGAACTATGAACCTGCAGCCTGCGAAAAGGAGACCCCAAACACAGTAAGTTAAGCAAAATGAGAAGACAGAGAAACACACAGCAGATGAAGGAGCAAGGTAAAAACCCACCAGACCAAACAAATGAAGAGGAAATAGGCAGTCTACCTGAAAAAGAATTCAGAGTAATGATAGTAAAGATGATCCAAAATCTTAGAAATAGAATGGAGAAATTACAAGAAGTGTTTAACAAGGACCTAGAAGAACTAAAGAGCAAACAAACAATGATGAACAACACGACAAATTTAAAATTCTCTAGAAGGAATCAACAGCAGAATAACTGAAGCAGAAGAACAGATAACTGACCTGGAAGATAAAATAGTGGAAATAACTACCACAGAGCAGAATAAAGAAAAAAGAATGAAAAGAATTGAGGACAGTCTCAGAGACCTCTGGGACAACATTAAATGCACCAACATTCGAATTATAGGGGTCCCAGAAGAAGAAGAGAAAAAGAAAGGGACTGAGAAAATATTTGAAGAGATAATAGTTGAAAACTTCACTAATATGGGAAAGGAAATACTCAGTCACTTTCAGGAAGCACAGAGAGTCCCATACAGAATAAATCCGAACAGAACCATGCCAAGACACATATTAATTAAACTATCAAAAATTAAATATAAAGAAAATATATTAAAAGCAGCAAGGGAAAAGCAACAAATGACATACAAGGGAATCCCCTTAAGGTTAACAGCTGATCTTTCAGCAGAAACTCTGCAGGCCAGAAGGGAGTGGCAGGACATATTTAAAGGGATGAAGGGGAAAAACCTGCAACCAAGATTACTCTACCCAGTAAGGATCTCATTCAGATTCGACGGAGAAATTAAAACCTTTACAGACAAGCAAAAGCGAAGAGAATTCAGCACCACCAAACCAGCTCTACAACAAATGCTAAAGGAACTTCTCTAGGCAGGAAACACAAGAGAAGAAAAAGACCTACAAAGACAAACCCAAAACAATTAAGAAAATGGTAATAGGAACAAACATGTCGATGATTACCTTCAATGTAAATGGTTGAAATGCTCCAACCAAAAGACACACACTGGCTGAATGGATACAAAAACAAGACTCGTATATATGCTGTCTACAGGAGACCCACTTCAGACTTAGGGAGACATACAGACTGAAAGTGAGGGGATGGAAAAAGATATTCCATGCTAATGCAAATCAAAAGATAGCTAGAGTAGCAATTCTCATATCAGACAAAATAGACTTTAAAATAAAGATTATTGCAAGAGACAAAGAGAACACTACATAATGATCAAGGGATCAATCCAGGAAAAAGATATAACAATTGTAAATATTTATGCACCCAGCATAGGAACACCTCAATACATAAGGCAAATGCTAACAGCCATAAAAGGGGAAATCAACAGTAACACAATAATACTAGGGGACTTTAACACCCTCCTTCGGCAATGGACAGATCATCCAAAATGAAAATAAATAAGGAAACACAAGCTTTAAATGATACATTAAACAAGATGGACTTAATTGATATTTATAGGACATTCCATCCCAAAACAACAGAATACACTTTCTTCTCAAGTGCTCATGGAATATTCTCCGGGATAGATCATATCTTGGGTCACAAATCAAGCCTTGGTAAATTTAAGAAAATTGAAATCGTATCAACTATCCTTTTTGACCACAACGCTATGAGACTAGGTATCAATTACAGGAAAAAATCCGTAAAAACTACAAACACGTGGAGGCTAAACAATACATTACTAAATAACCAAGAGATCACTGAAGGAATCAAAGAGGAAATCAAAAAATACCTAGAAACAAATGACAATGAAAACACGACTACCCAAAACCTGTGGGATGCAGCAAAAGCAGTTCTAAGAGGGAAGTTTATAGCAATAAAATCCTGCCTCAAGAAACAAGAAAAATCTCAAATAAACAATCTAACCTTACACCTAAAGCAATTAGAGAAAGAAGAACAAAAAAAAAACCCAAAGTTAGCCAAAGGAAAGAAATCATAAAGATCAGATCAGAAATAAGTGAAAAAGAAATGAAGGACACGATAGCAAAGATCAATAAAACTAAAAGCTGGTTCTTTGAGAAGATAAAATTGATAAACCCTTAGGCAGAGTCATCAAGAAAAAAAGGGAGAAGACTCAAATCAATAGAATTAGAAATGAAAAAGGAGAAGTAACAACTGACACTGCAGAAATACAAAGGATCATGAGAGATTACTAAAGGCAACTCTATGCCAATAAAATGGACAACCTGGAAGAAATGGACAAATCTTAGAAAAGCACAACCTTCTGAGACTGAGCCAGGAAGAAATAGAAAATATAAACAGACCAATCACAAGCACTGAAATTGAAACTGTGATTAAACATCTTCCAACAAACAAAAGCCCAGGACCAGATGGCTTCACAAGCAAATTCTATCAAACATTTACAGAAGAGCTAACACCTATCCTTCTTAAACTCTTCCAAAATATAGCAGAGGGAGGAACACTCCCAAACTCATTCTACGAGGCCCTGATACCAAAACCAGATGAAGATGTCACAAAAAAAGATTACTACAGGCCAATATCACTGATGAACATAGATACAAAAATCCTCAACAAAATACTAGCAAACAGAATCCAGCAGCACATTAAAAGGATCATACACCATGATCAAGTGGGGTTTATCCCAGAAATACTAGGATTCTTCAATATACGCAAATCAATCAATGTGATACACCGTATTAACAAATTGAAAGAGAAAAACCATATGATCATCTCAATAGATGCAGAAAAAGCTTCGACAAAATTCAACACCCATTTATGATAAAAACCCTGCAGAAAGTAGGCATAGAGGGAGCTTACCTCAACATAATAAAGGCCATATATGACAAACCCACAGCCAACATTGTTCTCAATGGTGAAAAACTGAAATCATTTCCTCTAAGATCAGGAACAAGACAAGGATGTCCACTCTCACCACTATTATTCAACATAGTTTTGGAGGTTTTAGCCACAGCAATCAGAGAAGCAAAAGAAATAAAAGGTATCCAAATCAGAAAAGAAGTAAAGCTGTCACTGTTTGCAGATGACATGATACTATACATAGAGAATCCTAAAGATGCTACCAGAAAACTACTAGAGCTAATCAGTGAATTTGGTAAAGTAGCAGGATACAAAATTAATGCACAGAAATCTCTGGCATTCCTATACACTAATGATGAAAAATCAGAAAGTGAAATCAAGAAAACACTCCCATTTACCATTGCAAGAAAAAGAATAAAGTACCTAGGAATAAACCTACCTAAGGAGGCAAAAGACCTGTATGCAGAAAACTATAATACACTGATGAAAGAATTAAAGATGATACAAATAGATGGAGAGATATACCATGTTCTTGGATTGGAAGAATCAACCTTGTGAAAATGACTATACTACCCAAAGCGATCTACAATGATTCAATGCAATCCCTATCAAACTACCAATGGCATTTTTCACAGAACTAGAACAAAAAATTTCACAATTTGTATGGAAACACAACAGACCCCAAATAGCCAAAGCAATGTTGAGAAAGAAAAACGGAGCTGGAGGAATCAGTCTCCCAGACTTCAGACTATGCTACAAAGCTACAGTAATCAAGACAGTATAGTACTGGCACAAAAACAGAAATGTAGATCAATGGAACAGGATAGAAAGCCCAGAGATAAACCCACGCACGCATGGTCACCTTATTTTTGCTAAGGGGGCAAGAATATACAATGGCGAAAGACAACCTCTTCAATAAGTGGTCCTGGGAAAACTGGACAGCTACATGTAAAAGCATGAAATTAGAGCCCTCCTTAACACCACACACAAAAATAAACTCAAAATGGATTAAAGACCTAAATGTAATGCTGGACACCTTAAAACTCTTGGGGGAAAACATAGGCAGAATACTCTATGACATAAATCACAGCAAGATCCTTTTTGATCCACCTCCTAGAGAAACGGAAATAAAAACGAAAATAAACAAATGGGACCTAATGAAACTTAAAAGCTTTTGCACAGCAAAGGAAACCATAAACAAGACGAAAAGACAGCCCTCAGAATGGGAGAAATTATTTGCAAATGAAGCAACTGACAAGGGATTAATCTCCAAATTATACAAGCAGCTCAATATCAAAAAAACAAACAACCCAATCCAGAAATGGGCAGAAGACCTAAATAGACATTTCTCCAAAGATGGTATACAGATTGCCAACAAACATATGAAAGGATGTTCGATCGACATCACTAATCATTAGAGGAATGCAAATCAAAACTACGATAAGGTATCACCTCACACCAGTCAGAATGGTCATCATCAAAAAATCTACAAACAAGAAATGCTGGAGAAGGTGTGGAGAAAAGGGAACCCTCTTGCACTGTTGGTGGGAATGTAAATTGATACAGCCACTGTGGAGAACAGTATGGAGGTTCATTAAAAAACTACCATATGACCCAGCAATCCCACTACTGGGCATATACCCTGAGAAAGCCGTAATTCAAAAAGAGTCATGTACCACAATGTTCATTGCAGCTCTATTTACAATAGCCAGGACATGGAAGCAACCTAAGTGTCCATCGACAGATGAATGGATAAAGAAGATGTGATACATATATACAATGAAATATTACTTAGCCATAAAAAGAAACAAAATTGAGTTATTTTAGTGAGGTGGATGGACCTAGAGTATGTCATACAGAGTGAAGTAAGTCAGAAACAGAAAAACAAATACTGTATGCTAACACATATATATGGAATCTTAAAAAAAAAAAAAAGTGGTTCTGAAGAACCTAGAGGCAGGACAGGAATAAAGACACAGATGTAGAGAATGGACTTGAGGACACGGGGAGGGGGTGGGGTAAGCCTGGATGAAGTGAGAGAGTGGCATGGATGTATATACACTACAATATGTAAAATAGGTAGCTAGTGGGAAGCATGCACATAGCACAGGGAGATCAGCTCGGTGCTTTGTGTCCACCAAGAGGGGTAGGATAGGGAGAGTGGGAGGGAGACTCAAGAGGGAGGGGATATGGGGATATATGTATACGTACAGCTGATTCACTTTGTTATACAGCAGAAACTAACACACCATTGTGTTATTATACTCCAATAAAGATGTTAAAAAAAAAAACACAACATTGTAAATCAACTGTACTCCAGTAAAATTTTTTTAATTAAAAAGTAAAAATAAAGCACCCATCTGTTTTTCAGATAGGCTGTCACTACTAGTAATTTCTCAAAAAGACACATTTTGGCAGTATGAACCAACTCAGAGTGATACTGTTAACTGAGTTATTTAATCCACTGTTAATAAGTACATGGACGGCTTACTGACTTAAAAGAAGCAATAAAATTTGGAGTTCTGACTGAGAGCCAGATAAAACTTGGAATGGGCACAAATGGAATATACGTTATCTGCAGACACGGTCCAGTTTGTGAAGTATCTCCTGCCCTGTGCTTTTGATGTCCTTCTTTGGTGGCACTATTGGTGACTCCTTAATTAGCCGACATTATATAGCTAACTGTGGTGACCATTCTTGGAAATTCGTGACTCACGAATTATATCTTCAGATTTGGGAAATGTGTCTCTGCACACTGTTTCATAGCTGTACGCTCGCCTGTGTGTATTTTTTAAACTAAATTTCATCTACCTTGAAGTAATGTTGTAAGTACAAACCTATAATTTACTTTTAAGCCCTTCCTTCTAATAAACTTATCTATGTGTATTGCGTCTAATTATAGCTCCGGGCGTAACCATGTGTATTATTCATCTAAATGAGTGAGCTTGTCTGGCAACAAGGGCTGTTGTTGGCAAGGTTTTGCTGTCATCTGGCCTGAATATTCTGTCTGCCTCACTGTCCGCTTCAGGAGAGGGAGATCAGTGGTCAGATGGGGCAGGGAGGCTGCACCCCAGTCCCTTGCACCATGTTTCAGTACTTGGCCATAAACTTGGCTGTGATTTTCTTTTATTTTATTTTACTACATCTAATTTTAAATAAGAGAAATCAAACTGTAGAAATAAAATTGAACTCTCCTTCATTCTCTATGTTCAGATTTCCTCCCCTCACCCCCTCCAATTCTCCCCTGTTCCTTGCACAGCTACCATCTTGAATTTGGGTGTATTTTTCCAGTTCATTTCCTGAAAGACATTGACATAGATTTGTATCCATAAATGATATAAAATGTTGTTTTATTAATATGTTTCTAGTTTCTATAGTAGGATCACAGTGTACCTGTGCTACAACTTGCTGTTGGCATAGTTTATCTTAATATGAAAATGTGATACAGATCTAAGAAGATATCTAAGATATCCTAAGTAAGTTATGAAACCTAGTAATAAAACAAATAACTCCTGAATCCACCACACATCCTGAGAAGTAGAACATCCCCAGAACCATTGAAGCTCCTGTGTGCTACTTCTCCACCCTCTGATTCTACCCAGGAGACTCCTCTCTGGAACTTTTTGTATATGTCCCTCCATAATTTATTTTCTTGTTTGCTTTTAAACTTTGTAGAAATAGTGTCATACCGTATATATTCCTTTTAGACTTGCTTTTTTATCCAATATGCTATTTCTAAGATTAATCAATGTTACTCTATATATTTTCACTGCTGTGTAGTATTCCTTTGGGTGAATGTATCCATTTTTCTGTCAGTGAACATCTGTGTTGTTTCTAATGTTGCTATTACAAATAGTGCATCCATGAACATTCTTGTACATGTCTTCTGGTGCATGGGTAAAAGTTTTTCTGGGGTGTGTACCTAGGAGTGAAATTCCTGTGTTGTAATATAGAACTGTCTATATCCAACTGAACTAGGGAAGTCCATGTCCTCATTCAGAGTGATTGGCACTCTTATCAACAATGGATAGTTCTTGTTTTTCCACATCTTCATCAACACTAGGTTTTGTCAGGCATTTATTTTTGCCTATATATTTTGTGAAATAATATTAAATTGTAATTTTGTTTCCTTTCTCTTATTTTAATGAGATTGAGCATTTTTCATATGATGATGGCCATTCGTGTTTCCTCCTTTTTCCCTTCTAATGGATCGTTAGTCTTTTCCTTATTGATTGATAGGAATTTGTATATTATGGACACTAGAATTTTGTCAGTTTTATATGATCCAAATATCTTTTCTCAGTTTATGGCTTGCCTTGTCACCCTCTTTAGTCAAACTCCAAAACTTTTGATCTTTGCACTTAAGTGTTTAATCCATCTGCAACAGAGTCTTACATATTTATTGAGGTAGAAATCAAATTTCTCTGTTGCCCAAAGACAGAACTGTTTTCTTAGCCCCATCAGTTCTGACATATATCAGATTTTCATATGTGTGTAGAAAAGTTTCAGGAGCTTCTTGGAGCTCCCAAACACATTCTAGAATCAACGTGTCAAGTTTCGTTTTTTAAAAAACTGTTGGACTGTGGATTAGAATTGCATTGGATCAGGGAGAAATTGACATACCCAGGATCCTGGGTCTTCCTACCAATAAACGTGGTGTCTTCATCTATTGATATTTAATTTTCTTGAGTGTATTTCAATATGTTTTATAATTTTCTCCATAAAAATCTTACATATTTTTATGAAATTTATTCATAAGTTTCTTATATTTTTAATACTATTTATAAAAGGTATCTTAAAATAATTTTTTTTTTTTTTTTTTGTACGCGGGCCTCTCACTGCTGTGTCCTCTCCTGTTGCGGAGCACAGACTCCGGTCGCGCAGGCTCAGCAGCCATGGCTCACGGGCCCAGGCGCTCCGCGGCATGTGGGATCCTCCTGGACCGGGGCACGAACCCGTGTCCCCTGCATCAGCAGGCAGACTCTCAACCACTGCGCCACCAGGGAAGCCCTAAAATACATTTTCTAATTTTGCTGGTGTGTTGAATGCAGTTGATTTTGCCTGTTGATCTTACATCCAGCTACTTTGCTAAACTTTTATTAAATTTAATAAATTGTGTATCGATTTGGGGAGGTTTTTTCTGTGTACATAAATACTGCAAATGCCAACAGCTTTATTTCTTCCATCCCAATCCATAAATCTTTTGGGTTTTTTCCTGTGTCCTTTCATACCTTGATGAACATGAGCTCTAATACAGTAATGATTAGAAATGGATATAGTGGGCATCCTTGTCATGTTCCTCAGTTTTTAAAGGGTGTGCTTTAATATTTTACCATTGAATATATAGTTGCTATGAGGTTTTTGGTATATGCTTTTTATCAGGTTAAAGATGTTTCTTACTATTCTAATTTTGCTAGGAGTTTTTATCTTAAATAGCTATCATTTTTAATAAAAAAGCACCTATGGAGTGCTTTTTCTGCACCTCTTAGAGATTATCATTTTCTTCTACTTTAATGTGTTATAAGGTAAATTACAATAATAATTTTCTATTATTAAACTATCCTTGCATTCCCAGAATAATCCGAACTTGGTTAAGATGAATGCTTTTTTGGATTTTGGGTTTTTGGGGGGGTTTTTTGGTGTCACCATACAAAAATGTTCCATAATTATTGACTGTATACTTCATACCTGTGACTCATTTATTTTGTGACTGCAAGTTTGTACCTCTTAATCTCCGTCACCTGTTTCTCTCATCTGCCAACCTCTCCTCCCCTCTGGCAGCCACCCGTTTGTTCTCTGTACCTGAGTCTGTTCTGTTTTCTTACATGTATTCTTTTGTTTTGTTTTTTAGATTCCACATGTAAGTGAAATGATGTGGTATTTATCTTTCTCTGTCTGACTTATTTCACTTAGCATAATACCCTCAAGGTCCATCCATGTTGTCCCAAATGGCAAGATGTCATACTTTTTATGGCTCAGTAATATTCCATTGTGTGTGTATATATGTACCACATCTTCTTCATCCATTCATCTATCGATGGCACTTAGGTTGCTTTTTTTGTATTTTGGCTAGTGTAACTAATGCTGCAGTGAACACTGGGATGCATATATCTTTTCAGTTACTTTTCAAATTACTGTTTTAATTTCTTCAGATAAATACCCAGAAGTGGAATTACTGGATTGTATGGTAGTTCTGTTTTTACTTTTTTGAGGAATCGCCATACTGTTTTCCATAGTGGCTATACCAATTTACATTCTCAGCAACAGCACACAAGGCTTCCCCTTTTGTTCACATCCTTGTCAACACTTGTTAATTGTTGCCTTTTTGATGATAGCCATTCTGACAGGTGTGAGGTGATATCTCATTGTGGTTTTGATTTGCATTTCATGATTAGTGATGTTGAGCGTCTTCTCATGTGCTTGTTGGCCATCTGTATGTCTTCTTTGGAGAAATGTCTATTCAGGTCCACTGCCCATTTTTTAATAGGTTGTATGTTTTCTGATGTTGAGTTGTATGGGTTCTTTGTATACCTTGGGTATTAACCCCTTATTGAGTGTATCATTTACAAATATCTTCTCCCATTCAGTAGGCTGCCTTTTCATTTTGATGATAGTTTCCTTCACTGTGCAAAGGCTTTTTAGTTCGATGTAGTCCCATTTGTTCATTTTTGCTTTTGTTTCCCTAGCCTGAGGAGACATATACAAAAAAATATTGCTAAGATGTCAATCTTAGATGTCAAAGAGTGTACTGCCTTTGTTTTCTTCTAGGATTTTTATGGGTTTAGATCTTACATTTAAGTCTTTAATCCACTGTGAGTTTAATCATGTATATGGTGTGAGAAAGTAGTCCAGTTTGATTGTTTTGCATGTAGCTGTCCAGTTTTCCCAGCACCATTTATTGAAGAGGCTGTCTTTTCCCTATTGTATATTTTTCCTCCTTTGTCACAGATAAGATGCATGCTTTTTTGATATACGGCTCAACAATGAATTTTTCTGTGGATATGAACTAATTTCAAAATAAGAAAGAAGAGAAATCTTTGTTGGCAATAAAATCTTCTCAAGCACTTTAACAGGGTTTCCCACTTTGCTACAGGGTGTGAGGGGAGTTTCTGGCTGTTAGATGTACATATTAGCTTGATGGGGCAAGAGGAACACTGGAGCTAAACTATAATCTCACTTTGCCTTCTGTTACCCTGGGAGAATTAACACAGTTAAGTTGACTTGTGTGGGCCTTATTTTCCTCAGTGAGTTTCTCTGCAACTGGGGGACGTAGGTTTGCTGCTAGTAGCCATGTGGCTTCCCTTGCTTCACTGTTAACCCAGCATCATCATCCAATAAACATTTACTTACTAGGCACTGAGGACAAGGCAAAATCTGTTCCTCAGAGAGCTTCCAGGGAGGGATGGGAAAAGCAAACAGTTACACAACACAGGTATAAGACAAAAGGATGCATCTTATCTTCTATAGACCACACTAGTTGGAGGGTGTGGACGTTGGCCAGGAATCTTTGGGTAGAGAGAGAAAAGAAGATTCAGATGGGAGTGATACTTGAGCTGAGTCTTATCAATGATGAACATCTACTGATCTCCATGAACCTCTTTTGTGTTCTTAGTTAACAAAGGATTAGAGTATTTTTTTTTCTCTAGTGTCCCTTGTAGCTTTGAAAATTTATCTTTTTGACACTATATCACCCTTTTCAGGATCTCAGAAATAATTTTATGCTTTATCAAACATTTGTGCTCCTGCCTCTGGTCTACGGTCCTTGGAATCTTTAGTTTCATAAGTTTAGGGTTATGAATGGCAAAACAGAATCTTCTTGGTTCTGTTTTATTTAGTAATACCAACATATTCCATTTATAGAATACTGATGATGTTGACAAGTGACTCCTTATGTAGAATTAATCTATTAACTTCGGTGTGTTTTTATGGAATGGCTCAATTTATTGTTACCGTAAATAGATATTTTTTAAATTCCAAGCTTTATATGATCTCTAAGCACATTTTATTTGTATGTCTTATTTCAGTGCTGGACCCAAAGGAGACAACATTTATGAATGGAGGTCAACTATATTGGGACCCCCAGGATCTGTCTATGAAGGAGGGGTGTTCTTTCTTGACATTACCTTTTCACCAGACTATCCGTTTAAACCCCCCAAGGTCAGTATGAAGTATTCATCCGTTTCTAGCAATGTGTTTTGTTGCATATATATATATATATATATATATATATATATATATATATATACACGTGTGTGTGTGTGTGTGTATACATATATATATATATACATATATATATATATATATATATATATATATATATATATATACATATTCTTCAGTGTACATACCTAGGAATTCATGTCTGTTCTCTTAGCATAGGCAACTTCCCAGGGCTGACTGTATGTAAATGGAAGCAGAATGTGAAAAATTGTTTATTCCCTCACCCCAGCCCTTTACACATACTTCGTTGCTTTTTTTCATCCTTCCTCATGTCGCCTTTCTATGGTACATGTTTGAGTGTAGCATAAGACAGCATGTTATGGGTGGAAGTAGGGGCAGAGGGTGGGCTGGTGCCAGCCCTAGAGCCAGGGGAACCAGACCTGACCTGGGGGTGAGGGAGCCCACCACGGCCAGGCTTCCGGCTCCAGCTGCGAGCTTTGAGTTTGATGCCTCCAGGGCTCAGCTGCCCATGTGAATTCCACACGCACTGGAGTGGAGAGTGTGACCCACAGAGACTGAGAAATCATGTCAGGAAAATGCAGTAAAGAAGAATTTATAATAGTCCATTAATAAAAATGATGGATTAATGAAAAGCCACACATAAATGACTGAAGAAAGTATAAGAGCAGTGTCATCAGAACATGGGCGAATTTTCACTTAAGACAAGATTATATCCTTTAAGAATTCTTCACATAACTTTCTACTGCCTGTAAGTTGGTCATTTGATGACTTTAAATTCATTCTTTTTTTTAATTTTTAATTTATATTGGAGCATTTTTGATTAACAATGTTGTGTTAGTTTCAGGTGTACAGCAGAGTGATTCAATTATACATATGCCTGTATCTATTCTTCTTCAAATTCTTTTCCCATTTCGGTTATTAGAGAATATTGAGCAGAGTTCCCTGTGCTCTACAGTAGGTCCTTGTTGGTTATCTGTTCTAAATATAGCAGTCATTCTCCACTTTGGAAAGGAAAAGACCCAGAGGGCATTGACTCTGTCTGTTGGCCACCAAGCAGAATTCTTATTTCATCTGGCTTGACTTCTCAACGTAGAGGGAAGTAAAACCTATTTGAGTTGTCGGTTGGAGTGCACAATTTAAAAAGCAAGACTCAGACTAGACCTTCACCTTCCTGTGATCCCCCTCCCTGGCTCCTACCTCCCCTCTTTTATTTTCCTCTCTCTTCCTTTCTTCCTTCCTTTCCATTGAGGTTTGGATCTTGTTTTGGTATCAAAGCAAAAAGTAATAACTACTGGGCTTCCCTGGTGGCGCAGTGGTTGAGAGTCCGCCTGCCGATGCAGGGGACACGGGTTCGTGCCCCGGTCTGGGAAGATCCCACATACCGCGGAGCGGCTGGGCCCGTGAGCCGTGGCCACTGAGCCTGCGCGTCCGGAGCCTGCGCTCCGCAACGGGAGAGGCCACAGCGGTGAGAGGCCCGTGTACCACAAAAAAAAAAAAAAAAAAAGTAATAACTATCATTTTACCAAATAGGAAACCCATGCACAGAGAAACTAAGTAACTAACCAGCATAATCCGAATGATATCAGCATTGAACCCAGGAAGTCTGGCTCCAAAGCCTATGTTCCTTACTACATTACACAGTACATTTTATCCAAGATGACAGAGCTGGTGGCACTGGGACCCCCCCAGGGCTGTATTTGGTCAGTTTTTAGTGATGAAGCCCCAGTATAACTAATCTTTATTTTCTCCTTTTACTGGGTGGGAACCTTACGTCTTCCCTTCTACTTTGGACCAGCCCATAAGTCATCTGGTTTTACCTGTTGCACTGCCGGTGACGTGAGGACCTTTCTCTGCAGCCCCATCAGTTACGGAAGCACAGGTGGTGAGAAGGAGGGAAAACTCAGGTCAGGCAGTTGTGCTGCTTATAAGCCTGGTATGGTCTGTTCTATGGAACATACATCTCACAAAATGCGTGGGCTTCTCCAGCTTCTGCATGACAGAAAGGTGTAGATTAAACAAACCCAGGAGGGAAAACGGATTCATAGATTAGATAAAATAATTCCGTTTCTGAAAAGGCCTCCTTGATGGACTCTAAGGATCGGCCAAAACTAGCAAGGTGGAATGTAAACGGCTCAAGGTATATTATTTCATTGAAAATTCAGAAAGAAATCATGATACAAGATAGGAAAGAGAGACTTGCTTTATTTTCATATAAATAAAATGTGTGGCCTTCTGAGTACAATTCTGTGGGAACTTGAAGTTCTTGAAGCCTTAAGGAGATATTTTTAGGAGCACAATCTCTGGAACTCTGAGCCCATCGGATGGTATCAGGAGTGCCTCACTGCCTTCTGAGCTCTTCATTTTCAGAAGGACAAACAGGAATAAGCTGGGGAGGGAAAGAACTATTAGCATTCTTGAGTTTCTTCACTGGAGTGGGCGTCCGCTGTGTGAACCCATCTCTCCTCCAAAACACCCTAGTAAGGCTGGGATGTTCCCTTTCACAGAGAAGGGGACTTAGATGAGGTTTGGAGAGGTTTTCTAATAATATACAGCCAGGAATCTACTGAACTTGGCCTCCAGGGACCATGTACTTCCCACTGAATTATACATAGTTAGCCTGGAGATGTTTACTAGGAAAAATAGGACCTAGGAGGAACGTGATAGCTGTTCTCTGATGTTTCAGAAACTGTGTGGGGTTAGACTTGCTCCTGGATGGCTGGATGGGACAAAAATAGAAGCAGAAGGGGGTCAGTTACAGGGAAGCAGATTTCGATCCCACGTGAGGAAAATCTGACCCATCCCCGGACAGTCTGCGTTTGAATAGCTTTGCCTCTGAGACCAGGCTTCCCTTTCCTGGGAGTGTTCAAAGAAAAAAGCTGAATTAGAACCTCTCAAGAGTACTGCCAGAAAAAAAACTAAATCCCTCCAGTGGATAAATTTGATTAGACAATCTATTAGGACAAAGAAAAATCAAACTTTGGTACTTAAATTATCATTTAATGCACATTTATTAGAAACCCATGGGAAGTTTTCAAAGCAAATTATCACCACCTAATTTATCAGTTTTGGAAATCGGATTTTGTAAACAGAGGTGTTACTCTAAAGGGGAAGGTTTGCGAGTGTCTTGAAAGCTGTTCACTAAGACAAAGACTTACTAATAATTTGGAAGTACCACGCCCATCCTTTCTGGTCTCCTGTTTCTCTAAATAGTCCATATTTGTGATTAAGTTTTGTTTGTTTCTCTATTTCCTTCATCCTTTGCTCTTCTTCCAATAACCTTAGGCACACACTTTGATTCATGCAGCATTTTCCGGTGCTCTGAAGAATGAACCAGGGTAGCTGTAGGTGTCAGAGAGAATCGTTGATGAGAGCAGAGGTTCACAAATCAACCTGATTGGCCACTAATCATTATCAGATATCTACCATAAAATGAGTCTGTTGTGCCATTGAATCCACGAGATCCCTTTTCCCAAACTCTCAGACTGGGAATCCTTACTGAGAACTTTTAACTACTGTCGTGCTCAAATCTGTCACTTAGAGGGCAGTGGAGTGGCTTGGATGCCTCTACTTGCCACAGGGACTTTTTGAGTATCCCACACTCCAGCACCTAATTTTTCACACTTTCAGAGGAACCATTCCAATAATTCCTTCCAGAACTCACCTAACTTCTAACAAGGCAAGCAAAACACATTTTTCACGCAGTATGTAATGTTCATTACACTTAGTATACTAGTTTTAAATCAGTCAGGTACTAGTTGTACTTTCAAATGCTGTATCTCAGTACGATTTTTAGTCCGCTGATTTTTTTTCTCTAATCAATATGTTTATTGCCTCTTTTACCAAATGCACGGCATGTCTGTTGGTATGATACTGGTAGTTGTCTCTGATGCCAAGTCTTTAGTTGAATACTTAACCACCAGTGATGTCATTTCTCTGAGAAAATATCTGTTTAGTGAAACTTTATCCAGGAATAATATATACATGGCCAGAAAGAAAAGCATAATACTCCCAAAACATTGTCTGTGGAGCCTTTAACCATACTCAAATATTTAAAGTATTTTTGATCAAAAAAAAAAGAAAGAAAAGCATAATAAATCACTGGTATGTCCCAAAGTCTTTTAATACTGTATTTCTTTTTCGGTGTAGACACACATTTTAATGTTATAATTCAGATGTCTATTTATTTGTAAAGTAGGAGTTGTTTTATATCTTATTGGGTATTACATTTGCACACTTATATCATAGATAATTACTCCTGTGCTCAAAACCAGCACTTTTTAAATAGTCTAATGTGTAAATATTTTCATGTGTACTTGAAAAATTCAGAAGCAAAATAATGGCATATGTTTTATTCCTATAGTATTTTTTTTCCTGCTAAAAACACTTTGAAAAGATTGTGACACACTGTGTCTGTTATTTCGTATCTTAGAGATTCTGATGACATACATCCTAAGGATAAGGGGTCTTGTTAGGTAACAGGTCAGAGCTGTGTTTTTGTGGTAGAAATACACAGACATAGCCTATTCATAATTGGCTTTTTCTGTCTCCCTGTGGATCTGGGTATTTTCTAAAATAAATAAATAAGTGGGCCTTCTACGTAGATCTAAGAGTGGGTCGGTAGAAGGATCAAACGTGCTTGTTGTTTATTTTTAGTATCTCGGGCCACCTACACCCCAGTGAGATGCACTATATTGATGCTCATACCTGTTACTGGAAAGCATTGTTTTCGTGGTAATGGCAGGACAGTATCTGCCAGTAGGTATTTTCCAAAAAGGAATGATAAAATTTGTGCCTAGGATGTTTTAAAAAATAAACAGAAAAACGACAGGCATACATATTTGTTTGAGAAAAAAAGCGCGTTAGTATTAGCAGTCTCTAAAAGCCTTTTAATAGAGCGCGTTCCTCCATTACAAATTGCATCAAATACATTTAAAAATAAATCTTAACTTAAGAGATCATTTCAGAGTGTATTGTATGTTTTATGGTTTGGTTTTGTTTTTTTATGAAATTAACTGTGGTTTGCTTACTAATGAAAAGTCAGTTAATAGGAGAGGTATTAATTGCTTTCACAGAATGAAATAGATAATTTAGGTCCGTTAGATTTTCAAAATTTTCATTTTCTTAAATTGGTAAGTCGAGGCTAATTGTGAATAAAGTAGCTAACTAGTTATACAAGAAGCAACGATACCCAGCATTTGAAAGCCAGAGAGAGATCTGAAATTAAAGTTCATCAGGGATTTCCATAATTTTATTCTAACTAGGTTATTATTATTCACTTGCTTCTGTTGTTGTTGCTGCTTCTGCCGCTGCTCAAAGAAGAAAGCTGACAGTGTCCCCCAGCATTTTCAGAGACAGCAGTGGTTTACATGTGTAACCACATGTGCTCATTCACTCTGGTCTTAGAGAGAGAGCACACAGTTGTCATGGAGCGACACGAATTCACTTGTTTCTAATCTGCGTTCATACATTCATATAAAGCCTGACCATGGATCAGGTGCTTTCACACGGATTGGCTCGCCTGTTTGACATGTCCAGTGGAAC
This sequence comes from Delphinapterus leucas, assembly GCF_059928025.1. Classification (NCBI taxonomy): domain Eukaryota; kingdom Metazoa; phylum Chordata; class Mammalia; order Artiodactyla; family Monodontidae; genus Delphinapterus; species Delphinapterus leucas. The sequence continues at coordinate 147,007,095 of NC_143132.1, forward strand.
ACCCAGCGATCAGGTCCCAAACCAGACTGTTGATGACACAACCCACCCGCCTCCTGCCAATCCAGGTCCTCCAGTGCCCCCACCTCAACGTATGGGAACTCCATTTCTCTAGTTGCTAAAGCTTAAAACCTTGACTCTTCTCACACAGCCTAGCCAGATCCCATCTCACCAGCTCAAAATAAATATTCAGCGTAAACCCAGATCTAACCATTTAGTAATACTCTTTCTAGTAGTAACACTCTGGCCCCGGCCTCCATCAGCTGTTTCCCTCCCCTGGATTACTGCGGAGTCTCCTATGCGATCTCGCTGCTTCTGCCTTATCCCTCCTGCAGTGTATACCCCTGCATCAGAGGATCCATTTAGAGTGTGAATCAGAGTACGTCCATTCTTGGCTTAAAACCCCTCCATGATTCTCACCTCACTAAGTAAAAACACGCAAGACCTTACAGAATCATGCTGAAATCGCCAGCTGTCACTCTTGGTTCCAATACTCTAAGCAGGCTCCTTCCATGGAGCCTTGACATTTGCTCTTCCTTCTGCCTGCATTGTCTTCCCCCAGAAACTCACGTGGCACACTCCCTGCCTCCCTGCAGGTATCTGCTCAGTGTCACCTTCCAGGGAAGGTCTCATGTGACAACCCCCAGCTCGCCCTACCCCACCTGTAAACGTGGCTTTTCTCCATAGCACTTCTCCCTCCTGGCATCCTGTGTTTCTCTGTTTATGAGTTGGTGATGCTTCCCTTTCTCTAGTTAGCATGTAAGCTCCACGAGCACAGGCACTTGTCTATGTTTATGTCACTTCTGAATTCCCAGCACCTAGAACAATGCCTGGCGATCCAGTAGGCCTACAATAAAAAATGTGTTGAATTAATTTAATCCATACAACTTTGCCGTGGAGATAGCATTTACCCTCCCACACACACTTCATAGATCAGAAAACTGAGGCCCGTGGAGGTCACGTGGCACACAGGTCACATAAGAAGTAGGTAGCAGAACTGGAGTTCAAACCCAGTTCTCAACTGAACCTTTCATTCCCCAGGTATAGAGAAAATTTAAATTACTTAAATCCTGGAGGAAGGCACACCTGTTCTTGGATTTTACACTCTGGTATAAATTCACTATATTAGGTCATTCTCTAAAACAGGTTTTTGGGAGGGAGATGAAAGAGGTGATCCAGGGAGGGAAGAACGCTACGAAGAGATTCTGAGTCCCTTGCAGTTTTGCCAAAGGCACCTGGGGCTCTTCACCAATGAGTTCCTAATTAGCAGACTCTGCAGTATTAAATCTGTGTGGAACAGTAAATACTGATTTCTGGATTTTGCTAGCCCTAAGCAAAAGGAGAAGTCATTTCCTAGGTATAAAAGGAACATACCTCAACATACTAAAGGCCGTATACAACAGACCCACAGCTAACATTATACTCATTGGAGAGAAGAAATTGAAAGCGTTTCCTCTAAAATCATGAACAAGGCAAGGATGCCCACTCTCACCGCTCCTATTCAATATAGTCCAAGAAGTTCTAGCCAGAGCAGTTAGGCAACACAAAGGAATAAAAGGCATCCAGATAAGAATGGAAGAAGTAAAATTGTTATTATTTGCCGACGATGTGATCCAGTATAGAGAAAATCCCAGAGAATTAGTCAAAAAATTGTTGCAGTTAATCAATGATTTCCATAAAGTGACAGGATGCAAAATCAACATACAGATATCAATTGCATTCCTTTACACTAATGATGAAGCATCTGAAAAAGAAATAAAGAAAACCATCCCATTCACAATAGCATCAAAAACAATGAAATACTTAGGAATGAATTTATCCAAGGAAGTGAAAGACCAGTACAATGAAAATTATAAAATTTTGCTGAAAGAAACTGAAGACACAGACAAATGGAAAGACATCTCATGTTCATGGATCAGAAGAATTAATATTGATAAATGGCCATGCTACCCAAAGCCATCTACAGATTCAATGCAGCCCCCACCAAAATGTCAAAGGCATTCTTCAGAAAGAGAAGAAACAATCCTAAAATTTGGGCAGAACCATGAAAGATCCTGAATAGCCAAGAAAGAATAAAACTGGAGATACCGTGCTCCTGGATTTCAAACTATACTACAAACCCATAGTAATAAAAACAGTACTGGTACAAAAATAAGCACATCTACCAGTGGAAGAGAATAGACATCCCAGAACCATATGGTCAACTAATATTTAAACAAGGGATCCAAGAATGCTCAATGGGGAAAGGATAGCCTCTTCAACTAATGGTGCTGGGAAAACTAGAAACACACACAGAACGATGAAATTAGACCCCCGTCTCACACCACTCAGAAAAATCAACTCAAAATGGATCAAAGACTTCAACATAAGACCTGATACCCTAAAACTTGTAGAAGAAAACATAGGGAAGAAGCTCATCCTTATTGGTCTTGGCAGTAATTTGGGAGGCACAACACCAAAAGCACAAACAACAAAAATCAACAGATGGGGCCACATCAAACCCACAAGCTTCAGCACAGCAAAACAGACAAGTAACAAAATGAAAAGACAACCTACCAAATGAAAGAATATTTCTGCAAAGCACATATTGGTAAGAGGTTAATGTCCAAAATATATAAAGAACTGTCAATTCAATAACAACAACAACAAAAACTGATTGACAAATGGGCCGAAGAACTAAATAGACATTTCTCCAAAGAAGATACACAGATGGCCAACAGGCATGTGAAAAGATGCTCAACATCACCCATCGTCAGGGAGATGCAAGTCAAAACCACAGTGAACTATCACCTCACACCTGTCAGAAAGGATGTAATCAAAAAAGACAAGAGACAACAGGTGCTGGTGAGGATGTGGTGAAAAGGGGTCCCTATCTGGTGGGAATGCAGATAGGACCACCCACTATGGAGGTTCCTCAAAAAATTTAAAAATGGATTTATTTACCATATAATCCAGCAATTCCATTTCTAAGTATACACCCAAAAGAAGTGAAAACAGGAATTCAACGCGATATATGCACCCTCATTTTTATCACAGCTTTATTGACAATAGCCAGGATACAGAAACAACCCAAATGCCCATCAATGGATGAATGGATAAAAAAGATGTGATACATATACACAACCGAATATTATTCATCTGTGAGAGAAGAAAATATCCTCCCATTTGTGACAACATGGGTGGACCTTGAGAACATTATGCTAAATGAGATAGAGAAAGACAAGTACTGAACGATAGCACGTATATGTGGAATCTAAAAAAAAATTAAACGTGTGAAAAACAGCAAAACGGTGGTTACCAGAGAGGATGGGGCCGGGCGGCGTGGTAAGAGTAATGGTGTTTAAAGGTACAAACTTGTAATGAGTAGTAAATAAGCCATAGAGATGCACAGTATAATGAATATAGACCAAATATTGTATTATAATTATACAATCGATAAATATACCTACATCGGCAATCATGTTACAGTATACAAATTTATCAAAGTAACACACTTTACACCTTAAACTTATACAGTGTTGCGTGTCAGATTTATTCAAATAGGTAGGGAGATCTAGAGAGAGAGAGAGAGAGAGAGATGGATAGATGGATATATACATACATAAATGGATGGATGGATAGATAGATAGATAGATGATGGATGGATAGATGGATGGATAAAGTAACTACTTTTCTATGTGGAGACCCTGACCCTGGCCTGGCTGGTCTTCAGCGTTGCTCAGTTGAGCTGGCAGGAAACTGGGCTCTGCTCTGGCTCTGGAACTCCTCCAGGGACCTGCCAGGGACCAACTTCCTCTTCCTCTGCTACCAAATTACCCATTCCCTGGAGGGACTCCTTTACTCCTTCCCTTCTCCCTCATCTCTATCCTCAGCCTTTTCACAACGGTGTCGCCACAGGCCTGAGCATCCTCAGGACTGTTAGCACTGAGCACTGCCTTTTGGTCTCGTGGCCCGTCTGGTACCACTGCCACTGCCCGACACACATGCCAGCTGTCGTGTGTGCCCTGCTCTGGGCCCCGTCCCTGCCGAATGTTCTGGGGGGAACTGCTGGGGCTTCCTGTGTCGGGGTTCTGACCAGGTTTGGTGTCCGGTGCGTGATTTCGTCACTGCCACGTGGCTGATTGTTGTACTGGTGGTTCTCTCCAGGTCCGGCCTGGCCCTGCTGTCGGGGTCCTCTGTAGCCCCCAGCAGATGCGGTGACCGGGCTCCACGTGGTCATTCCACTCACAAGGCTGATCTTCCTTCTCTTCCGCCTGCCCTTTGGCTGTGCCGGATTCCGAATGATTCCAATCTGTTCTTGTATTATCTCAGAAGGACCAGATGATCCTGTCTCTTAACAGCAGCACCAACCCCATCATTGACTTTTTCTTTGGCTCCTTTAGGCACCCGAGGCATCAGAGACTCTCGGGTTGGTTCTCCAGGGGACTTTGGAGGACTTAACTGGGGTGGGGAACAGTGGAGGAAGCCTTCCTCAGGAAACCGTGGAGATTTCAGGAAACAGGTTCGTGCAGTGATTCTGTATCAAGCAGGGTTCAGTCAGAGCAGTGGTACAGCTGGTTCTCCACATCCACGGAAATGCTCCAGGATCTGCAGTCAGTTGAATCCACAGATGCAGAGCCCAGGGATGGGGAGGGCCAACTAGGAGGGGCTCGAGCATCCTCGGATTGTCATGTACTCCGGGAGTTACTGGAACCCATGCCCTGTGGCTACCGAGGGAAGACTGTTTACTCATAAGAGAGTCTACGTACAATTGCGTAAGGAGATATATATGTATCTGTAGGACCCCACACAGCGGTGGGTTCTGGTTAAATTGTCTCTGGGAGGCTGCTGTCTGATGCTAGAGCTTGAAGTCTGCAGGGCAAGCTAGAACCCAGGAACATGAGCTAAAACCCACGAGAACCGTCGGGAACTCATGTCAGTCTCTCATCGCCTGCGGTTGTGATGATACAGGAGCTCTGCAGAAGAAGGTGGCTCCCGGCGCCATCGAGGTAAATAAATACGCCCCCAGGCCAGGGGTCGGAGGAGCTGAAGGCGTGTCCCGGGGAGGGTGGAGCCCTACGCCAGTGAGATGAGCCTACAGAGAAGCAGCAACACCTGTGAGCACCCTGATGCCCCGGCACCAGCCTTCCACACATGGAAACCATCTCTCTGCTCCCTTCTTTCCAACCACCAACTCTTGCGCACAATGCCTCTTGGTGCCCACCTAACCAGACACATGTATGGAAGGGAATTCTGCGCGGCGCAGTTCAGCCTAACCAGGTTGGCACTTTTCGGACTCATCACCGTTTACCATTGTCAACTCGGCACCCATAAACACCTCATTAAACCCCACTTAAGCCAAACAAGATAATAAAGCAAAGTCAAGCTTCTCCCTAACCCTGACACCTACACCACATACACCTGAAACATAGCATTCATTTTCCTAAAAGGGGACACATCTTTTCATGTGCTATACACCATTTATATATCTTTTTTGAAATGTCTGTTCAAGCTCGCTATCCATTTTTATTGTTGTTTGTCTCTTTACATTGATTTGTTGGCACTCTTTATATATTTTAAATAAAAATCCTTTGTCAGATTTATGTAGTTCAAATATTCTTCCCCAGTCTGGGACTTGCCTCTTCATTTTTGAAATATCTTTTTGTGGGCAGAGGTTTTTGTTTTTTATGTACTCTATCAAATTTTTTATTTTATGGTTAGTGCTTTATGCATTCTGAGAAACCTTTGACTACTCCCAAGGAAGCAAAGATAGTCTCCAATATTTTTTCTTTTTTTTGCTTTTTCTTTTCAATTTAAAGGCCTGCCTTTTATACTGACATTACAGCTTTTTGCCATTTTATTGTTAAAATGTCCTTTCTTTTATGAAATTACAGTCCTTGTAGATGGTAGATCCCCCTTCCACTCATCTGTTTATTTTCCAATTTTTTTTACAGTATCATAATTTTTGCTTTTACATTTAAATGTAAGAGCCATTTCAAATAAATTTGTGTGCAAAATTTGAGGTAGGGGTCAAGGTTCCTTTTGTCCCATACAGTTATCTGGTTGTTCCAGCCCTGCTTGTTGAAAAGACATTCTTTCCCCCCATCACCCCCATTGAATTATTTATCGCCTCTGTCAAAAACTAGCCTTTATAAGTATGGGACTGTTTCTGGACGTTCTGATCTGTTCTCTTAGTCTATTCCAGAAATCAGCAAACTATAGCCTATGGGCCAAAGCCAGCTCACTGCCTGCTTTGGTAAATAAAGCTTCACTGGAACATAGCCATGCCTGTTCGTTTACATGTTGTCTGGGGCTGCTTTCCTGCTCCAGCACCGGGGTTGAGGAGTTGTAAACGAGACTATATGGCCTCAAAGACTAAAATATTTATTATCTAGCCCTTTATAAAGCAAGTTGGCTGATCTCTAGTCTATGCTTAAACCAACATCCACCGTTCTGATGACTGTCGCTTTGCACTAAGTCTTCAAATCAGGTAGCATATGTCCTCTAACTTTGTTTTTATTTTTCAGGATGATTTTAGCTACCCACGTCTTTTGCATTTGCCTAGAAATTTTGGAATAAACTTCTCAATTGCCGCAAAAAATCCTGATGGGATTTTGTTGAATCTATTAATTAATTGGGGGATAATTGACATATTAGAATAGTCTTTGAATTGAAAAAGTAAAAGAAATCATTTCACATTTCACAGGCCGATTTCATACTTAGTGCCGAAACAGCCTTGTATCCTCAGTATCATGACTGGGCTATTACTTACATTTCATGAGTCAGTAATTTGTCTTTTTAGTTCGTTCTCCTTTTTCATAAACCTTTTAAAAATGCTGTGCTATACTTTAATGTTGTGAGAAATTTCAGAATCAATGTGGTGAATAAAAATAGAGCAAAACAGTGGTCATTGTCTTTCTGCTTTTAAAACAAGGTACATTGTATCCATCTGTGTGCCCAGCAGCTGCCCCAGCTACCACCAATGTAAGAGTTACTGGAAGTAGGATTGGATTTTGTTTGTTTTGAGGGCAAGGAATACTAACTTTATTTGTTCTAAACCAAATATGCCCATAAGCTAATAGGAAATCAGCCATTAGGCTGACAGGAAGTTCAATGTAGTCCCATTTGGGGTGGATTCCTTTCTCCCTAGCTTTCCAGAATCCGATGCAGTTACAAACTTTGGAGAAAGACTTTTGGTTTTTCACTGTCTCCTCTGAAATGCTTATTGCCCAAGCCAACTTAATCTCTTCAGATTGGATCAACTCAACCACCGACACCTTTGCCCAACTCTGATGGAGGTGGTGTGTGATCAGCCCCTCTGATATCTACCATCCTCCCCTATCAGAGCCTGGCCGTAGATGTGGGGGCTTCGAACAAGGGTTCTGCTATGTCCCTCCACGCTCTGGAATTCCTTCTCTGTGGAGTGTGCCCTTCTTCCAGATGGGAGTCGGTGTTTGTGGATATTACTGTCAGCATATCTAGGAGAAGTGGGCAGGTCTACATCTCTTCACAAAGGTTGTTCTTCTACAGGGAGGTTAAATGAACAAAGGAAACTGGAGTGAGACTTTCGGATGTTCGGAAAACAAGGAGTTCTCTTGCCGTCACAGCCAGGGAAAGATGGCAACTCGTTTATCAGAGAGATTTTTCCAAAGAAAAATTCACAGATCTAGACAAGTGACACCCTCTCCTCATGGGTTTTCTGAAAAGAAAAGGGTGGAGCCGCTTCAGGATGAAGTTTTCAGGATCCCAAACATCAAAGGATAGGGACCCACTAGTCCCAGAAAACAGCACTGGGAACTCTGAAACACCATGACCCATGGAAAGTTCAAGGACAGAAGGATGATGTTGAAGGAATAGTGTGGTGAAGAGGGATGCCTTCTGCGTGACTGCACCAGAAGCAACTTCGAATTGGACATTTTTCCAACCTTGTAGGAAAGAGCCCCTGATAGGACCAGATCAAGACATGGAACAGACACCCTGGGTTGATGAAATGTCTGTCAATTTTTAAACAAATCACATCCACTTGAGAAATGGGATGGGGAAATGGTATTCTACGTGTAAGAAAAAAATTGTAATATTCTCTACTTTATGTAAATGTGTTACTTTTGTTTGGATCGCTATAGTATGTTATTTTGTTCAAGTTTGGGTAGAGTGGGGAGGTCTGAGTTAATTTTTAGGACTTCCAGCCAAATATCACCCCATTATAGCAAATGATCACGTTTCCTTGATTTTTTTTTTTTTTTTCCTTAGAGTTGAAACCGGATCTCTTGATGAGATAGCAGCCACTCAGAGATTTGCTCAAGCAGGTCCAAGGAAAATTAGGGAGAAAAGATTGTTCTCAGTTCCCAGTTGGTCAAGATCAAAAAGTCAGTATGTAATTATGACTTGTCACTGAGTTAGGGGAAAGATATGGTCAGCTGGCCCTTGGAGGTGTTATGCAGGTCTCACCCTGCAGAGCATAAGAAGAAACAAAGTCAGAAGTTAAAGCTTGTAAGTGAAATAGATTGAGAATCAGACAGTGACAGTGATTTATTCATACGGGTGTAGCTATTCTAAGCAATCAGATACATTCTTCTGATGGTATCAGTATATCGGGAGAAACTTGCCAAAGATTCTTAGAAGTTGGTTGCTTTTTAAAACGTCTACTTTAAGACTAATTTATAAAGCAGAGATTCATTGAGCCCTTACTACTTTCCAGGCCCTCCATATATAGACATGAGTAAGAGGCACCCCAGGAAGCACGGAGACAAGGAAGGAGAACAGTTAGGGGCTTTGTTTCCAATTCTGTTGACATTATGATGGTCGTGGAGCATGGGGTACTGGACATCATACTGTATTTTATACTAATGTTATACTGTACTTTTGCATTCATTATCCCACTTGGTCCTCTCACTTTGAGAGGCAGGTTTCATTATCACAGGAAGCTAAAATTTAGATTAAATTATGTGATCAGGATCACATAGCTAGTAAGTGCCAGGGCCGGGATTCAAACTCCTGGCTTCCTGATTTCCAGTCCAACACTTTTCACACCTAAAGTAGCTGAGCCGTGCTGAGCTGTGATCTTGCTAAACACACAGTAATTCAGTTTATTGACAACAGCCATACTTTCCATCACCCCATTGCATTCTTTTATGTAGTTAATGGAGAACATCCTTTTTGCCTTTCTTTCTGTGGAGAATTAGGTTAGATATGGGGTTTTGTTTTGGCATGTGCCAAGTTATAAACCTGTATACGTACTGTATATTTATGTTTCCTGTCTACTTGGCTACCAACTTATTTTAAATTCTGTCCCTATAGATTATATAAAACAATAGTTTCTACAACAGGGTAATAATACATAAAGAAATGTGTTTATTTCAGATTATTTCCAGTTATTTTCTTCATTTCCACACTTTTTCTTATCTTCCTTCTTTCTCAATTTAAAACGTCACCTCTTCTTTAGTGGTTTGTCTTTAACCAGACTATTTCATTTTTTAAAAACAGTGTTAAATAGGTGATACGCATATACACAGTAAAACGTTCAAACAGCACAAAAAGTGTGCAGTAAAACTGTCTTCCTCCACATTGCCTGGCATTCATTCCCCTCCCAAAGACATCATTTTTTTTCTGCATTTGCTTTTGTTCATTTACCTTCAAGATTCTCCCCTATTCATATATGTAGATCAGCTCCATTATAATGATATGTTATTTCATTGAAGGAATGTTCATAGTCTACATAACAGGTTCCCCACAATGGGCATATAGGTTATTTCCACTGTTTTCCCATCACAAATAAGGCTTCACAGACTGTCTGTGTACTTGCTGTCTTTCTTGTGTAAATATAGCTGTAGGACAAATTCCTAGAATTTCTAGATTGCTAGAACAAAGGATGTATGCATGTTCAATTGTAATAGATATTATCCTTCTTGCTCTCCAAAGAAGTTGTACCAAGGTTCTACTCCCAACTTAGGTGCGTCTCCCTTTTCCCTACATCCTTGCCCAGGCAATGTGGCACCACCAAATATTTGACCTTGACCAATCTAATAGATAAGGAAGAATGTTTAATTATAATTGCATTGCTCTTATTATGAATAATACCCTTTCATGTGTCTGAAGGGGTTGTCCTTTTTCTTATTAAATAAGAAACCTTGGGCTTCCCTGGTGGCGCAGTGGTTGAGAGTCCGCCTGCCGAGGCAGGGGACGCGGGTTCGTGCCCCGGTCCGGGAAGATCCCACATGCGGCGGAGCGGCTGGGCCCGTGAGCCGTGGCCGCTGAGCCTGCGCGTCGGAGCCTGTGCTCCGCAGCGGGAGAGGCCACGGCAGTGAGAGGCCCGCGTACCGCAAAAAAAATAAAAAAAGGTCCCTTATAGGAACCTATGCTTTTGGGAGTTCAGATGATAGTTAGCATTTTTTAGCAATAAATTATTTATAATTAAGGTATGTTCCTTCTTTTTGTAGACATAGTGCTATTGCACACTGAATAGACTACAGTATAGTGTAAGTGTAACTTTCATGTGCACTGGGAAGCCAAAAAATTCATGTGACTCACTCTATTGTGATGTTTGCTTTATTATGGTGTCTGGAACTGAACGCACAATATTTCCGAGGTGTACCTGTATAAAAATCAGGGCAATCGCATTAAGTTTGCTCCCAAAAATGTTCGAAAGCATCTTCTTAAAGCAGTACGTAAAACGTCAGTTCGTGAGATTACTTCCATGAAATTGCATTATCACCGTGGACCAAATCTGTAAGACAAATTGTTGAAGGGGAGATACGTTTTTACCTTCCTCCGTTTCTAGAGGAAGAAAAGCTAAATAACTGTAGCAGTAGAATCTTACACTGCAGTATCTCTAACCAAAAATACCTTGTTCCTCCACTAAGCTAGGTATAAAATAAGTAAATGTGTATTATAACAGTCAACAGTGCTTGAGAAAATACTCCTCCTGCATGATAACAAAGAACTGAAGAGTTCACTTAAAAATTTTGATAGTGAAAATGTGATAATAATTAGAAATTTGGATAAAACGTGAAATTTACTCTTATATCCTCTCTTTTTAACCTGTTTCATGAATTGATTCTTGTGGTCAGTGAGGAATAGAATTACTCCTGACCAGGCCAAAAATATCCCACCATGTGACTATAAAGTATAATACAGGTTTTAAGTACCTATCTGAGAAATAAATTGTCTTAATTTAATGTTTTACCACATCTTAGAAGGTAAATCCATCCATCAGTTGGAGTCATGGGACCTCTGATGACATGTGTCTTTGGAAACCTCAGAATCTGTCAGCGAGGCCGATGTAACCACCTTACTGTGATGAGATGTTAGTTCTTACTACTAACAGGAGGCCGACTGCTTTGTCCTTTTAACCAACACATCACTAAAACAGGGAGAAAAATAATGAAAACCTGACTCAAATAGGCTTTTAAAGAAAAGTAGATTCTAATATTGTCACGACAAAAATATATGAATCTTGTTACGAAGGGAAAAAAAGGCAGTTTGTTAGTCATTTTTACGTAGACATCTCCTATTTTTTAATTCTTCGTACTGTTTATTTGAAGTAGACATGAGGTAATAATATGTGTCAGACTTCTGGAATGTCTTTCAGTTCTGTTTTCTAATTTGAAGAATTTATTCTTAATCCTAACTCTACAATTAATATTTAGACTGTTACAGTCTCTACTGAAGAAAATGTTAACCACAAGACTTTGAAATTTGCCCTAAATCAAAATTTGAGTAACAACACATTTCCCTTTATCAACTTTACACATCTGTCAGGTGATACCCGCCCCTACTACAAGGCTCTGTAAACCTAACTGTTGGCATATCAGAAGTTCTCACTCAGTTGTCATTTTTAATTATGGTATGTATGGCCTTTTAAAATGTAGATATTCTATATTTTCATTTCATTTGCTTACTGAATAAATACATGTTGACATCCTACGCGCCCCTGTATAGGATAAAAATCAGTATCAGATAAAATCCTTGTGCTTAAGGACCTTATATAAATTTGTTCCCTTTGTAGATAAACATTCGTTGTTAGGCCATCTACCAAAATTCATTTCTAAAAGCTTTATTTAACTATGCATAGTACAGCTATCAGTTTTGTTAAATGAAGTTGGCACTGTTTATAAGAAAGCCACGTATATGCGGTGCCGTTGTTTGCTTTTAAAAGGTAATATTTGTTATGTCACAGAAGCCAATTTTCTACAGGACAGAGTTGAATGTTGCAAATTATAGGGAAAGGACCTCGAGGTTTTGGGGTTTTTTTAAAAAATATTTATTTATTTAAATATTTATTTGGCTGCGCCAGGTCTTAGTTGCACCATTCAGACTTCTCAGTTGCGGCACGCATGCGGGATCTGGTTCCCTGACCAGGGATCAAAGCCCGGCCCCCTGCATTGGGAGCGCAGAGTCTTAACCGCTGGACCACCAGGGAAGTCCCTCGAGTTTTTATTTAAGATACTACTTCAGAATTTTTTCCAGGGATAGGAGATTCAGGCAGCTGGAATAGAACATTAGAAAACGGGAGGGTATTTTTCCCACACAATTCTGAATCATTGCTATTTGACTTCATTTTTGTTGCTGTTATCTCTTCTAGCAGATAGATTTCCACACGGCCTTAGGGAAAATTAACCTGTTGGTTGTTTTTAAATTAAGGTACAATTTATTTTTTTACTGAAGTATAGTTGATTTACAATGTTGTGTTCATTACTGCTGTGCAGCAAAGTGATTCAGTTATGTATATATATATATATATATTCTTTTTTTGTCTTCTTTTCCATTATGGTTTATCATAGGGTATTGAATATAGTTCCCTGTGCTATACAGTAGGACCTTGTTGTTTATCCATTCTATATATAATAGTTTGCATCTGCTAATCCCAAACTCCCACTTCACCCCTCCCCCAATCCCCTCCCCCTTGGCAACCACCAGTCTGTTCTCTATGTCTGTGAAAACTAAAAATAGAATTACCATATGATCCAGCAATCCCACTCCTGGGCATATATCCAGACGAAACTCTAATTCAAAAAGATACATGCACTCCTGTGTTCATAGCAGCACTGTTCACAGTAGCCAAAACATGGAAACAACCTAAATGTCCATCAGCAGAGGAATGGATAAAGAAGATGTGGTACATGTATACAACGGAATATTACTCAGCTATAAAAAAAAGAATGAAATAATGCCACCTGCAGCAACATGGATGGACCTAGAGATTATCATGCTGAATGAAATAAATCAGAGAACGTCAAATACCATATGATAGTGCTTATATGTGGAATCTAAAATGTGACACAAATGAACCTATCTATGAAACGTGTTGGCTTTTTTTAGGGAAGTCATCTTACAGAGAATACCAGAGGGAAAAAGACAAACCCAGAGCAACAGGCTTCAGAAGCCCTGAGGTGTGAAGCTAGAAGATAACCCAGGAGGTAGAACTAAAGAGTGAAGGAACAGTGTCAGGAATCACAGATTGTAGCAAAGACTAGACTGTAGACGGGGGAAAAACAGGAGTGGGACAGAGGAGAAGGGGAGAGATTGCCTGCATCAAAGAAAAATAGGCATGAAAATTTTAAAAGGAAACAAACCTGTGTAATTTTCATTAGATAGAAATAAAATGTAAGGAATCCCTCATAATACAAAACATTCCTTCAGTAAAACTTACAAGTAGTTCTTGAATGCTTGCCAGGAAGGCCAGAAGAGCTATGTTGCTGGTAGCCCTGCAGTTCTTGATTTTTTTTTTTTTTAGGGGGGAGGGGGGGAGGAGGGAAACAAATGTCCATCCTTCTGAGGATGCCTCAACCCAGGGGTCCCTCAGAGTAAGAATTCTTGGCGCAGGAAGTTGGGGTTAGCAGACGCAAACTATTATATATGGAACGGATAAACAACAAGGTCCTACTGTGTAGCACAGGGAACTATATTCAATATCCTGGGATAAACCATAATGGAAAAGAATATGAAAAAGAATGTATGTGTATGTATAACTGAATCACTCTGCTGTACACCAGAAATTAACACAACATTGTAAATCAAGTATAGTTCAATTGAAAAAAATGTAAAAATTTTAAAAAAAGAATGGTTAACCTTGAGCTATGAGATATGTACCATCTTTCTTTTCCTGTGTCTGTCTCAGCAGGAGGCCTCCAGCGGGTGACGAAGGCCGTGATCAGAAATGGTTTTTCAGCCATTTCTGGTGGTTCTTTGCCTGCGGTGCTTGGTCCCTCCTTTCCTAAGGACCTGCTTCAGACTGTGGCCCGAGCTGCCCACCTTTCCTCCCTTCCCACCTCGTCTTTTTTGTCACCTATATCTATTTCTCTCTTGATTTGGTCAGCTGTTCAGACAGTATACCAAAAACAGCTTCCACACTGTTGATCATAGAAAAGCCATTTTATGAACTTGGGAATAAGTCAGTGTCATCAACTGTAAAGGATTCATTCCACACGGGGCTAGTTTAAGAAGAAATGCTGTTGTAACAACCCTGTTACAAATTCTCCAATCCCCTGTCATCATGGCGCTCCTCTGATCAAAACTACAGAAGAGACCAGCTCCCTATTTTATCTCTGAACACCCAGCTCCCCCGTCCTTCCAAACAGACCTCAGTCATACTTCACTTTTCAGGCAAGTTACCTGGTACAGTATCACAAGTATCAGGCCCCTTCGTTAGATCTGTTCCCCACAGATGTTTGAAGAATACTCACTAGGATATTCTAAATGGTGAGGTTTAAATTATTCAAAAATTAGATAAATCTAAGTGACAATTTTCAAGTCATATTAAAGCATTTGTTTATCTTTTGTTGACTGTCTTGGTTTTTCTTGCCTTCAGTAATCTCGCAGAGATGACAGGTCAGTTTGCAGAATAAGAGCAGTCACGATAATAGCATCGCTTTTCTTCTCTTTGCTGAAAGCACTTTACATGAATTCTCATTTTACCAGAATTTGATCCGAAAAAGCTATTGAAACCGTGTATCATTAGCTTTTCCGTCTAAAGTCAGACTGTTGAGATTTAGAATTCATGTAAATTTCTTTATCCTCTTCCTGTTTTCTTCTGTTATTTTCAAAAAACTCTTAGGGGTGTGGGTTGTTTTCTTGTGTGTGGTTGTTTTGGTTTGTTTTCATCTGTTTCCTATTTCCTTCCTCCTTGTAACTTCTTTACTTTCTCTTGGAATTGCCTCAGCAAGGAGCATTTGAATTCCTCCGAAGCTGTGTCTCAGTTTCTTTATCTGTAAAATGAGACTAATACTAATACCTGCCTCACAGGTTGATTATGTAATCAACACACATCAGTTAGAACGGTACCTGGCACATTGTTAGCTGTTTCTAATTTATTATTCTTAGTAGCTGTAGTTATCATTTTCTGTGATATACGTGACATACTTTTAAATTTCATGGTACAAACATAGGGAACCAGTTAGCCACCCCCCCCCCCAGTACACACGCAAAGTTCGGGAACTTCTGTGGTATTTATGCACACTCTGGCACTTTCGAAGGACGTCTCGTGTGTGTCATGTAGCACTCACTGAGATTGTGGGCATTCAGCCAGCTCTATAATTGCTGTTAATTTACTGTATCATTAACAGAATTAGTCATTGTTTCATTTTAGACTGTTAAAATATAGTTTACTTCTAGACTGTTGTGGGCTATATGAAAAACCAAATTGCCCCTTCCAGCTAGCGATGATGAATACTTTGTATCGTGTTGTATGGATGCTGAATTATTAATCTCTTAAAATAAATAACTGCCGCTTTGTATGTCTACAAACATGAAATTGATTACTTCTTTTCCAGAGGATAAAGGAGGTCTGTATATTACTTCCGTTTTACCCTTAGCAAATCTGTAAATAGGCTACATCTCATAGAATTGCCTCAGGTAATGTGCGTCCTGTAAAAAATGTAAACAAAATACAAAAGAGGGCATTCTCCTCATGTTTATGTTCATGTCACTGTCTTTAATTGAACAGCAGCTGTCATACGGTTGGTCATCTGTTACGCACTTTACATGGACCCCGTTAAGTATCTCAGCTGTTATGCTTCGTAATGAATTGTCGTTATGTAGAGACACTTTTGCAGTTTTAAAGCAGAAATGAATCATGTTGTCTTCCAAGTGTAGGTTCGGGTCAACATCGCCCCCACACGATGGTTTGAGGTTCAGTGTCCCCAGGAACAGCAGCCTGTGGGATTTAGGCTAGACAGCAGGAGGACTTCCCACCAGCAGGCTGCTGGAAAGCCCGCGGGGACTGAGAAGACACCGGCACAGCCCTCAGCGTGGTGCCTGGCACACTCAGCGCCCCGACGGGACACAGCTTTTCCCCGAAGAGGATCTCCTTAGGCTTGGCCACGTTCTCCCCATCAAAGAGTTGGGGGCTACCAGTGGACAGCAACACATGCTTTAATTGACATTAAAAAGCATACGGTAGCACATCAAGAAAAAAAAGAGGTGGGAGGTGATGCCTCTTAAGGGAGTATTCAACTCAGAGAGCTTTGGGGTCTGCTTTTGATGGACCCTCAGGCGTTGGTTGAGTATCTACTGTGTGTATGTGCTCAGTGAATGAAAACAGTGGGAACGTTTAAGTGATACTTTGGGCATACATTTCTGTTTAGACACCAGATCATCTTCATTTCCCCCTCAACTGTTTGGGATTCAGCAGTTTGGGAATCCACATATGACTATATGACTGGAAAATTTGTCCAAGCCATGAAAACCCATTTGTAGAAAACTCAGTCAGAATTTTAAGAAATTTCTTAATTGTTTGAAAGTACTGTATTTCTCTTTTCAGTGATATTTAAAAGGCTGTTAAAATCCAAGTCTTCAAATGGTAAAGTTGTACTCCTAGGGATGTCCTACTCCTAGAGCATTGTTACATTTCTGTGTTTTCCTTTTTTTTTTTTTTAACTGATTTGAGGGAGGAAACTTGTATATGCATGCCAAACAAGGATCGACTGAGCTGATCTCAGGCTACTGTGTCTTCAGCAGATAGTATCCTGTTCAAAATAAAATAATCGAGACACTAAATATAAGAGATTTTTCCTTTAGACTTTTAAAAAAAAATTTTTTACAGTAGTAAAAGTCACATAATATAAAACATACCGTTTTAACCATATTTAACTGTACAGTTCAGTGGCACTAAGTACATTCACATTGTACATTGACAACTCTCACCATCATCCATCTCCTGAATCTTTCACCTCCCTAAACTGAAACTCCATCGCCATTAAATAAAGTTTTGACTCTAAGTCAACTCTTCCTAAGCGGTGACTTTATTGCTTTACATTTTGGCACGTGTAATACAATCTGCGCTCACACTAGTGTTGTCCTTGAAACCCATGAAGAAGCAAATGCAAAACACTCCACCATCCAAGGCACATGGGATTTCTACAGAAAAATAATGTACCTGGAGGATGAACTCACACTCAACAGTTACAGTCCACACTCTGATACAATCCTGCCATAAAGGAGAATCTGCTGGAGACCATTACTGAAACCTGAGACAGTGGAACGAGTCAAACGAGACAAGATAATTGTTTAAGGAGTACAAGACGGAAAAGAAAGCACAGTGAAAGAACAAGTCACTGATAAAAAAGAACGCACAAATGTGAAAAACCAAATTGCGCCTCATTCACTATGGGTATGTTCCTGAAGCATTCTACACAAATTGAATTTTTATAAGAAGGAGTCTAATGATTGGTCCTTAAGTCATTGCAAGCATCGTGCCTTGCAGGAGGTAGGAGTCATCCATTGCTGTGTGGTTAGAAATTGGGAATTGAATACGGTGTCCCAACTCCCAATAGATTTGCTGCTCAGGATGGGGGAAAGTTTCTAGTTGCATCTTTTTCTACATCTATACTTCCAAGGAACTGAGAAAGACCTTTTTAAACTTCCGTGTCTATGGTATAAAGTGTTTTTATTTTTAATCATTTAAATTGTGCTTGAAGCTTTTACAGCGTAGCTCTGGCCCACAGCCAGATGGAGCGTGCTCTGTGGCCTCAGTCACAGCAGGGCGGGGATCGTGTTCACACATCGTGGCTTCTAGGCGATGTTTCATTTTCATTCCCTCACTGCCAGTTATTCAAGGTGAAATCTACTTCCAGTTTTTTGTTTTTTGTTTTAGTTCAGGGAGGGTTTTTGTTTTGTTTTACTGATGTGTATTTCTTAGTGTGTCTTTACGACTTGTGATTCCCCTCCCTTAGAATGGATTTTTCCAGTTTTTATTTTGCCACTAATACTTTAAAATAATCTTAGGATGTGTTCATTGTTGGGACAGTGCTCTTAAGTCGGTTTTAAGAAAAGAGCACTTGAGATCGCTAGGAGGGTGGTAGGACTAACATTTCTAAATGTGCACTAAAAACTGTTCAGATAAAGAGTTTCATAGTGAGTCTGTGGCCAAGATCCACTTGAATGTTGGTAACCCTGCTATTTTGGGACCTTTGTTACATGATTCACTGATTTATGGCACAGGGGCTCCAAATATTTCCTCTCTGGGTCTCCATGGAAAGTCTTTTTAAGAGAAATATATTTCTCACTGATCTCATACTTCCTCAGTAAAATCACAGTGCCATTTATCTCCTGATCAAAACATTTTTTTGAAAAATGGAAGCTATGTTAAAAATAGAGGTTATTACTGAAATCTTATTTGAATTGATTATTTTTACTGTCCTTATCAGCTTTCCGGCGTTGAGGTGTTTATTTGCTTTACGACATTTTTCTAAATTATGTGTAGACTCCGTTGGACAGAAATACTTTCTTAAAATATTTTCTTCTCTATCTCTATTCGTACCCTACATGACCTCTCTCCCCGTTCAGAGCAGCTTTCTGTCTGTGGATGGCATGTTACCTCTGCTCTAGAGCAGGGGCATGGGAGAAAGAAAGCATGTTTAAAGTTCAGGTGACGGGGAATTATTGCATGAACCCGTGCATTCTGCAATGATCTTGTAGAACTAGGAGAGGTGAAGGAGGGAGAGGGGATTCACACGGCTCCAGCTCCTGCTGGGGGCCAGGCCTGGTGTTAAGAGTTACCTTGTAGTACAGTCATCACAGCCCCTGTGGGGATAGCTGTTGTTTCCCCATTTTTGCACATGAGGAACCTGAATCCCAGAGATGCTACGTTGATCTGTCCGAAGTCAGGATTCCAGCCCAAGTCCAGCTACTCCCCAAACCATATATTCTTTTTACAGTACAGCTCCTGGATCTTGGTACTAGAATGGGCCTTAGAAATCATCTAGTTTAAGTCTCTCACTTTGTCAGGAAATAGAGGCTCAGAGTAGCAAGCAACTTACGCGAGATCATTCACTACCTAGTAGCATTCTTCTGTGCTGTAGTCAACACAAAGAATCTTATTACCTGTTTCTAAAATTATTTTTGTAATAAGCCCCAGTCTCATCTTTATTTTTTTGTTTGACTTCAGATCCTATTTTTTTAATATACAGTTTTTAAAGGTTACACTCCATTTACAGTTATTACATATGTTGGCTATGTTCCCCATGTTGTACAGTACATCCTTGTATCCTATCTTACACCCAAAATAGTTTGTACCTCCCCCTCCCCTGCCCCAAGTTGCCTCTCCCCACTGGTAACCACTGGTTTGTGGTTCTCTATAGAGGTGATTCTGTGAAGGATGGAAGTAACAGAGCTTTTAAGGTACCTTTTTCAGATAAAGGAAGGAGGCAACTGGAAACTATATATACAAACATGTGTTTTTTTTCCTGTAGCTGCTGTACCAAATTAACTCTAACTTTGTGGCTTAAAACAACTGCAGTTTCTTTCTTACAGTTCTGGAAGTCAGAAAACTAAAATTAGGGTGTCAGCAGGGCTGCATTCGCTCTGGAGGTTTCAGGGGGAATCTGTTTCCTTGCATTTTCCAGCTTCTAGAGACCAACGGCATCCCTTAGGCCTCTTCCGTCACATCACTCCGACGCCTTCCTTCTGTCATCACATCCCCTACTGATCTTCCTGCCTCCCTCTTATAAAGCTGTTTTGATTATATCAAGCCCACCAGACAATTCAGGGCAATCCCCCCTTCTCAAGGTAACTTAATCACACCTGCAAAGTCCCTTGTAAAGTAGCATATTCATAGGTTCCAGGGGTTAGTACAGGGACATCTTTGGGGGGATAGGGCTTTATTCTGTCCAACACACACACTCACACACACACACACACACGCATATGCCTGTGTGGGTATTTATGTATCACACATAAATTAAGACCCCTCTCATCCAGAATTATCTGGGAATTAGCCGTTCTGGATAAATTAGTTTTCTGTATCACTATATGCAAATCATGTTTTAAAACTTTCTTAGTATATGGAAAGTGTCTGAAATGTGCTGTCTTCCTGTCTTTGAAAACGGGATCCTCAGTGTAATTTTCCCTCTCCTTGAGGAATTGAGGGCTACCGTTGTAAAACATCAATATTGAGCTGAGCTTCAAATACAGCGGTAAATGCAAGGGCAGGAACAACCCTGTGGTAATTTTGGGAGGACTAGAAGATCTGCAAGGCCATAAAAAACCCTGACTTGGCTTGGCGTGAGGTTACGGCTGTCGCCGTGAATGGGGTTTGGAAGAACCTTTGCCCGCAGTTTGTTCACGATTTTCGTGGATTTGAGAAGGTGAATGAGGAGTCCAAAGAGGTCGTCAGCAGCGTAGTGACCCTCAGCGAGAAGCCGGAGCCAGATCTGCAAGGGGACGACTTCATGGAACTCCTTACCGTGCAACACGAGGGGCTTACTAATGCAGACCTGATGGAATTGGGGGCCCAGAGAAAGGACGAAGAGAGACAAGAAGAGAAAGAAGTAACTGAAGAACCGAAGGGATTCACGACGCAGGAAATGGCAGGGGATTTTCTTTATCTGAGGCGGCGCTGTTAGTTTTTGAGGCACAGGACCTGAACGTAGAACGGTACACAAAGGCTGCAGCAGCCGCTCAGAATGCAACCCAGTGCTACCGTGTCATCTATGACGAGAAAAAAAGAGCTACTACCCAGACATCACTGGGTCGATTTTTCAAGAGGATGGATAGAATTGAATCCAGCAAGGAACCAGATCCTGCGCCATCAGCGTCAGGCGTGAGTGACACTGCAGCTGGCCCTCCGTCCCCTATTGCCTAGGATCCCCTAGATCCTTCAGCTCTACCATCTCCCACCTCCCCTCCCTCCTCCAGTCAGTAACTCTTCCTGCTGTTCCCTCGATGCCAGCCCTTGTGTGCCAGCTGTTGTACTGCACTACGTACTTCGCAAGGTACTGTACTGTAAGATTAAAAATGTTTTCTTTATTTTGTGTGTTTTATGTATTATTTGTTTGAAAAGTATTACAGCCTATTACAGTACAGTACTGTGTAGCCAGTTGTGTTAGTGGGGTACCTAAGCTAACTTTATTGGATCTCCCAACACATTCCGTTTGTATGTAAGGGACTTACTGTCATTAGAAATTGGCAGAAAACATACACATCCTCTCTGATGGAAGAGAGTATCCAGATAACAATTAATCACATGAAAAAGTGTTCAACATCATTAGCAGCTAAGGAAATGCAAATTAAAGCCTCAATGAGGTACCACTGAACCCTAGCGGAATGGCTAAAATAAAGCTTGTTGATAGCACTAAACGCCGGCGAGGACGCAGAGAGACTGGATCACTCCGCTGGCGAGCATGTAAAATGGTACATCTGCTCCAGAAAGAAGTCTGGCAGTGTCTTATAAAGCTACATATGAGCTCACCGTACATCCCAACAATTGCACCCTTGGACATTTGTCCCAGAGAAATAAAAACTTACGTTCACACAAACACAGAGAAACGTTCATACCAGCTTGATTTGTCATAACTAAAAACGGGAAGCAATCCATTGTCCTTCAGTGGGTAAATGGTTAAGCAAACTGGTGCATCCATATCGTGGATTACTACTCAGCAATAAAACAGCGAAGTCTTGATACACGCAACGACTTAGTTGGATCACAAGAGTATTGTGCAGAGTGAAAAACATCCAGTTTCAAAAAGTTACATCCTGTATGATTTCAATTATATAGCCTTCTTGAAATGACAGAATTATAGAGACAGGAACAGAGTTGTGTTTGTTGGGAATTCAGAAGTGGGGGGAGGACTGTGGCTAGTGAAGGGTCTCACAAAGGATGTTTGTGATGGACTGTTCTGTGTCTTGACAGCGGTGGTGCGCACACAAATCTACCCGTGATACAACTGCATAGGAACACATATATCCATCAGTGCATGTAAAACTGGTGATGTACGGGAAGGTCAGGGGACTGTGTCGGTATCACTCTCCTGTGATATTGGGGGAAAGTGGGGGAAGGATGTAGGCGATCTGTCTGTATTCTTTCCTACAACGGCATGTGAATCTGTACTTAGCTCAGAATTTAAAGTTTTTTAAAAAGATAAAAGAACAGGCATTGAGGCTGAACGGGAGAGCATGGACTTTTGGATCAACAAGGTTGTGTTCAAATTCCGGCTCCACCACTTACCAGCTGTGGGACCATGAGCCAGTTCTTAACCTCTCTGTGCCTCAGTTTCTTCATTTTTTTTTTTTACCACAATAAGTTTAGTGAACATTCATTATCTCATATAGATCCAAAGTTAAAGAAATAGGGGAAAATAATTTTATTTTAAAAATGTATTTTTATTTTCATAAACCCTTAGGATTTGCTCTCTGAACCACTTTCATACATAACGAACAGCAGTGTTAATTATATTTACCATGTTGTACATTATGTCCCTAGTGCTTATGTATCTTACTGGGAGTGTGTGTCTTTTTTTTTTTTTTTTTTAATTTTTTTTGGCTGCCTTGAGTCTTCGTTGCTGCGTGCTGGCTTTCTCTAGTTGTGGCGAGTGGGGTCTGCTCTTCGTTGCGGTGCGCGGGCTTCTCATTGCGGTGGCTTCTCTTGTTGCGGAGCATGGGCTCTAGGCGCATGGGCTTCAGTAGTTGTGGCTCGCGGGCTCAGTAGTTGTGGCACGTAGGCTCAGTAGTTGTGGCTTGCGGGCTCTAGAGCGCAGGCTCAGTAGTTGTGGAGCATGGGCTTAGTTGCTCCGCGGCAATGTGGGATCTTCCCGGACCAGGGCTCGAACCCGTGTCCCCTGCATTGGCAGGCGGATTCTTAACCACTGTGCAACCAGGGAAGTCCCTGGAAGTGTGTATCTTTTGACTGCCTTCATCCAGTTCCCCCTCTGCCCACAAATCTGATCCTTTTTCTGTGAATTTGTTTTTGAAGTATAGTTGACCTACAACACTGTCTTAGTTCCTAATACACAATATAGTGATTCAGTATTTCTGTACATTTCAAAATGATCACCACAATCAGTGTAGTTACAATATGTCACCATACAAAGGATATTACATTATTATTGACTATATTCCCCACACTCTACATTTCATACCTGTGACTCATTTATCTTGTAATTGCAAGTTTATCATGTACCTTTAATCTCCTTCACCAATTTCTCTCCTCTCCCCACCAGCCTCCCTTCTGGCAACCACCTGTTTGTTCTCTGTATCTGTGACTGCTTCTGCTAAGTTTGTTCATTTGTTTTGTTTTTTAGATTCCACATATAAGTGAAATCATACAGTATTTATCTTTCCCTGTCTGATTTATTTCACTTAGCATTATACCCTCTAGGTCCATCCATATTGTTGCAAATGGCAAGATTTCATTCGTTTTTATGGCTGAGTAATATTCCAGTGTGTGTGTGTGTACACTACATCTTTATTCATTCATTTATCGATGAACACTTATGTTGCTTCCATATCTT
Source organism: Delphinapterus leucas (assembly GCF_059928025.1). Lineage (NCBI taxonomy): Eukaryota > Metazoa > Chordata > Mammalia > Artiodactyla > Monodontidae > Delphinapterus > Delphinapterus leucas. The sequence continues at coordinate 147,030,791 of NC_143132.1, forward strand.
CTATTGTAAATAATACTGCCATGAGCATAGGAGTGCATATATCTTTGCAAATTAGTGTTTTCATCTTCTTCAGATAAATGCCCAGGAGTGGAATTGCTGGATCATATCATAGGAGTATAAATTGGTGCAGCAACAATGGAAAACAGCATGGAGATTCCTCAGTTTCTTTATTTAATAAAATTTTTTTTGTTTTATTGAGATATAATTGACACATAACATTGTATTAATTTTAGGTGTACAACACACTCATTTGATATATGTATATATTTTGAAATAAGTACCACAGTAAGTTTAGTTAGCATCTACTAACCTCACATACTTACAGCTTCTTTTTAAAGTGAGTACAATAATAATACTTCCCTCCTTTACTCATTTTGATGATTAACTGGCTCAGAGTAGTCTCAGCTAGGTTTTTCTCTTTTTTTACATTTTATTGGAGTGTAGTTGATTTACAGTAGTTGTGTTAGTTTCAGGTGTACAGCAAAGTGATTCAGTTATACATATATACACATATATCCATTCTTTTCCCATATAGGTTATTACAGAGTATTGAGTAAAGTTCCCTGTGCTATACAGTAGGAGTTTGAGATTAACATACACACATTACTATATAAAATAGGTAACCAACAAAGATCTACTGTATAGCACAGGAAACTCTACTCAGATAGGTTTTAAAAATATGGTATTATAGACAAAAGCCACTCATCACATACACTGGATCATAAAAGTATTTTGTCTTTTCATCTAGCACTTAAATAGCTAGGTACTCTCACTTCTCTGCAGAATTTTAATATCACAGGTATTCTCTATTTTATTAACTTCTGCCCATTCCTCTCTACTTTCATGGGATTTACTCTATTCTTTTTTCTTCCTTTGGGCACAACTCAGGAAACTTCTTCCTTTTTAATATATGCATTTGAAACTGTAGGTTTCTCTTTCATTAACTGTTTTAGGCAAATCACAGATTTTGGTATTGGCAACCCAACATTTTCACTGTCACTCAGTTATAAACATAGCTGATTTTTTTTCTTTGATCCAAGAATTATTTGAAAATGTATTTTTCAGTTTGCAAACGTATGAAGGGGGACCTTAATAGTCTTAATAATTTTTGGAAGTACGTTAAGCTTTCTCTGTGGCTTAGCATGTGATCAGTTTTTATAATTGTTTCTTATGTGCTTGGAAAAGAATAAGTATCCTTTAGTTGTTGAGCATGGAATTTCATCTTCATTCAGTACCTTAATTTTGTTAATTTGGCTTTTCATATTTTCAGTATCCCATTCCTGGGCATATATCTGGAGAAAACCATAATTTGAAAAGATACATGCACCCCAATGTTCATTGCAGCACTGTTTGCAATAGCCCAAACGTGGGAGCAATCTAAATGCCCATCAACAGAGGAATGGATAAAGAAGATGTGGTATATATATATGTGTGTGTGTGTGTATACACACACACACACACACACACATACATATACAATGGAATATTACTCAGCCACAAAAAAGAATGAAATAATGCCATTTGCAGGCACATGGATGGACCTAGAGATTAACATACTAAGTGAAGTAAGTCAGACAGAGAAAGACAAGTATCATGTGCTATCACTCATATGTGGAATCTAATTTTTAAAATGGATACAAATGAACTTATTTACAAAACAGAAACAGACTCACAGATTTCAAAAACAAACCTATGGTTACCAAAGGAGAAATGTGGGCTGGGAGGGATAAATCAGAAGCTTGGGATTAACATACACACACTACTATATTTAAAATAGATAACCAACAAGGACCTACTGTAGAGCACAGGGAACTCTACTCAGTACTCTGTAATAACCTATATGGGTGAAGACTCTGAAAAAGAGTGAATATATGTTTATGTATAACTGACTCACTTAGCTGTACACCTGAAAGTAACACAACACTGTAAATCAACTATAATAAAATTTTATGAATAAATAGTGTGTCTATTTATATCAACGTTACATTTTCTTCTAGGTTACCTTCCGAACCAGAATTTATCACTGTAATATTAACAGCCAAGGCGTGATCTGTCTGGACATCCTGAAAGACAACTGGAGTCCGGCCCTCACCATTTCTAAAGTTCTCCTGTCCATCTGCTCTCTTCTTACAGACTGCAATCCCGGTAAGAGACTTGTAATCCAGTGTAGAATTGGAGCTACTCAAGGCTTGAATGTCAGACCTTAGTCATTTGTTTACCACCGCCAATACTACCACTAGCACTATTATTTTTACTCTTATTGATCTTAAATTTTCATAGTTTGTAACTGCTTTCTTTTTCAATTCAGTCTGGTCATTGGTCTTTCGAAAACTTATTATTTGCCAAGAAGGAAAAAGCATAGTGTGATAAGCATGAATGAAAAATCATTTTAGATGGGGAAGTGCATTTAAAGAATGCGTTACAGGGGCTTCCCTGGTGGCACAGTGGTTGAGAGTCCACCTGCCGATGCAGGGGACACAGGTTCGTGCCCCGGTCTGGGAAGATCCCACATGCCGCGGAGCGGCTGCGCCCGTGAGCCATGGCCGCTGGGCCTGAGCTAATAATAAAAATTCAAATTGAATAGCTAGATGTTTAATTAGGTGCCTACCAGAAGATGTTCATTTGGGAAACGTGGGCTATTAAAATCTGACAGCCACCAGGCAGCACCACACAGACGTCACCATTTTCGCATCTCAATAATCGTGCATCCTTACAAGCTATTAGGGCCAAAAAACTCCTGAACTAGGAAATACCCAAAAAGTCAACGAGGAGATACAGCTTCCCAGGAAACCTGAAAAGAGCCTATGGCCAAGCCCTTGAGGCTTGCTGGTATGCTTAATGCTGAAAATTCTTACTTCCTGTCTTCCTAGATGCACGATTACATGTCTTTGACCAGCTTCTTTTAACTAAAAGACTAACCAACTGCCAATTGTTTTACATATTTGGGTGTATTTTGGAAAATACAAAAATGCAAAGGTTTTTCATTGGGGTTTTCATTGATGTTCTCAATGAGAAATTCTTCATTGAGTAGTTAATTAATAGTCTTAATGTTTTTTGAGATTCCATCTACCATGTTCAGGAATGAACTCACTAGATAAGTGAAGTTTTAGACGAGAGAAATGGCAAATGGGAATCGAGGTCTCTCTTAGGTCCCTGGCTGGTTAATAAAACATGAAGAAATTATCATCTTTTCCATTTTTGTATGTTTGTTGTTTTTCAGTAATAAAAATTTTTTTAGTGAAGGCATTTAAAAACAATCTAATTAAATTGTGATATATGTAGACTATATATAACAAATTAATGGTTTTAACACCAAAAAGAAAATATAGTTGTGCAAGATCATTATAAAATATTTTTTAAATTAATTCATACTTCATGCCAGATAGTGAAGTTCAATCATGATGTACTAATTTAAAACTAAACGACAAATACTTTGTTTTTTCAGTCTCACTATTCCTATTTCAATCCTATTTATCTCTGTGACTGTATAACCTCATTTGGAGGTCTTGTCTTAAAAAGGCTTTTTGTGTGTGTGATATTTCCTTTCGGAAATGTTGCAACATGGGGCTACATCTGCCTCCCCACTCTCCAAAAAATACTTCTTCTGGGGTTTGCTGAAATTTGGAGACGAGGGGTTTTTCTGTTTTTTAGAGAAAAAATATATTTTGAGAGGTAAGTCACTTATTCAGGAAACTTTTGGTGTCAAGTTATCATGCCGTACACCTTAAACTCACCGTGTTATATGTCGGTTATAGCTCCATAAAACTGGGGGGAAAAGAAAGAAAGCAAAAAAAACTTCTGAGACTCTACTATTTATGAGGCACTTCTGAGCCTCACACAAGATGAATAAGAAGTCTTCACTTCTTATACATGGAATAAGGTGTCACTTCACACTTAGAGAAAACTTGGTGCTGAGAGGCAGTCCTTACCCCAGAGGGAACCACGTGAGCTGAAATGGACCCATCACCTCATTCTCTTCTCTATGGAGGTGACCCTGCGCTCCACCAGAGCCTTCTCTCAGCAGTCAAGAAAGGTTTCTGTTCCGTAAGTTAGAGTTTTTTCTGTGTCTCAGAAAATTAGAGACACATTCTGCAAAAAAAAATAAAAAATCACTCCTGGCTAAAGCAAACTCACATAAATAGGATAAATAGATTTTGAAAATTATGCTATGAATAGTAAGAAAAAACCTAAAGCTAGTAATGTTCCTTAAGTGTCACCAACTAGAGATAGCCTATCTGGTATAAGAATAGAATACTCTCTGTAAAATACATGGTAACAGACTAAGTGTTCATACTTTAACACACATAAAAAAGGTTTCTAATCGGCACATCATTTACAGGTACATTCACACTTCTGGGGTTTTAAACAAAGTTATCAAAAACAAGTCAAAAAAGCCCATTGTTTTGTTCAGTGGATTTATTTCACACTGTTTTCTGGTATACTTCCTTCTAGTCTCTGTTGATTTTTCTCCCTAGATTTATGTTAAACTTCAGTCTAACCTATTTTCAGACAGTCACAAATGTAAGTTTGATAGACTATGAATAAAGATTTTCTTACACTGAATCTGCAGACCTATTTAAACACCAGAAATGCTGTCAGCTCAGAAGTAGGCTTTGCATGAAGACACAGATTTAACCAACTTTATAAGGGCTCCCACTGTTGTTCCTACATGAACTGGGTTTTTTTTTTCATCTTTTTTCATATTTTTCTCATAATTTACATTTGTCTCTTTCAAGAATTTTTGGTCCATTCAGAAACAGATGTTTTGTGTTTCAGTGTGGGGCTACACACCCTTTCTTGCATGGTATTGATAGTCAGCAGATGTAGATTTAAAAACCAGCTCCACTATTACTTGTGTGACCTTGTACCAGCCGTTTAACTTTCCTCACCCTCCGTTCGTTATATCAAACGGACATTATCCTCAGCTGTAGCTAAATCACAGGATTCCTGTGAGTTTGAAATGAGATGGTGTATGTGAAAGCCCTCTGTAAGCATAATGGATTGTTCTTGATGTTATCTCTCAGAATATTTAGGACTCCAAATGGGCATCCATTTGATGTGATAAGTACCCACTCAGCTGCATTTAACTGAGAGAAGATAGTATTAAATAATCTCTAACAAACACCACCTCCTCAGCATGGACCCTCTTGGATTTTTTAATCTGGAAAAAAGCCTAGTCCTGAATTAGTAGTGCCGAGACTATATTACCTCTTGGGAAGGATTATCTGTCAGGTGGCAGATGTCCAACCGTTACCAGCCAGTTGACGGGTGCACCAGGGGTAACTGTTCTGTTCCCAGCAGGTCTGTTCTAGGCAGGTCTCCCTGTTCGCACTTCACAGGGGTGTTTATTGGGCCTGCCGTGACACTCTGCCTAGTCAGGCATAGCTGGCTGCCAGAGTATGGCCGTGACACACTGCTGGGGGCAAAGGGACAGCCAGAGGAGAGGAGGTTGACGGGCTCAGAAGGTCAGCACCAGCCTCCCAGATCCTCTGACTGCGGTCCTGCTTGGTGAACATGATTTAATCCATGAATTGCTGAAGTTTACAGTAGTAAACACATTTCCAACTTTCATGGCAGAGCTCCTGTTTGTAAACACTCTCTTCTCAAGCGTGTATAAAACTTAAGCTCTGTTCTATTTAATGTCATCTTTCAAAGTTTGTTTTTGCTGTTTTGTGGTTGCCTTTTCAAACTCTTAGCTGTTTTAGCATATCCTTTATATGAAATCTGTTGATTTATTGTTTAAAATCTGCCTATATAACGGTCTTCAGGCCTATTAATAATGGGTATTTTCCCTCATACAAAATGAACTATCCCGAGAACACTGACAGTTATGAGATAAAATAAGGTCAACAGTTTTCCTGTCCCAAATGCTTTACTCACAGAGTAATGTCCAGAAATATTACTAATTTTTTTTCGTAAATCTACGTAACATCTGGCATCATTAATCTCAGTTCTTTCTGCTCTGCTACTGTTGCTTTCTAAAGTGTTATGAACTTGTTTGATTCTTTTGTTGTGGTGGTGGTTCCCTAAGTGCTGAAATGGAAGATGTTGGCATTTCATAATATGGGGAAATTCTGAAAAGACAACTTGGTAGTTATAAACTTTTTTGTTCCACACTCTCAGTTCATTTGTACCTAAGCCTCTGTTTCTGTGGTGTTCTTAATAGAACCATTCAGGCCTTTTTTTTTTTTTCCCGTTCATTCTGACTGTGACCATCAGGCTACTATCTCCTCTCTGCCTCAGCCTTCTGGTCTGTAAAATAGGCATAATGATAGTGCCTACCTTAGGAGACATCATGAGATTCTCATGCTCTTGTGAACTGGTTTGATTCTAAATGTGATTCTGACACTGTATCATGCAAAAATTCCCCCCCCCACAAAACATATACCACTTAGGAGATCATCGGAAATTGGAAAACCAAGTATTGGATATTGAGGAATGATTGCCAGAAATTTTTAGGCATAATAAAACAGCATTGTGATGCTGAATTTTTTATCTGTCCTCTACTTTTAGAGATCCATACTGAGTGCTTTGCAAATGCACTCTGTGTATTTCATTCCCTGATAATCTGCTTCACACTCCAGGCTGCCTGCGGTGAGCCTGGCCAGCAGGGTCCTGCGTCCATAAACAGCCGAGAGGTCTTCGTCCACCACTTTTCAAGCAGGCAGAACGCCCCAGGCCAGGTCACTTGAACATGCTCTGAGCACACCCACAAGCGTCACACTCCTCCCCTCCCCCCCCATCGTCTGCCAAATGAAATCAAGGATGGTTACTCCCAGCCTCAGATTTATGCAGATCTTTATTAAAACAACAAGTGGAGCTAAGAATGGCAGCTAATTAACCCTCCGCCTTACACAGCGATTAAGCCAAGGGTGCACGCAGCTGCAGCTTCCCTGGTGAGAGTTCCGTCCTTCCCAGATGCAGCAAACAGAGGGAGGAATCTGCTCCCAGGGACCCTTTGATAGGGTTCAAATGGCCTCCTCCTTCCCCAGCGTCACAGCCCTTAGCTCCAGATCTCTTATGGCCTGTTTTTAAACAATTAATACAATCCTTATCCACCAGTTGTCTCAGATACATTAACTTTGACTGTTACCAATCGCTTGTCTTTGCCCTGGTTATGATTCCGTAGTAAATTGTGTTACTATTAAATATTAAACTTTTTGATAGTGACTGCTGAGGGGTGGGGACCATAAAATAGGATTAATTATTTCAACACAGATGTATTTCTGTGGATTATTTACACTAAGCTTGTGAGCTCTTAGGCTGATGCAAGGTACACAAATGGAATTTAAGAGAATTCCGTTGCTTACAACAGCAGCGCAAACTTTGCTTCCGCATACCCCATTCTACTCCTACACTTGAGAACTGGCAGAGAACAATTTATTTAACTGAAGTTTAGGGAAAGCTGTAAAAGTGATAAGCCTACCTGTTTTCAAAGCAGGCTATCTTAACGGGAATGCAGAAAAAAAAATTGATTTTTCTAGGACATTACAAATGGATACGTAGACATCAGATATCTTCTGATACCTATGACTTTTTTTTTAAAGTGAGAAACTTATAATGTAGAAATACACGGTACCACATACAGCTATCTTCAGGCTGTTTTCCTTGTTTGTGAAGAATTGGCTTCTCTTCTAGAATATTACATGTTGAATTCCAAAAGCCATTCCAATCAGTACTTCCAAATATAGATGTAAATAAACTATAATTTGTAGTCATTTATCTTCCCTGACGCCTTATACAAGAAAGAGAAAGCTGTAGTTATATGTAGTTAATTAAACTACATGGTATTTTAAATACCAGGAGTTAAATGGGGACCAAAAATATGTATAAAGGGCTTTGGGTTCTGGCTCAGAGTTCGCTGTAGACTCCTGGGGTCACTGCCCCGTCTTGCCCCATCGGTGCCCATAAGCTTACTCAGATCAATTTGGAAATATGCTGTCTAGGGTGTGGAGGTTCTAGAAGAACTGAGGCTTCATTGAGAAGGATGAATAAAACCAGGGAATGTGCATCATTAAAGAAAATGACGTTTCAGTTTTGCGAATGAAAGAAGTTTCACAGAAATTATTCTATACCATCATAAATTAGGTTAAAAAAAAACCCAGAAAATAGAAATTCTGAGATATTCACCTTGACCTATATATTTATAATTGTGACTCTTGAATGCTATTAAAAGGATTGTCTCCCTACCTTGTCACTCTGTAAAAAGAAACCCTTTATAGTTATCTTACAAGGTATACTGGCGTATAATAATGAAACTGAAAGATCCAGTGGTAACATTTTGTCAAAGGATGATTTTCTAGGAAAGGTAGAATGATGAAGGAAACTTAAAATTACCTGATCATGGGTTCAGACTTTGGATTGCCATGTAGTGAAACAAGGGAAAAGGATTCCTCTTTGAGACAAAGAGCTGCCAGGTAAGGATTGGGGGCTTTGGTGTGTAGGTGAGAGACAGAGGTGCAAGTGTCTAATCAGCCTTCGGTGTTTCTATTGATGCTTCATGTAGGCAAGTCTTTTTTTTTTTTTTTTTTCTGGCCGTAGACATAAAATAAACTTTATTTTTAGAGCAGTTTTAGTTTTACTGCAAAATCGAATAGCAAGTACAAAGTGTTTTCATATACACACACCCACAGCCTCCTCCACTGTCAGCATCCTGCACCAGAGTGTACATTTGTTACAGTCAAATGGACCTGCATATAGGGTTATCCCTCAGTGTGCGTAGATTACGTTAGAGCTCACTTCTGGTGTTGTACACTCTACAGGTTATGTCAAATGCATGATGATATGTACTGTTACAGCACCACATAGAATAGCTTCACCGCCCTAAGAATCCTCCATGCGCCACCTGGTCATCCCTTTCTCATCCCTAACCCCCAGCAACCACTGATCTTTTCCCTGTGTCCATAGTTTTGCCTTTTCCAGAAGGTCATATGTTGGAATCATACAGTATTTACCTTTTCAGATTGGCTTCTTTCAATTAGTAATATGCATTTAAGGTGGCTCCATGTCTTCTCATGGCTTGATGGCGCATTTCTTTTTAGCTCTGAAAAATATTCCGTTGTGCGGTTGTAGCACACTTTATCCATTCACCTACTACAGGACACCTGGGCTCTCTGTTATTTTCCATGGATCTATTTATCTATTCTTTCACAGTGCCACACTGTTTTGATTACTGTAGCTTTATAGTAAATTTTGAAGTTGGAAAGTGTCCGTCCTGTGACTTTGCTCTTTTTCTTTAATATTGTGTTGGCTATTCTGGGTCTTTTGACTCTCCATATACTTTAGATTCAGTTTGTCAATATCCACAAAATATTGATAACTTGCTGGGATTTTGGTTGGGATTGTGTTGAATCTATAGGTCAAGTTGTGAAGAACTAGCATCTCGACACATTGAGTCTTTCTATCCATAACACAAATAGCTCCATTTATTTAGTTCCTTTTTGATATCTTTAATCCAAGTTTTGTAGTTTTCCTCGTATAGATCTTGTACACATTTTGTTAGATTCATACCTAAGTATTTCCTTTTATCGGGTGCTAATGTAAATGATACTGTGTTTTTAATTACAAATTCCACTTGTTCATTACTGGAATATAGGAAAGTAATTGACTTTTGTACATCAACTTTGTGCCCAGTAGCATTGTTATAAATACTTATTATTTCTAGGAGAATTTTTTTGTCTCTCAGATTTTCTACCTAGACAGTCATGTCATCTGTGAAAAAATACAGTTTTATTTCTTCCTTCCTAATCCGCATACTATTTTTTTCATTTTCTTCTTTCCTTCTTCTTAGTTAGGACTCCCAGTGTAATGTTGAAAAGGAATAATGAGAGGGGACATTTTTGCCTCTTTCCTGACCTTGGTGAGAAAATGAAAACTTCCTCACCATTAAGTATGATGATTGCTGTAGTTTTTTTGTAGATTCTTAAAATCAAGTTGAGGAAGTTTCCCTCTATTTCTAGTTTGCTGAGGGTTTTTTTCATGAATGGCTGTTGGATTTTGTCAGATGTTTTTTCTGCATCTATTGATATAATCACATGATTTTTCTTTGTTAGCCTGTCGATGTGATGGTTTTACATTAATTCATTTTGTAATATTGAACCAGTCTTACATACCTGGGATGATTCCCACTTGGTGGTGATGTATACTTCTTCTTATATATTGTTGCTAATATTTTGTTGAGGATTTTTGCATCAATGTTTATGAGAGATATTGGTCCGTAGTTTCCTTTTCTTTTAATGTCCTTGTCTGGTTTTAGTATTAGGGTAATGCTGGCCTCAGAATGAGTTAGGAAGTATTCCCTCTGCTTCTATTTTCTGGAGGAGATTGTAGAGAATCGTTATAATTTCTTCCTTAAATATTTGGTTAGAATTCATCAGTAAACCCATATGGGCCTGGTGCTTTGTGTTTTGGAAGGTCATTAATTACTGGTTCAATTTCTTTAACAGGTATAGGCTGTAGGCAAGTCTTTATCTAACATAACCTTCACTCTGCTATCTTTCCTGAACAGCCAATGTGTCTAGGTTAAAAAGAACATTAGCTGCTTATTATTCTTTTGATAGATCATTGTCCAGAAATGCCGACCTCCAAAAGCTTTGTTGCTTTCATAGTTAAATGTATCTCCTTCGTAGGTTTGGTTCTTTTAAAGATGGTAAAAACTAGACTTTACCATATTTGTTGATATATGGGATGAGATGCACTTAAAACTTGCCCATAAAGTTTCACCTTCATAACTTAACTTAAGAAAAGGGCCATTGGGGAAATTGCTCCCAGTGGTAAATATGAAAATACAGCCTTGGATTTATCATCCAACTGTTTTTTTTCTGCCTTCCATTTCCTTACCTCTGACCTAGGGAATAGCTGTGACCAGGGAAGAGCTGTGCTCTGGCGTTCCTAAAGCAGGAAGATGAATCCCGGGGTCACAACTGCAATTCCGCTCTCTTTTTACCCATTATGGAGTTGTCCACTCATCCTTTGTAAGGATTCTGATTGGTGTGTCCCACGACAGCGTGTACAGTAAAAATCTCACCATTTCAGTATAATTAAGAAAAGGTCAGCCTGATTAGTTATTTTTTAATGAATTGTAGGACATTTTAAATGAGTGAAGACCGAATACTTTTAAGCACATATAGGGAACATTAGTAAAATGTTTAGACTGGATGCCCTGTAGACTCTGCTTTACCAAGGAAAGGGGTGAAAGTGGGTTTTTCACATTCAGAAAAATACAGAAAATGGTTATAATGAACCCTAATATATCCCTCACCTAATACAGATTCAAAACTTACTTTTATTTAGGGTTGAGGTATTATTACGGGTTAGCAAGTACTCTTTTAGACAGGCTAACTAGTCTCAGATAATATTGCTCTCCACCATTCATTTTCACGGCAACCCTTTTTAAAAGGGATGAAACAGTCAACTTCAGAACGGGTTGTTGCCTCACAATTATTAATATTCGTTACTGAAGGGTGCAATGTGTGTTGCTGTGGACAGTAGGCCACTGAGTGAAGTCTTATTTTTTTAAGGAGAAATGACGATAAACTATTTAAGTAACACGTTTGAAATCGTTACCATGCACTGTAGTGTTTTAATATGGAAACTTTAGAATTCTGAAACATAATAAAACACCTCTAATTGTCCAGAAATGTACTTGTGTGGACAAAACACTGGATGATTAACAGTTTGCCTTTTTAATTTGGATATTTGAGATCGTATTGTCTGGGGAGAAATATCATAATTATGGGAATTTGAAGAGTTAATGTAGCCCTACCAATGTCTGGCACCCTTAACAGATCAGCAGTCATCTTTACTTTTCCTTATTTTCTAACTCAGCCTTCCATTCAAAATTGGGCCTGGGAAGGGGCTGTCAGTAACAGCATGTGCAATAATTCTTATATTAAAAAGAAGATGCTTCTAAAATGTCAGACTAATTACTCCTACCCAACAGCAATAACGTCTTTCTCTTCTTCTTCTCTTTCTGTTTGTCCTTTAAGAGAACCTGGAGCCTCACGCTTATTATGGGTGTTGAATTTCTGGTTGTGTCGTGTTGGTGAAGAATCCTGTGCTAAGCAGTACAGGACTTCCTTTAAACCACAGGCATATGTCTTTCCACGACAGGTGTGTTCCTGGGAAAAAATTATAAATCAAAATATTTTTGGTGTATTTGAAGAACTCTTCTGCTGCAGAGTAGCCTATGGAGGAGCGAAATGAAGCACTTTTAAACTTGAGTAATGAACGCCCCCATTTGTTTTTTTCTTAAAAATGCAAGAGTTTTTTTCCCCCTAATTCAGCACTGCCTTTCCTTTGAGGGCATTTCCCCAAATTAGTCATATTGTTTGTGATATTCAGGTGCCTAGGCCAGCTGACAGAAGCCTGCCAGCCGTGTGCCCAGTGGGCAAGCATGTAGGTAGGACCTTTTGGGAGGACTTCACGTCAGTGAAGAGCTTCGTGGCCACACCTTACCCCGGCGACTGACTCTTTTGTGCAGACTGGCTCCTGTGATGGAAACATGTTCATCCACAGTCTAATTCAAATACATAAGGGAAATTAGGATAAATGGAGACGTAGAGGACATGTCTTTACAGTATATTGAGCTTTGGATGCCAGCGTTAGGTTTTTAGAAGAAAAACTCTAGAAAAGATCACTCAGCTACAGTGCATGAATAAATAACCCTGCTTCACTCGGGCAATGACACATAAGAGTACCAGCCACCCCTGGTCCTCTGTAGAAGGGTGCATTTACCTGAGGAATGTGTGCGGTTTTTATCTAGGCAAGGGTCACATAGGGCTGGTGTATAGTAACTTCAGCCTTATCCGGAATAGTTTTGAGCCTGCAGAGAACGCATGCTTTCAGTGGAGTTACATTCCAAATACTGTGGAGAGGGAATTCCCTGGCAGTCTGTGGTTAGGACGCCGAGCTTCCGCCGCAGGGGGCCCGGGGTCAGTCCCTGATTGGGGCACTAAAATTCCTCAAGCCACGTGGCGTGGCCAAAAACAAAACAAAAACAAACCAACACAAATACTGTGGGGAGCTTAGAGTTGGGGTTCATCACATCTGAGCTCAAAATAGCCTGTGTCTAGTTCGGTAAAAGTTTTTAAGTGAAAGATTACTGTTTGTGGGAGGGTTTTGTTTGCTTGTTTGTTTAATTCTCTGGAAAAGTGATTTCAAGTTGCACTTATTCTAACCAGGCAAAGAAGCCTTTGATTTAAACGAGAGTTGCGTTTGGGGAACTCATTTCTAGCCATGGGTATATTCATAGTGTTCATCGTGGAAGAGGGTATCTAAGGTGAAAAAAAAGGGGGTTATAGATGCGTGTACTCCTCGATTATGTATCTGTAGTGGCTTTTTCTTTTTTCGAGTGGAAATATCTTTAGTGTATTTTCTTGTAAAAATAATGCATGCTTCTTAATTTTTTCTTAAATCAAATGTCCTTTAAAGGTAAGTATTTAATTTTCCTTTGAGGCTCTTTGCTCTGCAAACTCCAATTCAGTGGGACTCAGCAAAGTATATTTGTCAGTTAAATTTGTCTCATTATAATATGGTGTAGATTTAGACTCACTGACCTCAACTTTTTAGCCCTGGCTTTGACCCACTTCTGCTTAGCATTCCCTGTGCATATTTTCTTATCCCTTAATTAATATAAATCTAGACATGGATTAGCTGTTGCTACACATTTTGTTATAAAGTCATCTATTGCTGTCCCTGCAATAATAACCTGTAATTTATTGGTTTGGAAGTTGATCTCATTAAAAAGTTGCTGTATATATTAACTCGTGATGGAAATTCTCTTCGATCTACTTTTTAGAAAATGTCACTTGAGGGTTTTCCTTGTTAGAAATCAGCAGTGATCTATTTTTTCTTTAGAGAAACACAGAGGAAATGATGGGGTGGTCTGAATCAGTACGTATCCATTTCTACACTCTCCCCAAACTGAAGTCTTCCTCCACTAAAATCAATTAATGAATGTATTTCTTAGTGTCAGAATTTAGTAAATTGTCTGTTTTTGAGGTGTTTTTCTCCCCATAAATTGTCTTCAAATCTTTAACATCTGATGGTCTTTTGGGAATTGGGTAAAGCTGTTGAAATATCTGTTCTGTCCTTGTCAGTGAAAGGCTCTGAAAACGCAAATAAGAAATTGAAAAGTGAAGCAGACCCTCGGTATAAACAAACACCATCTTTACTCGCATGGAAATGTGTCTTTTACTCAGAACTCTTTAGCCAAAGAATGATTTAAAGACTATCTTTCCTTTACTTGAGTAATTTCTGAAGAGTCGAGAACATTTAGGCTAGATCTTAATTAACTTTTTCTTTATTTCTTAAATGAAGGTCATTTAAAGATAAAGATTACAGTGGTGGAAAAAGGGCTCATTCATTCTCCTGAATCTAGAGTAAAGCAAGATTTGTTTTAAATGATAGGGAAGGAGTTATGCAAGACTTGTATATTTTAGGTCAAAGGTCTTTCCTATTCCCCTAGATAACCTCTCCCAGTGGGTTTTTGTTTTGTTTTGTTTTTTACAGTTTAGAACCAGTAATAAGTTTCTCACTCTTTAAAATGAGCCGCCTTTCCTTCTGTGCTCCCGTCTTTTTTTACTTTGGTCATGAGGTAGCACAGCACTGATTTAATGCTTAGTCACCATCACTCCATTAACCCTTATAATGAATATGCATACTAATTATACGTGCTGCTTTTCTGTACCTCTGTACATGTTTTTTTTTTTTTTTTTTTTGCCGTACGCGGGCCTCTCACTGTTGTGGCCTCTCCCGTTGCGGAGCAACAGGCTCCGGACGCGCAGGCTCAGCGGCCATGGCTCACGGGCCCAGCCGCTCCGCGGCATGTGGGATCCTCCCAGACCGGGGCACGAACCCGTGTCCCCTGCATCGGCAGGCGGACTCTCAACCACTGCGCCACCAGGGAAGCCCTGTCCATGTTCTTTATTATGACTTACTCTGTTTCTGTTGTAATCATTTTATTGAGCATAAGTATTGATATTTTATTGCAAATCATTTGACTCTCTTTGGGCAGAGTAAGGCATATATAAGAGATTAAAGTTCTGCTGTGGTAGGTTCACGGGGAACATTGAGATTAAAGTTCTGCTCTGGTAGGTTCCAAGGGGAACAACCCAGCACTCGCTGTTTGGCTTTATTGAGAGCTTCAATCAGGAGAAACGTAACTGCGTCAGGCTCTGCTAAGTGGTTTCGTTCCAACAACGAGAGGTATTTTTTTCTGTCTGTTGTCCAGCTGTCCTGTGGTCTCTGGGTCTCCACACACATAGAAAGGTACCCGCTCTTAATTCCAGGCAAGGATTTGCCCCAGGTGTCTTTTCTATCACTTAGAATATGTAGAAATGATGAGATGATTACGGAGCTGGGAATAGTCTGTGTAATTCTCTTAGATCTTCACTATATGCCACTCTTTTCGTTTTGTGGCTGCACCTCGCAGCCTATGGGATCTTGGCTCCCTGACCAGGGATTAAACCCGCGCCCCCTGCATTGGAAGGCGAAGTCTTAACCACTGGACCGCCGGGGAAGTCCCTGAGTTATGGGGTGTTGTTGTTGTTGTTTTTCTCTATATGCCACTTTTGAAACTCCAAGTGCTATTTCTTGGTTGGTTAATTTCTTTTGCAATTCAGACTTCTCTCCCCATTCAGTCCGTATCTGTAATGTCGTGGTTTGTTAATACTTGTTGGTGGTCGATGGGATCATTCTGACATTTACTGTCAGAAACACCTATACCTGGTTTACGAATGACATAGCATGGATTTTACCTACTGTAAATTTTATAAGCGGATACATGTTTAAAATGTGATAACAGCGTGAAACACCCTCCAGGATGTTGACTGTCCCCCCACCCCTGCCTCCCCCACTCGGAAGGACCCCTCAGCCCAGAGGCCTTGGGCCCCTGATAGCTTTTCTCTCGGCCCAAGTCCCCGTGCGGCTGTCACATTCCCCGTTCAGGTGACCCTTCCGGGAGGACCACCTCTGAGATCACTGACACCACCCTGGCACACCGGGGAGGCCCCTCTGTGATCACACCGGCTGTTAAAGAGTCTTTACGCACGGAGGACTTGTTGATGAAGCAGCTCTGTGAGCAGGCTGGAGGGAAGAGTGATGCTCTTGAGGGAGAGCCCTAGACTCCCTCCTCCTGCAAACAGAAGCAGCCAGTGTCCGGTGAGCCGCACTCCCACAGCGGCCTGTTCATCACCGCCTTCGGAAGAGCGCCCCCTTCAGGGATCCTAGCAGAAAAAGCGGTCGGGGAGGAGAACGGACCTCATCAGAGGTCGTCCAAAAAGTAGTACAACCCAGATCACCTTTTGAAAGAGACAGATGCTGGAGCTTCACAAATGCTTTCTTACTCACCTTTGACCCGCCCTCATTAGCCCAGGGGCTCTGCTGCACTTTACTTCCTGGGCTTCGTGATATAAAAACAGAGCACCTCTGCACAAACCCCGCCTGGGCCCCAGGCTCTGATTTGACTCCTCACTCAAGCGTGAAGGGCCCCCCTATCCTCCGAAGCAATCACTGAGCTGGATGCAGGGCAAAGTGAAGGGGACCAGCACATACTTATCTCTTTAGGACGGAGCTTTGTGGTGGGTGTCTCCTTGGTTATTCCTTCTCCTTTCTGCCTTTTCCTACTAGGCGGTCTCTTCTCTCTTATATGTATTTCCGGCCTCTTGGTTTTTCTGCTGATTCTTCTCTTTTTCTTTTCTTTTTTAATCCCTGTTGGTCACCTGCTGCCCTCCCTCTTTTTTTTTAATTGAAGTAGAGTACATTTACAGTGTTAGTTTCAAGTGTACAACATAATGATTCAATATTTTTATAACTTATACTTCATTTAAAATTATTACACAATATTGGCTATATTCCCCATGCCAGACAGTATATCCTTGTAGCTTGTCTATTTTATACATAGTCATTTGTATCTCTTAACCCCGTCCCTTTTCTTGCCCCTCCCCCATCCCTCTCCCCACTGGTAACCACTAGTTTGTTCTCCGTATCTGTGAGGCTGTTTCTGTTCTATTATATTCGTTTGTTTTTTCTTTTTTAGATTCCACATGTAAGTGAAAACATACAGTATTTGTCTTTCTCTGTCTGACTTCACTAACTATATAGTATTCTCTAGGTCCGTACATGTTGCTGCAAATGGCAGAATTTCACTCTTTTCTATGGCTGAGTAAGGCTTCATCGTATACATATACCACGCCTTCTTTATCCATTCATCTGTTGATGGACACTTAGGTTGCTTCCCTATCTTGGCTATTGTGAATACGCTCTTATAAACATTGGGGTGCATGTATCTTTTTGAATTAGTGTTTTCATTTGCTTTGGATATATACCCAGGAGTGGAATTGTTGGGTCACATGGTAGTTCTGTTTTTAATTTTTTTAGAAACCTCCATACTGTTTTTAGTAGTGGCTGCACCCATTTACATTCCCCTAGGGTTCCCCTTTCTCCACGTCCTCGCCAACATTTGTTATTTGGTATCTTTCTGATGATGGACATTCTGACGGGTGCGAGGTGATATCTCATTGTGGTTTTGATTTGCATTTCCCTGGTGATTAGTGATGCTGAGCATCTCTTCATGTGCCTCTTAGCCATCTGTATGTCTTCTTTGGAAAAATGTCTACTCAGGTCTTCTGCCCATTTTTTAATCAGGTTGTTTGTTTTCTGATATTGAATTATATGAGCTCTTTACATATTTTTCATATTAACCCCTTATGAGATGTATCATTTGCACATATCTTCTCCCATTCGGTAGGTTGTCTTTTCGTTTTGTTGATGGTTTCCTTCACTGTGCGAAAGCTTTTAAGTTTAATTAGGTCCCATTTGTTTATTTTTGCTTTTATTTCCCTTCTCTGAGGAGGCAGGTCCAAAAAGATATTGCTTAGACTTATGTCAAAGAGTGCATTGCCTATGTTTTCTTCTAGGAGTCTTATGGTTTCCTGTCTTACATTTAGGCCTTTAATCCATTTTGAGCTTATTTTTGTATATGGTGTGAGAAAATGTGCTAGTTTCATTCTTTCCCATGTAGCTGTCCAGTTTTCCAAGCACCACTCATTGAAGAGACTGTCTTTTCCCCGCGCTGCTCCTCCCCTTAACTTTTTTAACCTTTCTTTCACCCAGCAAAATGTTAATTTAAAAAAAAGAAGAAATGAAATGAAAAAAGAAGGAAATCCAAGCTATCTTTTTGATTTATTTTTGTTTTGAAAGAGCTTTATTTATTAGTATCTCTATAACCAGATGACTTAGCTTGTAGTGTCTGTTGGCCTAGGGTAACCTTGGAATATTCCATTTCACTTCATGTGCCAAGTGGTGACTCTTGTTCTTCTGGTATGCCAGGGCAGGAGTGGCCCGACAGCTCTCAAAAGGGCTATCGTGTCAAGTCTGAAACTGTGGCTGAACACTGTGAGTGGTGTCAGAGCGGGCGCCGTTCGCAGCCAGTACATACCTTCTTAATACCATGGCCTCTTTCTCCAGCTAACCAGCTTCTTTTTATAATCTAGTCTGGAAAATATATTAAATACAAAGTCCTATGCTCTGTAAGTACCACTGCCAAAGCCGTATCATGCACATAGCACGATGATCTCATTTTGATGTTCATAACATCTTTGTCCTGTGTGTGGATGGCATGTTTGAACACAATGAAGGTTATACTTTGCCATGTTAAAAAAATATATTAAGTCAAAGGAACCAGATTATACCGAGTTTTGAAGGTGTCAGGAAGACAAGAGTGTTGCCCACCTCTTTCTCTCACTAGATAAGTCGGTGTACTCATTTATGAATTGAAGACAGTGCTTCTGACCCTGACTGTCTTGCAGTGTTATTGTAAAGGCACAAGGGGCTATGTATCTGTAAACACTTTGAAGCCTGAGTATTGTCGTACAGAATGTATTGAACTGAAGGCCCATGTTAACTCTGCAAGGTGTGATGACCTTTGAGATGTCTAAAAAAACAATTTTGTTTTTTGAATAAAATCTTTAAATTGCTCCTTCATAGTTCTGTGAATTTGGAGTTTCACATGTGACAGAATTTACTTTCTAGAAGGAAAATAACAGGAGGAATGAATTATAAATCAAGCTTGACTTAATGGTTTCAATTTGCTTTAGTCTCCCATCTTTATAATCCAGGTAATTTAAATATTCAGTGCTATCCTCTGTCATGTATTAAATGATGTATAAATCTGCTTCTTTATTCCCAGCACCCATAATGCGCAAACTGTATGTCCTCATGCAACCTCATCCAACCAAAAAACTCTCCAGGGAGCTTTGTCTTATTTCAAGCCCAAGCCTTTATTAATCTTTACTGCCACCCCTCATGTTCCTTTGCTCTTACCTTGTATAAAATATAAGTCTCAGGTGTAAAGACAGCTTAAAACATATCAGAACATTATATAGGATGGCAAACTGCACAGAGAGAAAGTTCCAGAGATTGAAAAGGGATTTGAGTCTGCGCATATATCAGAAGAAGCCACCTGGGACCAGCGAAAGAGCCTCCACAGAGCAGTAGACACAGTGATTCCTGGAGCTCACGCAAGACTCCCTGTGAATGGAAACACCTCACAATAAACAGGAAGTCCCCAGAAGACATTGCCGTAATAGTAAGGGTAAATTAGCTTTGCACCAAAGGCTACTCTGAACCTGCCCTAACAAAGTTGAAAAGCAAGCGTGAAAGGATCAAACTTTGCCTAAATAAATACATGCTAGAACAAAGTACAACATTCTTTAAGGAAACAGAACAAATTCCACCACCCAACAGTGTAAAATTCACAGTGTTGTACATCCAAGAAAATAAGACTGGGCATTTTAAAAGCAGGAAAATGGAACCCATAACCAGCAGAAAAACTAATTCATAGAACCAGACCCAGAAATGATAGAGGTGATGGAATTAAGTAGGCAAGGACTCTACAATGGCTATTATAAATAAATTCTGTGTGCTTAAGAAGGTAGGGGAAAATGCAAACATGATGAGGAGAAAAACAAAGTGTTAAAAAGATGCAAATGAAACTTCTAGAGATAAAAAAAAAATACAGTATCTGACATAAGTACATTGGATGGGAGTAACAGCAGGTTAGATGCAATAGAAGAAAAGATCAGTGAAATTGAATGTAGTAATAGAAACTGTTCATAATAAAGCAAGAGAAATAAAAGCCTAAAAGAAATAAAATGAACAAAGCTAAAGTGAGCTGTGGGACAACAGGAAGCTATCTAACATACTTGTAATTGGAGTCCCAGAAAAGAGAGTCAGGAAAGAAAAAATATTTGAAGAAATAATGGAACTTCCACTTCCAATAACAGGGACTGGATTTGCCCTCCCACCTAAAACAACCAAACAGATCTGACTGCATAAAAATTTTTAAATTCTGTATGGCAAAAACGCCACAAATTGTTGACAGATACCAATCTTGCAACATATACCATGGACAAAGAGTAGTTACTGTCCCTAGTATAAGAAGAACTACAAATCAACAAGTAAAAGACCAGTGACTCAGTAGGAAAAAAATGACCCAAGCAAGCAATTCATAGACCAACGAAATGTGACAAAGAAACATTGGAAAAGATGTTCAGACTCTAGTAAATACCGGATTTCCCTTTTTAATCACTGGATTGACGAAAGTAAAAAGATTAATGACATCCTATATGGGGAGTGTATAAGGAAAGACACAATTATACATTGTTTGTAGGACTCTAGATTGGGACACCATTTTTCAAGGACAATTTGGAGGAGGTACCTGTCAAAATGTAAAATGCACATAACCCCTGGCCAGCAGTCTCACTCTGGTGAAGCCACCCTGTATAGATAGTCACATGTGCTCATGGATGTACATACAAGGAATATTCCACAGCATTGTTATAGCACAGCATTTGCCGTTATGAGCAAAATACTGGAAACGTTCTTAATGTGCATCATTACAGTATGGTTAAATAGATGCTTAATGTAGTCATAAAAAAGGAAAATGCACAATATGACCTTACACACACACATAAACACCCTCAGACACATGTGTTTGACTATAAATGCATAGAAAAAGTGTGGAAACACACATACCAAACTGTTAAAAAGCAGATACTCTTGGGACTTCCCTGGGGGCGCAGTGGTTAAGAATCTGCCTGCCAAAGCAGGGGACACGGGTCCGGGTCCGATCCCTGGTCCGGTAAGATCCCACATGCCACAGAGCAGCTAAGCCCGTGCACCACAACTACTGAGCCTGCGTGCCTAGAGCCCGTGCTGTGCAACAAGAGAAGCCACCGCAGTGAGAATCACGCGCATCACAACGAAGAGTAGCCCCTGCTCGCCGCAACTAGGGAAAGCCCATGTGCAGCAACGAAGACCCAACAAGGCCAAAAATAAAACTAAATTAATTAATTTTTTTAAAAACAGATACTCTTTGGGGAGTTAGAATTTGATGGTGTAAGGTAGGAGAGAAGGATTTTCATGATTTACTTTTGCATTTGTTTTACGGTTTGAATTTTTAAGTAAATAATTTAAAATTTTATATACCTAAAATTTTTAAATAAGTGTTGGTAAATTAAAATGAGAAAAGCTGAAGTTAACTTTTAGTTGATAATGGTTAAAATAGTATATTTTATATTATGTGACTTTACCACAATAAAAAAAAATTTAAAAAACATTTTAGTTGATAGAAAGGCAACCTTTTAAGTTAGTTTATGAAGCATTATTGTAGTTTTTAATTAATATTTTCAAATTTATTCAGCTCTTTTCTTCTTCATATGTAAATACTTAAGAATTGACTAGCATGGCTTTTGCTTAATTAGAACCAAAATATTACCTGTTAAACTGGTCAGAAATTTATGTTGGCTGTAGTAGAAATGTGCAAATATTCAGACTTGCAGTAAGTTGTGGTTACTTTGTAAACATTCCCGGTACCCTTTATAATTTTGAAGCATCAGTCTCTTTCCATTCACTCCAGTCACTGATGATTCATTCCCAAAATTAAGAAGTTTCCCTCTTTGTCCTGAGGAATTAACTTCTTTTTTATAAATGATTAGTAATGTGTATATTTACTGCTCACTTGTACTATGTTCAATTTACAGAGAATTAGAAACTCATTAGGAAATAAACATAATAACACATTTCAGAATTACAGGGGAATTCATTTCCACTTGCTTCAAGGGGTTTTGGTAATGAAGTGTCGCCTCAGCTCCTCTTGGCCGTCAGCAAGGTGACTCCTCGGGACGGCCCCTTGAGAACAGGAAGCATAGGCACAGGCATCACCCTCCATCTGCTGGGCATTGGGAAGAAATGTAACCTCCTGTTCCTGTTGTGGTCTTCCTAATAGAGAATTAGAATGCTTTAGCAGAACTTTTCATTTTTACTTCCAAAATGTATGTTATATAGTTATTTTAATATAGCACCCAGTGACATACATTGCCATCGTAGTAATCAACCACAAGATAGGATGGAAAATTTTTTTCACACCAAGAAGGAAATCCATAAATGGCTATGAGGTTTTCTTCTTAAATGTTCTCTCATCTAACATTCTTTACATACTTATAGAGGCGGTAGGTGTCATGCAGTTTAAGTCACCAAATAAGTGATGGCATTATGATCCTTATGCTCTCCTCTCTCCCCCTGAAAATCTGTTTACAGCGTAGATTTTCTATTTGTGGCCCAAGAGATAAAATTTAGGTCTGACTTCATGCCTTAATTATGCATGACCAGTTGGGCTTTCACCAGCCACTGTTTGATTGATTTCACTCCTGGTGAAAAATAAATGTTTTTATGGCAGGAAGAAACTTAGACCAGGGTCTCAGTAAATCCTGCTTAGTACCAAGGTGTGAAGGCTGCACGTAATACAGTGTCTGAACCAAAGGTGATCCTTAGGCATCTCCCAGGGACATCACTGGGCTCAAGGGGAAAAAGAAATGTCCTCCAGATTGTCCCTGGGAGGCCCAGAAACATTGCCTGTCAAGAATCACCATCCAACAACGATTTGAATGTACTTAATGCCACTGAATTGCACACTTGAAAATGGCTTAAAATGGTCAATTTTATGTTATGTGTATTCTACCACAATAACACTTTTTTAAAGAATCACCATCCACTTTCTAAAAGCAGCTCCGTAGAGACACCAAACAACTTACGCTAATGGTTAACCTGTAGAGTGACAGTCGGACCCAGGTTGGGAAAGACAGGAGAGGGATGTTGAGAAGCCCTTTCTGCCGCTGCAGCTGGAACGGAATCAACCCTGCAGCATGAACACCAGGCGGCAGTGAGGGGACTAGTGGCTGTTGACTTCTCCCCTTCTTTTGCTGGGTTTGGTGATGCGAATGGTGGTGAAAATGGTAATAACACAGCAGCAGCAGCTGGCCAATTTTGAACCTACTGAGTCCTGAGCACTGTATTCGGTGCTTCTCATTTTGTTTAACATTTTTATACAATTTTTAAAGGTTACTTTCCATTTACAGGTATTACAAAATATTGCCTATGTCCCCCATGTTGTACAATACATCCTTGAGCTTATCTTACACCCAGTAGTCTGTACCTCCCCCTCCCCCATGTTGCCCCTCCCCCCTCCCCACTGGTAACCACTAGTTTGTTCTCTATATCTGTGTGTCTGCTTCTTTTTTATTGATACAACTAGTTGTAATTTTTTGATTCCACATATAAGTGATATCATACAGTATTTGTCTTTCTCTGTCTCACTTATTTCACTAAGCATAATACCCTCCAAGTCCATCCACGTTGCTGCAAATGGCAAAATTTCACTGGTTTTTTTCATGGCTGAGTAGTATTCCATTGTGTATATATATATATATATATATATATATATATATATACCACATCTTCTTTACCCATTCATCTGTCAGGGGACAACAGAACATTCTCTAACACCATATTCAAAAATAAACTCAAAATGGATTAAAGACCTAAATGTAAGACTGGATACTATAAAACTCCTAGAGGGAAACATAGGCAGAACACTCTTTTGTGTTTTTTTTTTTTGGTACGCGGGCCTCTCACTGCTATGGCCTCTCCCATTGCGGAGCACAGGCTCCAGATGCACAGGCTCAGCGGCCATGGCTCACAGGCCCAGCCACTCCGCGGCATGTGGGATCTTCCCGGACGGGGGCACGAACCCGTGTCCCCTGCATCGGCAGGTGGACTCTCAACCACTGCGCCACCAGGGAAGCCCGGCAGAACACTCTTTAACATATATTGTTGCAATATTTTTTTGGATCCGTCCTCTAAAGTAAAAAAAAATAAAAGCAAAAATAAACAAATGGGACCTAATTAAACTTAAAAGCTTTTGCACAGCAAAGGAACCATTGACAAAACAAAAAAAAGGCAACCTACTGAAGGGTAGAAAATATTTGCAAATGGTATGAGCAATAAGGTATTAATATCCAACATATATAAACAGCTCATACAGCTCAACATCAAAAATACAACCCGATTAAAAAATGGGCAGAGCTTGAATAGACATTTTTTCCAAAGAGGAAATGCAGATGGTCAACAGGCACATGAAAAGGTGCTCAACATCACTAATCATCAGGGAAGTGCAAATCAAAACACAAATAACAAATGTTGGCGAGGGTGTGGAGAAAAGGGAACCTTCATACACTGTCGGTGAGAATGTAAATGGGTGCAGCCACTGTCGAAAACAGTATGGAGGTTTCTCAAAAAACCACAAATATAGCTACCGTAAGATCCAGCAGTTCCACTCCTGGGTATGTACCTGAGAAAAACAAAACCACTAATTTGGGGCTTCCCAAGGCCAGAGCAGGAAGGAGGGAGTAGTTAAAATACTTAGGTTAAAGTCCCTGCTCTTGAGGACATTCAAGTACAAGAGTCTGACAGTGAGTGAGAATCATCACTGAAATCCAGAAGTTGGGAGCAGCAGTGGTGTTCGCCATGAGGCCCACAGTGACCAAGGATGGAAGGCCCCTGCCGCAGGATGCCTGCTCTGCCAGGATGTCCTGCAGGTGGAAGCCACTCCCCGCCAACACAGCCCTGTGGCTGGAATACAAGGTGCTCCTTTTAGGGAGCCCAGAATGCCTTTATCAGCATTTCTACAGTGTCCACCCCTTAGGCTGGGAAGGAGACTCACAGCACAGCTGATTCAGGGGATGGAGACGTGGGGGGCGGGGTATGAGGGAGCAGTGACTCAGCTCTTTCTCACTCATCAGCCTCCCTGAGCAGGGTGGGTCCTTGACACCCAAACACATGAGACCCAAGAGGTGGACTTCCGCAGTTAATTCCCCGCCCCTCCATCTGCCCCAGACAAAGGGGCCTTGTCTCCTTTAGGCCTCCAGTTCAGAGGACCCTAGTGACCTATACAAAGAAAGCATGAGGAGGAAGAAGAGAGCTCTGTGTGGGCAAGATCCCAGACACTGGGTTAAGACCAGTCACCCTCACACGCGACCTTGTTATTAACTGATTCATTCATCACAAGAGCCCACTGCAGCAAACTCACATGCGTGTTATAAAAGGAGCACATCACACTCAGAATCTCCAGGAACACGATTTTCATGGCGGGCTCAGGATTGGCCAGCTCGGAGTGAGGCAGAGGAAGCTACCTTTGTATTGATAGTTCTGAAGTACGTCGGCACCTTCATACAACAGGAGTGATATATAAATGCTCCCCGCATATATTCCGTGCAGGGTCCATTTTTTCCTCAGCAGAGCATCTGCCAGTTTTGACATCTGTTGAGTCCAGGGTTCCAGTGTCTTTTCCAAGGTCCCTCCAGCTACAGGACATCTTGCTCTTGGCATTGTACCAACTCTGCAAGGCTCTCTGTGAACAAGTCCAGGGCTTAGCAGTCTTTTCAAATTATTCTTCATCTACCCCAATCTTTTAACAGTATTCCTCGACATACTCCCCTTCATACAAACTATTCTCACAGATTTCTGAATGTAAAATAATGTTCCTGTTCACTTTTAGTCATTTAAAATTAGCCTATTAATAGCCTTTGCAATTATTATTAATTACTGTAATTTTAGAGAATCCTCAGTCACTTGAGTCAACATATTTATTTTTAGTGTCAAAAGTTGGGAAGCACTGAACTAGGCACTGCAGGGGGTTCTACAGGGGCTACAATCACAATGGCAGGAATATTCTTCCAGCCACTTAGAATATAAGGGAGGGTGGGTCAGAAAGTGGGGAAGTACAGAAATAGCGTGCTTCCTCGTTGGACTTGGAGAGGGTATGATTGAAGAGGATGAGGCACCTGGGGGAGGGTTATCCAGAGGGCATAGGACAAGGAAAAGAGGGGATGCGGATGTGAGGACGACAGACCAGGGGGCTCGTGTGCCAGGAAAAGATGCTGGAGATGGGAAACGTGGCTGCTGTCACCGGCCCCCTGGCACAGGAGCAATAGCCTCTAAGAGCGTGCTGTGGATGGAGCTGTGTCCTCCCCAAAGCTCATATGTAGGAGCCCTAACCCCTAATATGACTGTATTTAGAGATGGGGCCTATAAGGAGGCAATTAAGGCTAAGTGAGGTCATAAGGGTGGAGCCCTAATCCAATAGGATTAGCGTCCTTATAAGAAGAGAACTCAGAGAGCTCACTCTTTGTCTCACTGCCCTGTGAGGACATGGGGAGAAGGTGGCTGTCCACAAGCCAGAAGGAGAACCCTCGCTAGAAACCAGATTGGACGTCTAGCCTCCAGGACTGTGAGAAGTAAATTTCTATCGTGTAGGCCACCCTGTCTGTGGTACTTTGTTATGACAGCCCGAGCTGACTAGTACAGGGCATAATCAAAGCTCCCGTCAGAATGTTGGTAAAAATATTCTGCATCGTTTACCAGTTCCCAGGGGACTGTGGATGTTGACGAGACCGAGATTCCCTCAATTTACTGGGGACGCAACAGCATCTACTGGCCTCGAAGAAGGATCTGGTGTTTGTTTTCTTTCAAATTTTAGCATAAGGGCAGGAATCAATTTTCTGCCTCCTGTTCTTTCTTACTCCTAACAGGATACCCAGCATTAGGAAAGGGTCATGGCAAACATCTGTTTAACTGAGTTAAGATGTCACTATTATTGAGCACAAGGTCAAGATGGTCTAAACAAGGAAGGTCACCCAGGAGAGGTTTGGGGTTTGGACACTTCTGCATTTCCAAGAACTCGGTGGTCAGGAGACAGCACGTGCCTCCATGTGGGCGTTTCCAGTCTACAGCTAAGTGTCTGCACAGCCAGGAACTTGGGTTCTCTACCTTATGAATAGAGTCTGGATCACTATTTCTTCTTTACAATAACTTCTTTGCAAATTGTACTTTTGCACTTTTAAGAATATAAGGTTCTGTGCCACCTCCATTAGCTGGCTTCACCTCTCCATCCATTTTCACCACATGAATGCAAGCACAGTCCGAAATGCTCTCCAGCCATCATCCAAGGCCTTGAACAAGCAGCTATGGCCGTCAATCATCCAGAAAAACACTGACCTCTAGTTGACTAAAATTCTAGAAGTCCGCTTTCCTCCGTTTCCTGCTACTTCCAGCCAGTCTTTTAACTACCAATACATTTAATGGTTCCAGAAGAGTCAGTCATCTTACAGCAAAATGAATTTTCCAAAATGTATTAATGGTATTTTCCACTAATATAAAATTTTAATTTTTTTAATATAAAGAAAAAAGTTATTTTCTGAATTTTAATAGACATCTTCTTGTTGATTCATAACCACCTTGGTTATATCTACCCTAGGGTCTTACAGATCAAAGTTGAAGATGATTTCAGGGGAAGAAAATGTTCTCTTTTGTTTCAGTCATAAAGTTAGCATGTGGACGAATATAACACATTCAGTAAATAACTTGACATGTTTCCATTGTTAACATAGCTCACAATGCACTCTGTATTTCCTCTTTATGGAATGATAGAAGCCTTTGGTCACATTTTAGTAAAATAAAATGCTAGGTCAGGAAGCAATGATATTCATTCTGGTCCTTGCTCTCCTCTTAGGGATGCTGGATGGAAAAGAAAGGGAATAAATGGTGCCTGATAGTTGAAGAAAAAGAAGAAGCGATGCTCTTATAAACGTTGTATTTATAACCCTTTTAGAAAAAAAAGGATAACTGCACAGAATCACAACTTGGGGGCATGGAGTGAAGCAGTTTCCCATAACAGATCAGTGTCTTAAGTGTTTTCAGTTTCTTGGCAAAATACTTCAGTATGCTGGTAGTCATAACCATGGGGCCTTTGTTTTGGTCAATGATTTTAATCTCCCATTTACATGTATAAACTGACAGAGCTCTTAAAGTGGATCAGACATTCACCATTCAAAATTCAACATTCGTTTCTCAAGGAAATGGTTTGGTTTTCTAAATGCCTCTGTCCTTTTTTTTTAATTCCAGTCATTGACACTAGTTCTTTGGATTCTTTTGGACATGAGAAGGCTTTCTCAAAGCTGTACCAGACAAGACAAGGCTATACCTCAAAAGTAAACATGGAAAGAAAGCAGGTTAGAATTGTTGATATTGTGTCAGTGTTCAAACCAGGCGATCCTAGATTTAAGATGAAACCAGTATTACGTACTTGCATTGTTTATATGAAGTTAAAGATTTACCCTTAAAATATGTAATGCACACGCATCGTTTAGAATTTTATCCTTTATGCCACTCAGATGCCTTAACCATGCATATCTCAGGAATCCAGCATTTTTTCCTCTGTACCATCAAAATTTATACCTTAAATTAACTCATAAGAATCCTACACAATTTTAAGACAAATACTACCATTCTGTGATCCTGAAATAGCACAAACAGAATTGGTATGTCCTGTAAAACTGTTCCTTTCTCTACCTATCAGTTATGTAGTCCATACGATTGATGAGATTCAACTTCCTAATCATTCACTCAACTGTCCAAAGATAGAGAGCATAGCAAGCCTCACCCTTAACTGTTTCCAGAGGTAAGTTCTCAGTTCTTTATCAGCAAGTTACTCTGTCACTGTATTTCTCTACCCTCTTGTCCACAAATGAGGCTTAAGCAGTCTTCCTTGGAGTTTACAGGGATCTGACAAATTCCATTAGAAAGTCAATCTAGCTTTTTGTTTGTCTTGACACCAACATAGTAGGTCAGCCTGTGTCTGAAAGGAGCCTGTCAAAATGGCAGTCTTACTGCATTTCTCATTGTTAGTCTCTGGGGTGATACCCCTTGAAGGTCATATTATAGATGGTCCTATCAAAGACATGTCAACAATAGTGACCGGCCAAGAGCTGGTTCCGCCTAATGAGATATGTCCTCCAAAGCCACTAACAGCTTGATGCCCTAACAAAACCTGGTTGCCTAAATACTCCACCGTGACTTCAGGCTAATCTCAAAACAAACCATGTCTGATCTGCACACTGATTCTCAGACCTCAAAAACACATTGCTTAATAGCTTTTATTCTCTAAGTCTAGGATGAAAGCCCAGATAAATGCAAGTATGCAAACAGTATTTCGCTTTATTATTGCCACTCCTCTGCCTCACACTTTTATACCCCTAAGGAGACACACACACAGGCATATCTATAAATGTATACATATATGTTTTCAGTTTGATGCCTGAGTCTCAGACTTATTTAAAACCAAGTCTGGTAAATGAGTCCAGACTGTGAGGTCTGGACCATTCTCAAATCAGCCTCCCAGAAAAGGCGGTTCAGGGTACCAGCTCATCAGCAGATTTTCCCTCAGGTGGACTCACTTGTGTTTAGTTTATAGATTGTCATCCGTAATCTAACTTGTAGGGTAGTGTAGGTGGATGAGAGGGATGGCATGTACCAACTTTCGGAATATGCCATCGTTTCCTCGCATCCATCAGCTGGATATTGCCCGTCCAGGATGAGCGTATTATTTTGCCCGTTTCAGCACTTCTGGTCACTAAAATCTGCTCATCTACATGATATTTATTGACCAGTCCAAGCGCTAATGCCAAACTTTTATAGACACCTTCATTCCCATGATAAGTTAAGTACCGCTTCCTGAGAAATTCTAACGCGATCAGTCAAATAAACCAGAAATCGGAAGTCTCAACACAAGCGTAACGGGATGACTTGCTACAGGTATAGGCTGAACTCTTGCAGCGTCACAGACTTTAGTTCTGACAGAGTAAAAATAACCAGCTAATGAAATTAAGCACTGAAGTTTCATTATCTTGTCCCTAGAGATACAATTATTCATTTTTAGTTTGGTTTATAACCTGATTATTATAGATTGAGGGTTGGCTTGTTAGCACAACCCTGCACCTTCTAAGGAATCCAAGTGCGTTTCATTAAGCATTTAACATCACTCCCAGGGCAGGCGGTCCCAAAGAGCCACTGGTCATGGAAGGCAGGAAACATCTGTTCTTCTGCCCTGTAGTCAGCCTTAACCATGACCTGTCACCCCACACTAGATTACCTGGGGGCCGTTCTGTGTCAGATATCATGTACTAGAGACTTGAACTTAGTACAAATGAGAATTAGATTTAAATTACTGAGCTAACTTTCATTTCCGATTTGAAACAAAATTGAAATAAGAGATAGTCATGTTTAACCAATACCAGCAGCCCCGCCTGTCCTGCCATGAAGCCCTATAGGTACCTGCTGGACCTAATTTGCAAGGGAGAATACAGTCATTGTTCACGCAGGTAGCGGTTGTGTTCTCACCCCCGTCCCCTGCCCTCCCCACCCCATACCTCTTAATACGGAGCTGGATGTCTCTCCTGGTGTGCCGAGCACTTCATATTATTTTCTCTAATGATTTTCTCTTTGAAGCTCTTAACTTTCTGTTTTATCTGGAAGAACTAAAAAAAATTTTTTGAAGAATTCAATAAATTTCAAATTGATAATTTAGGGATATAAGCAAGAATCCTCACTAGATATATTCTATGAGGGAAATGTTGGTACGTAGATAAAATTAAAAGGAACATCCATTCTATTAATTTTATTTGCCACACATAGTCATTGAGGTGTATTTCCCAGAGGGCTGTGTATTTTGTTTGGTTTTTCTAAACCTAAGTAAGACAACATGGTATATGTTAATGCCCAAAATTTGCTTACTGGCCTCTGACAAAATGGGGTAAAACTTAATGGGTCTAGAGAGTTGATTGAACCTTTTTAAAAATGTATATATTTTTATAATCATTCTTAAAAACAATCACAGTGTGTGTATATAAAGAATAGTTTTTTAAGCAAGGAAAACATTACAGGTACAAAGGGTACCTAATTTTCAAGTGAAAATATAATTGTTCATGCAGACGTGGGTACATTCTCATCTAGGGGCAGTGGGTCTGTTCATTGCCTCCCCCTCCCCTCCCCCCCAAAAAACAGCTCTAGACATATAATCACTATGCAAATCTAGTCAGCATATTTACACTGGAAACAAATGTATCCAATTCTAGAAAAATAGGTGGAGCTGTTTGAAGCATTCATTAAATCTTTCAGGGCAAGCTGCTGTAAAAATAACTATTTTAGAAATTAAATACAGTTGTATAATTTACTGCTTGTTACTAGATTCCATTTTAACACCAAAATTTAGCTTCCAAAAAAATACTCCAAATGAGGCACTGCATCTGAGAACCTATGACTGTGTCCCCAACACGAGCATTTAAAAATTAGGGCCTCGGCGTGGCCCATTTCATGCCGCATCAAGAGTGGCCTTTCTACTTCCAAAAAGAATCCCACGGTTTAAGCAGTCGTGAATAAATATGGTGGTGGGTTAAAGCCCCTGGGGATGATGGGGGGGTGGTCCTGTCAGCATCCTCCACAGGGTGGAAAGCATCATCTCTTCCACCCGTTAAAGGTCTGCAGAGTCAGAGCCAAGAAGCCAGCTTTCTGCAACCAGTTTCCTCACTTTTCATGATGTATCTTGGAGAAAGAATTAAAGTAGTATCATGAGTGTTACAGTGCCATTTGCAAAGCTAAAGCATCAATGCGGGTCAAATTTTCACGAAAAATGATGCACTCATCCAGCTACATGAGGAGTAATCGTGAAAACCAGGCTTATGAGAAGGGGAGGGCAAAGACGGTTGTGTGTCATGCCCTGCGCTGTGTCCCTTCAGAGGCAGAGTCGGGGTGGCTTTCAGCTCTGTGATTTGAAGAACCCCAAACCCCTCCGAGTCAAAAGACAGAGCTAAATTATACACCTAGTCCTTTGTTCCAACTGTTTTGTGTTAGTTTCATTTCTTTGTGCTAAATGGGGTCTCCGGAGTTCTCTTTGAAAATATACACGCCCCTGGGAAAGATGACCCATTCGGGGACAGTCACACCGAGGTCAGATATATGGTCATCTCCTCTCAGAGAGAAAGATCTGGGAGTGTCAGGAAGGGGAAATAAATATGCCAGGGAGTGAGCCAAACAGAGAGGGAGGCAACCAAATACAAGCCAAATTTCCCCTGCTTCACCAAGGGGTCCTGTAGTCGCTTAGAGAGAGGCTCGATTCTGTGCAGGTTTTTCACTTTTTTTTTTTATTGAAGTATGGTTGCTTTACAATGTTGTGTTAATTTCAGGTGTACAGAAAAGTGATTCATTTATATATATATATATATATATATATATATTATATACATTCTTTTCCATATTCTTTTCCACTATGGTTTATCACAGGATATTGAATATAGTTCTCTGTGCTGTACAGTAGGACCTTGTTGTTTACCCATTTTGTATATACTAGTTTGCATCTGCTAATCCCAAACTCCCACTCCATCCCTCCCCCACACCCCTCCCCCTTGGCAACCACCAGTCCATTCTCTATGTCCATGATTCTGTTTCTGTTTCATAGATAGGTTCACTTGTGTCATATTTTAGATTCCACATATAAGTGATATTACAGGATGTTTGTCTTTCTCTTTCTGACTTACTTCACTTAGTATGATAATCTCTAGTTGCATCCATGTTGCTGCATGTGGCATTATTTCATTCTTTTTTATGGCTGAGTAATATTCCATGTATATATGTACCACATCTTCTTTATCCATTCCTCTGTGGATAGACATTTAGGTTGTTTCCATGTCTTGGCTATTGTAAGCAGAGCTGCTGTGAACATTGGGGTGCATGTGTCTTTTTGGATTAGACTTTTGTCTGGATATATGCCCAGGAGTGGATCATATGGTAGCTCTATTTTTAGCTTTCTGAGGAACCTCCATACTATTCTCCACAGTGGCTGCACCAGTTTACATTCCCACCAACAGTGTAGGAGGCTTCCCTTTTCTCCACATCTGAGAGAGGCCCAATTCTGAATTACTGCACTGTCCTGAAGAGTGAGAAAGTTGGAGAGTTTGGGTGTATGTCCGTGTCCCAACATAGGCCTGGCACTTTTTTAAGGTGACAGAGGCTTGCAGCCATGCTGAGAAGTGTTAAGGTAAGAATGGTCAGCAGGTACAGAAGCCAATGCAACAGGTCTTGTTAGGGGTAACCCAAAACCTACTTAGGGGAGCAGTGGCCAGCAGAGGGCTGGGATTTCCACGCTGCGGAGGTCATAGGGGCCATGTGGCTCCAGAGAAGTTGGCTTAACTCTGCGAGGGTTTAAAATGCGGATTAGAAAAATCCCACAATGATCAATTTACTCTTTTCTTCCCTCCCACTTATGGGACAAGATGATTCTCCTAAATAATTCATTACTTTGGAGGAGTGAATGTGTATGCAGTTACTTTGGTTAAGTGCTTCTGCCCCCTCCTTTCTTCCCTCCTTTCTGTGTTTTCAGCGCCCGCCTCATGAGATCAGTCGTTCCTATTGTCTTCATCCTCAGAGATTGGTCTGCCAGGGAAGACTAGCACAACAGTGTAGACTCACCCAGTTGTTATCAGGAGTTACTGCTCACAAGCCTGTTAATGTGGAAACCACTTCATACTGATGAGTTGTTTTAATACATAGGACAACACTTTACAGTTCATGAGCATAAAGTTTTGAATCAAAAATCTTCCTCTGTGAACAATAATTTCACACTATTCTATGTTATAGTGTTCTCTCACCTTGTTTGCCTCTTTTGAAAACTTCTATTTCCTCCAGAAACAGTAAGAACTAAAAGAGAGGGCAAAACATTGGAGCAGCCCCTACTGAAGATACAAGTATGATTAAGATACAGAAAAAATAATTTAATGGGTAAAAAACATCTGTGACATCAAGCAGGTTATTGGCAAAAAAGCATCTTTATGCATAGTTGGCCTTGCCCCTGGGGATCTCCTGGCAGGGGAGAGGGGACAGTGGGAAATAGAAGGTTTTAAAAGAGGGACCTTGTATGACCAGGTTTGTGTCTTTAAAAACTAAAGTTCAGTTTATTGGGGAGTGGAAAGACTGAAGACAGGGAGATGTTCAAGAAGGTACTTTGATGGTCCAGGTAGGAGATCACAGAGGCCATAAGGAGGTAGAAGAGGGGAAGAGCCAAAAGATATTTGGGAATCAGAATCCCCAGCACTTGGTTTCCTAATGACTATGACAGCATCACTGGTGACTGTGTGAACTTGACTGTGCCTGGTCTCCCACAAATTCCCAGGCCAAGCCTGGTGTGCAAGAAGGATGCATTCCAAGATCAGTGAATATTATTTAGTCAGTTCATGGTACCCAGGGTATCAATCCTCGTGTCACCCATCCCCCCCATTTCCTGCTAGCAGAAAAATGGAAAACAATGTTGACAATTTACTACCTATGACATACTAGAATTTGTTTGACATGGTTCTTTACCTATATCAGAAGGATACAGTAGGAGTTTGAATCCTAGAAATAAACCTTCTCACTTGGCTGAAGCAGAAGTATGGAAGAAGCAGTATATCGAGAGAAAGTTTGGTCTAGTGGTAGAACATGTTGCCCAAGGGGTTAAAACAAAGGAGGTTCAAGTTCAGGCAAGATGCCAATAAAACAGGGAACAACTGAATGCAGACTAAATATAAAAATCTTTTAAGAATTCAGACTATATTACAAAGTGACAGTAATCAAAACAGTATGATACTCTCACAAAGACAGACATGTAGATCAATGGGACAAAGTAGAGAGCCCAGAAATAAACAAATGCACTTATGGCCAGTTAATCTACAGCAAAGGAGGCAAGAACTTACAATGGAGAAAGGACTATCTCTTCAGTAAGTGGTGCTGGGAAACTGGACAGCTACATGTAAAAGAATGAAATTAGAACATTCTTTAACACCATATACAAAAATAAACTCAAAATTGATTAAAGACCTAAATGTAAGATTGGAAACCATGAAACTCCTAGAAGAAAACATAGGCAGTACACTCTGACATAAATCGCAGCAATATTTCTTTGGATCTGTCTCCTAAAGCAAAGGAAATAAATGCAAAATTAAATGATTGGACCTAATTAAACTTCAAAGCCTTTGCACAGTGAAGGAAACCATCAATAAAACGAAAAGACAACCTACTGAATGGGAGAAAATATTTACAAATAATATGACCTATAAGGGGTTAATATCCAAATATATAAACAGTACATACAACTCACTATCAAAAAACAATTAACCCAGTTAAAAATGGGCAGAAGACCTAAATAGACATTTCTCCAAAGAAGACATACAGACAGTCAACAGACACATGAAAAGATGCTCAATATTGCCAACCATCAGGGAAATGCAAATCAAAACCACAATTAGAATCACTTTACACCTGTCAGAATGGCTATCATCCAAAACACCACAAATAACAAATATTGGCAAGGATGTAGAGAAAAGGGAACCCTTGTACACTATTAGTGGGAATGTAAACTGGTTCAGCCACTATGGAAAACAGTATGGAGGTTCCTCAAAAAATTAAAAGTAGAACTACCATATGATACAGCAATTCCATTCCTGTGTATATATCTAAAGAAAATGAAAACACTAATTCGAAAAGATATATGCACCCCAGTGTTCCTAGCAGCATTCTTTACAGTTGTCAAGATCTGGAAGCAATCCAAGTGTCCATCAACAGATGAATGGGTAAAGAAGATGTGAGGTAGATATACATGTACATATAGATATAGGTATAGATATAGATAAAGATACACACACACACACACACACACACGCAATGGAACACTACTCAGCCCTAAAAAAGAATGAAATTTTGCCATTTGCAGCAGCATGGATGGACCTGAAGGGTATTATGCTGAGTGAAATGTCAGACAAATACAGGTAGTGTATGATATACTTATATGTGGAACCTAAAAGAAACAACAGACTAGCGAATATAGCAAAAAAGAAACAGACTCACAGATACAGAGAATAAACTAGTGGTTACCAGTGCAGGGAGGGGCAAAGTAGGGGGTTAAGAGGTACACACTACTATGTATAAAGTAAATAAGCTACAACACAGGGGATATAGCCAATACTTTATACTAACTATAAATGGAATATGACCTTTAAAAATTGGGAATCACTATGTTGTACACCTAAAACATATATTATACATCAAGTATACCTCAGTTTTTAAAAATAAGAATTGAAGGCTTCAGGGACCAAAAGGAGATAGCAGGGAAGCTTGAAGACAAAGTAAGAGGTCAGTTGTAGGAAGTAGCCCATATTGTGTGCTTTAGACTCAAAGCAGAGATAGCTAAATATTAAATCACAAAATAAATTTACACCAGGGCTGCCCAAATGCTTACTATCTCACGTTAGGGACTTGGGGAGCTGCTGATCCCATAGGGATAAATGTCATTTAGGCTCAAGCATGGGAAGGAAGAAGGATGTCTAGCCAGAAACCTGATACCTCCAGCAAACTAAGTTCCATCCTGACCAGTGGAATTACTCGTTAATTCATTTATTACACAAATACTTACTGAACTGTCATCTCCCGTGCCCCAGACACTCTGCTGTTTTTGTGATATAAGACTGCAAAAGAGAAATAGAGACACAGACATAGAGAACAGATGTATGGTTACCAAGGGGGAGAAGGGAAGGTGGGATGGATTGAGAGACTGGGATTGACATATATACACTACTATGTGTAAAATAGATAACTGATGAGAACCTACCGTACAGCACAGGGAACTCTACTCAGTGCTCTGTGGTGACCTAAGTGGGAAGGAAATCCAAAAAGAGGTGATGTATGTATACGTATAGCTGATTCATTTGCTGTACAGTAGAAACTAACACAACATTGTAAAGCAACTATACTCCAAAAAAAATTAATGAAAAAAGAGAAAAAAACGACTGCAAAAGAGGCCTTGCCTACTCTGAAGGAAAGGGAGGAGCTGGGAGGAGGTTTAGAGCAAGGCCTCAGCCCAAGTCAAAGCCCACACTCTGAGGGAAAGTCATTCCTCAGCGCGGCAGTGTCCATGTGACTCACCAGGCCGCCTCGGCTACACACTGCCAGCCCTCAACGGCAGACAGAAGGATCCAGTCACCTGACACCACTGACGTTCTGGTCCAGCTGTGGCCCTGAGCTGGGTTATTTATACCTCTGGACACGAGTCCAGATTCCCCGATGCGGTGGAGACTGTGGACATGGTGCGATGCATCTGGGGCACGACTGCTGTGTTCACGCCCGCTCTCACACGATCTCCTGTCCTGCTCTCCGCACGGAATAGCAGTGTGAACAAAAGAGGTGGCGTGAGGGGGAAATCGATACATTAGAATACTAGTTTTTAATGGGCGGACTACAATTGAGGACTGTGGGATTAAAATGTATTTTTTTATATTGAAGAAAAGGTGTGCATTACAAACAAGTCTCATCAGATTATTGTTGTCATTTTTACTTCCATCAGGGTTAGAAGTAGAGGGAAGACAGGATCAGGATAATCTTTGGTCTCTCGTAGACACGGACCGTGAGAAAAATACTCCAACTTCAGAGAATTTATTTTCCATGGTTGGCAGGAACATAGGTTTGTAGGGAATATGGTATATATATTTTTTAACTGGACACTTGGTAGGTAGAGGCCAACGGGTGTAAGCTATTCTGTCTTTATAATCTGGCATCCTCAGATGCTAACACGTGTTGGTGAGGACATAGAGAATCGGACCCCTCACACGTTGCTGGGGAGGGATGTGAAATTCTCTCTGGACAGCATTTTGGCAGTTCATCTAACGGTTAAGCATAGAGTTCCCATATGACCAAGCAATTCCACTGCTGCGTATAGACCCAGGAGAGATGAAAACAGATCTATGCAAAACTTGTACACAAACATTCACAGCAGCATGTGGGTATTCGCAATATCCAAAAGGTGAAAACAACCCACATGTCCATCACCTAAGGAATGGATAAATATAATGTGGTATATTCATACAATAGAATATTATTTGGCAATAAAAGAGAATGAAGTACTGTTACGTGCTACAACATGGGTGAACCTTGAAAACATGATGCTTTGTGAGAGAAGCCAGTCACAGAAGACCACATGTTGAATGATTCCATTTATATGAAATGTCCAGAATAGGTAAATAGAAAGATCAGTGGATACCTAGGGCTGGAGGGTTTAGAGGAATAGGATACAAGGTATCTTTTGGGGGTGATGAAAATATTCTGAAGTGGATTGTGACTGTATAACTCTGTGGATGTACTAAAAACGACTGAAGTGTGCACAATAAATGGGTGGATTATATGGTATGTGAATTATATCTCAATAAAGCTGCTTTTTAAAAAAATCTAGCTTTGATATCTCAGCATCTTTGACTCTTTCCTACTTGCTGCAGCCATAGCTTTTTTGCAGAGGTATTGGGTTGCCCCAAAAGTTTGTTTGGTTAGCGAATACGTTGTTCAGTGAAGTTCTTGGTGAAAATGAAAAGTGCCTTTTATTATTACTTAAAACAGAAGGAACTTTTCGGCCAGCCCAATGTTTTGGAGAAAGCAATGTGAATCTCTGGTGCCTTAAACAAGTCCAATACTGTAAGGATATTTTCTGAGAGCTCATTAGGAATTATTGTTTAACTAAGCCTGGAATTGCAATCCAGTAGCTTCTCAGTAGGGATGCACCATCTGTGCTGCTCTGTGGATGAGTCTAGTCTAACAGACGCTTTCTATTTCAAAACACACATTGATTTAGGGTACATAGCACTGCTGTGTCGGCTGATAGGACAAGTTTTGACGTTTGGAAAAATATTCTATCAACAGTATAGTTTAGGTTGTAGCCAGTGTATTCGTATTGTTTGTTGAGCCATCGCAACTCAGGGGGCATTAATATGGACTGGCCTTAATTTTCTCATTCCCTGCTTTAGGCCACGTTTAGTTGAATCTTGCTTTTCTCTCCCTTAACAATATTTAGCAGCATTCGGGTTACTTTCAGTTAATAGAAAAGTCAGTCTTGTCGGTTTTTAAACTCTCCTTTCATACTGATTTAAATCTCATTTCCTGTTTCCACTCCGTCAGGGTGGAGCAAGCAGATCTGGTTCTCAGACACCTCTTCTCTCCCTTTCCAAGGCCTGACTCCTAGGCTGTGGGGTCAGATAAAGGATGAGGGCGGCATCCCTGTACCTGATTTTCTGCTTCCTTGGCAAGCAGCATCTTGCCGTCCATGCCTTCTGGGTGACAGGTGTCAAAATGCTGCTTCACGTGCCGTAATCCGAGGTCTCACTTCCCAGTCCCCTGATGTAGAAGACCCAGCCCCGGCTCAACTTCCTTGGCTAAGCCCTTCCCCATGGGTGTTGGTAACTTTGAAATGGGCAGTGGCTAGAAGGGGTGGTTGTATGCACATATGTACGTACATAGATTTATTATACATTTTACTGATGTAAAAATGTACACAGTTTACAGATAATAAAATGTACAGTTCTCTTTACTACAAATTCCATGTAGCTGATTCATTCTCAGAAGACTTACAGTGACTTTTAGCAAATGAGTGTGGTTCTTACAGGAATGTTGGGCGATATTTTCATACATAGTTACGAACTAAGACCAAAGTAAAACAAAGAAAAAGCGTGTCAGAACTTCACTGGTTAGTGTCATGAGCAACTTCTTTCTGAATCAGATAATGGTCTCATGTGCTGGAAGAATATATCCTCCAGTTTTTATGCTCTTCACTGTGTAAGGATCGAGACATGATACACTTTTAAGTTTGATCTGCACTGTTAGCATTTTCTCCATTACTTTCTTAACCACAGACAATCAGCAAAACAGTAAATCAAGTCCTAATTTGTAGCATTTGCTGATTTCAAGGTACTTATGTGACCTTCCTGAGTGTGTAATCGGGACAAGATGCACAGTAGCACATGGTGTTTTTCCACCATACGGATAGAAAAGACCTTAAAAAAATCTATGACGATAAATAATAATAGCCGTAAAATAATTAAGAAATGATAAGTTTTAAGTATTGATTACCTTTATAAATTACTTAATTGTAACTTTATGTAATTTAATATTTGAGAATGGCTGTGTTTCTTTTTTTTTTGGTTGTGTTGCGTCTTCGTTGCTGCGCACGGGCTTTCTCGAGTCGCGACGAGCGGGAGCTACTCTTCATTGTGGTGCGCTGGCTTTTCATTGCAGTGGCTTATCTTGTTGCAGAACACGGGCTCTAGGCGTGCGGGCTTCAGTAGTTGTGGCGCATGGGCTTAGTTGCTCCGTGGCATGTGGGATCTTCCCAGACCAGGGCTCGAACCCGTGTCCCCTGCATTGGCAGGCGGATTCTTAACCACTGTGCCACCAAGGAAGCCCCCCAGCTCCTCTTCTCTTAGCAAGTCCTGAGGAAGGTATTAATGTCTCTTTAGAAGTTGGGGTACTTGGTTCCTCTTTTAGCATCGCTAGTTATTAATTCTGAGGTAATAGCATAACTTGCTAGACTGATATGCAGTTTTATTTAGCATTTTCGAAGTTAAATCTAGTTGGATAACATCCACCACTTGGTTTAAATCATAGGCATGGTAACGTTCTCCCTAAATCGCTTT
Organism: Delphinapterus leucas; assembly: GCF_059928025.1. Lineage (NCBI taxonomy): Eukaryota > Metazoa > Chordata > Mammalia > Artiodactyla > Monodontidae > Delphinapterus > Delphinapterus leucas. The sequence continues at coordinate 147,071,497 of NC_143132.1, forward strand.
ATGAGCCATGAGCATCACACGCAGGCACACACACACTCTATGTATATGTGATATATATATATATATTTTTTTCAGGGTACTCAACAACCCTTCTGGTCTGGGTTAGGCCTATAATTAATTGTCTGGTTTCCCCACATTCCAAACTACAAAAAAACCTTAACTTTGTCCTACTCACTTGATTTTTAATTAGTAGACCCTGAGGAATTCAGTCATTCCTCAATCTTGATAACATTCTTCAAAGAGACATGAAATTCCTATACCCTGGGGTGAACTAGCTTTCATTGCTCCAAATCTCAGCCTCAAGATTACAGTTCTCCAAGTAAAACTTTAGTGAAGGAAAGAAATGGGGACGCGTGAGAACTTATCCTACCAGATATCAAACATACTGTAAGACAGTAGCAAGAAAATAGGAGTAAATAAAGCAAAAGACAAATTAATCGAATGCAAGAATATCAAGTACAGAATCAGGTCCAGATACATATGGGAATCGTCTGTGTGATAAAGCTAGCATTGCACAGACGGTTACTGTATGTAAATGTAGGAGAATACTTCTGAAATACTGGAGTGGAGAAGGCCTTTGTCAAATACACATGACATCACACTAAAAAATACTAGGGAAAGATTGACTTATTTAAGTACTGAAAAACGTTAAACTTGTAATGGCAAGAGACATTATAAACTAAGTTAAAGGACAAAAGACTGGGAGAAAATATTTCCTCCACATATAATAGATAAATAGTATTTTCCTTAGAGGTGCACTGAATTTATTTTTGGCTGAATACTGAACAGCAAGCATTAAAATCAATAAACAACCTAAGGCAATGCTGAATGTTCCCACCATAAAGTGATCTTCTGAGGTACAAGAATAAATATGAAATTTTAGTTTAAGAATTTAAGTAATACTATAATATTATTATTAAAAATTAGAGGGAACTCCCTGGTGGCCCAGTGGTTAGGACTCCACGCTTTCACGGCCGTGGCCCAGGTTCAATCCAATCCCTGGTTGGAGAACTAAGATCCCACAAGCTGAGCGGCCAAAAAAAAATTTTTTTTAATTTCATGAAAAAAATTAGATATGTTTTTAAAGTTTGTCACAGTATAATTTCTTAGCACTGCCAGCTGCTAGGAGACTCCTCTGCACACTTGCAAGACTTAGATGTTTTCGCCTGATGAAAAGCATGTTTTTCTTTGGCTGTCTATCCCACTGTGGGTTACTCTTAGTGGAGATTTTGCTATGAGGTCAATAAGCTTTCTTTTTTCTCTAATGGTAACAGAAAGGTGAAGACTTATACCTCCTCACCCCCTAGACTTAAAAGATTTGGCTCACGGGGATCACGGTGCAGTGTCCCTGCAGGTCCTCCCACAAACCGGAGCTGTGTGCAAAATGCTTAAAGACGATGTCTTCTGGGTATTTCAGAAGCCAACAGAAGCCTTTTGCCCTCACATTTTTATCTCTAATGTGTTTGCATTCACTTCCTGACTCACACAATCATTGGATGCACTACTTTCTCTGCCAGCAGCCGCTGGTTGTTACAAGTGCTTTACTCTCAGTATTGGTATCTGCAGTGGACAATCGTAAGGCCTGTTTTGTGCCAGAAGCCTTCTCCCTTACGATAGCTGCGCTCCCATCTCACTTTGAGCGTTTGTGTGAATACATGTGAAGACGGTTCCAAATCTTTTCCTTGTATGTCATATTGTTTGTCTTCAACTGAAAGAGGTTTTCAGTCCCAAGTTAACATTCATCACGCTTAGCAATATTTTAAAAACCAGTCTTCAGATATTAGTAATAATCCGAAAGATGATCTGTATTTATTAAATATGATGGTAACCTGATCTTTGATCTCCACAAGTTCAGCAAAGCTCAAAATAACATCAAAGGAGGCATTTGTCTGTTCAGTCCTCCAAAGACTAAAGCAATTTTGGCTGAATACTGAGTCCAAAGCCGAACTTCCAGTGCATGCTTAATATTTATAATATATAAAATACTCCTTCATGATCGTAAGGAAAAAATAGGCAAAAGGCATGAACAAGCACGTCACAGGAGAAGAAATACAAATGGTTGGTGAACAAACGCAAGAATATGTTAAACCTCAGTAGACATCAAATTATATCCAGATACAATGACAGGGATTTTTTTTTTTTTTTTTTGGTTACCTTGACAAAAACAATTTTTAAAGATTGGTAATGCAGTGTTAGGGAGAATGTCCAGAAATAGGATAAACTGTACATCCTTTTATTGAAGGGCCGTTTGGCAGTATTTGGCAAAAAGTTTAAATGTGTACTGTACTCTCTGGCCCAATACTGTCACCTAGAAGAATCTACCCTCCAGCACGACACAAACCTATGCTCAAAGATGTACACAAGATGGTAATACTAGTCCTGATCGCAAAAAATCAAATCTAATGTATCAATAAATGTGCATCAGTAGGGGATGGAAAAATGAAAGCTGAATAACTGTGCAAAGGAATGCCCTATAATTATTTAAAATAGTAAGCTAGGTCTATTTCTAGTATCTTAGAAACACAACTACTGTATATTGGCCCAGAGGAAAGTGCAAGTTGCAGAACCATGTGATTCCCATTGGGTTTAAATATAAATAAAGAAAACAGCCTGGAGGAGTGAGCATCCAACCATTAACAGCAGTTACCTTGAGATGGTGGGAAATTGAAGGGAAGAAGATCGTATTCTTTACATCATACATGCTTCTTTCTTATTTGAATTTATTATAATGAGCATCAATTACTTTTTAATTTTATAAAGGATTTAAATAAAACTAGGCTAAACCAAACCATGGAAGAAAAGTTCCATGAAAGACACAAAAAAGAGCTATTCCTCGTGGCAAGGCAGACCCACAGAAAGCCTCCAGTGACTTGGTGAGTAAGTGCTCATCATGGGGATGGTGGGACAGCTGGAGAAGCGGTGGTTTATAGCCTCGAAGAATCCAAGAAATGGCAAAGTGCTAACCGCAAAGTTCAATAAGAAAATAATTAAGTTAGGACCTCCCTGGTGGCACAATGGTTAAGAATCCGCCTGCCGGTGCAGGGGACATGGGTTCGAGCCCTGGTCCGGGAAGACCCCACATGCCGCGGAACAACTAAACCCCTGCGCCACAACTACTGAGTCCGCGCTCTAGAGCCCGCGAGCCGCAACTACTGAGCCTGTGTGCCACGGCTACTGAAGCCTGTGAGCCTAGAGCCCGTGCTCCGCAACAAGAGAAGCCACCACAATGAGAAGCCCGCGCACTGCAACAAAGAGTAGCCCCCTCTCGCCACAACTAGAGAAAGCCCGTGCACAGCAACGAAGACCCAACGCAGCCAGAAAGGGAGGGAGGGAGGGAGGATTCCTGCTTATATACAAAAAAATTAAAAAATAAATAAGTTTAAAAATAAAGAGAAAAGACAAGAAAGCTGTCACACGCTCCATCAGGTCCCCTTTACTGACTTGCTAGTCGTGTGTAGAGAAGAAACTTCTGTGATGAGCCAGCATATAGTGCTACAGAGGGACACCTGCCTTATGGAGTAACTGCTCTTTCTGGCTGTTATTTTGTGTGTTCCTTACTTACTTGTCTTACGTTCTTCTATCCATTCATACATCGCAGTAAACATGGGGTTAACGAGAGGGAAACGGAGACAGAGGGACCCAGGCAGAGTCCCATGAGGGCAGGAGTTTGCTTATTTAGCACTAGTTCTGCAGGACCTGGAACATAGTAGGGACTCAGTGATAGTTGACGAATGACTGAACGCGTGGGCTCCAGCCCCATGGGAAATGTAGACTGTACAGCAGACAGACAACTAAAAGGCAGCGTTCTCAGCACAGTGATAGAGGTGCGAACAGACAAAACAGAAATGGGACACATAAGCCTGCTACAAAGCCCCTAGAAGCATCCCCAAGGAGGCTATGCCTGAGCTAAATGTTGAGAAATTCGTAGAAGCCCATCAGGCAAAGGACGTCGCAGAAGCAAAGGTGCAGAGAGCTTATTGGAGGGCTTATTGGAGAAGCTGCGAGTTGTTGATTCTGGTTTAAAGCATGGGTGGAGAAGGCTGGAAAGATTAGGTCTAGATCATGATGCTCTTGGGAGCCATGCTAAGGACTTTGTTGGTTTTGTTTTTCTTTAATTTATTTTATTGAAGTATAGTTGCATTACAATGTTGTGTTAATTTCAGGTGTACAGCAAATGATTCAGTTACATATATATACACAGATTCTTTTTCACATTCTTTTCCATTACGGTTTATCACAGGATATTGACTATAGTTCCCTGTGCTCTACAGTAGGACCTTGTTGTTTATCCATTCTATATATAATAGTTTGCCTCTGCTAACCCAGCCTCCTAATTCATCCCTCCCCTATCATCCTCCCCCTTGGCAACCACAAGTCTTTTCTCTGTGTCTGTGAGTCTGTTTCTGTTTCATAGATAAGTTCATTTGTGTCATATTTTAGATTCCACATAGAAATGACTTCATATGATATTTGTCTTTGTCTGACTTACTTCATTTAGTATGATAATCTCTAGGTCCATCCATGTGGCCGCACATGGCATTATTTCTTTCTTTTTTATGGCTGAGTAATATTCCATTGTATCTATGTACCACGTCTTCTTTATCCATTCATCTGTCAATGGACGTTTAGGTTGCTTCCACATCTTGGCTATTGTGAATAGTACTGCTGTGAACGGTGGAGTGCCTGTATTCTTTTGAACCATGGTTTTCTCCAGATATATGCCCAGTAGTGGGATTGCTGGATCATATGGTAGCTCTAGTTATAGTTTTTTGAGGAACCTCCATACTGTTCTCCACAATGGCTGTATCAATTCACATTCCCACCAACAGTGCAAGAGGGTTCCCTTTTCTCCACACCCTCTCCAGCATTTATTGTTTGTCGATTTTTTGATGGTGGTCATTCTGACCGGTGTGAGGTGATTGTAGTTTTGATTTGCATTTCTCTAATAATTACATGCTAAAGACTTTGGATTTTATGGATTTTATCTGAAGAGAATGTCTTCAAGAGGACAATAAGATTTATATTTCTTTTAAGGTGCACATGAATATTCATTTTCCTGTCTTCATTTTGAAAATGATAGCAGAAGTTTTGTATGTGCCTGACAATAATCAGTTCATTTCATTCTTACAGCAACAACTATAGCAGCTTCATTTTGCAGTTGAGAAAACCGAGGCACGGAGAAGTTAAGTCCTTTGCCTGACATGACACAGTTATCGGTGGAACCGAGGTACAAAGGCAGGCAGTCTGGACCCAGAGCGCACCCCCTTTTCCATCATACTGGACTGGTTTTGTTTGTGTTTCTTTGAGAATATATGTGTTGTCTTAAGAAAAGGGAGTCAGCATTTCTTTGCCATGTGATTTCTCCCATACCACCTACCAAACCAAGAGAGAATGTTCTTTGGCCTTGCAAATGGAATCACTGGGCAGCTCGGCCATCTGCCCCTCGTTCTCCGCTCCCTCTAACCACTTAGCTGCTTCTTACCCCCTTTAGTCTTCTTTTTTCTTTTTTAACATCTTTATTGGGGTATAATTGCTTTACAATGGTGTGTTAGTTTCTGCTTTATAACAAAGTGAATCAGTTATATATATACATATGTTCCCATATCTCTTCCCTCTTGCGTCTCCCTCCCTCCCACCCTCCCTATCCCACCCCTCCAGGCGGTCACAAAGCACCGAGCTGATCTCCCTGTGCTATGCGGCTGCTTCCCACTAGCTAACTACCTTACGTTTGGTAGTGTATATATGTCCATGCCTCTCTCTCGCTTTGTCACAGCTCACCCTTCCCCCTCCCCATATCCTCAAGTCCGTTCTCCCTGTCTCCCTCCTTTCCTGGACGGGCTGTGAACCCTTCTGGTTTCCAGTGTTTCCAGTATAGCCCCCGTCACGGAGAGGTGAGCCTTCAGATGGGGTTGCAGGAGTCGCCTGAGCCTTTCTCTTCTGGAATCAAAGGTGCACGTAACACGAATCTCCAAAAAAGGGGAGGGGGCAGAGCACTGAGATCGCCTTTCACTCACTTGCAAATAACCGTGCTTGCTGTTCAGGCGCCTGGCGCTGTGTAGGGAAGCAGAGGTCAGACAGGAAAGTAGAGGAGAAGGAGGAAGAAGATGTGTCACCCGTCATCGTTATTTCATCCCTGGCGTATCTGTATCCAGGAAATGTGAAACCCAATAACAAGATTCAATCTTACTTCAAGTCATAATTATAAATATACTACAAAAGGAGTATCTCATTCCACTAAACTCACTGCAATGATCATTGGATATACATTTATTGCATAGTTTCTATTCAGTTACTGGTAGTCTTAACTTTTTTCTGTTCAACAAAACATTTTAGCATTTAAGAACTATTTGATTGATAACACATGACTTTTAAATTCCTTCATTTTATACCTTTATTCCTTCGTTAACACTTTAAATTTAAGATTTGCATAAATTTACAAAGATGCTCACACAATAATGTTCTTCACAGCATTGTTTATAAAGCAGAAAAAAAAAAAAAGGAAAGAACCCAAATGTCTCTAAACAGAAGACTGGTTATTAATTCAGGTTAATATTTTAAATGATGCGCAGGAAATATAGTCAGTGTTTTATAAGAACTTTGTATGGAGTATAATCTATAAAATTGTCAAATTACTGTGTTGTACACCTGAAACTAATATAGTAATATAAGTCAGTTATACTTCAATTAAAAAATTAAATCAAATAAAAATGATCAAGTAGGATATAATTATTGATATAAAAAGTTATTCACCATACAGTGAGTTTTTTAAAAGGTTCCAAAAGCAGACTATGATCTTTTTTTTTAATTGTATGTTTAGAAAAGAAGTCTGGGAAGATGTAAGTCAAAATGTTAACAGTACTTCTCTCAGTGAATTTGCAAACGGTTTTCACTTACAACTTTCTGTCCTGTGTACTGTGTGAGGTGATTTTTTGAAATTGTTAATTATTATTTTTATATTTAGCATGTATAATTTTGCAGATGGAAAAATATTTCTCTTTTCAAAATCGAACTTGAAAAGGTATTATAAAAGGAACTCAAAGGAATTTACTGCTAATTATTTAAGCGTACCAAAAAATGTCTGCACAACGCATGTGAGTTTTATCAATAACACTCTACCGTGTTTTTGAGGTTTTCCCCTCTGCCCCTGTTGAAATAGTATAGATGCTTTTCCCACCCCACTGTCTCCTTCTCCCTCTCCCTCCTTTGAGCTGAAACAGCAGACTCTTGTTCCCAGTATGCCCACTCTCAGTGAGGGTAGATTTGCACTAGAACATTAATGTCACTGGTCATTCTTCTGACATTAAACCTGTCCTTTACCTCGACCAGTTAAGTCAGGAAGTACAGATGGCTCTTTAGCGCACATCACTAATGTAGAGTGTGTTTAACCAAACAGCTGTCTTGAGGGATGTAGATGTAAGCTCTGTTGAAGGTGCCCAAGTTCCGCCCTAAGGCTTTGCATTCCAGAAATTGAAACAAGATGATTTGTTTCAAAGGTAGAGAAATGTGACTCAGACCTGTCTTTGGCCCTTTTTAGACTCTATAGTCTGAACTGAAAGACAACATTTTTTTTTAAATATCTTGCCAATCCCAGGTGTTTAGTGTCTACATGTGGTACTGCTGATTTCAATCATCTTGAACCCTGGCTCGGTTAGTTGAAGTGATAGAGTTTCACCATTTGGCAAGTGAAGGACAAGAATCACAGAGTAGGCAGAGAGGCAGACATTCCGAACACACCCATTGACTATCATTGTTTGTGATGTAAGTGAATATAAGAAACTGGCCTCTCCCTAGAATAATTGTAACAAACTTAGCACAAGTCCAAGAAAACTTTAGTGAGGTTTGTTAAAACTTAAGCAAGTCTTGGGGACTCCCCTGGCGGTCCAGTGGTTAGGATTTGGCGCTTCCCCTGCAGGGGGCCCAGGTTGGATCCCTGGACAGGGAACTAAGTTCCAACAAGCCTCTTAGCACAGCCAGAAAACAAAAAAGAAAAAACAAACAAACAAAAAAACATGGTGTGGGCTTCCCTGGTGGCGCAGTGGTTGAGAGTCCGCCTGCCGATGCAGGGGACACGGGTTCGTGCCCTGGTCCGGGAAGATCCCACGTGCCGCGGAGCGGCTGGGCCCGTGAGCCATGGCCGCTGAGCCTGCGCGTCCAGAGCCTGTGCTCCGCAATGGGAGAGGCCACAACAGTGAGAGGCCCACGTACCGCAAAAAAAAAAAAAAAAAAAAGTGGTGTAATATAATGTTAGAACTGTAACAAAATTAAAAAAATAAAAGCAAAGTCTTGTCGGGAGGACTTTCACAAGCTTTGTTATCCTCAGCATCAGCAGATCACTAAAAGGTGGTCTTCCTGTTATACCTTGGTTATTGCGAAGGTGTGACCTTGAATGTCTTACTGGGTCTTAGCAGACTCTCAGGATCTTCCCGAGTTACGAGGTGATAGTAGACCACAAACCCACTTCCATATTCTTTACCTATTTTCTTTTTTTCATATTTAACGTTAGCTTTTGCTAATATTTTTCCTTTTCCCTTTTGGTTCTTTCTTATCCACGTGCTCTAATACACTCAAATTCTCGACACCAAAAATACAGGAAATAAAACTCAGGGAAGAAGTGAGATTAGAGAATGGAGGGAGACGGGTGGATTCTGGGATCTCCAGAAACCTAAATTACATTTTTTTTGTAGTTGCTTTGAATTGTTTTCATTAACCGTTGATCCCGTCTGGGTGGAGCAGTGTCCCGGGAGACCTGCAGTCAGGGCCCAGCTCCAGCCCTGACGACCCCCATCCTTAGGCTGCAGCTTCATCCCGTGCCAGCCCTCCCGTGTTAAAGTTTTAGGACGTGGTAGGTCAGTGAGGGTTAGCTGTGACTAACATCGATCGCTGTTTATGTAGTAGAGAGCTCTGTGGCTTTGATATTCCCAAATATAGAGGCAGAAGCAGCCTGTCGCCCTGTGTCACTAACCTGCTGCTGGACCCCTGCCTGGGCAATAACCCAGGTCAGGGAGTTGGCCAGGCTTCCCCCGCCCCCTTCCCCCAGGGGATCGTATCCAGGACCCTGCAGGCCCCGCCCACAGCGCACCTGCATCTTCTCTGTGAAATAAACATCTACCTGAAAACCAGGGGAGGAAGAGGGGGAGAAGCATATGTATGGTGGGGACAGAGAGAGTCACGCTCGTCCGGAGACGTGACAAGAGGCAGCAGTCAGAGCACAGGTAGGTGCTCCTCGGGCGGCGGGGGTGAGATGCGGTCTCCGGGGCAGGTCACTTGCAGGTCATGGCGAAGGTGACCTTGTTCCAGGGTGCAGCATCTCGCCTCCCTGCCCACGCCTTGAGCCAGGGCCAGCTTTCCAGACACTCCTCTCTTCCCCGGCTTTGAAGAGGCCAAGCTGCTTGCGTTGACTGACTTCTGACTCTGCTTCCTTTCCAGCTGACCCGCTGGTGGGTAGCATCGCCACACAGTACATGACCAACAGGGCGGAGCACGACCGGATGGCCAGGCAGTGGACCAAGCGGTACGCCACATAGGGCCCTGGCCCGCGGCACACTCACCAAGTGCATCGGGGCCCCGCACCTCGGCTCTGCTTGTCTTATTTTTATCACCTTTTGAACCGTTTTGTGATGGAATGTCATCCATCCCGCACCCTCCCTTTCCTTTGCCCCCCACCCCTTCCCGTTTTATTCCCTGTTTAATTTCTATTAACTTGAAAGATCTGGGTTTGTTTTTTTTTTAATCCCACCTCCACGTGGATGGGAACTTTTGTTTTCAGTGCAAACAATGTCAGATCTGTAATAATATGAGCTTTCTTTCAAAGCTTCGTATTCCTGTGTGGTTCTGTTATTTTGTTGTTCGTTTTCTTTGGATCCTTTTTCCCTTCCTGTGATCTTCGGGAAAACATGAATTCAGAATTCTATCTCGTTTCTACTTCAATGTAATGCTTAGGGTTAAGTTTTTTTGTACTGAAGTCTTTATCGGTGGGTGCATGCTACTAGGAACCAGATTTTTGTACAAAAGCTTCAATCAGAATCACTGTGCATTACTGAGACTCTGTTTATCACTAGCCTTCTGTCCCCACACAGAAGACTGCTGGATTGAACAAAATAATAATGTATTTTGATTTACTTAAAGTGCTTGTAAATTTCTTAGGGACCTGCCACTTTTGACTGTGGATCAGTTGATGTACACTTGTATTATTAGAGCACTCAATAAATCACTGTGGCTGATAAATGCGCGTCTGGTAACCCAGCGTTTGCTTCGCATCCTGGTGACCAGCAGAGTTCTCCATGCAGCGAGGCTTGTGTAATTCAATTACGGATTCGGGTGTATTTTTCTTCATCTCAAGCCTCTAATATTTCCTTGCAGTTGATTTGCTTGGCGTGTGGAAGTTCCCCAGCTGCCAGTAGCCTGATGATTTTATGGTCGTTTCCAGTCATTCTCGTTTTTGCCTATTGGCTTCACATTACTTTCTCATGGACATCTTTTCTGTTACAGCCTTCTTGATGCAATAATTCAAATATGTGGCGCCAAGAGTAGGGTCCTAGTGAAAGCGAGGTCTGAGCCGATCGTTGCGTTAGACCACTTCTGGACTTATTCCTCTCTTCTTTTTCCTCTTCCGATGGTTATAGTGATTGCCCTTGAGTTTGGAGTCTGTTTTTCCACCATAATTTTAGTGGAGGAAGTAAACTCAACTCATATCAGTCATGGTCAGCATATTCAGTGACGAGAGTATGTCTGTGTGGCTTTGACCTTCAGGCTATTTTAGGTTTGCAGCTACAGGAGGCTGAGGAAACTTGTGTGTGGTGCAGCTTGAAAACCACACCGACATGCTCTTTAATATTCCGGGTTCTTTGTGTTACAAGGCCCGTTGGAAACTCCTGCTTCTACTAATTATAGTTACAAGCCCACCATACAGCCTGGTCTCATTGAAGGAACTATCTTTCCTGCGAAATAGGATTGACAAATGTCAGTCATTTACCTCTAAATAGCTCTGACTTCAATTTTAATATCCTTATCAGAAACGTTTTAAATATCTGATTCAGAAGATGCCGTTTTTATTGGGTTTTAGTGGTTCAAAAGAAATCCTACAGAAAATACATTTAAATGTTGAAAGTGGGACTTTTAAACCACAGTGCCTAAGGATATTTTTAATAACGATTTTACCATTCATTTTATTTGAAAACAGGTTCCAGCTTACAGAACACCATACGGCCTCGGTTACAGCTACTCCAATCTGTAGTTGTAACTAGAGTAACCACAGACAATATGTATGAATGGGCACAGCTGTGTTCCAATAAAACTTTATTTACCAAAGCAGTCAGTAGCCAGGTTTGGCCCGTGAGTTGTAGTCTGCCACTGCCCGTTACAGACCACCATAGACTGAGGGGAAAGAGTCAGATAACTATGTGTTTAACATTTCTTCCCTTAAAATGTTATAAATTTAATTAATATAATACAAGACTGATTTTTAGAACATTACCCAGACTATTTTACCGCCTACAGACTTTCTCACCACCAAGGTTTATATGTTTAGTTTAATACTTTAGATTAAAATATTCAACCCTGAAAGCATTGAATCGTTTTAATATGAAATTTTATTAAACTGATTTTTTTTTTTTTTACTTTTGACTGATTAAAGCAGACTCATGATATTAATGCTGACTTTTATAGAGAGTATTTAAATTCCGTTTGCCTTTCTTCTTTTAAAATGTCAGCACCACTGGACACACATTTTAAATGATGTTTCTAATATATTACATCTACATCCCCAACCTGGTTGTACTTTGGATCATCTTAAAACATGTGTTATTTAGGAGACAGAGATTATAACACCTCTAGTAGGAAATCCTATCAGAAATCCATGTTTGCTATTCCGTGATCAGGTTTTCTATCAATTTGATATGAAGAGTCTATACAACTTCTTTCCCCATGTTATGAACTCCAAGGACGTAATGACAAACAAATGTACCTTCCCTTCAAACCGTGAAAGCTGGAAAAACTCCAGAGAGACCAGGAAACTCTTAGTTGAGCCTGTTAAGTCTAGATTCCAGATTAACATGGTAATTTTACTTGACATCAGAGCAGGCAATACAATTCTAATAAGTTTTCGATAACACTTGTGAAATAAGATTTGACAGTAGCTTAGCTCTCAGAAAGCTGAATGGTTTTGCTAATAATTATGGGGATAGCATTGACTTTGTACCCTATTATTATTTAACTTTCCAAACATGCTATTGCTAGTTGTATTTTGTAGCTTTGTTAAATAAAAAGTTGGCAGATCCTTGACTGAGGCAGGACCACTGGTAATTGAGAAAGTAGTTTAAAATGGTATTTATTGATCTTAAACAGTTCAGAATGTTGTGGCCTTAATTTGTCGTAAAACTGCAAATAAATAGAACAGTCCTCATGTGTTCTTCTGCAGGAATCCATTGAAGATAGCAAATGCAGGAGTAGTCGATCTTTCCTTCTTATTCCAAGATTAGAGAGTAAATCTAAAAGTTTATCCTGAAATACTAGTTTGGGAATTAGGGAGAAAGGAAATATTTATTCAGAAGGTACTATACACCAGGCCGTATGCGTTACCTAATAAAAACCTTCGCCCAGCCCTGTAGGGTGTAGGTGGGTGTCACGGTCCGAACGTTTGTATCCCGCAAAATTCATGAGTTGAAATCCTAATCCCCAAGGTGATGGTATGAGGAGGTGGGGCCTTTGGGAGGGGATCAGGTCATGAAGGTGGAGCCCTCGTGATTGGGATTAGTGCTCCTAGGAAAGAGACCCCAGAGAGCTCCCGAACCCCCTTCCATCATGTGAGGACACAGTGAGAAGCTGCGGTCTGCAGCCGGGAAGAGGGCCTTCACCAAAACCCAACCGTGTCGGCACCTGGCCTTGGACTTCAGCCTCCAGAACTGTGAGCAATGTATTTCTGTAGCTTATAAGCCTCCTAGTCCGTGGCTTATATAGCAGCCTGAAGAGACAGAGACAGTGGCCCTGGGTCCTGCACAGCTAACAAAGTACTGAAGTGAGAGTTCCACCCAGGCATGTGACAGCGGAGCCCTTGTTGTCAACTACAAAACCACACACACCTTTCTCCTAATGACGAGATCATACTATCAAGATAAACTGGCCTAATTCAGTCTTAGAGTCCAGGGGCTGTACAGTTTTAGGTGCTGGGGGTCTTGCCATCTTCAATAAATGGGAAATAAGGTTGTAGGAAGTGTGGCCCTGGTGTTAGATGGGAAACCAGGCAGTACTTCCAATCTTAGAGCTGCTGCCTTACAAACTGCCCAGCCCTGGGGAGACATCACTTGGAAGAGTCCTGAACTTCTCTGCATCTCAGTGCTGTGATGAAAGTGCTGTTAACTATTACCAGGCACGGCAATTTTTTGAATGTCTCCATAATAATTTGTGCTTTAGAAAGAGATACATTTGTAGAGAACAGACTGGTGGTTGTCAAGGGGGAGGGGGTGGGGGAAGGATGGAGTGGGAGTTTGGGATTAGCAGGTGCAAACTATTATATATAGAATGGATAAACAACAAGGTCCTACTGTACAGCACAGGGAACTATATTCAATATCCTGTGATAAAACATAATGGAAAAGAATATTTTAAAAAGAATGTATGTATATATATATATATATATATATATGTATGTATGTATAACTGAACCACTTTGCTGTATAGCAGAAATTAACACAACATTGTAAATCAACTATACTGCAATTTAAAAAATTGATTTAAAAAATGAATGAACCAACAGCCATAGTCCATACTTTATGCAGATTGAAAAAAAAGAAAAACAAGATATGTTTGTAATTACTATGGAAAACAGTTGAAATTGTACAAAATAGCCCTACCAGAGGATCCTGACTTACCCATGTATTTTATTTCAAGGTGGCTTTATAACCTATTAACATGTCCCCTCTGTACAGGGCTCTTAGGTCTGTGGCATGGGCCTCAAGCCACACAGGCACGTCCCATACCCTAAACTGGTCCTGTAATTGTCCACAGAGGAAAACTGGAGCACTCCGAGTTGTCTGCTGAGCATGGCATTTCCAGCTACATCAGATCTGGGAGCTCTTGGAGTTGAGGCTGGCCTCTGAGGACCTCCCATGATAGCCATGCATCTCCCACATCCAGGCTTCCCCTGGGAAGCTGGCTGGTCCCTTGGGCCTGGAACACTAGGCCCCTTTCACACTCGAATTCCACCAGGATCACTGGTGATGTGCATTAGGGTAACCCGCTTACCCCAGTTTGGCTGGGACTTTCCCTCTTTTAAAACAGAAAGTCCCATGTCTCAGGAACGCCCTCAGCCTGGGACCTCCCAGGACTGTTGGTTACTGGAGCTTTCATGCCAGGACTGAATTTCAGCCTAAGGTCTCATGCATTACACAGGGCTGGTTGCGCTCACAGAAATGCCTTATTTGAGAAAGTATTTTACTCAATGGACAGAGATCCTGCTAGAAAAGATGTGCCCTCCACAGCTTGAGGAATTCCTGTATATTCCACCCTCTCTGGCTTTCACACCCAGCCACGTGCACTCATTCCCTCTGCTTCTGGAGGCAAATGAGTGAGTGAAACCAACTGCAGCCTTTCTTTGTATCTTCAAACATGACTTCAGGTATGTACGCCTTTCTATGAGGAGTCTTACTACCAGTGAGTGGTCTGAAGCATAATCTGCCTTTGTCGAGGATGTTTTTAAGGGAAATTCCTGAATTTTAAAAATCTCTCATGTATGGGACCCACACAGGAAGGAGGAGGAGATAATGGGATCACCTGTCTTTTTTTCTTTTTTTTCGTGAGTGGATTTTTTCGAAATTTTCACTGGAGTATAGTTGATTTACCATGTTGTGTTAGTTTCAGGTGTACAAGCAAAGTGAATCAGTTATACATATATACACACATCCACTCTTTTTTAGATTCTTTTCCCATATAGGGCATGACAGGGTATGGAGTAGAGTTCCCTGTGCGACACAGTATGTCCTTATTAGTTATCTGTTTTATATATAGTAGTGTGTATGTGTCAACCCCATTCTCCCAATCTATCCCTCCCTGCCTTTCCCTCCCCCGGTAACCATAAATTTGTTTTCTACGGCTGTGACTCTCTTTCTGTTTTGTAGATAAGTTCATTTGTATCATTTTTTTAGATCCCACATATAAGTGATACCATGTGATGTTTGTCTTTCTCTGTCTGCACCTGTCTGTCTTGTTACCTGCTTATAGGTCCGCATACTCCAAGTGGGGGTAACCCCAGCTGCCCCAGAATTCCCAGTGTCAGGGTTTTCAGTTTGAAGAAAAACCTTACCCAATAACCTTGGTATCTTTTGGGGCTGATGTGACCCCTGATCCCTGCTCTGTCATGCCCTCCTCCCACTCACCCCTCTTAATTAGATGGGAGGTCAGAGTTCAGGATGACAGTCACATCCTGGTTGGTAGGAAATTTTAGGAACTTTCTGAGAACTTCTATCAAGCTATCCAACAGAAAAGTAACAGGTGCTTTACAGCTGGTGCTCCTGGACACATTGAGAAACCAGGCGAGATTCTCCTGCTTAATCTATAGCTCAAGGACAGCACAGAGGGCCAGAGGGGCCACACTCGCCCGCTCCAGCCTGCCTCTGCTGAGGTTGCCTGGAAGCAAGATGATCACATTCTTCGGGGCCTGTTCAGCCTCCAGCTTGGAACTACTGGCAAACGTGTAAATGAAGATGCCCCGCCATGAACTTTGACGGTGCCAGCCTGCATCCTGTAGACGGACAGCTGACTCTATGTTCCTCAGCCAACAGCGCCCGAGTACTAGGATTTAAAAATCAAAGCAGGAGTCACGTCCCCAAGATGGTGACATAGGTCGTTCCTGGCTTCCCTCCGCCTCACGAGAACATCTCACAACTCTTCAAGAGCAAGACAGCGCTGAGAGAATCCCAGAACATGGGGTGAGGCTGAAGCACTCCTGCAGCTCAGAGACCAAGAAGGTAAGAGAAGTGGCCACGTGCTGCCCGCATGCCCCTCCTAGACCAGCACAGCTCCACGAGGAGGGGTCACCCCCGAGCCTGGGTTCCTCAAGTGGGAAGAGAGAGCCCGGGATGGACAAACAGCCTCCGCAGCATGGTGGGTCCTTTAGTGGGGTCCCTACTCTGCTCTCGGCCCACAGGGACTACAGGGGGATCTGGGGGCTCAACCACGAGGAATCTGGCTGTGATGCGGATGGGGGAGGGGCTTGCAAGAACCAGCTCCCGGATCTGGGGGACCGAGTTCCTACCTGCAGGGCCCAAGCCCTCATCCCAGGCGGCGGCTTTGCTCACCGCAGAACCAGGTCAGGGATGCGCTCTGACCGCGGAAGTCGGCAGGGTGCAGATCTGCCTGGTTCGGATCCTCTTTGCCCACGCCCAGGCAAGGGGCTGAGTTCCAGCCCCACCAGAGGCCGTGGACAGTGCCTCCCAGCCCCGTCTGACCCGAAGGGCTGGTGGCAACCCCTGGAAGCTGTGCGGCCCAGTGGTGCTCAGGCCAAGAGGCAGGCGGGCAGAACGGAGCTCCCCCAGGGCAAAGCCAGCACCGGGCCTGCTACACTCAGGCAGGGGAATCCATTCATAGTCAAGGCGGAGGGCAACTCCTGGCCCCTCCTCCCTAGAAAGCCTGTTGTGGAAATGGACAAGCAGCTTGGGGAGGCCCCGCCCCCTCCTGCTCAGGCAAAGGAGCTGAGACATAGCCACACCCACTGTGGAAAGTGTCTTCCGGCCCCATCTAACCAGTAGGGCCCACAAAAACCCTTGGAACCCCTGAGGCCCAGTGGCGCTCAAGCCGAGAGAAGGGCAGACAGAGCCAATGGTTTGCAGAGCAAAGCCAGTGGACCTGTTCAGCCAGGGGACTTGGGGCGGGGGCGGCTGGAGTGAAGACACCAAAGAGCTTTATCAGTTTTAGAGCTGCGGCTCTCACGGCACCCAGGCAGAGAATCTAATGTGCAGCCCTGTGTATCGCTGAATACAGCCTTCAGCCTGTCCGACCAGGGCGCCTAACCAGGGCACGTGGAAAGATGCAGAGCCCATTCACCCGCCCCGTGTAGACGGGCCCTTACACAGAGAGCACAGCCCGTGGCTTCCCCCGTCTGCAGAGCAAAATCAGTGGCCTCACCTGACCAGGGGATTCAGTGCACACTTAGGCCTGATTCAGGCCGCCAAACAACCAGCTGTGCTGGCCCTGGCCTGCTGCCCTTTCAGTGCAGGGAGGCTAATTCGTTGCCCTGTCTACTATTTGTTGGGGTTTTTTTTTGGAATATAGTTGATTCACAATGTTGTGTTAGTTTCAGGTGTACAGCAAAGTGAATCCGTTATACATACACATATATCTACCTTTTTCAGATTCTTTTCCCATATAGGTTGTTACACAATATTGAGTAGAGCTCCCTGTGCTATACAGTAGGTCCTATTAGTTATTTTTTATATAGTAGTGTGTATATATCAATCCCAATCTCCCAGTTTATCCCTCCCTGCCCCTCCCCCCTACAAAGAGATGTAGGTTTGTTTTCTACATCTGTGAGACTATTTCTGTTTTGTAAATAAGTTCATTTGTACCATTTTTTTAGATTCCACATATAAGCGATATTATATGGTATCTGTCTGACTTCACTTAGTATGACAATCTCTAGGTCCAACTGCATTGCTGCAAATGGCACTATGTCATCCCTTGTTATGGCTACTACTGAATATAGAGTCAGTCCTGAGCATCTAGTGAGCCTGACCAGAGAATTCAGACAACTGCGGAGCCCACGCTGCAGCCTCGCTTGCTGAAGGTGAGGGTTCTCAAGCGTATAGTAGCATTTCTTATCTGTAGACTTTTCTAAATCTTGGTCTTCTGACTGGAGGTGAAATTCTTTTAGAAGTACTAGTGTGAAAGGCTTGAGATTCTAGAAAGCTGTGAAAATCGTGTGCCTTTGGGCAACAAAAGTAGATTTCTGTAGCAGAACATTTAGGGCTTCTGTTTCTCCTTCATCAGCTCATTTTAATTTTGTGTTTGATGAATAAAAAGAGTGATCGATGGGTACAAGGTTCTGTATCATCATCATCATCGTTGTCATTGTCATCACCACAATGACGACCCCTCCTTCAGCACAGGGCATGGAACACACTGTGTAAATACATGTATGTGTACGTATAATCTCATTTTACCCTTGCTATTATCCCCCGAGACGTATATTATCCTCACCATGCAGATGTGGAAACTGACCGGGATTTTAATAGATCCAAACTCCCAGACTTCCCTGGTGGCGCGGTGCTTAAGAATCCTCCTGTCCATGCAGGGGACACAGGTTCGAGCCCTGGTCCAGAAAGATCCCACATGCCGCGGAGCAACTAAGCCCGTGCGCCACAACTACTGAGCCTGCGCTCTAGAGCCCGCGAGACACAACTACAGAGCCCGCGTGCCACAACTACTAAAGCCCACGTGCCTAGAGCCCGTGCTCCGCAACAAGAGAAGCCACCGCAGTGAGAAGCCCACGCACGGCAACGAAGAGTAGCCCCCCGGTCACCGCAACTAGAGATAGCCCGCATGCAGCAACGAAGACCCAGTGCAGCCAAAAATTAATTGATTAATTAAATTTTTAAAAAATTGATCCAAACTCCTGTAATTACTAAGTGGCAGAGCTGGGTCTCAAACCCACATCTGTGTGTCTGTGAAAACCAGGCGCAGAAGCAGCACCTCCCAGCCTGAGGAAACGTGATACGCATCGTTGTGGATTTACCAGTTAGAGAAGGAAGAAATTATTGGGTTTATACAACCAGAATCCTTGAACCTTGTGTTCAGTGGACCTCAGGTAAAGCAAAATATTGTATGTAGCTCCACCGGGCCTGAAAGCCCCTCAAAAGGAAAACAAGGAGAACAAAGCAGGAGGAAGTGAGAGGAATCCTCACAGTCAGTCTGGAGAGCACAGAACCAGCCACTCAGCCAGCCAGCCAGCCAGCCACAGAACCAACCAGCTTCCCAGCCAGCCACAGAACCAGCCACCGAACCAGCCACCCAGCCACAGAACCAGCCAGCCACACAACCAGCCACTAAGCCAGCCACCAAGCCAGCCAGCCACAGAACCAGCCACCCAGCCACAGAACTTGCCACCCACTCAGCCACACAACCAGCTCCACAGCCCTTCTTTTCTTCCTTCTGGCAACAGGTTTCTGCTTTTTTCTTTCTTTCTTTGTTGTTTTTTTTTTTTCAATCCGCATGGGAAGATTTCTAGTCATTTTGTAGCTGAATTCAATAGAAAAATAATGTTTATTCACTTCACAGCCAATTTGGCCAGAATACATCTCTATTCCATGAAATAACGCATTCATACGTTTACCATTCAGAATTGCAGACACATTCCTTGTGTCCAGTGGTGTGTCAGGCTGGATGAAATTAAATATTACTTTCCTTTTTCTTTGCTGTGGATTCACTCGAGTTGCCCTCCTTAGGTGGCACTGGTGCTCTTGGGAGAAATGCCAGCCTTCAGAGTAAAGACCTGGCCAACCCAACCTCATAAAGCTGCAGTAGACCCAAACCAAGATGGGGGGGGTGCGGGAACAGTAGGTGGACCCCTCTCACACGCGTGCGCGCACACACACAATCTGGCTTCCTTTCTGCCACCTTCCTGAATCCGCTCACTCAAACCCGCTCACTAATCATCAAAGCCAACAGCATCCCCTAGCAACCCATCTTCAGGCCTCCAGAGCCTTCCATGCTCTAACCCTCCTTCCAGAGCTTCCCTTCCCCCTCAGCTCAGGTTTGATCCCCACCCCAAAGGCAGCCTTTCACCCTCGGAATGTCTCCGAGCCCCAGTTTTCTCGCCTTCTGTCTCATGTGACAATCTCATCTCGTCTGCTTTCTGGTGACCTCGACGTCACTCACCTGGCATCTCTCACAAACATCAGCTCTCAATTTCCAGCTTCCCTCAGAAAATGGTTACCTGGATATCCCACAGCACAGCAAACTGTATTTTTTTAGGTTGAACTCATGCACTCAGTATGCCTGTGTTGCATCCGTAAACCATGTCCAGCTGCAGGAGAACTAGAGATAAAAGACAAAGTGCATCCTGCCGGGAACCAAATCGGCCTGACACCATGTACGTTTGTCCTAAAGGGAAACAGTCGCGTGACTGCCCTGCCGCGTTCCGCTCCAGAAGGAAGCACAGGCAGAGAGCATGGGCTTGGAACCAGGTGAGCTGGGACCTGGGCAGGTCACGTAGCCTCCCTCCCCACGTGTGCCTGTCTACGTGCTGGAAAGAAAAACACCCGCCTTGTTCCTCTCCTGTGTTCTTAACCCAGAAATAGGAAAGGGTTAAAATTGAATTAAAAGAGGAAGAGAAGGGGCTTCCCTGGTGGCGCAGTGGTTGGGGGCCCGCCTGCTGATGCAGGGGACACGGGTTCGTGCCCCGGTCCAGGAAGATCCCACATGCCACGGAGCGGCTGGGCCCGTGAGCCGTGGCCGCTGAGCCTGCGCGTCCGGAGCCTGTGCTCCGCAACGGGAGAGGCCACAACAGTGAGAGGCCCGCGTACCGCTAAAAAAAAAAAAAAAAAAAAAAAAAAAAAAAAAAAGGAGGAAGAGAAAAGTACACCTGAAACGAACACAACATTGTAAATCAACTATACTCCAATTTTAAAAAATCGTTTTTGATGTAAAAAATTAAAGAAGAAGAGAAAAGAAAATGAGTTAGAGGGCACGGTAGAAACACTGGATCAGTGGAGATTCAGGGGTTTTTCCCAAAGTTATTAATCCTGGTGAAATTTATTTCAGATATTTCACAGGTGCTTCTGTTAAGCAACCACCCCGCCTTCCTGTCTCTAGCAGGACACACGAGAAACTGTAACAGCAGCTTTCCAGGGAGGGGATCCGGGTATTATAAGTTAGAACTGGTAAGAAAACGTCTTACCATCCACCTGTAGCCCTGTGTGAATTTTAACCATATGCAATTACTGTATTTTCAAAAAATAAAAGCTACCAACCAAACAACACAAAATTCTCTCCAGCGAACAGTTGCAGGGGGGCGGGGGGCGGGGGGAGTTAGGCTAACCATCTTCACCCAAAGTACACATTGTCTTTGGATAAATAAACCCAAATGAGCTCATAAAGATGCATGGAAACACCTGGTACAACCTTATCACCCACAAGACGGAGCCAAGATGCCGTGCAAACCTCATTTTTTGGTTGTTAATTTTTATTTAATATTGGAGTATAGTTGATTTACCCTGTTGTGTTAGTTTCAGGTGGTTTGGGGTTTTTTGTTTGTTTGAGGTTTTTTTTTTTTTTTTGCAAGCCTCATTTCTGACCGACTGTGGGATGCCAAGAAGTGGGCGCTGGCTCGGGCCCTGGAAGCTCCAGGCCACCGAGGGGTTAACTGAAGTCAGGTGACAGGATCAGGTTCCAGCCTTGGCCCTGGCACTGACTGGCCTTCACCTCTGTGGCTCTTCACCTCTGGGACCACAGGAGCCCAGGAGAGCCTCTGGAGGATGACAGGACTGGCTGCAGGTGAAATCCGGGAACAGTGTGCATGGTGACAACATCAAATGGATAGAGGGCTGGCATGATGGTCCTTAGAATGCTCAGGGAAGCAGAGGAACGTAATACTTGTTCATCAGTGACTGAGAGCTTTGCGGGCTTTAGTCTATCCAGTGTTCACAAACCTTTATGAGCTGAGGGCTGTTTTCGCCCCTGGTTTATAGGTGAGAAAAATGAGGCTCAAAAGGGTTCATTAACTTGCCCATCATCCTACAGCTGGGAGTTGTGGAACTGGAATTCAAACCCAGGCCTTCCAACCCCAAAGCCTATAAAGTTTATTCAAAGATATATTTAATAACAATTTAATGTCAAGTACCCTTGAATTCTTTTTTTTTTCATTTACAGTATTTCAAACTTTTTAAACCTACCATAAAAATGCACAGATCGTGGACGCTGATTTTGATGAATTTTGACAATTGCATCCATCTGTGTAAGCACCACCCAAAACAAGATGTAAAACATTTCCTTGATCCCAGAACATTCCTTTAAGCCTTTTTCCTGTCAGCTCCTCTCCCGACCCCCAGGGAACACATTCTGATTTCTATCTCTGCGGTTTGCCTGCTGTCAATTCCCTACGATTGGAGTGTGTCATCTGCTGTGTCTGGCTTCTCTCACTCAGCATGTTTTGCGAAATTCGTCCACGTTATTCAGAGTATTGATAATTCAAAGCACTTTTTAACTCTGATCCCCTGAGGGGCAGGTGAGTACTGTGTCGGTAAGACTTTTTTAGAGTATCAGTGGGCTGTCCCTCTTGGCTTTCTGAGAAGCTAACCTTCACCCTAGTCCAGGTGCCTGGGAGGAAATTAGCATCGGCTGCAGAAGGAAATCCAGGAGAAAGCCCCAGGTAACCACCGCCTTTTCTCGATCATGATGGTTGAATTAACTTTGCAACATAGTGGCTCTCAAACCACATTTTGGACGATAGCTTGTTGTCGTTGTTTTTTCCAGTGCAATAACTTTTATCCAACAGCACACTAAATATGTTGAAATCGGTGATATTTTGACCTCCAGGCAGGCAAAAACACATCAGCTGTTTAACCAACATGACAGCGTCTCGTCAAAGAAGATCGTATGGCACAGATTTGAATTGTTCACCACGTTTGCATGAACCCCGTGTACCGGGCGAGTAAACCCGGCCAGGAAGATGCAGAGCAACATGTCGTATGACTCTCAGCTCTCGTTACCACTGCGCGATTCCCACATCTCCAAGAACCCGTGTGCTCAGCCTTTATTTCTCCCTAGTGATGTTTATCTTTATATTCCTTGAAGTGCACCTTGAGAGCAAAGTAATTGTGAGCCCAAAGGTTGAAAACTTAGTGAAGAAAACATGAAGCAAGGATGAACTTATAAGGCATGATTCCCTCCCAGCCTCCTTCCCTCGACCCCTTTTGGTCCTTTGGTGAGTTCAGAAAAGACCTTTGTTACCTTACATTCTATGTCCAAACTAGATTTATATACCTTCATGCGTTGTTTATTACTTGTACGTACTTATTTTCATTGTACAATTGACAGAGTTTTCTACCTGTGAAAACGGTTGAAGTATCTCAGATTAGGAGAAAATACATCATGATTTTCTTTTTCCCCACTAAAATTGATGAGAAAAAATTTCTCATGAATGACTTTTCCCTTAGTAGCAAAATTTCAGGAGTGGATTAGGTGGTTCAGCAGGGACGAGTGGGTGTAGATTTCTGAATTTCCAAACTGGGATTCTGCAGCATGACGATCACCTTGAATTGTCTAAAATCCCTTTACACTCCTGGGGTCTGTGGGTGGAGACTTTCATAAAAGCAATGCAGGCAGAAAGGGCAGATAGAAGAACAGAGGCTCCTTGGCCCGCCCGGAGGTGGGAAAGAAAGGAGGAGAGAAAAAAGAGATAAAATTCGCAAAAATGTCAACTGTTACCGACCAGTGATCTTGGCCTCCTTAATCAATAGAAATTGACAAGAGGCCAGACAAGAAATTCAAGCATGGCTTTATTGGGGCCCCTGCTGCAGCAGAGGCGGGGGCGGGGGGGAGTGAGAACAAACAACAGGTTCCCTTGCTCGCTTGCTCCCCTAGTTGGGTGGGGTGACGAGCTGGTGAGGGGAGGGGTAGGTCTGGGGGTCGGGCCGGAGGTGTGGCTTAGGTGGCCTGCCCGCCCCTTTTGTGGTGTCGTGTGCAGGGGGCATGCGCAGTGCCCTGCTTTTGCTCCCGGCTCTTCAGAAGTGGCAGCTGGGTTTTTGGTCTTTTTGTATCTTCTTGTCCATAATTTGCCCCAACTGTGCATGCACGCAGCTATTTTTAGTGCTTTATGGTTTCTCTGTATTTTGTTGCTGGAGGAGACGTTTGTCCAGGTGCAAGCACTGCAGCAGAGGGTCCCAGGTCCCAGGTCCCAGCCTGTCTCAAAACCGGGCACTGGCTCCATCGAAGAAAACCAGGCCAGGCCCAAAGGAGGGAGGCCCTGGCAGCTAGCTCCCCTGAAGCGTCCTCAGATGCCACTGCCGGGGCCCGTGGCCTGGCGAGAGCCCATCTTTCAGGACCAGAGGTGCTGCCCCAGGCTCAAGATCCTTGGTCACAGCGGCACAGACCTCAGAGGACATTCCCCTGGGACCTGGAGAGAAGGACCTCACCCTAAGGACCCCACCTGCAGGGCAAGCCCCCAACACCCTAGGCGGGCACTCACGATGTGCCCTTTCTCAGCCCCTAATCCACAATCAATGCCCCAGGACAGCGCCCCCTGCAGGTAACCACAGACTCTGAGCACACAGTTGCAGGGCAGAGGGGGTGTCCAAGGAGAGTGCGAGGTGTGAGCCACAAAGCCCAGCTCCAGGAGGCTGCAGGAAGAGTCCTAAGCAACAGAGACATCAGGGGACGGGATGTGTGTGTGTATGTGTGTGCGTGTGCATGTTCCCGGGGAGGGTAAATGAAAAGTGACCTAGGAAACATCTACCATTTGCAATGTGTGGACCTTACTTGGGTCTTCATTTTAAACAAATCTGTTAAAAAAGAAATTATTAGACAATAAGGGAGATGTAATGATTTTAAGGAATTGCTCATTGTCTTTAGTGTGATAATAGTATGATGGTTATGTTTTTCTAAAAGAATCCTTAGAGATACATCCTGAAACATTTGTGGATGAAATGATATAGTATCTGGGATTTGCTTCAAAGCGATGGCTTGGCAGGGAGTCGAAAGGAGAACAGATAAAACACCAGGGGCTGTGTGTTCATACCGTTAAACCCAGGCAATGGGAACATGAGAGTTCTGTTACTGTCTGGTCCACTTTTGAATGTGTTTGAGGTTTCCCATAATATGACATAAGGAAAGGTGGGAAAGAGGGTGGTGGAAGGGAATGGGACACAGAAGTGGAAGAGAGTTCATGAGGACCGGGGAAAAGAAGGAAGACCACGCACACACACACATACACACACACACACCCAGAAGGAAGAAAGGACAGGCTCTTAGGAAGGGGGGCACACTCGGGGCCCAGGCACGAGGCAGAGGGCGCAGGATCCCGGGGTGTGAGCTCTGATGGCGGCCATGGGATTGGTCCTCTAAGCCAGCAGAGCAGGGAGATGGAACAGCCACCAGGGATGGGCCTGGGCGGGAGTCCTGCTGTCCCACTTCTGCCCCTGAATCCGGAGGGCAGCTTGGTCTGCATTGTCCGCATTATGACCTGTACCTGCTGGCGCCATCAGGGCAAGACAGATGCAGCCAAAGAAATAGAACAGAGAGAAAGGTTTACAGGCCCTGAGAAAATTAGGTACAACTACAAAGGATTCCTGAAGAGACTTGGGGGGCAGGGCAGGAAGGGGGGAGAGGAGCTGGGAGGAAGGGGGGTTAATTTTACTCCCCGACTAAAACAGTGCAGCCGAGGGGAGGTCCACTCACCTCACGCAGAGCCTGGAGGGCGTGTGGAAATCTCACGTCTGGAGTGGGTTTAAAATAAACGCCAATGGGGGCTTCCCTGGTGGCGCAGTGGTTGAGAGTCCGCCTGCCGATGCAGGGGACACGGGTTCGTGCCCCAGTCCGGGAAGATCCCACATGCCGCGGAGCGGCTGGGCCCGTGAGCCATGGCCGCGGAGCCTGCGCTTCCGGAGCCTGTGCTCCGCAATGGAAGAGGCCACAACAGTGAGAGGCCCGCGTACCGCAAAAAAAAAAAAAGAAAAAAAGAAACGCCAATGAGGGGTTGTCCTGTTTTGGTTTCTACTGTTTATATATTTAGGATTCATTCACTACCAGTTTCTAAGAAGGAATGTAAAGACTCTACTAATAATGTGCATAGTGTCTTGGGAAATGTTTTGGTTTTGAAACCTCAGTCAATGTTGCAGCCCTGGAACAACTTACCGCTAATTCTGGTTAACACGAGGATGTGTTCACCACAACTCAATCACTCAGGCTCCGAAGGGTGCTTTCATTTTTTTTTAATTTTATCGAAGTAGAGCTGATTTACAATGTTGTCTTAATTTCTGCTGTCCAGCAAACTGACTGAGTTATACATATATATATATTCTGTTTCGTATTCTTTTCCATTATGGTTTATCCCAGGATATTGAATATAGTTCCCTGTGCTCTACAGTAGGACCTTGTTGTGTATCCATTCCGTATGTAAAAGCTTCCATCTGCTAACCCCAGCCTCCCACTCCATCCCTCTACCAACCCTCACCCCCTTGGCAACCACAAGTCTGTTCGCTATGTCTGTGAGTCTGTTTTTCTTACATAGACATGTTGATTTGTATCATATTTTAGATTCCACATATAAGCGATATCATATGATTTTTGTCTTTCTCTGTCTGACTTCACTCAGTAGGATAATCTCTAGGTCCTCCACCCATGTGTCTGTAAATGGCATTATTTCATTCTTTTTTATGGCTGATATTCTTGTGTGTGTGTGTATCATATGTATATATATCAATCACATCTTCTTCATCCATTCATCTGTCGGTGGACATTTAGATTGCTTCCATGTCCTGGCTATCGTAAATAGTGCTGCAATGAACATTGCGGTACATGTATCTTTTTGAATTATAGTCTTGTCTAGGTATATGCCCAGGAGTGGGATTGCAGGATCATATGGTAGCTCTATTTTTAGGTTTTTGAGGAACCTCCATACCTTTCTTCATAGTGGCTGCCCCAGTTTACATTCCCACCAACAGTGTAAGAGGGTTCTACAAAGCGTGTTTTAAATAAGATGAGCGAGAAAAAGAAATTAAGGGAGAAATTGTTTTTCCATCTGCATTTTATGCGGCCTGAAAATCTACGGCTGAAGAACTTGAGACAGACAGTCGGAGAAAATGAGCTTGGGAAACACCTCCCCTACAGAGACATCAAGTGGGCCACTAAGCCCAAAGAGCGAGTTCTAGCAAGGAGGGGTTAAAAAAAAAAGAAGAAGAAAGGGTTCAAGTTCACAGAATAATGTTGAGTGTCCACCAGACAAAGACAGACTTTGCTTTCCTCTGATACAGATTTACCAGTTGCGTGGTTTTCTTTCTGATGTTTCAGAGAGCGTGACCTTTCCCTTAACCCTTTTTTTTTTTTTTTAGTATTCTTTTTTTTTTTAACATCTTTATTGGGGTATAATTGCTTTACAATGGTGTGTTAGTTTCTGCTTTATAACAAAGTGAATCAGCTATACATATACATATGTTCCCATATCTCTTCCCTCTTGTCTCCCTCCCTCCCACCCTCCCTATCCCACCCCTCCAGGTGGTCACAAACCACCTAGCTGATCTCCCTGTGCTATGGGGCTGCTTCCCACTAGCTATCTATTTTACGTTTGGTAGTGCATATATGTCCATGCCTCTCTCTCACTTTGTCCCAGCTTACCCTTCCCCCTCCCCATGTCCTCAAGTCCATTCTCTAGCAGGTCTGCATCTTTATTCCCATCTTGCCCCTAGGTTCTTCATGACCATTTTTTTTTTAGATTCCATGCATATGTGTTAGCATACAGTATTTGTTTTTCTCTTTCTGACTTACTTCACTCTGTATGACAGTCTCTAGGTCCATCCACCTCACTACAAATAACTCAGTTTTGTTCCTTTTTATGGCTGAGTAATATTCCATCGTATATATGTGCCACATCTTCTTTATCCATTCATCTGTTAATGGACACTTAGATTGCTTCCATGTCCTGGCTATTGTAAATAGAGCTGTCATTGTTGGTGAGGTCCTACCACAGATGGATGGCAAAGCCATGTGCCTGTCTCTTCATGTCAAAGAGAACCCTCAGAATGGGAGAAAATATTTGCAAATCAACTGACAAAGGATTAATCTCCAAAATTTATAGGCAGCTCATGAAGCTCAATATCAAAAAAACAAACAACCCAATCCAAAAATGGGCAGAAGACCTAAATAGACATTTCTGCAAAGAAGATATACAGATTGCCAACAAACACATGAAAGGATGCTCAACATCACTAATCATTAGAGAAATGCAAATCAAAACTACAATGAGGTATCATCTCACACCAATCAGAATGGCCATCATCAAAAAATCTACAAACAATGAATGCTGGAGAGGGTGTGGAGAAAAGGGATCCCTTAATCTTTGACATGAAGAGACAGGCACATGGCTTTGCCATCCATCTGTGGTAGGACCTCACCAACAATGACAGCCCCCAGGGACTGCGACCTCCAGGGGTGTGACAGCCTGTACGGGTTCAGCCCTCTGGGGATTTGAAATGCAGCCTGATTCTTAGGGCCTAGGCTGTGCACAGAAGAGAGAGTCGTCAGTGGGTTTGGGATGCAGACAAAGCATCCTGGCTGGCATGGGTTTAGGGTGCTTATTTACCCCTATGAGTTTATGAAGATTAAATGAGAATATTTAGCTTAAACATTTAGCCCAGCGTTGGGCACCTGTTAAGTGCTGAGTAAATGAGGTCTATTGTTGTTGTTATTATTCATTGCTATTATTGCTAGCATTGTTATTTCATGGGCATAACGAATGAGCTGGCAATACTAGCACGGATTCCAGCCAGAATTTGACGTGGCCAAAATAGAACCAGACTCGCAGCCCAGTGAAGGAGGCCGAGCCCAACAGGACCTAAGAGGTGGCTCTCCAGCTGCGGCCAGCTCTGATGAGAAAGGGCTTCTAGACAAAGCTCCTTGAAGCTGGTGCTTGCTGTGTCCCTAAGCATAGGGACAGCCCCCAAAGGTTGTGTTTTCTAAGTTGTGGATGGCCAGTCTGCAATATCCATATTAGGTGTTTTTTCCTCTGGGGCCCCCCAAGGCAGGCCTGCTTCAGTCCTGATAAGGAATTCCAGATGAGTCGGTGGTCTTCATTTGAGAAAGGGGGAGCTTGTTTCAAGACCAGGCAAGTGAGTGTGAAACTTCCTGCCAGTGCATGGGGGTGGGGTAGGGCGGGAGGTGCCAATTTCTGTAGGTTGGTCACCTGCTGCCGTTCTGTAACATATCAAGGAGTCAGAATCTGGTGATTTTATTCACTGAAGAAGGCAAATCAGAGCAGGTGCGTTGGCGGGGGTAGGAGCAGCTGGGTCAAGAGAGAAAAACCCTGCCCCTCCTCAAATCTCAGGGTGGGCTCAAAGCCAGTGTGGCCAGGGATGCCCGGGGACCTGCTGTAGAGCACAGGGAACCCTGCTCGTATTCTGTAATAACCTACCTGGGAAACGAATTTGAAAAAGAGTAGATGCATGTATATGTATAACTGAATCACTTTGCTGTACACCTGAAACTAACACAACATTGAAAATCAACTACACGCCAATATAAAATGAAAATTACATTTAAAAAAACCCCTGTGAAGTAAGATCTATCACGTGCTCTCGTTCTTATAAAACAAAATCTACATTTTCAATGTTTCTGCCTTTCTCTTTAGCCCAAGATATGTTGGAGCCCTGTAAGAAATTCTTTTATTCACAAAAGAATGCGCTTATAACTGTTAGAAGCAATTTAATTTTATTAGTGATACTGCTTTAAAACTTCTATACGGCTTCATGAATTCCAGCTTTGAAGCTGCAATTTCTGAAATCTTACTTTCTCTATTTAAACATCAGTTTCAAAAATAATCTTTTTCAACATTTAAAAGATCAGAGGACCTGTTTAAACCCCTCTTTAAGACAGGAACATGATTCAGTGTCCATCCCCCTCTTCCACAGATGCCCCAAACTATAAAAGAAACTTCTTGCCTTTTCATTTTGAAGAAGAATTTATTGGAAGAAGTGACTATTCCAGTCATTCCAGGGAGCAATTTAGAAAGTTGTAGCATTTTTTCCCTCCTTGGGGTTTTGCCAGAGGAGGGGAAGAAAAGTATTGTTAATAGAAGTTGCAGCTGTCACAACCATCAGAGACTATGAGGGAGGGGTGCAAGTTTGAGTGCAAATGTGTTCTTTTTCTTTTTTCTTTTTTTGAACTTTATTTTATTTTTTTTATACAGCAGGTTCTTATTAGTTATCTGTTTTATACATGTTAGTGTATATATGTCAATCCCAATCTCCCAATTCATCCCACCCCACCCCCACTTTCCCCCCTTGGTCCATACATTTGTTCTCTACATCTGTGTCTCTGTTTCTGCCTTGCAAACTGGTTCATCTGTACCATTTTTCTAGATTCCACATATATGTGTTAATATACAATATTTGTTCTCCTCTTTCTGACTAACTTCACTCAGTATGACACTCTCTAGGTACATCCACAACTCTAAAAATGACCCAATTTTGTTCCCTTCTATGGCTGAGTAATATTCCATTGTATATATGTACCACATCTTCTATATCCATTCATCTGCCGATGGGCATTTAGGTTGCCTCCATGACCCGGCTATTGTAAATACTGCTGCAATGAACATTGGGGTGCAAGTGTCTTTTTGAATTATGGTTTTCTCTGGGTATATGGCCAGTAGTGGGATTGCTGGATCATATGGTAATTCTATATTTAGTTTTTTAAGGAACCTCCATATTGTTCTCCATAGTGGCTGTATCAATTTACATTCCCACCAACAGTGCAAGAGGGTTCCCTTTTCTCCACACCCTCTCCAGCATTTGTTGTTTGTAGATTTTCTGATGATGCCCATTCTAACAAGTGATACCTCATTGTAGTTTTGATTCTCATTTCTCTAATAATTAGTGATGTTGAACAGCTTTTCATGTGCCTCTTGGCCATCTGCATGTCTTCTTTGGAGAAATGTCTAATTAGGTCTTCTGCCCATTTTTTTATTGGGTTGTTTGGTTTTTTAATATTGAGCTGCATGAGCTGTTATTTTGGAGATTAATCCTTTGTCCACTGATTCATTTGCAAATATTTTCTCCCATTCTGAGGGCTGTCTTTCGTCTAGCTTATAGTTTTCTTTGCTGTGCAAAAGCTTTTAAGTTTCATTAGGTCCCATTTGTTTATCTTTGTTTTTATTTCCATTTCTCTAGGAGGTGGGTCAAAAAAGGTCTTGCTGTGATTTATGTCAAAGACTGTTCTTCCTATGTTGTCCTCTAAGTTTTATAGTGTCCAGTCTAACATTTAGGTCTTTAATCCATTTTGAGTTTATTTTTGTGTATGGTGTTAGGAAGTGTGCTAATTTCATTCTTTTACATGGAGCTGTCCAGTTTTCCCAGCACCACTTACTGAAGAGACTGTCTTTTCTCCATTGTATGTTCTAGCCTCCTTTGTCATAGATTAGTTGACCATAGGTGCGTGGGTTTATCTCTGGGCTTTCTCCCCTGTTTCATTGATCTATATTTCTGTTTTTGTGCTGATACCATATTGTCTTGATGACTATAGCTTTGTAGTATAGTCAGAAGTCAGGGAGTCTGATTCCTCCACCTCTGTTTTTTTCCCTCAACATTGCTTTGGCTATTCGGGGTCTTTTGTGTCTCCATACAAATTTTAAGATTTTTTTTTGTTCTAGTTCTGTAAAAAAGGCCATTGGTAATTTGATAGGGATTGCATTGAATCTGTAGATTGCTTTGGGTAGTATAGTCATCTTCACAATATTGATTCTTCCAATCCATATCCAAGAATATGGTATATCTCTCCATCTGTTTGTGTCATCTTTGATTTCTTTCATCAGTGTCCTATAGTTTTCTGAGTACAGGTCTTTTACCTCCTTAGGTAGGTTTATTCCTAGGTATTTTATTCTTTTTCTTACAATGGTGAATGGGATTGTTTCCTTAATTTCTCTTTCTGATCTTTCACTGTTAGTGTATAGGAATGCAAGAGATTTCTGTGCATTAATTTTGTATCCTGCAACTTTACCAAATTCATTGATTAGCTCTAGTAGTTTTCTGGTGGCATATTTAGGATTTTCTATGTATAGTATCATGTCATCTGCAAACAGTGACAGTTTTACTTCTTCTTTTCCAGTTTGTATTCCTTTTATTTCTTTTTCTTCTCTGATTGCCATGGCTAGGACTTCCAAAACTATGTTGAATAATAGTGGCAATAGTGGACATCCTTGTCTTGTTCCTGATCTTAGAGGAAATGCTTTCGGTTTTTACCATTGAGAATGATGTTTGCTGTGGGTTTGTTGTATATGGCCTTAGGTAGGCTCGCTCTGTGCCCACTTTCTGTAGCGTTTTTATCATAAATGGGTGTTGAATTTTTTCAAAAGCTTTTTCTGCATCTACTGAGATGATCATATGGCTTTTTTTTTTTTGATCATATGGCTTTTATTCTTCAGTTTGTTAATATGGTGTACCACATTGATTGATTGCATGTATTGAAGAATCCTTGCATCCCAGGGATAAATCCCACTTGATCATGGTGTATGATCTTCTTAATATGTTATTGGATTCTGTTTGCTAGTATTTTGTTGAGGATTTTTGCATCTATATTCATCAGTGATATTGGTCTGTAATTTTCTTTTTTTGTAGTGTCTTTGTCTGGTTTTGGTATCAGGGTGACGGTGGCCTCGTAGAATGAGTCTAGGAGTGTTCCTTCCTCTGCAATTTTTTGGAAGAGTTTGAGAAGGATGGGTGTTAGCTCTTCTCTAAAGGTTTGATAGAATTCATCTGTGAAGCCATCTGGCCTTGGACTTTTGTTTGTTGGAAGATTTTTAATCACAGTTTCAATTTCATTACTTGTGATTGGTCTGTTCATATTTTCTATTTCTTCCTGGTTCAGTCTTGGAAGATTATACCTTTCTACGAATTTGTCCATTTCTTCCAGGTTGTCCATTTTATCGGCATAGAGTTACTTGTAGTAGTCTCTTAGGATGCTTTGTATTTCTGCAGTGTCCATTGTAACTTCTCCTTTTTCATTTCTAATTTTGTTGATTTGAGTCCTCTCCCTCTTTTTCTTGATGAGTCTGGCTAATGGTTTTAAATTTTATTTATCTTCTCAAGGAACCAGCTTTTAGTTTTATTGATCTTTGCTATTGTTTTCTCTGTTTCTATTTCATTTATTTCTGTTCTGATCCTTATGATTTCTTTCCTTCTACTAACTTCGGGTTTTGTTTGTTCTTCTTTCTCTAGTTCCTTTAGGTGTAAGGTTAGATTGTTTATCTGAGATTTTTCTTGTTTCTTGAGGTAGGCTTGTATTGCTATAAACTTCCCTCTTAGAACTGCTTTTGCTGCATCCCATAGGTTTTTGGATCGTCCTGTTTTCGTTGTCATTTGTCTCTAGGTTTTTTCTGATTTCTTTTTTGATTTCTTCAGTGATCTCTTGGTTATTTATTAATGCATTGTTTAGCCTCCATGTGTTTGTGGGTTTTTTCCCTGTAATTGATTTCTAATCTCATAGCGTTTTGGTCAGAAAAGATGCTTGATATGATTTTAATTTTCTTAAATTTACCAGGGCTTGATTTGTGACCCAAGGTGTGATCTATCCTGGAGAATGTTCCGTGTGCACTTGAGAAGAAAGTGTAATCTGCTGTTTTTGGATGGAATGTCCTATAAATATCAATTAAATCTATCTGGTCTGTTGTGTCATTTAAGGCTTCCATTTCTTTATTAATTTTCTGTCTGGATGGTCTGTCCATTGGTGTAAGTGAGGTGTTGAAGTCCCCCACTATTATTGTGTTACTGTCAATTTCCTCTTTTATAGCTGTTAGCATTTGCCTTATGTATTGAGGTGCTCCTATGTTGGGTGCATATATATTTATAATTGTTATATTTTCTTCTTGGATTGATCCCTTGGTCATTATGTAGTGTCCTTCCTTGTCTCTTGTAACATTCTTTATTTTAAAGTCTATTTTATCTGGTATGAGTATTGCTACTCCAGCTTTCTTTTGATTTCCATTTGCATGGAATATCTTTTCCCATCCCCTCACTTTCAGTCTGTATGTGTCCCTAGGTCTGAAGTGGTTCTCTTGTAGACAGCATATATATGGGTCTTGTTTTTTTATCCATTTGGTGAGCCTGTGTCTTTTGGTTGGAGCATTTAATCCATTCACATTTAAGGTAATTATCAATATGTATGTTCCTATTACCATATTTTTAACTGTTTTGGGTTTTTTTTTTTTTTTGTAGGTCCTTTTCTTCTCTTGTGTTTCCCACTTAGAGAAGTTCCTTTAGTATTTGTTATAGAGCTGGTTTGCTGGTGCTGAATTCTCTTAGCTTTTGCTTGTCTGTAAAGCTTTTGACTTCTCCATCGAATCTGAATGAGATCCTTGCCAGGTAGAGTAATCTTGGTTGTAAGTTCTTCCCTTTCATCACTTTAAATATATCATGCCACTCCCTGCTGGCTTGTAGAGTTTCTTCTGAGAAATCAGCTGTTAACCTTATGGGAGTTCCCTTGTATGTTATTTGTCGTTTTTCCCTTGTTGCTTTTAATAGTTTTTCTTTGTCTTTAATGTTTGTCAATTTGATTACCATGTGTCTCGGCATGTTTCTCCTTGGGTTTATCCTGCCTGAGACTCTCTGTTCTTCCTGGACTTGGGTGGTTATTTCCTTTCCCATGTTAGGGAAGTTTTTGACTGTAATCTCTTCAAATATTTTCTGTGGTCTTTTCTCTCTCTCTTCTCCTTCTGGAACCCCTATAATGTGAATGTTGGTGCATTTAATGTTGTCCCAGAGGTCTCTTAGGCTGACTTCATTTCTTTTCATTCTTTTTTCTTTATTCTGTTCCATGGCTGTGAATTCCACCATTCTGTCTTCCAGGTCACTTATCTGTTCTTCTGCCTCAGTTATTCTGCTATTGATTCCTTCTAGTGCATTTTTCATTTCAGTTATTGTATTGTTCATCTCTGTTTGTTTGTTCTTTAATTCTTCTAGGCGTTTGTTCCTTAATTCTTCTAGGTCTTTGTTAAACATTTCTTGCATCTTCTCGATCTTTGCCTCCATTCTTTTTCCGAGGTCCTGGATCATCTTCACTATCATTATTCTGAATTCTTTCTCTGGAAGATTGCCTATCTCCACTTCCTTTAATTGTTTTTCTGGGGTTTTATCTTGTTCCTTCATCTGGTACATAGCCCCCTGCCTTTTCCTTTTGTCTATCTTTCTGTGGTGGGTTTTGTTCCACAGGCTGCAGGATTGTAGTTCTTCTTGCTTCTGCTGTCTGCCCTCTGGTGGATGAGGCTATCTAAGAGGCTTGTGCAAGCTTCCTGATGGGAGGGACTGGTAGTGGGTACAGCTGGGTGTTGCTCTGGTGGGCAGAGCTCAGTAAAACTTTAATACACTTGTCTGCTGATGGGGGGGGGGCTGGGTTCCCTCCCTGTTGGTTGTTTGGCCTGAGGCAACTCAGCACTAGAGGCTACAGGCACTTTGGTGGGACTAATGGCAGACTCCGGGAGGGCTCATGCCAAGGAGCACTTCTTAGAACTTCTGCTGCCAGTGTCCTTGTCCCCACAGTGAGCCACAGCCACCCCCCACCTCTGCAGGAGACCCTCCAACACTAGCAGGGAGGTCTGGTTCAGTCTCCTGTGGGGTCACTGCTCCTTCCCCTGGGTCCCGATGCGCACACTACTTTGTGTGTGCCCTCCAGGAGTGGAGTCTCTCTCTCCCCCAGTCCTGTCGAAGTCCTGCAATCAAATCCCACTAGTCTTCAAAGCCTGATTCTCTAGGAGTTCCAACCCCCGTTGCCGGGCCCCCAAGTTGGGAAGCCTGACGTGGGGCTCAGAACCTTTACTCCGTGGGTGGACTTCTGTGGTGTAATTGTTCTTCAGTTTGTGAGTCACCCACCCAGCAGTTATGGGATTTGATTTTATTGTGATCATGCCCCTCCGACCATCTCATTGCAGCTTCTCCTTTGTCCTTGGATGTGGGGTGTCTTTTTTGGTGAGTTCCAGTGTATTCCTGTTGATGATTGTTCAGCAGTTCGCAAATGTGTTCTTAAAGAGAGTGCTGCCTAAAAATCAAGATATAAGTCACACACCATAAAATTCACCTTCTTAAAGTATACACTTCAGTGGGTTTTAGCATGAAGTTGTGCAACCATCACAACTAATTCCAGAACATTCCACGATTCTAAAAAGAGGCCCCATACCCATTAGCTGTCACTCTGCATCCATCCCACATCCATCCTCACCCCCAGACCCTGGCAATCACTAACCTACTTCCTGTCTCTATGAATTTGCCTGTTGTGGACATCTCATATAAGTGGAATCATACACCATGTGGCCTTTTCTATCTGGCTTCTTTCACTTAGCACGTCCACGTTGTAGCATGTATCCGTACTTCATTCCTTTTTATGCTGAGTAGTCATTGTGTGGATAGACCATATTTTATTTATCAGTCGATAGACATGTGGATTGCTTCCGCTTTGGGTCTGTTATGAAAAATACTGCTATGAGCATTCATGTACGAGTTTTTATGTGAATATACATTTTCAATTCTCTGGGGTGAATACCTAGGAGTGGGAATTGCTGGGCTGTATGGTAACCATGTTTACCTGTTTGAGGAACCTCCATACTGTTTTCCACAGTGGCTGCACCATTTTACATTCCCACCAGCGATGTATGACGGTTCCAGTTTCTCCACACCATTGCCAACACTTGTGATTTTGATTTTAGCCATCCTAGTGAGTGTGACAGGGCTATCTCATTGCGTAGATCTTCAAGGAAGGTTTGCAAATAGGATATAATTGTTTTTCCCCAGAAGACCAAACAACTTACTTCTAAACCCTTCATTTTAGCATTATAAGATGTGTCTCCTGTTTGGGTTACGATATGAATAATGACTGAATAAAGATGACTAGATCACGAAGGCTGTCCTCTTGGGCACCACTTCCTTTGCTCCCATCTCAAACACAGCGCTAAACACGCCCTGCCAGCCCCTCATGCTGACAGCGGGGCTGCCACCATGCAACTGAGCCCTCCACTTAGCCAGTGAGGCCAGGGCCAGATCATAGCACTGCCTCGGATACTGGCTCAGCTCTGCTTCGAGCCCACCTTGGCTGAGAGCTGCCTGCATCTGTGGGGGACTTAGGAGATGAAGCAGGACTCAAGTCCCCTGTGGTTTTTCAGCCACATCAAAGCGGGGATTGGGCTTTCTAACTCTGAACTTCTGCTGTTCCGTGTCCCCTTCCAAGGCCCAGATGTCCTCCTGAACCTCCAAGACTTCGACTCCTTTCTGGAGATGGGCTAGTCTTCCTCAGCCCCCAGCAGAGCCATCTGCATTCATTTCCAGCAGGTTGAAGGTTGACCAACCCAGAGTCAGCAGTTCAAGGGCTCGAAGATAGAACTGTCTCTATTTGTCATCTCCTACTAAAATGAACTCAGCTCTTGAGCCCTTGTTTCTGCTGAAGGCAGAAAACCTAATCTGGCCAATTCAAAACAACTGGTTGCTTCCGGCATAAAAATCCTGCCCTAGGGCTTCCCTGGTGGCGCAGTGGTTGAGAGTCCGCCTGCCGATGCAGGGGACACGGGTTCGTGCCCCGGTCCCGGAAGATCCCACATGCCGCGGAGCAGCTGGGCCCGTGAGCCATGGCCGTTGAGCCTGCGCGTCCGGAACCTGTGCTCTGCAACGGAAGAGGCCACAACAGTGAGAGGCCCGCGCATGGCAAAAAAAAAAAAAAAAAAAAAAAATCCTGCCCTATTGGGTACTTGCTCCTCAGGTGACCTAAGTGACGGAAAGCTGCCCCAGAGTGTGCCATCTGTCCCGCCAGCCTCTGTGTGGCCTCTGTGGCCACGGCTGGACCACCAGGACTGTCCCTGGAGGGGTGCCCAAGATCTCTCAGAGCTCCCCAGCAGGATTCTCCGGGAGGGCTGGCATCCCGGGCCACAGCCTGGAGAGGCAGATGGTCATAGCTTTGCTCTCAAGTCCCCTGACCTGTCTGAGGTGTCCACGCCCCCACCCGTCTTTAGGGGCTCACTCTGAGGCAGAATCCCAGAACACTGCACCTTCTCGGGGACCCCACCTCAAAGCTCAGATCGTGTCACCTGCGAGTTGTGCTCTTCTCCCGAGGTGGCAAAGCCGTGTTTCCATCCCCACTCCTCCTTGGTGCTAGACCTAGCCAGGTGGCTCTGGACGCGTGCTCTCTGGACCAGTCCCAGCAGTACCCTGACCGCCAAGGCAGGCGCCCTGGAGGGGACCTGAGTCTGGGGTGGACCAGCCCCCACTGCTCCCAGCCAGTGTCTGGGAGCGGCTCTGTTCCCAGTGTCCTAGGCCCACCACATCCAGCTCCTGACAGTTTGAACCAGGCCTGGGGACGTCCCCGGCGGACTAGTGGTTAGGGCTTCACACTCTCACTGCCGATGGCCTGGGTTCAATCCCTGGTCGGGGAACTAAGGTCCCACAAGCTGCGCGGCCAGGAAAACAACAGCAACATCAACAAAAACAAGGAAACAGGTCTGGGATTCAAAGGTGCTTTTCTTTCTTAAGAACTAGGCTTTCAAAACTTATTTCCACTTTACATATTCAGAGCTGAGAGCCAGCCCAAAGCCACACTTTATTTTTCAACCGCCTTTATGAGAGGCAATTGACCACAATCAACTGCATGTATGCAAGTGTACCATTTGACAAGCTTTGACTTGCGTAAACATCCGGGAAACCATCTCCACAATAGAGATAATAAACCTACCCCGTCACCCCGAGAAGTTTCATGCTGTCAGGATTTTTGCTTCTAGTATTGATGGGTTTCTATTTCCACACAGGGCAAGCCCCAGCCCATCTCTGTGGTTTTCCTGGTAAGGGGCCACTTGGGCAGGGAGAGGGAGGGGCTTCCAGGAGAGAAAATCCACTGGGTGATAAAGCAAACTCAGGACAGAGTCCCTCTGCACTGGTATTTTGGACGGAGGACTAGATCCTGAACGCCCCAGAGAACAGGACAGACACCACCCTGACCCTGAGCTCAGGTCCAGTGTGGAATCCATCATTTATGATGACCGGGAGGTGTCTCAGCAGAGGGTATGCTGAGGAGAGAATAGCAGGGGAGCCAGCCTACTTGGGGCTGGGAATGGGTGCAAGAGTTGGGCATTCAAGCCAAGACTCAGAGGGTGGGCTTGAAGGGACTGGGTGAGCCCCAGGCAGGGCAGCAGTCGTGCTCCTGGCCTGGGAGCTCAGAGAAGGCCTCAAGGTCCAGGAACTCCCCTTCCAGCACTTCCTCACTGTGTCATTCATTGTGGACAGCTTTGCATCTTCTCTTGTATCATTATTTAATTCTCACAGTGCTGGTGATGTTTTTAATATTTATCTCTGTTCAGGCTGTGGGCTTGCGAGCACAAACTCCTCAATTTGGTGTGTAACGTGTGTCACTACATTATGTGTGACACATATAGTTATGTGTTTCACTACATTAAATTTACTCAGCTCAGACTCCACCCCCACTTTCCACAGAGTGGAGAAATGCAGTCAGACTCAAGGGAAACTGTGCCTTAACCCCCTGCTCCCCACGGTCCTGTGAAGGAACTGAGGATCTTATACAATCCAGGACACTCTGGTTTGGAGGCCTAACTGAGTGTTATGGGACCGAGTCTCACCCGCCTCGATTCGTGTTGAAATCCTAACCCAATGCGATGGTGTTGGGGGTGATTAGGACAGAGGGTGGAGCCCTCGTGGTGGGATTAGTGCCCTTGTAAAAGGGACCCAAAGAGCTCTCCCACTCAGCCTCCTCCTGCCATGTGACGAGGTCAGCTGTCTACCCAGGAAGGCGCCCCCAACCAGACACTGGATCTGCTGGCACCTTGACCTGCCTTCCAGCCTCCAGAAGTGCAAGGAATAAGTGTTTATTGTCTGAGCCTCCCAGTCTATGCCAGTTTGTTAAAACAGCTCCAACTGGCCAAGACACACAACGACTCATGAACCCACTGTCAGGGCCAAGGTGATCCTGCATATGGGAGGGTGTTCTGCCAGTCCTGGGCCAAGCTTGCACGCGGGGTCTTTGCTGAGACTGGGGGCCCCACTGCCTTGGATCCAGCCTCCCTGGCGGCACCCCAGAGCCTCTCCCTGGGGCCCCCGTGCAGAGCAGGTGTTACTCGTGATTTCCTCTAAAGCAGCACCCACTTCCCAGTCTCTCCAGCTCTCTCTCCAGGCTGGCCCCTTCCCCTTTTCTCCATGCCCTTGCCCTCTGAGCAGACCCTTCAGAACTTTCCCTGTAGGGGCCTCTCCTCCTCGGCTTAGGTGAGCATGAGATGCTGATGGGGGCCAGGGCTTCCTGAGGGACTCATTCTAGCCTCCTTCCCTCAGCCAGGGCATTATTCTCCATCCTTGTGGAGTTGGCTTTTCACCCAGTTCCCTGGGTTCTGTCCTGGGTTGCTTCCTTAGGACGGTAACTCCCACAGGCCAGGAGATAAGCTTGGGAAGGAATGGCAGCTTCCTTGGTGGGTCTCCTTCCTGCCTGCCCTGCCCTGTGTCCTCCGGAGGCAACAATAGCCAGGGCAGGAGTGACTGTCTTCAGCTGAAAAGCCCTTGGATGAGGATTCAGTAGGACCACTGAGGGCTGACTCTGCAGCTGGCCCCCAGCCCAGCACCTCGCCCCCGAGACCGGCCAGTGCGCTGCACACCTTCATAGCCCCACATGGGGTGCAGACCAGAAAAGCTCTCATCATGCATTTGCATCAGAGAATATCTGTTGAATTGAAGCCCGTTCCTGACTTTTATTCAGGGCCCGTCTCCGTGTTCTTCCAAATCCACACACTCTTGAGAGTAAAGCACTACTGTGCAGTTCGGGAGGGACTCTTGGCGGCTTTACAGGTGAGCAGTAGCAGCGGGGGGTGGGGGGGTGGGGGGAGGGTGTCAGTGGCGGGCCCGTCTGGGCGGGGCTCCAGGGCACGCGGGACCTCTACCTGCTCTGGCCCTCGCCTGATCGCTTCCCTCTCGTTGATTCAGAACCTCCACTTCTTTTTTTTTGTTTTTGCTCTCTTTCACAGACATCCCTTTTCTCTAACTCATCACCTTCCTGTCATCACAGCCACCACTCACCTTCTAAGCGTTATTTCCAAGCATCCCTCACGCATCACAAGTTGATGTTTGCAGAACCAGCCACCTTCACATCCGGCAGTTCTGAGGAAACCCCACCTAGACTCAGAGTCCTTAAATGAGAGCTTTCTGACGACCTGGCTTCCACCCCGACCCCCCCCAGCCCCACTTTACCTAGAGAGAAAAAGGGCCCAGGAGGATGAAATGACGGGTCCATCCTGACCAGCAAGCTTCCTCTCCCCGCGCCTCCTGCCACAGGCTGGGCCAGGCCCCTGCCCACAGATGTGGATTAATCGAGGATTAATCGACAGAAGTGCTTGGAACGCCATCAGAGGTGGGGACCCAGGACCAGTGAGATGCTCACCGCACAGGTGCTCCCAGGAGGTGCCTGGAAGGGATGGGGACAGGGGCACAGGGAGCGGGCAGCCATGTAGGGACCACCCCCGCGGACCTCGGCCTGACCCGAGGGAGCTGCGGAGTGCAAGTCACCTTGCGCGTCCTCAGCCCAGAGCAGGGGAGCCAGTCCCCCAACCCGCACACCGTCAGCCCGGGACAGAAACGCCCATGAAACGTACATGTGGGGCATAAACCAGTCCATCCCTTTTCTCTGTTGCGCATCTGCTGCTCTCTGTGTATTTGGAGAAGGGCTCCAGTGGCCTCAGGGCAGCTCCCTGAAGATCACAGACGTCCGGGGTGGGGGTGGGGGGGTCCTTGAGGGGGCCGCGGTAGGGCAGCTGCGCTCACCCCCGGGGACCAGCCCTGCCCGCCCCCCTTCCAGGCCTTGGCCGTTTATGCCACGTAGCGCCCCGTGAGGTTGGGACCGGTAATGCAGTTCCCATTCTACAATAGAAGAGGCCGTCAGGGCACACAGAAGTTAAAACACTTGCTCCAAATTGCTTAGCTAGTAAGTGTCAGGGGAGGGTTTCCAACCAGATCCTCCACACTGTCAGCTCCTAGCCACCCAGCAAGCGTCAGAACAGCGTGTAGAGCATGACCCCTAGGGAAAAGAAAACAAACCTGGTTATTTGTGGGTATGTGTGCGTGGGTGGAGGAGGAGCTAGCCAGTGCTAGCTTACACAAAAGACTGCAGAGTGTGTGCGTGCGTGTGTGTGTGTGTGTGTGTGTGTGTGTAAAATTCCATTTAAATGAAGCTCTAGAACAGGCAAAAATAATCTGTGGTGGAAAAATATCAGGTTGGAAAGGGAGCTAGGCTCTTTCCGGAGTGATGTTTCTGTTCTATTTCTTGGTGGTTTTGTTTTTGGTTTTTTTTTTTTTTTGCGTTACGCGGGCCTCTCACTGCTGCGGCCTCTCCCGTTGCAGAGCACAGGCTCCGGACGCGCAGGCCCAGCGTCCATGGCTCACGGGCCCAGCCGCTCCGCGGCACGTGGGATCTTCCCGGACCAGGGCACGAACCCGTGCCCCCTGCATCGGCAGGCGGACACTCAACCACTGCGCCACCAGGAAAGCACAGCCCTCTTGTATTCTTGATGATGTCTGCAAATGACTCTGAAATACGCCCTCCAAAATAAAAAAAAAAGAGTTGATGTGGCCCTTTGGGGGAAACCCTGAAAGCTTTGACTTCTGTCTCATTGGAGAAATTTGGTGCCATGCTGATTTCCTCCTGTGTCATTTAGTGACCAACCTTGTTTGATTTACCCAAGTATTTTCTGGGTCTAATTCTTTGTTGGAGGCTAGAACTGACCTTTGTTAATGTGATGGTTGAGTGGAATTAAATGACATAATGCAAGGCTGGCATCTTAAGTGCTGACTTAATATTGTTATTATTTCCTAACAAGTAAAAATAGTTGGATAAGATGACCCCTGAATTCTCTTCTGTTTTTTAATATTTCATGATTTCAACTCAAAAGGCGCTAACATAACTCACTGAAAACTCTGCAAACAGTCTTTTATCCACAGTCACAAAATACAAAGTGCTCTTAACTCATCTGTCTGCAAACTTGGCCTGAATGGCTGGGAAGCTATTTATAGTCCTTACATATTTCACAGCAGAAATATTCATGCATTAAAAAAAAATGAATTGATGGCTGAATAGAGGCGTAGGTACACAGATGCACAGATATGTGATAAAGCAAGTCAAGTAAAATACTCATCTGAGAATCTAGATGGATATACAGGTGCTCACTGCAAAGTTAGTATTTCTGTGTATTTGAATTTTTTCATAACAACATGCTGGGGGGAGATGTGGTTATCTCTGGAGGGTCCAGGGAGGAGATGCTGGTGGCTGAAAGGGCACCTTCTTTTACTCTATGTGCTTCTTAATCGTTTCATTAATTTTTACAAGCACGTGCTATTTTTGTGATTATTTTAATTTAAGAACATAATAAAAAGTGACGTAAGATAGGATCTTTCCCTTGTGGAGTTTCATGTGATGGGATATCTAAGACACACACACACCTTTCAGTGTATTGTTGTTGCCAGTAGAAAGGGATTGTCCAACAACATACATGAATCGGTGACTCACGCGGATTAGAAGCCAAATGCACTTTGTCCCTGCTCAGTCACCAACGGGCATCGGGACCTGGGCCTCAGGTCCCCAGACTGTGAAACAAGGAGATTGATTTGGGGATCCTGGGGTCCCCGCCAGCACTGCCACCAGACATGCCTGGATGTTTGTGTGCATGGTGGCAGTAATATTTGAGAAGACGGGAAGAGGAAAAACCCTGAATACAGGAGATTGAGAGACTTACACTTTAAAATAAATAGAATTGCTAGCAAGCCAAATCCGAGGGAGGAATATGCTTCAGGATGGCTGTGGTGAGGGATTCTTCGTCTTCGGCCGGCAGAGGACACCTTACATCACTCCTGCTCCCATGAGTGTCCCTGTCCCAGTGCGACTCTCTGACAGGTGGGCAAACCTGCAATCTGTTTTGTAAATAAAGTTTTATTGGAACCCAGCTGTATCCCTCTACTCCAAGAGACAGTGGGGGCAGAACTGAGTATTTGTCACAGAAGCCCCATGGTCCGTAAAGCCTAAAAGATTGACACTCTGGACTTTTACAGAGAAAGCTTGCCAACTGCTGCTCTAAACATTCACTTCTCTTCTGGTGTGATCAGCGCTGAATTTACGTGTTCAGTGTATTTTGCCAAACTTTCTTGCAGTTCACAGAGCCCATCTCAGGATGGACAGATGGTGGGAGGAGGGCCAGCTGAGCAGCCCAGGGCCTGAGTCCTTGGTCTCCCTGGCACATCACATACAGCCCCTTAGATCTCCCAGCAGAGCCCCAAAGTCCCCTCTAGGCAGCCCCGTAGACGGGCTGTCACTGAACCCACAGCCCCATGTGTACTTGGCCGTGGCCAAACCATGACTTCCCCCAGTGAGCGAGTTCTCAGTACTACAGACCCCACAGCTGCCAGTGACCCAGACAGCAGGATGTCCTCAGAGAGTGGACGTCAAAGATGACCTATGACCCAGCTTCCAAATCACCCCTTTGACATAGAAAGAAAGCACTGTGTCCTGAGCACTGTAAGGGGAAATGACATCATTTCCACCAGGTGGTCCTCATTCTGTTTCCATCTCTACGGTCCTATTTCCTTGATGGCTTTTTCAGAATTGACAGTTCAGTCCCCATAGCTGTAAGGAGGTATTTGTGTTAAGATACAGCTTGTGACAGAAGAGGCGCCCGCAGGAGAGGGGCTCAAGCCTCAATCCTTGGAGTGCTTCCAAGGTGTCGTTACAACCTTCTAGTGAAGGTAATAAACAAAGGAGGTCATCGACTGGAGAAAACACAAACTCAGCTACAGAAACAACGCTCTTTTGTGGCTGCCTTTTGTTCTTTTTCTTTAC
Source organism: Delphinapterus leucas (assembly GCF_059928025.1). Taxonomy (NCBI): domain Eukaryota; kingdom Metazoa; phylum Chordata; class Mammalia; order Artiodactyla; family Monodontidae; genus Delphinapterus; species Delphinapterus leucas. The sequence goes on from NC_143132.1 coordinate 147,116,029, forward strand.
ACTAGTGACATCCAGCAACAATTTCTTATCAGAGCCTGACAAGGCAGAATTGTGAAGTGAACTACATTTGACATCAGATCCACCAAGATTGATAGAGAGTACAAGGCAGTAGACACCATGGGACACGGAGAGGACGAAGACACAGTGCCTGTCCTCAAGCAGGGTACGGCCAAACACGGGGTGTGGGGCAGACACAAGAGGGGTCTGATGAGAGCTGTAAGGCGGTGCCCGGTGCTGAGCGGCTCAAAGGAGGGAGGGGGTCACCATCAAGTCCAGTGATGGTCTGGGGGAGAGCAGAAAGGCCTGGGGTGATGGGCTTTACGGGCAGGTTGGTTGGTTGGCTACTGTCTCAATAATGCTGCATCACACCCCCAAAAACTCCTCCACATGTCTGCAGGTCAGCCTGAGTCTGACTGATCCAGGCTGGCTTGGCCGGGCAGCTCTGCTCACACTGAGGCTCTGCTGGGCTTGGCTTCCCTCTGCGGGGGCTTAGAGTACCCCACATCTGTGCAGTCTGGCCAGTTCCCATGGTGACACATAGACACAAGAGGGCAAACCCAACTGCCCCAGCACATCTCAAGTCTCTGCTGTGTCACTTCCCCTAACATCTATTTTCCAAAGCAAGTCAGATGGTCAAGGCCAAAGTCAGGGATGGGGAAACAGACTCCACCTCTGGTGGGGAATTGCCAAGTCATATGGCAAAGCGAAGAGAGGGGAGGGACCGGGGCCAGGACTTCAATCTGCCATGAAAGCGCCTTCCGGGCATAGGGAGCCATGCACCTAATTGCACAGAAGCCGGAAAAGGTGAGTCCTGTCAGGAGGCTGGCAAGAGGCAGGGTCTGACCACAGCACTACAGGAGTGCTGAGAGAAAGAGTCCCACGAGATGCTCTGCACATGAAACAAGGCGTTTATAGGGTTTTTTTTAATGTGGGGAAATCTGTGCATTTGAGTCTTTCTTTGGCGTTTTCCACTGTGTATCGGCATAGTCAAGACTGACGAGTCCTTCAGGAAATAAACCAATTCCACTTGGTTTAAGCTCAGGGGCCTTTCAAGAACAACGGGAATGGCACAGGACTCTTTCTGAGAAATGCTGCATCGGCCGGTAATACGCACATATGTAGCAAGGACTGGAAAGTTCACGTGGACCATATCACGTGGTTCTTGTGTATGTAACAAGATGAAGAGATTGTACTTAATTTCTTAGGTGGTGGGATGCCTTGAGAGCTTTAAGAAGGACTCATTGGAAGTACATCCTACCTACTCCAACCCTTGTCTCACAACATTTTTTATAAACGCAAACTTTTATTATTAATAAGGCTTCCTTAGGACTAAAATCAGTAAATAAATCATGGCCTAAAGCTGTGTTTCCAAACTTTGGTCATTTGTGTATCATGGTCTTGATTCTATGTACCACCTGTACTATTGTTAATTTTCTAAACCTAACTTAGTTTTAACTTAAATATGCTTTAAAGGGGAATTTTGGGTTAAAACCACTACCTGTCTGTAGATGGCTTGAGTGTGGGCTGGACTTGGTAGTGGCTCACTTCTAGGGATCAGAAGGAAGCAGAAGTGATGGTCTGAGACTTCAGAAACCAGATCATAAAAGGCAGTGGGACTTCCTGTCTCTCACTCTCTTGAATCACTTGCTCTGGGGGAAGCCAGCTGCCACGCTGTGAGAAGCCCCACAGAGGGACCTGGTGAGAACTGAGGCCTCCTGCCAATAGTCAATGAGGAACTGAGGCCCCCAGCCAACAGCCATGTGAGAGAGCCATCTTAGAAGATGCTCCTCCAACCCCAGCCAAGGCTTCCAAGGACTGCAGCTCTTGCTGACATCGTAACTGAAACTCCAAGCCAGAACCTTCCAGCTCAGTCACTCCCAGATGTCCGACCCTCAGAAACTGAGGGAGATAAGAAATGTTTACTATTTCAAGCTGCTAAGTTTTGGGGTTATTGTAATGCAGCAATAGATAACTAACACACAACTCTAAATGGAAAACCAGGACCACTTGCTATAAACAGAAAGTATCCTGAAAATAAACAAAATAAAGCCAAAACAATGTCATTGAATTTCATTAGATACTCTTGACTACCCAAGCCTCTGAACCTGAACCAACCTTCTCTTTCTTAAACACAGAGATTAGCATGTGTTAAAAACACCCTAGCTTCATATAATGCAAGACTATTCGGCAATAAAAAGAAACAAACTACTGATAAACGCAACAACGTGTGTGAATCTCAAAAAACTAAGTGAAAGAAACCAGACACAAAGGACCACATAGTGTATGATTCTATTTATAGGAAATGTCCAGAAAAGGCAAATATGTAGAGACGAAAAAGCAGATCAGTGGTTGCTTGGGAATGGGGTAGGAAGAAGGATTGACTGCCTGTGTGTACAGAGGAAATTTGAGGGCACTTTGGGGATGATGGGAGTGGTTTTTTTTTTTTCTTGGCCGTGCTGCATGGCATGAGGGATCTTAGTTCCCCGACCAGGGATCGAACCTGTGCCCCCTGCAATGGAAGCTCGGAGTCTTAACCACTGGACTGCCAGGCAAGGCCTGGTAGGACTGTTTTAAAACTGCATTGTCGGGACTTCCCTGGTCCCCAGGAAAGTGGATGAATATTATGGTATGTAAATTATGCTTCAATAAAGAAAGATGTTAAAATGTTAAAAAATAAAAGACGGAAAGATGACATTTATTTTCACTCTATGAGTCTCTATATGCCTAAAGGCAACACCTCACATAGCACCAGGGATGACTTACCATGCTTTGGGCAGCCCCGGTTCGCTGCTGGTGTGCGTGGTGCCTGAGCCCACCCTCAAGGCCAGAGGGGTTTGGGGTGATGTAAACCTTCCAAGGCCAGGCATCAACTGACACTGTGTTTCTAGCACCAGGAAACCCCCTATTTCCAGCTCTGCCAACGACTCCACGGGCAAACAGCCCTTCTTCTGTTCCTCCGAAAGCCCTTTTGTAGTCAGAGCAAATGATATGTCAAAAATCTGTGGTCTACTTTGAACAATAAATAGATCCCTCCCTAGCAAAAAAAAACAACAAAAAAACAAAAACAAATTCGCTTTTGTGGCAGAATTCATTAATGGCCTCACTTCGTGCCCCCTCCCTGTACCCATGACCTTGGCCACGGAACTCTGCAGTTCTTTTCACTTGTGGTGAGTCAATTTCCCTGTCCCTTGACTTTAGGTTGGGTCATATGACTAGCGTGGGCCAATGACGTGTTAGCCTGTCGTGGCAAAGGCTTGAGAAGCACTTGTGAGATAGGTTTGCCCTCTTGTTCCTGGAGGAAAAGCCAACAAGACCTGTTGAGAGACTGGATGTGTGGGTGGAAATGAACAGTGAGTCCAGGTTTCAGGACTGAGCAGCTAGATGGATGGTGACGTCATTGACTCAGACGGGAAGGATGTGGGGTGGGTGAGATTTGAATGTGGGAAGATTAGGGGAGAATCAAGATCATGGTTGGGACGAGTTAACTGCCTATTAAGAATGTGAGGGATGTGGGGCTTCCCTGGTGGCACAGTGGTTAAGAATCCGCCTGCCAATGCAGGGGACATGGGTTCGAGCCCTGGTCTGGGAAGATCCCACATGCTGTGGAGCAACTAAGCCCGTGTGCCACAACTACTGAGCCTGCACTCTAGAGTCCGTGAGCCACAACTACTGGAGCCCATGTGCCACAACTTCTGAGCCCGTATGCCACAACTACTGAAGCCTGTGCACCTAAGAGTGCGTGCTCCGCAACAAGAGAAGCCACCGCAATGAGAAGCCCGCACACCGCAACGAAGAGTAGCCCCTGCTCGCCACAACTAGAGAAAACCCGCATGCAGCAACGAAGACCCAATGCAGCCAAAAATAAATAAAATAAAAATAAATTTTAAAAAAGAACTTGAGGGACCTGAGATTTTACCATCCTTGCCTGCCAGTTTTTTGCATGCTGACAGCAGACACAAAGACACTGCACTGCACCGTGTTCTGGTGCAGGTTTTCATGCATATTTTTATATATAAACCTTTCTAAAAGGCCAAATTTGGTGCCAGGTTTTATATGCAGGTCACTATAATTTGTATTACATCCCCTGATTCAATGACGGTTTTCTTTAGACTTGTTAATTAAAAAGAAAAAGAAATGTTAATTCAAAAAAGGAAAATGTTTTTGAAAAAGTGACCCAGAGTCTGGGTCAGAGACAAAGGACAGTTTATCGCTTACAGCAATAGCAGTAGTCAGAGTATTGGCATTTATCCTCAGGACAATTTTACATCTTAGAGGCAGCAGGTTCGCTGGCTTCTCTCCAAGTCCACTGCTATCGCCCCCTGGAGGCTTCCTGCTTCTTGGTCCCTACACCCCACTTTCCACAACACAGCCAGTTGCATCATGTCACACCCAGTTTTCCCCTCTCCCTACACCTCCCCACCACCGCCCGCCCCCCACCCCCCACCTACTCTCATTCCTAGAGCACACCAAGGGCAGGTTCTTCTTCTCTTTCCCTGGCTTTTCTTTCTTCTTTCAGATGAAATGTCCCTTTCTGGGCAATGCCACTCCCAACCAGTGTAGTTAATGTAGATCGCTCACCCAACACATGCTCTAATTGTTTATTCCTGGGCTTGTTGACTCCCATACCCCGACTGGAAAGTAAATTCCCTGAGGGTAGAGGCCTTGTCAGTGTGGTTCATCTAACTCTTAGACAAGCACCTGGCACATGGCAGTTTCTCAATAAATATTTGTGGGATCCAACGTCGTGTTTTCCAAAGAGCAGCTTGTGTTCTAAAGACCCCTACTAGCTGGCATTTTGGTAGGATAAATTCTACCAATTACAAATTCCTTGAAAAAGATACATTTTTATAATTTCCTGTGATCTTAGTATTTTTGAAGACGTTCCAGAAAGCATCATATTAGTTCAGATGGCTTTTCAATGGCTTTCTGGGCCTTTTATACTAAATGATAAATGTTCTAAGGAAGCTTTAAAAGCTGCAAAATTAAATGCAGGGATCTTTTCAAGGAAGTACACCATTGCTTTTCAATTTCTTTGGCCCACGGAGCCAATAACTATACGGTAAAGGCTTTATTAGGGTCGTTAGCGTTGGGAAATCTTCTGGGGCGTGAGTGCTCGTAAAAACATTGCATTGTTTTTGACAGTACTGAATAGTCCCCCAAATTACACACTATCTGGCAGAATGCTTACACACTGCTGCAACTTAATAATGAATAAATAAAGACATGAGGCATTGGATTAGGGCTAACAATACTCCTTTTCTAAAAAATGATTATTTTTTAAAATTTATTTTTAGCTGCATTGGGTCTTCGTTGCTGCACACAGGCTTTCTCTAGTTGCGGCGAGCGGGGGTTACTCTTCCTTGCGGTGCGTGTGCTTCTCACTGCAGTGGCTTCTCTTGTTGCGGAGCACGGGCTCTAGGCGCACGGGCTTCAGTAGTTGTGGTGCATGGGCTTAGTTGCTCTGCGGCATGTGGGATCTTCCCGGACCAGGGCTCGAACCCATGTCCCCTGCATTGTCAGGCGGATTCTTAACCACTGCACCACCAGGGAAGTCCAAGGACTAACAATACTCTTTTGAAGAGAGGTTCTTTCGGTGTGTAAAGTGCTCCCAGAACTCCTACATGCATTGAACTTTTTCTTTGATGCTTCATATTACAGTTAAGATGTCCTAGAAAAGCTACCCTAATTGACTTCACTGGGTGTGAGGATATGCGTTTGTAGAAGTTCCTAAGGAACCTTTTGCTTTCCTGATAGAAGCATTGCATGCAAGAGTCCAGCCCTTCTTTCTTCACTCCTTCTTCTAGCCTTGGTTGCGGATGAGATGGCAGGAGCTCTGGCCACCTTTTTGCAACCGTGGGGGAAAGCCCAAAGAAATCTGAGACTTACCAATTGTGTTAGTCTAGGTCCGTCAAGAAACAGATGCCTAAATGGGATTAAATGTGCAAGGATTTTATGAGGGGAAATGCCTGCATGAGGGAAAGTAGGAAGGGATCTGAGGAAGACAGGGAGAACCATCAGATTATGACCAAGTCTGACCCCAAGTGAGGAAGAGAGGGACAAAAGGTTCTACAGTCTAAAGAAAGTCCAGCAAAGCCATCGGAGAGTCATCAAACCCAAGTTGGCTGTCAGAGGAGTCCCAGGTCTCCCAGGAGCTGGTCTGCGTTGGTACCTGTGTTGCACCATCATTGGCTGGGAGCTGCCGATGGAAGGTATGGCTTAGGCACAAACATTGCAATGGATTTTAAAGTGCAAGAGCTGGAGCCCTTGGTCGGTTATGTTCCCTGTAGCTGGAGGTCCAGGAGGCATATTCCCGTGGCCGCAACACCAATCTTTGCATTACTGAACCATTGCCCAAAACTAACTTCCTCTGGAATACTGTCTATCAGAGAAAAATAAACTCCTACACATCTGTGGATGCCATGTGCCATTTTCTATAACTTGGTGCTGAATGAGTTCCTAAAAGACATGCCCTTCACCCCTGGAAAAGCCCAGCCTCCACTACTTCAGGGCTCCCCTCTTTCTTCCTTCCTTTCCCCCTCTCTTCTCTCTCCTTTCTTCCCTTCATTGTCTCCTGCAGAGCAGCTTAATTCTGTCTCTTTCATGCTTGAACTCCTGCCAGCACCCAGCCCTCAAGGTCCTACCCTCAACCCCAAGTTGAAGTGCCTTGTCAAGTTGTTTTTCCAAAACAAACACCGTTCTCCCCCAAAAGGAATTCTGGAGCCAGGTGGTAAGATAGAGATTTCAGCTCATTGCACACACAGGTGTGCACGCGCACGCACACACACACACACACACACACACACACTCTACAACTCTTCTCTAGGACAGGTTACTCATCTTCCTCCCTAAGATGTAACCTACTCGAGAACTGAGACTGTATATTTGTATGTATAATTTAATTTTATTATGAAGCATTGAAAAATATAGAAAATTATCAAGAATAATATATAACACTTGCAAAAAAGAGCACACAGATTTAACAAGTGGTAACACTTTACTATAGTTGCTTGAGTCTTATTTTAAGAAACAAATTATTACGGATGATAATAATGACAATAATTCTAACACTTATAGTGTTGAATATGTGCCAGCCTCTGTTCTAAGTACTTTATATGTATCAACCCCTTGAAATCTCATAAAGTCTGTGAAGTAGATATTAATATTGTCCCTGGTTACAGACAAAGAACCTGGGCACAGAGATGGTAAGTAACTAGCTAATAAAGATCAGAGCCAAAATTTAAGCCCAGGCAGACTAGACTAGATGCAGCTTTGGAGACATATTTGATGTATTCTTATGTTTAGAATATAATAATTACCCAACAGATATTTGTTGAAAGAATGAATAAAAACTCATTTTAAAAAACTCAAAAAAAAAGGTATGAGAATGGACTTTAACAGTGTGTCCACCATTATAGCAGAACAGGAGCAAAACCTACTGTACATTTCAACTATTTTAACAACTAGTACCGTGTTTATTTCTTTACCTGTTCAAATGCTATCAGCCCTTAAGTCACTGAATATGCAGGCAGTTTAAATCCTAGCCAATCTCATTTTCTGTCATTCCAGAGTGTTTTTGTTTGTTTGTTTGTTTTGCGGTACGCGGGCCTCTCACTGTTGTGGCCTCTCCTGTTGCGGAGCACAGGCTCCGGACGCGCAGGCTCAGCGGCCATGACTCACGGGCCCAGCTGCTCCGCGGCATATGGGATCTTCCCAGACCGGGGCACAAACCCATGTCCCCTGCATCGGCAGGCGGACTCTCAACCACTGCGCCACCAGGGAAGCCCTAGAGTGTTTTCCTCTCCAATGATGTGGGTCAACTCCGCCCTCTGCTTCACTTTGTCTCATGAACCCACAATCCACAGGTCGTAAGGGCTGCAGGCCTGCCACGCCAGTTCCATCCACAGTTTCATCAGTAAACTCCTGTAACTCAGAGCAGATTTGACAAAGATCAGGGGGTGCTGCGCTATTTCTTCATCCATGTACAAAGAACGACTGCCTGGCTGGTTTACATTCCAGGGATGAAGCAGATGGAATCCATACCTCAAAGAAATAAAGGCAACAGCCTATTTGACAGTTCAAAACAAACGCTTATTCTCCTTGTCCTGATAGAAAATATAGAAAATATCTACTTCCCAGAAGGGAGCAAGAAAAGATCATACAGTGGAAAAGCCTCTTGAAGAAGAGGTTGTGACACTTTTGCTCGAAAAGAGAATGGCAGATCAGTTTTCACGGTCACATCACACACCTGGTGTTCTTCTGAGTGTGGCAATAAATACAGTGAACCCTTCATGTTTTCTTCAGTTGTAACCAGAGAAAGTGCTAAGTGTGTTGAGTTGAAGATCATCTCCTGCTAAGATTTTCAATCCCCTGAGTGTATGAAACACCCAGGCTCAGGGCAATTCCTGCCTTATCTGGAACTGTTCCTAGATTGAAAGGGAGAGATGGCAGTATCTAGAGAGCATCGCTGCTTCTTCTTGTTATGAAAGAAAATCAGCCTTTTCCCTGTCCTATGACCACTCAATTTCTACTGTCACTGCTTAAATAGCTTTGTGACTTTGGCCATATTTTTTCTAAGGAATGAGTAATTTAAGTGATTTAATAAAGAAAATTAAAATGTGTTTTCTTTTTGTTAGCATCCTCAACTGCCATCTGCTTAAAAATGTGGATCTAATCAGCCACTGGAAAGATTGAGAAACAGATCATGTTTACAGAGGAGTTCCTCTCTTTTAAGAAAGGTGTGTGAATAAAATTTTGAAATCCCCATGAGGAAAAAAATTTCTGCCAGAATTTTTAGTTGAAAGGGATTTCATTTCATAGCAAGAGCTGATCATGTAAAATGATTCCTCCAAATATAAACCCACGGCTTCCTGGTAACTGTGTTATTTTTACGACAAATAAGGTCTTTTCTTCTAATTTATTGTTTTCCAGAAACTGTTTGCAGTCTGTCTGGTAGCACTCAGTGAGACTAAAATTCGGGCCACCTATACCCATTGATTTTCAGTCTTATGTATCTGGAAAATCACTCTAGTCATCTTTCCCCATTAAGGATGATTCTGGAGCAATAAGTACTGTTTTTAACATTAGTATGAATATTTTTTTAGTAAGGGGCATTAATATTAAGATTTTTTAACTAGGAAGATTGACAATCAGTACCTTTTCTTCATAAAAGAAAACATACATTGATTTTTTTTTTTTTTTTGGTCTTTGGCTGCATCACATGGCATATGGGATCTTAATTCCCTAACCAGGAATCAAACCCGTGTCCCCTGCAGTGGAAGCTCGGAGTTTTCACTGGACCACCAGGGAAGTCCCTACATTGATTTTTTTTTTTTTTTTTTTGCGGTACGCGGGCCTCTCACTGTTGTGGCCTCTCCCATTGCGGAGCACAGGCTCCGGAAGCGCAGGCTCAGCGGCCATGGCTCACGGGCCCAGCCGCTCCGCGGCACGTGGGATCTTCCCGGGCCGGGGCACGAACCCGTGTCCCCTGCATTGGCAGGCGGACTCTCAACCACTGCGCCACCAGGGAAGCCCCCTACATTGATTTTTAAATACTTTTACTGAGATATAATTATTGTGTAATTATATTAGCGTTTAACTCGCTCATTTAATGTATACAATTCAGTTTTTTTAGTATATTCACAAGGCTGTGTAACCATCACCACAATCTACATTTAGAACATTTTTGTCCCTCAAAAAAGAAACAAAACACAAAAAACCTGGTTCCCTAAGCAGTTATTCACATTCTTAACCCCCAGTCCTAAGTACCATTAATCTTTCTTTCTCCACTGATTTGCCTTCTCTGGACATTTCATATAAAAGGGCCCATATAACATGTAGTCTTTTCTGACTAGCTTCTTTTACTTAGCATGATGTTTTCAAGGTTCATGTAAGTTGTAGTGTGTATCAGTGTTATATTCCTTTTTATTGCCAAATTATAGTCAATTGTTCAGATGTACCACATTTTTTTTATCCATCTATCAGTTGATAGATGTTTGGGTTGTTTCCACTTTTCAGTTATTATTAATAACGCTGCTATGAGTAGTCACGTACGAGTTGATGTGTGAATGTACGTTTTCAATTCTCTTGGGTATATACCTAGGAGTGGAATTGCTGGGTCTTATGGTAATTCTATATTTAACTTTTTGAGCAACTGCCCAACCGTTTTCCACAGTGGCTGCACCATTTTACACTTCCACTAGCAATATATGAAGGTTGCAGTTCTTCTATATACTCACTAACACTTATTGCCTGCATTTTTACTATAGCCGTCCTAGTATGTATAAAATGGTATCTCATTGTGGTTTTCATTTGCATTTCCCTAATGTTAATGATATTGATCACGTTTTCATGGTCTTTTTGGCCATTCATCTGTCTTTGAAAAAATATATACTCAAATACTTTGCTCAAATATATTTAAATTAGGTTATCTGTCTTTTAATTACTGAGTTGCCAGAGTTTTTTATATATTCTAGAAGTGAGTCCCATACCGGATATATGATTTGCAAATATTTTCTCCCATTCTGTACGGTTGTCTTTTCACTCTCATGATAATGTCATTTCATGCACAAAAGCTTTTAATTTTGGTGTAGTTGAATCTATCTACTTTTTCTTTTGTTGCTTGTGCTTTTGGTGTCATATCTAAGAAACCATCACCTAACCCAATGTCACAAAAATTACCTCTACATTTTCCTACAGGAGTTTTATAGTTTCAGCTCTCCGATCCATTTTGAGTTAATTTTTCTGTATGGTGTGCTGTCGGGGCCCAAATTTTCTTTCACATAAGATATCCAGGTATCTCAGCACCATTTGCTGAAAAGATTCTTCTTTCCTTTTTAAATTATACTGGCACCCTTGTTAAAACCAACTGATGATAATCGTAAGGGTTTATTTATGGATTCTCATGCTATTCCATTGATCTATGTGACTACTTATGTTACTACCACACTGTATTTATTACTGTAGCTTTGAAGCAAGTTTTTAAATTTAGAAATGTGAGTCCTTCGATTTTGATCTTCTTTTCCAAGATTGTTTTGCTATCCTGGGCCCCTTGCATTTCCATATGAATTTTAGAATCAACTTATCAGCTTCTGCAAACAACAGCTGGGATTTTGATAGGAACTGCATTGCACCTGTAAATCAATTTGGGGAATCTTGCCATCTTAATGAAAATAATCTTCCAATCCATGATTTATATCATCCTTATCTATTAATTTACATCTTCTTCACTTTCTTTCAACAGTGTTTTGTAGTTTTCAGGGTACAATTTGTGTGTCTCTGCTGTTAAATTTATGCCTAAATATTTTATTCTTTTTGATGCTATTGTAAACAAAATTGTTTTCTTAATTTCAGTTTCGGGATGTTCATGTTTAGAGTATAGAAATAACATTGACATTTGTATATTTATCTTGTACTCTGTAACTTTGCTGAACTTGTTTATCAGTTCTAATAATTTTTTTAGTGATTTTCTATGTACAAGATTGTCATCTGCAAATAGAGATAGTTTTAATTCTTCCTTTCTAATATGGATGTTCTGTTAAATTAATAGTGTGTATTACCTTAATATATGTAAACCAATCTTGTATTGCTGGTATAAATCCCACTTGCTCACGGCATATAATCCTCTTTATGTGTTGATGTATTATGCTTCCTAGTATTTTGTTGAGAATATTTGTGTCTATATTTGTAAGGGGTATTGCTCTTTAATTTTCTTTCCTTGTGTATCTTTGTCTGGTTTTGGTATCAGAGTAATACTGGCTTCAGAGTTGGTAAGTGTTCCTACCTCTTCTATTTTTTGGAAGAGTTTGTGAAGAATTAGTATTATTTGTTCTTTGAATGCTTGGTAGAATCCATCAGTGAAGCCAACTGGACTTGGATTTTTCTTTTCGGGAAGTTTTCAAACTACCAACTTGATCTCTTTGCCTGATATAGATCTATTCAGATTGTCTGCTTCTGTAATCAGTTTTGGTACTTTGTGTCTTCCTAGGAATTTGTCCATTTCATCTAAGTTATCTAATTTTGGCATACAATTTTCAAGGTATTCTCATAATTTTTTTATGATCAATAATAATGTTCCCTCTTCCATTCCTAATTCTAATAATTTGAGTCTTTTTTTTTTCCTGTTGGTCAACTTAGCTAAGAGTTTGTCAATTTTGTTAATCTTTTCAAATAACCAGCTTTTGGTTTCATTTCTTTTCTCTATTGTTTTTCTCTTCTCTACATTATTAATTTTCACCCTCATCTTATTTTCTTCCTTCTGCTTGCTTTAGATTTAGTTTGCTCTTCTTTTCTCAGTGTCTTAAGGTAGAGGGTTAGTTTATTGATTTGAGATCTTTCTTCTTTCCTAATATAAGGATTTACCGCTATAAAATTCCCTCTAAACATTACTTTAGCTGCACCTCGTAAGTTTTAGTATGCTGCATCTTCCTTTTCATTCCTCTCAAAGTATTTTCTGATTTTCCTTTTGATTTCTCTGCCTGGTCAAATTTACTGTTGAACCCTTCTGTGAAATTTGCATTTCAGTTTGTACTTTTTAGCCCAGGGTTTCTATTTGGTTCTTTTTTTTTTTGGTACGCGGGCCTCTCACTGTTATGGCCTCTCCCGTTGCGGAGCACAGGCTCTGGACGCGCAGGCTCAGCGGCCATGGCTGACGGGCCCAGCCGCTCCACGGCATGTGGGATCCTCCCGGACTGGGGCACGAACCCGTGTCCCCTGCATCGGCAGGCAGACTCTCAACCACTGCGCCACCAGGGAAGCCCTATTTGGTTCTTTTTATTTAAGAGTTTTTATCTCTTTATTGATACAGTATTCCCACCTTATTCATGGAGAATATGTTCCGAGACCCCCAGCAGACGCCTGAAACTGAGGAGAGAACTGAACCCTGTATATACCACGTCTTCTCCTATATTAAGGGGAGGGCAACATATACAGCGTAGATACACGGTGCAAAGGGATAAGTCACATCCTGGGGGGAAAGGAGCAGGACGGTGCAAGATTTCATCAAGCTACTCAACATGGCACACCATTTAAAACTTATGAATTGTTTATTTCTGGAATTTTCCATTTACTATTTTTGAACCCCAGTTGACTGTAGGTAACAAACCGCAAAAAGCGAAACCACGGATGGGGAGGGGATACTGTATTTTCTTTGATGAGACATTGTCATCATACCTTACTTCAGTGCTCTAAGCACGGTTTTCTTTACTTCTTTGAACATCATATTTATAATAGCTCTTTTGACGTCTTTGTCGGCTAGGTCCACTCTCTGGACCCCTGCAGAGGCAATCTCCATTGTATGCTTTCTTTCTCTTGTGTGTGGGTCGCACGTTCTGATTCTTTGCACGTCTTGTGATTTATTGTTGTGGAAAACGGAACATTTCAGATCATATTTTGGGGCGACTCTGGATATTGACACACAGACCCCCAACCCACCCCTGTAGCTGCTGTTGCTGTTGTTTGCTGGGTGGTTGGTTGGTTTAGTGACTGGACTGAAATAATCCTGCGAAGTCCAGCTCCCCACAGTGTCAGCCTCTCAGGTCCTCGCTCAGTCTTCCACCGCCTTGCTCCTGCCTTTTGGCCGGTCCCCAAGGAATCACCTCTGCTGTACATAAGCCAGTTAGTGGTCAACACTGTGCTCGAGCCCCCAGAGCTGGTCAGGTTTTGACACTGTACGGTGATTCGTGGGTGGCTGGGAGTTGCTGCCAGTTTGGGGGTACCTTAGAGTCGTCTGACTGCTCCTCTCTGACTGCCCCCCCGGGGGCGGCAGGGGGCAGCCTTGGACATCACACAGTCTTCCAGCCTGCCAGGGATCAACTGAGATCGTCTTTCTAAGCCTGGTTTCCTAGAAGTTGACCTTGCGTCAGATTGTTCTCGGAGGGACAGCAGTCTTGAAGCGCGATCTTATTTCCCTGCTCAGGGATTGAACCTAGCCACCAGTCGACCAGGGGCTAGAGGCTAGAAGCAAAGTCCCCTGGCTCTTGCCCCGTTTGAAAGCAAGAATGTTTCAAGGAGGCAAAAACTGCAAAAACAGGTACAGAGTTTATTATAATAGGCATAGCACAACGTATGGGAGAGACAGAGAGAAACAGTTTATTTATTTAAGTCTGAAGCAAGGCAGAAATACACACAGGGAAAGGAGTGGGGACATCTTGAATGAGGAGCGCAGTAAAGAAGTGATTTAAATCACTAATATAGGACAGTCCTTCTGGGTCTTTGTTTACCTTTGGCCAGTTACCTTGTTTCTTTCTTCACACCTGACCTGCCCTAGGAACCTCCCCGACATGTGTGAGCAACGTTTTGTTCAGATGGATTCCACTGCAGAGGTCTGTGGAGGTCTTGGCAGCACCTATTATGGGGTGGCGTCCCCTCCTTTTTGACCCCCAAGGGGTCTTTCTGCTCCTGTGCAGTTGGGGAAGTTTCTTTGACCTCAGGAGTGGTCCTCTTATCTCTCTGTTCCAGCAGAGCTCGGCTTCTGCCACTAGCTTTGTCCTTGGAGTGTCTGGGTGAGAACAAAGCTTCAGTGTTTCTCCACTTGACAAACCCCAGCTGTCCAGCCCAGGGGCCCAGCTATCTCCTAGCTCAGGATGACTTCGTTTTCAGTCAGGGTTTGGTCAGAGGTTGTGTTTAAGCCCCTCGAGTCAGTGAGGTCTCCATGTGTCGCTGGGTCTGTTTGAGACTCAGGGGACGCTCAGCTCCACATCCGGCTCTGATTGCCCCCCAGAGCCCCCTGAGCCTAGAGCATGTGCACAGCGTTTGTTGTGATCCCAGGAAGGCTCTCCTGCACGGCTTCTTCCTGCTCCTGTTACACTTCTGGCTGCTCTGCTGCTTTCCTTGTATCAAAGTTACCAGCCTCTTAGTTTCCTCCGAGACCTCCATTGCTGTTGGCAGCGTCCCTAGGCATGGAGTCCTCCATTCTGCTCCAGGTGAGGTCAGTCCTCTCAGTACAGCTCTGAGCTCTGTCCTTAGGCCTGCCTTCCCCAGTCCCTCCACCCGCCTCCACCCCCAAGCTCAACCCCTGCACCACTGAACAGTGCTGGGGTCAGGGGCCCACTTTTCCCAGAGTGATAAACGCCCCATCTTTACAACTGTATGCGGGACCTCGGCAGCCCTGGTCTTCTTGGCTTATTCCTTGCAGCATGGAACCTCCACCTTTTTCGCCCATGAGCTGGGCTGCGGTGGGGTGGCAGGGACCCCAGTATTCTCATCTGGAGGAGAGCTTCTACCCCAGGAGCAAGTGGGGCAGGTGGGGAAGGGGAGACTGGTGCTCTTGGCTGTACTTCCAGAGAAGAGCTTCTGCAACATGGGAGTGGGGGCCCTGAGCCTGCCCCTCCAAGTGAGACCACAGCCTCAGGCTGGGAGCTGGGGCCTGCCCAGAGCAGAGGGTCCCGCGGAGCACATCCCTACTACAGAGCTGCGGGTGCAGGTAAAGAAGCTGAGGGCGCTTCAAATGCCACAGACGCTCGCTGTGCTTTCTAAGGTTTAATAGATTTTCTTTTTAAAAAAATAATAAATTTATTTTATTTATTTATTTTTGGCTGCGTTGGGTCTTCATTGCTGCAAGAGGGCTTTCTCTAGTTGCGGCGAGCGGGGGCTACTCTTCGTTGCAGTGCACGGGCTTCTCATTGCAGTGGCTTCTCTTGTTGCGGAGCACCGGCTCTAGGTGCCTGGGCTTCAGTAGTTGTGGCACGTGGGCTCAGTAGTTGTGCACAGGCTTGGTTGCTCCGCGGCATGTGGGATCTTCCCGGACCAGGGCTCGAACCCGTGACCCCTACATTGGCAGGCGGATTCTTAACCACTGTGCCACCAGGGTAGCCCTTAATAGATTTTCTTGAATGACTTTTTCTTCATTTGCTGTATGCCCTTTGAGCAATTTCTAGAGACTTGATTGCTTTTTTGTAATTTTCACCAGTTTAGTTGTTTTGCTGGAGAGAGGGTCTGCTGAGTGCCTAACTTCACCATCCTGGGAGTCCCACCCTACACTGATTCTTTCTTTACTTCTGTATTTCATTGGATTGATGACCCCTTGACCACTCCATTTGGGAGGGTTGAGAGCTGAGAAAAGATGAGAAATAACGACCTGTGGACAGTACCTGAAAACAGCAGTGCTCATTGCAAATGCTGGTTGCTTCTTAAGATTTCAAATGATGTCTTATATTTTTTCTTCCTTCCCCTCAAAGTTATCAAACAGAATGTTGGTAGCTCACTTTCATTTTATACCATGAATGTGTGACATACAGCATTTTCAAATTGGAAGGAGACATCAGACAAATGAGGGTATAAGTCCCAGGAGAACAGACCTTGTTATTCTAGCTTTCCAATTTTGGTATGAAATAGGAAACAGTAGTCAAACAACAAATGATGTCTTTAAAATGGTATTTTTAAATTGAGTACTGTTTCTGGATAGCACAAATTATTCATAACTCAGCAGGGTCATAGCAAGCTTCATATTCTCAAAGGAATGTATTTTCTTTCCCAATACAAAGGCCCCAACAGACAAAGAGCTGAATTAAGACATTTCCTCATATCAGCAACAATTTTGAAGTTTTAGTTTGAGGAAGAATACAATTTGAAATCTAAAGGCACTCAAATGTAACATTTTAAAATAGATAATTTTCTATTTAAACAGTTACCATGTTAAAACACTAGTCATATGTAGTTTTCTCTGGGGAAAATAAAACCACCATATTTAATAGCCTATGCCATACTTGTTCCACTGGGATAGGAGTGCTTGAGTCTGCTACGTTGTGAATTAATTTTTACAAATATCAATATACCTCTAATGGTGTACTCTAATATATTTCCAGAGCTTCCGATCTCTGTTTTATACCTATATAGGAGTGTGGTGTGTAGCTGTGACTACAGTTTATTGAAGACAATTTTAATAATTTCGTCCATTTCCACGGCCATATGCATCTCAGCCACCGGCGATCGGGAGGCTGCTCCTTAATGCCTAGTGGCATTCCATAAAACTTTCAGAAGCAGTGGCCTTGTAGAAA
The DNA here is from genome assembly GCF_059928025.1 of Delphinapterus leucas. Lineage (NCBI taxonomy): Eukaryota > Metazoa > Chordata > Mammalia > Artiodactyla > Monodontidae > Delphinapterus > Delphinapterus leucas. The sequence continues at coordinate 147,133,020 of NC_143132.1, forward strand.
ACCATAGAATGCTAAGATTGTAACACCTGGGGAAACTGAGATGCAGGAAAATTAAGAGATTTTCCCCATGGCCCAGGGTCAATAACTGGTAGAGATAAAACTAAAACCCAAGTCTCCCAATTTCCTGTGGAGGCCTCTCCCCTGCATTACATCAGACACATTATGTCCTGAAATTATAAAAAGAATGCAAGAGAGGAAGCAGGACATCCCATAATAGTAACATCAGGGGTTTTTTTGTTTTTATTTATTTATCTATTTATTTATTTATTTTTGGCTGTGTTGGGTCTTCGTTGCTGCACACAGGCTTTCTCTAGTTGCAGAGAGTGGGGGCTACTCTTCATTGCAGTGCGCGGGTTTCTCATCGCGGTGGCTTCTCTTGTTGCGGAGCACAGGCTCTAGGCGCACGGGCTCAGTAGTTGTGGCTCGTGGGCTCAGTAGTTGTGGCTCGTGGGCTCTAGAGCGCAGGCTCAGTAGTTGTGTTGCACGGGCTTAGTTGCTCCGCGACACGTGGGATCTTCCCGGGCCCGGGATCGAACCTGTGTCCACTGCATTGGCAGGCAGGTTCTTAACCTCTGCACCACCAGGGAAGTCCCTAACATCAGTTTTTGACTTTTCAGTTGATAGGGTTCTCACATTCCTTTTCTAAATTTTATCTTAGCACAATGCTTTGAAGTACTGGTAGTTGTTGCAGTAAGTGTTAATAGTCTCATTGCGAAGATGAGGAAACTGAGGCTTCATTTACTGATCTGCCCAGCATCACACAGCTGGGGGGTAGGAGACCCAGAGCGTGAACCCAGGTCTCTCCACCCTCTTGAGTGTTTCACACACAGAGTGAGAGTCACTGGGACTTAATGCACACTGAGGACCAAGGTGTTGGAGGAGCTACAAGGATGCACAAGACAAGGCCTGGCCCTCAGGGCATTGCACACCCACCCGGCCCCTCACACTCCTTCCCATCACACTGTGTTGACACCAAGAAGGCCTGACTCGATATTGCCACCAAGACCCTCCCAGGTTCCCTCAAGTCTACCAACATCTTGCCTTCAATCTCTCTGTGCCTTGGTTTTCCCTTTAAAAAACAAAACACTCCCAACATATGATCCAGCAATCCCACTCCTGGACATATATCTGGAGAAAACCATAATTCGAAAAGATTCATGCACCCCTCTTTTCACAGCAGCACTGTGCACAATAGCCAAGACATGGAAACAACCTAAATGTCCATCGACAGAGGAATGGATAAAGAAGATGTGGTACATATAGACAATGGAATATTAGCCATTAAAAAAGAATGAAATAATGCAATTTATAGCAACATGGATGGACTTGGAGATTATCATACTAAGTGAAGTAAGTCAGAAAGAGAAAGACAAATACCATACGATATCACTTATATGCAGAATCTTTAAAAAACGATACAAATGAATTTATTTACAAAACAGAAACAGACTCACAGACTTTGAAAACAAACTTATGGTTACCCAAGGGGAAAGGTGTGGGGGGAGGGATAAATTAGGAGTTTGGGATTAACACATACACACTACTATATATAAAATAGATAACCAACAAGGACCTCCTGTGTAACACAGGGAACTCTGCTCAATATTCTATAATGACCTAAATGGGAAAAGAATCTGAAAAACATTAGATACATGTATATGTATAACTGAATCACTTTGCTGTACACCCGAAACTGACACACCATTGTAAATCAACTCTGCTCCAATATAAAGTAAACATTTTTTTTAATTTAAAAAACAAAAGAACAAAACACTCCCAACTGATATGGTGCAGCAAAGACCAGCTGACTACATCATAAACAGAAAACTTCAAAGGGCAAGACTTGTATGTGGTACTTCGAGGGACACTCTCTCCAGTATCTCTGTGCAACAGTGGTTTCCTTGTTCTTAGTTGGACTAAGTCCATAGTGAGTCTAGTCTCATCAAAAATGCCTAGTCTCTGTCTATGTAGCTTGCATCTTCTATATGAAAAATAACCCTCTTATATAGTATCTACACATAACACCATGTATAACAAAAGCTTGGAGAGCAACAGAAGACATAACTGTAAGGAATTTCCACAATTCGGTTCACCTCTCTTTTACATGAAGGAAATCATTTTACTCTCTAACATTGAACTGAGCACAGTAATGGGAATATCGTTAAACTAATAGAAAGAACAGGGGAGGGTTGTCTCTGAGAAGGGGTGTTTCAGTAATGCTACATAAAAAACCACCCCCAAAACTTAATGGCTGAAAACAACCATGCTTTACTATTTCTCACCAGCCTGGTGTCTCACCGGGGTCACGTGCGTGACTAATCTGCTGTTGGCTAGGCTGGAGCCGTTGGATGGGGCATCTTTGTTCTCCTCCTCCAGGCTAGCTCGGGCTTCGGCACAGCATGGTGGCCTCAGGGTTCTAACAGGGCAAAAGTGGAAGCTGCAGGCCTCTTAGGTGATAAATTGGCAGGGCATCACTCCCACTACATGTTGTTGGTCAAAGCAAGTCACCAGAGTCAACTCGGATGGAGGGCATGTAGTCTCCACCTCTTGATGGGAGAAGTGATGTGCTCAGTCAGAAATGGAAGAAGTTACGGGTGGCTGTCTTTGGAGGCTACCTACCACAGTGTGTTATGAAATAGGAACCTATGACTTCTGTTTATAAACCCCAGACCTGCAGAGAAGGTGGGAGAGGGGGAAGAGGCTGTGGAGTTGTCTGAGGGTTCAAGACAGTTCTGAAGACATCAGTTCAGTGCTTCCAAGTTTAGTGACCGTTGGGTAGGAATTGAGGCATGGCTAACTGCAGTAGAAAGTATTATGGACTGAATTATGGACTGAATTACTCAAAATTCACATGTTGGGGCTTCCCTGGTGGCGCAGTGGTTGAGAATCTGCCTGCTAACGCAGGGGACACGGGTTCGAGCCCTGGTCTGGGAGGATCCCACATGCCGCGGAGCAACTAGGCCCGTGAGCCACAACTACTGAGCCTGCGTGTCTGGAGCCTGTGCTCCACAACTACTGAGCCTGCGCGTCTGGAGCCTGTGCTCCGCAACAAGAGATGCCGCGATAGTGAGAGGCCCATGCACCGCGATGAAGAGTGGCCCCCGCTCGCCGCAACTAGAGAAAGCCCTCACACAGAAACGAAGACCCAACACAGCAAAAGTAAAGAAATTAATTAATAAACTCCTACCCCCAACATCTTCTTTAAAAAAAAAAAAAAATTCACATGTTGGGGCTTCCCTGGCGGTCCAGTGGTTGGAACTTCGCCTCCCAATGCAGGGAGTGCAAGTTTGATCCCTGGTTTGATCCCATGCCTTGCAGCCAAAAAAACCAAAACGTAAAACAAAAGCAATATTGTAACAAATTCAATAAAGACTTTTAAAGAGAAAATTCACATGTTAAAGCCCTAACTCTCAGTACCTCAGAATGTGCCAGAATGGCTAACATCAAAAGGTCTACAAAGAAAAAAGGTTGGTGAGGATGGGGTGAAAAGGGGACCCTTGTACACTGTTGGGAAGAATGTAAATTGGTGCAGCCACTGTGGAAAACAGTATGGAGGTTCCTCAAAAAGCTAAAAATAGAGCTACCATATGATCCAGCAATTCCACTCCTGGGCATATAACCAGAGAAAATGGAAACACTATCAAAAAGATACATGCACCCCAATGTTCACAGCAGCATTATTTACAATAGCCAAGACATGGAGGCAACCTAAGTGCCCATCGATAGATGAATGGATAAAGAAGATATGTTGTATATATATATGCAATGGAATATTACTCAGCCATAAAAAGAATGAAATTTTGCCATTTTCAGCAACATGGGTGGACTTGGACTGTGTTCTGCTTAGTGAAATAGGTCAGACAGAGGAAGACAAATACTAAATGATATCATTGATACGTGGAATCTAAAAAAGTGAACAAGCAAGCGACTATAACAAAAAAGAAACAGACTCAGATATAGAGAACAAACTAGTGGTTACCAGTGGGGAGAGGGAAGGGGGAGGGGCAAGATAGGGGTAGGGGATTAAGCGGTGCAAACTATTATGTATAAAATAGATAAGCTTGGGGACTTCCCTGGTGGTCCAGTGGTTAAGAATCCTCCTTCCAATGCAGGGGACGTGGGTGCGATCCCTGGTCGGGGAACTAAGATCCCACATGCCATGGGCAACTAAGCCCATGCACATAACTACTGAGCCGGCACATCTCAACTAGAGAGAAACTGGAGAGAAGCCCATACGCCGCAACAGAGAGCCCATGTGCCACAACTAAGATACAATGCAGCCAAATAAAAAAAGAAAGAAAAAAAGATAAGCTATAAGGATATATTGTATAGCACAGGGAATATAGCCATTATTTTGTAATAACTTTAAAGGGACTAAAATCTATACAAATATTGAATGCTGTATATCTGAAACTATATATTATAAATCAACTATATTTCAATTTAAAAAAAGAAGAGCCTAGCCCAGTTGGAGAGAGAAATGTAAATAATAATAAGGAAGTCATTAAGTTAAAAATGAGGCCATTCAGGTGGGTCCCAGGCCACTCACTGGTGTCCTAAGAAGAGGATGAGGACACACAGAAGGACACCAGAGGCGCCTGCAAAGAGAGATGAAGAGGCAGCAAGAAGGTGGCTATTTGCAAGCTAAGGAGAATGGCCTTGTGGACTTCCAGCCTCCAAAACGCGGAGATAATACATTTCTGTTGTTTAAGCCACAAGCTGTGTGGTATTTTGTCAGGGCAGCCTGAGCAAAAGAACACAAAGGAGAAAGCCTGAGCCAGAGGGAACCAGTGGAACCAGAACTTGCAGAGTCATGTGAAGCCCTCCCACCAGGAGCTCGGCTGGAGACACCAGGGCAGGTGTGGTCTTGCCGATTTGTCCCGGGTTCTGAGAACCAGAGAGGGGTCACGCAAGGGAGACTTGGTCCAGCCTTGTGGAACCCACTCTGTTCTTATAGAAATTGTACTTAATTGCCAACATTGAAAAACAGGAGATTGTACTCTGTAATCACCAATATGGGAAAAGAACCTGAAAAAGAATAGGTATACGATTATGGATAACTGAATCACCTTGCTGTACACCTGAAACTAACACAACATTGTAAATCAACTATGCTCCAATGTAAAATTTTTTTTTCACTGTATATGAAGAGTTTACTCTCCAGTGTTCAGAAGATCAAAGAATCTGTTCCTTATTCAGGGCTTTTTCCCCCTGTACGTCGTCCACTGGCAACTGCTTCCAAACCCGAGAGACCCAGCTCTGTGTCAGCGTCTTCAAGAGAAGTTCACTAATTCCTGCAAGATTGTAACACCCACCTCACTTGCTCTCAGAACTTCTCTAGCTTTTAGCTAGAAATAAAAGAATCTCCTAATAAAGCGGCTTAAATAGTGGCAGTACTATTGCACAAACATTCGGCAAAGAGGCAGCTCCAAATTCGGTTCAGCAGATCCCTGCTGTTATTGAGGCCCCATCTCTTCACCCTGTTATCCTCAGAGCTCCAAAAGAAAATTTAAAAAAAAATTTTTTTAAGCTTATCAACCTCCGCCCCACCCACCAAAAAAAGAGGATTTCCAGCTTCTCTTGGAAAATTAGTAGAGCTGGCCGTGGTGGCCTCATGTGCCTCCCGGTTAGAGGGCAGGGCCTTGGTTTCTATCTGAATCCCAATTGTAGAAGCTGAGTTCTGTGAATAACAGGTGGGAAAAGAGACGGGCACGTTCTATCAGATGACAGCGCTTTGAATTTGGGGATTGGACGTCTTTACGGTAATTTATGTCTTGTCATTACGGTAATTTATGTCTTGTCTGTAAAAAAGAGTATGATTCACCTGCTCGACTCTGTTCCTTATGATTTACAGTGGAGGAAGTTATATAATTGCCATATCCAGAAGAGGGAGAAGCTCCAATATCCCGAGTAGAGCTTTTAAAGAGCTTTCGTGATCTTAAACTGAGTTTGTAGAGGTGTTTCTATTTCCGGAAGACATTGGAAATAGCTTTAAGTGTACGCCTGTGTTCAAATTGCTTCTCACTTGAGATACACATTGGCAGCTTGTAAATTCCCGCTTTGGTGTAATCAACGCTCTTGTTATAATTTGCACATCAAACAGGAGGGCCAGTTCCTCTAGCTGGGGGAGGTTGATTGAATTTCTAGCCTTTTGAGAAATTCACAACACTCCTGGTGGTTAAGGTTCTTTCTACATAATGTCTGGGACAGAATTAGCAACAGTTACTGCTCAGATAGGAGTTGCTTTTCTTTCTTTCACGGCACTGTGTGTGTTTGAAAGAGGATTGCCCCTGTGCCTGGGTTAGAATGGGCATTCAGAGAGGCCGCAGTCGCTCTTTCCTGGGCACTGGGTGCTTGATCTCCACTTGGGGCAGCTGATTCTTGGAAACGGAGGTTGCCTAGCTGTTCACACCTGAATCTCACCTGCATGAAGACACAGCCTCCTGACTGCAGTGCGTGGGAGAACTCCCCAGGGTCTCTGTCCCCGCCTCGCCCCCGGTCCTTCTCCTTCAATGACTCCCATCGCACCCACACCACCTCCACAGATGCCCCACTCTACTGCTCCTCAGCTGTTCCTGAGGGAGCACTGTCGCGCTTCCCTGGATTCAAGCTTTCCTGTAGGAACCCTCAGTCTGCCGTGCAGGTCCAAGCCGGGCTCGGTCAGGGTGATGGGGGAGCCTCCGATCCAGCGTTGCCTGTGGGAAACTGGCCACATCTCATGGGGATGAGCCTCTCCGACCCACCAGCCAGGCCCATGGGGAGTGTGGCCTCCCATCCATTGTTACTGACCAGGGTTCTTGGTCTCCTTAATCAATAGAAATTGATCAGAGGCCGGATACAAATTTAGGCAAGGCTTTATTGGGGCCCCTGCTGCAGCAGGGGGGAGTTAGAACAAGTAACACTTTCCCTTGCTCATTTGCTCGGGGGGAGGGGGGAGGGGGGGCGGCGAGCTGGTGCGGGGGGGGGGGGCTGTGGGGGAAGGGATGCTGAGAGCTGGTTCCTTATATGGGGTGAGGGTAGGGGTGGGGCCAGGGGGTGGGGCCAGAGGTGTGGCTTAGGTGGTCTGCCCACCCCTTTGGTGGTGCTGAGTGCAGGGAGCATGCGCAGTGCCCTGCTTTTGTTCCTGACACCCTGTTTTTGCTCCCAGCTCTTCAGAAGTGGCAGTTGGGCTTTTTGATCCTTTTGTATCTTGTTGTCCATAATTTGCCCCAACTGTGCATGCACGCAGTTATTTTTAGTCCCTTATAGTCTCTTTGTATTTTGTTGTTCCCGGAGATGTTTGTCCAGGTGCAAGCCCTGCAGCAAAGGGGCCCAGGTCCCAGGCCTGTCTCACCATGAATGGGGTGATGGACTCAGAAAGGAAACAGCAGAACCTCCCATGATGCCCACTGCAGCAGGAGATTGCACGGTGGATTTTCAAGGCCGCCACTATGGCTCAACCCAAATAGGGTTTGAATGAGGTGGGCATCTGTTGGCATCAGGGCTGGTATCACTGCTATACTGGGGGTACACCTTCGTGGTCTAGAGATGTTATAGCTGCTGCGGCCACCACATCTTCAGTCAGCAGGGCGAGGGTGGGGTGCAACATCTCCATCGAGAATGCACAGACGTTCCCAGCAGCCTGGCAGCCACCTTCTCTTCCATCTCATGGAGCAGAGCTGGGTCATGTGGCCACCACTGCTGGGGGACTTGGAGGGAAAGGAGTCGGCTAAGCCCCTGCCACTGGCACTTCAGCTCCGCGCAGACTCCGTGTGGGGCAGTTCAGCCTGGACCCCGCTGTGCCTCCAGGCACTCACCTCTCAGGGACTAAGGTGACCTGGAAGGCTTTCTAATAGCCCAGCCTGGTGAGCCATTCCATACAGATGACGTAGTTCATTCACTCCCTCCCAGAAAAGCATTTACATTTTCTTTGGAGGCTGAACTATATAATTGGAAAGGAAGTGACTTTGGTTGTTTGTCCCCCTACCAGAAGCTCTCACAGTGTCCTGTTGTTCACCCCTCCCAGCGACCTTGTAGGTGAAGGAGATGTTATTACATGCACTGGGGCTTTTCGCCACTCCCCTCTGTTGTGTGGTAGCCATAGGGTTAGGGTGTGGATGCCAGATCCATTGGGGGGGTCCCGATTGATCCAAGCAAATCAAAGTAATCCCATCCCCTTGGCAGTGATGGGTTCAGAAATGGGCTTATGACCAATTTGGCTCAATAGGATTCAGCGGAAGTTTGCTGGGGCTTCTAGAATTTTTGTTTTCCTTGAGCTAGAGAGAAAGCCCCGGGAAAAGCTAGTTTCTATCTTCAGCTAAATGTGAACAAGAAAACCAGGAGGTCTGATTGCTCTGGTTGCCATCCTGGGACCCTGAGGGGAGCCCCACTGGAATGAAATCAGCACTGTGGACAGCAGTGTAGACTGAGAAAGACCCTGGTCATTGTTGAGGACATCACTTGAGGTGTCCCCAGCTGCCCTGAAGCCCTTGCAATCTACAGAATCCCAGGTGTGTGAGCCCATCAAATGTCCTATGCTTAAAGCCAATTTGGTTGGATTTCCTGTTACACCGAAAGCGCCTAACTGCTCCAGATGCGATGCCCATTTTAGAGACGAGGAAGCCAGTATCCAAAGGGATTAAGTAACTTGCCTGAGGTTGCATAGCCTGGGAGGCAGAGCTGGGCTCGGGACCAAGGTGTGACTCTTGTCTCCACACCCTGCAATTCATCTGTCTTTTCACTGGGATCGCTGATTCACATATTTCAAATGTTATAAGAACAGCTCAGACATGCCGAACTCACTCAGAAACTTGTCTCTGACTTTTCATACTTCCTCCCTGAGTTCAGAGCTGGGCCATTTCCTGTGCAACCAGGTTCTCTAGAACATCAATAGGCTTTCACAAATCACATTCAAGCCCGATCAGGCAGATTTATTACTTGTTTTCAGGCTGACATCGGTACTTTCCCCCCGTTGTTTTAAAATAGGCAGTAATGATGACTGCATAAAATAAATATATGCTGGGTAATGGCTTCCAATGTTATCTTATCACAGTACAAATGTCCCCTACCTGTGGGAAGGGTGTGGGTGAATGCTGAACATCCGTGAATTCTCATACTGTGGATAAAAGGATGTGACTGCAGCCGTATACTCAACAAAAGTCTAAGAACTTTTTCTCAGAAAACTTAAGATCTGAGACCTGGATGGAATTGGGAGGCCAGCTGTCCTAACCTCGCATCTGCGGTGAAAGGAACCCTTCCAGAGACCTATGGCCGGTCCCTTTGGAAACACTGCAGGTGAAGATGACCTTCTCCATCCTCCTGGTCAGGAAGTTCCTGATGTTGTATTGACTCCACATGTACGTTTTGTTATAAGCAATGCCGCAGTTCTTCAGAGCATAATGGATACCAGCTCGTTAAAAGATAAAGGGTAACAAATTCTTTGTCACTTCTACTCCCGAGAAGATGGTATAATGAATGAGCCTCCAGGAGATGTGCCTCCAACAAGTTGACCAAACCTGTTACCCCTTCACTCCCAACTAACTTGAGATAAAAATGGATACACAACCTGTCTATGAATCAGATGTAGGCAAGGGGTCACGTCAAGGTTTTGTTTGGCTCAGAGGTGACCTTTGAGAGGGAAGGATGGCTTTGTTTTTCATTTATGTTCATTGCTTTCCAAAGCACAGATGTGTTTGGTGTCAAGAGTTCAATTATGGACCAGCAGTCTCCCACCATACTCTCCTTGTCTCTAAAGATACTCTCCAGAGGCAATCACTTTCAAATCTTCTAGCCATTTCTTCTGGTGCTTGTACTTCTATTTCTCATCATGTGTTGATATTGTTATCTCTTGATTTGTCCTTTTTTTTTTTCACCAAACAAAACTGAGTCATTTAATTGCATCCCAGAAGGAAGTTAAAGATACCTATAGGCATACAAAAAGTATCCAGCAGCCCACAAGGTAAAATTTACGACGTCTAGAACCACATCAACAATTATCAAGCTTGCAAAAAAGCAAGGATGTACAACCCATAATAAAGAGAAAAACCATTGATTTTTCCATTTTAGATATCATCTTTTTTTTCCCAGTGCAGAAAAGAAGGATTTAGCATGCTCACACCTCCCCTCCCTGCCCCGTGCCCCTCCCCACCTCCACTCACACTCAGCCACTCCCTCTCCTGGCTTCCTGAGTTAGTGACATCACAAGTTTGGGTTGAGTCAACACTTAGTATTTACATTTTTTTAATAAATTTATTTTTGGCCGTGTTGGGTCTTTGTTGCTGCACGCAGGCTTTCTCTAGTTGCAGCGAGCGGGCGCTACTCTTCCTTGTGCAAGGCCTTCTCACTGCGGTGGCTTCTCTTGTTGCAGAGCGTGGGCTCTAGGCACACGGGCTCAGTAGTTGTGGCTCACGGGCTCTAGAGTGCAGGCTCAGTAGTTGTGGCCCACAGGCTTAATTGCTCCGCGGCATGTGGGATCTTCCCAGACCAGGGATCAAACCTGTGTCCCCTGCATTGGCAGGTGGATTCTTAACCTCTGCACCACCAGGGAAGTCCCTAGCATTTACATTTTGATGACGACGTAAATCTTCTTCACAGCTGAGCCATACAACAAAATCCAGAAGTAATGAAGAGGTATACTTGACCTCACGGGCAGAGAGAGCTTAAGTGCAATATGGGTGCCACAGCGCTCTCTGGAGTGTTCCAGACAGTAACCCAGACTGTGGGAAAGGGCTGTCCTGTGTTTGCACAGATCCAGACCAGACCAGCTCCTGAGGTGGCAGGTGGGGTTTCCTTCCTGAGGAGGGTGGGAGTATGGAGGGTTTGTGCAGAGGCTAAGTATAGAGAAGAAACGAAGGGTGAACCTAAGGCAGTAGAACAATGCCATCAACTCCCCTCCACCCATGCGGAACCTTGCCGAAGAGTTTGAGTTTTTCCCCTTTTCCCTTGGGCTGTGGGAACAGTCATACAAAGTATCCTGCTTAAATGCTTTTCCCCTTTGAGGCAATTATCTCCAGTTATTCATGACCCTTCAGTGACTCACTGACCACCTAGGGTTTGCTCTGCATTGATCTTGCAAGGGCCAGGCAGTGGGGAGCCCCCCATACCGGCCTCCTCCGGAGTGTTCTCTGGGAGTCTCCCCCAGTCCCATCACCACTCCGCGGTGGTCCCTTTTTGCCCACTGCTCCTGCCTTGAGGAGGGGGGCCCCAGTGGGAGTTGGGGTCCCGGGAACACTGGGGGGCGTCACTCCCTGCGGGGAAGAGGAGGCTTATGCTTGTCTGCCTTCACTTGGATAAAACAGTCAAGGGGATTTTGTTTTTAAAATAAATGTAAAATGAACTTATTTACAAAACAGAAACAGACTCACAGACAAAGAAAACAAACATATGGTCACCAAAGAGGAAAGGGGGAGGGATAAATTAGGAGCTTGGGATGAACAGATACACACTACTATATATAAAATAGATAATCAACAAGGACCCACTGTATAGCACAGGGAACTATATTCAATATCTTGTAATAAACTACAATGGAAAAGAATCTGAAAAAGAATATATATATGTGAAACCAACACAACATTGTAAAGCAACTATACTTCAATTAAAAAAATTAAAATACCATATGATATCACTTGTACGTGGAATCTAAAATATGACACAAACATGTCTATGAAACAGAAACAGACCTCACAGATAGAGAACGGACTGGTGGTTGCCAAGCGGATGGGGGAAGGATGGAGTGGGAGGCTGAGGTTAGTAGCGGCAAATTATTATACATAGGATGGATAAACAACAAGGTCCTACCATATAGCACAGGGAATTATATTCAATGCCCTGGGGTAAACCATAATGGAAAAGCATATAGATACAGATATAGATATAACTGAGTCACTTTGCTGTACAGCAGAAATTATCACAACATTGTAAATCAACTATATTTCAGTAAAAAAAAATTTTTAAATAAACCAAACTTTGCTACTCTCCCAAGGAATCAGAAATTCAAACTTAAGTTTCTCTAATGTCCACCAAATAGGGTGGAATCAATCTTTAAGTCCTCACTTACTAAATCTCCCCATATGTGTTTGTATAATGGATGCAGTCTTTGCATCTATCATTTTTATTTCTGCCCTAAGAAATTCTCCTATTGTTCCTGAGTTTTCAGTTTGCAGCCCCTTGATGCGGAAATAGAAATCTATAGGGATTTAATTATAAGTTCTAGTCCAAGAGTTATTTTTCAAGATCTATAGAGAGGAGTTGGACCCAGGAAAACCTCACTGCCTTTTATTTTTTCCTTTCTATTAATGGAAATGTTCAAATTACCTAAAAAACAAAACCCCCAAAACCAAGCACCTGAGCGTCCTTTTACATTTTCAAATGCTCAGCTTCAGTTTCTAATTAACAAAAGTCTTCCACCTCCGAAACTCACAGTTACTTTTCTAAGCAGCTTCCTTAGAGCAGTTCCCTTTTAGCTGCTTTCTTTTATGGGTCCGTAAACATGTGAAGATTCAGTTATGCAAAGGAGGTTACATGTGCTGTCTTCAAAGGAGGGGAAAGCCAGAAGTGGATGTGAAAAAAGCCATTTGGGTCGTTGGGGGTGTTTTCTTGAGAAAGTTGACCTTCCTCTTGTCTTCATTTGAGAGATGAATGTACCTCTGTTCAGACTTAGAGCTTACCCTTTGCAATTAATTGGGTTCCACCAAAACTCAGCCAGCAGCAGAGGTGACCAAAGAATCGATCTCGAGGTGTGGCCAAAGAATCGATCTTAGATGCAATTTTAGGCATCTAAATTTTAGATTTTAGATTTAGATGCAATGCAATTTTAATAACTAACAATAGGATTTAGTGGCCTGCAAAGGGGCTTTTACAAATATTGACATTTTGGATCCTTAGAGCAACCGCACGATGACAAGAATAGTGGAGAATATTTACTGAGTGCTGAGTCTGTATCACATCCCGCCTACACATCTTCCAGGTTAACCCCTTTGATCCACACAATTGGTCCTCCTAGTACTGGCACCCGCTCTGATCACCTCAGAGAAGAAGACTGAGGTCACACAACTGGTAAGTGGCCGAGCCGGAATTTGAACCCAGGCTCCAGGCTCCAGGGTCTGTACTCTTAACCACTATGGGGTAATCGTCCTCCCTTCCCACGCTAGGGGTGGGGGAACCTGCTCATTTTACAATTTGGGAAACGGAGACCCACAGCCTAGCTTACAGAAGTCCACACAGCTTGCAAGCGGGGAGAAAAAAAGAGTTAAAACTCACGGGTCTATTTCCAAGTCTTGTGTATCCCACACAGCAGACCACCTTCCTCTGCGACCTTGCTTACCAGGCAAACCTGGAATGGACCAGTTTGGCCGTGTGGCACGGCCAAAAAAAAAAAAGAAGACTGCTAGGTTACTCGTATTACACAATCTGAAAAAATTATCAGAAACTAAAATTAAGCATCACCCTCTACTCAATATTCTGTAACAACCTATACAGGAAAAGAATCTGAAAAAGAATGAATATATAAGTATATATATAACTGAATCACTATGCTGTACACCTGAAACTAACACAACACTGTAAATCAACTATACTCCAATAAAATTAAAACATAAAAAATAAATAAAATTAAGGATCACTTCCTCTAAACAAACCCCACTCTGAACTATGTGTAATATAGAACTAAAAATATTTAATTACGTGATAAAGGTCCTAGTCTCTGGGTTTTATTATTGGGTATTATACCCCATAGAAACAAATCATTGGTCAATGACAAATGTACTGAAGCATAAAATACTTGATTAAGGCTGTGATTATTCACATGTGGTTTCTGAACCACACTGCCTGCACCCTGATGGGCTTATATTCCCTGCCTTTCACTCCATCCTCCATGGTGCTTCTAAGCTCTGCAAGTACGTAGTTAGTATATCCACATCCTTAGTACTGAATAACAAGTTATTGGATCTGTTATACACCTGAATCCTTGGCTATGACCAATTGGATCCCTGGGTCCTTTAAAGGAAAGGTGCTTCATATAAATAGAGTTATAGCAATGACAATGTAGCCATTGGCTCCCTGTGTGTTTCTCACTCACAGCACCCAACCCTGGCAGCCAGTGGCACTTGAGGATGCCGGCGTGGATGGTGGAGCGTTATTGGATTCACCCAGCCTCGCTGAAAAGTCAGCATACAAGGATTGTAAGCATAAACTCATGACATTTTAGGAAGCTCTGAGGTCAAATAAATCACAGAAGAATTTTATACGAGCTGTTGTAAAAACCCTGGTCACAAACTCCTAGGGGTAAGGAAATGTGAGTTTAAGCCTAGATTCAATTACTATTGGGAAAAAAAGGGAGAAAGAGAAACCAGGTGGAACCATTTGCTGACCACAGACTATAGGAAGCAAAGCTCTCGGTTCCTGGATTAAATAACCGTTCATTAATAGGTGACCTTGTGATGATCACACACCTGTTTGGCACAGACGCAGAGAAGGCCTTTGGGTGCTGGGTCCCCACTTTCTTTTCTCCTCTCCAATCAAGTCTTTAAATATTGGGTTGGCCAAAAAGTTAGTTCGGGTTTTTGCGTAAGATGTTATGCAGAAACTGGAACGAACTTTTTGGCCAACCCAATAATTTAACATCCTATAACTATTCTAAATCCGGCCAGGCAAGCCTCACATTTGATCTTCATTGCTCCTTTTCAAAGTTCCATTGTTGTGCGTAATACTTTCTAGTACAATTTTTTTACAATAAACAGTAACAACACTGGCATGCTCACCACCTAGAAGGAACAAACAAATGCTGACACTTATTAAATAATTAAAAGCAACAGAACAGGGCTTCCCTGGTGGCACAGTGGTTGGGAATCCGCCTGCCGATGCAGGGGACGCGGGTTCGTGCCCCGGTCCGGGAGGATCCCGCGTTCCGCGGAGCAGCTGGGCCCGTGAGCCGTGGCCGCTGGGCCTGCGCGTCCGGAGCCTGTGCTCCGCAATGGGAGAGGCCACAACGGTGAGAGGCCCGCGTACTGCAAAAAAAAAAAAAAAAAAAAAAAAAGCAACAGAACAAACATTACAGATAAAATGAAACCCTCCGCCCTGGTCCCCGATCCCCTCCCCAAGGCGCACATGATCACAGACTTGGCGTGTGAGCTTTTGGCTCTGGTTCTATCCTTTTCCTGCATGGACGTACATTATAACTGGGGCGCCCTGTCTCTGTGTCATCCCTTACAGGGATCCCACCTCCTGCTGGGAGTTGCTGTTTTCACTCATCACAGAGACTCAACCACATGAGCACAAGCAGATCCGTTCATGAGCACAAGCAGAACCTCCATGTGTGTCCCCCACCCCCTCCCCTCATGTCCCTCTCCCCCTACCCCGGGATGTTCCCGCTGTCACTGTCGTTATTCCCAACGTGATGGCCGTTCAGGTGGTTTCCAATTTATCGATGTTTCAAACGATGCTGCGATTTCCCAGACTTCAGTTGGATTCAGCTTTCCTGGGTATGACCCAATGGCTCGGCCAAACCCAGCACAGACTTACACTCCCTCCAGCCCTGCCTGAAATGCTGGCCTTCCCCCACCTGCTCTCACTTGGTTTTGTCAGACTTTCTGATTTCCCCTAACCCAATGGGAAGTCTTTGGGGTTTTAACTTTCATTTCCCTACTGATGAGAGCTTGGACACACACTCACCTGGGAATGTTGTCCATCCTGATGTCCTCTTATGAGCACTGTCTGTCCCTGTCCTTTGCTATTTTTCTACTGCAAAGTTTGTCTTTTTCTTATGAATTTATGGCTCTTTGCATATTCTGAATATAATCCTTCAATCTGTTTTCATTTGTTGCAAATATCTCCTAGCCTGCCATCAGCCTTTTAACACTTTTATGATGTCTGCTCTATTACAGATGTTTTTCATTTCGATGAACTCAGATGTATCCACTTTTTCATTTGAGTTCAAGTTTTGTTTTTCACATATAGGTTTTCAGTCCCATCAGGATCGGTGAGCTAGAGATATAACTTTATTTATTTATTTTTGCGGTACGCGGGCCTCTCACTGTTGTGGCCTCTTGCGTTGCGGAGCACAGGCTCCGGACGCACAGGCTCAGCGGCCATGGCTCACGGGCCCAGCCGCTCCGCGGCACGTGGGATCTCCCCGGACCGGGACACGAACCCGTGTCCCCTGCATCGGCAGGCAGACTGTCAACCACTGTGCCACCAGGGAAGCTCTCTAACTTTATTTTATTTTTTCCATTGGGATAAACAGCTGTTCCAATACCCTTGATTTGTAGGGCCACTGCTATCACATCTCAAGCCCCTAACATATTTAGGATGGTTTCTGGGCTCTTTATTTAGTACCATTTTTTGTATCTTCTTCCTACCTTTTCTACCCAATTAATCTACATGGCTGCCAGGATATAGTAAGTATATGAAGTGGTTATTTGATTCATTTAGAATTTACATGGAGGGAGTTCTCTGATGGTCCAGTAGTTAGGACTCCACACTCTCATAGCTGAGGGCCCGGGTTCAATCCTTGCGGGAGGAACTAAGATCCCGCACACCTCGAGGTGTGGCCAAAAAAACCAAAAACCTTTACATGGAAAAGCCATAGGTAATTTTTTTGGCTTAAGGAAAGAGCCCTGTTGAAGGGGGGGCGGGGCGACACCCCCTCTCTTTGGGTGGAGTTTGGTAAATGTGGAATAAGACAGAGAATTAGAGTGGGAGGGGTTGGGGGTAGGAGGAAAGAACTCAAGTTTATCTAGCACCTAAAATGTGCCAGATGTGCTGATTACTTCATTTCCTCTTTTCAACAGCCCTTTGAAATAAGCTTTATTTGTACTCATTTTCTAAATGAGGAAACAGGTGACCAAGAGGAGTACCATGACTTCTCCGAGTCACACGGTGAGTGAGAAACAGAACTGGGGCTGATACTTCAGCCTGTCTCCAGAGACCTTTGCCCCTCTGTTTTGCCACAGAGATGCAAGAAGATGCACCTGGACCAGGCCATCTCAGCCAGAAGTCACTTTGCCCCAGTCACACGACCATCTGAGCTCTGGGCTGGGACCAGACCATGACTGTATACCACACACATGATCTGGTTACTCTATACCACCCTAGCCAAAGAGGAACGATGACTCTACAATCGCAGGCGGGAAGCAAGATTTCTGCTAAAGTCACTCTGCTACTGAGATGTATCAATACTATAGGGCGGCCGGTGGCCTGTATGCCTTCATGTGCACTAGAGGAAAAAGACAGCCCCCTGGCACTTCCCCACCCTGGGTAGACACGGCCTGATGGATGGGGCTTGGCCAGCAGAGTGCACGCTGGACTCAGCCGTGAGCCCTTCCCCAGGTGCCCTGTGCAGCCGTAGGTGGGAACACGAAGTGGTCTGACTCCAGGACTTGTTCTGTTTCTCCTCCAACCCACTGTCTTCGACGAGTGCCTCACCACCTTTTCCAGTTCCAGACCGTTTGGTTGAGACCAAAGGCCAAGCATTTCAACCTTCCAGCAGCAACTAGGTAACACCAAGGCATTGTTACTCACCCGTCGATGTGCCTTCTTATTTAACTGGAGCTGTGCTTAATTCATACTGGAACATAATGCATACTAGGTCATAAAATCTCTTTGTTAGGAAAAAAATAAGTCAAAGTAGTGATGCCAAATGTTGTCACGGCCAGACCTCTTAGGACGAAGAGAGTTCTCTGCTCAAGCATAAATTACTAGTAAGTGGGTCTGAGTGGTACATCACCATAAAAGCCAGTGAAAGGAGTTGAATTTTTGCATTAGCTCATAGCCACTAGAGATCTGACTTTGAGAATGATTTTTTTCCTCTGAAAACAGTTTTTTTTTAATTGAGGTATAATTGATATATAATATTATGTTATAACTGAATCACTTCGCTGTACACCTGAAACTCACACAACAGTGTTAATCAACTATACTCCAATAGAAAATAAAAAAAATTTTTAAGACCAAAAAAACCCACCCCACTTCATATTGAATGAAAACATTCAATATTTGTAAATACTGTGAAACGATCACCCCAGTGTTTAGTTACCATCCGTCAGCATACAAAGTTACATATCTCTGTGTGTGTGTGTGTGTGTGTGTGTGTGTGTGTGTGTATGTGTGTGATGAGAACTTATAGGGTTTACTCCTTGGCAACAAGAACCACTTCCTTGAAAGAAAAGTCAGACTACATTGGATTTCTCAATTCCCAATAGAATTCCTACTTTGGGAATACCCAGGAGCTTTTGTTACCAACTGCATCCCCAAGTGATTCCCCTCTCTTTCTAGAGGTGGACAAGTCTCCAAAGTGCGTCCACATGAGAGTCACTTGTCTAGGATCACAAACTGCAGACACGAGTCTGAAATGATGGCAGCCCCTCACATGTGTAGAAGATCATCTGAACACAGAACTGCAGAGGACGGTGAGCGCCGGAATCTAATTATCCAAAAGACATGGTAAAACACTTGTGACTGCGCCAGATATATGATAAGCTAGGAGGAGTGGAAACAAATGACTTTATTGAGTTTAAGGGGGGGAAAATGGATTCCACGTGTCCCCAGTCCAGATATTATTCTCAAAAGACCATGTTTGGGCTTCCCTGGTGGCGCAGTGGTTGGGGATCCACCTGCCAAGGCAGGGGACACGGGTTCGATCCCTGGTCCAGGAAGATTCCACATGCCACAGAGCAACTAAGCCCGTGCGCCACAACTACTGAGCCTGCGTGCCGCAACTACTGAAGCCCATGCGCCTAAAGCCCGTGCTCTGCAACAAAAGAAGCCACCGCAATGAGAAGCCCGCGCACCGCAACAAAGAGTAGCCCCCGCTCACCGCAACTAGAGAAGGCCCGCGCGCAGCAATGAAGACCCAACGCAGCCAAAATTTAATTAATTAATTAATTAAAAAAAAAACAAAAAGACCATGTTCAATAGCTGAATGAAGCAAAGAACAAACGAACGCCCTCAGGGAGAAATGGAGAAGCGGGAACCAATCACTGGCTGCTCTGCATTCATGCCTCTTCCTGACAGAGCAGCCACTGGCTTAGACTTGATCGAGTTAAGACACTTGCTACTCCGTGTTCACTTTTTACCTGGACTCTTGTCAGCCTCCTTGTTAATTTCTTCAGTTCAGTACCTGTCCTCCAGGCAATCCTTTAATGAAAAAGACAGTAAAATGATGAACTTTGCTTTAGCCTTCTGGGTAAAGAAACAACCATTTCATTTGCTCTTTGGAAAGGGGACCCTCCTCTGCCTTTGCTGCAGTCCTCAGAGTGACCAGGAGGACAGCCTGCAGCCCCGGGGGTTGGTGATGCAGACATTCTGCAACACCAGATTCGGTCCCCAGCCAGGCCTTCTGTTCGAGCTGAGTGCCACGGATTTCTCTCAGCAACACGCGGCCCCTTTTCTGGTTCTCCATTTGCTGCTGCTGGTTTTCCTCCTGTTGCATTTTCCAACTGGGTCTGTGTCCCAGCTGTGTTTCCAACAATACCTCCAAACTTGAAGGGACTTGGCCCTCGTTGCTTTTGGTCACTGGTGTGCTACGAATCAAGCTTGTGAAAGCCGCTTCCCGGGAGATTAACACGGTCTCATCCCACCGGCAAAGCTCTGCACCTTCACTGCCCTCATCTGCCACAAAGCCAACCAAAGTTCCAGGTAGGCTTTGACAGAAGAGCCTGGAATTGGTTCCCAGGATTGAGCCCTGACATTTGGCATTTCTATTAGCCAGAAGAGAGGAGAAAAGGTTTCCTTTTACCTTGCCCCTTCCCCTGAACCCCCGACTGACCAAAAATAAAAAAGAAGTAATATCTAATTCATCTTGATTCATTTGAGCAACGAACAGTTTGCCTGTTTTAGCTAAAGAAATTCTCCTGTTACATAGTAAACAGGCCAAATAAGGAAATGACCCACCTTGCCAAGTTCACTCACCCTAATTTTGTGGGCACGCCTTATCGGACATGTAACAATAGAATTTCAACATTGCAAGAGATTTGAAAAGTCTCAGAGTCCCACCATCCAATGATGTTCCAATATCCTCTGTGCGTGAGGCCCCAATACTGGCTACACATCAGAGTAACTAAAGGCACTTGTTCAAAATGACCATCACTTGGCCTCACCCCCGTGAGACTCTGATCCTATAGAAATCAGAGGTGGACCTATTTATTTTGATTAACACCCAGGGGATTTTTGGTGCAGCAGCTCCACAGGACAGGGCTCCAGAACCGCCACATAGTGCGGCAGTGTTGGGGGACTTGGCCAAGGGTCAAAAGCCTTCCTGAGTCTCCTCCAGCACCTGACCCTCACTGCTTTCCAAAGTAGCAGACTGTTGAACATTCTTCCTCCATCTCAGGGAAACATTTCTTCTTCCAGCTTCTTCCTGCTGACTCTACTCCTGTTACAGAGTCCAAACTCATTCTGCTCTCCCCACGATAGGCCAATAAATTGGGAGATGAGATTTTGGGGCAAGAAATAGCAACTTTATTCAGAAAGCTGGGAATCCGAGAAGATGGTGGACTAGTGTCCCAAAGAACTATCTTACCCAAGTCAGAATACAGGCTTCTTTTATACTAAAAGGGGAGGGGGTGTGGTTGGTTGTCACAAACTTCTTGGTGTCAGAATCCTTTGTTCTTGCAGCTCTCCAAGTAGGTCAGGTCATGATGTTCCTGTAAACCTCCAATAAGACAAATGTTATGCTCTGTTCTGCAACTTTTTATCTCTATATGAATAGAAAGTGTTATACCCTTAAAGGTCAGAGGCTTGCAAATGGGCTATCCTGTATATTTCAGGCCCTAGGCAACATTTTTAACTGGAAGCAAATGCAATAGATTACAAAGATGAAAGTGAAAGAAACAGATCCAATATGGAGTCAGATTCATTCTTGTCAATCACACTACTACCCCGCAGAGCTGCACAGACCTGTCTGATCACTGGTGAACCTTTGGCTATCTGAAGATGGAGCTCATAGTCTGTCCTGGGATCTTGTCTCCAAACTTCTGTCACCGTTCCTGTGCAGCTTACATCTGACCTTCTTCCCGGGGGTCTCCCCTCTTGAGGGTGGACCTACCTTTGGGCTTTCGAATTCAATAAACCTAAATTCTAACATGGTGTTTCCTCTCCTAGCTGGTGGTTGGGGCATGGTCTTTAGCCTTTGTGAGCCTCCATTCAGTCCTCCATGGGGTGAGGATGAGACAACTGGTCACACAGCTGAGTGTGGGGGACAGTGCAGAGCCAGCCACATGGTGGGTCTCCACAGCAGTCCCCTTCCACCTCCTGGTCAGTGCATCTTTCTCTCGAGTGCAGGGGTTCAAGCAGCACCATTAAAATAGAAATGTCATGTGAGCCACAAATGTCATTTTTCACACATGTAATTTTAAGCTTTCTAGTAATCACATTAAAAGAGTAAACATAAACAGTCACATTCTTTTTAATAATATATCCTATTTAGAAACAACCTAAAAGTCCATTGACAGATGAATGGATAAAGAGGATGTGGTACATATATACAATGGAATATCACTCAGCCGTAAAAGAATGAAATAATGCCATTTGCAGCAACATGGATGGACCTGGAGATTATCATAGTAAGTGAAGTAAGTCAGACAGAGAAAGACAAATATCATATGATAGCACTTATATGTGGAATCTAAAGTGTGACACAAATGAACTTATCTATGGGAGACTTCCCTGGCCATCCAGTGGTTAAGACTCCATGCTCCCAATGCAGGGGGCACGGGGTGGTCAAAAAAGAAAGAAAGAAAATGAACCTATCTACGAAATAGAAACAGACTTACAGACGTAGAGAACAGACTGGTGGTTGCCAAGGCGGAGGGGGGCGGTGGGGGAGGGATGGAGTGGAAGGTTGGGATTAGCAGATGCAAACTATTATATAAAGGATGGATAAACAACAAGGTCCTACTGTAGAGCACAGGGAACTATATTCAATATCCTATGATAAACCATAATGGAACAGAATATGAAAAAGAACATATAATTGAATCACTTTGCTGTACAGCAGAAATTAACACAACACTGTAAATCAACTATACTTCAATAAATTTAAAAAAATAATGCATCCTATTTAACCCAGTTTATCTAAAACATTTCAACATGTGATCAATAATGAGTTATTTTACATTCTCTTTTTCACCTTAAATCTTGAACATCTGGTATGTGCTTTACTCTTCCTGCAAATCTCAGTTTGGACTAGACTCACTTCAGGTGCTCAAGGGCGACGTGTTGGACGGCGCAGGTTTAAAGCAATAGCCGCTCCTAAACTGTGCAGTAGCCCTTTCCCTCTCAGGAGCCTCCCTTCTGAGGCTCTTACCCTAGGAAAGCTTTTCTGTCTCCTGTCAAAAGCACAGCTCCTGCCCCACTTCTGCACTGTTAAATCCTAGGATAGCCATTCAGTATTCAGTCGTCATTCTTTGAGCACCAAGTAAGCTAAGAACTGGGGGACACTGGTTCCTGCCCTCAGGGGGTTTGAATCTAGTTAGGCTATATACCCACAGAGCTATAAAAACCAAAGCAGGGCTTCCCTGGTGGCGCAGTGGTTGAGAGTCCGCCTGCCGATGCAGGGGACGCAGGTTCGTGCCCCGGTCCGGGAAGATCCCACATGCCGCGGAGCAGCTGTCCCCGTGGGCGATGACCGCTGAGCCTGCGTGTCCGGAGCCTGTGCTCCGCAACGGGAGAGGCCACGACAGTGAGAGGCCCGCGTACCGCAAAAAAAAAAAAAAAACCAAGGCAGAATTATTATGTACATAAAAACATAACTACATTGAGGAAAGGTTTCATTGCCTTACTGCTGACAATAGAATCCCTCTTGGAGTTGTTTGCACCGCTGCTGTGTAAACCCCTCCCTTGCTTTACCCACCGTCACAGGTGTCGGATGTAGATTGCTCTTTTTCTTTGGCTACATGGGGCTTGGGGGTATTCAAAGAAGTGGTTGGGCTGATGCAGTGCCCACAGAGCCATGAGGGAGAAGCCTGGGGAAGAGGTGATGCGGAGAATGTTCCCACATCCTATACCCACACCCCTGCCCAAGACAGGTGCAGAGCACAAATCTCACAGATGGTTTTAGAACTTCGGGGGAGATGAGACAAGAACTGAGCTGGTCAGACCTAGGCCAGTTGTTCTCAAACTCTGCTGTCATTAGAGTCACCTGGAAAGTTGCTAGTAGTCCCAAATTAATGAAATCGGAATCTCCAGCGTTAGGATCCAGGCTTCAGGATGTTTGTTTTTTTTTTTCTTCCAGTTTTATTGAAAGTTAAGTGACACATAGCACTGTATAAGTTTACGGTGTACAGCATCATGATTTGGCACACATACATCATGACATGATGATGTCAATAAGTTTAGCGAACATCCATCCTCTTGTATAAATACAGCAGTAAAGAAATAGAAAAAAATCGTTTTCCTTGTGATGAGAACTCTTAGGTTTTACTCTCTTAACAGCTTTCATTTCTACCATAAAGCAGGCTTAATGATATTTATCGCACTGTATATTACATCCTAGTACATATTCATCTCATAACGGAGTCTGTGCATTTTGATGGCCTTCATCCAATTTCCCCTCCTCCTACCCCCCCACCTCTGATAACCACAAATCTGATCTCTTTCTTCGAGTTTTTTTTTGTTTTTGAAGTCTAATTGATGACCTATAACACTATGTTACTTTCAGTTACACGACATAGTGTTTCAATATTTTTATACATTTTCTTTTTTGGGGGCGGTGGTACGCGGGCCTCTCACTGTTGTGGCCTCTCCCGTTGCAGAGCACAGGCTCCGGATGCGCAGGCTCAGCGGCCACGGCTCACGGGCCCAGCCACTCCACAGCATGTGGGATCTTCCCGGACCGGGGCACGAACCCCCGTCCCCTGCATTGGCAGGCGGACTCTCAACCACCGCGCCACTAGGGAAGCCCCAAATTTTTATACATTTTTAAATGATCACCATGATAAGTCTAGTTATATGTCATCATGTAAAGATATTACATAGTTAGTGACTCTATTCCCCACGCTGTACATTTCATCCCTGTGACTCATTTATTTTGCAACTGGAAGTTCATACCTCCTAATTTCTCTCACCCATTTCTTTCGTCTCCCATCCCTCTCCCCTCTGGCAACCACATGTCTGTTCTCTGTAACCATAATTCTGTTTCTGTTTTGTGATGTGTGTTCATTTACCTTGTGTTTCAGATTCCACATATATGTGAGATTATACAGTATTTTTCTTCCTCTGTTTGACTTATTTCATTTAGCATAATACCCTCTAGGTCCATCCATGTTGCCGCAGATGGCAAGATTTTATTATTTTTATAACTGAATAATACTAGACTTCAGGATATTTTTAAACACCCCAAAGGATTCCAGTGCAGCAGAAGTTGAGGACCAGTGACCTTAGGAAGGGCTTCTCAAACTTTAACACGTATACAAAGAATCTGGGAATCTTAAAATGCAGATCCTGATTCCACAGGTCTACAGTGGGCCTAAGATTCTGCATTGCTATGTGATACCTAATCTGGTCTAGAAAGTAGCAAGGTCGAGATATTAAGGAGCCGGGAGACCCTTCTTATCATGGGGCTGTGTGATGCTCTCTGAGGCTTCAGAGGCTGGGAAATTTACTTCTAGCTGGGAGGACAGGTCTCAGGCAGAGGAAACAGTAAAGCTGGAGCATGAAGACAGGTGGGAAGGGCAGGGGTGCATTTCAACAGGAAAATAACCATTTCTTGTCGCCACAGAGAGTCGCCACACCCCACAGCCCAAAAAAGGTGCATGTTTGGGAAAAGTGGTTCCCTGTGAAGGGCACAAGCTGGAAAGACAACCAGAAGCAAGTTCCGAGCTGAGAGAAGGTCTGGAATTCAGGCTTAAGCTACACTGGAAACCCTACCAGGTTTTGACGTAAAGTGCAGCTTCCTGGAAACATCTAGTGATTTATCTGTGCAACTAAATAGCTAAAGATAGAAATACAGCCAGGCAGTTATGCACTGAGGGATTTGCAAACAAAGGGCATCGGGATGTGAAAATAGATTGAATAAGCACAGCCAGATGGGTTTTGAAAAATCCCAAAGTTCTGACTCCAGCGGGTGCTCCTGAGGTGGGGCAGGGGAGAAACTGACAAACCCAAAGTAGCCAAAATACCCAACACCTACTTTGGGGAGGAAAGAAACTGTAAGTTTCCCTCTCTTATCTCCTGTTACACTAGCACTATATCCCAGATCCAAACTCCTCAGCTAATGTGTCCAAGCAGTTGGGCAGGCTCCCCAGTTAAAGCCAAATATCTCATTTTAATTCCCCTGAATATCAGTACCCCTGCCTCCTAGCCTTTGAGCACTTTAGGATTAGAACATGTCATCTGCTTCCTGATCCCTTCTGCCACCCGCCCCCCACGCTGGCTGCACTCTCTCATCCCATCACATCCTGAGCACACAAACCACAGCCCAGGTCCCGCCCTCCCAGCCCTCCTGACGTTATAAGGCAGGTGCTGGCTTTCCATAAAGCTGCTGTGGGTAACCTTGACCCACAGAGCTTGCTCCCCACTCTCTGTCCCACAGCTGTTTATGCCTGATTTAGGTACAGCGTCATCTTCATCTTTGACTTTGCAGTTGTTTTGGATGGCAATCATCTGAACCCCATTCCCAAGTTTGGGGCAGTCCTCCCTCCCCGAATGTGTCCACCTCCCATCACAGCCAAAAAAGCCAGATTCTAGCTGCCTCCCTGACCCAACCATGTGTTTGTTGACACGTGGATCAGTTTAGCAAATACGATGTGTCCCACCAAGACTTTGAATCTGGAGACGGGAGACTGAGAAGCAGAGAGAAGGAAATACCCTTTCAAAAAGTTCCTATACTGCCTAAGTCAATCAGGTCCAGTTCCCACAGTTTACAGGGTCAAGATGTTCAAGGTGGTACCCAAAGGCAGGCAGGGACGCAGTCCCGGAGTCTGTGTGGTTGGGAAACCTACACCCTGCTACACGTCCTCACACCAAGGTCACACACCATCCCGGTTTTCCTGGGATTTAGGGGGTTCCCGGGATGTGGGACTTTCTGAGCTAAATCTGGGATGTGCTGGGCAAAGCTGGGTGGTTGCTCAGCCTAGAGTAAGCCAGCGGACATAAAAGAGTTTTGGTGTCTACTTAGCTGCAAGTAACGGGATTCATGAATAGGTCCTGGAGAAAAGCAGGATCCCAGGAACGCCCTCCGCAGAGACAGCCTGCTGATATCAAAGGAAACGCTCAGTGACTTTATGAGCGTGACTCATTCAAAGTATTTTGATGTGAGCAGAGGCACATTTACCAGGAAGCAGGCTTCTGGGGAGGCTACATCCGTCCCTGGGAGGCCCTGGAAGGGGCACAGTGAATATTCACAGGGTTGTATTTTTTTTTTAATTCTACAAAAGTAAGATTTTCTTTTTTTACAACAATAGGTTAAGATGCCTATCTCTTTCCTTTCTGACTTCCGCTCCTGTCAAGCGGTGAGTATTGGAGGGACCAAGGGCATTTTGGGAAATTCTGCTAAGGGGACATGAAGCTTAGAATACAGTTCATTTGGGTACAGTGGGATGTATTTGTGTAGTCACTACCACTTCCTCGGATAATTAAGCTGTTTCTGGCTGAGCTGGTGTGAGAAATGCACAAACCTAACCTTGAACGTTTTATCCAATGTCCACAAAAAGTGCTTTTTCAACACACAAGGATGCAGTGTTGAATTATCCGTAACTTCAAAGCCTGAGAGTGGGTTAATAGAAAACTCTGAAAAGGATGGGAACTGCTTTGAAAAGACAAGTGTGGTCTCTCAAGAAAGAGATAGCTGGGGCCCTAAAATACTTCTCTCCACATAAAGAGGAGCTCTGGGGAGCAGACACATTCCTGTCCCGGATGCTTTCTTTTGGACTGGAACTGGTCAAACTTGAAACTCCCTTTAGTTAGGAGAGATAGCAGGTTTGGGAGCTTGAGGGTCTAATAGGGGCTATTTAAGTGTGAGATAAAAGTTTAAGGAGGGGGACTTCCCTGGTGGTCCAGTGGTAAAGAATCCGCCTTACAGTGCAGGGATGTGGGTTCAATCCCTCGTCAGGGAACTAAGACCCCATGTGCCATGGGGCAGCTAAGCCTGCACGCCACAACTACTGAGCCGGAGTGCGTCAACTAGAGCCCTCGTGCTGCAGACTACAGACCTCACGCACCCTGGAGCCTGCACGCCACAACTAGAGAGGAGCCCGCACGCCACAATGAAAGATCCCACATGCCTCAACCAAGATCCCACATGCCTCAACTAAGACCTGATGCAGCCAAAAGTAAATAAATAAAATAAATTTTTTTTAAGTTTATATCAATACAGAAATAGACTCACAGACATAGAAAACTAACTTGTGGTTATCAAAGGGGAAAGGTGGGGGGAGGGATAAATTAGTAGCGTGGGATTAACAGACACACATTACTGTATATAAAATAGGCAAACAACAAGGCACTACCGTATAGCACAGGGAACTATACTCAGTGTCTTTTAATAACCTATAATGGGAAAGAACCTGAAAAAGAATGTACAGTAAATCCCCTACCTACAAATGAGTTCCATTCTGAGAGCGCATTTGTAAGTGCAATTTGTTCATAAGTCCAACAAAGTTAGCCTAGGTACCCAACTAACACAATCAGCTATATAGTACTGTACTGTAACAGGTTTATAATGCTTTTCACACAAATAATACATTAAAAAAGACAAAAATAAAGAAAACAGTTTTAATCTTACAGTGCAGTCCCTTGAAAAGAACAGTAGTGCAGTACAGCAGCTGGCATCCAGGGGCTGGCATCGAGGGAACAGCAGGAAGAGTTACTGACTGGAGGAGGGAGGGGAGGTGGGAGATGGCAGAGCTGAGGGATCGTCAGCAGCAGGAGAGGGAGGACAAGCTGCAAGGTCACTCACGCCTGACGCCCATGGAATGCACGTTCGCGTCTTTGAAAGCTCGCAGCGTGAAGGTTCGTATGTAGGGGACTTATGTATACGGCTGAATCACTTTGCTGTACACTTGAAGCTAACGCAGCATTGTAAATTAACTATACTTCAATTTTTAAAAGGTGCTAGATTATGATGTCAGAAATTGTCTTTGGAGAGAGAGGATGGAGTGGTGAAGAAGGGGGTGTGCCCCCCACCAGGTGAGATCAGGCTTCTCCCCATGCCCTGGCATTGTTAAGAAAAACAGCACTGAGCATGTTTTGGGGTTTTACGCCTGGGAGCTCGTTAAAGGCAAGGTCTTCCTGATGCTGTCTGTATCAGCAACACCCGGCAGAGGGCCTGGACCCCAAAGTAGGCTCTCCAGAAATGTTTGCTGAATTTCACTCAAACGTCATGCAGGATCTATGACGGCTCTGACACCCAGTGCCCTGCCACTGACCAAAGGGTAATAACAAGAAAGTGCTCTCCTAAGAAAAAGTGGACATAGACAACCAGTGGAGGGGATTCTGGGACCGCAGATCCTTTCCCTTCCACTCCCAATGCTCGGCTGAGCCTGGGGACTCTGTGGTCGCAGGAGAGGTGAGGGGACAGAGGACCTCCTGGTCCCCTGTGTAGAAGCCAAAAGAAGAGCAAAAAGTGCTACAGGGAGAACAAACAAAAGAGGGGAAGGAAAACAATCGCACTGATTTGAATCCCTGTATGTCATCACATGTGTGCATTTAAGTGCAATTGTACCTAAGGAGGGATCTTCCCTGGGGGTCCAGTGGTAAAGAATCTGCCTTGTAATGCAGGGGCCGCGGGTTCGATCCCTGGCCAGGGAACTAAGATCCCACATGCCGCGGGGCAACTAAGCCCATGTGCCGCAGCTACTAAGCTCGTGCGCCTCAACTAGAGCCCACATACCGCAAAGTACAGAGCCCACCCACCCTGGAGCTTGTGCGTCGCAGCTAGAGAAGAGAAATCCCGCACACCACAACTAGAGAGGAGTCCACGCGCCGCAATGAAAGATCCCTCGTGCCGCAAATAAGACCCGATGCAGCCAAAAATAAATAAAATAAATAAATCTTAAAAAAAAAATTGTACATAATGAGGTAAACGCAAATCAATTTTTCCAAGCTCTTAGAACGGGGATCCTCAATGGGCAGGTGGCGACACCTTGGTACCAAGAACCACTCCTGGATGCACTGTCCAGTTCTAATGTATAAAAACAATCTGGGCTGCAGCTGAGGACAGATGCTGTCTTGATAGCTCTCTTCCAGATGGGACACTGAGTAGGGGGGCTCAGAGGAGGGGGCTCAGTGTCAGGCACCTCTGACTTTGAGCAAACAAAGAATGGAGTTCCCTGGAATTGGGGACAGTGGGCCCAGTGGGTATGTAAGAAGGCACCTTGAGGGAGTGAGAAGCTCTGAAGCCCCGCCCCCCACCCCCACCCCGACCAGGAAAGGGGTGGAACAGTGCCATGTGCAGTTAAACCCCCCGAAGCACTCCCAGAGTGGGGCACCACCCCCATGGTGCTGGATCACCACTCACTCATTCCTCGTGTTTCAGAAAAGTCAACTTCATAACTTTCTCAGCTTCCGTGGGGTTTTTTGTTTGTTGGTTTGATGGATTTTTTTTTCTTTTTTAAACTCTTACTTTTGAAATAACAAAACAAGGAAAATATGTATACTAACCTGTGTATATATTCATACTTCTAAATATTTCTATATGTAACCATCTGTATGTATACTAAGCTAAACATGAGTTCACACTGATGTATCCAGCTCTAACCCACTACCACACAGGTTATCCTGTGCTCCCACCTTCACAGTGGCTCCCTCCACCCCACCATCCATGTATGGAATAGTTCAATTCCAGTGTACCTGTATAGCAATGTCGGCATGGTTAACCCACACCCCCAGAGAAAAATTGTATTGCCTAGAGGACGGCGCTTATATATAATTTCTTTTGCCTTTAGTCTTATAGACCCCACTCATTTCCAAAGTTACTTAGGTCAACACTTTTCCTTACCCCTTCAGTGAAGTTGTTCACATATTTTTAATACAGTTTGTTTTGTCACTTTCTGAATTCCGTCCTAGGATTTTTGCCAACCTCCTATATGATTTTTTTGGAGTTTACAACATGCATTAAGTTTCGCTATGTGTGCTATAAAGTTCTGTGAGTCATGACAAACGGGTAGTGTCATGTATTCACCACTACAGTATTATACAGAATGGGTCCACTTCCTTAAAAATCCCCTGTGCTCCATCCATTTAATTCTCCTCCCCTCCCCCTGACCTTTGGCAACCACTGATCTTTTTACTGTATTTTTGTCTTTCCTAGAATTTCATATAATTGGAACCATTACATACCTTTTGCATTCTGGCTTCTTTCACTTAGCAACATTTATTTAAGATTCATCCGTGCCTTTCTGTGGCTTGATAGCTCATTTTTTTTTATCACTGAATAATATTCCATTGCATGGATGTACCACAGTTCATGCATCTATTTACCTATTGAAGGACATCTTGGTTGTTTCCACCTCTTGGAAATTATGAATGACGTGTCTATACACATTCACATGCAGGTAGTTATGTGGAAATAACTTTTTAAATCAGTTGAGTGAATACCTAGAAGCACGATTGCTGATCGTACAGTAAGCCTGTATTTAGCTTTGTAAGAAGCTGTCACTGTCTCCCAAAGTGACCGGACCATTTTGCATTCCCACCAGTAGTGAATGAGCATTCCTGTTGTGCCACATCCTTCCCAGCAATTGGTATTGTCAGTTTTGGGGGATCTTAGTCATTCTAATAGGTGTGTAGTGGTAACTCATTGTTTTAATTGGAACAATTTTTTTTTTTTTTTTTTTGCCGTACGCGGGCCTCTCACCGTTGCGGGCCCTCCCGTTGCGGAGCGCAGGCTCCGGATGCGCAGGCTCAGTGGCCATGGCTCACGGGCCCAGCCGCTCCGCGGCATGTGGGATCTTCCCGGACCGGGGCACGAACCCGCGTCCCCTGCATCGGCAGGCGGACTCTCAACCACTGCGCCACCAGGGAAGCCCTGGAATAATTTTTTGAATGTGACATTCTATACTCCAAAAAAATGAGATGGCTTATGATATTAAATGACATGGCAATAGGATATAAAAAGAATCAGAAAACAAATTAAGTGAAGTGAACAGAAAATGGGGATTGCCAGATAACTGGAGTGGTTTATTACTGCACTTGACTACATTCGGCTTTATGTTGCAAGCAGTTTCCTTTATACTTGAAAGCATACAAGGTTACTGGGAGAGACAAAATTCCCGGCCCCCCCCCCCGCCCCGCTCCAAACTTACGTGGAAATTTATCTTGTGAACTTTGAACTAATAGACTTTGGTTGCCATAAAAGACGGTGTTGCCAACCAGTTTTACAACCGTAGCAACATGTTTCCAGCTGAAGTTCCTTATATCCACCTTCCAGGGAAGCTGCCCTCCTTCAGCTGCCTCTTCTTTCTAAGAGTCATGGTTTGCTGAAATGTATGACTCAGAGCATCAGTGTGTCTTTCTCTAAAGAATTTTAGAACAACAGACGTGATGACCTGGATGTACTAAACCCTGATAAATACCTACCTGTGAGTTGAATTGAATGAAGATGGTATAGACACCATCGTACATGGCGATGCGGAATTGATCTGGTGGGTTTTTGCCAGTGATTCCCAAATCTGTGGTGATTCTCTCTAGAGGGCAGATGAGAATAAAAGCCGGGTCCACTGTGACCCCAGCAGCGTTCTCTCCCTTCCAGCTCTAACTTGGGATTTCTTACTTTTAGTTTTGCTATTCTTTGGAGAAGAGTCTGATTTTTAATGCATTTTCTTTTTAAAAAAATTTTATTGAAGTATAGTTGATTTACAATGTTGTGTTAATTTCTGCTGTATAGCAAAGTGACTCAGTTATACATATATATACATTCTTTTTTATATTCTTTTCGATTGTGCTTTATCACAGGATATCGAATATAGTTCCCTGTGCTATACAGTAGGACCTTGTTGTTTATCCATCCTATATATAATAGTTTGCATCTGCTAATCACAAACTCCCAATCCATTGCTCTCCCACCCCCATCCCCCTTGGCAACCACAAGTCTGTTTTCTGTATCTGTGAGTCTGTTTCTGTTTTGTAGACATGTTCATTTGTGTCGTATTTCAGATTCCACATGTAAGTGATATCATATGATACTTGTCTTTCTCTGTCTGACTTACTTCACTTAGTATGATCATCTCTCAGTCCATCCATGTTGCTGCCAATGGCATTATTTCATTCATTTTACGGCTGAGTACTATTCCATTGTATATATGTACCACATCTTCTTTATCCATTCCTCTGTCGATGGACATTTAGGTTGCTTCCATGTCGTGGTTATTGTGAATAGTGCTGCTATGAACATAGGGGTGCATGAATCTTTTTGAATTATAGTTTTCTCCTGATATACGCACATGAGTGGGACTGCTGGATCATATGACAACTCTATTTTCAGTTTTTTGAGGATCCTCCATACTGTTCCCCACAGCGGCTGCACCAACTTACATTCCCACCAGCAGTGTAGGAGGGTTCCCTTTTCTCCACACGCTCTCCATTTAATGCATTTTCTTAAAGTGTAGTGGTGTCCCTCCACTGGAGGAGATGCCTAGGTTTGTAGGAAGCTCTGAAGTGGAGATCTCATCACTGTGGTTTTCCTTTGGGATGGCTGTGTGGGCAAGAGTGGTTGCTGAGCGATTCGTGTTCACCTGACACGTGTGGAGAGAAGCCAAGGGTTTGGGATGAATAAGTACAAGGAAGCTTAACTCCGTTAAAGGAGCAAAAAGGTTCTTGACAATATTCCAAGTTAATTTTCCACAGTCCCGCTGAAGACAGAGCAGTGGAAGGACATGCAGTTGTCTGACAGCTTATGTGTCTATCTCAGCTGTGAGATGGAGAGAAACAGGTGAATTAATGATGCTACATCCCCTCTTTTTATAAATCCGCTATGCAGAGTGCACTGTCCAAAAAAAGAAAAGAAAAAAAGCACAATGATTGTCAGTAGCTATTTAGACAGAACGATGATAATGCTTTTTCTAGTGTCCATTTATGCCAAATTGCTGTGAAATTTTCCAAAGCTAATGAGATATTAAACGCACTTTGTTGAGGGAAGAAGCTGATCAGTCCTTGGTTTGGTTTTCTAACGTAATCGGCAAGGAGAAGTACACGGCTTACATTTTGGAAGTAACTTTCATTCAGAGCCCTGTGGAAACATGATTGGATTTGTGAAGGACATGAAGACCTTGCTGGCTTGGCTGGGAACTTGACAGCAGTTGTGAAGTGTAACTTCTCTGGATTGAGTTCATGCAATGACCTTTCCTGGTGTTTGCAGGGAGCCCTTTGCCTCTCGTTTAGATGCCTGAACATTTTATTTTCCAACAGGACTCTCGTGGCTTTCAAAGGCAGTTCTCATTCTGGCAAGGGTTTCAAACAAATAAACCACTACACAAGATTTAAGCCAGTAATCAATAATTAACCTATATCAAACCCATAGTTAGCCAGTACGGAACTATATGTTATATAACACATAGATCATGGGCTGTGTGATGTCGGACATTTGGTCTTCTGGAACCAGGGGAATCTTTGAAACTGATATAAGTTATTGATAAAAGGCACCAAACCAAATTCTTTCGTTCCCCTTTAGGGTGGGTGGGAGGACAGTTTGAAGCGTCCAAGGTTAGTTCTACCTGGGAGGGCTTGAAAAGACAATTCTATCAGCTTAAAAAATAGTTTCACACCAGTTTCCCAATATTCCCAAGCCACATATGGAAGACTATTATTTTAGCTGATATATTTTTGTGTGTAAAATCCCCATTTGTGTGGGATACTAGCTACCTAAACCAAACATTGGGAGGCTAGATATTCCCCAACTTCCAGTTATGTCCTTTAAAATATACCTAGATGGTTCTCCCTGGTGGCGCTGTGGTTGGGAGTCCGCCTGCCGATGCAGGGGACACGGGTTCGTGCCCCGGTCTGGGAAGATCCCACATGCCGCGGAGCGGCTGGGCCCGTGAGCCGTGGCCGCTGGGCCTGCGCATCCGGAGCCTGTGCTCCACAACAGAAGAGGCCACAGCAGTGAGAGGCCCGCGTACCGCAAAAAAATAAATAAATAAATAAAAATAAAATAAAATAAAATATACCTAGATATGTAGATTGTTATATGACCAGGTAAAAATAAGAATAAACAACGCTTCTGAAAACACAACTGAAAATCCCTTCTATTTAGTGAACCAGAAGGTGTGACTGTAACTATAGTGATGCCAGTCATCACAAATGATAACATTCAAGTGGAAACATAGTGCTTCACATTCAACAAAGTCTTGAAATAGTTGAACAAATGAGAGGAAAATGGGAAAAAATGGTAAACCCTTGCATTAGCATGTAGGGGTAGATAGAGGCAAAATCGAATGTGACAGGATTCAGACCCAGATCTTCAGATGCCAAGTCAGGTAAACTGCTCCCTGCACCTGTGGCTTCAAGTTTCAAGGCAGAACCCAAGCCTCTCATTCTGAGCTGGCTGACTTATTCTGCCTTACTAAGAAAGTCAGAGGGCCTCTCTGACCTTCGGTCTCCAAATTTGCAAATGAAATCCATGTGGAGGGGGAGCTTCTCTTCACTAGCTACTATGGAGGGACCAGTGGGTTAAAGGTGGATACCAAGAGCCACATGCCTCCATAACCCCCCACTTCCCCCTCCCTGCCTTTCAGTTTTGTGAGGAAGTCTTAAGAATAGACAATAACAAAGGCAAGTATGTATTAAAAGCTTACATGTGCCAAACCCTGTTCTATATGCTCTGAGTACATCTTCTCATTTGAGTTTCACCTACTCTGTGCTGGTTTTAGCCTCATTGTAGACATGGGGAAACTGAACCATGGAGAGTTTATGTAACTGGGCCAAGTCTTACAGCCAGATGATGGCAGGTCTAGGATTTCAGCCTGAACAGTCAGGATCCAGCCATGTTCCTGATCACTCTCCCTTAGGAGAGATGAGACTTGAACGGAGGTAAAGCGGTGCTGTCCAGTGAAACAAAAGGTGAGCCACAAAAAAGTGAGCCATGTATGTAATTGTAGCTTTTCTAGTAGTGGCATTTTTTAAATGTTCATTTTATATTGGAGTAGAGTTGATTTACAATGTTGTGTTAGTTTCACTTGTACAGCAAAGTGATTCAGTTATACGTATACGTATAGCTATTCTTTTTCAAATTATTTTCCCATTTAGGTTATTACAGAATACTGAGTAGAGTTCCCTGTGCTATAAAGTAGGTCCTTGTTGGTTATCTATTTTATATAGAGTACTGTGTGTATGTTATTCCCAATCTCCTAATTTATCCCTTTTCCTCACCTTTCCTCTTTGGTAACCATAACTTTTCTTTCCAAGTCTGTGACTCTGTTTCTGTTTTGTAAATAAGTTCACTTGTATCATTTTTTTTAGATTCCACATATAAGCAGTATCGTATGACACAGTATTTCTTTCTCTGACTAATTTATTTCACGTAGTATGATAATCTCTAGGTCCATCCATGTTAGTGGTGACCTTTTAAAAAGGAAAGAAAAATAAAATGATTCTTAATAATTAT
This sequence comes from Delphinapterus leucas, assembly GCF_059928025.1. Lineage (NCBI taxonomy): Eukaryota > Metazoa > Chordata > Mammalia > Artiodactyla > Monodontidae > Delphinapterus > Delphinapterus leucas. The sequence continues at coordinate 147,168,529 of NC_143132.1, forward strand.
CTTATTTAACCCAATATATCCAAAAATTTATCATTTCAACACATATCAGGATAATTATGAGAGAGTTTACATGTTTTTTCACACCAAGTCTTTGAAATCTGGTGAGTATTTTATACGACTCAGTTTAGATTATCCATATTTCAAGTGTTCGACAGCACTTGTGTCTGGGGGCTACCGCCAGATCAGGAACATGGCTGGATCCTGTTAAGGCTGAAATCCTAGACCTGCCATCATCTGGCTGTAAGGCTTGGTCCAGTCACGTAAACTCTCCATGGTTCATAAACTGTCTCACTGTCACCCTTAGTCACCCACAGAGCCAGGCTGCTCTTATTTCCTACCCATAATAGATCCCCACAGTCCAATCCTGAGCATCCTCTAGGATGCCAGCCAGTTACTGGAATGCCTGAGTTTCCCCCTCTATTCAGCCTCGGGGGTCATAAATTGCAGACATCTTCTGCCCTGTGGACAAAAACCCAGATTCCGCAGTCCTGTCGTCTAGATAGGGATTTCAGTTTGCCCGAGGCTGGGGCGGCCAGTTCTGTGGGTTCACCCCGGCTGGAGTAAGTCCAGCTTGGTGAGTCAGGGCATGAGTTATGAGTAACCCAGGAGGCTCTGGAACAATTGTCTTCCTGACTAGCTTTTGAATCACCCGATCCTCTCTGGGATGAGATCAAGTTGGGGAAATTGGTTCTGCCCAACCAACCAGGGCTCCCTGCCAGGATGTCTCATCTGGTCCCTTTTTCCTTCTTGGCTCGCAGACAGCCAGGCTACTTGGCAGCGGGAGCTCGAATTTTCTGGAATCGCTTTTGCAGGGAATTTGGCAGAAACTAATCAGCCCCTTCACGTGGCTTCCATTCTCTCAAGGTTTAGTTCATTGGGTCATTGTTTTCTCCCTGCTCTCTTTCATTTAAAGAAAGCCCTAACCATTAAAACATAGGATAACTCTGGAAGCTAGAGAGTACTTTAAACAGAATGAAAACTCAAAAGAAGATTCTGGTTATGGTGTGTTGTCAGCTCCTCCTGTAACTGAAACCAGTCTCTCTCCACCTGAATCCTGGCCCAGAAAATTCTACCGGTTCAGCTTCCAGACCCCTCTGCCCAAGGTATTGGCAGAGACTTTGATACACTGGGGCAAGATGTAAAATTCTTGCAACAGAAAGTGCTCCAATACTAGAGGGACTCTAACGCCGAAAACAAAATATAACAATGGAGTTAATTAGCATCACGTGGCTCACAAATCCCCCTCCAGGGGCTCCTGCTGGATTTAAATCAGAGAGGGAACAGCTCCCACTGAGAGACACCTTCCATCGACTGCCCGGACCCCTGTTTCCCGGCTTTTCCCTTAGTTCTGGGAGGAGGGACGGCTGAGCCCAGGATGGGGAGGGGGTGGCGGCCTTTACCAGCTGCCTGTTTATAGGACCAGCCACCTCCCGGCCTGCCCTCCCCGCCCCCCACCTTGCTGCTCTATCCAGACTTTCTTAACCCTGGCATTTTCCCCAGCAGCCTTTGGGTGAGCCTGGACTTCTTTAACTTTTTTGAAATTTTATTTTTATTTTTTTAATTGGAATAGAGTTGATTTACAATGTTGTGTTAGTTTCAGGTGTACAGCAAAGTGATTCAGTTATACATATACATGTATCCACTCTTTTTAGACTCTTTTCTCACAGAGGTTATTACAGAATATTGAGTAGAGTTCCCTGTGCTGTACAGTAAGTTCTTATTAGTTATCTATTTTATATACAGTAGTGTGTATATGTCAATCCCAATCTCCCAATTTATCCTTCCGCCCCGCCTTGTCCCCGGTAACCATAAGTTTGTTTTCTACATCAGTGATTCTCTTTCTGTTTTATCAATAAGTTCATTTGTACCATTTTTTTTAGATTCTGCACATAAGTGATATCACATGATGTTTGTCTTTCTCTGTCTGACTTACTTCACATAGTATGATCAGCTCTGGGTCCACCCATGTTGCTGCAAATGGCATTATTCCATTCTTTTTTCTGGCTGGGTAATATTCCATTGTCTCTATGGACCACATCTTCTTTATCCATTCATCTGTTGATGGACATTTAGGTCATTTCCATGTCTTGGCTATTGTGAATAGTGCTGCCATGAACATTGGGGTGCATGTATCTAAATATAGAACTACCATATGATCCAGCAATCCCTCTCCTGGGCATGTATCTAGAGAAAACCACCATCGGAAAAGTACATGAGCCTGGAGTTTTTGGCCCAAGCTGTCCTTCCAGCCTGGCCCTAGGAATGGCATTTCTTACCCGACCCTGCCATTATTTCCCTCTGGCTGTGCACTGGATGCTTCCCAGATGCCCTGCAGGCTTACACCCACCCCACCCGGCAAGCATAAGAATCCCCTCTTTACAAATGAAAAAACTGAGACTCCGAGAGGTTAAGTGATATTTCTAAGGCTGAACCTGTGTAAGAGGTTGTCCTGAGACTCCAAACCAAACCTCCCTTGCTCCAGAGCCCTGCGCCAGGCATCCTGTTCCTCATCCCTCTCTGGGCCCAAAAGATGGCTACCACTGATAGTATGGATGACAGGGGCAGCTAATACTTTGTGACTGTTGCATTTTGCAAAGATGGATAACTACAGTAAGTCCCCTACATACGAACGAGTTCCATTCTGAAAGCGTGTTCGTAAGTCCAATTTGTTCCTAAGTCCAACAAAGTTATTCTAGGTACCGAACTAGCACAATCGGCTATATCGTACTGTACTGTAATAGGCTTATAATGCTTTTCACACAAATAATGCATAGAAAACAAACACACACAAAAAATAAAGAAAACATTTTTAATCTTACGGTACAGTACCTTGCAAAGTACGTAGTGCAGTACAACAGCTGGCACACAGGGGCTGGCATCGAGGGAACAGGCAAGAAGAGTTACTGGCTGGAGGAGGGAGAGGAGGTGGGAGATGGTAGAGCTGAGGGATCGTCAGCAATAGGGGACGGAGGGCAAGCTGCAATGTCACTCACGCCTGACATTGGTGGGACGCACATCTGCATCTCTGAAAGTTCGCAAGGTGAAGGTTCGTATGTAGGGGACTCGCTGTATATAAATATAACACAGATGTTAAGGTTGGTGGAAGGGGTCTTCTCTGCAGGAGCTGTTCCATCCTGCACACAAAGCCTGATTTAATCTGAGGAGCCCCTTGAGGGGCCCCTTGAGGGGCTTTTATGAGCCGTGCAATGTTACATATATATCTGATCATCTCCCATCCCCAACACTCTGACAGCACGGCTGAAGCCCCTCCCACTGGGAGGTGGAGCCTGTTTCTCCTGTGTGGTTTGAGATGAGATCACGAAGGATTCTCCCCCAAGGCTGCAGCATCTCACAGCCTGACTGGGCGCGTCACATCCCAGCTCACTCACGTGACTCAGGACCTTACTGTGGGCCTCTGCTGCCGCTGGCAGGACTACTCGCGCAGCATGGGAGCTTGCTTTCCTCCCAAAAAGGACTCCAAGAAATGGAGGAGGGGGTGGGAAGGGAGCTGGAAATCTTCTTGTAACCTCATCTCAGAAGTGATGTCCTGGGACTTCCCTGGCCGTTCAGTGGTTAAGAATCCACCTTCCAATGCGGGGGACGCGGGTTCGATCCCTGGTCGGGGAACTAAGATCGGGCATGATGTGCGGTGCAGCAAAAGAATTTAAAAAAAAAAAAAAAAGAAAAAGTGATGTTCTGTCACTTTACCACATTCTGTTTCTTAGAAACCAGGTCCAGCCAACACACAAGAGCAGGAAATGACACAAGGGCCCGAACAGCAGTAGCTCTGTTGTTGCTTTCTGTTGATGCTCTGGACCCGGCGGTGCTGTACCCATTGCTCAGATGCACACACTCAGGCGGCGGACCTGAGACGGGCTTATCCTTGGCAAGCAGCTAGTGGGACATATTTCAACGTGAACATCCTGGCTGCTTTGCCTCCTTTTGGAATTTCGATTCCAGGAATGATTTGCTGCAGACGACACAGATTCCATTCAAGGATTTTTATACTCTTAATAACTTTTCCAAACCAACTCTGCACTTAGTTATTTTAGGGTTGCATGATCCTAAGCCCCACCCTCCTGTCTTCGTTTTGGATGCTGCTGGGCCATGAAGAACACTGATGGAATTTCTGAGCTGTATCCCCCCCCCTCCACCCTGGCCACACTTGACAATCACCTGTGGGGGCTGGTGTGAGGGGCGGTGTTAAAAAGTCCAGTTGCCAGGCCACACCCACACTCATCACATCAAAATTTCTGGACGGGGTACCCGGGTGCCGGGATGGTTTTATGGAAAGCTCCCCAGGGGACTCCAGTGTGCAGTCCATCTGGTGGCAATCACCAAGGGATCCGGGAGAGACGCAGATTCTGAGTCAGCGGGTCCGGGCTGGGGCCTGAGAATCTGCGTTTCCAACAGGCTCCAGGTGAGGCAGACACCGTGGGTCCGCTGCCCACACTCTGAGGGGCACCAGTTTGGGGCCGTGGTTCTCAGTCTTGGCTGCGCAGTGGAATCCTTGTGGAAGCTTGAAAATTGCAGATGCCTGGGCCCCGTCCTAGGCACTTCTCTTTTTTTTTCTTTGAAATTTTATTTATTTTTATTTTTGGCTGCTTTGGGTCTTCGTTGCTGTGCGCGGGCTTTCTCTAGTTGCGGCGAGCAGGGGCTACTCTTCATTGCAGTGTGCAGGTTTCTCTTGTTGCGGAGCACGGGCCCTAGGCGCGCGGGCTTCAGTAGCTGTGGCTCACTGGGCTCTAGAGCGCAGGCTCAGTAGTTGCGGCGCACGGGCTTAGCTGCTCTGCGGCGTGTGGGATCTTCCCGGACCAGGGCTCGAACCCGTGTCCCCTGCATTGGCAGGCAGACTCTTAACCACTGCACCACCAGGGAAGCTCCCTGTCTTAGGTATTTCATTCAGTTGGTCTGCACTGAGGCCTCAGCATCAGGAGTCACCCAGGTAATCCCCGTGTGCAGCTGAGATTGTGCACCCCTGCTCTGGACGCCTCCAGAATCTTCCTTCACCGTCCCTAATCCATCACCCCAGCCTCTACCCCCAAACCGCGTCCTCCCCACCCCTTTCCTCATTGAAGCTCTTCCCCATGAAGACAGCTGATGTCAGTGTGCTTTGACAGCAGCAGGGCAGGCGTCCAGGCTCACAAAGATCCCTCTCCGGGTCCAGAAGCTTCCACCGCTGGCGATTCCCCTCTGTGTGCTGAGCATCACTCTCTCCTTGGGGTCCTTTTAAAAATACAGGATTCCTGGGACTTCCCTGGCGGTCCAGCGGTTAAGACTCTGCGCTTCCAATGCGGGGCGCAGAAATTCGATCCATGGTCGGGGAACTACGATCCCTCATGCCTCGAGGTGTGGCCAAAAAAAAAAAAAAAAAAAAAGGTAGAGTATTCCTGAGATTGGTAGCACATTAAATCTCTAACAGATCTCTAAAAGACTCTCCTGGCCTACCTACATGCAAATGCCCTCCCTCTGTCCTCCAAATTGCAACCAGAAGGCTCTTCCTAAAATGCAAAATCAAATGACACCCTTGCTTAAACACTCCCATCCCACCCCCACCCCCACCCCGCTTTCTCCAGGAGGCTGTGGCCCACCTCTCCCCTCTGCTGGTCGCGCCTTGACTGGCCACATTTCAGCAGCTGCGCTCTGTGCAGCCCGAACCTGCCCAGCCTCGCTTGGCCTCGGGCCAGCTCCTCCTGGAGGACTCGGCGCAGCTGGAGAGAGAGGAACACCCAAGGTCAGGGTCTGGGTCCCCCGCTAGGCTGACCCGCTGTCTGAGCACAGCACTTGCCACCGTAACTGCTCACAAAGGGCTTGGAAGGAAAGAAGGAGGAAATAAATAGGCACGTCAAGGGGCAGGGGTAAATTTACTAAAGGAAAGAAAAGGGGGGCGGGGAGCAAGCTTTATCCAGCCATTCCATTCTGGGTCTTCACGGTGTCAATTCTTTCTTCGCAAAATACCCTACAGTAGACAGTGGCTCTGGCCTGGGCCCCGGGTTTTCTTGAAGGGTCACTGGAAAATGAAAGGATGAATCGACCAACTTTCTTAACCAAACACATCTTTTCTGTCTGGTAACCCTCAAAAGACCCCGGTGCTAATTCAAAAATAATGACTCAGCTTCATAACGTAAAGATGGAAGCGTTTCTCATTGAAAATGAAAGTGCACGAACCCCACTGTGATGGGGAGACTACCGAAGCCCGACCTCTGGGGGCTGTATCTCTAGAAGGATCCTTTCTGCCAGTGTGGAGTTGAATCCCGAAGGAAGATGAAGCAAACATTGTTTCCACTCTGACCTTTCCTTTCTCCCCCTCCTCCTGTCCACTCTCCCTTTTCTCTCCTCCTCTGGCCCCCCTTCCCTCTCCCTTCTGCTGGCTGCTTTGCCGTGTTTCTTTGTGAAAGTAGACTAACAGAGAGCCTCAGCCCTGCTTTTATACCTGACCCCAAGTCTGGCGTGGAGAGCCCCCGCCTATAACATGCCCTGGTCCCAGCTGGGTCAGCTGCCCTTGGCCTGTTTTTCTGTCCCGAACGCCCGTGATGAAAACGACTCTTTCTTGCCCTCCCACACGTGTACTCAGGGCTACGGGCTGCTCCCAGACAGCATGTCGTCACGATGCAAGGAAATGAGAGTGCCGTGGAATCTCCTCAAGTATATTAAAAAACAGCCAATCGTTTGACAACTGTGATGTTTTAACTGCCATTAGTAATAAGCCACTTATTACTTTTCTTTGAGGAATCAGAGTGCATCCATGTACTCTAAACCAGAGGCCTCTTCAACTTGCAAGTGCATCTGAAACACCTTTGAAAATATACTTTCATTCATGCTTTGGGGAAGATGTTTAGGGACTGGCTGGGGAGAGACATACCTTTAAAAACACAACATTTTTTGAGATTTTAGTACAAGTTGAGTAGATGGTATGCTTCCTTATTGCAGAGCACAATGTAGAACAGGGCACTCAGTATGATTTATTTAAGACAATTCATGAATTGAGAGCAGGTGGGGTGGAGAGATGAGGGGCTGGGGTGCAGGTTCGGGGTCAGCTACCACACGTCACTGTCACCTGTGTGTTCCCTTCGACTGCAGGATAGCCCCTGACACACAGTAGGCGCTCAATTAATGTGTATCGAACAGAATTGCTTGTCCGATGGCTGAGTCCGTGAAGCAGACGTATAAAGAAATTGCCGCACTCTGAAGACTCCCTTTGGATTTTAGCCCAAACTCTATTTCAGCAAATACTATCAGGATTAGAGATACACTTACTCACAGGAAAAAATAAAATGGAAAGTCACTCTTTTCTTCTCCATCGTGGTAAAAAAAAAAGTCTTTTGAAATCCTCCTCTACCATGTCTTATCCATCAGTCTTACATTAACATGATACGTTGCTGTGAAAATGCTTCCCTTAAACACATCAAATGGATTAATGCGGGCACTTTATCAGGTACCATTTCTGTTCCCATAAAACATCTTTAGACACATAAAAACTACTTCAATGAGAAGTTAGAAAATCCCTCTCTTCTGTCATCCAGTCGGCTCTGCGGAGAAAGCTCACATTTCTGGAGCCTCTGGCTTTGTTTCCTCCTGTGGGAGCTGTTGCTTTGTGAAGGGGCGGGCTCCTCCCTGGGAACCTACGAAGCGGCTTCAGCCCACACGGACCAGGTGGAGGACAGGAGAGAGGCAGCAAGGGAAGGCAGGAGCTGAGCCGGTTCACCTCATGGCAAAAGTGCTTGGAAAAACCTTCCTCGCTCTGACCTTGGGGTCAGTGGAGACATAGGGCAAAAGCTACCTTGGGGTCATCACACCCCAGAAAAGCAGGCCAAGCGCCCCCGTGCGAGCCATTATTTCCGGGGACACTCTCTCCCTCTGCGACCCATTCTCCTTCACTCTTAGCCTCTGAGGCACAAGGAATACACTAGGCGCGTGGCTCTCATTGTGTGGTCCACGGGCAAGCAGCAGCATCTGGGAACAGGTTGGAAATGCCCGTCCTCCATCCTTGGGTCTAAGGCCAACGGACAAGTGACCTGCAGGCCCTTCAGAGGATCTGGACGCAAGTTCAAGCTTGAGAACCACTGCATCTGGCAAGCGCTGGGGAGGGAGCTTGCTCCTCCCTCCCTTCAGCTGGCAAGGATAACCCATCAGTTCTCCAGATTCCCTCCTCACGGCCCTCACCAGCTGAGGGCTAAGCTTGTGTGTTACAACTCCAAAGGGCTTGCAAGATAACAGAACAAAACCAGCATTTATAGAGTGCCTGCTGTGGACACTGTCACAAACCTGCCATGTGCCTTGTTTCTGTAATCTTCAAAGCAATCCTTTCGAGGTGAGCTTCCACCATTGTTATGGGCCCAACTGTGTGCCCCCAAATTCATATGTTGAAGCCGTCACCCCCAGTACTTCAGAATGTGACTGTATTTGGAGATGGGCCTTTAAAGAGGTTAAAGGAGGCCTTTAGGGCAGGCCCTAATCCAATCTGATTGGTGTCCTTATTAGACAAGGAGATGAGGACATACAGAGACACCAGGGTGTATGTATGCACACAGAGTGGGGCCATGTGAGGGGAAGGCGGCCATCTGCACCCCAGGGAGAAGAGCTCCAGCAGAAACCAAACCCGCGATGCCCTGAGCTGGGACGTCCAGCCATAGACCGGTGAGAAATTAATTTCTGTTGTTTTAAGCTGCCCTGTCTGTGGTGTGTTGTTATGGCAGCCCTAGCAGACCAATACAATGGGCAGTAAAGTGTTTCTCTGAAGAACCCTGACTAACACAACCATTAAAAATATAAATCCAGGGCTTCCCTGGTGGCACAGTGGTTACGAATCCGCCTGCCAATGCAGGGAACATGGGTTCGAGCCCTGGTCCGGGAAGATCCCACATGCTGCAGAGCAACTAAGCCTGTGCGCCACAACTACTGAGCCTGTGCTCTAGAGCCCGCGAGCCACAACTACTGAGCCCACGAGCCACAACTACTGAAGCCCGTGCACCTAGAGCCCATGCTCCGCAACAGGAGCAGCCACCTTAATAAGAGGCCTGTGCACCACAACGAAGAGTAGCCCCTGCTCGCCTCAACTAAAAAGCCCACACACAGCAACGAAGACCCAATGCAGCCAAAAATAAATAAATAATAAATAAATAAATAAATATATATATATATATATATATAAATCCAGGGATTTCCCTGGTGGTCTAGTGGTTAGGATTTGGCGCTTTCACTGCAGAGACTCGGGTTCCATCCCTGGTCGGGGAACTGAGATCCTGCAAGCCAAGCAGCGTGGCTAAAATTTTAAAAAAAGTCCAGACCACAAAGACAGCTGTGCCCAACCCTGTTCCGGTGCTCTGCGTCGGGTACGTTGCAGGTGTGTCCCACTTAAATATTGTAAATACGCCGCCAGGTAGGGCCCACCAAAAGCCTCATTTTACAGATGAGGCACTGAGTCTTGGAGCAAAGTGACTTGCCCAACTTGGTACAGCTGGTAATGGTCGAGGTGGGTTTTGAAACCAAGCAGGTAGACCCCAGAGTTGCCAAGTTCACCACCACTGTCAAGGCCTCCCTGCTGCAGGCCCTGAGCTTCAAGTTCATGATTTCACGTTCACAGCAATTCATGAGGCATCCGCGGCACTCTTCCTACCCCACCTTTTCAGGTGAGAAAACGGAGGCTTAATGAAGATGAAAACAGTCGCTCGAGGACCCACAGCTAGCAGGACACTGAGCCCTGAATCGAGCCCAGGGCCCTTCCCTTTCCAACCAAGGAGCATTTCTTTTTCCGCAGGCTTGTTTGTGTCTTCATAGGAGATTCCGGAAAGCCTTCAGGATGCAAGAGAACACATCTTTGCTGGAAGAATTTAACAAGAAGCAGGAGAATGTGAGCATCAGAAATAATGTAAGAACAATCCTTCCAGTGTATCTCGTGTTCTCTGTGTGCCCACCGCTGTGCAGGGGCCTGGATCCTCTTATGTGACGTTGCTTAGACACCAAACACCCTCTCCTGCAGGCTCTACAGCAGCAGAGAGGAGCAGTTAACAAAACTAGCCGGAAGACCTTGTACGAGTCTCGGAGCCTCTGTGGGCCTGTTTCCTCCTCTGTAAAATGGGCGGCTTGTCATGAAGAACAACTGAGTTAATACATGCAAAGTGCTCAGAGCTGTGTCTGATGTGTAGTAAAGGCTATTGTAAGTATTTCCTGCTGTTATTATAAGACGGGCCGAAAAGTGCCTCTGGTCCCTTGTCAGACGAGCTCTCAGGAGGCTTCATTCCAGCCTCGGGGTTGTCTAGGAGGGCCGTGGTTCGGGATGTGCTCCATGTGAGCCCGTGTTAGCTCATTTCCAAGTGCAGCACAGAAGGGAGGTTGAGGGAAATTGACTCTACAGCCTGCATGATGTGTCCACGATGATCTCTTGCTAAACCCAGCCTTGACGATGAGTAAATAGTGTTCCATTGAAATTCAACCATAGATATCCCCGAAATTCTCCCTGACGCTTTCCTGCCATAAGGCCCCTGTCATAAAGCTGTCTCATTAATAATAGTAGTAACAGTAATTAATAATGCTAATGCATGAGTTACCCAGTATAGGTTAAAACCGGAAGCCAAAAAACCCCCCAGAGAACAATGTAGAGGTATGTTTTGCAAGCATCATGTACATGTTGGTTTGTTAGAGATGTCATTTTTGATAACTGAGGAGAGGGTCCATACTTCCAGGAAAGGGATTGGGACAGGGGGAAAAAAAAACCCTCAGAGAAATGCTTAGACATAGGCCAAGACTAGGGTCGAGGATATTCACTGCCATTACGGCACAGGCAGCAACCTAGATGTCTAGCAGTCGAGAGCTGAGTAAACGAAATCATGGTACATACGTACAGTGGAATGAGATGCAGCCGTAGAAAAGAATAAGAGAGATGTAATCATGCTGATGTGGAACTGAGATAAACGAGACATTAAAAAGCAAGCCGCACTTTAAACGGGTGAATTGTATAGGGTGTGAATTATATCTCAATAAAGCTGTTGTACCTTTTTTAAAAAGGTGTAGTAGTGTGTTGGGTGCTACCATTTGTCTTTTTAAAGTGCACATATACAGACACAAACGTGGGTCTCACTGAGCATTTGGACGGATGCCGAGAAACTGATGGCACCCTGGGTGCGGGGGTGGGGGGCTGGTTAGAAGTGGGATGGAGTCTTTTCACTGTAACCTGTGTGTTTCTTTTTTTTTTTTTTTAATTGTGTGCCTGTATTTCCTACTCAGTCAATGAAGGTAGTCTTTTGCAAAGCAGAGGAAGGGAAAGGGGAGAAAGGACTATTTCTTGAATGATGTCATGTGCCAGACACTGTTCTAAGTCATTCTGTCCTCATTACACACCCAAGGGAACGTATTCCTATGATTCCTATTTCACAGAGGGGTTAAGTAGCTCCCCCCAGGGTCTCACAGGTGGGAGGTTTGGCCAGAGAAACTTAATGAAATTCACCAGTACCCTCCCCCGGCTTCCTTGGATTTCTGAAATCTTAGAATGTGAGACTCCCCAATGGCGTCCGTCCTGCAGAAATTGTCTCAAGATAAAACAGGCTGAAGTATTTTAAAAGGTAAAAACATCTCAAGCAACCCTAAAACTCCTGGCTGAAAGGCAACCTGCTGCACCTCTGCTGTGTTTGCTCAGGAGACTGTGTTCCAGCCGGCCGGCAGGCTGTCGCAGCAGGGCAGGGACTTCCAACTCCGCAGGTAGCATCGCATACTCGGGGAACTAGGGTTGGGGGGCGCCTTGACAATCAGGGGAATCTTGCCAGGTCACAAAAGAAGTTAACTGGAAAACATACTGCCGCTCACCCGGCCTTCCCACGGGGCCATAAACGGGTGTTTAATTACAAAGCAGGTGGAAACACTTCAGATGAGGGGTCAGGCGTTCCATTGTGTGTTTAACTTCTCTGTGTAAGAACCACTAGATACTACTGCAGATGGTCCGCTCTCTGGGTAATTTACATCTCCTCGCTGGACTGAGTGGCCCCGCGCTGATGGAAAAGAAGGGAACATTTCTCTTGAGAAAGAGGAAATGCCGGGGGCCCAAGCTGGCAGGAATTCTGAGAAAGTCCAGTTTATCATTCTGAAGGAAAAAACGTATTGGGCTGGAATTATGGAGTTTTAGCCTGATTGCTAGAATGGACATTCTAGAACTACTGTGTGTCCCATCATGTGACTGAATCCTCACCCCTGTAAGGAACTGTTGGGGAAATTGCTTCTCTGTTCAAATAGACAACCTGGGGGCTCACAGGTTGATTCGGGAAAGAGGGGGCACCTCCACCAGGGTTCCTGACTCATGAGCTATTGTTGTCACTGGAGTCCTGGCACCTTTAGAGGCGGAGGTTCCTCTGACCCCCAGGCTTCCTCTTGTTACTGGGTGGCACTGCAGAATGTTCCACAAGAGTGACTACAGTCATGGAATGACAAAAGGAAAATAAAGAGAAGAACACAAGCAGAGAAAATGTGGCTTAGAGGGTGCTACTTGCTGGAGCTCTTAAGTGACTTCCATCAATATGAGGCCCCAGAAAAAGATGATCCCCATTGTATTCCCTTCTGTTTCCTCTTGGGTCCCCATTTATTCATTCAGGTGAGTGTTCATTTATTCAACAAGTATTTAGTAAGCACCTATGATGTGGCAGGCACTGAAAATACACCCTTGAACAAGTCGAAGTCCCTGCCCTCTTAGAACTTTCATTCTGGTGAGGAGACAGATAAACCAATGTATAAACACATATAATAATTTCTAATGGGAATAGGTTTATGCAGAAAATAACAGTGATACGGTGCAAAGGAATCCGTGTCAGGCTTTATTAGCCAGTCATTTAAAGCAGTTTCCTCCATCTGCAGCAACATGGATGGACCTAGAGATTGTCCTACTAAGTGAAGCAAGTCAGACAGAGAAAGACAAATACCATGTGATATCAATTATATGTAGAATCTAAAAATAAATGATACAAATGAACTTGTTTACAAAACAGAAACAGACTCACAGGCTTTGAAAACAAACTTATGGTTACCAAAGGGAAAAGGTAGGGAAGAGGGATAAATTAGCTGTTTGGGATTAACAAATACACACTACTATATATAAAATAGATAATCAACAAGGACCTACTGTATAGCACAGGGAACTCTACTCAATATTCCGGAATGACTTATATGGGAAAAGAATCTGAAAAATAATAGATATATGTCTATGTATAACTGAATCACTTTGCGGTACACCTGAAACTAACACAACATTGTAAATCAACTATAATATAAAATAAAAATTTTTTTAAAAAGCAATGTTCCCACAAACGTATATAATTATACCCATTTTATGGATGAGGAAATCAAGGCGCAGGCAGGCTGACTTGGCCACAGGCACAGTGATAATGCTGGATTCATACTCAAGATTCTCTCTGGAGCCACAGTTTGTCTCACTGTATCCTGCTGTCCAGCCTGTCTTGTCAAGGGTGCCTTTGGATGCCTCTGGCTCCAGGAAACACACAGACTGGATTAGCCGTGGCAGCTGGTTTATCTCCTGTCTTAGTCCATTTAGTGCCTTCATCTATAAAAAAAGAAAATACTATAGACTGGTACTCACAAATATGCTACAGCATTCCGCCCCTGACCCTCACATTCATGTTCTATTTGCATGTGAAATACTTTCATTCCATCCCAATGGCTCCCAAAGTCTTAACTCTTTCCAGCAAAATCGCAAAAGTCAAAGTCCAAAGTCTCATCTAAATATCATCTAAATGAGATCCAGGTGAGCCCTAAGGTACAACTGATGCAGAGGCAAGTTCCTCCCCGGCTGTGAATCTGCGAAATCAAACAATGATGTGCTTTCAAAATTACAATCGTGGATCAGGCGTAGGGTGGACATTCCTACCAGGCTGGGGTTGGGCCCCCAAGGCTCGAGGTGGTCTTGCCCGCCCCCCTGGCTTGGCCTGAGGGCTCTTCCCTGGCTCTGGGCCTGGGCTCCCCTTGGAACCCCGGCGGAGGCGGGCAACCATAGATAGCCCCACGGCTCATGTGCTCTTCAGACAGCTCCGCAGACACTGCCAACTTTACCTGTTCCCTCTGGAGGGGAGGCCACCTCAGCCCGCACTGCCCAGGGGCTGCAGGCGCCCCCGCGAGGCAGCTGAGGCGCACGGCAGGTGTGGGCAGCAGAGTCTGTGTGGAAGGCAGCCCCGGCAGCGTGCGCAGAGGTCCTGCAGGTGCCAGACCCTCCTTGGAAAGGGCTCGGAGTTACTCTGTGTTACCCTTGGGGTCGTTCTTCCCTGTGCTGCACACCAGCTCCCCGGCCTCTGGTGAGATGGCTGACCCACACTGACTTCTGTCTCAGACAATGGTTTAGCCTGAGTGTTAGCATCACAACAATACTGACAGGCTGAGAATTTTCCAAATCTTTAAGGTCTGCTTCCTTGTTGATTAATGTCTTTAAGTCATATCTTACTAGAAGCGGTAAGGAGAAATCAGGCCACTCCTTCAGCACTTTGCTTAGATAGAACTTCAGCTAAGCATCCAATTTTCTCGACCTCCCCCAAGACGCTAGGACAGGAAGGCAATTCAGCCGAACTCCTTGCCGCTTTATAATAAGCAGGACCCTTCTCCGTTGTCAGTAACACGTTCCTCGTTTCCATCCGAGATTTCATCAGAATGGCCTTTACCATCCCTATTTCTACCAACATTCCGCCCAGGATTACTTAGGTGTTCTCTAAGCAAAGGGGGCGCTGTCTCTACAGCTCCCCTCTTTTCTTCCTGGGTCCCCTCTTTCTTCCTTATTTGTTATGGGAGCACCCCACTTCTCCCTATCAACTTCTGTCTTAGTCTGTTCAGGCTGCTATAACAAAATACCATAGACTGGGAAGCTTATAAACAGCAGGTATTTATTTCTCACAGTTCTAGAGGCTGGAAAGTCCAAGGTCAAGGTGTTGGCAGATTCAGTGTCTGGTGAGAGCCTGCTTCCTTGTTCATAGATGGCTGTCTTTGCACTATCTCCTCACATGACAGAGGCAGTGAGGATACCCTCCGGGGCCTCTTTTATAAGGACACTAATCCCATTCACGGGTGCTCTGCCCTTCTGCCCTAATCACCTCCCAAACCCACCTCCTAATACCATCACACTGGGGATTGGATTCCAACATATGAATCTGGGGGGTGTGGAGAGAGATATTCAGTCTGTAACACCTAGGCACAGTGACATAAAGCTTCTTGATGACGGCAACACCTGCTGGAGACTTGTACCAACCAGAGACTAAAAAAGCCAGAGACCCACAGCCCTGGTAACATCACTCCATCCAGAGCCTTCTGCATAGTCTATGTTCACCTCACATGCTAACTGTCCAGAACCATCCAACGTCAACCCCGCTTTCCTTCTGATAACAAACTAACAGACTGTGCTTTCTCGACCTCACACTGGGCCCATCATAGGAGCTCACAGTGAAGTCCAAGAGTGGAAACTCAACCCAACCTGATCTAACAGTTTCTCTCTCCCAGGAATTTGAAATGTGAGTGGAGACGCCCAGATTTCTAACGTGGCTGGAATTGTGAGAGAAGGGCTGAAAAGTCCTACAGTAGTCATCATTCTTGCCCTTGCCCGGACTTTGGCGTGCAGCATTTTCTTTGATTCTTACGAGCTACCCTTCTTTTGTAGTTTAAGCAAGCCAGAGGGGATTTCTTTTGCTTGCAAACAAAAGACTACTGAATAATATATAAAGCTCTACTCTTGTGGTCAAGCAAGCTGACACAGAAGTCGACATATAATTACAAAATGTGATAAAGTGCCATGACCAAAAAGAACAGAAACTTGGAGAGACTGACACGGGAGACCAATTGTAGATTGGGTGGTCAGGGAAAAGAGCCTTTGGGGAGATTATATTTAAGCTGAAACCTTAAAGATGGAGCCAACCATTTGAAGAGTGGAAGTGCAGGCAGAAGAAAAGTGTGTAGAAGAGCCCTAGAGCAGGGAGGTGAGCCCCCAGAAGGGGTGGGGTGAATGCAGAGAGATGAGGTTTATTCTCTGAGTTTGAGTCCAGAGCCGTTTTCTTCCTCTTGGTTAAAGCGGTGAATGCCTGTAGCTTTTCCCTCTTGAAAATGGGCATAATACATTTTAGCACTTAGCTGTACCATTGTGTGTGTGTGTGTGTGTGTGTACGTGTGTTGCACAATGATATGGACCCACTTGGGAACAGTCAAGTCTGTTCTCTATATCATATGATTTTAGCACCTGCCTGCAAAGAGCCTCTGCTGGACTGAGAGCTTGATTTCTTCAGGATTCACTTGGAGAGATCAGATCATAGAAAATGTGTCCTGGGTTTCGGCAGATCCTTTGCAACCCAGGCATATCGTGGGTGTGAGTGTGATGGGTGATGGGGGGAGGTGGGAATGAGTAGAGGTGTGATATGGGAGAGAACTCTGTCATACCTGCAACCTCTCTGCCCACTCCACGTTAGTTCACTAACTGGAGATGTGTATCAGCTATCTACTGCTGCCTAACAATGCACCACAAACCTCGCAGCTAAAAACAATGCCCGCTCATTAGCTTACAGGTCTGTAGGCCAGAAGTGGGGCACCGTGTGGCTGGGTTTTGCTCAGGGTATCACGGCATCAAATCAAGGTACTGGCTGAGGCTGTGGTTCTCATCTGGACCCCGTGGTCCTCTTCTAAGCTCTCTAGTAGGTGGCAGAACCCATTCTCTTATGGCTGCAGGACTACGGTCCCCATTTCCCCCACCGCTCTCCATCAGCAGTTCACAGTATGGAGGTTTGCTTTCTTCCAAGCCAGCACGGTGCGTCTCAATGACATCCCCTTCTGCTACCCGTTGGAGAAGTCTCTCTGCATTTAAAGAAGCTGGTGTGATTAGGTTAGGGCCACAGGGATAACCTCTCTATCTTAAAATCAACTCATTAGTAATCTTAATTACATCTACAAAATCCCTGGACCATGTAAAGTGACATAAACCCGGGAGAGACACTGGAGGGTGGAGAGCGTGGCCATATTAACGATGCTGCCTGACACGGGATGCTGTTGCTGTTTTTGCACAGTGACTTAATGGAAGCGTAACCAAAAGTGGGGTCCGGCCGCTCGCCGCTCAAAAGCCAATAAAGAGGCAATGTTGGTGGAAAGGAAAGTTTGCTTTATTTTGGAGGCCAGTAACCTGGGCGGGAGGGCAGACTCCTGTCCAAAGGCCAACTCCCCCCACTGACAATCAGGGAGCAAGAGCTTCTATAGATGGAGGCAGCGGGCTACATGCAGAAACAGCACAGGCAGCTCTGACAGTCAACTTGAAATTGGCCATGGGGTGGTCTGATCAGTATCATCTTGATTGTTTTAGGTACAGTTAGTCTTTAGTTCCAGGGTCGGTTGCTTCCCATTTCCTTGAGGCCAGCTCTCGGAATCGTGGCAGCTTATGTCATGGCTACAGCCTGGTCATCATGTAGTTAACGTCTTCCACCTGGTGGAGGTTTTAGTATCTACAGGACAGCTCACCCGATAGGGCTCAGAACATTACCTATAGCCCTTGAGGAGGAACTAGAGGTCCTTAACTACGCTCAATCACGAAACTATTATTATTTAGTCTTGTTGGACTGTTTTCCTTTGTTTCTGCATTTGCTCACTTCTCTGGTTAAACGTATTCTTTGGCTAAAGTTTTTCTACACGCAAAAGGCAGGCTGAGCACATGGGGAGGGGGAAGGACCATAGGGTCCTGCTCTGTTGGAAGGACCCAGCTTCCATGAATATACAGCTAAAAAATAATAATCTCCTCTCCTTCTTATCTCTCCCCATACTTAGTACCCATTGTATTAGTTTCCTGCAGCTGCTGTAAAAAGTGATCACAAACTTTGTGGTTTAAAACAACAGAAGTTTATTCTCTCACAGCTCTAGAGGCCAGACGTCTGAAATCAAGGTGTCAGCAGGGCTGCACCTCCTACAGAGGCTCTGTGGCGCAGGTGTTTCTCCACTTGTGCCTGCATCACTCCAATCTCTGCCTCTATCTTCATATCGCTTCATCTCTGTGTGGGTCTGGGTCAGAACTCCTTTGTTTTCCCCCCTCTGTTATAAAGACATATGATTTCATTTCGCACCCACCTGGATAATTCAGAGCAAGAGACTCAAGTTTCTTCACTTAATCACCTCTTTGGCCATATAGTCAGCCCTCCGTACCCGTGGGTTCTGCATCCGCGGGGAGATTCAGAACCCGAAGACATGGAGGACAGACTGTACTACGACATTTATATAAGGGACGTGAGCATCTGCGGATTTTGGTATCCACATTAGGGGCAGGGAGGATCCTGCAACCAGTGCCCCATAGATACCGAAGGACAACTATATAACGTAATATAAACTTTTTTGCCACATAAGGTAATATTTACAGGTTCTGGGGATTGGTATTTGGACATATCTTTGGGAGACCGTTTTTTAAATAAATTTATTAGTTTTGGCTGTGTTGGGTCTTCGTTGCTGCGCGCGGGCTTTCTCCAGTTACGGAGAGCGGGTGCTACTCTTCGTGTGGTGCGCAGGCTTCTCATTGTGGTGGCTTCTCTTGTTGCGGAGCACGGGCTCTAGGCGCGCGGGCTTCAGTAGTTGTGGCACACGGGCTCAGTAGTTGTGGCACACGGGCTCTAGAACGCAGGCTCAGTAGTTGCGGCGCTCGGGCTTAGTTGCTCCGCGGCATGTGGGATCTTCCCTGACCAGGGCTCAAACCCGTGTCCCTTGCACTGACAGGCGGATTCTTAACCACTGCGCCACCAGGGAAGTCCCGGGAGACTATTTTTCAATCAATCACACCCACTGCCCACATTCCTCATTCCCATGACCTGGGTACCAAGTATCCAGTTGTTAGATGGCAGGTATTTGTGACATTTTTACCGATTGCTCGCTCTGAGATACTGAAGGTGATTTCTTCTTGTCTTTTTTTTTTTTTTTTTTTTCGGTACGCGAGCCTCTCACCGCTGTGGCCTCTCCCATAGCGGAGCACAGGCTCCGGATGCGCAGGCTCAGCGGCCATGGCTCACGGACCCAGCCGCTCCGCGGCATGTGGGATCTTCCCGGACCGGGGCACGAACCCGCGTCCCCCACATCAGCAGGCAGACCCCCAACCACTGCGCCACCAGGGAAGCCCTCTTCTTGTCTTTGACATGAAAGAAATAAAACATTCGTTTAGTCTGTATTCATGCTCGAAACTGCCTGATTTTGTTGGCAAGTCCAAAGATACGTCACCTCAGGCTCCAAAACTCTCTCCCTCTGGAGGCTGCATGAACCTCCATCACATCCCTTGTGGACCAGATGTGAACCTGAGATCAGACATCTGCACGGACCATACAAGGTCTTCACCAGGATCCTACACACCACAGGGGGACTTGAGGGCTGGTCCCTTCTGCTTTTGAGAGTTCTTTTTGAAATGCAAAACCAGAGTTACCTACAGGTCTCTCCTACCTTTTTTTTTCCTTTTGATACTTTTCTGTGTCAACTGTCTACTATGGTTTAATATAAAAGCGATTTCTTAAGAATAAAGGAATCCCTAAAATTCAAATGATGCATACAGATTACTTTTCAACTCATTTTACAATACGTGATTTGTAAGTACTCTTAAGATGTGATGATTTCTCGTTAAATTTGGGATCTGATTATCCTTATCTACCACCTGGAAAGTGTCTGGCTGAAGCAGAACTGTAAGGATAATGAAAAAAATGAGTCCACATTGATGAATCATCATGTCCTACAAAAGCGACAAAGTCCCTTTCAAAGTGATCATTGCAGGGAATCCTGAAAAGGATGGGGCATTACATGAAATAAGGGCAGGGTGGTCTTAGAAAAAAACGTTCTCCATCAGTAGCACCTGCCTGTTAGTTTGCCTGACACGGTATCATTTTCAATGCATATTGCAATGCAATCATTCTAAACGCCTATTTATTTTTATTCAGACTTTCAAATATTGTTTGAGAAACATACCATACAAAAGGAGTGTCTGTAACGTGTATGTACAGCTTAAGATTAATAATGAAATGAACATCAAGCATTGTTTTTTCAAAGCAGTCGGCTTAGAAAGGCTCAGTATCACTGGGGTATGAAATACTTGACATTCTATCGTGGAAATGCCAACACACAAATTATCCTTGTTCGTGTTTTGTTGCTGTAGCTCTGTGTTTCCCCATATAATGCTGTGCAAACATTTTACCAGAAATGGTAGAGGAAAGAACACCCTATTGTTAACCACAGCTGATAAAGTAATTTTGTTGCCGGTATGACAGTCTCTGCACTTGGATGGCTATGTTGTTTTCTACATTCAAGGAGGGGCAAAAATAACACATTGAGGGGGGTTATAAAGAAGCAGGGTGGAAGTTAAAAAGGCGATACGCCATCATCTTTTCGCCTCCTTGGTTTCTTCATTTGAAACCCATTGTGAAAATATTACAGAGGCGCAGCTCACAGACAATCTGTGACTTTTAACACAGCCGGGAGGCCCTGGGGTGCGACAGGTCTGGACTGGGCAGGTCACACAGGGAGGCCCCAGGGGGCGTTTGGTCCAAACGCCGGGTGGTAGTGGGGTGGGGGGGCGGCCTCTTTAGCATCAGCCTGGGCTACGTCCTCACGCCTCCTGTACCTGGGTTTCTTCCTCCATCACGTGGGCAGGATAATGACACGAGCCTACCTTTGTTGTGAGGATAAAGCGAGTCAACACAAGTAAAGCCCGTGAAGGCGGCCCTGGCCTCGGTACCTGCTGATTTGCCGGATTCGTGTTGTCGCAGAATCCCAGCTCCTTCCGTGCCTCCCTGATGCCACCTGCTTCCTCTCCATCCACTCCAGCCTCAAGCCTTTCTCTCCTGACTTCTGCCTTGCCGGCTGTGTCCTGGCTCCCTCGGCCTGCGACATTCCTCCCCGCCGTGCCCAGCTGTCAGCAGAAGCTTCCTCCTACCCTCCACTGGTAGCACATCACCCACCTTATTCCTTGGCCTGTATCACTGTCTGAACTTACCATATTTATTTGTGTGCTTGAGGATGGCCTGTCCCCCACGTGGCGTGACCAACTGGTCCCCGTTTGCCCAGGATTTGCACAGTTTTAGCTGCAGAGTCCCAGGTCCTGGGAAGCTCTGTGAGGGCAGGGACTCTGCTTCCCCACCTCTGTCTCCCGGGCCTAAACAGTGCCTGCAACACAGCAGCCCCTTGGTGAGTATTTGCAGAATAAGCCAGTGAATCACTAAGTGCCTGGGTGAGAACGAGGCCGGGCAGAGGCTTGATAAAGACAGGCCTGGAATCCTGCATCAGAACTGCATCAGTCCCCGAAGCTTGAACCCTAAGCCCACCACCGCCTGCTTCCTGGCATCCTCATCGATGGGAATGTTCCTGTCTCCATAGCCCCCGAGACGCCTCCGAGGCCGGCAGCAGTTCTGCATCCGAGATCAACACACACAAGTGTCTGGAGACCCCAGGCGATCAAGGCCAGGTGGAAGTTTTGGAAGCTGACACGGTATCACATGTCACTTCCTCATGGACCGAATGCCTGGAGCCAGCGTGTCAGAGTCAAACTTCACGAGTCGGGCTCTGAGCTCTCCCGCGGCCTGCAAGCTGTGACACAGAAAAACACAAAGAACAACCGTTGACCCTCGAAAAACGATTTGAACTGCGCAGGTCCACTGATGGGCGGGTTTTTTTCACTAAATACGGTCCGCGGTGGGGTCAATTCGCGGATACAGAACCGCGAATACCCGAATACCCCGGCCAACTGTAAAGTCATACGTGGAATTTCAACTGTGTGTGGGTCGGCGCCCCTAACCCCTGCATTGTTCAGGGGTCGGCTGTATTCTAAACAAGAGCAAAAGAAGTTGTCAGGAAGTGTTGTGAGGGGAAGAAAACAGAGGCTACCAGATATTTAGGAAGGAGTGGGGGGAATTTTGCAAAACTGTGTTTCTCTCTCTCTCTGTGATAAGGAAGCCCTAGCATTTGGCTTTCTGGTCAGGAGAAACAAACACACAGAGATGCAAAGGAAGCCTGGAATTCAATCTATACCTAAGGAAACTACGCTAGGATGATCTGGTGAACACATTATCGGGCTAGAAGTGAATATCTCTCTGGGGGACTGTGAAATTTGTACTTCATTTTCTCCATTTATCAAGCAGCAATGGTCATCTCTACCCTTACTTCCCCATGCAACGAAGATGTTACGTTGTCGTGTGACGATCCGCCTGATCCTATGGGTTCAATGAAGTAAACAGCTCCCTCTCAGGGGATGTGTTAAGTGGGTCGGGTCATTCCAGTTGAGTGACTAAATCAATTTCAGTTGACAGGTTGGTTTCCTGCTGCTCCAAAAGTTTTTCCAACAGGGAGAATTTACTTTCTTTTTATCAACAGAGACAGCTGGAGCTCAGAGCTACTTGAGGTCTTCTAAAGAAACAGCCTAAAGAATCATGATGGCAACCTAACATTGGTACACATAAGAGTCATCCTTTAACCTATCAGGGTAAACTATTAATATTCTAGAATCTAGACTTTTAATACAAGGGGAAGGGGCGGGCGTTGGGCTGTGCACTGTGGGATAGAGACCCCACCAGCACCTGGGGTCCAGCTGGGGACACAAACCAATGAGGAAGTGCTTCTGAGGCTCTGATTCCTTGTCTCGTACTAAAACCTGACTTGTCACTCCTCTCCCTGCAAACCCCGTGCTTTAAGGTCACCTTCCCTCCTCACCTTTGCTTGTCTCGGTGCCGAGACTCTCCTGACCTTCCAGAAGCCATTATTGAAGCCCAGCTCAACGAGAACCCCCTCCAGGCTTTCCCTGCCAGGAAGCATCTCTCCACGTCCCCTCCCTCAGTGGCCACTGCTACCATGCAGGGTCTTTGGGTCTCCTCTCACATTATAGATCTCCTTTCCTTCTAAACAGCAAACTTCCTGGAGCTCGACCTTGTGCATTTTAGTTGTTGGATTGCCTGGAGCCTAGTACAGTGTGCCGAGCGTATGGTAATTATTCACTAAGTTGAATCCAAGTGGGAGAGCAGCTGTGAAATCTACAAGCCACATGGAAGCAGGAGCGTGAGTCTGGAGGACGCAGGACCCTGGTGCAGACGGTGATCAGGGCAGGTTTCAGAGGTTAGGTCAGCCCTGGTCCTCAGATGAGCGGGCACTTGTTCATATCGGATCTGTTCCGCCCTGATCACCACGTGACGGACATTGTCTGCGTGATGTCATTCATCTGGAGATGCAGAATCTTTACTGGCCAGTGTTCCCTTCACAGGGATCCATCTTTGCTCCCCGAGGCCAGGCATAGGTGACCTTGGTGTCTGAGTCCTGCGGGGTACTCAGAAGCAGGGTCTGGGCCAGTTCCGTCCCAATGTCAGGAGAAAAGGGTGCCAGGAATGAAAGTCAACAGAGCACCCTAGGGATGTGTTTGATCATGAGAAACCACATGGAGGAAAAGCCTCCCATCTCCATGGAAAAACTGACAGCTTTTCCAGCCAGCTGTGTGAGTGGAGGAGAGATGGGGAAATTTGTAATAATTTGCAGGTTTGCCCAGAGGATGGAGTTGTGTCATTTTTCCTGCAACAATCTGTGCTGCTGGCTGACAGCATGGAATTTCTTCCTGGACTGAGTTGGCGATTATTCACAGACTGTGCAAAACTGAAAACAGTGGCTTGTCCAAATCTGCTAAAGTGGAGGATGGATGGAGTTCCCCAGCCGCTGCTGCTCTGCCCTGTGACCACTGCAGGGGTCCCTTTCTTCTCTCTGATTCACCTGGCCCCCTGGCTTCACTGGCCACTTGCTGGCTGACCTGACCTCTTGACAAACAGTCCTTAGGCAATTCCTTCCTGGGCCTGGGCTGCAGCCTTCTCTCCTACACCCACAGTGCCTCTCCTTGCAGGGACCTCGGAGACAGATGGTGCAGTAATCCGGGAAGCATTTCCTAGGTCCAGCAAAAGGGATGCAGGTTTCTGATTGCTGGGAGGGATGCTCTCTGTGTTACCAACAGGCTCTGAAACAAGGGAAGCCAGGGCCTCCCTCCCCATGCACTCCCAACTGTAGAGTGGTTGAATAATCAAGCTGAAAGAGACTCCCCCCAACTACTAGCAAGCTGCCCTTTCTTAACATTTCAGACACCTTTTTCTCTGACTCAGTCCCTCCAGGTAAGGCTAACCTCAGAGGCTTAGTACCTGCCCTATGAATATTCTTATTGCCTGATGGAGGGGCCAGGAGTTGACTTCTGGTGTCCGTCTCTCTTAATCTTTAACTCAGGCCCACTTTTACACACAGGTGCATTCTGTGTAGTGTGACTCTTGCAAATCCGCCCGAATAGGGTTGCCAGATAAAATACACGAGGCCCAGTTAAATGTGTCATTTAAATGAACATCGAATAATTTTATGTATAAGTCTTTCCCAAATATTGCCTGGGACATACCTATAGTAAAAATGACTTGATGTTTATCTGAAATTTAAAAGGATCTGGGTCCTGTGCTTTTCTTTGCTACCTCTGGCTACCCTAGCCAGGCCGTCCCTGACCCTCTCCGTGACTCCTAATTATCAGGCATCTGTTATGTATCTCAGCAGCAGGCGTCTCTAAGGTCTGGTAGATCAGTTAGCTGATGCCACCGAAATGCTGCTCAGCCAATGACCTCAGAATTCAGTGGCTTAAAATAGTAATTCTTTCTTCTTGTGGATTTGTGGGTCAGCAGGAGTCGGCCGATCTAGGCTGGCTTGGCTGGGGCATCTCTGCTCCAGATCTTTCGTCCTCTTCTTGAGACCTGTGAGTCCAGGTAGGTCCTCGTCAGTGACAGCACAGGAGCCAAAGAGCAAAGGCAAATGCACAAGAATTTCAAGCCTTGGGTCGCATCACACAAGCTAACGTTCCGTTCCCTCAGCCAGCAGGTCACATGGCCAAACACGTTCTCAGGATGCGGAAATGTCAATGGCGTGGACCCAGGGAAGGGGGAAGAGGTGCCCAAACACTCTCCCCTATGAGAAGAGGCACAGTGAACAGACAGGCAAGCCTAGGCTCTGACCCCACTTTGTCACTGTGCAGCCGTGAGACCTTGGAAAAGTCTCTCTGAACCACTGGTTACTTACCCCTGAAGTAGGGCTTTGGCAAAGGTTTAGAGTGACTTGACTAAGTGACCACTAAAGGGCCACCGTATCATTATGGTCAAGAGCAGGAGTAATATAAGTACCACGTGCTAACCGATCGCACCACTAGCCATTAAAATAGAATGAAATAATGCCATTTGCAGCAACATGGATGGACATGGAGATTATCCTACTGAGTGAACTAAACCAGACAAAGACAAATATCATAGGATATCACTTATATATGGTATACAAAAAAAAGATACAAAACAGAAACAGACTCACAGTCTTAGAAAACAAACTTATGTTTACCGAAAGGGAAAGGTTGGGGGGAGGGATAGATTGGGAGCTTGGGATTAACATATACACAATAGAAACACATATATATTTATTTCTATATAAATTAGATAATCAACAAGGACCTACTGTACAGCACAGGGAACTCTGCTCAATATTCTGTAATAAGCTAAATGGGGAAAGAATTTGAAAAAGAGTGGATATATGTGTATGTATAACTGATTCACTTTGCTGTACAGCAGAAATGAACACAACATTGTTAATCAACTCTACTCCAATATAAAATCAAAAGAAAAACAAAACAGGGGTCATTGGGGGAGGCCATGGGGTAGCCATGACTGCCAGTGTCCACCTCTGACCCCTAAACTTCTGATCCTGCCTCAGAGTTTCCCTGAAGGCTATGGCCAACAGGCTACACGGAGGACTGTGGGGTGTGGGTGCAGCAGTGTGCTGGGCCCTGTTCTGTGCCCGTGTCTCTGCCCCTCGGCCCTGCAGCCTCCCCGCAACAGACTCACCCCTACTGTGAGCCTTACCCTCCCTGCTGCAAAGGCAAGGCTGAGCTGCTGTCGGCTTGATCTGCTTCTGAAATCAGAGCTCCTTCCTTCTCTAGAAAGGGGTCTGCTTACAAGGGCTGAAGCCCTTCTTAGAGCTCCAGCTTTGGGCTCAGCTCTACTTCTGGATGGTGGGTTTGAGGATTAAATGACCTAATACAGGTACAGTCCGATTAAGAGAAGGCCTGGGGGGCTTCCCTGGTGGCGTAGTGCTTGAGAATCTGCCTGCCAATGCAGGGGACATGGGTTCGGGTCCTGGTCTGGGAAGATCCCACATGCCGCAGAGCAACTAGGCCCGTGAGCCATGGCCGCTGAGCCTGCGCGTCTGGAGCCTGTGCTCCGCAACAAGAGAGGCCACGATAGTGAGAGGCCCGCGCACCGCGATGCAGAGTGGCCCCCGCTTGCCGCAACTAGAAAAAACCCTCACACAGAAACGAAGACCCAGCACAGCCAAAACTAAAAAAATAAATAAATATTTTAAAAAAAGAAGGCCTGGGGCTTCCCTGGGGGCACAGTGGTTAAGAATCCACCTGCCAAGGCAGGGGACACGGGTTCGAGCCCTGGTCCTGGAAGATCCCACATGCCGTGGAGCAACTAAGCCCGTGCACCACAACTACTGAAGCCTGTGCTCTAGAGCCCGCGAGCCACAACTACTGAGCCCACGTGCCACAACTACTGAGGCCCGCACACCACAACTACTGAGCTTGTGCTCTAGAGGTCGCGAACCACAACTACTGAGCCCACGAGCCACAACTACTGAAGCCTGTGCACCTAGAGCCCGTGCTCCGCAACAAGAGGAGCCACCACAATGAGAAGCCTGCACACCACAACAAAGAGTAGCCCCTGCTCACCACAACTAGAGAAAGCCCGCACACAGAGATGAAGACCCAACACAGCCAAAAATAAATAAATAAAATAAATAAGTGTATTTAAAAAATAAAGGAAGGCCTGTTACAGTGTATGGACTACATGACTGTTGGGGGAGACAGTTGTGTGGTATTTGTTGTGATTTTCATCATTATTATTATTACATTCTGGTCTTGTTTCGTGGTTGTGATAGCTTCTACCTCTGAAGGTTTAGTTCCTTTTTTTTTCTTTTTTTAAAGTTTCATTCTGCTTCCTGCATATTTTGTTTTCTCTGAATTCCTTTGTTTCTCTTTGTTTGGTCTCTTATTTGTTTATTTATTTTCTCGAATGTCTGGTGGTCTTTGTCTCTGTTTTCACATTGAAGAGAGACAGGAAGGAGGTGAGGGGGGCTTAGAAGCCAGCCTTCAAAATGGTACCCACTGATTCGCACCCCCTGCTATCTGCACCTCCTATGTAGGTGGCTCCTATAGTGACTCAAGCAGCCTGGGTCACCAACATGATATTGCAGAAATGATGGAGTGTGACTTCCATCCAGGGCTAGATCATAAGAGACATTGCGGCTTCCAGCTTGCTGTCTGGTACCTCTTGCTCTGGGTGAGGCCGGCCACCATGCTGTGAGGAAACTCATGGGGCCCTGTGGGCAAGTCTGTGTGGTGAGGAACCAAGGGCTCTGGCCAACAAACACCAAAGTGCCAGGGAAGGAAGGGATCACCATCTTGGAGGTGGTGACTCCTGCTCCAGCCAGCGTCCTGACCTCGTGAGAAACCTTCAGCCAGAACACACAGCTAAGCCATTCCAGAATCCCTGGCCTACAGGAACTGTGAGGTAATGAATGTTTATTTTTGTTTTAGGCCACTACATCGCCTGGTAATTTATTATGCAGCAATAGATTACTAATACAGGAAGGGTAGCTGGCTGACTAATACAGGGAGGGTAGTTGGCTGACTGGTTAGAGAGAGGAATCTGGGTATCTAACTAGTCATCAATTAAACTTTCAATCAACCCTGGGTGTAGCTCCACCCTACACCCCAATGTTTAGAGGTACTTGGTCCTCCAAATCCTGAGGCTTTCTAGAGTTCTACCAAGCAAATATGCCCCTACTTTGTAAAAAGTAGGTTTCAGTTTCCCTGTTCTGTGAAGTCAGTTATCATTTTTCCATCTGCTTTCACTTTTCCAAAATTTTATTGCCATGGCTCGTCTGCTGCCAACTCCCCTCTTGATCTCTTTGGCCTTGTGGGTTGTATCATTGTTTTTAATATACTGTCGTTTAGTAGGGTGTGGGAGAGGGCAGAGTTCATGTGTGTGTTCAATCTGCCACATTTGGTCAAAGTCGGAGGTGATCCTTCAGCATTTGGAAAACCTCCCTGGCTTCTGGGGAGCACAGCTACAGCCACTCCATTTTTAGGAGGTTGCTTGTGTGAGAACACAGAGCTGAGAAGTGTTTGAAAGACCCAGCAGACCCCTTGGTGCTGCAGTACGGGTGTGGCTTAGGGAAGGGAGAGGAAGGGAAGGAGGAGGTCTACCCCAGCCCTTTGAGGAGGAGTCGTGTAAGATGATAAAAGGAAAGGCCTCTAAAATGCTAAGAACAAAGACATGTAATCAGAAATGGGCATGTAGAATGAGGGTGTGCATGTGATAAAACTCATCAATTCCATCCTCGGGATACCTGATGTTATAGACAGACCCATGGCTTCAGACAGCGTCATCCTCTACTCTACAGAAGATGAGGAAGAAAAATCAACTATATATAATACTTTTCAGTATTGTTTTAAGGAATACAGTACTGAAGAGGAGTGATGAGAGCAAGTATCCTCACCTTTTTCTTGATGTTAGCAGGAAAACTTATAGTTTCTCACCATCAAGTGTGCTGTAGGGTTTTTTGTTCATATTCTTTATCAAGTTGAGGACGTTCCCCCCTCTGTTCCTAGTTTATTGAGAGTTTTATCATGAATGAGTGTTGAATTTTGTCAAATGTTTTTTCTGTATCTATTGATAATATCATGTGGTTTTTCTTCTTTAGCCTACTGATGTGATGGATACATTGATTTTCTATTATTGAACCAGCTTTGCACACCTGGGGTAAATTCCACTTGGTCATGGTGTGTAATTCTTTCTATACATTGTTGGATGTGATTCACTAATGTCTTGCTGAGGATTTTTACATCTATGTTCATAAGAGATATTGGTCTGTAGTCTTCTTTTCTTGTAATGTCTTTGTCTGTTTTTAGTATTATGGTAATACTGGCCACCTAGAATGAATTAGAAAGTATTACCTCTACTTTAATCTTCTGGAAGAAATTGTAGAGAATTGGTATAATTTCTCTTCCTTACGTGTTCGGTGGAAATCATCAGAGAACCCAACTGAACCTGATGTTTTCTGTTTCGGAAGCAAACAGAATTTTTGATTCAACTTCTTTAATAGATTTAGGCCTATAGAGGTTGTCTATTTCTTCTTGTGTGAGTTTTGGCAAGTCGCGTCTTTTAAGGAACTGATCCATTTCCTCTAAGTCATCTAATTTGCGGGCATAAAGTTGTTCATACTATTCTTTGATTATCTTTTTAATGTCCATGAGATCTGTACTGATGTCCCCTCTCTCATTTCTGATATTAGTAACTTTTGTCCTCTCTCTTTCTTTCTTAGTTAGCCTGACTAGAAGCTTATTGATTTCTTTGATCTTTTCAAAGAACTAGCTTTTGGCTTCATTGATTTTTCTCTGTTGATTTCCTATTTTTAATTTAATTGATTTCTGCTCTAATTTTCATTATTTCTTTTCCTCTGCTTACTTTGGATTTAATTTGCTTTTCTTTTTCTAGTTTTCTAAGGTGGAAGCTTAGATAATTGATTTTAAATCTTTCTTCTTTTCTAATATATGCATTCAGTGCTATAAATTTCCTTCAAAGCATTGCTTTGGCTGGATTTCACAAAATTTGATGTCGTATTTTCATTTTCATTTAGTTAAAAATATTTTTAAATTTCTCTTGAGATTTCTTCTTTGCCCTATGTGTTATTTAGAAGTATATCGTTTAATCTCCAAGTATTTGGGGATTTTCCAGCTATCTTTCTGTTCTTGATCTCTAGTTTAATTCCATTGTGATCTGAGAGCAGACATTGTATGACTTCCATTCTTTTAAATTTGTCAAGGTGTGTTTTTATTCCAAAATGTGGTCCATACTGGTGTATGTTCCATGTGAGCTTTAGAAAAAATGTGTATCCTGCTGTTGTTGGATGAAGTAGTCTATAGATGTCAATATATCCAGTTAATTGATGGTGCTGTTGAGTTCAGACGTTTTAATTTTTACAAGGAGAATGTATTCATGCCTTGCATGTATTATTCCTGTAACTTGTCAATGCAATCAAACAAAAACAATGAATGAAGTTTTTAAAAAGCAATAATGAGCCAGGGCAGAAGGCATTTCTGGGGAACAACCTTGTAATCATTGCCACTCACTCAGCCAACCTTGCCAATCCAGGTGAGGATATGGCAGCCATGGCGATCCAAGACCTTGGACCCACTGCACTGACCACAGTCAGTGGAGGGGAAGTGCCAAGGGATGAGCTTTGGCTTGAAAGAGGATGGTGTGTCTATGAACTGCTCCCAAATGCAAGCAGAAACTGCTGGTGATAGATGACTGAAGTCCAGCCAAGCCTGTTCAACCATGATTATAATAACAGGCATGACGTCTACGTTCATGCTCTAGGCTTGTTGATTGGATTAAGCAATCGAAGGCGTACATCATGTTTGCCCTGTCTTTTTTTGCTTTGTTTTGTTTTTATGAACTCACCCTTTTGAACTTTTTTATTTATTTATTTATTTTTGGCTGCATCGGCTCTTTGTTGCGGTGCCCTGGCTTCTCTCTAGTTGTGGTGCGTGGGCTCAGTAGTTGCGGACGTGCGGGTTTAATTGCCCCACAGCATGAGACATCTTAGTTCCATGACCAGGGATTGAACCTGCGCCCCCTGCATTGGAAGGTGGATTCATAATCACTGGACCACCAGGGAGGTCCCATTGCCCTGTGTTTTTGGCTGGACGCTAAGCATGCCAGCTCACAGAACCGAAGGTACCTACCTGAGAAAAGGAAGACAGCACAGACGAAATTACATCTCCAGCCTTCTCTTAGGCAACTGTCATTGAACGTGTAACGCCTCTTTGCAGTATTTAACTTGTTACTGCTCCTCCTTTCCTAATGGACGTGAGCTATAAGAAATCTCAAGTTCAACAAGAAACCATATCCACCAATAACTGTCCAGTAAATGAATATGGAGCGTTGAATGTAAATAACCTAATGTTGCTGCAAGAGGTTCTACCGAGCATTGCATCCAAGTTCTCCCCTCTGGGACTTCCCTGGTGGCGCAGGGGTTAAGAATCCGCCTGCCAATGCAGGGGACATGGGTTTGATCCCTGGACATGGGTTTGAGCCCGTGCTCTAGAGGTTGTGCTCCACAAGAGAAGCCACCTCAATGAGAAACCCATGCACTGCAATGAAGAGTAGCCCCCCGCTCGCCACAACTAGAGAAAGCCCGCGCACATCAACAAAGACCCAAGGCAGCCAAAA
The DNA here is from genome assembly GCF_059928025.1 of Delphinapterus leucas. NCBI lineage: Eukaryota > Metazoa > Chordata > Mammalia > Artiodactyla > Monodontidae > Delphinapterus > Delphinapterus leucas. The sequence goes on from NC_143132.1 coordinate 147,199,824, forward strand.
TAAATAAATAAAAGTAAATAAAATTTGTTAAAAGTTATCTCCTCCATCCCTTTCTTATCTGTCTCCTCTGTCCCTTTCTTTATGTAACTCTCATCCTTCAAATGGGAGGAGTGCACTTAAAAAGAAGGGCTCCGCGATCTATTAAATTAGAGAGTCAGGCGCTGGGCAAGTCAGTGGTACCATTTTCCAATTGTCGACTTGTTCATCTGATTTATCAAAATTAGTTTCCAGATACCAACCACAGAGAAACTTGATTTTTATCAATATAGCAAGTGTGAGAGGTTAACTTAAAACAAACAACTGGTGCAGAGGGCGAGGGTGTGGGCATACATGTTTGCATACATATCTAAAGAATTGTGATAGGGCTTCCCTGGTGGCACAGTGGTTGAGAGTCCACCTGCCGATGCAGGGGACGCGGGTTCGTACCCCGGTCCGGGAAGATCCCACATGTCGCGGAACGGCTGGGCCCGTGAGCCATGGCCGCTGAGCCTGCGCGTCCGGAGCCTGTGCTCCGCAGCGGAGAGGTCAAACAGTGAGAGGCCCGCGTACTGCAAAAAAAAAAAAAAGAAAGAATTGTGATAAAATTTCCATGATCATACTCAGAGGTGGCAAGAAGTACAGTGAATTAGACAGGATTCCTTGATCATTAATTTCTTAAGTTAGAATCATCTAGAATACTCTAAACCCTTTTTACCTCAACATGAGACTGACTTTGTGAGAGAAAGGGTAGGTGAATGCTGCATGTGTGTGTATGTGACTGTTTGGAAGATATGTTAGTTTACTATAGAGCCAATGATGTCATGGGTAAGGACAAAGCTATCAAAAAATTCAATTTACCTGCTTGTTTGTAATAAACTCATTGTTCATGGGGAATGAAAACGTTTCATAAATCAGCCTGTGTGTTGTATACAAATTACAGTATTTGGAGGAATAATGACTTTTGTTACAGTTTTATGACACTTCTCAGTGAATAAATTTCTCTAATCACTTCTAAATCAAATAACTTTCAACTTCTGTATTCAAAAGCAATTTCCTTACTAATTCTGCCAACCATTCCATTGTTTTAAGAGAAGAGCTCAAACTTATATGTAATTATGCTACAGGAGACCACCATTCTTAGAAATGTTTGATATGAGGTGTAGTTTTTTGTGTTAGAGAATATAATTTTCCTTTGAAAATGCTTTCCAAAGACTAGAGAAAATTAATGTGCACAATGGCTCCCTCCAATAAGTCATTAATTTATAGCCTTTCTAAACATATATTTGCCTCGATCTTAAACGTAACTAGTTGGGGGGTGAGGAGAGATAAATTAGGAGTTGGGGATTAACAGATACACACTATTATATATAAAATAGATAAGCAACAAGGACCTACTGTATAGCACAGGGAGCTCTACTCAATATTTTGTAATAACTTATAAGGGAAAAGAACCTAAAAAATATATATATATATAATATATATATATATGAACCACTTTGCTGTACACCTGAAGCTAACACAACATTGTAAATTAACTATGCTTCGATAAAAAAATTAAAAATAAAAAAATCAAGTCAGCTGAAAAACAAAGAAACATAACTAGTTAACTTTTATTTCTCCTCTTATTACTGTGGCCAAGTGCTTCCATGGAGCTGTTGAAAATCGGAGGATGCACTTCATACATTCCTTAGAGTCCCTACATGTATCTAGCTCTATACAGAGAAGTTACAAAATTCCAAATTTTACTTCCAGTGGTGCCATAATACTTCTTTGGGGCGAAGCATTGCTTTTCCTGATGTCCTCTTACAAGTGCAAATATGCCTGAGAACTACCCTCAATGAATTCCAGGACGCAGGGTGGACAGGCCAAGGCTGCTCCGTGGATGGCTGTCAGTGAAAGAAGGAGCAAAGGGAACCCTTGTCTTATGGGTCACCGAGGATTAGATTTCGCTGCATGAAACACAAGTATAAAAACTAAGAATGGCTTAAACATGCTAGAAGTCTATTTCTTCCTTCCATAAAGGAAGTCCAGAGGCAAGCATCCAAGGATGGTGGGATCTAGACTCCACCTATGTTTCTGGGGCTCCATCCTAGCGCCTGGCTTCCCTCCTGAAGGTTTCCTCAGGGTCCAAGACAGGCTGCCAGGCTGCCAGATCTGCAAGCCAGGAGAAGAGAAGTAAATGCAAAAAGAGGCTCCACCCTGCTGAGTCAGCTCCCTTTAGCCGACCTTCCAGGAAGTCCCCCAGAATTCATCACCCTGGCCAGAAGAAACTCACACGGACACCACAAGCAACAAAGGAGGCAGGGAAATCAGTCTTTTACTCTGGGTCATTATGTGCCCAGTTAAAAATAGGGACAAATAAAGAGGAAGTAAGGAGTAAGTTGAGAAGGAATGCTGGGAGTGGCAATTAGCCGTCTCTGCATTTGGCAACACGTGAAGGTCACGACTGCCTTGCAACATCTGGGCTGAAGTTGTTCTGGGCTCTCATAAGAATGTCTGCTTTGTCCAGGCTTTTCCTGGGTGGGGGACCAACCTAAGGGCTGGAATAGCCCAGTCCTGGCAAGTGTGTTTATTTGTCCAGAGGAATCAGGTTTCAAATCAATACAAATGCGCAAAGATTCACTGAGCGTGTTCCGTGCAGCCCACGTGGATGCAGGAATAACCCAGGTGGGGGCCGGGGGGTGGGCCGCCCATCCCTGAGTGGCTTGTAAGCTGGGAAGGCAGCTCAGAACAGCACTTACAGACACTGATTTTTTTTCCAACCCATGGCAGACAAGTATGTGCTCCTATCATGATGACCCCGCGAGTTCAACACTCAACTTAGTTTATTCCTTCCTCGAGAAGACTAGTCCTCTGATCACACACCTGGATGTCACAATGTCAGCTTTCTATAAATGTGTTCTACGTGTTTGTTCTCAGTTTGGGGGGAGGTAGGGGGTGGGGCATGTGGAGAGATCATCCTACTGATACAGCCAAACCCGTCAAGACAAACTCCTTGCACTTTGGGAATTTTTCATTTTCATTTAAAATGATGTTTGAGATGAATGGGTAAAGAAGATGTGGTACATATATAAAATGGAATACTACTCAGCCATAAAAAAGAATGAAATTTTGCCATTGGCAGCCACATGGATGGACTTATGCTGAGTGAAATAAGTCAGACAGAGAAAGATATGATATGATATCGCTTATATGTGGCATCTAAAAAGTACAATAAAATAGTGAATAGAACAAAAAAGAAGCAGGAGAGGGGAAAGGGGAGGGGCAACATAGGGGTAGGGGATTAAGAGGCACAAGCTATTAGTTCTAAAATAAGCTACAAGGATATATTGTACAACATGGGGAATATAGCCAATATTTTGTGATAACTACAAAGTATAACCTGTAAAAATTGTGGATCACTATATTGTACGCCTGTAACTTACCTAGTATTATGCATCAACCTCACCTCACTTAAAAAAAAAAAAAGACTGTGGTTGAAGAACAAAAAATAAATAAAATAAAATGATGTTTGAAACATGTGGGAGTTGGATGGAGTCTGAAATAATTTGTTATACGGCTATGTTTTTAGTATCATGATATTTGTGGCAGAGATACTTGACTGGGGAGACACTTTGCATCAATTAATGACAAGAAAGAGATCACAACTGTAAAACATTTTCACTGGGGTGTAATTTACATAGACTAAAATGTGTATTTTGATGAGTTTTAGTAAGTGTCTGCACTTGAGTAACCACCTCCTTAGTCAAGATATAGAACATGTCCATCATCCCAGAAAATCCCTCCGTGTCCCCCTCCGGGCCATCCTGAACCCTATGTCTCTGCTCCAGAGGCAAGCACTGCTTTTGATTCTATCACCATAGCTCAGATTTTTTTCCTAGAACGTCTGGGACTTCATACAAGGGGAATCATACAGTGTGTATGTACTGTTTGGGTTTGGGTTTCTTTTGTTCAGTCTTCATGTCTTGAGAATCATCCATGTCGTCTTATCAGGAGCTGACTCCTTTTGATTACTGATTAGACGTGCATGCTACGAACGCACCCCGCTTAATTAATCCGTTAGTAGTGACTTCTATTTATTGAGCGCTCACTACTGCCGAAAGCTCTTCTAACCATGTCTCATAACAGCCAGAGAGGGCAGGTGTGCCAGCCGTTGGAGGGGATTTTTGTTTGGGATTCTGTCTTTTGCTGTCCAGCAACAGCTCTGCTCTTACTAGACCTGGTCTGTCATCCTGTGTGGTCCTGGTGGGGGTGAAAGGCTGGGAATCTGAGCTTTCTTCTTGATGAAGCTGCAGCGCAGCCCCGGGGGGAGAAGGTGGGGGGACCTTGGCCTGGCCAGTCCCACGCCCTCTCCAGGGACAGCGGGGGCCCTGAGTGAGTGAGCGAGGGGGTGGAACAGCAGGACAGCAGCACATGGACCCATCCTGCTGTGACTCCAGGCCTGGCTCTCTGCATCCCAGCTTCCTGCACCTTCTCCCTCCCTCCAGGATTCCACCCATGCGGTAACTTCCCTTCCGGTTTACCTAGGCAAGCTTGGTTTCTCTGCTTGCGAACAAGGCCATTACTGATACACCGGGTATCATCCCCATTATACAGACAAGGAAACCGAAGCCCAAGAGCAGTGAGTGACTCTCCAGGGGTCGCACGGCTGCCACGTGGCAGGATGGGGTGTAGCGCTCAGTGGATCCCAATCCAGGAAGAGAGAGGCAACGTCAGCCTTGACCTTGGGAGCATCAGCCTCTCCGCCCCTGCGACCTTGTCTCCATCCTTGCCCTGTGGACAGCGTGGTGTGCTGTCCTGAGGAGAAATACACTCACCCTTTCTCAGCAGTCAGGGAGCTTGAGATTCTTGTCTCAAACCCCTGCCCGCTCCCACCTGCCCAATCCTACATGTGACCCACTTCTCTGTCTTCAGATCAGAAAGGAAAACCCCTCTCAGAAAAAGGTACAATCTTCCATGCCTTTCGGTGGCTTAGCTTAGCATTACTTTAAAACCCTTATTCTGATCTTTGTTTCATGTTTACAGAAGTGGATTCCTTTTATTCTTTTCCCCTGACAGGAATAATCCCTTTGGAATTCGAGCTTTTAAAGAGTAGCTCCTTGGGTTATTGAGAGGCCGCCGCCCTGCTGCTGCAGACAGGGGTGTGAGGCTGGCCCAGGCCTTGGAGGACACACAGCTCCATGGATGGGGGAAGTACAGCAGCCCGAGGCTACGGCATTCCGGCTCCCAGCGCAGATCTGGCCTCTCCCTTCCCCATAGCTTCCCCTCCATTTCTTTACTAGTCAGCATCAAGGGCAAACAAGAGACAGAAGAGGGAGAGGCGGGCATGTGGCGTGGGGGGGGAGGTGGAGGAAGGTGGCCCTGCGACATTGCCCGCAGCCAGCATGGGAAGGATGATGCCACAGCCAGCCCACCCTGGGTACTGAAACCTGAAGACACCCTGGAGGCGGACGGAGTTGAGGGGGACTGATTCATCCCCAGCTCCCTCCCCAATGGCGCAGCTGCCAGGAGGAGGGCTGTCAGCGGAAGGCCTCAGCTGTCACCCACTGCAGGGAGCCACCGTCACCTGGGTGCACCTGCCAGGGGTGGCCCGCGGCCAGGGATTGGGTACAGGCCTGGCTGCATCGGCTCAACTCAGGACAATGCTGAAAGGCGTGGGCCCTTCTCACGGCCTTTTCCCCTCCCTCACTCCCTCCCACAGTTGTTGGACCCGAGGGTTCTCCCTGCTCACAAACTCTCTGAGTTCACTTCTTGGGGAGCCCAAGCCAGGAAGCAGAGATTGTTGACATACAGGTTAACAACCTAACACCTGAAAAGACAAAGCACTATGGTTGTCCTTTCACAGGACAATGACGAAATCAACGTTGTATGTTGATTCGCTGCACATGGCATCAGTGAATTCCCTCAATCCTGGGTGTAGAGCTCCATCTCTAACGTGAGGAGATTAAAAGTCCTCAGAGGTAGTTACTACTGTTCCCCCATTTTACAGATGAGGCCACCAAGGACCAGGGAGGACACAGGATTTGTCCAAGGTGCCATGACTCAAGGCAGAGCCAGGGCTGAGCCAGGAGGCTGGTTCCAGAGTCTGTGCTCCCAGCTCCAGGCAGCTCCCCTTCCTCTGCCCACTTGGACTAGCTCTTCCTTCTGGGCGGGGACAGGAGGTCAAGGGCTGGGTCTCAAACACCGTTGGGGGCAGGAAGGCGAAAAAGAAGTGTAGGATGACGAGAGAAAAGAAGAGCAGAACTTGAATATAAATGGCAAATCTCAAAAGACATTTTTTTCAAGTTAAAAGCATGACTCTCATAGAAATATAGTTAAATAAAATGAGCACAGGCCAGACGTTTGTTGAACTGATTGTATTAGTGTCCTAGGGCTAAAGTAACAAATTACCACTAACCAGATGAATTAAACCAATAGAAATGTATCCTCCCCCAGTTCTGGGGGCCAGAAGCCCCAGTCAGCGTGTCCACAGGGTCACACTCGCCCAGAGGCTCTCAAGGAGAATCCTTGCCTGTCTCCCAGTGGCGGGTGACCGTCAGCCTTTTCTGCAGCCACCCTTGCTGGAGGACACACCTCTCTGCTCTCTGCCCCGTCTTCACATCACCTCCTCCTCCGGGGCTCCTCTCCTGTCCCCTGTAAGGCCACTTATCATTGGATTTAAGGCCCACGTGAGGAACCCAGGATGATCTCAATCTCAAAATTCTTCATTTCATGACATCTGCAAAGACCCTTTTCCCAGTGAGGTGACATTCACAGGGACACTCAACAGATGTGGACACGGCAGATGTTTTGGGAACCACCATTCCATCCACTAAGCTCATTAATGATGCAATCAGCAGGATGGTAAAGTTCATTCAAAGGAAAATTTGAGAAACAGAGATTTATCTAGTCAGTTAGCAAAGGCATGCAAAATAACTGTGCTAACTTAGAGATAAATTGAACAGTTCATGTCTCACAGGGCAATAAAACTGGACTCTTCGGGGTTGTCTTTTCCCACAGATGGAAATCTATTTGGACGAAAATCTTTAAGTTGGAATGTGACTTATAAGCTCACCCGAATCAATAGTGAATGGAGGGGACTTCCCTGGTGGCACAGTGGTTAAGAATCCGCCTGCCAATGCAGGGGACACGGGTTCGAGCCCTAGTCCGGGAAGATTCCACATGCCGCGGAGCAACAAAGCCGGTGCGCCACAACTACTGAGCCCTCATGCCACAACTACTGAAGCCCGCTCACCTAGAGCCCGTGCTCCGCAGCAAGTGAAGCCACCACAACGAGAAGCCGGTTCACCGCAACGAAGAGTAGCCCCCGTTCGATGCAACTAGAGAATAGCTTGCACGCAGCAAAGAAGACCCAACGCAGCCAAATATTAATTAATTAATTAATAAAAAAATAGTTAATGGAGGGACTTCCCTGGTGGTCCAGTGGTAAGACTCCACGCTCTCAATGCAGGGGGCCAGGGCTCGATCCCTGGCTGGGGAACTAGATGCCACATGCATGCCTCAACAAAGATCTCACATGCCACAACTAAGACCTGGTGCAGCCAAAATAATTAATAATAAATAAATAAACAAATAAGTAAATAAGGAAGTTTTCTTAAAAAAAAATAGTGAATGGTAAATTAAACAAAGTCCAACCGTTAGAACAGCACTCTCCAATAGAACTTTCCTCAATGATGGAATATTCCATATCTGGCTATCCAGTCCAGTAGCCACGTGTGCTACTTGAAATGTGGCTACTATGGTTGAAAACTGAATTTTGAATTTTAGTGGATTGTAATTAAAGCTTAAAAACCAAGCCACTGGTGACAAGTGACTACAGTATGGGGCGGCGCAGCCCTAGAGAGTTCAATAACCCCTCGCAGGACCTCATAGGCAATGTTCTAATGTGACATTGAAAGGATATACTGTTATCACTTACACGTGGAATCTAAAAAAATGGTACAAATGAACTTATTTACAAAACAGAAATAGAGTCACAGATGTAGAAAACAAACATGGTTACCAGGGGATGGGGTGGAGGGATAAATTAGGAGATTGGGATTGACATATACACACTACTATATATAAAATAGATAACTAATAAGGACCTACTGTATAGCACAGGGCAGGCTCATTGCTGTGGCTTCTTCTGTTGTGGAGCATGGGCTCTAGGTGCGCGGGCTTCACTAGTTGTGGTGCACGGGCTCAGTAGTTGTGGCTCGCGGGCTCTAGAGCGCAGGCTCAGTAGTTGTGGTGCACGGGCTTAGGTGCTCCGCGGCATGTGGGATCTTCGCAGACTGGGGATCGAACCCGTGTTCCCTGCATTGGCTGGTGGATTCTTAACCACTGTACCACCAGGGGAGCCCTGAAGGGTGTTTTATAAGTGACACATCAAGACGATGGAACGGGTGAGTGGATGCACACATTCATTCAACAAACAGTCTCCAGTGCTTGGCACTGAAGACACGAGGGATACAGGTAATTAAAAGAGCCGGGTCTCTCTTCTCACGGGGTTTACGTTCTACCTGCATGAGACAAACGGTAAACAAGTGAACAGAGGCAGAAAGAAGCTAGAATTCCAGATCGAATTCTTCAGCCTTGAAGAGAGGAAACCAGAATGTGCGGGGGAATGAGTGGGAGCTGGGGGTGGAGGTAACTGGGTCGCTGCTCCCAGAAGGTGGCATTTGATCTGGGACCTGGATATCAAGAATGGGCCAGTCAGGTAACAATCAAGATTCCAGGAGAACAGGTGGCCGGGTTCTTAACTCTAAGAATCATTTGGTAACATTTTTTTAATAGCCAAACTTTTTTTAAAAAAAAAGCTAAAATAACATACACACACTACTATACATAAAATAGATAAACAACAAGGTCCTACCTTATAGCACAGGGAGCTGTATTCCATACCTTGGAATAACCTATAATGGAAAAGAATCTGAAAAAGAATAGATACATGTTTAACCGAATCACTTTGCTATAGACTTGAAACTAACACAACATTGTAAATTACCTATATTTCAATTTAAAAAGTCTTTTTGGGGACTTCCCTGGTGGTCTGGTGGTTAAGACTCCGCGCTCCCTATGCAGGGCGCCCGGGTTCGATCCGTGGTCAGGGAACTAGATCCCGCAAGCTGCAACTAAGACCTGGTGCAGCCAAGTAAATAAATATTTCTTTTTAAATAAATAAATGAAATAAAGTAACTTTTTAAAAATTTACATAGGAAAACAAAGAGATTTGAGAACAGAAGAGAGAAAAACCATCTGTCGTCTTACTACCTCGAGACCACCTGTATTTTTAGATAGAGTGCCTGCCCTCCATCTGGGCCTGCATGCATATGTATTTCATAGAATTGATCTGAATCAACTGTATATACAATTTTACGGTCAGCTCTTTTCACTGCACATTATAAGCAGTTTCTGGGATCACCATGGTTCTGACCACTATCATTTTCCATTTCTGCATTATCAGTGGGCCCACATACAGTATTTATCCTTTCCTCTGTTACCCACTTAGGTTGCTTTACACATTTTCAGGCTTGTGAGCATCAACATCTTTACACAGACATAGTTTTCCTTCCCTTCTTTCAGATAACTTCCCTAGGATTAACTTCTTCAAGTGAGAGCTTCCTGTGTCAAAGTGAGTACTTAGTCTCAGAGCTTCCAAGCCCTCGTCCTCTGTGAGGGCAGGAGCCTCGGCTGCTGTGCCCTTTACTGTGTGTGTGGTGCTTGGCATATAACAAGAGCTCAGTCGTGGAATGAGGGACTGACTTCCAAGCTCAGGCTCTTCAGCAGAACTTGTGCTTCAAAGGATAGAAGTGTGCCGTCAGGAACAAATACTTTGCATCACTCTGCTTTTGTAGCTTTGACTTTTGATTAAAAGAACAAAACCCATCAGAATGGCCACCATCAAAAAATCTACAAACAATGAATGCTGGAGAGGGTGGAGAAAAGGGAACCTTCTTGCACTGTTGGTGGGAATGTAAATTGGTGCAGCCACTATGGAGAACCGTGTATGGAGGTTCCTCAAAAAACTAACTATAGAATTACCATATGACCCAGCAATCCCACTCCCGGGAATATATCTGGACCAAACTATAATTTGAAAAGATACATGCACCCCTATGTTCATAGCAGCACTATTTACAATAGCCAAGACATGGAAGCCACCAAAATCTCCATTGACAGATGAATGGATAAAGAAAATGTGGTATATATATAGAGTGGAATAGTACTTAGCCATAAAAAAGAATGAAATAATGCCATTTGTAGTCACTTGGATGGACCTAGAGATTATCATACTAAGTGAAGTAAGTCAGACAGAGAAAGACAAACACCATATGATACCACTTATATGTGGAATCTGAAAAAATGGTACAAATGAACTTATTTGCAAAACAGAAATAGAGTCACAGATGTAGAAAACAAACTTATGGTTACCAGTGGGGAAAGGGGGGAAGGATAAATTAGGAGATAGGGATTAATATATACACATGACTGTATATAAAATAGATAACTAATAAGGACCTACCTGTATAGCACAGGGAACTCTACTCAATATTCTATAATAACCTATATGGGAAAAGAATCTTAAAAAAAGGATATATGTGTATGTATAACTGAATCACTTTGCTGTACACCTGAAACTAAGGCAACATTGTCAATCAACTATACTCTAATAAAAATTGTTTAAAAAAGAGCAAAAACTAAATAGTTGTTTATGGAGATTGGGCCAAGAAAGCAGACCGAGCACATATTCTGGCCTCTTCTTACAAATTTCTAGAAAAGACTTAAGAGATACCCATGTCTTGTGTTCTGTATCCATTTCTATGTGTATGTATTTAAGCATCTGTTCAGCTCCTCCCCACTCACTGGACCCAGGCTGTGGAAATGGATGCAGGATTCACAGAGAGCCCTGCCCAGCCTCCACTTAAACATAAGCACTGTCTCTGCTGGATTCTTTTTTTTTTTTTAATTGAAGTATAGTTGCTTTACAATGTTGTGTTAGTTTCAGGTGTACCGCAAAGTGATTCAGTTATACATATACATTTTTTTTCCAGATTCATTTTCCTTACAGTTTATTACAGAATATTGAGTAGACTTCCTTGTGCTATACAGTAGGTCCTTGTTGTTTATCTATTTTATATATAGTAGTGTGTATCTGTTAATCCCAAACTCCTAATTTATCCCTTCCCCCATCCCCCCTCTGCTGGATTCTTTTTTTTTTTTTAATTGAAATATAGTTGATTTACGATGTTGTGTTAATTTCTTCTGTACAGCAAAGTGACTCAGTTATACATATATGTATATATATTCTTTTTCATATTCTTTTCCATTGTGGTTTATCACAGGATATTGAATATAGTTCCCTGTGCTATACAGTAGGACCTTGTTGTTTATCCATCCTATATGTAATAGTTTGCATCTGCTAATCCCAAACTCCCATTCCTTCCCTCCTCTACCCCCTTCCCCCTTGGCAACCACAAGTTTGTTCTCTACATCTGTGAGTCTGTTTCTGTTTCATAGATAAGTTCACTTGTGTCATATTTTAGCTTCCACATATAAGTGATATCACACCGTGTTTGACTTTCTCTTTCTGACTTACTTCACTTACTATGATCATCTCTAGGTCTCTCCATGTTGCTGCAAATGGCATTATTTCCCTCTGCTGGATTCTTATAAACAGCCTCTGAGATGAAGACTTATGGGGAAGCTGATGTATTAGGACATTCTCCCAGGAAGAATGGATAGGAGAGTGGGGATGTGGGACCAGGAAGGGAGTGGCCGCTCACTCCCTGATAGCAAACAGAGGCCCTCAGAAGATAACTTTGGCTTCAAGTGGGGAGCTCTGGCGACAGTACAGGTCACACCTCAAAGGTGTCCCCATTGAGGGGTGAAGACCTGGAGGATTTATATCCTCTGTTGGCATTAGCACATCCCCAGGAACATTAACTCCCAGACACTGCTGGCTCTTGGGAGGGGTGGGGGGGGGGTGCCCTGGCAGAGTGCGGTCCAGCAGAGACACAGACGCATGGGAGCCTGTTGATGAAGATGGTCAAGGGATTTGCAGGCAGGTGGGTGGAGGCCTACCAGCTCCTGCTTCAAGCTCACAACAGTAAGCACATGAAAACTGCCCCATGGAAGGAGACAGAAAATTTAACAAATGGAAGGACGAACGTCTGAGAAAGTAAAGTTAATTGAAAAAGACAGGTGACTCAAGAATACGTTTGATCAGTATCAGCACGGACATGGAAGCGGATATTACATTAAGTGAGTCAAGTGGAGGTCTTTAAGCTTTTGATCACTGGCATTTCAAAAAAAAAAAATGTAGATGGATAAAATATCAGAATGGGAACAGCTGAAGAACTAATTAGAGAGCTGGAAGATTGAACTAAGGAATTCCCTGACAGGAGATGAAAAGTATGAAAGAAAAGTTAGGAACACGGAAAATACTTTCATACGTTCCCACATCCAACTGAACACATTTTCAGAATGTGAGGATAAAGTGGATAAGTGGAATAAAATACTTCAAAAGATAATAGCAGAAAATTTTCCAAAGTGAATGAAATATATGAGTCCTCTGAACAAAAGGAACCAGAAGACCAAAGCAGGAAAAATGAAAGATGTCATATGCATAACGGTGACATTGTGGTGAGATTTCAGAATACCAGGGACAAAGCGATAGTCCTGGATCTTCCTGAGGAAAAAGCAGATTGCAGAATAAAATAAAAAAGCAGATTGCACACAGGGGAAAAAAAAAAGAGTATCACACTGACCTCATATTTCTCATCAAAAACAGTTGATGAGAGAAGACGGTGAAGCTGCATCTTTAAAATTCTGATGGAAGAAGCTTGTGAATATAGACTTTGAGTGAAAATATCATTCCCATGGGGAACAAATAGAGACATTTCAGACAAGCGAGAACTCTGAAAATGTACCATTCACAATCCCGTGTGAAAGGATTGCTAGAGAATGTACTCTACAAAACAACAAAAGTTAATTTAAGAACAAGGGCATAGAAAAACAATCAGAAACTAAAGAGAAAATAACCTGGTAAAATGCAATGTGAAGGGCTTCCCTGGTGGCGCAGTGGTTGAGAGTCTGCCTGCCGATGCAGGGGACGCGGGTTCGTGCCCCGGTCCGGGAAGATCCCACATGCCGCGGAGCGGCTGAGCCCGTGAGCCGTGGCCACTGAGCCTGCGCGTCGAGAGCCTGTGCTCCGCAGTGGGAGAGGCCACAGCAGTGAGAGGGCCGCGTACCGGAAAAAAAAAAAAAAAAGTAATGTTAAGGAAAACAAGTATTCATCAGGAGTCATTTACTGAACCCCTGAAGCATGTGCCACAACTAGTAACCTACGATCATCTTCAAAGAAAGTGTCAAGCCAGTGAACGTTTCCAAATGGGTAGCCTCTGTAACAGCTTAAGGAAGTTCACTGAAAATTGGTAAGTGCACAGAGACAGGTCCACCACAGTCAAGAGGATGACTCGGTTGACAGAGGTGTGAAATCAGGGTCTGGCCAGAGCCACAGACGCCGACGTTTGTCAACTGGACCAACAGTCTGTCCATTGGAAGGGCATCCTGCATAACCTAGTCCCACAGGCCTGAATTCTCTCTTCTCAAATCACAGATTCTCTTCTTTTGTAAAATAAGAGAGTTTGACTTAGAATGAATTTGTAAAATTTGCCCTTCTGCTCTTTCTATTAGAGCGCTTAAATGATTCCACGGAAACCTGCCAAGAGCTTTCAAACCTTTAGCAGCGACTGGGAAGTGAAATTGAATAACAAATGAGCTCGAGTCAGGGGGAAGCTCTTGTCTGAAAAGAGAGGATGCAGCTGCTTTTGAACGTTTTGCTTCAGATCCCCCTTATTTATAACACCTCTTAGAAGTGTAAAACTATTTGCTTTTCTCCGATGGATCTGATCCTTTTGGGGCGAGCTGCCTCTCCCAGGGTGTGCAAGGGCAGGAGGGTGGCCGGCTTTGTTTCAAGAGTCGTGTCCACCTGTAAAGACAGCCTATTTTTTATTTCCACATCGGGAACTTCAGTATCTCCCTCACCTGAGGGATTAGAGATTGTTAATTACTTTCTGTGAAAGAGGCAGCCGGCAGCCCTGCGGCCTGGCAGGTTTGCTAAAAATAGTGGCTATAGGTTATTTTTAAAAACCGTCTTGGAGGAATCATGACCCTGAGTCACATTTCTCCTCGGAGTTTGCCTGCTGAGGGAAAACCACACGGCCACGTCTGCAGAACAGCCACCCCAGCCCACCTAGGAGGAAATGGAGAAGAAATTGTACACGTGGAATTTTAAGACCCACTTTAGTTTAGAATAGATATTCAGTATCCAAAGGATGTGTGCTATTTTCTCAGCACTGGCTCTTAACTGGTGTTTGTCATGCTTCTGTACAGCTCTTGCTACTGATTGTTTGCTGTTTGTTTTTTTTTTTCCTTTCCAAGGGCTATTCATAATCTAACGAAGAGATATTCTCGGAGGAGGAATTCCATGGTATGAGAGGTATCTGTCTTCTTGGAGACATCAATTTCACTTGCTTACAGAACATTAAAAAGAAATTTTAAGTGATAAATGCATTAATCTACAGCTACTTATGGTTAGGCTGCTCTGGCTAAAATGGAACACATCTGTAAGACATCTTTCACACTCCCAAGGCACTTTAAAATAATGAACACATATAAAATAATATCTCAGTAATTAAAGTAATGGCAAATAAAAACATAGCATTATATGGAACTGCCCTATTGGAGTAATCCATCTCTTTTTATAAGCCCTTTGTGACATTGCTATTAATTTTTAAGTAACAAAATATTGCTCTTGAACCTAAAATTGGATATTAACTAACACAGGCACTATTAATTGCTTTGCGAATGCAAAGTGCTAAATTCCAGTTTATAAAAATAAGCCTTGGAAGGTTATCTAATAAAATCTATACACAGTGCCCACTTCTGAATCATCTAAGCAGTGGAGGAGACTCCCCACGGTAAAGCCATAAAAATAATTTCGTTAGACCCTGTGTCTCTTCCAGCAGCTCATTTATGTGCCTTGGGAAACACGATGACTCAGGTACTAATTCTCCCATCCCCTTTCAGCTAATGAGTTTTCTGAGCTAAGAGGAGGACGCTTCTTAAAACGATGTCACCTTCTTCTTCTGTCCCCAGACCAGCCTGTTCTCTTGGGGACCTCCAACCATCATGATCACTTTAGGTCCCTGTGTCCTAGGGAATTGAGCTGATAGCCTGATTTTTCTTTGTTCACCGGAGTGTGTTTGATTGCCCAGTCCTTGGGGACTCAGTTCTCTCGGGACCACACTCGGGGTCCAGCGGACACAACTCCCATCGCTGGAGGAGGGTGAGGGGCTGAGGGGGCAGGACTCCGGGAGGGACTCCCTCTTGGTTTCGGATAATTGCAGGCTCAGCCTCTGGCAGCTCCAAGAGTGAGCGCTTCCTTCAACCTCCTGCCCTGACTTATTCACAGGCCAGCTCTCCAGCCCCCAAGTTACAAGTAGGATTCACTGGAAATAGCAGGTGACAGGCAGAGAGGGGGGCTCAAGATGACGATCACTTAAAAGTGGGCAGTAGGAAAAAAAACAACAATGTGACACCAGAAAAAATAAAATAAAATAAATATTAATGTGTATCTCATATGTTAAAATATGTTTTTAATTATATAATAATGTTTATTGTAAATAAATTAATGTTTATTGTAAAAAATTAAAACAAGAGATATTTTTTAAAAGTGGGTACCAGGTCCCTCCCCTTTTCTTGCTTCTCATACCACCGGCTGTCTGCAAGGAACTCAAGTATTTCATGAAAACTGGAACCCATAGAATGGGCTCCTCAACCTGTGAAACAAATCGGGTGTCACGTCATGAACCACTTCTTACCAGCACAGCTATAAACTCTTTCCAGGGAAGACACATGCTATGTGTGCACAAAATCATGGAATTTTCTAACATTTTAAAGGCTACCTCTTTTCCTCTTAGAGATTCTCAATGTAAATTAATATATTAAAGGTTCTGAGAATTCTTGCAGGAGAAAAAAGCCGTTGTTTCAACTGGTGTCAAGCACCCTTCAATCATAGAACCCCTTTTGGGGGGCGGGTAGTGGCATATGTCAACATCTTACAGGACCGGTGTTCTGAGGAAGCTTCGCTGGAGGGAGATGGGGATGGAAGGCTCAGGAGCAAGGGGACCCTGTCCCCAGTTCTGTACTCTGAGCACAGGAACAGCAGCAGATGCAAAGGCCCTGTGGCTCATCCCTCCCCTCTTTCACGGGCAGCCACCCTCCTTGGCGGGTCCCAGGGAAAAGGGATCTTGATATAAAAGTGTGCCAGCCCCCAATAGGTACTCTCTATTCTGCTCCCAGAGAATAAACTTTGAAGGGGTATTTCAGGAGAACTCAGGGAAGCAGCCTCAGCCCGGAAGTTTGCTCTCCTTAAATATGTCCGAAACACCAAAGGCAAAAATCAAACAGTGGGGTCACTGAGCAGTGCTACCCGCTCAGCAAGTTCAGAGCCTGAGAACAAACACAAGACCAGAAAGCCCTACCAATCCTGCAAACCCTAAACCTTTCAATAATTTTTATAAGGCTCAGGCTTTTGATTGTGTCAGAGTTTAGTGACTTCAGTTAATTTCAGCTTCAAGTAAACCTTGGATGTTAATACTGATTAATGGTCAGCCTAATCGTTATTCAAATATATCAATACATTTAAGGCCAACATAAAAAGGCAAATATTTGCCCTTGTGCTAATGTAAACGACTGTTAAATAATAAATAGACTTTGCTTGAATCCTTTTTCTCCCGCGTTTTGAGAACTCTTGCCTAGCAAACTATATTTACTACATAATTAATCTGTTTTCCCTGTAAAAAAATTAACCCAAACACATATCACTTGGCTGTCTTCCCAGCCAAAAGCAAAGATACTTGCTATCTGGGTTCTATTTAGTCGTTCACTTTTAATTTGGGGTTGATTTTGTCTCAGTGTGGTTTATATTTAAGTAGACGTACAGAACTTCTGTGATTCGGCTGACCAAGCTACCTAATGAATACGAATGAACGCTGGCACAGCTGACAGGTCTTTAAGGACTGGAATTCGAGCACATTTTCATTCATTCACTCGCTTGGTTTTCAGTGGACGACTCCGGGACCTCTCCTCGGGAGAGCTCGTGTCCCACTGAAATTTCCTGTCCTCGGTATAATAAACCTGTCACCAAGCTCATAAAAAATTGGTAGGGAGCGCTTATTAGATGCAGATCTGTGATGCTCCCGAAGCCTCCTCCCTACCTGTGGCGGGCGCCCGGCCCTCTGCTCCCTCCCTCCACCCTAGACCTCCCAGAGCTGTCAGACCTCCCCTCCTGTCCCCTCAGGCATCGGGGTACAGTAGGGACCTCTCTGGGATTCAGGATTTCCCATATAAGGTACCAGACCCTAGTGGGTCTGGTTTACTTTGTCCTGAAATTCACCAAAGATAGATGCAACGGTAAAGACGCCTTCCCAGCTTCCTGGGTGCCCAGCCCTTGCAGCAGAGAGGAATCAGACGAGTGATATTCAACACTGTGGGAGTAGATTAACCTTTCTGAGATGGTCATCTTTACCCATTCCTTTGTCCTAGCTTCCCCCCACCTATCCCACAGCTGGGAGCTCCTTGCCCCAGGGGAGGGCTGTGTCTGGAGAGTGGAAGCAAAGGTCTGTTCCCCGCTCATATTCCATCAGCCAACCACACGCTTGCAGTTTGCAGGAGTAAAATGTTAGAACTGATACTTGAGGGAAGGGGATTCCTGGAGCTGGAAAGAGGAGAGACCTGGGTGAGGCTGGACTGAGAAGCTACATGCCCTGCTTCCCAGCGGGACCCTAGATGGGCAGCAAAACCCAAAAGAGGTTTGTGGAACCCAAGAGCGGGGACACCTGCTTCCCCTGGAGCCCACAAAGGCGGTGAGACTCTCAGAGGTGGCTGCCCTAGCCTGTCTCTGAGATTTCTGTCCCCTGAGAAGGCACAGACACAGCGGGTCCAGGCCCCACCCAGCACAGGACCCAGGCCAGCGGGGTACAGTTACGTGCTCTTGGGGTGACCTGAGTGATGATGACCGAGGCCCCTGAGAGCCGCCCTCCCCTGCCACCAATGCCTGGCACTGCAGGCTGCCTATGGCCCCCAGGAAAGGCAAAAACTGATTTAGGCTCTGCTTCCACCACTCTAGGGAGAATGGGAACTTACATCAGAAATCAGTGAGTGTTTTACAAATTAAGTTGTGTTTATTTTCTACCAGAGTTATGGGCTGAGATTCTATCCACAACCAGAGCTGGAGATGAGGGGAAAAGGGCCTTGCCCGCCCTCCCCCCAACCCCTCGCCCTTCCCTTCGAGCACGGACGAGTCTCATCAGGCCCCAGGTCCAGAGCTCCCTCTCTACTTCTCACCCATCACTCCAAACTGGGGAAGCCCTAGCCCTCTAAGCAGCCAAGTGCATCCTTCCCCAGAAGCCAGAAGCCTCCCTCTCAAGTGGTCAGCATGGGGCTTCATTGAAAAGATCATGGGGAGGACCACCTCTCTGAGCCTGGGCCCAGCTGTCTGGATGTGAGCGTCCACGGTGATAACTGCAGGGGAAGAAAGCCAGATGGGAGAATCTTGTTGCTTTTCCATTCACCCAAATTCCTAGTCTTTGGGGTTTTTTCTTCAAGTTTCCAGTAGCAGCAAATTGAGGGTGGTGTGGACAAAATATGTTACAGCCATCAGGCCAGCAGCCCCTGCAGTGGCCAACAGCAGTGCACCCTGAGGGGATTCGGGATGGAGAGAAACAGGATGCTGGCCCTAGATAGGTGCATATCAGAGGAATGATTTCAGTGAGCCCAGACTCTTGCATCTTCCCATACATAGAAAAGCGCTAACTTCCTTAACTTGAGATGTCTGGTTTTCTTTGATTAACAGCAATCTTTTGATGTTCCCACTACCTGGTTTTTTGTGGCAAAAACTCCTCTCTATCCTGGCTCCCCGCCTCACCTCTATGGAGCAGAGCCTCAGAGCGATCTGAGGGGCCGTCTCCTGGGCTTCAGGCCTCAGAAAGTCCACCAAATAAAATATAATTCTCAGCTTGTAAGTTGTGCATTTTTTTCAGTTGACAGTGAGAAGAGAAGAAAGGTTTCATTTGTCCCACCTTTGAACACATTACCTGCCCTTACCTACAATACTGATAAGAATTAAGTGCACACACCCATACCCTGACGAAACAGCGGTGTTCAAGAGGCGAAGCGTGTCTTTTTACAAAAATGAGAAACTGAATCCCCCGTTAATACTATAGTTTCACTAAAATCCAGTACTCAACAGATAGATTTTGGTAGACTGCTTTTCTTTGGAGAGAAAAGAATGCTATAAAACCCAAAAGTCTTAAATTTAAGCGTTTGCCTGGCTCATAGGCCCTCACCGCCCACTTCTGTCTGATACCCACCAATAGTGAAAAGACCAGAGCCAAGACATGAAGACAGAGGAGGTAAACATTGCAAGATCTGCTGCAACTCCGCCCTGAATTGTTGTCCAATTACCCATCTCCTTGCGGTGGAAGTTGCCTGGGAGGTCCCAGCATCGATTCCTGATTCCTGTTCTATCATTTCCATTCTTACACCAGCTTTCTCTTATTTGGACCCCGTCCCACTTCCCTCAAATCAATTTAAAATGGGGAAACTTTCGGGCTTCCCTGGTGGCGCAGTGGTTGAGGGTCCGCCTGCCGATGCAGGGGACACGGGTTTGTGCCCCGGTCCGGGAAGATCCCACATGCCGCGGAGCGGCTGGGCCCGTGAGCCATGGCCGCTGAGCCCGTGAGCCATGGCCGCTGAGCCTGCGCGTCCGGAGCCTGTGCTCCGCAACGGGAGAGGCCACAACAGTGAGAGGCCCGCGTACCGCAAAAATAAATAAATAAAATAAAATGGGGAAACTTTCTTAAGATCCAACTCTCAGTAGCCCACCCAGCTAATAAAAAACTGTGTCCGTGGAAACCCAAAATAATCCAAATAACTAATTCTGGCCATTAATTTTAGCCTCTCCTACACGGGGAGAGCTGCTGAAACACCAAGAAATAAATGATTGAATTGAGTTTAACTCCCCACAGCCTACTGCCTGGTGAAGGCGCTTAAGGGCAGTGATGTGCCCCAAGGGAAGCAGGAAGCTAAGGGAGGGGAGTGGACACAGGTGGTCCATGGGCTGGTGGCCAAGCACTAGGTGACTCAGAGTGGCCTGGACTTTCAGCCAAATCTGGTGTGGGTTTTACTTCTCCAGGTTTCATTAGTCATTAGAAATGACAATGAGTTAGACTCTTCCAGAAAATATTTCCCTGCTTTCCTCCCTCCTCCCCTCCTCTTTTCCTTCCTTCTTTCCTTCCCTCCTTCCTTCCTTTCTTTCCTCCCTCCGTCCCTCCCTCCCCAGCAGCAGGGTTGAGCTTTTCTAGAGCACCTGTCACCCCTGGATTTTACACGGGAATGCCAGGGGCCTGAAAGTGGATGTGGAATGGCCAGTGTTTCCGCTAAGCTGCTATCAAGCAATAGAACTCTGGGCTCTAAATTCCAGGAGGAAAAGACAACTCAAAGGGGTCATTGTAGGGGGAACTATTATTAATAAACATTTTTTTTTAACACCGAGAATGTTTGCATTGTCTCCATTTAAAAGCTTAACCTCGTCTCTTTCAATATGGTCCCTGAAGAATGAGCAAAGTGAAACTGCTTTTTTAATACGCATTTTCTTCAAACGAAGCTCAGGACACGTGAGCGAGAATTTTAAATGTAGATTTCTTCACAGGACATAAGGTGAAGGGTCCTAAACCTAAGTGAGTTAGAAAGTGCGGAACTAATAATGTATATAAGAAACATTTGGCGATTTTTTTCTAGATATAGCAAGTGGGATAATAAGAGATTTGCCTTGCTATTGAAAAGTAGAAAAATCTGTGTTTTGCTCTAGAACACCCTTATTCTGGATTTCCAGATATCTATTTTGATTTCCACCCTAGCATTTTATTATCAGCATCTGTAATTTTGAAAATGTGTTAGGGTGATTTTTTGTTTAAATCAAATAAAAACATTGCTTCACCAGACCGTTGGTATAAGAAAAAAATAAGCAATCCTGTCCAGTTTTACAAGCTGAAGCTATGTTAAAGTGACATTCATCGTCTGCAGGCCCTTTTCCTGGCCTCTTGTAACCCGAATAACATTTAAACCATTAGCTATAAAATACTTGCCTTCTGAAAAAAAAAAGGAAATGTGGGTGGAAAGGGCAAATGTGGGAACATGGGCAAGAAGTAAATGCATCAGGAATCACATCAACCGAAGCCGGCATGCCTGTCTTTTTCAAGTCAATACCAAAGAATAGAATTGTATCAAGTTTCCAGGAGACACGGCACTAGAAACACAGCATCTGGCAAAACCAGGAATCAGGTCCCCTCATCTCCCATATCCAGCCCATTTCATTTGGTTCTCTGCTTCTCCTCCCAGCCCTTATTTGTTATGAAATGCTAAATCTGATAGACACAAAAAATATTGCAAGCTGGGTAAGCGTATAAAACTTAGTTAAGGAAGAGAGGAAAGAAAGTACTGTCATTTGCAGCAACATGGATGGACCTAGAGATGATCATACTAAGTGAAGTAAGTCAGATGGAGAAAGACAGATATCATATATCGCTTATATGTGAAACCTAAAAAATGATACATTTGTACTTATTTACAAAACAGAAACAGACTCACAAACATAGAAAACAAATTTATGGTTACCAAAGGAGAAGGGGTAGGGGAGGGATAAATTAGGAGTTTGGGATTAACATACACACACTACTATATATAAAATAGATAAACAACAGGACCTACTGTAGAGCACAGGGAACTCTACTCAATATTTTGTAATAACCTATATGGGAAATGAATCTGAAAAAGTATATATATATAATTATTTATATATATATATTCGGTTATACGTATACACACACACATATATAACTTAATTGCTTTGCTGTATACCTGAAACTAACACGGCATTGTAAATCAACTATGCTTCAGTAAAAAAATAATTAAATTTTTAAAAAGGAAGAAGAGAAGGAAAAGAAAGGAAGAAAGAACCTAGACAACAGAACAGAAATGACTCAGCATCAGAGTCAAGGAACCTGCTTGAGAATCCTAGCTCCACCTTTCAGTTTTGTGGCCTTGGACAGGCCCTTAACCTCTCTGAGCTCTAGTTTCATCATGTCGAAAATGGAGTAGTATTATTTACCCTACTGGGTTCATTGTGAGAATTAAAAGAGACAACATATATAGAACAGATGACTAGCGCTCAGTCAGTGGTTTTCCCTGATTAGCCCATAGAAGTCATGGTTTAATAGCTGAATATGTTGTCACTTTTCATGGGTAATTTTTGCTTTCATGTTTTTATAAGACTCTCTGATGCATTAACTCAAAAGAGGAAGCCCTGTGGGAATTTCCCAAGTTGTAGCAGATCAGTTGGGAAAGATGTGCCTGAGACATTGGGACTTCAGGGAGTTTATCCAATTACTCCACCAAGATTTTTTTTCTGGCCTTCTAAAGAAGACCCACCCTGAATCCAGAGTTATCTGTGTCACCGAAAAACTCCTGGCTTCTCTGTTTCTGTGGGTGATATCATTTGTGCTGTCATTCGGACAGGTGGTGGCCTGGGGCGTGGCATTTAGGCAGGAGGTACATGTGGGGTAAAAGCCACGCTTTTCTCCTAAGATCCTCCAGGGGGTCAGAGTTAGGGTGACTAAGTGTCCAACTTGTCTGGGACCATGCCAGGTTACCCCTATTGTCCACAAGTCTTTTATTTTTTTTTTGGCAGCGTGGCATAGCATGTGGGATCTTAGTTCCCCAACCAGGGATTGAACCCGTGTCCCCTGCAGCAGAAGCACAGAGTTCTAACCGCTGGACCGCCAGGGAAGTCCCCGGAGTCATTATTAATAGAAGCTCCCTTTTCACTTTTAAAATTATCCCAGTTTGGATGATAAATTGTATAGTGACCTTAATCAGAGTTCTGTTTATATGAATAAGGACAATAAGTAAGAAAAGGGAAAATGATGAAATGCACTAATTCATAGACTCAAAGATGCTTAGATCGCATCAACTTTAAGATAAACCATTATGTCATGTACCATTAGGAAAGAAAAAACCCACTGTATTCGTCTGCGAGGGCTGCCATAACCAAGAACTACAGGCCGGGTGGTTTAAACAACAGAGATTTTACTGTGTCACAGTCTTGAGGCTGGAAGCTCAAGATCAAGGTGTCAGTTGGATTGGTTACTTCCGGAGCCCTCTCTCCTTGGTTGTAGACGGCTGTCTTCTCCCTGCGTCTTCACAAGCTCTGGCCTTCCTGTGTGACCATGTCCTAACATCCTCTTGTTTTAAGGGCACCAATCATATTGGAGTAGGACCCACCCACCCTGAAGGCTTTATTTTAACTTCGTTACATCTTTAAAGACCCTATCTACAAATCCAGACACATTTTTTTTAAATTGAAGTATAATTGATTTACAATGTTGTGTTAACTTCTACTATACGGCAAAGTGATTCAGTTATACACATATATATATATATTCTTTTTCATATTCTTTTCCATTATGGTTTATCCCAGGATACTGAATATAGCTCCCTGTGCTCTACAGTAGGACCTTGTTGTTTTTCCATTCTATATATAATAGTTTGCATGTGCTAATCCCAAACTCCCAGTCCATCCCTCCCCCAACCCCCTCCCCCTGGCAATACAAATACAGGCACATTCTGAGGTGCTGGGGGCTAGGGCTTCAACATAATAATTGCGTGGGACATAATTTAGCCCATAATATGCATCAATTAAACTCTGGCATGCCACGGGTTATTCGATGTATCCTGACGTCTGAGATGTCAAAATGTAAGCAGCAGTGCACGTCAGAACTGCACGGTTTGCGACGGAGAGACAAGCTTTAGTCTATCTGCTTTGGTAATGATGAGCACGGACATGTACAGACCTCTTCCTTTGAAACTGTCCCTTTCCACCCTTCACGGTCCTGAGGGACCTAGGAGAGGAAGGGAGAATGAAGCCGCCTGATTGTGATCTTGATTGCTTCCCCTCCCTGTTGCCTCACTTCCTGCCAATTCCTCTTGTGTAACAGCGCCCATGATGGCCCCTTCCTTTCTCCCTACCCACACCCGCATCAGCCCTTCTCTTGTACCTGGCCCGTTTCCACAGCTTGTGAACCGGTCTTCCCACTCCCATCCCCTTCCTGCCTCCTAATCCACCCCGACACAGGCACTGATCTGCCGAACGGCTCTCAAAACTGCAGCCCTAGATAACTAACAAGGACCTGCTGTAGAGCACAGGGAACTCTGCTCAATACCCTGTAATGACCTGTATGGGAAAAGAATCTAAAAAACAGTGGGTACATGTATGTGTATAATTGATTCACTTTGCTGTACACCTGAAACTAACACAACACTGTGAATCAACTACACTCCAATATAAAAATTTTTTTTAATTTTTTAATGAAATAAATAAATAAAAATATATTCTGGATATCAAAAACAAAATAAAACAACAACAACAAAACACAAATGTATCTTAGCCTAACACTTAGGTCAACCTGGCTGTACCAGCTCCTGCCCTGTCCAGCTGCATCCGAGACCCTCCACCAGCAGCCCCACCTTGGGGCATTTGCATGCTCACGCCCTGGCCTGGAGGGCTCCTGCTCTGGGTCTGTCTGAATGGACTAAGTAATTATTATACATAGTTATTTATGTCTGACTCTCCAACTAATAGCCATCCAAACTCTCAAGCCTGGAACGTGCTCCATTAACCATGCTGGCTGAGAAAGGATTCGTTTCTCCTCGTCTCCTGCAAAAAGAATGACAAGCATTTCCCCACCTCTTTCTGTCTCCCTCCCCCGAGAGAAGGTAACAGGGCTTTGTGCCTGGAAGTCTGACTTCCCTGGGCCCTGGGGAGACTTAACAGCCTTTTTGTGTGTTTTCTGTGGGAAAAGGGAAGCTGCCTGGTGAGGTGGCCTCCCCCTTTGTTTTCTGAGGTGTAGGCCACAAGTGAAAACTGGAGGCCCGGGAAATCCTTTATTTGGCCTCGAGGCATTTGATATGAATTTTAAATATTCATTGCAACATTCAAAAAGTGGGAGATTTCCTATGAAAATCTAAATTTCTTGGCTCTCTTGGAAAACTCAAAGATGGAGCATCTCTGGGCCCCTATATTCACGTGGCAAAAACTGGCAAGATCACGCTGATCCCCTTTAGACAGGTCATGTACTTTCCACTTCACCACAATCAACACCACTCCCTAAGGTCTTATTCTGTAAGAAGATAGGTTAGGGGGTCCCCAGAGAAAGAGAACCAGGCACCGGCTTTCTTGACATAAAAGAAGCCATTTCAGTCTAAGCCACTTTGTGATCTAAGCCTGGCCATGCTGCTTGCCCTTGAGCAGGTCTCAGTAATTAATGATCTTAAGGGAACAAAGGAATGCAGAAAAGGCAGTCAGACAATAGTGCATAAAAACAGAGTTCCTCCTCAAGGGATATACATAATAATATATCTTTGAGTCCTGCAGGAACTAAGGCCCCCACAGGGTGGAGGATGGAGTGATAATGTTGACCCTCCTGACTTCAGTCAACTAAAGCTTGGACTCTGTTGACCAATTCTATGCTGAATTCTCCTCTGCTCAAGGCCCTTCATGAATATGCATGTACCCCGAGCTTAAAACTTCCCCAATTTTGTTGTTCCTTGAGACACTGCTTTGGGAAAGATTCCCAGTGTTCTCCTTACTTGCTGCAAGTAATAATAACTCCTTCCTTCTCCCAATCCTTGGCTTGGTTGTATCTTTTGGCTCAACACCCACCAAGAGACAAATCCAGTTTGGGAGTAACAATACCACCTGCATCTTTCATTCAGGTACCTGCCAGCTCTTGTGAGAGTCTGAGTTTTCAACCCAGGCTTAGGCCCACCAAGGGGATTAATCGGAAGTATGTCAGGGAAAGGAGATGGTGGCTGTGAGCTTCAAGAGTGGAAGAGAGTATGGCGGCTCTATAGGCCTTAGAACCTGGGTCTATTCTAACATCCCTTCCTGAGGGGGCAGGACCAGGGACACAGATGGCCAGGTGGGTGCCTGTGAGGACTGGGCTGTAAGTGATTTCACATTGAGAGCGTCAGCAAAAATCCCCACAGCTGAGCTGGGCCTGGAGAGCCTGGAGAGATCTGCCTGAAGAGATACCCAACTTCAAATGAACATGGGCAAGAAGTAAACGCATCAGGAATCACATCAACCGAAGCCGGCATACTTCTGTTGCAGAAATAAATGGGGTGAGAGGATGGTCACATCCCTGATCTCAGGTGAGTCCCTGGGATGGCCACCAGGTGAGGGTCCTTGGCCTCTCGCAGGAAGGCATTCAAGAGTGAGCCAAAGTAGAGTGAAAGCAGATTTATTCAGGGAGATACATACTCCTCAGACAAAGTGTGGGCCATCACAGAAGGCGAGAGACCCCAGGGTACAGGGTGGTTCGTTTTTATGGACTGGTTAATTTCATAGGCTAATGAGAGGGAGGGTTATTCCAACTATTTGGGGGAAGCGATGGGGATTTCCAGAAATTGGGTTCCTGCCCACTTTTTGTCCTTTTATGGTTGGTCTTGGAACTGTTATGGCACCTGCGAGTGTGTCATTCAGATGCTAATGTATTACAATGAGCATATACTGAGGTTCAACATCCACTGGAAGCTGAATCTTCCACCACCTTGGGCCGAGTTGGTTCTAACCAGTTTATGTCGTTTCCTCAAAGGCTATGTCATTCATTTAAAGGTTGTGTCCTGCCCCCTTCCCTTCTCTCTCACCTCCACTTTCCTGCCTAGCGTAAGGCCCACAGTTCTTTTATAACTAAGTGGGAGTAGAGGCTGTCACCCTGCATTACAACTCCAGTCATAGTCTATAGAATACCTCCCCCTGTGGCTATTCTGAGACAGGAGGCTGTTCTGGAAATGCAAAGGACTATGTACCAGATGAAGGAACAAGATAAAACCGCAGAAAAACAACTAACTGGAGTGGAGATAGGCAACCTTCCAGAAAAAGAATTCAGAAGAATGATAGTGAAGATGATCCAGGACCTCGGAAAAAGAATGGAGGCAAAGATCAAGAAGATGCAAGAAATGTTTAACAAAGACCTAGAAGAATTAAAGATCAAACACCTAGAAGAATTAAAGAACAGACAAACAGAGATGAACAATACAATAACTGAAATGAAAAATACACTAGAAGGAATCAATAGCAGAATAACTGAGGCAGAAGAACTGATAAGTGATCTGGAAGACAGAATGGTGGAATTCACTGCCGCAGAACAGAATAAAGAAAAAAAAAAGAAAGGAAGACACACTAAGAGACCTCTGAGACAATATTAAATGCACCAACATTTGCAATATAGGGGTTCCAGAAGGAGAAGAGAGAGAGAAAGGACCTGAGAAAATATTTGAAGAGATTATAGTCAAAAACTTCCCTAACATGAGGGCTTCCCTGGTGGCGCAGTGGTTGAGAGTCTGCCTGCTGATGCAGAGGACATGGGTTCATGCCCCGGTCCGGGAAGATCCCACATGCCGTGGAGTGGCTGGGCCCGTGAGCCATGGACGCTGAGCCTGCGTGTCCGGAGCCTGTGCTCTGCAACGGGAGAGGCCACAACAGTGAGAGGCCCGTGTACTGCAAAGAAAAAAAAACCAAACTTCCCTAACATGGGAAAGGAAATAGCCACCCAAGTCCAGGAGGCACAGAGAGTCCCAGGCAGCATAAACCCAAGGAGAAACATGCCAAGACATGTAGTAATCAAACTGAAAAAAATCAAGAAAAATTATTAAAAGCAACAAGGGAAAAATGACAAATAACATACAGGGAACTCCCATAAGGTTAACAGCTGATTTCTCAGTAGAAACTCTACAAGCCAGAAGGGAGTGGCATGATATATTTAAAGTGATGAAAGGGAAGAAACTACAAACAAGATTACTCTACCTGACAAGGATCTCATTCAGATTCAACAGACAAATCAAAAGCTTTACAGACAAGCAAAAGCTAACAGTATTCAGCACCACCAAACCAGCTCTACAACAAATGCTAAAGGAACTTCTCTAAGTGGGAAATAAAAGAGAAGAAAAGGACCTACCAAAACAAACCCAAATTAATTAATAAAATGGTAATAGGAACATACGTATCGATAATTACCTTAAATGTGAATGGATTAAATGCTCCAACCAAAAGACACAGGCTCGCTGAATGGACACAAAACAATACCCATCTATATGCTGTCTACGAGGGACCCACTTCAGACCTAGGGACACACACAGACTGAAAGTGAGGTGATGGAAAAAGTCATTCCATGCAAATGGAAATCTAAAGAAAGCTGGAGTAGCAATACTTATATCAGATAAAATAGACTTTAAAATAAAGAATGTTACAAGAGACAAGAAAGGACACTACATAATGATCAAGGGATCAATCCAAGAAGAAGATGTAACAATTATAAATATATATGCACCCAACATAGGAGCACCTCAGTACATAAGGCAAATGCTAACAGCTATAAAAGAGAAAATCAACAGTAACACAATAATAGTGGGGGACTTCAACACCTCACTTACACCAATGGACAGATCATCAAAACAGAAAATTAATAAGGAAATAAAAGCTTTAAATGACACAATAGACCAGATAGATTTAATTGATATTTATAGGACATTCCATCCAAAAAAGCAGATTACACTCTCTTCTCAAGTGCACATGGAACATTCTCCAGGATAAATCACATCTTGGGTCACAAATCAAGCCTCGGTAAATTTAAGAAAATTGAAATCATATCAAACGTCTTTTCCGAACACAGTGCTATGAGATTAGAAAACAATTACAGGGAAAAAAACGTAAAAAACACAAACATATGGAGGGTAAACAGTACATTACTAAATAACCAAGAGATCACTGAAGAAATCAAAGAGGAAATCAAAAAAAAACTAGAGACAAGTGGCAATGAAAACACGACAAACCAAAACCTATGGGATGCAGCAAAAGCAGTTCTAAGAGGGAATTTTATAGCAATACAAGCCTACCTCAAGAAACAAGAAATATCTCAAATAAACAATCTAACCTTACACCTAAAGGAACTAGAGAAAGAAGAACAAACAAAACCCAAAGTTAGTAGAAGGAAAGAAATCATAAAGATCAGAGCAGAAATAAATGATATAGAAACAAAGAAAACAAGAGCAAAGATCAATAAAACTAAAAGCTGGGCCTTTGAGAAGATAAACAAGATTGATAAACCTTTAGCCAGACTCATCAAGAAAAAGATGGAGAGGACTCAAATCAATAAAATTAGAAATGAAAAAGAAGTTACAATGAACACCGCAGAAATACAAAGCATCATAAGAGACTACTACAAGCAACTCTATGCCAATAAAATGGACAACCTGGAAGAAATGAACAGATTCTTAGAAAGGTATAAGCTTCCAAGACTGAACCAGGAAGAAACAGAAAATATGAACAGACCAATCACAAGCACTGAAATTGAAACTGTGATTAAAAATCTTCTAACAAACAAAAGTCCAGGACCAGATGGCTTCACAGATGAATTCTATCAAACATTTAGAGAAGAGCTAACACCCATCCTTCTCAAACTCTTCCAAAAAATTGCAGAGGAAGGAACACTCTCAAATTCATTCTACAAGGCCACCATCACCCTGATACTAAAACCAGACAAAGATAGTACAAAAAAAGAAAATGACAGACCAATATCACTGATGAATATAGACACAAAAATCCTCAACAAAATACTAGCAAACAGAATACAGCAACACATTAAAAGAATCATATACCATGATCAAGTGGGATTTATCCCAGGGATGCAAGGATTCTTCAATATACACAGATCAATCATTGTGATACACCATAGCAACAAAATGAAGAATAAAAACCATATGATCATCTCAATAGATGCAGAAAAAGCTTTTGACAAAATTCAACACCTATTAATGATAAAAACGCTCCAGAAAGTGGGCACAGAGGGAACCTACCTCAACATAATAAAGGCCATATACGACAAACCCACAGCAAACATCATTCTCAATGGTGAAAACCGAAAGCATTTCCTCTAAGATCAGGAACAAGACAAGGATGTCCACTATTGCCACTCTTATTCAACATAGTTTTCGAAGTCCTAGCCATGGCAATCAGAGAAGAAAAAGAAATAAAAGGAATACAAACTGGAAAAGAAGAAGTAAAACTGTCACTGTTTGCAGATGACATGATACTATACATAGAAAATCCTAAATATGCCACCAGAAAACTACTAGAGCTAATCAATGAATTTGGTAAAGTTGCAGGATACAAAATTAATGCACAGAAATCTCTTGCATTTCTATACACTAATAAGAAAAGGTCAGAAAGAGAAATTAAGGAAACAATCCCATTCACCATTGCAACAAAAAGAATAAAATACCTAGGAATAAGCCTACCTAAGGAGGTAAAAGACCTGTATGCAGAAAACTATAAGACACTAGTGAAAGAAATCAAAGATGGCACAAACAGATGGAGAGATATACCACGTTCTTGGATTGGAAGAATCAATATTGTGAAGATGACTATACTACCCAAAGCAATCTACAGATTCAATGCAATCCCTATCAAATTACCAATGGCATTTTTTAGAGACTAGAACAAAAAGTCTTAAAATTTGTATGGAAACACAAAACACCCCGAATAGCCAAAGCAGTCTTGAGGGAAAAAAACGGAGGTAGAGGAATCAGACTCCCTGACTTCAGGCTATAACACAAAGCTACAGACATCAAGACAATATGGTACCAACACAAAAACAGAAATATAGATCAATGGAAAAGGATAGAAAGCCCAGAGATAAACCCACGCACCTATGGTCAACTAATCTATGACAAAGGAGGCAAGAATATATGATGGAGAAATGACAGTCTCTTCAATAAGTGGTGCTGGGAAAACTGGACAGCTCCATGTAAAAGAATGAAAATAGAACACTCCCTAACACCATACACAAAAATAAACTCAAAATGGATTAAAGACCTAAATGTAAGACTGGACACTATAAAACTCTTAGAGAAAAACATAAGAAGAACAGTCTTTGACATAAATCACAGCAAGATCTTTTTTGACCCACCTCCTAGAGTAATGGAAATAAAAACAAAGATAAACAAATGGGACCTAATGAAACTTTAAAGCTTTTGCACAGCAAAGGAAACTATAAGCAAGACAAAAAGACAACCCTCAGAATGGGAGAAAATATTTGCAAATGAGTCAATGGAAAAAGGATTAATCTCCAAAATATATAAACAGCTCATGCAGCTCAATATTAAAAAACCAAACAACCCAATGGGCAGAAGACCTAAACAGACATTTATCCAAAGAAGACATGCAGATGGCCAAGAGGCACATGAAAAGCTGCTCAACTAATTATTAAAGAAATGTAAATCAAAATTACAATGAGGTATCACCTCATACCAGTTAGAATGGGCATCATCAGAAAATCTGCAAACAACAAATGCTGGAGAGGGTGTGGAGAAAAGGGAACCCTCTTGCACTGTTGGTGGGAATGTGAATTGATACAGCCACTGTGGAAAACAGTATGGAGGTTCCTTAAAACACTAAATATAGAATTACCATATGACCCAGCAATCCCACTCTTGGGCATATACCCTAAGAAAAACATAATTCAAAAAGACACATGCACCCCAATGTTCATTGCAGCACTATTTCTAACAGCCAGGTCATGGAAGCAACCTAAATGCCTATCAACAGATGAATGGATAAAGAAGATGTGGTACATATATACAATGGAATATTACTCAGCCTTACAAGGGAATGAAATTGGGTCATTTGTAGAGATGTGGATGGATCTAGAGACTGTCATACAGAGTGAAGTAAGTCAGAAAAAGAAAGACAAATATCGTATATTAACGCATATATGTGGAACCTAGAAAAATGGTACAGATGAACCAGTTTGCAGGGCAGAAATAGAGACACAGGTGTAGAGAACAAACGTATGGACATCAAAGGGGTAAAGTTGGGGTGGGATGGTAGGATGAATTGGGAGATTGGGATTGGCATATATACACTAATATGTATAAAATAGAGAACTAATAAGAACCTGCTATGTAAATAAATAAATAAATAAAATTTAGGACAAAAAAAAAAGAAAGAAATTACCCAGCCCATGAAAGCTAACCACCCTGTACCCTGGGGCCTCTTGACTTCTGAGATGGCCCACACTCTGTCTATGGGGTGTGTTTCTCTCTAAATAAATCTACTTCTTACCTATCACTTTGTCTCTCACTTTTCTGCAATGAGACATCAAGAACCTGAGCTTCATTAGGTCCTGTGATGAGGTGTGTGATCTCAGTTGAAAGACCATGGGTTTAAGTCCCAATCTGGGTTGCAAGGTTTCAGTTCTGTGCGCAACCTGAGTGCTATATATATGGTAGCCCTGGCTGGAGACTGTGTGTGTGTGTGTGTGTGTGTGTGTGTCCTATCAAAATGACTGATTTGGACTTCTCACCAACCTTGAGAGTGGAGGCCGAGAGCTTTAATTTAATTTTAAAAAATGTAATACGTCTTGGTCACCAAGTGTGGTTTAGCAACTGAATTCTATAACAAAGAAGAAATACTTCTCACAGAAAGCATGTTTTTGTTCTTCTGTACTCCTCCAATGGTGTTTTGCAAAACAAAAATGTGTCCATTCTGACTATGGATCTCAGCATAGGATTTCTCTCCCCAGTAAAACTTAAATTTCCCGTTTTCGTGGGTGACCAGTCTTAGGCAAAATTGGCTTATGACACCCAAACTCACTTGAGGCTCACATGTTTTACAACAAAGAATTTAATTTGTAAGTGAGCTTCCACTTACAGAGACCAGTCTGTGTGTAATCTTTCCAGGAGGGAGTTTGAACAAAGCTCTCTGCCATTAAGGTTCTGTCCACAGACTTAAAATTGAGTCCCTTTGATCAGAAATTCCACTTCAAGAACTTTATCCTGAGAAAATTATCCAGAAATGTGAACCAAGATTCATGGGCATGGATGTTGTAATATATTAATTACAGGAGCAATAAAAGGAAACAATCTAAATATTCAACCACTGGGGAGTGATGAAATACATTGGGATGCATTTATAGGATGGGGTACCAAGAAGCCTCTGAAAATAATGTGTTCAGGGTATTGAATGGAATGAGGACATGGCCACCACATATTTGTAAGACATCTAAACACGTCTAAATATGTTGCTAACATTGGAAAAAGTGTGGCTATTGTTAAAAATATTCACTCTCCTCCCCTCCCTTGACTGTGGCTTCAGCTGTGAGGTCTATTTTGGCCACTGGGATACAAGCAAATGAGATGCTGGGGAGGCTTGAAAAGCATTGGTGGGTTTGGCAGGCTCTCTTGAGCCTTTGCCATTGCCTGAGAACAGACCTAGGTGAGCCCGTTGGTTCTAGAAAAGGATGGCAGACATGTGCAGCCAAACCAGACCACCTCCCACCCACCCCCCAGCTGAGTACAACCTGGTCCAACCCCCACCCCCGCCAGCAAACCACAGATCCCTGAGAGTAAAGTATTGCAAGCCTACTGATAGTTTATTATCCAGCCCTTTTGTGGCAATCGTTGGCTAACACAGGAAGAAGGTCCGCTCCAATTCTAGAAAGATCTTTTCGCCAAAGATACAGCATTCGAGGGAATTCCCTGGCGGTCCTGTGGTTGGGACTCGGCACTTTCACTCACCGGGCCCGGGTCTGATCCCTGGTAGGGGAACTGAGATCCTACAAGACACCCAGCATGGCCAAGAAAATAATAAAAATAAAAATTTAAATTCAAAGATACAGCATTTGAAAACTTACGCAAACAGTTCTTGACTTATGCCTTCAAATGTCCATTTGATCCATACTGAGTCCACCCAGGTTCCAGGAGCGGGGACATAAACCCCACTCCTCCATGGGAAGAACATCCAGGTCAATTATAAGAAGTACATGTAGGGACTTCCCTGGTGGTCCAGTGGTTAAGAATCCGCCTTCCAGTGCAGGGGACATGGGTTCGACTCCTGGTCCAGGAACTAAGATCCCACATGCTGCGGGGCAACTAAGCCCACGTGCTCTAGAGCCCGCGCGCCACAACTACAGACAGAAGCCCACACGCCGCAACAAAAGTTCCCGCGTGCCGCAACTAAGATCCAACGCAGCCAAATAAATAAATGAATATCAAAAAAAAGAAGAAGAAGAACATGTAGGATGGGAGACATTTTTCGGCCTTCTTTGGAAAATACCATCTACCGTATAAAATTCTCAGAACACTGCTTTATAAGCACTATCTATGTGTTAGCTATTTTCATTCAACACGTGTTTATTGAACATCTGCTATGCACTAGTTACTGTGCTAGGGAGATAAGCAGTGAAGATCACAGGGGTGGTCCCTGTGTTGGTGGGCTAGCCGGAGGAAAACTGCAGGCTCAGACCCGCTAGAAGAACCCCCTAGTAAAGGACCAGATGAGCTCGCAGGCTGAAGTTAATTTCCTAGTGAGTCGGCCAGCCCTAGAGGAACAGATAATAATTCTGGCTCTAGAAGTATTTTGCTGGGATTGTGTCTGTTGCGATGGAAGCTTTCTTGGCCGCTTCTCTGAGTGTCGAATGAGGAGGCCAGAGCTCTCAAAGGGCTCAGAGTCCAATTCCATTTCACTCAAGCCGTTCCTATAGCTTTAATGCAAAGCAGGTGCTGGGACTGTTAAAAAGGACCTCAAGGCACCTGGCTCAGCTCTGCAGCAGCTTTTTGCTCTAAGTGAGGTCACATGGCACTGGCCTCCCCTAGGAGTTGTATAGAAATGCAGAATCTCAGGCCCCACTCCTGAAAGGCTGAATCAGAATCTGCATTTTTTTAAAGAATTTTTCATTGTGGTAAGAATGCACATCTAAAATTTACCTTCTGGGGACTTCCCTGGTGGTTCAGTGGTTAGGACTCGGGGCTTCCACTGCAAGGGGGCGTGGGTTCAGTCCCTGGTTGGGGAACTAAGGTCCCTCAAGCCGCACCGCGTGGCCTAAAAAAAATTAATTAAATTAAATTTACCCTCTTAGCCATTTTTAAGAGTACAGTTCAGTGATATTAAGCACTTTCACACTGCCGTGTAACCGTCACCACCATCCTCTCCAGAACCCGTTTTATCTTGCAAAACTGACTCTGGCCCCATTTAACAATGACTCCCCATCTCCACCTCCCCAGTCCCTGGCAAATGCCATTCTCCTTCTGTCTTGATGAATTTGACCACTCAGGGACCCCAGAGAGAGGAATCATACAGTGTCTGTCCTTTGGTGACACCCAGCATCACCTCTTCGAGGCTCATCCATGTTGTAGCAGAATCTGCATTTAACAAGGTCCTGTGTATGCAGGGTGAAGGCGGAGGCGGCTCTACTATGCCTGGGCTGAGACTGGGCTGAGATGGGGGAGGAGAGCGCATTCCGGACAGTCCTGCGGGGACTCAGGCTTTCCCTCCTCCCCCGGCAGTCCCCCCTCCCCCGCTGTCACCTCCATGGTCACGTGTGTGTGACAGCCAGCTTGGACTCCTGAGATCAACCACGGGGGCTCTGATCTGGCAACAAATGGATGGCTAGACCGGCCTCTGGACATCCGAAGTTCCCTGCCCACGGGCAATCCGCTTGTGCTGTACCAGTACGCGGGTAACCTGTACTTCACTCCCGCAGCAGGGGTGGCCGGTAGGCGTCTGTGGCTGGACGGCAGTTAGGGTTCACACTTGTTTAGTAACACACAGTCACATGGTGCTGGCCACGATTCCAGGAAGTTCTCAAGCTTTAACACCTTTAACTCTCATAATAATCCTAGGAGTAGGAACTAGTATGACCCGCATTTAACAGGTGAGGAAACTGAGGCACAGACAGATGAAGTAACTGTCCCAAGGTACTAAGGCTGGTACATGGTGGAGCCGGGACCCTGAGGACCACACCCTGTGCATCCTCTCTGCTAACTGCTGGACCAAGTCTTCTGTCCAAACTGAGCGAGAGGGACTCATACAGATTTGGGGTGTGCTGTGTAGAGGGCTCTACTTTTAACCATAGAGGTTAGTTTATATATTTAAAAAAACACAAAAAGCAAAGCTAGAAGGTCAGAAAGTAAGTAGGAAACCCTTGTGATCTGGTGGATATTTTCTCACTGGGGCATTTAGAGTCCACATTCACATGATTAAATAATCAGATAGACAGGTTTCCCTCCTGCTTCCCCAGCCCCACTTACTGTCCCCTTCCCAGGCCCCTTCCCCTCAACCTCCTAGAAGCCTCCCCTCCCCCTGCCCTCTCTCTCCCCTCCCCCATGTTCTCCCCTCCCCCTCCCCATGTTCTCCTTCCCTCCCCCATGTTCTCCCTCCCTCCCCTCCCCCTCCCCACACTCCTCCGCACTCTGTCCCCCATTTTCTCCCTCCCTCCCCCATACTCCCTCTCCCCTCCCCCATGCTCTCCCTCCCTCCCCCTTCCCCTCCTCTCCTTCCCTCTCCCTCCCCTCCCCCATACTCCCTCTCCCTCTCCCCCATATTCTCCCCCTCCCCTCCCCCATGCCTGCCCTCCCTTCCCCCTTCCCCCCTGCTCTCCCTCACTAACCTCAGTTGTTCTCTTGGCTTCCAAGCAGATAACCCCCCAATTCATATTGCTCATCTGTGATCTTTCTTCCTGGTTCCAGACCATATTTCATTGCTTCCTGGTGTCTGTCACTCCAAGATTTCAAAATCCCCTTCTGGGAAGATGAGCCACACTGGCTTCTACCTTGGACCTTGGAGGTTAGTGGGGAGCCCATGCCACAGCCTGCCTGCTCTGGTCCTCAGCATGCCCATCACCCGCCTGCCCAAGCCCACTGCCCCCAGGCCCCAACTCACCGCTGACCCACGTCACCCTCCCCTCCCCGTGAGGCCTGAAACCTCCCTCACCTTCTCCCCATCCTCTTTTTTTGCGTCCCCCTCCTCTGGAGGTCTCGAATCTGTTTTCTACTTGTCTATTGTCCCTGGCGGAGCTCCAGCCCTGTCATCTACAGCGTCTCCCGAGCCCCTCCCCCACCTTCTTCCCTGAGGCCCACCCTCCACGCGCCTGGCAGGTGTCTTCCCCGAACACACAGCCGCTGGAGCCACTCCTTAGCACTGCCCTTTAACTCCACCCTGCATCCTGCATGACTTTACCAACTGCTTAGTGAGAAGGACCGCCTTCCTTGCTCTTTTTTTTAAAAAGCAATCTCAAACTTACAGAAAAGTTGCAAGTATAGTACAAACAGCACTTTCCTCCCTGAACCATTTGAAAGCCTATTGCAGACCTGATGCCCTGCAATTTCAGCAGAGTCCAACCCTTTGAAAAGTTAGGAAACTAACATTGAGACATCGCTGCCATCTAACCCTCAAGCTCCATTCAAGTTTTGACAAGTAGGCTGAAAACAGCATTTTCTCAACAGAGGGATCCAGTTCAGAATCACCTGTGCGTCCGTTGCCCTGTCTCTTCCGGCTCCTTCAGTTTGGAGCAGCTCCTCATTTCTTCCTTGATTTTTATGTCCTTGACACTTTTGAAGACGACAGTCCAGACTTGTGTAGAATGTCCCTCAGTTTGGGTTTGACTTGATGTTTCCCCTGGGTTAGAGTCAGGCAGGAATAGTGCCTCTTTGGCGGGAATATTGCAGAAGCAACGCTGGGTTCTTTGCATCCTACCGTGTGGGGCGCGACCTCAGTTTGCCCCATGCTGGTGATGTTGATCAGAATGGTGTCCTCAACAGTGATTCTCTCCTCTTTCATAAGTATTTTGTGGAGACCCTTGAAACCACATAAATATTTCATTGCTCATCAGACTTTCAATTGAGTCATTTGTTTATATCAGAATGGACTAGTGGCTTCCTATTTTATTGTGTGTTATATATAACCTGTTACTATCATTACTTTCCTGCCCTCTCTCATCCCACTGTAATTGCCTATAGAAAGAAAATTTTAGCCACATTTTTGGCCATGAAGCCCTGTGTTTATCAAAACCATGTGCTTCATTCCTATACGGCGTATGGTTGTCATCTGAGAATTTGTTACCCAAGTGCCTACAGTTATGACTCGCTCACGAAGCAAAAGTTGTCATAGCATGAAACTCTCTCTAATGGACCATAACACAGTCTCTCCCTGTTTCACACCAGAAACCATCCCGCCCGCCCCCCCACAACCCCCGGGCAAATCAACACTTGTGTGGTTTGTAGCAACATCCAAAATTACGATTCAAATTGAATGCAAATCAGTTCATAAGGTGAAATTGCAAATCTTGCAGAGTCGCGGGGTTTCCTGAAGTGGGTGAAAGTCACTTAGCAGGACTGATCTCAGCCACCTTGACCAAGGGCAGTTGGCAACCACCAAAGAGAAAACAGAGAAGTAAAACGAGACAACGGGTGTGACAAGGATTCAGAAAAGGCCCTCAAAATTGACAAGGCCATCAAATATTTTTGTGGGAAAAAAGTGCCCTTTTTTAATAAATGTGATGTGAAAGTCAAAATTGAAGTAAAGAAGACCATACAATTTTATCGAAAAAAAAGGTTCAGATGTCTTTATTGGTCTCAGAATGAGCACGTGGCTGGAAATATAATCTCCATAAAGTTATTTTCATAATTTTGGTGTCTTTTTTTTTTTTGGCCACACCACACGGCTCATGGGATCTTAGTTCCCTGACCAGGGCTCAAACCCATGTCCTGTGCAGTGGGAGCGCTGAGACCTAACCACCGGATCGTCAGGGAAGCCCCCTTTTTTTTTTTTCAGGATAAAATGCCAATCTAATCTTTTCCCCTCTTTACTGTAAAGTTTCAGTCCCTTCGGTAAGTGGGTCCCTTTTCAATGTCTTTGTCTCATCCCAGTTATTTGTGGGTCACGACCCCTCCTGCTCACTCCACAGGGAACGCAGAGCCACTTGGAGCGTGAGCCTCTGTCCCCTTCATGCCCCTTGCCTGTGGCACCCGGCCTCCCACTCCCTAGTCTCCTCTTTCTCTCCCCCTTCTTTCCCCCAGGCTTGTTTTTTTTTACTTTCTGATCTCACTTTCCTCATTGATCCAAGGAAGAAAATATCTTCAAAAGAAGAAAATGACTTCAAATATGTTGTCATAGTCAAATGAGTTCATGGATCTTAACAGCCGTCGCCAACTTGTATTGAACCTTTATTCCATGTCTGACGGTGTGCTAAGAGCTTCACTTGGATTGTTGCACTGAACTCTCCCCGAACGTGTGAGGTTAGAGGTCGTTATGTTACAGATAAGCAAACTGAGGGCCCAGGAGGTTAAGTAATTTATTGAAGTTTTCTTAGTCATTGGAGGAGTGAAGATTTGAGTCCAGTAGTTCAAGTTCTGAACTGCTAGGTTTTACCCTGTATATAAAAGGGTTCTAGACTTGTGGTTGCCAAAGGGGAGGGGGGCAGGAGAGGGAAAGACTGGGAGTTTGGGATTAGCAGATGCAAAGTATTATATAGAGAATGGATAAACAACAAGGTCCTACTGTATAGCATAGGGAACTGTATTCAGTCTCCTAGGATAAACCATAATGGAAAAGAATATGAAAAACAATGTATATATGTGTACTACCAAATGTAAAATAGATAGCTAGTGGGAAGCAGCCGCATAGCACAGGGAGGTCAGCTCGGTGCTTTGTGACCACCTAGAGGGGTGGGACAGGGAAAGTGGGAGGGAGACGCAAGAGGGAGGGGATATGATGATATGTGTATACGTAGAGCTGATTCACTTTGTTATACAGCAGAAACTAACACAATACTGTAAAGCAATTATACTCCAATAAAGATGTTAAGAAAAAAAATGTATGTACGTGTATAACTGTCACTTTGCTGTACAGCAGAAATTAACACAGCATTGTAAATCAACTATACTTCAATAAAATAAATTATTTTAAAAAATTTGTTAATTCCCTGGTGGTCCAGTGGTTAGGACTCTGTGCTCTCGCTGCCGAGGGCCTGGGTTTGATCCCTGGTCCCTGGTAGGGGAGCTAGGATCCCGCAAGCTGAAAAAAAAGGCGGGGCGGGGCGGCGGGGATTTGGGGGGGGAGTCTCTGAGGACCCAATGATGCTCTCTGAATATGGGCATCATTGTTATTATGCTTCCCCACGTATAATCTGATCCCTGGAAGACACCGAATGATAGAGGAGACATCACTAAAAGATATTGTGTGTGGACTGGTCGTTTAGACCCCAAAATACTCCACTACCGGCACGCAGTGGCACTCATAGGCATTGCTTAACCTCACTCAGAACAATGAGTCTAATGGATTGGCCTTGGAAGATCCATTTGGCTGTGAGTAGTAAAATACAAGCAGACCAGCTCACCCCAAAGGACGTGTCACACAGTCCTCACCCCCTCCCCCAGCAGCTCGGGCAGGTGCTAAACTTGCTCACTCTGCCCTGGCTTTCCCAGGTCTAGGGCGGTGGGACCAGGCAGAAGGACCTGAAAGGAAGTTTGGTTGCTGTCAGATGACAGAGTCTTCAAGACGTTTGTGGGGTTCAGCGCTGGCACTAGAATTGGCTGTTGGCAAAGGCGAATAGGCATGTTAAATGCCCCCCTATAAGATGAGTACAAATCCTTGTGCTCCGCCCCCTGCCCCCAGGGGCCACCAGGGCAAAAGCAGGACAGGTAGGGGTATCGGCGCAGTGTCCCAGCCTTCCCTAGGGACACCTTGTTTCATGGTCCTCCCTTTGCCAAGGCTGTGAGCGCCCGACCCCATTGGACAGAAGTCCCACTGCTATGCTTTGCATTTTCACTCTTTCAGACACACTGAGTTTGTCCCCAGCCAGGTTCGGCAGGGGCCCCGTTGGGGAGTGGGTGGGTGCTAATTTGCCTAACAGGCAGAAAGGGGGGTTGTGAGTCACCAGTGCCTAGGGGAGGGAAATGACAACCTGAGGACGCCCTGGAGGTGCTGGATCTGACTAAGGCAGTAAAACCACCAGTTTCACACATCTGATGAGACCCGGCTGGGGGAAGGGGGCCAGCAGGTGGAAGGAAGAATTGTTTTTGTTGACACAAGCAGTGGAAGGCTGGGAGGAAAGCAAAGACCACCAAACCACCAGACTCCTTCCCAATAGGGACTTTCTGTGGGAGGGGAGAGTACTTGCAAGGGTCCCCTTGCCTCACACAGGAAGTTGAGACCCACAGAAGCATCAGGACGGAAGCAGGTATGTCCCCGTGGTTAAGGACAGAACCAGCAAGCAAACCAGGTCTGGCCTCCTCCTCTAGCACGTCCCCCATGAGTTAACCTCACATACCCAAGGCTGAACCAACATGAAGCTGTGAAACAGCTCACGCGTATGGCCTGCGCAGAAGCCACAGCTTAAGCCTATCGGGCCAGAACCCTCGGGGCGAGGGATCTCTTCGAAGATGGTCTGGGTGGTTGTCAGGACATCTGCCCACCCAGCAGGGCCGCCGATCACAGTTGTTCAGGTTTCACACTGTGCAAGAGAGGAGACTGGGCTAATATCCCGCTTTATCTCTGCTCACTCAACCTTGTGTCCTGGGTCTGGGGCTGCTTTCTGCCCAGAGGAAGGTAGGTGCCATCTGCCCCCCAAATGGGGGGTGCACAAGGCTTATTAGCCTGGAGGGGGTGCCTAGCTACAATTCAGAAGGGCTCCCACCTGGGCTAGCTATGGCATCCTCCAGCCATTCCCCCTTCTTCTGAAGCTGAAACGCCTTTTTCTTAGGGGGAACCAACCCCAACCCAATCTCAGTCCTCTGGTTTCATGGAGTGGATCCCATTCCCATCTCCAGGAATGGACCAGCAACCCAAAGCTGTAATCAATTTAAGGATGGGCACCTCACTCAGTGAGAATTCATTCCATAATCATTACAGGAAGTATTGGTAATGAGGCAACCCTTTCCTTGGAGTGGCTTATCTTGGGAGAGTCAGGGGAAGAGAAAAAGATGATGGCATTGTTTGAAGCCTCGGAATCAGTTGTGTCTGACCAGATTCACCCTCTTAAATTCCCCAGGTATATGAACCAATTCTCTTTTTTTGCTTAGGCTGGCTTGTACTGAGTTCTGTCTCTTGCAGTGTCCTGATCACTAGAGCGATAGTCGAAGTTTCACCTTATATGAAAACTCCTGTAGCCACCTCCACCAGATTGGTGAAACCTTGACAAACAGGACTGTCAAGTAAAGACCCGCATTTTAAATTCCATTTAAGCTCTTTCTGCAGAGCTGGGGTAACCAAATGAGACAGCCATGGAAAATGTATGACTTTCATTATTATGACATGGAAAGCAGAGCTGTCTAATTGCTTTTGTCCACTGGTGTATAAAGATTAAGACCAGATGTATTTTAAAAAGAAGGTGGGGGGGGAAGAAAGAAAGAAAGAAAGAAAAGTCTGTGTTGGCCGTTGCTTTGAACAAAGCAGCCTGATTTCCTCTTTCTCTCTCTCTGTCTCTGTCTCTCTCTGTCTCTGTCTCTCTGTCTCTCTCTTTCTCCTTCTCTCTCTAAGGGGAGGACCACACAAAAGTCTTTTAACTTCTTTTAAGTTTTCAGAGCCTCATTGATTTTGCTTTTCACAGAAGATAATATTGTGACATTGGCCTCGAAAACTTTATTTTCGCTTTCCTCGATTTGAAGGGATGGCTGTGGAACGAAAGGGCTGAGCTGGGGTCTGTCGCGTGCCCTTCTCTGGGGACAGCAGCTGCCCTGAAGAGTGCCTGGGAGGGGTGGGTCCCAGCGCAGATCAGACCCTCCTTCCCTCCCCTGGCTCTGCTCCGGGAATAAAGCCTTCACGTGTAGATCCACGGGCATGGATGAGATGATGATTATCTTTAAATAGAACCACCCAGAGCCCAGCTTCTGTGTTTCATTTTCCAGAAGAGCCCTTAAATCTGCTTCCACTTTTTTTTTTTTTTTTAACCTCTCCAGTTATTTTTAGCACACCTAGCCACAGAGCCCAGCAGGCCCGCAGAGGCCCTAATGACGTCCCGAGCCGGACGGGTGGAGTTCACAGCTCCTTCACCAAAGATGAAATTGAAGCATTAAAAAAAAAAAAAGAGCAGACTCCAGCGGGGGTGATGTAGATGCCGGGTGGCACGGCCCTGATGCTTCTGTGTCCGACGAGGGCGGCCCTCTAGAAATACAGTTCGTTTAATGATTACCTCGTTATTTTCAAAATTAATTGTTTTCCTGAAAATTAAGTGGGTGTGGGAGGTATTGGGAAAAGAGAAGTCTTCCTGAGCGTCCTCTCCTGAGGGTTCCCAGTCACCGTGAAGCACGCCTGGTAGACGGGAAGGAAGAGAAGGCAGATTCCTCCATAAAACCTCAAAAGGGGGACTTCCCTGGTGGTCCGGTGGTTAGGACTCTGCGCTTCCACTGCAGGGGGCACGGGTTCGATTCCTGGTTGGGGAAATAAGATCCTGCATGCGGGGGCAGGGAGAGACCAGAGGGGGTATCCCGAGGAACCCCGAACCGGAACCCAAACCCCTTCAAAGGGTCCCCTCCAGCCCCTTCCATGGTGTCCAGGCTGTCGCTTTGTTACAGGATCTCCTTACCATTTCTGAGTCTGGCGCTGTCATTTCATCTCCGAATATGTACAGGAATCTCTCAGCTTCGTAGGGGTCCCTTCTATGCTCTGCTAGAGCCCTCCCCGCCCCACAGTTAATCCCTGATTGGGGGAAGATAAGTAACTTTAATTAATTCCCCTCACATATTTTATAAGCATCAAGTCCTCAGTGATAATACCAGAAGAGAAAAAAAAAAAAAAAAGATGGTGGGTAAGAACCCGAGATTCTCAGTGCTTATGCTGCAGTGGGCAACACTCCCCAGGGCTGGCTTCCACACGTGCATCCCTGCAACCTCACGTGCATGATGGTGCCAAATCAGAGCGCCACAAAATCCAGGCCGTTTTTCTAATACAGAGCCCTTGGCATTAAATTAATTCCAACCTGATTTCCAAAGGGAGTGACTAATGTAAGGCGTTAATGAAAACAGCCACGGGACTTCCCTGGCGGTCCAGGGGTTAGGACTCTGCACTTTCACTGTGGTGGCCTGGGGTCAATCCCTGGTTGGGGAACTAAGATCCCACAAGCCAAGTGGCATGGCCAAAAAAAAGAAAAGAAAATGGCCATTACAGAGAAGTTGCCGTGAAGAAGGCGACGGGCTCATTCTGGGCCAGTACTTGGCAGTCAGGTGAACTTGAACAAGTAATTTAGCTGTGATAAGCCTTGATGTCCTTGATGGCCCCGTGGGGTGGTGGCAGAGCTAGGGACTCCTTTGCAGCATTGTTACGACACTTAAGTGAGAAATGAAAGTGGTGATGGATCAGTGGGACAGTCATTCTGATTACATCATTACCAGAGCCTCCCTGGTAACGTGACCCCAGGATTCACGCTTACATCTCTCCAAAAGCGTGACTTCTTTGTAAAAAGGAGTTTGGCACGTCAGGAGATGGAGCTCAGTCCCAGGGACAATGTGGAGCCCAAGATTCCACCACATTCTCCTTCAAGGGCCCGTGCAAGGGTTGTCTACCCAAATACCCCCCTTCTAAGGAGGTTCTCCGCAGCCCCACCAGGGAGGCCTGAAGGAGCGGGCCTGGAGGCCATGTTCTGAGTCACGAGG
Organism: Delphinapterus leucas; assembly: GCF_059928025.1. NCBI lineage: Eukaryota > Metazoa > Chordata > Mammalia > Artiodactyla > Monodontidae > Delphinapterus > Delphinapterus leucas. The sequence goes on from NC_143132.1 coordinate 147,244,392, forward strand.
CTCTGCTGTCCCAGCCCCCTCAGGACCCCAAGTGACTGGACCAGGGAAAGACATGTGATCTAAGGTCAGCCTGTCTTGGGCTGGCCAGCACTTTTAACACTTGGGAACTTGAACTGGGAAACCTGGAAGGCCCTAGGCTGCAGCTCTGGGACCCAAATCTGAGGGTCATAAAGCTGGGAGAGGGGGGTACACGGTGGGAATCAGAGCACCCAGAGGAAGAAAACAGAGCAGACGTGTCCTCCAATTCCCTTTCCTGCCCACTGGTCCCTGACCACAAAGCGCCTTTCTTCTGGGGCCGAAGAAATGAGAGACACGCCATGTCTGGTGTAGCGGGCTGACCTTGGCTCCAGGAATGACATGTCCACATCTTAATGCCTGGAAACTGTGAATGAGACCTTATTTGGGAAAAGGGTCTTTGCAGATGTAATTAAGGATCTTGCAATGACATCATTTTGGATTATCTGGTTGGACCCTAAATCCAGTGACAAATGTCCTTCCAGGAGACAGAAAAGGAGAAGACACAGAGAGAGACGGGGAGGAAGGCATGTGAGGACAGAGGCGGGACCTGGAATTATGGCACCAGAAGTGGGGGGCGCCTGGAACCCCCGAAACTGGGAGAGGCAGGGCAGGATTCTCCTCCAGAGCCTCTGGAGGAGGTACAGGGCTGCCCACACTTCCATTACCTACTTCTGGCCTCTAGAACTGAGAGAACATATTTCTGTTTTTTGTTTTTATCATTGAGTTTTATTTTTTTAATTTAATTTTCATTTTATATTGGAGTATAGTTGATTTACAATGGTGTGTTATTTTCAGGTGTATAGCTAAGTGATTCACTTATACATACATATATATCTATTCTTTTTCAGATTCTTTTCCCATATAGGTTATTACAGAATGTTGAGTAGAGTTCCACGTGCTATACAGTAGGCCCTTGTTGATTATTTATTTTATATACAGTAGTATCTACTATATATAGTAGTGGTTAATCCCAAGCTCCTAATTTATCCCTCCATGTTTCCCTGTTGGTAACAAATTTCTGTTGTTTCAAGCCACCAAGTTTGTGGCAATTTGTACCAGAAGCCACAGGAAACTAATACATCTTGTGAACCGAAACACCCGACTACAACAGATGTGTAAAAATTCAGGGAAAGTTTCTCTTTGAGGATTTATGACTACCCTAACCACCTCCTCAGTTTTCATCCCTAAATTTTGTTTACTGCTGCAGCTACAAGAAAATTATAATAGAAATGGCTACCGTTAATTGAGCACATACTATGTACCAGGAAATTTAATGTGTTTTATACTTAATCCTCACAGAAAATCTTTTTTCTTTAACCCTGACCTAATATCTTTCCCATTTTATAGTTAAGGACATGGAGGTTTACAGAAGTGAGGTACCCAGGGCTAGAAGCCAGAGGAAGCCCCCAGAAGGATGGGCATGTTCTCTGCTTCCACATCCCCAGGGGCAGAGGCAGAAGGGAAGGAAGGTGGAAGGAAGCCAGGTGGGAGAGGTCTCGGCAGGCTCACGGTGACACGTTAGATCAGGTACATGTGTCGGGTCCAGGTTACTTGGTTGGCATCGTGGCAGGTGGAAAGAAGTTGGTCTGAATCCCGGTCCCGACGCTGCTTCCTGGCTGAGGGACCTTGGGCCACTACTTACGCTCTCTGAGCCTTGTTTCCTCTCCTGGGCAAAAGAGATTAGAATACTCCTTGTCTAGCATTAGGATAAAAATAGAACATTGTGCTCAGTAGGGCTCAGAAGTTCAGCAAAGCTTGTCTGAGCAGGGAGAAAGCATCAGATCCCAGGCTGGTCAGACAGGTATTTACAGTCTCTCTCCAGAAAGCCGATTTCCCCCTTTTGTCTTTAAAACTATGTATTTCGGGACTTCCCTGGTGATCCAGTGGTTAGGAATCCTCCTTCCAGTGCAGGGGACACAGGGATCGATCCCTGGTCGGGGAACTAAGGTCCCACATGCCAGGGACAACTAAACCCGCACGCTGCAACTACTGAGCCTGTGCACCACAACTACAGAGCCTGCACACCGCAACAAAAGATCCCATGTGCTGCAACTAAGACCCAACACAGACAAAAATAAATAAATACATTAAAAAAACACAAAACCCTATGCATTTCAAGTATTGCTTACCAAAATTCTCTGAGCAGGAGACTCACCTGGAGGCTTGGTAAAAGTTCCCTTTCCAGGGCTTCCCTGGTGGCACAGTGGTTGAGAGTCCGCCTGCCGATGCAGGGGACACGGGTTCGTGCCCCGGTCCGGGAAGATCCCACATGCCGCGGAGCGGCTGGGCCCGTGAGCCATGGCCGCTGAGCCTGCGCGTCTGGAGCCTGTGCTGTGCAACGGGAGAGGCCACAACAGTGAGAGGCCCGTGTACAGAAAAAAAAAAAAAAAAAAATTCCCTTTCCAGGGCATCAGCCTGGGTGCATTGAATGAATCTCTACTATGGGGAAGCCTGGGAATCTGAATTCTTTCATAAGCAGTCCCAGATGTTTGTACAAATCAGAAAAGTTTAGGAATGTCTACACTAAAGCAGCACTTTTATTTTTTTAATTTTTAATTTTGTATTGGAGTATAGTTGATTCACAATTTTGTGTTAGTTTCAGGCGTACAGCAAAGTGATTCAGTTATACATATACACATATCCATTCTTTTCAGATTCTTTTCCTATACAGATTATTACAGAGTACTGAGCAGAGTTCCCTGTACGTCGTTGTCGGTTATCTATTTTACATATAGTTGTGTGCAAAAGCAGCGCTTCTTAAACTTCAGTGGGCATGCCAAATACCAGGGGATATTGTTGAAATGCAGGTTCTGGTTCCGCCAGCTGGGTGGGCCTGGGAGTCTGCATTTCTTACAAGCTCCCAGGGGATCCCCGTGTGGCTAGCTGGGGAACCACACGCTGAGCTGCAGAAGTAACGAACTAGCAGGATGTGAATGGAATTTACAAGCTTTAGTTACAATCCTCAAGGTCTATCAGTTCTTTAGTCTTTGCAGGACCCACACTGGTCTCCTTCAACCATCAGAACAATCGTAGGGGTGACCAGCATCCCCTTTCTACATATGAGGGTCCCAGCAGCAGGGCAGTCAGGCAGCTTTCCGTAGGGAAAATCGTAGTTTTCCACGGATGTGCATTTATCAAAGCCCGAGTTCCCGGCACACGCTCCCTCATGCCTGTGTGCACCCCCAGGGCAGAAACGTCGCCCCCCCCCGAGGAGAGTGGGGCTCTCCGTGCTCTCTCCGCCTGTCGGGCTGACTTTCTGGTCCTGGAAGTGCTTTGGTAGCACTTTCAAGCTGTGTCATCCCGTACAGAAGTTTCCACTCTGGAATCTCCCCTTGAGCCACCCCGCCTGTCACTCTAACTGTCCCAGTTCCCACGCCTGTCTGCTCAGCGGGGTGAAGCTCTCGTCACTTCCCCACTTTCCTGAATTTAGACTTCCTTTCCCTTCGGCCTGGGAGCACACACTCATTTTTTTTCCCTAACTTTTTACATTAAAATAATTTCAAACTTTGAGACGAGTTGTAGGAACAGTACACATAGCAAAGTGATGCAGCCACTTTGAAAACACAATTTGGCAGCTCCTTTGACAAGTTAAGCATCCATTTACCATATGATCTAGCAATTTCACTCCTAGGTATATCCCCAAAAGAAGTGACAAAAGGGACTGGAACAGGTAGCAGCATTATTCACAGTAGACAAAAGGGGGGAAACAACCCAAGTATCCATCAGTGGATAAATGAATAAACAAAATGTGGCCTCTACGTAGAGTGGAATATTAGTCAGCCATAAAAAGGAATGAAGTCCTGATATATGCTACAACAGGGATGAACCTCAAAAACACTACGGTAAGTAAGAGAAACCAGAGGTATAAGAGTACATAGTGTATGATTCCTTTTATATGAAATAGCCAGAATAGGTAAATCCATAGATACAGAAAGTATATATTCCAGGGACTCGGAGAGGATGGAAATGGATAGTGAGTGCTTAATGGGTATGAGGTTTTCTTCTGAGATGATGAAAACGATTTGCAACTAGATAGAGATGGTGATTGCACAGCACTGTGACTACATTAAATGTCATTGAAGTGTACACTTTTACATGGGTAATTTTATGTTATGTGAATTTCACCTCCATTTTTTAAAACTGTGCTAAGATTTATGGGACTCTAATTTTTTTCTCTCTCTGAACCGTTTATGCCAACCAAAATAGTTCAGCATGTATCCCCTCAGAACAAAGACCGCTTACATAACTCCAGGAAAATTATCAAATTCAGGAAATTTAACATAATGCAATACTATTACCTAAGCTACAGTCCACGATCAAATTTTGCCAATTTCCCAACGATGTCATTTATGGCAATTTTTCTCCCAACGCAGGATCCAGGATTATATAATGCATGAGTTGTCAAGTTGCTTCCCTCTCCTTTAATCTGGAACAGTCTCTCAGCCTTTAAAATTTTTCTTTCTAAAAAATTTTATTTATTTATTTGTTTATTTTTTTTAAAGTATGCATTTACTTTTTATTGAAGTACAGATTTACAATTTTGTGTTAGCTTTAGGTGTACAGCAAAGTGATTCAATTATAACATATATATTATTTTTCAGATTCTTTTCCATTATAGGTTATTGCAAGATATTGAATCTAGTTCCCTATGCTATACAGTAGGACCTTGTTGTTTATCTTTTTTATATACAGTGTGTATATGTTAATCCCAAACTCCTAATTTATCCCTCCCCCCACTTCCCTCTTTGGTAACCATAAATTTGTTTTCTACGTCTGTGGGTCTGTTTCTATTTTGTAAATAAGTTCACTTGTATCATTTGTTCAGATTCCACATGTAAGTGATATCATATGATATTTGTCTTACTCTGTCTGATTTACTTCACTTAGTGTGATATTCTCTAGGTCTTTTTTATGGGGGGTGGCGTCTTTCCTGACATTGCCATTTCTGAAGAGTCTAGGCCTGCTGTTTTGTAGGCTGTCTCTTGACATGGGTCTGTCTCATATTTCCTCGTGATTTGATTCAGGTTGTACACCTTTGGCAGGAATACCCCAGAAGTGATGCTGTCCTTCTCAATGCATCACATCAGTTTGTCCTCTTAATGACGACGTCCACTTTAATCACTTGGTTCAGGCAGTGTCTGCCGGCTCTCTCCACTGTAAAGCTGCCATTTGTCTCTTTGTATTTAATAATAGTGTGTGGTGTTTTTAAAGCCCAGAAAAACTAGTAAGTCACAAAATCATTTCTTGGTGCCATGTGCTATTTTTGTCACTCATTCATTCAATCTGTACTTAGTCCAGGGAGAATATAAAGCTATATATATAATTTAAGATAGCCCCTGCCTTCAAAGAGCTCATTGCTTTGTTGGGGTGATAGGTTCCAAAGTCCCCAAGTTCTGGAGTACTGATTCTGCCCATTATATTAGCTACTTCCTTTTTTTTTTTTTTTGCGGTACGCGGGCCTCTCACCGCTGTGGCCTCTCCCGTTGCGGAGCACAGGCTCCGGACGCGCAGGCTCAGCGGCCATGGCTCACGGGCCCAGCCGCTCCGCGGCATGTGGGATCCTCCCGGACCGGGGCACGAACCCGTGTCCCCTGCATCGGCAGGCGGACTCTCAACCACTGCGCCACCAAGGAAGCCCTTAGCTACTTCTTTTCTCAATTTTGTTAAGCTGACGGCAAGAGAGAGCTGTATGAAAATCAAAGACAGATATAGTCACGCTGGCCATGAAAACCGAGCACTTGTTAAGCCTTTTGCCAACAGTAGGACTAATGAGTCTAGAATATTCCCCTGGATTGAGCAAAGAACTGAAATCATAGTACACAGGCTAATGCCCAGAGTTTCGTTGTAAAACCTGTTTCAATATTGTGTGCTTTTAAAATGATCATTGCTTTTCCTTTCAGCTTAATAGTTTTAGTGGGCTGATTCTTTGAATTGTTGGAATAAAACTTGAATTAAAAGGAACTGAGAGCATAGTAAGAAGTAAGTCCCACCTGGGGGTGTGGTTAAAGGGCTGCCGTGTGTCTGCAAATGGATGTGTTTTCACCTATTCACTTTCCCTTATGTGATTAATCTTTATTGTCTCCACCGTGAATCGTCAAAAGGAGGGGGAAAAAGCATACTGACAAAAATATATATTTTTTGTGCAACTTCCAAGTATTTATGAAACTGTGTCACCTTATTCATTCTGAGTGCTAGAAAAGTGATAAAAATACTATGTAGAATTAAAAAAAATTTTACATATGGCTCAGATATTTTAAAAGATAGTCCCCACTCTATTATTTATTTGATTTGCGTAATTTCAGATTGATTTTACTATTAAAATTACCTATTTTACTGCATATATATATATATTTATTTATTTATTTATTTTAAATCACCTAACAGAATATAGGCTCAGTTTCTAACAATTTCACAGCAGCTTGGAATAAATGTACTGATCCAGTCACATTTTCCGTGACTTTTTCTAGAAAAGACAGGCACTATGGCCACAGTGTACCTGACAAAACACACAAGTAAGCAGCCCAAGGAGGGGGTCAATGGGCATCTTTAAGTCACTGCCTTTCAAATTTAAAAAAAGTTTATTTGCTCTCAACTTGCCTTCTTGTAGGTCTGGTTACATTTCTAAATCTGTCAGCTGTGATACAGTTTTAAAAGCAGCTCTTATTTTGTACTGTTTAAGTCCTTTATACTCACCACAGAAAAGGTACAATACAGCACAGGAAAAGAAAAAAATCACTCATAATTCCCATCCAGAAATAATCACATAGGAACTTCCCTGGTGGTCCAGTGGTTAGGACTCTGTGCTTCCACTGCAGTGGGCATGGGTTCAATCCCTGGTCAGGGAACTAAGATCCCACAAGCCACGCCATGCAGCCAAAAAACCTAACAAACAGAAATAATCATGTAGAAATGATTGGATATATGAAATTTTAAGGCATGCTGTGTTCCCTTTCATTGGTGAAATACATGTGTGTGTGCAATACCCATGAACAACGAAAGCCCACCATCTCTCCCTCCGCCAAACCCCCGCCAAACCTTGTGCAGGTCCTCTGAGGCCCAACCAGAGAGCAAAGACAGCTTATTCTACTCTTTGATTCCCAGTATATAAATAGGGGCTGTTCCTGCTGACCTCCCCAACTCCACCACTGGGCAGGCAGCAGGGGCGCCAGGCAGAAGCCACCCTGGCTGGTCACTTACTGCATCTCAGCTCAACAAGGTAATAGTGATGTCTTCAAAATTGGGGGACGAAAAAAAGCAAGGCATGGGTCCCTCTCTTTAGACCCGCGTGTTTTGGTGCTGAGGCACAAAGGCTCAGGGATCTCAAGGAAATAAAAGAAATGATGGAACAGCAAACAAAATTCTAGGGCAAAAACTGGATGGTCCCAGTAAAAATGGCCAACATTTAACAAGCACTGCTGTAGGCCACTCGTTGTGCTAAGGACCTAACTTTTTTTTATTTTGCAGTACGCGGGCCTCTCACTGTTGTGGCCTCTCCCGTTGTGGAGCACAGGCTCCGGACGCGCAGGCCTCTCACTGTTGTGGCCTCTCCCGTTGTGGAGCACGGGCTCCGGAGGCTCAGGCTCAGCAGCCATGAATCACGGGCCCAGCCGCTCTGCGGCATGTGGGATCTTCCTGGACCGGGGCACGAACCCGTGTCCCCTGCATCGGCAGGCGGACTCTCAACCACTGTGCCACCAGGGAAGCCCCAGGACCTAACTTTTTATTCCATCCTTCCTACAAGATAAAAGCTGTGAGTACTCTCAGTTTTCCATAGTACAGGAGGCTTAGAGGGTATAGCAGACACTCCAGTCAGTCCACCCATATCTCCTTACCATTTGGGAGCAACTCAGCCTGGCTCCCAGTGGCCTGCCCCTGTATCTTTGTGAGAACCACCTTTAGGCTGCAAAAATCCACTTTGCCCATGAACATGACAGGCCAGAACTGCCTGGGAGTTGACTACCCCCTTGGGAGGCCCTTAACGGGTATCCAACATGTATGGGGTATACGTACCCCAGCCCCTTCACCCCTCGGCTGGGATGATTGTGAATTTTGTGTTCCATACTGCTTCCTGGAGTTTCCCTGCAGGTTGAAGCTTCCGTTGCCCACCGCGGTAGCTGGCTTAATAATGCACCCTGTTGGCTGCTTCCATAGACTGAATGTTTGTGTCCTCCCCAAAATGTATATGTTGAAACCTAACCCCCAATGGGATGATATTTGGAGGTGGGGTCTTGGGGGGGTGATTAGGTCATGAGGGTGGAGCCTTCATGAGTGGGATTAATGCCCTTATAAAAGAGACCCTTGGGAGTTCCCTGGTGGCCTAATGGTTAGGATTCCAGGCTTTCACTGTCATGGCCCAGGTTCAGTCCCTGGTCAGGGAACTGAGATCCCGCAAGACGCGTGGCATGGCCAAAAGAAAAAAAAAAAAGAGACACTAGTTGCAAACTTCCAGTTATGAGATAAATAAGTCATGGGAGCGTCATGTACAGCATGGTGACTATAGTTAATAATACTGTATTGTATATTTGAGAACTGCTAAGAGATTGGATCTTAAAAGTTCTCATCAGAAGAAAAAGAAATTGTCACTATGTGTGGTGATGGCTGTTAACTGAACTTACTGTGGAAATCATTTCACAATGCATACATATATCAAATCATTATGTTGTATACCCCCAATACAATGTTATATGTCAATTATATCTCAAAATTTTTTTAAAAGGCCCTAGAGAGGGGCTTCCCTGGTGGCGCAGTGGTTGAGAGTCCATCTGCAGATGCAGGGGACACAGGTTCGTGAGCCGGTCCAGGAGGGTCCCACATACCACGGAGCGGCTGGGCCCGCGAGCCATGGCCGCTGAGCCTGCGCGTCCGGAGCCTGTGCTCTGCAATGGGAGAGGCCACAACAGCGAGAGGCCCGCGTACCGCAAAAAAATAAAAAATAATAAAAATAAAAAAAGGCCCTAGAGAGCTCCATTGCTCCTTCTGCCACGTGAGGACACAGTCTGTGACACAGGAGCAGGCTCTCATCAGACACTGAAGCTGCAGGCGCCTTGATCTTGGACTTCCAGCTTCCAGAACTGTGAGAAACAAGATTCTGTTGTTTATAGGTCACCCAGGAAATGGTACCCGTTAGGGCAGCCCAAATGCACTAAGACAGCTGCATTTCCCCCTTTCCCTGGCCTGTTCCTGCACCGACCAAGTCGCTACTGCCCCGACCACTCATCTGAGGTCGGCCTCTGCAGGTACTCGGCTACAGAAAAGGGGAGACGGCCTGCCTAAGGCACCGTTGGTAACAGCACCAAGGTTGCAACTGTGAGGTCTCTCCAGAGCCAGCTCCCATAACTTCAAAGATGAGTTGCTTCCCCAACTTGGGGAACCCCACGGGGCTGGCAGGGATCAAAGAGCTAGGGGGGAGGAAGTGGCTTTCTCAGGCTCTGTTCAGAGGCCCTGCTGCTCAGCCCGCAGACGCCACTACTTCAAGCCTCCCCCAGAGAAGGAGACATCCCTGGGCAGTCCTTGCGACACACCTGGCAGGCCACGCATGGTCCTCTGGTCTGTCAAACGAAGCTGCCTGTCCTGGCCTTTCTAACCTCACTCTGCGGTCCACGCCTATGTCTGGAGTCAAGCAGCCAGAGGGCGTGCGGGGACCCAAGGCTCACACCTGGGCCCTGGGCCCACTGCTGGGGCAGGAGCAGGGCTGTCTTTGTCCCCGAACAGTGTCCCCGTGGCCTGGGGCTGGCAGGATCCAGGGCTTTGCCCTCCGTCTGGCAGATGGGCAGAAAGTCTGGGCAGTCTGCGTGCCTGGCCCACAGCCTAAAAGGACACACAAATGTCTTTGTGGTGGATGCCAGGGCTGAGCCGTGCCACGGAGAGCCGTGCAATGCCTTTAGAAAAAAATGAGGCATCTTTCCTTTCAAAGGAAAACCCGTGTTTCAGAACCTCTAGGGAGTAAGCAGCCGACAACATGAAATCATTACCCTCTGTCCCTCTGGGACAGGGAGTGAGGTTGCAAGTTTCCCAAGGAAAGCATGTGATTCCTTTCTTGAAGGCATGATTCATTCCAGAAAAGTCCACTTTGTTCTCCGAGTGATGGGGAATTAGAATCAGTATCTTGAACGTAGAAACCAGAGCAACGTCCCCTGTTGTCACATAACAGAAAGCATCCGATTCGGTAGGACTCTTGGAGGGAGGAGGGATAATGGGGTTCAGGGTTTTCTGAACACTGTTACTATCTCAGATTGTGGGAAGAACCATTTTAGGCAAAAGTCTCTACCGTACATTAAAATCTGCTTTAGCACGGGTTATTACCTGAAATCTATTGTGGCAGCCCTGACGGGAGCACCCAGTGGCACGTCTGAATTTGCAGGAAGGACCCAGGTCTACGTGGAGCAGTAGGTGGCCCTCCACTCACAGGCCAGCCTGCCACCCGCCGCCTGGGCACCACCCCACTTCAGGATAAGCTCCAGCTGCAGGCAACCAGGCCTTGCTCCTGGGAGAGACCACCTCCCGGGGCAGGTCCCAGCAGTCAGATCCTTTCCTCTCTCCCGCACCCCCCAGCACCATCCTCTCTGGCTCGTAGCAGCATCCCTGCCTCTCAAGCCTAGCACTGTCCTCCCAGCTTCCCTTTGCTCCTTGCCCTTTGGAAAAGCCCACGGGCCCTTTTCACAGGATGCTCTCATCACGAATTGCAGGGAGATGCACTAGGAGAAAGAAGACCAACAAACACGGGAAAGATTTTTTTTTAAAACCATCATCGAATTACAGAATGGCTCTTGTGAGGATTAAGCGAGGTTATAGAGAAAAACTATTCAATGCAAGTAAGTAAAAGAAATGGTAGAATTGCAAGGTTCTGATATGGGCCATGCCAAGCTGAGCTGTCTCAGTACTAACGGCCACCTCTTTTTTTTTTTTTTAAGGCCGCACCGTACGGCATGCGGGATCTTAGTTCCCCAACCAGGGATCGAACCTGTGCCCCCGGCGGTGGAAGTGCGGAGTCTTAACCGCTGGACCACCAGGGAAGTCCCACTAATGGCCACCTCTTAATGTTCCCAGTCTAGAGGGCCAAATCAGAGCCATCCACAAGAAATATAATGCAAACCACATATATAATAAAATGTCTAGCAACCACATTTCCAAAAGTAAAAAGGAACAGGTAAAATCCATCTTAATAGCACATTTTTTAACCCAGTATTATCATCTCAACATGTATTCAATATAAAAAATTCTTGAGGGCTTCCCTGGTGGCGCAGTGGTTGAGAGTCCGCCTGCCGATGCAGGGGACACGGGTTCGTGCCCCGGTCCGGGAGGATCCCACGTGCCGCGGAGCGGCTGGGCCCGTGAGCCATGGCCGCGGAGCCTGTGCTCCGCAACGGGAGAGGCCGCGGCGGTGAGAGGCCCGCGTACCACCAAAAAAAAAAAAAAAAAAAAAAAAAAAATTCTTGAGATTGTTTACCATCTTTTTTTCATACGAAGCCTCTGAAACCTGGTATGTATGTTACACTGAGAGCATGTCCCAGTTCAGACCAACCACACGTGGATAGTGGCTGTCATACCGGACAGCTCTGGTCTAACGTGTTATTTTATTTCTCCTCTCTTCGAGTTGAGAACAATTACCACTCCCGTTTTACAAACGAGGAAACTGAGGCTAAGAGCTGTTTAGTAACCTGTCAAAGTGATCAGCAATGAACAATGGTTTGATCATTAAACAGGGTCCCGTTTGAATCGTGGTTTTGCCACTTCTGCTTTCTGTGACCTCTAGCGGGCTGTTGCAAGTCTCCCAGCCTCAATTTCCCCATAACTGAAGTAAAAAAGAAGAAATAACACTGACTCTTAGTTTGCAGGGATTAGAGGTCATGTACGTGGCTGGCACATTTTTTAAAAGTTGAAGGAATGTTGTCTGTTCTGGTAGTAAGGACCGAGCAGAATATCTCCTCTCGGGGTAAGTGACTGACTGCTTCCCTAGGTCTGTGAGCCTAAATGGGCACCTCCCCCTTTATCGATCTGTCCTCTGCGGCCTCGGCACCCTTGTGCAGACCCAGGCTGCCCCACCCACCGGTACCTGTCCCCCTGGCAGCTCCCATGCCTCCCCTGGGACGCAGGAATCCCCCCCATCCCTGTCTTTTTCCCTGTGAGACTCGCTTTCCACTGGGTGACCGTTAAGCCCAGGAACCTCAGTATGTCTGGTCTAGTTGTATATGACTGCATAAAAATGACCATAAAACTTAGTGGCTTAAAATGACATTTATTTCGCTCACAAATCTGCAACTTCAGCATAAACTCAGCTACAAAATTTGAGAGGAGTTTCGTGTGCCTATTCAGTGCCAGGCACCCTGAAGTTGTGGACATGGAAACGAGTCCTCCCCCAGGGGTGACTGCCCACTCCCCCTCTGGCAGGTGTTCTACTCCCCAGCGAGGACTCGCCTCAGAAGTTCCGGGTCCCTTTGTGGGGTGGGGTTTTAATCCAGGCAGCAGCTGTGTCTGCACTTCTAGGGACCTGCAAGCCCATGGCAAGGCAGGAAGCACTGAAGTGTGGAGAGGGTTTGGGTGGGACCTCTGTTTCAGAAATGTACCAACAGCAAGTCCCACTAAGTAATTTCATTTGAATCCTGAAGCTGGAATTTCTTTTCCTCAGTGTTTTGTTTTTTTTTTTTAATTTTTGTTGAAATATAGTTGATTTACAATGCTGTGTTAGTTTCAGATGTACAGCAAAGTGATTCATTTATACATGTATATAAGTATATATATTCTTTTTATAAATTCTCTTCCATTATAGGTTATTATAAGATATTGAGTAGAGGGCTTCCCTGGTGGCGCAGTGGTTAAGACTCCGCCTGCCAATGTAGGGGACACGGGTTCGAGCCCACATCCGGGAAGATCCCACATGCCGTGGAGCAACTAAGCCTGTGCGCCACAACTACTGAGCCTGCGCTCTAGAGCCTGCGAGCCACAACTACTGAGCCCATGCGCCACAACTACTGAGCCCATGCACCACAACTACTGAAACCCACACGCTCTAGACCCTGTGCTCTGCAACAAGAGAAGCCACCGCCATAAGAAGCCTGCGCACTGCAACGGAGAGTAGACCCCGCTCACCGCAACTAGAGAAAGCCCGTGTGCAGCAACAAAGACCCAACACAGCCAAAAATAAATAAATAAATAAATAAATTTATTTTAAAAAAAGAAAAAAAAAGATTTTAAGCAGGACCTAAGGTTTAAAAAAAAAAATCGAGTAGAGTTCCCTGTGCTGCACAGTGGGTCCTTGTCGTTTATCTATTTTATATATAGCAGTGTGCATATGTTAATCTCAAATTCCTAATTTTCCCCTCCCCGCCCCCTTCCCCTTTGGTAACCCTAAGTTTGTTTTCTATGTCTGTGAGTCTATTTCTGTTTTGTAAATAAGTTCATTTGCATTGCTGGAATTTTTTTTTAACTTAAGAAAACTTAGCTGTGCTGTTGAGAGAGGAAACCCTAGGAGTTCTCATCCCACATGAAGTCATACATAACAGGACAAATAGAGATCGTGATGAGTTCTGTGAAGGAATAAAGCGGGTGTTGAAAGAGAGTGACTGGGAAAGGGAAGGCTTCCCGGGAGAGGTGACATTTTTAAGAGACACTGAACCAGAGAATAATCCAGCAAAGTGGGGAGCTGTAAGACTCCCTCTTGGGTTGACAGAAAGTAAGCGCAAACTCCTGGAAGAGGAAAGGGGGCTTAGCATGTCCAAGCAAGAGAAAGAAGCAGCAGAGTGAAAGGCAGCTGGAGCAGGTGGGAGGTGTTGGTCTGAGAGCAGAGTGTTTGAAGTTGACCTCTGGTACCATGACTGGTGTTGCCAAGTCAAAGCTGCGACGGGGGATGGATGCCGGGGAGGGGGAACAAATTACTGACAGTCGGCGGTACTGAGAGACCCTGATGTGGGTGTCGAAATGACCAAGAATGGGAACAGGAGTCAAATGGAGAGGAAGACAGTACGCTGAGAAAGCAAACCTTCAGTGAATAAAGTACGGCAGGAAGGCAGCTGGTTGATGGCTGCGTGGGGTGATGCCAGGAACAGAGGGAAGCTGACAAGACCTTCCTAAGCCATTTAGGTCTTTGAGAGAGAAAGGAGGTGGGATGGTTCGGCCATAGCTCTGGGGAGCGAAATGGACATCTATTCCCCTCCCTGGCCTAATGGACATTTTTTGAACACCTCAAAAATGGTCTGGAATGACACGCATCCACCTAGAAAGGAGGGGCTCTCTGTGTGGCCCTAGACCAGGGGAGGGGTTGTGGGGAGTGTCTCTTTTGACTCACATAGTTGTGTTTTGTTTGTTTCGAACAAGGAGTGTCTATGCACCACGTGTGCATTTTTAAAACAATGAAAACAAAAGATAGGATTCATGGGGGGAAAAGCCAACATAAACACTACACCACCCCCATCACAACAATTAACAGCAGAATATTCACAGGCAATCAATGGGTCTCAGGGTAGACGGTAGGCAGGACAGGTTCCCCAGACCCTGGAAAATCAGCCACTAGACTTCTCTGACGGAGGAGCTGGGCTCGTCTCCAGGTCACTGTTTTCGTACCAGAAATGAGCAGTAAGGAACCAGAATGGGTCCAGAGGGGCCACTATAATCGACTGGGTAGTTCAAGATAGTCTCAAATTTTAAAAGGAGGTGTCCTTATCAGTCTATCATCTGAAAGCTTATCTTGACATGATTAACAAGAATTATCTTTCCATCATCACCAAAGAGAGTCTGCAAAATGTTGGATGCTAAAAAAAAAAAAAAAATGTTGGATGCTTCCGAGAGGGTCTATTAAAGTGCAGTATTTGGGGGTGTTTGCTTCTCTACAGTTCCCCATCTGCCCTCCTTTCTGGGGAGATTCCTTTGTTGGTTCCCAGGAGAACATTCCAGAAGAACTGTCTCAGCGCCAGAATCTCTAAGAAGCCTCTGGGTGGAGTTTGTGGTTTCGGGCCGCTTGGGAGGAGCTTGCATCTCACACTCCCAGGGCGCTGGCTTTGCAAGGCCACTCTCACCCCCAACCTGCCCCCAAATGTAAGGGATCCAGATCTTGGGGGGCAGGACCCAGGAATCTACACACTTTGAACAAGATTCCCTCGGTGATTTCCTCTGCACCATAAAGTTTGAGAAATATTGATGTAGGGGTTTGACTAAAGTTTTGAAGGGTAATTTCAAAGGCATGACATCAGTTCATGAAATAAATACCCTCCCTCCTTCTTGGGCTTGTAGCTTGACAGATGCCATTCCTGAAATTCAACGATACACTTAATAAATATAAAGACGGAAAGGAAACTGTTAGGCTGGTGCATCGTTAATGAACTTAGACAATTTTTGGTAAGTAAGATAAACTGAAACGCAGCCTATCTGTTACGTTGAGTTTTGCATGAAGCTATGGATTTTCAAAAAAAAATGTTTTAATCAAGTTAAGAAAAGTCATCTCCCAAACCCCTGAGTGTTTTGAACCCTGGCATTTAAACTTTAGGCCTGTCTGAGTTTGGATTTTCCTTTGAAATAAAAAGCACTGTAATAAAGAATAATAGAGAGGAACACTGAACTGGAAGAATGGTGATGGAACTATAAAAAAATAAAATCATACCGTTGTTTTTTAAGAGTTATTCAATATTCACGAAAAAAACCCCAAACAAACAATTAAGTTCCCCTCAAGGTTCTAGGCATTGGACCACAGCAGTAGAGGAAACTAAACAAGCATCCTTGTTCTAATGGAACTTCTAGTTGAGAAGGAGATACATAAACAAATACATTAAATGTCATGTGATGAGAGATGCTATGAAGAAAAATAAAGCAGGGTTGGGGGTAGAGAGTGGGGCAGGGGATTTTTTGGCGGGGAGAGGGAGGGAGAGTGTTATTATTTTTAGGTGGGCCAGGCAGGGCATTTGAGCAGAGCCCTGAGGGAAGCGAGGGAGTGAGGCAGGGTGGAACCTGGGGTGGGAACAGGGCAGATCTGTTCAGGCAGCTCAAGTACAGTGATCAAGGGGGAAAGAAGCAGGAGGTGGAATCAGAAAGGTGGCTGGGAATGCCAGATCACACAGGACCATGTCGATTTAGATTCAGATTTTGCTCAGAGCCGGACAGCCACTGGAGGGTTTTGGGCAGAGCAGCGACCTGATCTGACTTGGGATTTGCAGATGCAGAATGTTTGGGGGCTACAGTGGTGGCAGGAAGGCTAATGAAGGGGCCACTGCAGGAATCGGGGCGCACGGTGATGACGGCTGTAGTGGGGTGGCTGTGAAGGCAGTGCGTGTTGCACTCCTCGCTTGCTGTTGGCTGTCAGCTGAAGAGCTGACTCAGAGCATTAAGATTCCCTATAAAGGGGACTTCCCTGGCGGTCCAGTGGTTAAGACTCCGAGCTTCCCATGCAGGGGGCCTGGGTTTGATCCCTGATTGGGGAACGAAGATCCCACATGCCGTGCGCACAGCCAAAAAAATTTAAAAAAACAAAACAAACCAAAGATTTCCCTATAAAGACACGGCACAGAGCAAGTCCAAGTTCACCGAACCCCTTCTCTATTCAGGTGTGCCATCTACCCAGTTCTGCTTTTGCCACTAGCCCTTCCCGGAGCAAAGCCTCCAGGTTGTAAGGGTCACACTGCCCCATCCAGATTATTCCAGCCTTGCCAGGGGTAACAGTGTCACCCCCAAAGACCATTCACTGAGAAGATTCTACAGATCTCTCTGCTCCCGCCATTCCTGGAGCTTTTTAAGGTAAAGTCTCCTTGCTCCTGGGGACAACACCCTTAATGGGCAGATAATTTATGAATATTCAAATGGACAGAAAACTTAGTTTAGGAAGCTGGCTTACCTAGAATATTATTGACCATAGTAAACCATAGGAAAACGCTTTCTTAAAATCCCAACATCAACATATTTGCAAAAGGCTAATAAATGACACAGGTAGCCCTTCCAGGGATGCTCGTTTGTGAGAACAGGCCTTCAAAGACTGCTGCAAGGAAGTAATCTCATGGTGGAACTTGAGGTGTAGGTGGGACCAAGGAAGAGTGGCAGGAGATGCCTCAGCTGTAGCCTTAGGCGGCTGCCCACCTTCTCTGCTTCCTTCTTCGTTCATTCACCAACTCATTTACTGACCCATTCATTCATCCATCAAATTTACTGCATCCCTACTCTGTGCCAGCACAGTGCTGAGCGCTGGGGCATAGAGACTTGAAAACAAAAACGAAAAGCAGACAACTACTTGGAAGGAATGTGCACAGCTGGAAGCCCAGCTTTCATTCCTCGTCCCACAGGCGGAGTCGCTGAGATGCCCAGAACAAACGTGGGTCCCCTGCAGGGCTCTGCAGTCTCCTGGGCCTGCCTGCAGAAGAGCTCACCACCCCTCGTGAGCTACTCGCTCGAAACACATGCGTTTATCTCTGAAACCCTCAAGTGCAGGGCAGTCCCGATCTTAATTCTTAAATCGAAGTAGAAGGAAATAAAACTAGATGGAAAGATATGATACAGCAATCCCACTCTGGGGCATATAGCCAGACAAAACTCTAATTTGAAGAGATACAGGCACCCCAATGTTCATAGCAGCACTATTTACAATAGCCAGGACATGGAAGCAACCTAAATGTCCATCGACAGAGGATTGGATAAAGATGTGTTACCTATATACAGTGGAATATTACTCAGCCATAAAAAAGAATGAAATGATGCCATTTGCAGCAACATGGATGGACCTGGAGATTATCATACTAAGTGAAGTAAGTCAGACAGAGAAAGACAAATACCATATGATATCACTTATATGTGGAATCTAAAGTGTGATACGAATCAACATATCTAGGAAACAAACAGACTCACAGACATAGAGAACAGACTCGTAGTTGAGGGTTGGGGGGAGGTAGGGGAGGGCTGGAGTGGGAGGTTGGGATTAGCAGATGCAAACTATTATATATAGAATGGATACACAACAAGGTCCTACTGTATAGCACAGGGAGCTATATTCAATATCCTGTGGTGAACCATAATGGAAAAGAATATGGAAAAGAGTATATGTATATGTATAACTGAGTCACTTTGTTATACAGAAGAAATTAACACAACATTGTAAATCAACTATACTTCAATAAAATTTACCAAAAAAAAAGCAAAAAACAAAAACAACTAGATGGAAAGAACTTTCTGACTCAGAGTCTGAGCCCAGGAAGGCAGCTTGTGTATTCACGAGCTTAAAGAATTTTTTCAATGAGCAGAGAAATAAATTCAGGGTGCAAATGTATACATACAGAATGATCCCTATTTGTAGAAATAATATATTTAATCACAAACACATATACAGAGAGAAAATACTGGGGGAAAAAATGCAACTAAATGTTTCCACAGTTATCTCAGGATAGTGGATTTATGGGAGAATGTTATGTTTTCTGTATCTTTTCTTTATTTTCCAAATCTCCTATACTGAGTGTGTATTACTTCTATTATCATTCCAAAGTAACTTTTTGAAAGTCAGGTTTTAATTATGCCATTTATGTAGCGCTGTTTACAGAAACTTCAAAAAAGCCTCACAGAGACCTTTAGAAAGCCGCTGCTAAGTGCCACTGAATTCTCCGATCTTGTGACCATCTTCATTGTAGAGATGAGCAACTGAGCCTCCGAAACGTAAAAAGCAGGGCCCGTGAGGGTCAGAATAAGACCGTGGACCCAGGGCAGCAGGGGAAGGTGTAGGCAGATCGCCCAGGGGGAGAGGGTGGGTGAAAATGCAGATTGCAAACGCTGCAGGTCCAGGATCCCACAGGAGAAGCAGGGCCTGGGGTCAGAGGCCTGTGTTAGGACCCCGGCTCTAAGAGTGATTAGTGGGAGACTCAGTCTAGATCCTTTGCTTCTCTGGGTCTTGGCTTCCTCATCTGTAGATCAGGAAGATTCATTTCTACCTCGTGGGGTGGTTATGAATATAAAACAGGAAGATGGTGTCCGCAGGGCATTTCACACAGTGCATGGTCCCCCGGTTACACCGTACTCACTCCTCAATACCCGCCAGCCTTACTGGAATCTATCAATGCCTCTCTTATTCCAAGTGCCCCAAGCACAGTCTCAACTCACCCACATGTAGATGTAAATATTGTCTAAGGGGCCTCTGTTTGCAAGAAGGCCTGGGAAAATACTAGGTCTTTCTTTGCTGGAGAAACTTACTTTGCACTTTTTAAAAAAGGTAAGGGGTCTTTGGTTGAAATGTTTGCTTCGGGGCTGAGAATTAAAATGTATGTTCCTGAACCCACCAAAATCATTTGCTGTGAAAATTCCAGTTTTAAAAATGAGTGCCAAGAATGTTGGAGGAAGAAAAGAAGACAGCGTTGTGGTTTGTTGGTTTGTTTCACAGATGCTTCAAGGGGTTTCCTCTTACACAGATGGAAGCAGGGGGTGGTGACAGGAAGCACAGCAGGGGACAGAAGAGGGCTACAGAAGACCCAAGGGAGAAGCATGGTTTATTCACAAGCTTCCCAGCTCACCGTGCTGTCCTTTCTCTAAGGTCTGCCTGTCGGCACAACGGGGCCTCCTGAGCAAAGGCTAATGGTCACGCGTGCTCAGGTAAATCCCAGCAAGGAGGAAAACAAGTTAGGATGGGCCGAGGACAAGTCACCTGAGTTTTGTTTTCCCTCGTTTTGCCCTATAAGGGTGGATGAGGAGGGGAAGGTGGGGCGCTGCCTCTCTTGGTTCCTGGACCAGCCACCTGGGCAGGTGCTGTGCTCAAGCCCAGCATTTCTCTTAGCGATTGCCGTCTCCAGGGTGATTGCATGGCTTGATTACACAATCAGGTTGTTGGCCATCCGTCTAGACAACCACGGTAGTGTCGGCTGAAATGGAGACCAGGAAGAGCAAGGGGACTCCTAAGGTTTCTGGGGCAAAGAGCAGGGGTCAGTAAATGCAAGATGATGACAGCATCGCTGCGCTGCCCCACGTGACCTTATTTGATCCTTAGGACAACCTGGGAAGGATAACTTTTTTCTATCATAAATGGTTTATTTGCTTTTTTATATTATTATGGAAGTGTTGGAGACATAAAAAATAAATAAATCTTTGTTAGTCAAAGGCAATAGCTGTCATTATTTTGGTATTTATGATTCTTTATTTTATTTTATTTTTTTTGGCCACTTGGCTTGCGGGAGCTTAGTTCCCCGACCAGGGATCAAACCAGGGCCCTTGGCAGTGAAAGTGCCGAGTCCCAACCACTGGACTTCCAGGAAATTCCCAGTTCCAGATTTTTTTTTTTTTTTCTGTTTTTTTTTTTTTGCGGTATGCGGGCCTCTCACTGCTGTGGCCTCTCCCGCTGCGGAGCACGGGCTCCGGACGCGCAGGCTCAGCGGCCATGGCTCACGGGCCCAGCCGCTCCGCGGCATGTGGGATCTTCCCGGACCGGGGCACGAACCCGTGTCCCCTGCATCGGCAGGCGGACTCTCAACCACTGCGCCACCAGGGAAGCCCTCCAGATATTTTTAACGTTATAATGTAGGTTGGTTTTATTTTGGGGGGGGTGTTTGTGGGAGGGAGGGATAACTTAATAGCATCGTCTTATAACAGAGAGCAAGGATGAGATGTTGTGTCTGGACCCAATCACACAGAAAGTAAAGTGTGGAATAATATTGAGGCCTCCAAGTATGAAATGTGAATAAATCATATGATATCTAATACAGAAAAAAAAATAAACATTCCCCAATTTCATATGAAGTTTGGTGAAATTTATACTCTGGTCAGGCTGAGGCTGTTTTAGGCCGACAGCTTACTATTTATGGACCTCTGTGTACTTTTCCTTTTGTGACTGGTTTGATAGTTGTTTGTCCATTCACTCATTCATTCATTCGTTTATTCATTGAACAAATAGTTACTGATTGGCTGCTGGGTGAAACGCGAGAGGATGGGAAAGGAAGACGCACTGCCTGCCAGAGCTTGGAGGGGGGGAGAGGAAAAGGGAGGGATGCCCAGCAGCTGCAGACACCCGGGTAGTGCTGAGTCCTCAGTGAGGATGCCCACAGGGGCTCCGGAGGGCGGGGCGCAGGGGGACCCTCGGCAGTGCTGAGAATCCTCTTCACAGGAAATGTGAATCTAAGTCCAGCTTCTAGAAGCTCCGTTTGGCAACTCAATTCCTTGCGTGGAGTTGTTCTAGGTTCAGCACAAGGCACTCTGCTGCGTTAGGACTTTGCATGTTCCTAGGGGTTAAAATTCGGTTGATGGAAGTGGTAGTCACTATTCTCATCCATGGGCGGCCGGGGAAGTTGGGCCCTGGAGTCAGCCCTGAGTTTGAATTCCGACTCTGCCTCCCAACAGCTGGGTGACTCTGTTTGAGTTACTTAATCTCCCTAAGCCTCAGTGGTCTCATCTGTAAACTGGGGGTAATAAATGCATCTGCCTTAAAGGGCTGTTGTAAAGGCTAAGTGAAATAATGTAGATGAAGTGCTTAGGACATAGTAAGCAATCAGTACAGCCCAGCTGGTATTTATAACACTGTTATAACCCCAAAAGATCATTTTTAGTAGCTTTAGAGTGGAAATAGGCTATGTGAAAATTTCAAGAAACCATGTGTTTCTTTTTATAACCATCCGGGCATGATAAATGATATTTTTTCAACTTTGTGATGCAGTTACCTTACCACAGCTTGCTGAGATCTTCACTGGTGATCTTCGTGTCTCTCTCCCATATTAGACTGATGTATGTATATTTTAAATCTATTTCAAAGATCTTATCGACTTTTATATGTTATTGTAAATATTTCCAGGGTTGGGATTATTACACTTACCAAATTAAACATATTGTAATTCTGATATTTGAAGTAGAATGAAAAGGCTGGGCGGGGGGGGGGAACCTCCTAGTGACTTCAGTGGCAAAAATCGTTTGAAGAATGCACACAGTTTTCACAGCTATCTTTACTGTGTGTGGACATAAAATGTGATGGCTCTGGCTGAGGGTTCTGGGGGTTTAGATGCCATTTGCCAAGTATGATTTCACACCTTGGAGAGGACAGATGGTCATCTGAGAGGTTTAACCCAGAGGACCCACTGATGGCCATGCCTGTTTTAGATTGCCTTACGCACAGCCTTTAAAAAAGAAATCACGTGGTCATCATGTTTGGGTATGATTGACCAACTAATTCTCTTGATTCAAACATCCTGGGGAAAAAAAAAACCCAAAACATCTTTTACAGAAACAGCAGAACAGATCCTTCCAGAAACCACAGGGTCTGTTAATATTGTTTTAGGACCAAGTGAAGCCATTTGGAAATCGATATTTAAACATTTTTATGAAGTGAGCCATATGTCAAATGAAACAGGACAAAAGGAGTAGAGCCACAAAGAAGCAAATACAGACTATCTGTGTATGGCATCACTTAACATATCTTTTCCTCTAGGCAAAGTTTTTATTATTGTTGATGTGATACCTTTTATTCTGTTGTCAGAACCACCAGCGAGCGCAGGTAAGTAATAAGTGATTCTGATTGTTATTTTATATCCATACTGTATGTCTTCCTCTGTAAATACCTGTTCATGTCGTGGCTATTCAAGTAATAGGATAACATCAGTGAGAGTCTGAAAGAAAACAGAAGAACATCCTCTCCATTCGCTAAGGCAACACCTGGTATTACTGTGACAATACTTCGCTTTTCTACGGTACTTACGTGATTTCCCATTTCCCACGTGGGCTCTGCAGTCAGGCTGGTTGCGTTTACATCTCACCTCCTCTTCTCACCAGCTCTTTGACCTCAGACAAATTGCTTCAACGTGTTGTGCCTCAGTTTCTCACCTGTACAATGGAGATGATAGGAATAGTACCTCCCAGGTTTCGAATCCAGGGATCCAACCAATCGCAGAACAGAAATATCTGGGGGAAAAAATTCCAGAAAATTCCGAAAAGCAAAACTTGAATTTGCTGTGTCCTGGCAATTATCTACATAGCATTTACATTGCATTTACAACTATTTCCATAGTAATTTACATGGTATTAGGCATTATAAGTAACCTAGAGATGATTTAAAGTATACGGGAGGATGAGTAGGTTGTATGCTTATACTACACCATTTTACATAAAGGAGTTGAGCATCCTTGATTTTGGTATCTGTAGGGATCCTGGAACCAATTCCTACTGACTGTATGGGTTTTGTCTCTAGCAAGAAATTTGAAGCGCAGTCAGGCTAAATGACCTTCACAGGTTCTGAATTCAGGGCCAGTGGTATTTTTTAAGACACATGAGAGGACTTCCCCGGTGGCGCAGTGGTTAAGAATCCGCTTGCCAGTGCACGGGACATGGGTTCGAGCCCTGGTCCGGGAAGATCCCACATGCCGCGGAGCAACTAAGCCCGTGCACCACAACTACTGAGCCTGCGTTTCTAGAGCCCGCGAGCCACAACTAGTGAAGCCCGTGCGCCTAGAGCCGAGCCCGTGCTCCGCAACAAGAGAAGCCACCGCAATGAGAAGCCCGCGCGCTGCAACGGAGAGTAGGCCCCACTCACCGCAACTAGAGAAAAGCCCACGCACAGCAACAAAGACCCAACGCAGCCAAAAATAAAATAAATAAAATTATTTAAAAAAAGACACATGAGAAATGGTACATGTTTCTGCTGCTCAAGAGATGCCTTTTAAGGGAGAAGTCATTGCCTCTTGATGTGATGCAACGGGAAGTATACAGGGTCACCTATGACCGGACTGTCTTGCCCCAAATGTTTAACTGGAATGAATCACACCTTTCTACGAAACCTCGAATTTACAGGATACAAAAGGGATCAAGGGGTCACGTAAACGGTACCACAAGAAAAAACAAGCAAATCCTGGACGTGGAAACATTCTGCAATACAAACTCATTGTGTCTTTTCAACAAGCCAATGCTTCAATTAAAGAAAGGCAGGAGAGGTGGAACAGCTGAGGATGGTTCTGGGTTAAAAGAGACAAAACAAACCCAATGTGCATGGTGTTGAATAGGATTCTGATTCGAACCTAAAGGGAAATCAGAGACTTGCATTTGTACAGAATATTTAGACAACACTACAGAGTTATTGCTAGTTTTGTCAGTTGTGATAATGGTTATGTGGTTATTTTTTTGAAGAAGCAGGTTGAAGAATTTAGGGGTAAATTGTCCTGATATTAGTTTACTTTAAAATGTTTTAGCAAATAAAAATACATAACAGGGGAATTCCCTGGAGGTCCAGTGGTTAGGACTGCACTCTTTCACTGCCAAGAGCCTGGGTTCAATCCCTGGCCGGGGAACTAAGATTCCACAAGCAGTGCAGCACAGCCAAACAAACAAACAAAAAACAAATATGAAAAATTTGATCAATTCTTGAATGTAGGTAGTGAGGTGAGTGTACGGGGATACATGTACTATTCTTTCTACTTTTATGAATGTTTGAAATATTCATAATAAAAAGGAAACAAACGAAATAGACAAAAGTGGAGCTTTTTAGAAAGCAGAAGCTGTGTGTTAAAAGTTGTTGCAGAGATGGCCTAGCACAGCACACGTCCAGATGTCCACGCAGTGATGGTGACACACAGGACAGCTCTGCCTGCCACATCTTACACATCATGTATATTTCATAAGGCAAGGACACAAAAGTCCCATTTAAAAAACAAAACTGAACTAAAACACCCTATACTCCTAAGGAAAGCCTCTCTAGCCATTCCTATAAAGGGCCAAACCTAAACTGTCTGTGTAGTATTTAGATGTGCAATAAATAGTGGGATGGTATCAATAATAATACGTGTGTTTTATGTAAACGTATTGGAGCACCAAGCAATTTTTTTTTTTTTAATTAAGAGGGTGGTTGATGATTTTGGTAAAGATGGATCCATAAGTGGGGACAGAACTAAGAAAAATCTATAGAATTTGAACTCCCGATTCTGGGCTCTGCTCTAAGCCACTCATTTACAAGTGAGAAAGTTTGAGCAAAGTAAATGTATTCACCTCCAGGTGCATAAAATCTTGATTTTACTCTCAAGCCAAGTTCAAGGAAAATCACAAGTTTTCATTTCATTCTCTAGCAGTTTCCAAAAATAACATCTTAGATATATACCTCTTAGACCAACCCACCATCCCAAGGATTTATTTTAAGTGAAGGCAAAACCGGAACTAAATAAATTCTAATTATCGGAGTGTAAATCTCAGTCTTCGAAAGGATCCTTCTAATTTTTCCGCCTCTATCACTCAAGGACACAGCAGTGCCAAGGAGTGACCCAGAGTTGTAAGTAACTAGCTTTTCCACTGTTGGAGGGTTTCTGAATATAAATCTCTACTTTATGTAATTATATGAAAAAAATCTGTTTTCAAAGAAAAGGTATAGCTTTCAACCCCTGAATACAGTAAAAATTTAGAACTCTAAGAAGAGGACAAATATTACCCCAATTACCGAGTTCTAAATCTCTCTCCTAGGTTGGACAGAACCTCAATAGCTCATAGATGTTACCAAAAAATGACCTTTTCAAACCAAAACTGCCGATTATGATGGTGTTATTACTTCTGGGAATCCAATGTGTGACTCTTACAGGAGGGAAGAAACACGTAAGGAGACTAAACATTTGCACCAACATTGTCCATACTTGTCCATACTGTGATTGACAAGCTTCCTAGAGAAGTTCCTTGCGCTTTAAACTTCTTTGAAAATCCCAGCTTGCACACCATCGGTTTCCTTTCAGGACTCTTGATTTGACACTTTGAAGAGGCCGGACTAACCTGCCATCTAAAGAGAAAGAGAATGAATTCCGTGTAACAGACACAAATCCTCTGGAATGATCCTTCACCTGACAGTTCTCCAAACAATTTAAGCGGGAGCATCAGGTACTTGGGCCATTCTGACTCACTCATGGAAAGAAGAACGTTTCTGGTCAAACCCAGATGTTTTCTGACTTACCTGTTTGTTTGGGATTTTAGAGGCTCGTGCCACCCTGACCACCAATCAGCAGGTGGCCACACAGCTCCCAGGGCGTGGCCTTGGGCTGGAGCAGGAATAGGGCAGGGGTCCCCCCCTTGCAATTTCCCAAGCGACGGGAAACAACCCAAAATAGTATACAGGTTGGCTGTGTGTACTTCCAATTTATTAACTCTGGAACAGCCAAAGAAAGTCTGAGCTCGCTGGATTAAGTCCTGAAAAATGCTAATTAGACCAGGACAACGTGTTAGATTCGACCTATGATAGCTTAGGCCATGCCAGGCCCTGAACTAAGCAGTTTACAGACATTTCTCATTTAACCCTCTGAAAAATCTTTTTTTTTTTTTTTTCTTTTGGCCGTGCCACGCGGCATGTGGGATCTTAGTTCCCCAGCCGGGGATCTAACCCGTGCCCCCTGCGTTGGAAGGGCAGACTCTTAACCACTGGACCATCAGGGAAGTTCCCCGAAAAATCTTACGTGGATAAACAACAAGGTCCTACTGTATAGCACAGAGAACTATATTCAATAGCCTATGATAAGCCATAATGGAAAAGAATATGAAAAGAGAATGTATATATGTGTATAACTGAGTCACTTTGCTGTATAGCAGAAATTAACACAACACTGTAAATCAAATATACTTCAATTTAAAAAATGAAAAAAAGAACCTTATGAAATGGGTTTTATTATCCCGGTTTGTTCAGCAGGTTGGAGAACTTTCCAGAGTTCACTGCTAGTCAGAGGGAGTGTGGATCTGGAAAGAGGTCTGCTCCTTCCCTAACTGCCCAGCCCTGCGCTCCTCCCTGAGGTGGTGGAGTGGGGAAGGGTGAGGCAGGGGAGGAAACTGGGCGAAGCTGAGTTACAGTGCTGTGTTCATCTCTGCTGTACAGCAAAGTGACTCAGTTATTCATATACATGCATTCTTTTCCATGATGGTTTATCAGAGGATATTGACTATAGTTCCCCGTGCTATACAGTAGAACCCTGTTGTTTATCCATCCTGTATATACATCTGCTAATCCCAACCTCCCACTCCATCCCTCCCCCAACGCCCTCCCCCTTGACTACCACCAGTCTGTTCGTAAAGAGACTTCTTAAAGTCAGAAATGAGGAAGGGCATGTAGGAATCTTTGCTTCCAGCCTCACAGTCATGTGGGGCAAATGTCTATCCCCACTTCACTGTAAGATTAAGGATGGCCTTCAGTTCAGTGAGTGTAATTCAGGAAGCAAGGTGTGTGTATGTGTGTGGGTGTGTGTGTGTGTGTGCCCGCACACATGTGCTGGATTAATGATTCTGTGCCCGGCCTGATGTCCACGGCTGAGGGGATGTGGCAGACAATGACGCAGACCAGGTCCACGGAGAGCAGTGCCGGGTGGACAGAACAAGAGCGCACTCGCCTCCTTGGAGTTTACCTCTGGTTGCTGGGGTCCCCGCGGGCGCCCCATGTTTGAGGTGTGGATTTGGCTTCTGCAAGACCCCAAAGTCCACTTGCATTCCTCCAAGGGAGAGGTCTTGGTTCTGCTGGTAACTAGTTGCCCGACCTTAGGAAGCTCACCTAGCATTTCTGGACCTCAGCTTCCTCCCCTGTTAATACAACAGGGCACACTGTGTGTTGCTCTCCAGAGCTCTTCCAGGTTGGCATTCTGTAACCCTGATGTCAAGGCTGGGATTCCTTTCCATGCTGGGGGGCTAGGAGTCGCTTCAGGCCTCATCTTGGGGCCACTCGTGCTTCCCCGGGATCAGCAACACAGAGCCCACACGTCCCTTATCGAGGGCTTGATGGTGTAATCACACCTGTGAATGATGGAACATTGGAGGAGGTGGGATCGGGGAGAGCAACACTATTAAAGCCAAGGATGGTGGTCATTTCCTGCGTTCTTTTTTTTTTTTTTTTTTTTTTTTTTGGTGGTACGCGGGCTTCTCACTGTTGTGGCCTCTCCCGTTGCGGAGCACAGGCTCCGGACACGCAGGCTCATTGGCCATGGCTCACGGGCCCAGCGGCTCCGCGGCATGTGGGATCTTCCCGGACCAGGGCACGAACCCGTGTCCCCTGCATCGGCAGGCGGACTCTCAACCACTGCACCACCAGGGAAGCCCATTTCCTGCCTTCTTTGGTTGTGTATTGCATGCCTACCAAGTGCCAGGCACTGTTCTAGAATAGTTCTAAGCAGACATGTTCTCCGCTATCACGGGATTTAAATTCCCAGAGCTTCAGCATTAAACAGTGATTAATGAGCACAGAGAATTAGGAATTAGGAGCTGCTTCCCTGAGCCCAGACTCCTCTAAGGGCTTCTTCCTGGTTTCCTGACTTCTTCCCCTCCTTCCTGGCTTTTCTATCGAACTAATCTTCTTAAAGCAGCCCTTAGGCTAAAATACCTCTAATGTCTTTTTCTTGTACTTTTATCCTGTAATGAAATCCAGGCTTCTCAGCTCACCGTGGAGCCCTCTGCAAATTCGAGGTGACTACGTTTCACCCTTCCAGCCACCGCTCACTTTTCTAAGTCCTTCAAACAAATTTGTCTACTCACGGCCTCCCCAATCACTTCCTGAGTTTTTCTGCTTCCATATATTTTTCTTCTTTAAAGATTTATGTTTTCGCTTTTTTTTTTTTGATGTGGACCATTTTTAAAGTCTTTATTGAATTTGTTACAATACTGCTTCTGTTTTATGTTTCAGTTTTTTGGCCTCCAGCCATGTGGGATCTCAACTCCCTGACCAGGGATCGAACCTGCACCCCCTTCACTGGAAGGCGAAGTCTTAACCACTGGACCACCAGGGAAGTCCCTGGTTGTTCGATTTTTAAAACATACTAAAAGAAGGCACACTTCTGTTAAGAAGTGAAACAGTACAGGGATATGTAATGAGTTGGCAGTCTCACCTCCATTTTCCCCCATTTCATCCCTCTGAGGTAACCACAGTTTGTCCCTCCAAATTTACAGGAAAGTCACAAGAATAATTGATACAGAGAACATTCTTCCACATATCCTTTACCCAGATTCACCGATTTGTAACATTTTGGCACATTTGTTTTCTTCCTCTCTCTCTCTTTCTAACACACATATTGTCATCTGTTTTTCTGAGCTATTACAACAGTTTTCAGACATCCTGCCTCTTTACCCCTTGATGTTTCACTGGGTATCTCCTAAAAACAAGAATATCCTCAGTATAGTTGTCAGCCTCAGGAAATTTCACATTGATACAATACCTTTATCAAATCTAACTTCCATACTCCAATTTTTTCAGTGGACCCAATTATGTCCTTTATAATTGTCTTTTCCATTTTCCATCCAGTACAGGATCTGTTCCAGGATCATATATTACATTTAGTTCTCATGTTTATTTAGTCTCCTTTCATCTGGAGCCTCAATTTGTGTTTGTCTTTCATGCCAGCGACACTTTTGAAGAATAAGGGCCAATTTCTTTTAATTTCCAATAATAAAATATTTTGTATTTGATCATTTGTATATATTTATATTTTAAAAGTAAAATGTTTTGAATCTTCCTGATGTTTTCCATATCTTTTTAAATGTCATTTCAGTCCCTGGTGATGCCTCTCCATCTTTTCAAATCCTACTTGTTCTAGGTTCAGTTATAATCCTTTCTTCCCTGGCCTTTGCTGGAGGCCAGAGAATACCCTGTAGACTTTACGTCTGCCATGCACCCGCACCGGCACTGTGCTTAGCATACACAGAGCCGTTAATACATATTTGTTGATTAATTGATTTGGGGCTGAGACATGGGTACCGTCTGCTGCAAAGACAGAACGCATCAAGCAGGCTTAGCAAGTCAAGATGGGTATCTTTGCTGCCAATTGCTTCTGGGCCTTGCAATTATCGAGGTAACTTTTGGATTCAAAACTGGATCCTTGATTGTAGATTTGCCACACCATGGAACTGTGGGGAAGTTGATCTTTTTTTTTAAAAGTTTCACAATAGATAATTAAGAGCGTGAAATAAAAGTAACTTTCCATACTATTTTATTCCTCCAAATTTCAGGAAACTGAAATAGTGTTCAGTTCAAGAAAAGGTTTCAGAGACTAATGAACCAAACAGTATATTCGAATACAGTCTGTGCTTACGTTATCAAAAACCTATAGGAGGTTGAAGGCTAGTGTGTTCAGAGGATAGGCCCCTCAGAGGAGATGCTAAATTATAAACTGAGAAGAAGGCTTTCATACTAAGCACTATCCATTTGTCGACATCAAACCAACATTTTTTGCCCTTGCCCAAGAAAGCTTTAGACTTATCAGGTCTTGGTAAATTGTGAAAATCACATGGCTGTTCAATGCCTCCATGTGGTAGAAAAAATAATTTAGCTCTGTCCTAGCTTCCTGTGATAGCAAGGTTCAGGACCAATACAGTCGCACAATGCTTAGGGTCCTTCAAAGGGATCAGTGCTTTTTGATAAAGAGGCCTGTGGAAGAACGACCCGAATTGAAGATAAAAGCCCCAGATCTCATTAGGCTTCATGAATTGACCCTTCTTTGCAAACCTTCCTTATCCTTCTGTATAAGGAATGGCTTTTTCAGCAAAGGAGCATCATAAAATAAAACAAGTGGACTGAAATCCACAGTGAACCCACCTTTTCAGAAAAGCTTTACAGACATTCTTTTTACATGCCAAACATAAGTTTTTTTCTTTTGACAAAAAACAAACAAAAAAAGGAAATCCTTTCTATCCAGCCATAGGGTAACTTAAAAATACATGTATGTATATTAACAAATGTTAATATATTATTAACAAATTTGCTCGGCAATCCTTTGGATGTGCAATTGGCCAAAGGTGCAATTCACCTTTATGAAATATTTGAAGTTCCGTGTAAGCAACAAGCCAGAAATAGGTGTGCTAGAAAGTCAGACGGGGTCTCTTTCTTTTGAATCAACCGTGTCATTTCACCTCCTAGGGATCAGTCAATACCTTCATCTTCAAGGGCTTCTACTTAAACGTACTTGATACTCTAAAGATGGCTTGAAGAAGGGGATTGGATCATTCTGAGAATCCGGAATAGGCAGTAATAAAAACTGGAGCCCACTTTTTCAAAGCCCAGGGACGCCACAGTGTTGCACCACATGGCCTCTGTGGCTGAATGCGTCTTTTAAATGTAGATTGAGCCTTCCTATCAAAGCAGCCACTGTATATGGGCACATTAGCCTGCACTTGACTTCCCCAGCGTTGGGGGCAGGGGCCGAGGGATATTGTCGTGGTATACCCTTTGGTTTCTTTAGGATAATATAGCATGAGAATGTATTACCTACCTAAAATATACCCGTCAATATGAAATAAAGAAATAATAAGGATTATTCTCAGAATGGGGAGTAGGGAACTTCAATAGGGGTCCTTAGTTGATTCAAGTCAATGTTATAAATTCAGTGATTCCCTTCACTCGCTTCCATTTTTTTCCACTTTCCCACCTGTCTTGATTGTTAATATGTTCTTTAAAATATTATCAGAATTCTTTTATATTTAATATATTGTTCTTCAGTGTAATTGAGACTCTTTCCATCACCACCCCCGTCCCCCGGCATTGCCAGGACTGGCAAAGTCATCATGGGCCACAGTCACAATTCCGCCACTGACTTACTGCTTGACCTTGGACAAGACACGGTGGCTTCCTTTGCCTTAATTTCTTCATCTGCAACATAAGGAGTCTGAACTCAACGCTATCTTAGGCCCCTTCTTGGAAATAAAATCCTGTGATTCCTCAACCCGGTCTTTCTCTTACAAGGTTTCCTATATTGTCATCAATTCTAAGTCATAAAGACACCGTGTCCTAACAAAATTCCTGAGAAGTAAAATAAGGGTGGGATTATTAATACTCTGAGTAACAGTTAATAAACCACTTTTTACTATAGATACACATTTGATCCTTCTTACAACCGACCAGCGAGTACAGCGCAGGTATTGCCCTTCTTAGCTGAGGAAAGGGAGGCTTAGAGAGGTCAATTTATCTCCTTAGGCCTTGCAGCTAATAAGTAGAGAGCTAGAAGATTACAAATGAATTATTATTTTTTTATGACGGAGACAACTGTATATGTAAAATAATCTGAATATAAAAGAATAGTCTTTCCAGAGCAGCGGATTCTTTTCTAAACATTTTGAGGTTATCATTCCCCCTCGGCAGGTCATTCCCGAACCATAAAGCACTAACCAGGGTTAGAGATAAGAAAGACTAGTACACAAAAGAGAGCTAGTGTCCCTCCAGACTAGCTTGGGAAAGCGCTTCCCTATAGAGGAGGGGCCCTCCCATTACATGATTTATTTCCCCAGGGACCAGTCTCATCCAAGCATCAACAATGCAACACAAAATACTACGTTCAGTTTTTTTAAAAGTATTATTATAGTTAGTATCCAAATATATGATTTATGCCAACCAAAGTTAAAGAAAAAATTCATCCACCGTCCCAGTCACATCAGCAAATCAAACCTCTTCCTCTCCTGTATTCTCTGCCAGCTCTCGTCTTGATACATACATGAGTTTTTACTGGTTGTACTCACAGTGTGGACATGTATTTTAAAGTATCAGGAACCCAAAATTTTCGTAAGAGGAAGTCTCAATTTTAATAACTGTCTTCAGATTATGTTTTTCATGTTTGCTCATTGTTTTATCTCGAATTTATGTTTTTTTTTTCATCAGAAGTACAAAAAGTATACAACCTGGTTTTAAGGAGATTTGGGGGCATTGTTTTCAAATAACATACAGCAGGGAATGTTATTATTTTTATATCCTCTACCAAGACTCCTGAAAGCAAACACACACCTGGCATCTTTTCAAAATTTCTAGGCATTTGAGTGACTGAGGGACTGCTCCGAGGTAGGAGGCTGAAACGATGACGGGTTTTTCTCAGCTTTTGGACCCCTTGATTCTACAACAGTTCTTGGTAGATACAGCTTTCCTGGTAAGGATTGAACAAGAAGTCTGCACAATTACTTTGAGTCTTAATAAAGTTGGAGTTTCCTGTTGAGTGCTAGAAGGGGTTGAGGTGGGTGGTAGTAAGAAGTGGATATGCCACGGGCTTTATAGCTTGTGTTGTCCTGTGGTAACTGAAGCCACACTGTTGCCATGGAAAAGGATGGTAATTTGAATGAGACAATTTAGAGTGGCCCATGGAAATCTGACTGGACAGCAGCTGAAAGCACCAGACCTAGTATGCGTGACACCGCACCTATCTCTTCAATTCCCTTCAACTGAAATGACCAATAAGTGAGAAACTAAACTGTAATTTGATGGCTTAATCTTAAAAAAACAATCTTCGTAAAAATACTAAATAAGGAACAATTCAGAAGAATTAGGACTATTATAGAAATATTATGATTACTTGAATAGCATTTATATCGCCGCTGCAGAAGGTACAGCAGGCCCCCAAACTTTAATCCAATTTCCGACACCAAAAATTCTAAATCCAGTCTCCTTCAGTAGTATAGGGTTTATTCCCATTGATTTCTCGCATTTGTGAGGCTGTCACAGTCGGTTGGTTTTACCTGTCACGAAATCCTTTGTATCCCTTTTATAAAACACCACCTCTTTCTATAAAAAGTGACTGGAAGAATCCACAATCGTAAAATTGCACGTGCCTGAGCAGAAAACTATCTTGGGATTTTCTCACAGGCGTGCCTAAACCGACCTCTGCTCCTGGAAGGTAAGTTGCCAGAGGGAGAAGCCAGGGTCAGCCCACAGGAAACCCTGTTGCAGGATTTCTAATTTCCCCCTTAAGCTGATCACTTTTTTAGGAGTTCCCGGGCATTCTCTAGTCCAAAGTCCTGGCCACCAGATTACCATCATTTTTTTTTTTTTTTTTTTTTTTTTACCAATTTGCCATCCCCGCCCCTTCCAGAAGCCCTTTTGGGAAGAACTGACTCTCGTGACTGTCCTATTCCATACAGTTCCCGGCGCCCCCCCGCCCCCCCCGTCTCGAAACGGCTTCCCCGCTCCAGCCCAGGAGCCGGGGGGTCCCCAGACCACTTGAGAGGAAATGCACAGCCCTCGCCCCCTGGCTTGGCGTCCCGGGTGGTGAGGGCGCTGGACTTCCCGAGGTCCCCCGAGCGCTGCTCTCGACCCGCCGGAGGTGTCCGGGGGCGGGGAGCGCGGGTGGGTGGGACCGGGCCGGTGGGGGAGGGGCGGGGAGGAGGAGGAGTGTGTGCGAGCGTGTGTGGCTGGGGGAAGCCATTGCCTGTTTAATAGTTGCTGTTGCTGCACTTCCGCTTCTCTCCCAGCGAGAGAGAGACACGAGTGGCCAGGCCCAGCCGCAGCCGCAGCAGCAGCCGCCGCGGCGGCACGGAGCAGCCAGACACAAAGAGAGGTACGGGGATCCCCCCCGCCGCCAGCCGCCCCCCGGCCGCGCCGCCGGGCCTCGGGGACACTCCTCGCCGCCGGGTACGGGGCCGGAGGGTCGGAGAGGGGCCGGGCCCGCCCGCGGGGGATGGGCAGGGAACCCCGGGCCGCATGGGGTGCGGGGGCAGCCCGCGTCGGGGGCGGGGGGGTGCCGAGGCTCGAACTGTCAGCGCTGCCCCGGGAGCCCCCCGCTGGCCGCCGAGGGGGCCGGGAGCGGGGGAGGGGAGGCGGGGGAGCCCCGTTTTCCCCCGGGGCGGGGGCCCGCGGGGATTAACCCCTTCGGGGCTGACGGGCTCATTGTTATTCCTCCACCGAGGAGGCCGAGTCCCCCCCCCACCGGGGGTGCCGATCGGGCGTGTGCTCGGGACCCCCGCCCCGGCCGCGCAGCCCCGAGCCGGACGGCCGAGGGACGGGCGGCGCGGAGGGGCGTCGGGGCGCGGCGGGGGCCTCGGGCCTCGCCGCCTCGGGCCCCCCCCCGCTGGCCTCTCCCTTCCCCCACCCGGGCACCCGCTCCCCGTCTCCGTCCCCACCCCCTTTCGGCTTCCTCTCCGCCCTCCTCTCTTCCCGACCTCGCCAAACTCCGCTCCCGGCCCCCCGGTCCTCCGCGACCCCCGGAAAGCCGCCGAAAAAACAGCCCGAGGCCGGCCGGCCGGCCGCCGGGACCTTCCCTGCCCGCTCCGGCCGGGCGCCCCGCGCCCCCGCCCGGCTGGCTGCTCCCCTCCCTGCCCCGAGGGGAGCCCCGGGGGGCGAGGGAGGGGCTGCTCGCTACGCCTCCGACCGTTTTCCCACTGCGTCCCCCAGTTGGGGCCAGAGATAAACAAGCAACGTCCGATTTGCAAAAGCCGTGATGGGCCTGAAGACTTTGGAAAGCGAGTGGAGGGCGGTGGGCGGCCGGGTGCACCCCGGGCCAAAGCCCTCCTGACAGCGCCCGAGTTCCTTCTGTACAACTGGCTGCATGGTTTTTGTGTTTCTGTTTTGTTTCCCTCCCCCTGCAGGGGCTGTTTGCGGGGTGGGGTGGGGGGTTCGCTATGTCGGATGACGATTCGAGGGCCAGCACCAGCTCCTCCTCATCTTCGTCCTCCAACCAGCAAACCGAGAAAGAAACAAACACCCCCAAGAAGAAGGAGAGTAAAGTCAGCATGAGCAAAAACTCCAAACTCCTCTCCACCAGCGCCAAGAGGTACCGTACCCCACCCCCCAACGCCAGAAGGCTTCCTATTTCCCGAACGGACTGCCTCTTGCTGCATTTGGTCTGCCTCCAAGGAGGGTAGCTTAAACGCTCCCCACGGGTTATGTGTTTCTAAAAAGGAAAAAGAGGGCCTTGGAAGCCCTAATGGTTTTTCTCTGTTGCTTCTGTTTTCTCTTTTAATCATGGTCCACATGCAGCTGTTGTGGCTTGCCTTTCCCATATCTTCCTGCAGTTTGTAAGAATCCTTGTTAGTATTATTAGCGACCCCCAAATCTGATTTCAGATGATTTGTCCTATTATAATCACTAATCTGTGACCCTCCCCAAGGCTGGCATCCCACTTTATTACTAATACCTGCCCAGACAGCTCTATTCACAGCGAATTCTATTGCCATTTTACTTCCTTCTCACCTGTTGCACGTATGATCTGTTTCACAAATTGCATGAGGAATAACTAACTCACATTAGCAGAGTAAAACATGTAATAGGTGGAGATAGATGTTTTCGGATGGAATTTAAAGAGATGTTTCTGATTTAGAGAGTTGAGGCAAGTGGATGAATAAATAAACGATGTAAAATGGTTATTTAGGCTATTTGGGGGATTCTTTGTTGTTCTCTTTCAGAACTTCAGTTTACCAAATTTCAGGGGAACTCACATTTTTTTCATGCTATTTTCTCTTAGGCTGTACAGTTGTTTTTTGGTTTTTGTTTACAAGATGAATTCAAGCAGTGGCTCTTTTTCTTTCCTCTCTTCCTCTTACGTCTCTGGAAGAAGCTACCTTTTACCTTAATCTTTTTTCAGTAGCAGTATCCTCTGATCCCATGACCCTTAAAGTAATCTCTAGCAGATTCCTGGGAACCCTCATACCTTTTCATAAATCCTTCTGCTGTCAGGTGTACAGTCATTAAACTTTAAAGTGGCAAACCAGAAAGATAGTAAGGAATCCAAATGGTAGGTTAGAGAGAGATATCTGTCTTAAAGAATGTAAAATAAAATGGAACGTGAGGCTTTAGATCTCTCCACTGAGTAGTGAGCCAAAACTCTCAGAGTTTGAAAGTTTGTCCTGTCATTCTCCCTGACTTGAAATTTGGAAAGTTGGTAAAGTGCTTTGGTGACCTGACCATAGGAGGTTGAAGGAATGACTTCAGCTTATTGTAAACAGCGTAGAGGTGTAGAGTTAAGTGGCAAGATGTCTTGGCAAGATTGTTCTCATTTTCAGAGGGTTAGTTTGATTGCGTCTCAGCTTCCCAGGAGTCCTGACTGGCTCTCCTTGATTAGCCCTGTGCTGGTTCTCCCCCAGAATTTTGGCTTCTACCCTGCCCACTTTGGATGGGGCTTTCCTTAGTCACCCCACCCCCTCGCCCCAGCTTCTGGGCTCCCTGTCCAAGCTGGGGCAGCTTTTGGCCTGACCTAAAGGTAGAATATGTGCTTTAGGTCATTAGTATTTTCATATTTTGCTGCATATCCCTGGTGTACATGAATATATTTGGGGATAAAGGCACAGGCATCAAATATAAAATAGTCTGCTTTGTGTCAGCAAATTACAGA
The DNA here is from genome assembly GCF_059928025.1 of Delphinapterus leucas. Taxonomy (NCBI): domain Eukaryota; kingdom Metazoa; phylum Chordata; class Mammalia; order Artiodactyla; family Monodontidae; genus Delphinapterus; species Delphinapterus leucas. Next base: position 147,281,333 of record NC_143132.1, read on the forward strand.
GGGGATTTTTTTCATTAGACACAATTTGTCCATATATGCTAAGGAGGTTAAAAACTCATTTGGAAATGCTTGAGAAAGAAATGGTAGGTGTAAAACAAATGAAAGGTGGGAAGCTACCAACGGTACTTTTATGTATAAAGTTAACATCAGCTTTAGCTCCCTGGGAATCTTGCTGAGAGAGTGGCTGTTAGTGCAAAGCAGAGCTATGGTTAATGGTAAAGGTAAAGAAGTGGAGAGGAACAGTGTATCCAGGAAAGAATAAGGGGAAAAGTGATGGTAGTGGGACCCTATAGATGCTGCTCTGGGAAATGGGTTGATTTGGAAGGTGGGTGTTGCCCATAGAATTGGAAAAGGCACATACACCAGGAGATAGAATGAAAGAGAAACCTGAATTGGCAGACGGAAGGTTACTTAACTGCATGTTGGAAACGGCATATTGGTTTTGAGTCCACGCATAAAGGAAAAGCCCCCATCAAGGGTGGTGTGGACAAGAATGACTCTGGAACGTATGTGTGGGTTACTCTTACGAATCTTTTACAAGTACTCTAGAAACGGTGCGGGTGTTGGTTGTAGAGATGAAGTGGACAAAGCTGTCTGGCATTATACTTTTTAGGTATTAAAGAAGCAGCTACCTTTTCAGTGATGAATGTTTTATAGGGAGAGGTTGGGTTGACAAGGAGAAGTGAAGTCAATGTGTGTTTTTATAAAAGTTGTGCTCAGGGGGAGGTTATTTTGGCCCGTGTACATAGGTCTTAACATATACAGTTATTCTAGTAGATAAAGCAGGTAAAGAATCAGGAAGCCAGGGTTCCAGACTTTTAGTCTGACATGCAATAATGAGTCAAACAGCAGGGATGCCAAGGTCTCCGAACTGAAATGATAATTGGTAGCAATAGAATTGAGCAGGACACAGCTAAGTAGGTATCAGAGATAGTAGTGAGCTAAGCCCTTTCTAAAGTTCACCAGAATTTGTAGGGGACAGGAAATGTCCTTCAATAGGAAAGTTGAAAGAACTTCCCTAATCAGCACCCCAATCAGAATTAAATTTCTCTTTACTTATAAATGGAAAGAACAGTGTCTTCTGAAACCTATATTCCTCATTGCATCTAGCCAGCCTTTCTACCTTCAGAAAACCTCTGGGAAGAGAAAAGCATCCATTGCGATTTTATGTATGTGTGTGTGTGTGTTAGTTTTTTACTACTGTGATGCCTCGGTGAGATTTTTAAGTTGTAACGTAGCCCTTTAGGGCTTTATATGATAGGAGCAGGAAAGGTTATAAAAATGGAAGGCTCCATTTAGAAGGTGGAGGAGGCTTAAAGTCCTCAAACTTTGTCGTAGGAATTGATGCTCGAAGCGCCTAGGTAAGCTGAAGACAAAGGCCATGGCTCGGTGTGAACTGCCGGGTGGTGTCGGCCTAGGGGTGGGGGATGGGCTCTTTGTAGAGTCGCGGGCCGTTGCGGAGATGGGAAACTGGGTGGGGGTCCCGGGTTCTGAGCCGGTGTGGGGTGCAGGCCCAAGAGAAGTGAGAGGGTGTCCGGGCTAGAGCAGGGCCGGGCAGGTGAGCCGAGAGGGCGGCCGGTGCACCTGTGCGGGCCGCGGGCCGGGGTGTCCGGGAGGCAGGCGGCGGGCGAGCTGTGGGATCCCCAACCTGGCCCGAGGCTTCGTCCGCGGCCGGCGTGCGCGCGGGCAGGGGGGCGGGGTCGCCGGCAGGGGCGGGGCGGCCCACCGGGGTCCGCCGTGCGGCTCGCGCCGCCCCCAGCCCGACGGCGGCGGCTGGTCAGCCAGCGCCCGCGGGCCTCGCCGGGAGCGGCCATGTTGGCTTCGTCCCCGGGGACGCGGGCGGCCTGGGGGTGGCGCTCTGGGGGGGGGAAAGGGGAAGCACCCGAGGTGCCGGACGGCTTGGGGGGGCGCTCTGCGGTGGGGGAGCACCCGAGGTGCCCGTGCCCGGTTGCCGGGGGGGGGCGCTCTGCGGGGTGGGAGCACCCGAGGTGCCCGGCGGCCCGGGGTGGGGGACGCTCTGTGGGGGGAGGGAACCTGAGGTGCTGGGTGGGGGGGCGACCGCGGGCTCCGGGGTGGGGGTGGGGACGGGGACGTGCTCTCTCGCCCCCCCGCCCCGCACACATTGTGATACAATTCCGGAAACTAGCTGCGAGTGAGGAGCTTCAAAACGATTTCCTAAGTGGAAATTGGTGAGAAATAGCCCTGCCGTAGTGCGTGAGGCGAGATTCGAACCCAGGGCGGTGGAGGGCCGGTTCTTTCCTCGCGGGGTGCAGGTCCTGTTCCCCGCCAGCTCGGTCCGCGGCGGCGGGGTGGGGGGGGTTGTCTGCCCTGCGGGGCGGCCGCCCACCCCTGATTCTTTCTCCCCCCCTCGCTTCCTGTCTCCAGGATTCAGAAGGAGCTGGCGGACATCACTTTAGACCCTCCACCCAACTGCAGGTGAGCTCCTTTTACATTTTTTTTCTTTTTTTCTGTTTAAACTTTTAGGGTTTTTTTCTTGTCATTATAAACTTTTGCTTCTGTTCTTTGGTTAATGCTTGTTTGGGTGCTGACATAAAGTTAACAGCTGAAATTGAATAACCTGAGTATAACGTTTTGATGAGCGTCTGACCATGCAGTCTCATGTCGAAGAGAGGTGGTGGATTTATTTGGAGTGGATCCTTGTACGTATGTGTAAAGTGAATTCAAAGATGTATGATCGCCTGGTCAGGGATCTTTGATAGGTCATTAAGGATGATGTAAAACCTTTTAGATGCTTAGGTACATTTTAGTTTAAAAAATTGCTTTGCTGTCTTAATCTGTTATTCATGCTCTCTACTAAGCTGATAGAGCATAGAGTTAAATCAAGCACTGGATCCTCAAACTTCTATAAATTTTGTTGGACTTTGGGCAGACCTATTCAGGACATAATTTGTGGCTTTGATAAAAAGGTTTTGCCTTAAATTATTGTATAGATTTAAACTCTTCCATGGGGATATTTTTCCTCGAAATTGCTTTACTCAGACTGTATATACATAATGTGTGTTTCAGTTTCAAAACAATTTGATACCAGCTTTTGAAGGATTTGGTGATGACTTGATTTTATTTAAAATAGCCATTTGGTTACTGTTGAGTCAAGGTGGAAGACTTGATGATTTTACTAAATCAACAGTGAAGTGAGGAGGGACTTAAATTACAACAGAGCCATTTGAGAGAGATTAATTGTTCCATTCTATTACTCCCATAGTTTAAAAATTAAGTATAACATTTAATCTAATTCTCAGTTCTCAGGATTGTTATTGGAATGGGATGTGAGGTTTCAGGAGTGTCCTAAACTTGTAGAGGTAGAGGAAGAATTTGTTACCCACAAGAAAATATTTAGTGGCTTTACACAGAATTTAAAGGGAGCCTGTGGAAATATTCAGGAATATTGAAAAGCGAAATGAAATATTTTGCTTATGAACACTGAACTTTCTAAACTATGGTTAATGGAGTAAATGGAAGCTTTAATACTGCCATTTTGGTAACATGTTCTTAATGTTGGTCAGATGTGGGATGTTCTTTAGTAAAATTTTGTCCCTGTTTTGTAAGGAAAGTAAGTCATTTTCAGTTTGAAATGCTCTTAAACTATAGTTTGTAACCAGTTAATCGTTCTGGAGGATTTTTCTTATGTCTGTTAAGAATCTTTTCAGACTGTTGTCCTGAACAGTGGAGAAATGGGTCAGGCTTAGGGCTGGGATGGTTTCGTTTTTCATTTTAGTGGCATCGTTGTTCTGATGGAGGCCTGGAGCTTCCCTTGGTTGGTTGTGTTGAATCCATGGGCTTTCCCCGTGGTAGATCTGCGCTGTGTACTTATTGCCCCTGTCTGGTATGACGTCTCTTCCATGTGTCTCTTGTGAGTTCAGACAGCTTTAGCTGGTCAAGTTATCAAGTTTTTAAAGCATGGTTTCAAAACTTATAACATATATCAAGGCATAAATGGCTTTCTTATAAGTGCAATGAAATTTAAAATTGTAAGCAATTTGAAGGTTTTCATGGAATTAATCACTTTAAAAAAATCAGATAAGTATACTTTTATTTCATACCATTTTAGCTGAGTTCACATGTGAGAGATATGTGCTGCTGAACATGTAGAACTTCTTATCCTTGGAAAACCCTCCTAGTTACCCCTTCAAGGTGAAACCTCTGACCATCACCTGTGGGTCAGGCGAAGCACCAAACTGGATGGATATTGGGTGGGGAGGGGGGAGGAGACAAACTTCGACATACTTAAAACATTTTGAAAAAATATCTCTGATTTCAGAGAGAACACCAGGCATTTTTATTTTGCGAGAGAAGTGTGTGTTATGTAGACTTTTAAAAGTAAAACCTGCTTTATTTTCTGAAGACGTTTTTCAGTAGGGCTGCTTAAGTCATATGAACTGCAGTTTCCACTTTTGGCTGGCTTACTAGCGTTACTGACAGAATGGTATGTAGTAACCCCGATATTCAGCTAACTTAGGTGAGTTTGGTTTTATGTTTTGTATTGGTACCTTATAGGATGGAGTTATTTACTGTTTTAATGTACATTGTTTCAGATGGAAATGGATAATTTGCGGATACTTTTTGAAGTTAGCTTCCAGTTAAAATGTGAATTAAGTGATCTGTTGAATGTGTGCATTTTTTTGTACTTAATGTTATTCTCCATGAAAGCTTGGTTCTTATGAAGTTGTAATTTCACCAATTGTAAATTATATTTTGAATGAGTTAAATAATTAGCTTTCAATTAACGTGTTTTATACCCTAAGCTTTTGTAGAACTGCCTTTCTTCAGTCAGTATTCAGTGTGTGGTTTTAAACTTAAACACATTACTTTATTAAAATACAGCAGTGGACACATAGGAACCTCTCAATAAACCATTGATTGTTGCGAATCAATGGGAGAGTGCCTTCTCCTGAAGGTGTACTGGATGTGTTCAGTAATTTTAGCACTTGGCAAAAATATTTGAACTCGAAGTTATTGAACTTCAAAACTTGTGTGAAGTGCAATTTCTAAAAAAGTTATAATGTATGAGCACATCAAGTTAAATCCTCAGTGTTTTATATTATGTCGAGTAGATTTTTTTAGAACAAAATGTGGAATATATTCAATGACGAGGTCAGAAGTATTTTAAGTGAATTTTAAAAGTTGCTGTATATTGCCGTTTAAGTCACATTCCTTGGTATCTCTGGACTGTTTGGTTATATTTATATGTACAGATGTAATAGTCTCTCAACTCATGTACCATGCTTTTGGTTGTTAGGCTTTTTTCCCTGCATTTTGACTCTTAATCATTTAGGAAAAAAATGCTGTCTTAATTACTGTAATGATTTCCTACAGCATTGGATTGTAAAATTATGCCTTTTAGATAGCTGGTGAACTCTGGGCCACTACAGTCGGGTTTGAAGCTATTATTTATAGCCTGGGGCTCAAGCTTTGCTTAATTGACTAGTTATAGCTATGTAACTAACCTGTAGCCATAAATGTCTGTAGGCAGTATGTCTGCACATAATAAATGACACATTTTGCCCAAGTCCTTTAAACTTCAGATTTCACTTAATAGATATATTGGAATTATGAGTAAATGCTCACTTAGTGCCTCGAAACCTAAAAATTAAGATTGGGAGGGGGTTCTGTTTAGGACAAAGTGTCTTCAAGAAGTCATTAAACACTTCAAGCATGGTGGAGAATAATAAAAGTAAGATTTCCTTTTATATGACTTTATTACATTTTGACCATTATTTTTCTGTTTCCTAAATATATAAACCTAACTAAGTCAATGCTTTTTATTTTGGGGGGAGAACTAGAATGTAATCAGATATAGTTGGTTTTAAAGTTTTACAGCTAAATCGCTCATTTTTAAAGATGATGTAAAGGCTCACATGAAGAGCATTAAAAAAAAATGTCAAGCAGTTGTCTAAGAAGCTTTTTCTCAACCATCTTTTCCTCATTTACTAAAAGGGCTGAATACCTGGCTGGCCTACCTCATAGCATTGTAAAGTTCAAATGAGATTAGAGTTTTCTGACTGTGTTAGGTGGTGACATTGTTGGAACTGCCCATTTAGCTCTTTTTAATAGCTCATCTTTTTTCCTAACATTGCCTTTTATTGCTTGTATTTTAAATACAATTTTAGGCCATTACACAATTATGATATAAGAATGTGTGTTTTTGAAAAGCTGAAATGCAGAAGTTGTGGAGTAAAAAGTGGAAGGATCCCCCTCGTGACCTCTTCTGATCCTGCCCCTTGCACAGAGATGCTCCAAGTTAGCACAGATCGTTTCTGTGAATTTACATTGTCATATTTTGTGGTTTTATAAAACCTCCTGGCATTGGTGGTAATAATCATGAGATGTCAGTTTAGAAATCCCAGGCTGCTAACGTTGGAGTGAAAAGAGATGATCCTTTTCTCACAACAGTAAAGGCTTATACATCTCGTCCAAGTTAAGCATGTTTTGTATGCTTGTTTGGGTTTAAGAAGTGGGTTCAGCAGAAGTCATCCTGTACAAAACCCTGTATCATCTTACCTGCTAAAAAATATCCTTCCTTTTATATATCTTTCATTTATCTGCTAATGCCTTAAGGATATCAGTGTGACTTCCAGCATCTGAATGATGTTTAGTATCATCATAATTGTCATTTGGAGTTACTACTACAGTGTGCTTCCCTGTGTGTGCAAAAGGTAGTGTGGAAAAATAGTGAGAACTGGGAGACTGGCGTGGCAACAGATCAAAGTGGCGCCCAGAGCAGGGTCAGGTTCCTGAAATTAGATCATCACCTGGGGCCCGAGTGGGTAGGGAGGAAGGAAATCTGTCTAAAAGTGAATTGTTTCCTAAGTGAGTAGGAACTCTTGTGGCTGTTGTGCTTTACCGAATGACCACGTGTGTGGATTGTAAAACTGTACTGCTGCTGTTTCTCATAAAGTGAAAAAGAATTACTGTAGGGGGACTTCCTTGGCGGTCCAGTGGTTCGGACTCCACGCTTCCACCGCAGGGGACTGGGTTCCATCCCTGGTCGGGGAACTAAGGTCCCGCGTGCCGAGAGGCGCGGCCCAAAAAAAAAAAAAATTACTGTATGACCCAGCATTCTGCTCCTAGGTGTAGTCCCAAAAGGATTGAAACCAGGGACTCAAACAAATATTGAGTCAGTGTTCCTAGCTTCTCATAGTAGCCAAAAAGTGGAAACAACCAAGTGTCCGTCGACAGACGAGTGGATAAACAAAATGTGGTCTATACACATGATGCAACATTATTCAGCCATTAAAAAGAATGATTTTTTTTTTTTTTTTTTTTTTTTTGGCCGCACAGCATGGCAGGCAGGATCTTGGTTCCCTGACCAGGTATTGGACCCACACCTCCTGCAGTGGAAGCGCGGAGTCTTAACCACGGGACCACCGGGGAAGTCCCACGGAATGAAGTTCTGATACGTGCTATACCATGAATGAACTTGAAAATACTACGCTGGGGAAAATAAGCTAGACAAAAGGACAAATATTGTATGACTCCACTTACATGAAATACCTAGAATAGGCAAATTCATAGTGACAGAAAGATGAGAGGTTTCCGGGGGAGGGGGAGGGGAGAATGGGTAGTTATTTCTTAATGGGGACAGGGTTTCTGTTTGGGGTGATGAAAATTTTGCAAACAGATAGTGGTGATCGTTGCACAGCGTTGTCAGTGTGATTAATGGCACTGAATTTTACACTCTCAAATGGTTAAAAATGGCAAATGTTATATATTTTACCACTCCAAAAAAGTAAAAATAATAAATAAATAAGACTATACTGCTGTTAAAATGTTATCGGTATTTTGAGGGAAAATTGCTTATAGTTTAGGAGGCAACACTTCAGTTTTTTGGGATTCGTGTACAGGATGCTAACGTTAGGTTCCTGTCACAGACCATGAGTGCCTGTCACGTGTGAAAAGTCACTGCCTTCAAGGAGTTCGTTGTCTAGTAAGCATGGTGAGAAATGCCCCTACAGATTTGGGATCGTACTTGGAAACGCGAAAGTTACTTGGAAAGTATTAGTAAATGCAGATGACATATTTTAAAGGTTCAGAGGAGTGACATATTACTCTGACCCGGGTGCGGGGGGTGTGTCTGGAGCAGGGGAGGAGATGAGAAGTGGGTGGGAAGAGTGAGGGACACCTGTGGGGGGAGACCAGCGCAAGCAAAGGCATCGCAGAGGAAAGGCACGAGGGTGCTGCTGGATGGCAGGGAATCAATCTGCGGCTAAGGACAGGAAAGAGCGGGGGAACCAACGGATAAAACGTGCGTCCTCAGTGTCACCGGGGGGCCTTGAAAGTGTTTTACTGATACTGGAGAATAGCTGACACCCTTTTGAGCTGGAAGTGTAATCCAGTTAGAGCTGAGCATCTGGACAGAGACAGAGCAAGGGCTGCGTGGAGCTGCTGCTGCAGTAGTCCAGGTGGGAGGCCAGGTGGGTCTGGGTTGGGGACAGGTGGTGGCCAGCAAAGTGGAGAGGGGAGAGAGGTGGGCAGCAGTAGAATCAGAGAACTTGGCCACTGATTTACATGTGGAGGACTTGAAAGGAGTCAGGGGTCTTTGGGTGTCGGGGAAGGTGGTGGCGCCATTAGCAGCCGTAGACGAGGTGTAATAATGTGCTTTGTTGGCCACGCTTAGCATGTTGCTGCTGCTCAGTAGGCGCTCGGGAAATACTTGCGTTTCGATTATACATTTGAGCTTATTATGAATCCGTCATTGAACTCGCAGATCCACCTAGCCTACTTTTAGATTAGACAAATTAAATAGATTATAAACTCCCTAAAAGGCATGAACCATGATTTCTGTCTTTGATTCTGATCCTACCTGTTTTTTCCCTCAACTTTTTAAATTTGAAAAATTCTAAACCACAGAAGAGTTGAAAGAATACTGCAGGGAACAGCAGCCTTCACCCTGATGCATCAGCCGTGCACGTTTCACCTTGTTTGCTTTGCCTCGGTCCCATCTCCATATATTTACTTTTGCAGAACCATTTGAAAGTGAGGCACAGGCATCGTGATGCTCGTGTGTTTAGGTTTCCATGCGTTGAATCTGAGGTGGGCTGGCTGGGGGCTGAGGCTGGAACCGGCCTTGAGTGTCTACATTAGATTTGAAAGTGGGTGATAAAGTACATACACCCTGTCGCCCAGGGAAGAGGAGAATTGAGACTTGTGCTCTGAAGGATGCCGCAGATGAGGGATGGGAAAGCAGAGAGGACCTGGAGAAAAAAGACGCAAGGTAGGAGGAGAGCTGCGAGCCCTAGGGGAGGTTAAGGTTAAAGTTATGCTTTGCAGACTGAGAGGAAAAAAATGAAAAGGCGAGAGAGGGAGATGCAGTGTTTTTTGAACACGATTGTAGAGAAGGTAGTAGAATATAGAATTGAGGCTGTAAGTGGAGAGCGTGTATTTTGGAAGGCCGGTGGCCTGAACTTGATGATGGAGGGACAGTTTCTAGAGGACTGGAAGCCTTCGTGGTCCTTGACTAACAGTTCAGCTACTTGAAAAGCAACATCTGTCCCCAGTGTTCTTTGGTTTGTTCTTTCCCGGGAGACTTCAAGTTCCTTGAGAGCAGGGGTTATGTCTTTGCATCCCGACATTGTCCGAGAGAGTGGATAAACAATAATACATATTTGTTAAATTAAAATACAAACACAAAAACCTAATTTGGGTCTGATGATTTAATGGAACGTCCTCATTACCCTCTTCAGAAAATAATGGCAAGAGCTGGGGAAATTGCTGTTGCATTTTACTGCTGTCCGTCGCTGGCAGTCTTTCCAAGTTGGCACCCAAGCGCTTTTGGCAATTTTCACCTTCCCGGAATCACAGAGGAGCTCTGGACTGCAGTGTGATACAAAAGATGGTGCTGTGGGCTAGATTGGGAAGATGTATACAGAAAATGCCAGTACCTGTGATTTGCATGCTTTGACTTTTTAGGATTATTGTTTGCCAACAAATGAGCATGGGTTTAGGGGTGCTAAGTAAATTGGGCTTTCCGGAGACGTTCCTCACGTCCCAGGGCTGTTCCAGAGTGGGTTATGTCGGAGATGCTGGCACCGCCTGAGACATCTGACACATTCCCCATCATCAGTGGAGTGAGACAGGGCTTCATAATGGGCCCATTCTTATCCAGCCTCTTTTTTTTTTTTTTTTTTATCCAGCCTCTCTTATGCAGTCATGCTCTAACGTGAAACAAAGGGCCTAGTAACTGGTGTCAGAATACGCTTCTAATCCTCTGGGAAACTTCCTACTCTAAAGGCTAAGAAGCTCATCAGAGCTCCTTGCTGGAGAACTGTAATCCAGGAACTGCTGTGTGCTAATGGTTCCTTTCTTGAAACATACATGCGAGTGACAGTGAATTGCTTGTAGAGTCCATGCCACACTGCATAGATGACAGACTTGTAGGCCAGAGTGATGTCTCACTCAGTCAGGAAAGTCCTACAAAGCCAACAGTTTTCATATGCCAGCCATAACTGAAAGCTATCACCGGGTTTTGCTACTTGAAGCAGCATACTGTTCCCTAATATTTGAATTAACAAAGTAGTCAAAAACTGACCTCCGTCTGCTTTCTGAAGAACCTGAACATGAGAAAGTGAACCAGAACGTGACCAGGCCAGAATAGAGAGACTGTGTTATCAAGCTCTTACATAGCATCAGCATTGCATTTGTTGCAGGTGTCACCTCTGATTGTCTATAATGACCTGTGTCAGTACTAAGTTTTAAATAGTAATAGTCAATGAGAGGTCCCAGTAGGGTCGACCACCGTTGAAATGATGACCGTTATGTGTAAGACCAGGAAATTGGGTGTTTGTATCTATTTAACTTGATAGATGGAAAATTGATGTGGGATGGACCCAAAATAAGTTCTATAGAAAAAGACATTGAAGCACATTTTCAAATAGCAATAGATGGAGCAGCTTGGAATGACTCAAAGAAAAGTTTTAGAGAGGGTACAGCTCAAGGAGTCAGAATTATAATCAGGAAGCAGTGCTGTGGAAGAGTGCCAGCAGTGTGAGTGAATGAGATCGGATTCATTTCAAATGCAGGCAGACCTTTTATTGCGCTTCACGGATACCACGGCTTTTACAGATTGAAGATTGTGACAACCTCGCATTGTCAAGTGATGATCAGCATTTTTTAGCAATTAAGTATTGTTTAGGGTGTTTACGTGGCTTTTTTAGACACGATGCTGTTACACACTTAGACTACAGTGTAGTGTAAATGTAACTTATGTATGCTCTGGGAAGCCAGGCAGTGTGTGTGACTCTCTGTGTTGCGATAATTGCTTTATGACAGTGGTCTGGATCTGAACCTGCAGTATCTCCAAGGTGTGTCTTCTGTGTGCTAGGCTCTGTGGGTGACTCCACAGACCTGGCCTCTGGCTTGTGCAGCTTGAGTTTTAGTAGGCAGTACAGACATTAACCAAGTTAGAGGATTAGTAAGTACAGGTTGTATTGACTTGTATGAGAGAAATTAACAGTGCGGTGGTAGAGAAAAATTGCGGAGGGGGTTACTTAGAGAAGGCTTAGAAAGACATTTAGGCAAAGACCTGAACGATGAGAAGAAAGGAGATGTCCTTGTGAAAATCAGAACACATCCTTGGGAAGAGCATCCCAGAGGGAAGCACACTCACAGGCTGTGGGCTGAGGGAATCACATGATGCGGGATCTTGTAAACTGTTTCATTCTAAGAACAGTGGGAAGCCATTCAAGGTTTGGAAGCAGGGAAGTGACATTATTTAAGTAACGATTTAAAAGTCTTTCCCCACCCTCCTTGCTATGTGGGAAATAGCTGGGAGGAAGGCACGAGTTGGATAAAAGGTGACCAGGAAGGAAGGTGTGGCTTTATTCCAGGCAGCTGGTGAAGGTAGTTGGGACTTGGGTAGTGGCAGTGGAGGTGGGCTTAGAACCCCTGGACCTGTTGATGGGTTGCATTTGGCAGGTGAGAGAGGACTGAGAATGGCTCCAGGTTTCTGTGGTTTTAGAAACTAGGTAGATGATGGTGATGTTTTACTGGAATAAAGCGTGTGTGTGTGTGTGTGTGTGTGTGTGTGTGTGTGTTGGGATGAAGCAGGAAAGGAAAATGAGGTTTTTTTGGATGTGTTAGGTTTGAGATAGATGCCAGTGACACATCCAAATGAAGGTGTCAAGTAGATGTTAGCTGTAAGTAATTGGAGTTCAGAGGAATATCGTGAACTCTAGACACATTAAAACTTGAGATAGGTATACACTTGGGGGACGTCAGTATATAGAGGCTCTTGAATGTTTGGGGAACACCTCTAGCTCACCTGGAGAGGAAAGGTATAGTGAGAAGAGGGCTCAGGATAAAGACTTGGACATCTTTAGTTAGAGGTTGTAGAATCTGAAGGAGAAGCCAGCAAAGAAGGCTGAGAGAAAGGAGGAAAATCAGGAGAACATGGGGTCAGAAAGCAGCGAGTGGACAGGGTTTTGAGGTAGAGTGATGATCAGCTCTGAAGTAATCCTGCTTGAGGTGGAAGAACATGAAGACCAGCAAGTACCCATTGGATTTTATGACTTCACATTGGTTGGTGACCTTCACGAGACAGATCCAACAGAGGGGCTGATTTTTGAGACGGAAAAGATGTTTGTGTTACTGTTCCCAACTAGAAGATTTCATTGTGTTTATCAGGGAAGTGATTCAGTATTACCAGATTTTTTACACTAGTGTAGAATTTCTTAACGTATATTATTTCTCTTGGAGGCGGGGGTCTGTCATATTCAGTGAATTCTCAAAGGATTGGAGGGGGGTTCCTTTTCTCTCCCCCCACCAGAAAAAGTTCTGCTTTACTGGATTCAAGGCTTTTGTGATCTTTACTGCTAACATTGTGGTATGGATACCATATGTAAATAGTGCAGGATTCATATATTATATCTTGATGAATCCCTTTTGCTGGACCTAATTTGAAAATACTAGGCAGTGGATAAATTGGAAAATCAGTGCATTGCTGCTGCCATCCTTAAGTGTTTTTACATGCTTTGATTTGCATCAATATTTTGTGCTCTTCACACTTGTGAATGCACTAGAATGAGGGGATTATACGTGTTTACTTTTTTAAAAAATTAATTATGTATTTATTTTTGGCTGCATTGGGTCTTTGTTGCTGTGCGTGGACTTTCTCTAGCTGCGGTGAGTGGGGGCTACTCTTCCTGGTGGTGCGTGGGCTTCTCATTCCGGTGGCTTCTCTTGTTGTGGAGCTGGGCTCTAGGCACATGGGCTTCAGTAATTGTGGCACGTGGGCTCAGCAGTTGTGGCTCACAGGCTCTAGAGCGCAGGCTCAGTAGTTGTGGTGCACGGGCTTAGTTGCTCTGCGGCATGTGGGATCTTCCCGGACCAGGGTTCGAACCTGTGTCCCCTGCATTGGCACGCGGATTCTTAACCACTGCGCCACCAGGGAAGCCCTACGTATTTACTTTTAACACTGCATAAGTTATTCATCATAGTATTTTTTCATCCTTTTCAGATTGACTGTTATGTTAATGTTTTGGTACATTAACTAAAATTGGATAATTCCAGGTACATTGAATGTACCTAGAACTCTTAAAGCATCATGTAAGCATCATCTTTCCAGTCATCTACCCGTCACGTTTTATTAATTTGTTTCAGATTATCCCAGGCACTCTGGGTCCTGTGTTACTTGATAATTGACATCCCGTTTTCAGAGATTGGTTCTCAAGGCACGTAACTGTAAGTTACACACAGTCAGCCAGGGGACGTCAGGACACCTAGAGTGATTGCTGAATGTGGTTAATAGTTTCATATGAGAGAATGTCCCACAGTGCAAATGTTTATCTTAGTTCTTCCCATCAGCGCAGTGCGGTTAAATAGCAGCTGTGTAGAGCAGTCCGACGCCAGATTCCCTTTCAGGTTTGGGGGTGAGGTTGGGGGAAGTGCTGCACAAGCACCCTGAGTGACCTGCTTGCTGTCTTTGTAGTCACATCACAGAAGTTGTCAGTCGAAGCACTACATTTTAGCGTCACAAATACGTTACACTTCATTGACATTAGCTGTGTTCAAAGGTGGGTCCTTTGGGTTATGTATTTATTTCACATCTTCAGACAATTAGAGGTTATTTTCTCGTATGCCCTTATAGCAGATAAGTATTTGGAGGAGAAATTTTTCATGATCTCTCCTATTCAAATAACTTTGACAAATTTATGAGTTAAAATTGACGATGCAGAGGAATCCGTTTTTTATTTGTATGACGTGAAGCTTCAGACTTCAGTCCTGTTGCTGGGTCCACCTGGTGAGATGCGGGTAGCCAGTAATGGTGTCCTTTGGGTGAGTCGGTGACTCAGGCTGTCTGGAGAAGTGAGAGCAGAGGTCTGGGAGTGTTGACCGTAGAATTTAGAAATTTTCAGGATTGGGAGACATTCTGCTAGTTCAGAGTATTCGTTGGAATCACAAAAGCATTAGGTACTGCCAGAGAAAAGCAAATGGTACCTTGTGGAGCTGCAAGTGTTTGGCTACATGGCGCTTTGCTCCCCAAATAACTTAAATTTCTCCTACCACCACTCATAACCCTTCCTCCTTTATGGGAATACATCTCAGTTTTTTAAGGAAATTTATTGGAATTGGCTTTGTAGAATTTTATTTCTTAGACTTTGCTAGAACACATTTATCCTAAAGAAAAGGAGATCGTTGAAATTGGTGTACATCAAAGACTCTGAAAGAAAACATTTGTTTTACAACAAGCACCCAGGAGGATTTTTTATATAAACATGAAAGATAACTTTCCTCTAACCTAAGTAAATAGTTCAGTAAATGTGTGTTAAGTATTTATAGTAATGTGTGAGCAGAGACTGGGAGTAAAGATAGCAATGCTTTCTGTTACTTAATAGTATATGATACTGCTTTGGCTTTGGTCCTTTTTCTGAATAACTTTAGGAAAGTCCTCAATGCATATTCTTCAGATTGGCAGCCCCCCCAGAAAGTGCTGCTTCTTTGTGGCTCAGAATGCTGAGATGTTTCCACATCCAAAATGTATTTATTACATAGTAGACATTGCCGAGTGATATGGACCAGTCCTAAAATAAACCACATATTAAGGACGCAATTCTTGTTAGAACCAAAAATTGAAATTGGTTTCCATTCTGTCCGGCCACACTGCTGGATTCCGTGTAGATGTAAGGATTTCTTCTACTGTATTTTACTGTAACTGTTTGCATTTAGGTCTATTGGGAGGAAATTCTGTACCTGTAGTACCTGCAAGTTAAAACACATGACTATGAAAAAAACCCTAAAAAGCTATTACGGTCTTGGAGCCCAAATTAATTGTTATGATGGAAATTTTGTAGCTTGGAGGATTGGATGCTCCCTCTCTCTGTTTCTGTGTCCTGTTAACTATGAGATGAGTGAATTTTCATCCACAGATGACTGGTGGTGTGTTTGTCTTTTTCCAGGGCCATTCTTGATACCTTTCTACATTTAGAGGTTTGTTACAGTCCAACTCTCATTGCTTTCCAAAGGTTTATTAAACTTCCCAGCCTGGTAGTGAGGCCCTCCAGTTCTGAAGCTTCTCTGAGATCCCACAAGCCCCTAGAGAAGTGTAAGGTTTGCTGATGGTAACATTTACTCCTTGTCATTTGACCTGGAAGTGCAGGAGAAGAAATGCTGTCTTGTTGTTGAAAGGGCTAACTCAAGTCTCCGATACTAATGACATTGCCGCAGGCTTAATTTGCGATTCCCTTTCTGGTTGCAGTCTTTGTCGGCTCACTCTGGCATCTCTGGCCCCTCATAGCCCGCTGTGCTGCCTCCTCTCCTGGTCCCTTCAGAACAGAACAGTTAGCCAGTTGGGTGAAGTTTTCTTGGTCTATTCTGAACATACTCAGTCGAGCCAGAAAACAGGTAGTTTGTGACACTTGACTTTTTGAGGAAGAGATACGATTGTGTGTATCCAGATTATATATGTGAATTGCTGTTGACCTAAGCTTTGAAAGTATGATTCATTCCCCAACAGGTATTTACCAGGCCCAGTAGATTAGTAATTGTGTTTCTTGAATGAGTTTTTAAAATAATGTAACATACTGAAAGCACATGATTTGCATCATGAGAATTGTCTGTAATAATAACAGATTTTTGTTTGTTCCAGTTCAGTCTTATTACTAGTTTTGCAAGTACATGAGGCCTGGCTTGGTTATCAGTGACTCAGCTGGGGTGGGCAAGGCGTCTCCTGCCTGCCCCACCTGTGTTCCCTGCCTGCCTGTCTCCCTGTGACCCAGGCTGAGCAATACAGCTCATTGACAACACTGCTGGCGCCTTGGTCTGTGTCTGCCCTGGTGTGTTCCATGCGTGGCCCTCTGACTGAAGACACAGCTGTGATCAGCTGCTCCTCAACCACATTCAGTCGCTCATCCTAACATGTAGTGGGCGTTTCCTGTCGTGCCAGGTACGCAAGATAGAGCAGTGGAAAAGCTCTCGTGGAGGTTACATTCATATGGAGGGAGGGACAGTTTTAAAAATGTACAAAACAGTTCTCATCACAAGAAAAACACTTTTTTCTGTTTCCTTGATTTTATGTCTGTATGAGATGGTGGATGTTCACTCAACTTGTGTGATAGTATTTCATGATGTGTGTAAGTCAGATCATTATACTGTACACCTTAAACTTATACAGTGCTGTATGCCAATTATATATCAAAGAAACTGGAAGGAAAAATGTACCAAAAAGTAATTTCAGGTAACAATACTAAGAAATTAAAACAGAGAAATGGCATTAGTGAGTGACAGGGCAGGTGGGAGCCTTGGTGATGCCACTTGGGTGATGACAAGGACCCAGCCATGAGAATGGCATTTTTAGGCCCAAAGACAACAAATAGAAGACTGGACGTTATGAGTGAGGGTGAAGAGTAGTAGAAGATGAGGTAGGCAGGGGTCCGATCTTACTGATTTCGGTAGAAGGCCATTGAAAGTTTTAAGTAGAGGAGTGATCTACCACTGTGCTTGGCCTGTATTCAGACAAAATTTCCAACTCATAAAAAGAGAGCTTACAGAGATACTCTTTGTAAATATCCTTGGTTTTTGTTTTTTCTGTTTGTTTGGGTTTTTTCGGCCTTATGAACAGATTCACTGACATTTCTTTATATAGCAGTCCTGTTTCATCTGGATGTAATAGATCTATCATACCTATTACATCTAGATGTAATACATAGAATATGTGATACATAGATATGTAATACATAGAACATTCTATGCTGTGCAGACTTCAAAAATAGAATAAAACTTAAATAGTGATTATAGCAGCTAACACTTATGTCATTATTATTGTTACTCCCCTTGTACAGATGAGGAAGGAGAGGCTTAAAGTGGTTACCCAGCTTGCCCAAGGTCACTTAACTGGGGGAGCTGTGTTTAGGCCCCAGCCTTTCAAAGCCTGCATGGCTAACCGTCCTGCTCATACAGTAGCCCTGAATTGAACCTTACGTCACGATATCGCCTGTTCAGTTTTTACTCCACAGAACTGTGTTTAGATTAAAACACAGCTTATTTCACAACTTAGCCACTGACATTGTTGCATCAGGCTGGCCACTTACCCCTCTGTATGTTCTCCAATGTAGGTTTCATCATCATGACATTCCTCTTTTAAAAATCGAAGGACTCCAACTGCCCTTAGAGTTAAGTACCCCAGATCTTTATGTGATGTAGAAATCCTTTACAGCCTGATTCCAGTCCACTTGATCCTCATCTTGTTACTTCTGCACCCTCACCCCGCCCGTAACTTAACTACATTCCGCCTACTCCCTGGAGCGTTCTTTCTCCCAATTTCTGTCCTTACTATTTTTCAAAGCACAGACGAAGGGGCTTCACCCCACACAGCTCTCTCATCTGTCCCCCATTGGCACTTTATACTTACCTCTTTACAGCATTTATCACACTCGCCATTATTTGTGTTTTCTTTAAAATGCAACTGTTTTATTTCTTGAGCCTAACACCAGGAGATGCCTAAAAAGTTTGATTACTGAAACAAATTATTTGACCAGCAGTAGTTGTATAAATGTTTCTTCAGATGTTAACATCAGTCACTAAGAAATCATGTAGTCAAGTTGACGTGATGAAACCAGTCAGTTTTAATCTTTCATTGGTAGAAACAAAACAAAGTTATTTCTGCTACTTCGTGTAAATGTAATGTTTGTCCTTAAGATTTTAAATATAGGTGTAATTTTTAAGAAAATTAAAGAAAATATGCACTATACCTAGTGATTTAAAATTTAGATCAAAATGAGAAGATGGAATCATGCTTGGATATTTACCAGTGTTAGGTGATGCACCTGCTGGTAAAGGCATTGAAGTTGCTGCATTACAGATAGATGTAAAGTTACTTTTGCAGTAAAATATTAGAGTAACGGCCACCATCAGAAAAAAAGATTTGAAAAGTTTTTTAAAGATGTTGGGGGTAGGAGTTTATTAATTTATTTATTTTTGCTGTGTTGGGTCTTCACTTCTGTGCGAGGGCTTTCTCTAGTTGTGGCAAGCGGGGGGCCACTCTTCATCGCGGTGCGCGGGCCCCTGAAAAGTTTTATTTGACTAAAATGATAAGCTGAGCATTTATTTATGTGCCTCTCTCTGTGTGTATAGCACTGAATTAGATTGTGTGCCGATAGATGCTCTCAACATAAAACGACATGAAACAGGTAGTGAACAAGACACTGTATATATTAAGGTTCGTTAGTGACCTAAGATATAACTGTTTGATTTT
Source organism: Delphinapterus leucas (assembly GCF_059928025.1). Lineage (NCBI taxonomy): Eukaryota > Metazoa > Chordata > Mammalia > Artiodactyla > Monodontidae > Delphinapterus > Delphinapterus leucas. Next base: position 147,300,036 of record NC_143132.1, read on the forward strand.
TTTCTAACCATAGTTCCCTTTCATCTAAACCTTCTGTCCGGTGATCTGCAGTGATTGCCAGTTGAGCCCCTGTTGCAGCACACCTGCAGGAGAGGGACTAGCCCGCCTATACCGGCCTTGCTTTCAGTGCTGAGTGGAGGGGAAGGGAGAGGAGCAGTTAGCTGGGGGCTGGGAGGTAAAAGCCCTGCAGCGGTTCTGAGGGACCTTGGAGAGGGAGGGGGGTGGCCTGAGAGGCAGCTGCTCCTTCTTCTCTTCTCCTCTCAGGGTGAACCAGGGGAAGGCAGTATGAACTGAAGGGTTTACAGACCGAGGGAGTCGAAGGGAAAGGTGGTCCTTGGGAGGCTCTGAACCGAGAAGGGAAAGGGGTCTAAAGAGAGGTGACCTATTTCTCTCGAGGTCAGAAATGGGGTCTCGCTTGTTTTTCCCCACAGGCTACATTTACATCCCCACATTTGCTATTTTGTACAAATAAGATACATCTGAAAGAGAAGCAGAAAAAAGCAAAGGAGAAACCGTGGATTGATTGGCTCTGCTGGACCTGGGTTCCTGGGAAGAGGAGCCCCAGAGTTTGCCATTATTTCAGAATTCCTAGAGAAGCCCCAGCGCTGTAAGATTGTGGACATGCTACACGCTTCCCGTCTCCCCTCTCCTTTTTACTACCTCGATGGCTGCACACCTGGAATTTTGGCTCTAGAATAATTTAAAACACATTTTTGCCAAGAAAATATCTTTGGAAAAAATCATGTATGTATGATTTTTTTTTTTAAACTACTTCCTGGCCCTTCAGAACTCTTTGTTTTTTCCCCTTTGCCTTTCTTCCTCCCTCCCTCCTTCCTTCCTTCCTTCCTTCCTTCCTTCCTTCCTTCCTTCCTTCCTTTCTTTCTTTCTCTCTCTCCTCCCCCTCCCGTATGTCTTTCTGAGGTATAACTGACATACAACATTATATTAGCTTCATGGGACTTCCCTGGTGATCCAGTGGTTAGGACTCCAAGCTCCCAATGCAAGGGGCACAGGTTCGATCCCTGGTCGGGGAACTAAGATCCTGCGTGCCACACGGCCAACAAAAACCACAAAAAACAAAACGTTATATTAGCTTCAGGCATACAGTGTGATGATTGGATATTTGTATATGTTTTGAAATGATCACCACAATAAGCCCAGTTCACATTTGTCACTGTACATACTTACGGAATTTTTTTCTTGTAATGAGAACTTCTGAGATATACTCTATTAGCAGCTTTCAGCATGCAGTAGTGTTAACTGTAGTCGCCATGCTGTGTATTGCATCCCTATGACTTATTTATTATTGAAAGTTTGTGCTTTCTGACCACCTTCACCCATCTCCCCCATCCCCCAATCACCGATCTGTTCTTTGCAGCTATGAGCTTGGTTTTGGGGTTTTTTGATTCCACATAAAAGTGAGATCATATGGTATTTGTCTTTCTCTGTCTGACTTATTTCACTCAGCATACTGCCCTCAGGGTCCATTCACATGATTGCAAATGGAAGATTTCATTCTTTTTTATGGCAGAGTAATATTCCACTGTGTGTGTGTGTGTGTGTGTGTGTGTGTGTGTGTGTGTGTACACACATCCCACATCTTTATTCATTCATCTGTCAGTGGGCACTTGGGTTGTCTCTGTATCTTGGCTGTTGTGAATAATGCTGCAGTGGATGTGGAGGTGTAGATATCTTTTCAAATTAGTGTTTTCATTTTCTTTGGATAATACCCAGAAGTGGAATTCCCAGATCATATGATAGTTCTGTTTTTAGTTTTTGGAGGAACCACCATCCTCACCAAATGTTTTCAATCCCACCAACAGTGCACAAGGTGGAACCCTTGATTTCTTTCTTTTTTTGAAAATTGAAGTATAGGGCTTCCCTGGTGGCGCAGTGGTTGAGAGTCCGCCTGCCGATGCAGGGGACACGGGTTCGTGCCCCGGTCCGGGAAGATCCCACATGCCGCAGAGCGGCTGGGCCCGTGAGCCATGGCCGCTGAGCCTGCGCGTCCGGAGCCTGTGCTCTGCAGTGGGAGAGGCCACAACAGTGAGAGGCCCGCATACTGCAAAAAAAAAAAAAAAAAAAAAATTGAAGTATAGTTGATTGACGATATTGTATTAGTTTCAGGTATACAACATAATAATTCAGTATTTTTATAAATTATACTTCATTTAAAGTTATTACAAAATAATGCTATGTTCCCTGTGCTGTCCAATATATCCTGTTGCTTATCTGTTTTATACATAGTAGTTTGTATCTCTTAACCCCACACCCTAACTTGCTCTCCCCCATCCCCCCTCCCCTCTGGTAACCACTAGTTTGTTCTCTGTGTCTGTGAGTCTGTTCCTGTTTTGTTAATTCGTTTGTTGTATTTTTTAGATTCCACATATAAGTGGTAACGTAGAATATTTGTCTTTCCCTGTCTGACTTACTTCATTTAGCGTAATACCCTCTGGTCCATCCATGTTGTTGCAAATGGCAGAATTTCATTCTTTTTTATGGCTGAGTCATATTCCACGTGTGTGTGTGTGTATATATATATACCACATCTTCTTTATTTTTTCATCTGTTGATGGACACTTCGGCTGCTTCCGTATCTTGGCTATTGTAAATACTGCTGCAGCGAACACTGGGGTGCATGTGTATTTTTGAATTGGTGTTTTTGTTTTCTTTGGATGAATACCCAGGAGTGGAAATGCTGGATCACAGGGTAGTTCTATTTTTAGTTTTTTAAGGAACCTCCATACTGTTCTCCATAGTGGCTGCACCCATTTACATTCCCACCAACAGTGCAGGAGGGTTCCCTTTCCTCCACACCCTCTCCAGCATTTGTTATTTGTGGACTTTCTGGTGATGGCCATTCTGACCCGTGTGAGGCGATACCTCATTGTGGTTTTGATTTGCATTTCTCGGATGATTAGTGATGTTGAGCATCTTTTCATGTACCTGTTGGCCATAAGTATGTCTTTGGAAAGATATCTGTTCAGGTCTTCTGCCCGTTTTTTTGTTTTGTTTGTTTTTTGCAGTACGCGGGCCCCTCACTGCCGTGGCCTCTCCCGTTGCAGAGCACAGGCTCCAGACGCGCAGGCCCAGCGGCCACGGCTCACGGGCCCAGCCGCTCCGCGGCATGTGGGATCTTCCCGGACCGGGGCACGAACCCGTGTCCCCTGCATCGGCAGGCGGACTCTCAACCACTGCGCCACCAGGGAAGCCCAGAACCCTCTATTTCTTAAAGGCAGGCGCGTGATCTCTGGGCTGCGCTTGGGCCATGCTTAGTCCTAGTTCAGTGAGCCCTTCGGGATGGTGTTCAAATTTATTCCAAACTCTTTACATCGAGTCTTCTAATATCCCCCTGACAGGACCACGGATGGGTTTAGTATCTCAGTTGTTACCTATTATAAATAGATTTAAGTCTCACAGATGTTGGTAGCCTGACTGCCCGATCCCCATTACATGCGAAAGTACAAATCACAAATAATGAAGAATCGTAAAGTTGATACCGGTCGGGGTGATTGTTTTGGCAAGCTGAAATCATGTGCTGAATCTGAAAGCATGCAGAAGCCTTTAGGTTTAGAAGATGAGCGGAACAGAAGGGAGGGCCGTGGTGGGGTCTGGCTGGGTGGTGCCTGGGGCTGTGGGTCACCCAGTACTGCTTTTCTGTCTCCTGTACTGCTCTTCCCCACTCAGCAGTTGCGGAACCTGCCCCAGCCCCTGCGTGAGGGTGGCCCTGCCCCCCCCCCATGCTGTAGGGAACGTGCGGAGGGAGCCAGGTGAGGGGTCTCAGTTGGAGCATTAGCTCCTCCGTGGAGTTGTGCTAATGGAACAACAAAAGCAGTAACTCCTGTCAGCAGTTACTATGGGGCAAGCTTTGTTTGCTTTGAGTGTAGAAACTCATTTAAAAAATTTAAACCATTCCTAGTGGTGGGTACTGTTGGGCCCATTTCACAGATGTTGAAGTCAGGGCCCAGGCTCTGTGTAGCTAGTGCGCGGAGGGGCCAGGAGAGGCGCGCAGGCAGTCTGGCTCAGGGGCCGTGTTCTCAGCCGCTCTACTCTGGGGGGGGGGAGTCAGGGAGTCCGGTCTGATTCCACTTTTGTTATTGGTTAAGATTCTTTATGTTGCAGGTAACAAAGTCCAGTTTCACCTGGTTTAAATAAAAAGAGGAGATTATTGTAAGGACATGCAAGTGTGTGACTCTATCAGATAACTCAAGGCCTGAGCTGTTCTGGGTCACAAACAGCAGAAGCAGGGATTCTTTCGGCTTCTCACCTCTGCTGCTCTCTGCACGTGCGCCTTGTTCTTTGTCACCTGCCTGGAGGAGCAGGACCACAGGCACTCAGAGAAGCTGACTTTTTTTTTGGCCAGTTCTGACACCTCTGGATGGGGGCCGCTTAGTGCAGCTTGATTGGCTTCTGGGCCGAGCAGCTAGTTTGGTGCCTGGTGCAGAGGGCACCAGCGCTGATGGTTAATTTCACAAGATGGAAGAACCCTGTTCCCTGGGCTCTTCATAACTGGCCGTGGCGGCTCCTCAGTACTGAACGCTCCGTGCCAGCCCCCTAGCCGCGGAGTGCTTGGGAAATGGTAGCTGCCCAAGTGTTTACTGAATGAAGGAAGGAAGAAGTGAATGGTTGTCCTGAAAAAGGAACACTTCTAAAGACAGCATTTGGCTTTCTGACGGCTGCCCACGGCGTGGCATAGATGCAGACAGTCTGTTTGGAAGACTTTCCAGACGGGGGAAGGGGCTGTTTTTCCCGGCTGTGAAGTGTTAAGGTGTCTTTTTTTTTTTTTTTTTAACGTCTTTATTGGAGTATAATTGCTTTACAATGGTGTGTTAGTTTCTGCTTTATAACAAAGTGAATCAGTTATACATATACATATGTTCCCACATCTCTTCTCTCTTGCGTCTCCCTCCCTCCCACCCTCCCTATCCCACCCCTCTAGGTGGTCACAAAGCACCGCGCTGATCTCCCTGTGCTATGTGGCTGCTTCCCACTAGCTATCTACCTTACGTTTGGTAGTATATATATGTCCATGCCTGTCTCTCACTTTGTAACAGCTTACCCTTCCCCCTCCCTATGTCCTCAAGTCCATTCTCTAGTAGGTCTGCGTCTTTACTCCCGTCTTACCCCTAGGTTCTTCATGACCTTTTTTTTTTTTTAGATTCCATATATATGTGTTAGCGTACAGTATTTGTTTTTCTCTTTCTGACTTACTTCACTTATATGACAGACTCTAGGTCCATACACCTCACTACAAATAACTCAGTTTCGTTTCTTTTTATGGCTGAGTACTATTCCATTGTATATGTGTGCCACATCTTCTTTATCCATTCATCTGTCGATGGACACTTAGGTTGCTTCCATGTCCTGGCTATTGTAAATAGAGCTGCAATGAACATTGTGGTACATGACTCTTTTTGAATTATGGTATTCTCAGGGTATATGCCCAGTCTTTTAACTCCGTAGCACCACAGCTCCCGTTTCTTTCCTCTTCCTCTGCTTTTTGCTCAGTCTCCGCATGTTCACCTCCCAGCACTGCCTTAGTGTACAGTGGAGATATTTGGTTTTCATTTTGTATTTCTTAAATAGAAGTTTTGTGCTGCCTGTTTCTAACCTAAAAAAAGAGTAGTGGGTGTGCCTCCCTTGAAAATGAACCATTTGATAGTCAGATACTAAAAAGTAAGAATGTAATAGACTATCCCAGCAAGGAGGATTTGTTTCCTAGACACCTTTGGAAGCAGCTACATTAGTTAATTAATTTACATGTAATACGTAAATTAATTTAATTTATGATGGTTTATTCTTTTTGACAATCATTTCTTTTCCCCATTTTGAGATTATTGGTAGTGAGTCAGAAAACCGCATGCCATGTGGTCTGAAAGCCGTCCTTGATCAGTTGTTAAAGTATTAAAAGTCATGGGGTAGAAAAGGATGCTGGAAAGCAGTGGCAGTGTTAGCAAAACTGGAGGGAGGGTGAGCTTCTGCAGTTAACAGCAAATTTTGTTGCCGATGTAAAGAAAATTACAGGCGTGACTGTGAAGAAAGAGGCTGATTCAAGATATCAAAAGTTTTATATCAGGAAATGTCAACTTTTGGTATTTATGACTTAACAGCTTGACTCCTGGTCCGTGTGCGGACGTTTTTTGAAAGATCTTTGGGCAAGGCCCACACTGCTTCGTTGTTACAGAGCTGTGCAGTTACCTTTGCTGTAATAAGAGCTTGGTTTTGAGTCTCACAAAATGTTCATTCAGGTCTTAACTCTGCTTCTTGGTAGCACTGTAACCTGGGGCAGATCACTTAACCCCTCACAACTTTATTTTCTCATGCATAGATTGGAGATAATAACCCCTATCAAATTCTCCTTCAGAGGGCAAATCTTTGTCACCATTTAGGGTGGTTTTTCTAAAACCTGTCAAGTTGTTTTACTTTCGCACTTAAGGTCCTTCCTCTCCCCTTCAGGAACCTGGAGCAGGTCTCCACCCCGCAGCTCTTCTGAGGTCACTGCTGACGTCCCTTCCTCTAGTCTTCTGTTCCCTTTGAGATGAGGAATTGGATAATTTTTTTTCTTACGCTTTTATGTTTTACATGTTTTAACTTAAACTGTTTTTATGATGGGAGCGTGCCCTTCGGGGACAGTTCTTCAAGTAGGACACTCTCTGGGTGCTGACTGCATGCAACGCTCACAGCTTTTCGGTTGAGTCACTGTGCCTTTACCTAATATGTAAGCAGAAAGACAGGCCAGGGCTCGAACCTCTTGCTTTTCTGACTTTGTAATGGACGAGGAGGACATGTTTCAGAAACTCAGTTTTAGTGGGTATTCCCTTTCTCTTCTTTTAAATTAAGGAATTTCTTTTTAAAATTAAATTTGTACTGAATTTTGTTTTAAGACTTGTGGTATTCCCTGGAATGCATACAAATCAGTGTGAGGAGTCACTACTCCAGTTGATAGTACTTAAGTTTAGAAAAAGACACAGTTAATTACTTGCCGGAAGTAGTTGCTTAAAGCAGTCTAGCATTAAGTGTTGTAGTTTAGTGCAGTGGTTCTCAACTTCGTTGCTGTCTCAGTTACATGTAGCATTTTAAAAAATATTCAGAGGCCAGAGCCCACCCCAGTGAAGCATCATCCATCTCCAGGGGGAGGCCCAGACGTCTGCATTAAGACAAAATGCACAAGCCAGGGTAAGAAGGCATGTAGTATGTATTTTGCATAGAGTATACTTCTGGCCCTAATTTTTGTTTTTATAATGTAACCATAAGTTATTAAAACAAAGTAAAAAGGTAGTCATTCAATTTTAGAAACTTATTTCATTTTTCAGGCTTTTACAAGGAAAACCTCAGGGCGTAAAGATGTATAGCTTTATCAATTCATAAATAATTGTCTCAAGAACCCTGGTTAATTGAGACTGCGTTAAATTTGAGTGTGTGGTTCTGTGCATAATCTACGGAAATAAACCTCAAAGTAAATGGTTTATTTCAACATTGTAATAGCTTTATACTTAAAGGCATTAGGAAAAAGGATGGCGGGCTGGGGGCGGGGTTCAGTACCTCTTCCTCTGAGTTTTAAGCTGTGTCTGATGACTTTTCAGCTGCTGCTTTTATGATCTAGTTGTAGCATAGACAAGGTATATGTATTTCAGAAAAAAGTTTTGAGTGTTTACTGTTGATGTTATGATGACTTTTTATGCTCCATGGGTCTTCTGGAACAAAAGCTGCTTAGATGTAGGTGAAAGATATTGAAACAGCAAGAACTAAAGCATTTTTAAGTCCTGTGAACGAGTCTTTAAAGCACAGTTTTTGTAACTAAAGTAAATAGATATATCTAAAATGAACATCCAGCTAATAAAATTAGCCATCCATTCATAGGATTTAGGAAACAGCTGATTTAGAGTGCTACATAAAAATATTTCCTCGTTTCACTTACTGCTCACAAGTTTTCACCTGTAGTGCATTCACTCATTAAACATCAGATATCTTCCACAAATCAGGTACATCGTTGGGGGAGCACATGTAAACAAGACAGGCTAGGCCCAGGCCGAGTAGGAGCTCTTATTCTGGGGGAGCAAGGGATTTTAAACAAGAAATAAAGGGGCTCTAAATGTTGCTCTGAAAACTACAAGGTGCTTCGATTCTCCTGGTCAGAGGCAACTCTTTAGTTCTTTTTTCTGAAGAGCGATATTGGCTTTTAGAGCTGAAAGGAAACTTAGACCTAGTGCAGTTCTTCATTTTACAGATGGGAACACTCAGGTCTAGGGAGGTGATGTGACCTTCCTACAGCAGCAGAGCTGAGGACTGGTGTGGTTGGGAGAGAGCACCAGCCTTCTGATTCCTGCCCGAGTGCATCCAGCACCTTCCGTGGACCTGCTTTATACTCTCTTTGTGCTGGCTGCTGGGATTACTCAAAACGAAGGGGATAGAGCTCTTGTCGCTAAATAGTTCACAGTTTAGAGTGAAAGACAGGCAACTTTGAAAAAACGTTTGTAAAGGAGTTACTCGTTAAGCATATGGATTAAGATGACAAGTTCTGAAATTAGACTGAGTTAAAATCGTAGCTCCCCCCTTATTAGATATGTAAATTTGGGAGAAACATAAATCTCTGCACCTCAGTTTCTTTATCTGTAAATTGGAGATAAAAATGCTTATTACTGGGGGCTTCCCTGGTGGCGCAGTGGTTGACAGTCCGCCTGCCGATGCAGGGGACACAGGTTTGTGCCCCGGTCCGGGAAGATCCCACGTGCCGTGGAGCGGCTGGGCCCGTGAGCCATGGCCGCTGAGCCTGCGCGTCCGGAGCCTGTGCTCCGCAACGGGAGAGGCCACAACAGTGAGAGGCCCGCGTACCGCAAAAAAAAAAAAAAAAAAAAAAAAAAGCTTATTACTGGGTTCACCAAAAGGTTCGTTCACTTTTTTCCGTAAGATGGCTCTAGTAGCACTTAGTTGTCTTTAACTTTATTCGAACTAGTTTTGTTAGATTGCACGTGACAGCTGTCATATCAGCGTGCATTTAAAAAAAGACCACAATTGGTGAATTTTTATGTAGCCATTTTAATATAGAAGATGGAAGAAAAGCAGCATTTTCGGCATATTATGCTTTATTATTTCAAGAAAGGTAAAAACGCAACTGAAACACAAAAAAAGATTTGTGCAGTATATAGAGAAGGTGCTGTGACTGATCAAACGTGTCAAAAGTGGTTTGCGAAGTTTCTTGCTGGAAATTTCTTGCTGGACGATGCTCCATGGTCAGGTAGACCAGTTGAAGTTCCTAGCGATCAAATCGAGACATTAATTGAGAAGAATCAACGTCATACCACGCGGGAGAGAGCCGACATACTCAAAATATCCAAATCAAGCACTGAAAATCACTTGCACCAGCTTGGTTATGCTAAATCGCCTTGATGTTTGGGTTCCACGTAAGTTAAGGGAAAAAAACCTTCTTGACTGTATTTTTGCATGCGATTCTCTACTTAAACGTAATGAAAACGTTCCGTTTTTAGAGCAAATTGTGACGGGCGATGGATACTGTACAATAATGTGGAATGGAAGGGATTGTGGGGCAAGCGAAATGAACCACCACCAACTACACCAAAGGCTGGTCTTCATCCAAAGAAGGTGATGTTGAGTATATGGTGGGATTGGAAGAGAGTCCTCTATTATGAGCTCCTTGCAGAAAACCAAACGATTAATTCCAACAAGTACTGCTCCCAGTTAGACCAACTGAAAGCAGCACTCAACGAAAAGGGTCCAGAATTAGACAACAGAAAACGCATTATCTTCCATCAGGGTAATGCAAGACCGCATGTTTCTTTGATGACCAGGCAAAAACTGTTACAGCTTGGCTGGGAAGTTCTGATTCATCCGCCGTATTCACCAGATATGGCACCTTCGGATTTCCCTTTATTTCCCTTATTTATTTAGAAAATTCTCTTAATGGAAAAAATTTCAATTCCCTGGAAGACTATAAAAGGCACCTGGAACAGTTCTTTGCTCAAAAAGATAAAAAGTTTTGGGAAGATGGAATTATGAAGTTGCCTGGAAAATGGCAGAAGGTAGTGGAACAAAAGGGTGAATACACTGTTCAATGAAGTTCTTGGTGAAAATGAAAAATGTGTCTTTTATTTTTTCCTTAAAAACTGAAGGCACTTTTGGGCCAATCCAATATGTCATAGGTTTTTAGTGTTTAAATACATAATTGTATGCAAAACACTTGGAACAGTGCTGTGCTCATGGTGAGCACTCAATACGCAATAGCTATTATCTGTTTTTTTAAAATTTTTATTGGAGTATAGTTGATTTATAATGTTGCATTAGTTTCAGGTGTACAGCAAAGTGAATCAGTTACACATATACATCTGTCCACTCTTTTTTAGATTCTTTCCCCGTATAGGTCATTACAGAGTATTGAGTAGAGTTCCCTGTGCTATACAGTAGGTCCTTAAATAGATAACTGATAAAAGCATTCTCTTTAAAAAGTTACACTCTTCTGGTTGTCCTCCGTTTTACAGAAGAGGAGGTTGAAAGCATAAAGTTAGGTAACTTGCCCGTGATCACACAGCTAGAAATTTTGGGAGCCAGGATTTAAAAACAGGAAGTCTAACCACGTGCTCTGTGTAGATTTAGGGGGCTGAGCCAGAGTGTGTTCCAAACTTACTACCGATACTAGAAAAGCTCTCAGAATTCTAAGCATCCAGGATATTGGTGTCACAAAAAGATAGTAATGTGTTAACTGTGAAGTGTTTAGTGATACATTTGCTTTCTTCTGAAGAGAGGAGGGACTACATTTGGGGAATATTGCCTGCTTCACCCAAGTCCAACTTGCCATGTATTTTATTTTTAGCTGTTGGTTTATCCCAACTTGAAATTCAGAGGATTTCTAGTGTGTTAAAAATTGTGTCTTGTTGGATTTTCTAAAGCATTGGACATAGTACTTGGTTGGTTGGTTTTGGTTTTGGCTTTTGTTTTTTAATAGTAGTAGCCTACATCTGATTTGAGTGAGAATGGTTTAAAGTAGCTTTTTTTTTTTGGAGGAACTTTTGACATAAAGAGGATTAGATAGTATGTAGTAGTATGCACTTTCAGTAGAAGACAGACTCTGGTAATATGGAGAATTGAATATTATAAATCTTTATCATTCTCTTATAAATTTCCCTTTCTTTCCACCCGCCCATTAATCTGTGTTGCTTTATACTACACGTTGATACTTTTAAGTCCCTGCAGGAGAAGTTTTTCATATTGATTAGTACGTGTCTAATAAGTGATAGCTGGTACATGAGTTTTTAATATTTAAATATTTCTTTTAAGCAGCATGTAGGGACTTCTTTTCCAATTTGACACTCTTTGTATTTAAATCGGAATGTTCAGACCATTTACACTTAATGTTATTGTTGATGTGATAGGGTTGAAATCTACTGACTTACTATTGGTTTTCAGGTTATCCCATCTGTTCTTTATTCCCTGTTTGTTTTCTTCATGCTTTCTTTTGGGGTGAGTTTATCTTTTAATGATCACATATGCTTTGTTGGGTTACTGGCTGTAACTCTTTTTTTTTTTTTTTTTTTAGTGGTTGCTTTAGAGTTCATAAAATATGTCTTGAGCATACTATAGTCTGCCTTCAAGTGATGTTATGCCCCTTCCTTATAGTACAGGATCCTTCATCATTTATTCCTCCGAGCAGATGTGCTATTGGGATCATAAATTTTATTTCTACAGATTATAAACCCCATAATACTTTACTATGTTTGCTTTAAATACTTAATTATCTTTTAAAGCGATTTAAGAAATAAAAATTTATATTTTCCAAATACGTTACTATTCCTGGTGTTCTTTATTCCCTTGTGTAATGCCAGATACACACCTATTATCATTTCCTTCCACCTGAGAGATTGCTGATGAATTCTTTCAGTTTTTGAATATCTGGAAAAAAAATATTTTGCCTTTGTTTTTGAAACATTTTTGCTGAGTATAGAATTCTGTGGTAACAGTTTTTTTCTTCACGTATTAAGGATCTTGCTCATCTGTCTTCTGGCTTGCGTTGTTTCCTACGAGAAGTCTTATAGGAAAGACTTAGCCTTGTTCTTCCATGTATTGTCTTTTCCCCCCCCCATGTATTGTCTTTTTTCTCTGTGACTGCTTTTAGGATTTACTCTTTATTACTGGTTTTATGCAGTTTAATTATGATCTGCCTTGTGTAGTTGTCTTCATGTTTCTTGTGCTTATGGGTTGTTGAGCTTTTTGTATCTATGTGTTCATAGATTTCATCAGATTTGGAAATTTTTTTGGCCCTTAATTTCTTTCAAATATTTTTTCTGCCCTTTTCCCCTTTGTATATTAGGCTATTTGAAGTTGTTCTGCAGCTCACTGATGCTCTCTTCAAAGTCTTTAATTTTTTTATTTTTGTCTGTTTCATTTTGAATAATTTCTATTGATGTGTTTTCAGGTGTATTCATCTTTTCTTTTGCAGTGTTTAACATGCTGTTAATCCCATCCGGTGTAATTTTTGTCTCAGATACTGTATTTTTATGTCTAGAAGTTTGACTTGGGTCTTTTTATAATTTCCTAAATTATAATTATATATTTATAATATGTATATTTATAATAATATTATAATTTATAATTATATATTACCTAACACTCAGGTGTTTGTCAGTCATTTAGAACTTAGAGAATAGTCATAAGTGTTTATTGTCTTTGTCAATTAATTTTATTATCTATGTCATTTCTGGGTTTGTTTCTGTTGATTAGTTTTTCTCCTCGCATTTTCAAACTTTTCCATATCTGGTAATTTTTTATTGAATACCAGACGTTGTGAATTTTACCTTTTTGGGTGCTGGGTATTTTTGTGTTCTTAAATAATATATTCTTGAGCTTCATGGTTGAGATGCTAAGTTACTTGGAATTAGTCTGATCCTTTTGAGACTTGCTTTTTAAGTTTTGTTTAGAGTGATCAGAACAGCTGTGAAGCCTACTTTTCCCCTTTGCTGAGGCAGTACCATTCTGAGTATTTTACCCAGTGCCCCGTCTTCTCTAGCAAGTGGGAATGCAGACTATTAACCCTGAGGGAGCCCCGGGGCTGTCCCCTCTTTCCCTTGTGGGTGTTCTTTCCCTGCAATTGCGTGTGCCGATAAGTACTCATTCGGACCTCTGGAGCTCTCTTCCTGGGCACCTCTTCTTTTCCAGCAGTTGTGTGCTCTGGCCACCTGGGTTCTGTCTCTGTATCACAGGGACAACTGTAGCTCTCCGTGTGTGTGTGTTTCTTTCTCAGGAATCAGCTGCCCTGAGATGCCTGACATCCAGTGTTTAGAAACTATTGTTGTTTCATGTATTCTGGGTTTTTTTTTGTTTTTTTTTTTTTCTTTCCGAGTTGTTTAAAGCGGTAGGGTAAATTTGGTCCCTTGTTACCCATCTTGGCCAGAAGCTGAAGTGACTTAACAAGGCCAGGACATTTTTTTGTAAATAAAAGTTAGTCATTAGAAAGCAATACATTTATGTTATTCCAGTTTTTATACATTTATTATAGTAATACTTTTAGAAATGTGGGCGAACTCTTTGAAGATTGGAAAGATATAAAGTTACTGGATTCTTGTCATAATGATTGGGGGAGGTGGAAATTAAGTTCATCTTAAATGGCTTGTGTTTCAAGGTTTATCTGCTATAAATGAATAAGATATTTTATTTAAAATTTGTCTTGACATTTGGAGACTGGTACTATTTCTAGCCATATCAACTGCACTTTGCAATTAGAGTTTTTAGTTGTTTCAGACTGTTGGTTTATTTATACTCCTCTACTCTTATTGACTGAGGGTTAAGTGTGCTTTGAGTACATACTAATTCTAACATGATTATAGGGTCAGGCCACATCAGAAAAATATTATGTGTTGATTATAATAGGACTTAAATGGCTACACTGTTACAGATTACACTTCTGTTTTCCACAAATTTCTGTTGGATTTGCGGATGAAATATTCTGAATCTGATAGGGAGAAAATGTAAAGGCCATATATTCATCTCTTGCACTTCTGTCATTTTTAAAAATTGCCTTTCCTAAACCAGTGCCATTCAGTTGTGGGATTGTGGAGCTACGTTTGTAGTCGCCATTAGCCAACTACTTTGAGCACAGTGTTGTACTGTTCTGACACAAATTTGAAATCCTGTTGGTTGGTGAGTGAAAGAGCCACATGCAGCTTAGAGTCCCAGTTTTATATCATTGTCCTAGATCTTCTTGTTTTGTGGAAGTGTGTTTGGGTGGTGGTGGTGGTTTGCGGTTCCGGTGGGAGAGGGCTGAGGGCATTCTGGGGGAACTGCTGTTGGGGGGCAAAGAAGACTTGAGGCACACGGTTTAGTACTGTGATTATTCTAGCAACTGTTACACTGTTAACTGTTACAACTGTTAATTTACCCTAAAACGTTTATTGTAACCAGATAAAAGTAAGTATGGTTATATAACTTTTAGTTTGACTGTAATGGGTGGTAAATCTCAGATTTAATAGGCTTTATGTTGGGATCAGGTAAGAGGGTAGATTTGAACTATTTCGTAGCTCATTGGGGATTTTTTTGATTTTGGGTGAATAGCAATTTTTATGGCATGATGTCGCAAAAGTTTAAGTATATTTTTAGATTATTAAAATTGGATTGTTAAAGTCATACATAAGATTTTATACTTTTTGAGGAAGGGAAAATTCCTTATTGCAGAGGACTAAATGGAATAGATGCTTACAACTTAGACTTTCCTGGAATAGCCGCTCAAAAGCTTTATTTTTCTTTACCTGATTTACGACCTCTGAGGAAAGCAGTGGCTTATTTTACTTACGTAAAGAACCTTATCATACTATAGTTGTGGTAAAACTACCATAAAGTATACTGTGTGCTATTATAACATAGTATATATTCTATATGTATAAATATGTGTAAATATATAAATATAATACTATACACTATCGTATACAATACTAATTATTATTGTAATACACCATAGTATATATACTATATATTATATGTAAATATATATTTAAAAGTATGTATTATAGCAATATAAAGTATGGTATAAAGCTGCTTTTCTGGCAAGAGCACAGTTTGAGGACAGCTTCCTTCAGATTTCTAAGATTACAATTGACTTTCTGTCTCCCCAGAGCAGGTTTCGTTGGGGGTGGATAGAGGGGCAGAGGGGTGTCCATAACACCTTGACTTAGTCTGTACAATTGTGAGGTTCATGCCAGTCTTGTTAACCACAGGCTGTGCAATTCCTAACATATTGTCTAGCACATAGTAGATGTTAAATATTTATTGACTGACATTCTGAACTGTGCACAGTATTTGCTGTCAATAAGAGTGAGTCAGGGACACTGCATCGCACAACTCTGGAGCACCATTCACATAGTAACACTCTAGATTTTCTCAGTTCTTTGCTTGCAGAAATCTGTCTTAAATCTTTGGCGCCTACTGCTGTTAAAGTAGAATATAATGGCATGCGAACACAGAGTTATGTATTTAGTCTTTATTACACATGGTCAACTTTGAGTAAATGAGAGCTGCAATAATTTACTCCCTGCCTTCACTCTCACGTTCCACAGTCATTTCCTACTCTGCCTCCTAGTGGTTTGTTTGAAAACCTCCCCGAGCATCCGTATCATTAGCATCCTGTACGTCTTCCACACCACTGTCATCTTTAATAACTCTGTGGCAGGTAGAACAACGGGCAATCCAGATGACTCTCAAATGCATGTCCAGCCATCCTTGACTGTCCTCTGGAGTCGGTGCTTTCAGGCAAACATTGGAACTTAAAAGCAAGACATGTCTAAAATTATCTAATTCTTCTTTCACCCAAATACCATTCTGTTGTTCCTTTATCTCTTAACCGGTATCATATTGTTTACCCAAGTTAACAGATATTGCCGTCTTTATCCTGCATTCTGGTTATACCAGTACCAGTTCAAGATGTCTTTTTGATATTTCTTTTTACCATTTATAATTTCTTACGCTTAGGGCTCCTTTAATAAAGGTCTGTTAGACGTGAAACTGGAGTATGTAGAAACACCCAGCGGTAGAGCTGTGGTGTGTGCCTGCGGTGCTGTGGTTGGGTGGCGTCTGCAAGGTGCAGGCTACAGCAGCTAGCTTGGTGGGTGTTAGCGCTCTCCCACCCCAGAGTCGAGGGTTCGTATAAGTAGGTTCCTTTTTCTCCTCGTCTCTTCTTGCTTGTTTTATTCCATTTTATCCTCATTTTCCACCCGTGTTAGCCCCCAGAGCACCCATTCTGATGTGTTTCAATATATCATGGGTGAGTGCTCTTGCCAGTGTATTCAGTGAGTTTGTGTTTTTAACTTACGTAAATGACGATGTCATTTACGTAAGCACAATGCTTTAGGCTCTCGCTGTTGCTGTGCACAGGTCTGAGTCATTGCTTTGGTCCGCTGCGTGGCACTCCGTAGGGTGTATCCATTCTGTCCCCACAAGCCCAGCTTGCCTGGGCAGCTCCGTCCCCACCGGCAGGGCCACAGCAAGCGTTCAGTATGCATCCTTTCATGGGCCTCCGTAAGAGTTCAGCCAGGCTGCAGGGGATCGTAGGGTTGGCTTAAATTTAATTTAAGTTGTGCCAGGTAGCTCTGCAGAATGGCTGTCCCCATCTCCATGCCCAGCAGTAGCAGGGCGTGGCAGTTCTTGTAGCCTCATATCTCCTTGGAGGGCTCTGATTTTCTAATTTTTGCCAGTCTGCAAGTGTAAGGTGGTATCTTGTAGTTTGATATGTATTTCTTGGATTATGCCACTTGTTAGCCTCTTGTCCTGTACTCGTCACATTCTTAGGTATCCTAGTCTGTATATTGCCTCGTCACCATTTGTCCACTTTTCTATTGAAGTGCTGTCTGATGCCTCAGATATTAAACCTTTGTTCCACATTTTGTAAATACCGTCTCTCTGACCACTGTTAACTTTATAATATAGAGATGTTAATTCTCCCCCTTATAAATTTAATTCAATCCCAATTTAAATTCCAGTTGGAATTTTTTTTTTTTTTGAGGCAACTCTATAAACTTAGTCTAAACTTATATATGGAGGATATATCCAGACAACTAGGTCAATCTTAGAAAAAAAAAAAAAGCAGCAGTTGGGTGGAGGGCAGGAATTGTTGCTTTACCAGATGTGAAGACGTGCCCCAGTACTACACTGTTTCACCCCTGGCCTTGTGGTAGGTTTAGAGTGCTTAGAGATAGACACATGCACATGTAGGATTTTCGCATGTGATTACAGTGACACTGGAAAACCAGTGGGGGGAAAGGATGGATTGCTTAATAGATGGTGCAGGGGAAACTAACTCACCCTGTGGAGGCAAATAAAACTGGATTCCTACCTAATACCATATATGGGGAGAGAGCAAGATGGATTAAAGGCCTACCTTGGAGATGTAAACTATAAAGTTAAAGAAGAAAATGGGACCCATGGGCTAGGAAGGACCTTTGAAGCACAGACCTTAAGGTGAAATGAAATTAATTTATCACATGAAATTAAAACATCCCGCTTAGTGGACTTCTCTCTCCCTCAGACCCTATAAGTGCCTGGCAGCGTGCATGGCGTGTTCTTTTGGGGAGGGGGCCGGGTTGGCTGTGCGTGTATGTACTGTTGGCAAAGGGCAGGAAGCCTCTGTACTAAGTTCTCCCATCTTGCTCAACTGTGAAATTAGAAGTCTCCACGTGACACGTCCCCCTTCACCTGGGCATCTGTAGAGGAATAGTGTGCAGAGCAGTGTTTTCGGAATAATACAAGGTCTACAACAGAGTTACCCGCGGTGGCTGTTGAAGATGAAAAGGCCCCTTTTCTCCATCTCTCCCTCCCCTGTTGTTTCAGTAAGTGGAGTGGAGAGGATCTGCCTTTTCCTGAAAGCCTCTAGAGCAGGGGATGGCAAACTTGCAAAGTAAAGGTCCAAATGGTAAATATTTTAGGCTTTGCAGGCCGTGTGGTCTCTATTAAAACTATTCAACTCTAACCATAGTATAAAAGCAGCCATAGAAAATAATTCATAAATGAAAGAGCATGGTGGTGTTCCAATAAAAATTTATTTATAAACACTGATAAAATATTAGTGTCACAAAATGTTCTTTAAAATTTTTTTTCAATTATTTAAAAATTGTAAAATTCTCCATTCTTAGCTTGCAGATAGAACAAAAACAGGCAGTAGGCCCGATTTGCCCCGTGTGTGTGTGTGTGTGTGTGTGTGTGTGTGTGTGTGTGTGTCATAGTTTGTCAACCCTGCTCCAGAGTGGTCCATAGGCAACTGAAGTTTGAAAACTGGTGCTGTAAATTACCTGATATAATTGTTATTGTTGGGGGAAATGTCTTATTTCATTATAACAAGAACTTCCAGGACCTCTGAGGGGGAAGTATTATATATTGTTTTTGTTTTGAGTATAATTGCTTTACGCTGCTGTCAGTTTCTGCCGCACAGTGAAGTGAATCAGCCATACGCATACACACACACCCTCCCTCTTGGACTTCCCTCCCCGCCCATCCCACCCAACTAGGCCATCGCAGAGCACCGAGCTGAGCTCTTTGTGCTATACAGCAGGTTCCCACGAACTATCTATTTTCCACATGGTAGTGTATTTATGTCAGTCCTAACCTCCCAATTAATCCCACCCTCCCCTTACCCCACTGTGTCCACACCTCTGTTCTCTACGTCTGCCTTTCTCTTCCTGCCCTGCAGATAGGTTCATCTGTACCAGTTTTCTAGATTTCACATATATGCGTTAATATACGATATTTGTTTTTCTCTTTCTGACTTACTTCACTCTGTATGACAGACTCCAGGTCCATCCACCTCACTACAAATAACTCAACTTCGTTTCTTTTTATGGCGAGTAATATTCCATTGTATATACGTGCCACATCTTCTTTATCCATTCATCTGTCGATGGACACGTAGGTTGCTTCCATGTCCTGGCTATTGTAAATAGTGCTGCAATGAACATTGGGGTACATGTGTCCATTTGAATTATGGTTTTCTCAGGGTATATGCCCAGTAGTGAGATTTCTGGGTCATATGTAGTTCTATTCTTAGTTTTTTGAGGAACCTCCATACTGTTCTCCACAGTGGCTATACCAATTTACGTTCCCACTAACAGTGCAAGAGGTTCCCTTTTCTCTGCACCCTCTCCAGCATTTATTGTTTCTAGATTTTTTGATGGTGACCATTCTGACTGTTGTGAGGTGATACCTCATTGTAGTTTTTTTTTTTTTTACATCTTTATTGGAGTATAATTGCTTTACAACGGTGTGTTAGTTTCTGCTTTATAACAAAGTGAATCGGTTATACATATACATATGTTCCCATATCTCTTCCCTCTTGTGTCTCCCTCCCTCCCAACCTCCCTATCCCACCCCTCCAGGTGGTCACAAAGCACCGAGCTGATCTCCCTGTGCTATGCGGCTGCTTCCCACTAGCTATCGGTTTTACATTTGGTAGTGTATATATGTCCATGCCACTCTCTCACTTCGTCCCAGCTTACCCTTCCCCCTCCCCATGTCCTCAAGTCCATTCTCTAGTAGGTCTGTGTCTTTATTCCTGTCTTACCCCCCTAGGTTCTTCATGACATTTTTTTTTTTTATTTGCATTTCTCTAATGATTGGTGATGTTGAGCATCTTTTCATGTGCCTCTTAGCCATCTATATGTCTTCTTTGCTGAAATGTCTGTTTAGGTCTTCCACCCATTTTTTTATTGTGTTTGTTTTTTGATATTGAGCTGCTTGTATATTTGGGCGATTAATCCTTTGTCTGTGCTTCGTTTGCAGATATTTTCTCCCATTCTGTGGGTTGTCTTTTCGTCTTGTTTATGGTTTCCTCTGCTGTGCAAAAGCTTTTAAGTTTAATTAGGTTCATTTGCTTACTTTTATTTTTATTTTCATTACTCTGGGTTATGGGTCATAAAGGATCTTGCTGTGATTTTTGTCAAAAAATGTTTTTCCTATGTTTTCCTCTAAGAGTTCTATAGTGTGTGGTCTTAACATTTAGGTCTTTAATCCATTTTGAGTTTATTTTTCTCTATGGTGTTAGGGAGTGTTCTAATTTCATTCTTTTACATGTAGGTGTCCAGTTTTCCCAGCACTGTTTATTGAAGAGACTGTACTGTCTCCGTTGTATGTTCTTGCCTTGTTTGTCATAGATTAGTTGACCATAGGTGCGTGGGTTTATCTCTGGGCTTTCTGTCCTGTACCACTGATCTGAATTTCTGTTTTTGTGCCAGTACCATACTATCTTAATTACTGTAGCTTTGTCGTATAGTCAGAAGTCAGGGAGCCTGATTCCTCCAGCTCCATTTTTCTTTCTCAGGGTTGCTTTGGCTATTCGAGGTCTTTTGTGTTTCTATACAAATCGTATAATTTTTTGTTCTAATTCTGTCAAAAATGCCACTGGTAATTTGATAGGGATTGCATTAAACCTGTAGATTGCTTTGGGTAGTATAGTCATTTTCACACTGTTAATTCTTCCAATCCAAGAACATGGTATATCTCTCCATCTGATTGTGTCATCTTTGATTCCTTTCATCAGTATCTTATAGTTTTCTGAGTACAGGTCTTTTGCCTCCTTAGGTAGGTTTATTCCTAGGCACTTTATTCTTTTTGTTGCGATGGTAAATGGGATTGTTTCCTTAATTAATCTTTCTGATCGTTTGTTGTTAGTGTATAGGAATGCAAGAGATTTCCATGCATTAATTTTGTATCCTACAACTTTACCAAATTCATTGATTAGCTCTGGTAGTTTTCTGGTGGCATCTTTAGTATTTTCTATGTATAGTATTGTGTCATCTGCAAACAGTGACAGTTTTACTACCTCTTTCCCAATTTGTATTCCTTTTATTTCTTTCTCTTCTCTGGTTGCCATGGCTACGACTTCCAAAACTATGTTGAATAAGAGTGGTGAGAGTGAACATCCTTGTCTTGTTCCTGACCTTAGAGGAAATGCTTTCAGTTTTTCACCATTGGGAATAATGTTTTCTGTGTGGGTTTGTCGTGTATGGCCTTTATTATGTTGAGGTAGCTCTGTGCCCACTTTCTGGAGAGTTTTTTTTTTTTTTTTTTTTTGTTGTTGTTGTATGCGGGCCTCTCACTGTTGTGGCCTCTCCCGTTGCGGAACACAGGCTCTGGACGCGCAGGCTCAGCGGCCATGCCTCACGGGCCCAGCCGCTCCACGGCATGTGGGATCTTCCTGGACCGGGGCACGAACCCGTGTCCCCTGCATCAGCAGTCGGACTCTCAACCACTGCGCCACCAGGGAAGCCCATCTGGAGAGTTTTTATCACAAATGGGTGTTGAATTTTGTCAAAAGCTTTTTCTGCATCTGCTGAGATAATCATATAGTTTTTATTCTTTAATTTGTTAATATGGTGTATCACATTGACTGCTTTGCGTATACTGAAGAATCCTTGCATCCCTGGATAATTCCCACTTGATCATGGTGTATGATCTTTTTAATGTGTTGTTGGATTCTGTTTGCTGGTATTTTGTTGAGGATTTTTGCATGTGTTTTTATCAGTGATCCTGGTCTGCAATTGTCTTTTCTTGTGATATCTTTGTCTGGTTTTGGTGGTGGCCACGTAAATTGAGTTTGGGAGTGTTCCTCCCTCTGCAGTTTTTTGGAAGAGTTTGAGAAGGATAGGTGTCAACTCTTCTCTAAATGTTTAATAGAATTCGCCTGTGAAGCCATCTGGTCCTGGACTTTTGTTTGTTTGAAGATTTTAAATTACAGTTTCAATTTCACTACCTGTGATTGGTCTGTTTTTATATTTTCCAATTCTTCCTGGTTCAGTCTTGGAAAGATTTATCTTTCCAAGAATTTGTGCATTTCTTCCAGGTTGTCCATTTTACTGGCCTATAGTTGTTTGTAGTGGTCTCTTATGATCCTTTGTGTTTCTGTGATGTCAGTTATAATCTCTCCTTTTTCATTTCTAATTTTATTGATTTGAGTCCTCTCCCTTTTTTTTTCTTGATGAGTCTGGCTAAAGGTTTATCAATTTTGTTTATCTTCTCAAAGAACCAGCTTTTAGTTTTATTGATCTTTGCTATTGTTTTCTTCGTTTCTGTTTCATTTATTTCTGCTCTGATCTTTATGATTTCTTTCCTTCTACTAGCTTTGGGTTTTCTTTGTTCTTCTTTTTCTAGTTGCTTTAAGTGTAAGGTTAGACTTTTTATTTGAGATTTTTCTTGTTTCTTGAGGTGAGCTTGAATTGCTATAAACTTCCCTCTTAGAATGGCTTTTGCTGCGTCCCATAGGTTTTGGATCATCGTGTTTTCATTGTCTTTTTTGTTTCTAGGTATTTTTAAAATTTCTTCTTTGATTTCTTCAGTGATCTCTTGGTTATTCAGCAGTGCACTGTTTAGCCTCAGTGGGTTCGTGTTTTCTACAGTTTTCTTCCTGTAATTGATTTCTGATCTCATAGTGTTGTGGTCAGAAAAGATGCTTGATATGATTTCAGTTTTCTTAAATTTTCCAAGACTTGATTTGTG
Organism: Delphinapterus leucas; assembly: GCF_059928025.1. Classification (NCBI taxonomy): domain Eukaryota; kingdom Metazoa; phylum Chordata; class Mammalia; order Artiodactyla; family Monodontidae; genus Delphinapterus; species Delphinapterus leucas. The sequence goes on from NC_143132.1 coordinate 147,322,509, forward strand.
ACCCAAGATGTGATCTATCCTGGAGAATATTCTGTACGCACTTGAGAAGAAAATGTATTCTTTTGCTTTTGGATGGAATGTCCTAAAAATAGTAATTAAGTCTACCTGGTCTATTGTGTCACTTAAAGCTTGTGTTTCCTTATTTATTTTCTGTCTGGGTGACCTATTGGTGTAAATGGGGTGTTAAAGTCCCTCACTGTTATTGTGTTACTGTCCATTTCCCCTTTTATGGCTGTTAGCCTTTGCCTTATATATTGAGGTGCTCCTATGTTGGGTGCATAAATGTTCATAATTGTTATGTTTTCTTCTTCGGTTGATCCCTTGATCATTACGTAGTGTCCTTTCTTATCTCTTGTAACAGTCTTTATTTTAAAGTCTATCTTATCTGATACAAGCATTTGCTACTCCAACTTTCTTGTGATTTCCGTTTGCATGGAATATCTTTTTCCATCCTCTCATTTTCTGTATGTGCCCTAGGTCTGAAGTGGGCTTCTTGCAGACAGCATACATAAAGGTCTTGTTTTCGTATCCATTCAGCCAGTCTGTATCTTTTGTTTGGAGCATTTAACCATTTACATTCAAGGTGATTATCACTATGTATATTCCTATTACCATTTGCTTAATTGATTTGGGTTTGTTTTTGTGGGTCTTCTTTTTTTATATAAATTTATTTATTTATGGCTGGGTTGGGTATTCTTTTTTATATATAAACTTATTAATGGCTGCGTTGGGTCTTCTTTGCTGCGCGCGGGCTTTCTCTAGTTGCGGCAAGCAGGGGCTTCTCGTTGCGGTGGCTTCTCTTGTTGCATAGCATGGGCTCTAGGCACGTGAGCTCAGTAGTTGTGGCTCATGGGCTCTAGAGCACAGGCTTAGTAGTTGTGGCGCGTGGGCTTAGTTGCTCCGTGGCATGTGGGATCTTCCCGGACCAGGGCTTGAACCCATGTCCCCTGCATTGGCAGGTGGATTCTTAACCACTGCGCTACCAGGGAAGTCCTGTGGGTCTTTTTCTTCTCTTATGTTTCCCGCTTAGACAAATTCCTTTAACATTGGTTATAAAGCTGGTTTGGTGGTGCTGAATTCTTGTAGCTTTTGCTTGTCTGTAAAGCTTTTTGATTTCTCCGTCGAATCTGAATGAGATCCTTGTTGGGTAGAGTAATCTTGGTTGTAGGCTTTTCCCTTTCATCACTTTGAATATATCCTGCCACTCCCTTCTGGCCTGTAGAGTTTCTGCTGAGAAGTCAGCTGATAACCTTATGGGGGTTCCCTTGTATGTTATTTTTGCTTTTCCTTTTGCTGCTTTTAATATTTTTTCTTTGAATTTAATTTTTGTTACTTTGATTAATAGGTGTCTTGATGTATTTCTCCTTGGATTTATCCTGTATGGGACTCTCTGTGCTTCCTGGACTTGATTGACTACTTCCTTTCCCATGTTAGGGAAGTTTTCAACTATAATCTCTTTAGATATTTACTCATACCATTTCTCTTTCTCGTCTTCTTCTGGGACCCCTATAATTCAAATGTTGGTGTGTTTAATGTTGTCCGAGAGGTCTCTGAAATTGTCTTGAATTCTTTTTTCTTTATTCTGCTCTGCTGCAGTTATTTCCATCATTTTATCTTCCAGGTCACTTATCCATTCTTCTGCCTCAGTTATTCTGCTGTTGATTCCTTGTAGAGAATTTTTAATTTCATTTATTGTGTTGTTCATCATTGTTTGTTTGCTCTTTAATTCTTCTAGGTCCTTGATAAACATTTCTCATGTTTTCTTCATTCTGTTTCCAAGATTTTGCATCATCTTTATTATCATTACTCTGAATTCTTTTTCAGGTAGTTTGCCGATTTCATCTTCATTTATTTGGTCTTGTAGGTTTTTACCTTGATCCTTCGTCTGTAAGCTATTTTTGTTGTTTCTTTCTTTTTTTTTTTTTTTGATGGGTGGGGCTGTATTCTTGTCTTACTGGTTGTTTGGCGTGAGGCGTCCCACACTGGAGTTGGCAGGCAGTTGGGTAGAGCCAGGTCTTGGTGCTGAGATGAGGACCTCCAGTAGGCCTCACTCTGATAATTATTCCCTGGAGTCTGAGGTTCTCATTCCAGTGGTTTGGACTCAGCACTCCCACCACCGGAGCCCAGGCCTGACCCCTGGCCTGGGAACCAAGAGCCCACAAGCCACATGACATGGCAGAAGAAAAAGAAAAAAAGGAGCAGTACAATAACAAAGAATAAAAAATAAAATAAAATTAGAAAGGTAAGAAATATATTAGGAAAAATAAAAAATAATTGAAACATCTGCAACAAGGTAAAACAAAACCACAACAGAAAAAAGAAAGGAAAGAAAAAAAGGGAACAAGCCAAAAGGAGCAGAACAATAGCAAAGTATAAAGAATAAAATTAGAAAAGTAAAAGATTTATTAGAAAAAATAAAAATATAAATGAATCAACAACAAGGTAAAACATAACTACAGCCTAGAAGAGGAAAAAAAATAGAAAAATAAAATAAGGAAAAGGCTTTGGCTGTGGGGGCGGAGCTTAGGCAGGGGGTGGAGCTTAGGCAGAGGTGGGGTTTAGGGTGGGGTGGGGCCTAGGTGGGGCGATGTTCAAGCGTGGGGCGGGGCCTAGGCTTAGGACCTGCGAGGCAGGGGAGAGGCAGCATGTCAGAGGGGTCCTGAGTGTGGAGTTCCGGACTTTGGAGGTAAGGCCTGGGTGAGGGTGTGTGTGTGTGTGGGCTTAGGCCCAGTGCAGTTGGAGGGAGGGGGTCTCCGAGTGCAGAGGTGGGGCCCGGGGGGTGGTGTAGGGGCAGGGCTTGGGCTCTACATGGCAGGAGAGAGGCTCCAAGGGCAGAGGATTAGGCCTGGGAGCCTGACATGCTCCCTGGTGCCCAGATGGGCAGGGAAAGCGCTGGCCACCCTCCCCTCCTTTCCTCCACTCTCCCGAGGGTTTCTCCCGTTGTCGCTGGACCCCTAACCCTGGGTGGGTCCCGCTGGGTGTAGGAACTCCTCCCCTCCCCCAGCCGCCCCTCAGCGGTGCAGGCCCCGGAGGTCCTGCCTTTACTTTTGCTCCCCCTTCCCTCCCTCCTGCTCCCTCAGGACCCGCGCGGCTGGAGGGGGCCTCGTTGGGCAGAGGATCAGGCCTGGGATCCCAGCAGGTTCCCAGGGGCCCAAGCAGGCAGGAGAAATCTGGCCATGCTCCCGTTTGATTCTCTGCCTTCCCAACGGTCCCCCGTTGGGGATCCTTTCCCCTCCCCCAGCCTCCCCTCGGGCGCTGGTTCCGTCCCACCTCCACTCCTCCTCCCCGTTCACTGCCCCCACGCCCCACGTCCTACCCAGTCGCTGGGGGTTCCTCCCGTCCCCTTAGGTGTCAGCGGCCCCCCACCGGTGCCTGGTAGGTGCCCTGGTTGTGCGGAGACACGAATTCTGCGTCCTCCTAGTCTGCCATCTTGACTCCGCCCCCTTTAATATTAAATATTAAGCAGGTATTTAGTGAATGTTAGGTCCCATCATGTTCCTTTGCCCAAGTATGTCCTTATACTTGAGGAGCTGGGAGGAAGATAAATCACAGTATAACTTGATGAAAAACAATAAGGCTACTAGTTAAATGCCCAAATATGTGATATAATCAGACACTGGCCTGGCAGATCAGACATGGGAGACATCAGAGTATAGTCAGGGAAAATCTTTAGATGAAAGTAGTGAGGTGGGGGAAGGATTTACACAGAAGGCCAAAGCGGAGGACACATAAGAAAGGAAGAGAGAGTAGCGTTAGCAAGAAGGCCCTAACTGGAGCCAGAGTGGGAGGTGCTGGTAAGCAGTGGGGTGCCATCAATGCCGTGTGGTCATTTGTGACTGGCCCTTCCCTTAGCACAAGGCTGTCAAAGTTCATCAATGTTTTAGCAGGTATCAGTTCTTTATTCCTTTTTATGGGTGAATAATATTCCCCATGTAAGGTTATACCACATTTTATCCATTCGTCATTTCATGGATGTTTAGGTTATTTCTACCCGTGGTTATTATGAATAATGTTACTGTGAACATTCATGTGCAAGTTTTTCTGTGTTCATGCTTGATTTCTCTTGGGTATATATCTAGGAGTGGAGTTGGTGGCTCAAATGGTAACTCTGCTTAACATTTTGAGGAATTACAAAATTATTTTCCAAAGTGGCTGCACTATTTGACATTCTCATCTAGGCAATACTTGTTATCTGTGTTTCATTATAGCCAACCTAGCGGGTGTGAAGTGGTATACATTCAGTGTGGCTTTGATTTGAGTTTTTTTATTGAAGTATAGCTGATTTACAATATTATAATGAGGTGTACAGCATAGTGATTCATAGCAATTCTACAGATAATTGATCTGCATTTTTCTAATAGCTAATGATGTTGAGCATCTTCCCATGTGCTTTTTGGCCATTTGTATGTCTTTGGAGAAATGTCGATTTAGGTCTTTTGCCCATTTTTTGATTGGGTTGTTTCATTTTTTGATATTGAACTCTATGAGCTGTTTGTATATTTTAGAAATTAACCCCTTGGCGGTTGCGTCATTTGCAAATGTTTTCTCTTATTCCCTAGGTTGCCTTTTCATTTTGTTTATGGCCTTCGTTGCTGTGCAAAAGCTTTTAAGTTTAACTAGGTCCCATGTGTTTGTTTTTGCTTTTATTTCCATTATTCTAGGAGATGGATCCAAAAAAATATTGCATAATGTCCTGCCTATATCTTCCTCTAGGAGTTTCATAGTATCCGGTCTTACATTTAGATCTTTAGTCCATTTTGAGTTTATTTTTGTATATAGTGTTAGAGAATGTTCTGATTTCATTCTTTTACATATAGCTGTCTATTCTTCTGAGCACCACTTATTGAAGAGACTTTTTCTCCATTGTATATTCGTGCCTCCTTTGTTAAAGATTAATTGACCATAGGTATTTGGGGTTATTTTTGGGCTCTCTATTCTGTTCCATTGATCCATATGTCTGTCTTTGTGCTAATACCATGCTGTTTTGATTACTTTGGCTTTGTGGTATTGTCTGAAGTCTGGGAGGGTTATGCCTCCAGCTTTGTTCTTTTTCCTCAGGACTGCTTTGGTAATTTGGGATCTTTGATGGTTACATATAAATTTTAGGATTATTTGTTCTAGTTCTGTGAAAAGTGTCATGGGTAATTTGATAGGGATCACATTAATAATATCTGGCCATTTAAACTATATTAATTCTTCCAATCCAGGAGCATGGGGTATCTTTCCATTTCTTGGAATCATCTTCAGTTTCCTTTACGAGTGTTTTATAGTTCTTCATGTATAAGTCAATAGTGTCTTTTTAAGAGCCAAATTTTTAAATTTTGATGAAGTCCAGTTTGTTAGTTTTTTTCTTATGCGGCTCATGTTTTTTGTATTCTAGGAATTCTTTACCTACCCCAGGATTATAAAGATTTCTCATATGCTTTCCTCTAGAAGTTTTGTAGTTGTATCTCTTAAATTTTGGTCTTTTCATTTCTGTTCATGAATCAGTCTTTAAGATAAAATGCATATAGGAGAGTTGGCAGGGGAAGGGAAGTACCCGTCACTGATGACTTTTTTTTTAGTAATGAGTAAATTGGTGAGAACAGCTAACTACATGTAAACCTGTAGGCCTGCTTGGTATAATTTTTGCATTTGATAGTCTGCCGGTGCTCCTCAAAAAACCCTGGTGGTGTTCGTTGAGGAATACTATCCATGACCGTCTCTGATGGCCATATGTCATTTGTACACCTAACATCCCCTTGGGGTACCAGTACCTCTCATTTTATAACAATCTTTCCTGTTCCGTCAAGAGTCTCCCCTTCCCCTAGTAGTGGTTGGTGCGTGACTCAAGCCCAGCCCTCCAGAGCTGCAGTGATGGCCTCAGAGCAGGGTGTTGGACCCAGTCTGAACTGGTTGGAGCTGTGGCAGAAGTATTGGGGAGGGCTGTTTTCAAAGGTCGTCCCTTGTCGTCCCTTTTCCTGAGGTCGCTGTCAGTTGGATGTGAATCTTAAGCTTCTGTTATCTGTCTGTTCCAAGGCATCATGTGTGGAGAGCCTGTCTCAAAAGGAAGTCACCCAGAGTCACGGTGAGACGCTCCTAATGACCCTGGTGGTCCACGTGGGTCCGCCCTTGCCTGACCTTTTCAGTTATAGGGGCCAACGAATTCTTCTTTAGGCGTAGGCTCATTTAAGTCAGGTACCTGCGCTTGTAACTGAAAAAGTCCTGATAAATCTTCTCAAATAAGTGTCTCATGTGTAGGGATTTCAAGTAAGTGAGGATTCATTTTATTGATAGAGAGATGGTAGAGGAACAGTAACTTCTCTGTGTGTGCTGTGGGCCGAAGCAGCTCCTGGTGGTTTTTACAAAAGCTAGGAGAGCCTGTTAAATACCTAGGATCGTGATACTGCTTTTGCAGAAGACTGAATTTAAGTCCTATGGTTAAATGAGAATTAACTGAGAAGTACATCTTTAAGTTTCTGCTTTTAATGAATATATGGATTAATTATTCATTTGACCAACTCCTTGATGGTATTTTATGGGAGAGCTGGATGCATAATAGAGGCTTGGCATTTATGAAGGCAGATTGTTCCCTGAACAGGTTAGGACTTTTGAGTGTAATTTTTATTACTTTAGAGTAATTATTTTGTGAGACTATAGCTTGAAATTAAAATGAGGACTGTTTTTCAACTTACAGAATCACAGAGCAGTTATTTTGGGATATGTAGCTAATGTAAGAATACAGAGTTCACCGTGTGGTGGTGAAATCAAAGCATGCTTAGAGCAGTCTTCGGGCTTAGAAAGGTATATGTCGAAAACATCGCCTTTCCCGTATTTGGGCAACTAAGGGGTGTGAATATGCAGCCTTCTATAGCAGTCACTTCCACATTCTTACTAGTTTATGTTTTTTATTTAAAATTTTATTGAAATAGTACATATCTTAATAATCCATGTAATATAAGTTACTTTTTGTGTTATTTGATTTCAGTGTAATGACTTCATTAATTACGTGGAATTCTATAATTTTGAAATTTGAAGTGAGAAGATTAACTTGATTATTGGAAAGCCAAATGTAGCTTTAGATTTTTGTGACAGCTGTTACTGATACTCAAGTAAGCAGTCACTATTTCTATGGAAATTTTATCACTTATTGTTTTTAAAATAATTGTGTGGGTTTAATAGTGCTTTAGGGCTCAGAGCCCCTTTATGCAGTCCTTCCTTTACTTCTCAGGGCCCAGCAGTGCCGTGGTGTGTACGCTCCCATGAGCCACACTCTCCAGATGAGGCTTGAACTGGGATTTGCACACGATTCTGATTTTCACGTTTCCTGTGTGTTTAGTTATATCATGCTATTAAGTGTATTTTTCAAGCTCTTTGAAAGCAGCGTAACCCTTCCTTAAAACAGATTCAGGGAAGTGAAGCATTTAAAACATAAAGCCTTCTCTCCACTTGGAGTACAGTTTTGAACATCGTTGCTTTTTAGTAGGTATTTCTAGTGCGTTACCAAGGCCCACGAACTTGCTAATAAGACAGCACGCTAAGATTTCTCACTAAATTTGTATCAGGTTCTGACTTGCCTTCTCCCTTTCTCCTTCCATTGATGCCCATTAAAGCCGCTCTAGACCCTGTGTTTTCTTTTTGCATTGGAAAGTTTGAACTTTTTGTAACCAAGTGTTAGATTCATTGATATAGTATGAAGGAGAAATTTGATAGACCACACATTTGTCTTTGAAAGAGGCACATACTCTGAAATGAAAGGGGAAAAGAAGAAAGAGGAGTGAAGATAGAAATTCTCACGTTCGAGGACTTCCCTGGCGGTCCAGTGGTTAGAACTCCACGCTCTCACTGCCCAGGGCCTGGGTTCAATCCCTGGTCAGGGAACTAAAATCCCACAAGCCATGGGGTGCGGCCAAAAAAAGAAAAGAAATTTTCACGTGGAAGAATTGAAGTCTCAGGGAGCAAGAGACACCAAGATAAGTGAGAAGTCCTTATAAGTAACGCATTCAACGCTGTAAGATGTTTTTCCCCGGGCTTCCCTGGTGGCGCAGTGGTTGAGAGTCCGCCTGCCAATGCAGGGGACACGGATTCGTGCCCCGGTCCGGGAAGATCCCACATGCTGCGGAGCGGCTGGGCCCGTGAGCCACGGCCGCTGAGCCTGTGCGTCTGGAGCCTGTGCTCTGCAACGGGAGAGGCCACAGCGGTGAGAGGCCTGCGTATCGCAAAAAAAAAAAAAAAAAAAGATGTTTTTCCCCAAACCCATACCTTTCGGTTGCCCATCAGACTGGAGATGTGCACCAGCCAAGACCAAGTTACTCTGACTAGGACGGAGTCTGGCCACAGAGGCTCCGCCTCCCTGTCAGCTGGCTGGTGGTTTGGAAGCCCCTCGTGCACGGAACCTGCTTCTGGTGTGGGTCCCTTTGAGGACCAGGTCTGGGTGATGGAGGTGCCAGTGACCGTGCGGGGAGACAGGCCTTGCCTGGGTCTCAAGTGAGAGGCGCTGGCCAGTGGAGCCGCAGGCCTGGGGCCAGGCCTCTCCTCCGCGGAAACTGCTGCAGAAGCTGTCACTGCAGCAGTGAACTTGGAGCTTCAGCGCGTAGAGGGCTGATGCAGGGCTGCGGATTTTAGCTCACCTTGCAAGGACGTTGAACACAAAATCACAAAAGAGGGAGAACTTGACATCAGAACGAAGGACAGCCCTTTTAGTGAATAAATTAAAATTTATGAAAAACATGATACTTGATCCCTTTCCTTTCCCTCTCTTCGTTACCCTTTGGTGAAAACTTTGTCTGGGACTTGTGTAAGGAGCCCTGACCTGTATCAGGGAGGCTGCTCAGTTTGGGAAACTTGTTCTCAGGACTTGTCCCCTTTCTCCACTCTCCACATCGCGAGTCTGGCGTGTGTGCGTGGGGAGGGGGAGGGAGGGTCGCCGCGTGAACTGCGTGGGAGGCCCACTTTGCTTTCGCCCATCTCCTCTGACGGCTCACCTGGCACTGTAACTTCCACGGGAGTAGGCACCAGCTCTCACGCTCTCATGACTCTTGTAAGAATTTGTATCCCGCGTAATATTGAACAGCTGTTCGTGACTAAACAGGTGTTTAAACGGGCTGTACGTAGTAAGACGCGTTGGGATTGTTTACGTTCTGCCCTCACCGCCCCACGCCCGGAGGCCCTGACTGCCAGAGCCACTGAAATCTTCCTCCGCTCCCTGCTGAGGAGCCACCTCTCCCCCAGAAACGCCTCTCCCCCCAGAGCCGCGTCCTCTGTCACATCTGTGCGCTCAGAGCACACGTGCCCGGGTCTCCTGAAGAGGAGGGTGGCTCTGGCAGCTGTCCCCGCGGCTCCCGGGTGCCGTCACCCTGCCTGAGTGCACACGCACGTTCCTCCCCCAGGTCGGGTTTCCGGGGCGTCGGGACTGCGCTCCGGGGGCCGGTGACCAGCCGACGGCCCTGGTCTTGTTTCGTCTTTGCAGCCGTGCCTGTGCGGGTGCACCGTCCCCTCAGCGCCCACTGACAAAGCTGGCTAAACGTCCCGAGTTGATGTGGGTGTTCTTTTATCTCATGCTGATGCCATGTGGACCGTGCCTGTTTGTGAGTCTTTAAACTTGTGAGCCCTGGTTCTTAATCGGAGCACAACCCTATCGAGCTGTCAGATAAACTGATTAAAAGTATTCATTTTGCTTACAAGTGTTTCCTTTCAGTGTCTGCTTTATTTGCTATAAGGCACAAACCCATTTAAATAAAACCACAAACGCATTTGAATAGTGTTTTTAAAGGAATGCTAAACCTGATATTTTTTAACTTCTTGAAATAAACATAGTGCCCAAAACAGTATGTTCACTATATTTTTTAACTATTGCAAGCAAATCAAACAAGCATATAGCTAATAATTTTCTGAGCTAAAATCAGGGTGTGTAGTTTTCTGAAATGTTAAGGTATTAAATGTACAAAGTTATATACATAAACTCAACATTTTGTTTTTTAGCAAATAAAATGACTTAACCAAGTGGTAGTTACTACCTAACTACCAGCACTATCATGTAGTTAGTTAACTAAGTATATGGTAGTGCTGGGAAAGGTGCTTGGGATTTGTAGTCAACAATACTGCGGAGAAAGAGGCTGGGAAGGCTGGGGAGAGACAGTTTGGATTCTGTATTTGTGTGTGTGTGTGCGTGCGCGCGTTGATCAGAGGATCTGTGCTTTATTGGTAACCCTTCAGGATTGTTACTGTGAAGTACTTCCCCAGAGACAATTCTGTTCTCACTGTCGCTGCTCTAATCCAGGTTCTTAGGTTCCCATAGCCTCTTAGTTAGGCGCTCTGCTTTGTTCATTGAAGGTTGAATGTGTAGCTTCCGATTTCTGAATAGGTTGATGTTTTTAGTGTTTGGGGTTTTCTACTTCTTAAAACAGTGACTTTTTTCACTACGCTCCTGTAGGCAATGCAAAGCTATTAAAATCTAAATTGCTTGGTAGGTATTTAAGGTCCTCTGTGATTGGTTCTTCTCATTTAGTCTCTCCAGCTCCATTTTCAACTACATTCCTGCAGGAGACGCACATCACACACGTCTGTACCATAAGTTCTCCATTTCGGTAACCCCTCCCCTGGGAAAAAAGCCTAATTGGGCTCTCTAAGCATAACTTAGATACCACTACACTATGGAACCTTCCCAGGTCTCCCTAGAAGGAACTTATGTACCATCTCTGTTCCTGTTTCATATTTTTGTTTACCATTTTAGTTTGCGTTTTACTATATGTGGTACAGGGTGCATTAAACTGTATGTAGTGAATCCATGATGTTAAGCCAGTATTTTATGCTTAATTTCTTGTAGTTAAGTGGATGATCCTTTGGCAAAATAGCTCACACACACACTGTTGTACTTGGAGGGCCTTGAATCGGTAAAAAGGAGCTGTGTCACATGGTTTTAAAGTTTTTGGTTTTCCTTTCCATCTTTTCTTGGTTTTTAACAACAGTTTAATATTTCTTTAAGGTATGTTTCAAAGGAGCGACTGTTCCCAGCAGCTTTCCCCATGTTTAGCTTTCCAGAGGCAGCTACTTGAGCCTCTTTGAGCTGGTTATTTTGCTGTTCACCTCCCCATTTTTAGGTAGTATGTCCAAATTGACTCGCTGTTTCAATTTTTGGCAGTAACTCATTCACAACAATGAATGGTGATGATTTAGTTATTTCCTCCCCAGCGACCCCCCAGACTCTTTCTGTTTATATCTTTTGTTTATATTTTGATATCCGCTGTATATCAAAATATCTCTGTGTATATTACGTGAACATTATTCACAGCTGTACGTGGTACTGTGGACCACGGTAGCAAACTGCGATTACTTTTTTCACCTGCATAACCTTTTCCCTCCTCTGGAGTTAGTTTTTCTCTCTCTCGTCTTCTCTTTCCCTCTCCACCCCAGAGCTTTCCATACTTACCACTTCACATGCTTTCATGATCTTCTACGTCTCCTGAAAAGACAGGCAGATGCACTGGGTAGTTTATGAATTTCATAATTTTGGAAGAAGTCTCTCCTGGAGCCTCCTGACCTGCTCCAGTCTAGACAGACGACACTAAGTCTACACACAGCAGTCGCGCCGGGCTCTTCACGTGGTCTTTTGGGGGTTCTCTCTACTCTCTGCTCTCCGTTGAATCTTGTTTCCTTTCTCTTTCTTCTTCACTCACTCCCAGTGTTGCTGTTGAAATCCAAAGTCAAGCGGATTGATTCACTGTACCTTATCTTTTTTCCTCGCTGAGTACTTGATGTGTCTGTTTTCCCCCAGTGTACTGTGCCCTTTCAACCTGAAAACTTATGTCCTGGGAAGTTTTCTGAAGTTACCTTTCATGCTCCTCTCTGTTTACTCCTTTCGGATCACTGTTAAATCTGTTCAAATCTTGGACCCTCTTATGATCCTTTAATTTTTATATGTTTTCTCTCCTAATTTTTACCTGTCCTTTTTCTACTTTCTTGGAAGATTTCAACTTTACCCTTCATTACAGTTTTGAAATCTTTTGTTTGCTTATTTTTAATTTCCAAAAGCTCCTTTTCTTCTCCCCCTGCCCCGTTTTATTGAGCTATAATTGACATAAAACACTGTGTTAGTTTAAGGTGTACAGCGTGATGATGTGATATATGTGTATATTGCGTAATGTTTACTACGAAGAGTTCAGTTAACATCCATCACCACACACAGTGACAGACTTTTTCTTGTGACGAGAACTTTTAGGATCTACTTTCTTAGCAGCTCTCGAACGTACAGTATTGTTGACTGTGGTCCTCGTGACTTATTTACTCTGTTATTGGAAGTTTGTGCTGTTTGACCACCTCACCCATTAATCCCACCCCTTTGTCTTTTCCGAACGTTGTTTCGTTTTAGCCATGTTCTTCTTTCATTGATGCAGTATCTTCTGTCTCTCTGGATATGAACGATACGTTTATTTTGAAATTTCTTTTGTCATTTCTCTTGTCTCTGACTGGCCACCTTGCAGTCTGTCTTGATCTTTGTTTGCCATGTGAGAGGAGCAGCGCCCCTTGGTTCTGTTCCTGTCCGAGGTCCTCCCCCGGCCACCCCTGCTGCCCTGGCGCCCAGGAGGAGGGCTGGGGTCTCGCTTTCTGGCCCGCGGCGGGTGCGGAAGCTCCCTTCAGCTCAGCATCTACCTCTGCCCTCGGCCGGGGAGGTCCCCTGCTCCAGAGACCCTCAGTTTTAGCCTCTCCAGAAAGTAAGCTGCAGTCCGGCGGGATTTCTGTCTCTGTGTAGCAATGACTGCGACTTGAGCAGCTCAGAACAGCGCACACATTCGGTACTGTGGTGCGTGTGGGTGTGGAGTTGGGGCACCGCGCTCCTGGGTCCTGGGTTCAGGGTCTCTGGAGGCCGCGGTCGAGGGTGCCCGGGGTCCTCTTCCAGCTCACGTGGCCGGGAGAGAGGTCAGCTCCTGCCGCCGTGGCACCAAAGCCACCGCTCCTTCCAGGCCAGCGGGGGAGCCTCAGTCTTAGGGGAGCCGGATGGAGGGAGACACGGCCTGACCCGGGCGGTGGTGCCCACCAGCATGGCCTTACTCTGCGGGGAGGGACGGTGCTGCCCAGCTCGGGAGTGGCCTCACAGCCGGTCTTGGGACGCAGCTGCTGCTTGTGTGCACTTCTACCCGTCCTCACTGTACAGCCTGTCCCTGCCCCGCCCTGCACTTGCACAGGCGCCACAGTGCCTAGTCTTCTGGGGACTTTACGTGGGTCATTGGGCTTGATTTTAGCCTCCCGACAGCCGCTGTAGGATTCAGTCTTGGATGCCAAATCCTTGACCACTTGTCTATTTATTTGCCTTCTTGCTTCCAGACTTCTGTTGGCCCCATCTTTGTAGGTTTTTGCCTTTTTAGGAAATCCCTTTCCGGTTCTGTGGGTGGTGCTTGAAGAAGGAATAAATGTTGGTACATGTGTGCAGTCTGCCATCTTGATGCTTCTGAGACAGCCTTTTCCCTCCTCTGCTCCGGCACTTAAATTAGGTTTGGGTTGGTTTTTTTTTTTTTTCTCTTCCATAAAAGAAGGGAAAAATGAGAAATTAAAAATTTCCCACTTCAGGGGCTTCCCTGGTGGCGCAGTGGTTGAGAGTCCGCCTGCCGATACAGGGGACGTGGGTTCGTGCCCCGGGCCGGGAAGATCCCACATGCCGCGGAGCGGCTGGGCCCGTGAGCCATGGCCGCTGAGCCTGCGTGTCCGGAGCCTGTGCTCCGCAACGGGAGAGGCCACAGCAGTGAGAGGCCCGCGTACAGCAAAAAAAAAAAAAAAAAAAAAAAAATCCCCCACTTCGTATTTCATATTTGTCTATTCTTTAATCTTATTTTCCAGTCATGTATGTGGGCTCTTAGCACGCATTATGTGCCCCTGAGCGAAACTCCTCACCTTGGGCTTGGAGCAATTGCCGCCTCTTCTCTTAATCAGAATTTGTCTTGCCTTTTGGCCTTTTCTGTAAAACTTATCCTGAATAGATAGGCACATCCTTCAGCAGTTAGTTCTCTGAGCGTATGTCTCACGTAAAATTGGAAATCACTAGCTGACAGTTTTGGTAGGGCCCTTTTCTGTGGGGAGAATGCTCTTTGGTATTAAATGATTAGAATCGTTTTAGGAGGCAACTGACACTAACATGAGGGAGCGCATATGCGCGCCACATGTGTTCATTTACGGGCCAGAGTGTTGGCTGGCCAGTGGCCCCTGGTGAAAGTCCTGTGCACCTGCTTACCAGTCCCAGTACTGGCTGTGTGAGACTTGGGCAGCCGTGAAATGCCACACGTGAACGCTACACCTGGGCGTCTTTAGCAGCTGCCGCGGTACCTGACTCGATGAAAGCTTTTCTCTCTACTGCTCAACCAGAAGGCGTGTGTAGCTAGCAGGACAGAGATTTGGCTGTGACGTTTCGCAGTGGGAAAGAAACCAGACCCTCCCCTCCAAGTCCAGCCTTGTATTTTTGAGATACAGGGCATAGCCTCGCTCATTCAGTCTCTCAGCCCTTTGCAAACATAAACAGCCTTCTTCCACTTCTGTCCTGGCCAGCTGGGGCTGAGCAAGAAGCCAGTGACTCTCCAAATGCAGTACATAGCTGTGCTCACATCCTGACCCTGTGATTTCCTGGTGGTTCTGAGTTGCAATGGAGACGGAACAAGGAGGCTGCAGGGGCCCAGGCTTCACAGAGCACTGAGCAGGGGTGGTGGGTGGTGGTGTATCCTCAGGCGGGGGTTGACCTGCCTCTCAGCGCAAGTCAGTTCGGTGATGGCCGGCCCTCCTGGTGCCGTGTGAGCTGGAGTGGAGTGGATCGGAGCTCCGGCGCTGTGTCTGGGACCAGACGAACTTCTCAGCTGCGGAAGTAGGTGTCATGTTCTATACCTGCTTTTTAGCTTTTGTCTTCGCCTGAAGAATTGCGTTTATTTCTTTTTTCTCTTTGCAATTTAGGAGCATAACATTTGGACTGTTATTCAATTGAACTGATTCTTGTTTCCCAAAACCATCTTTGGTTTTCATTAAGCGGGGGGTTCTCATCATTTTTGGAGTTGTCACGTCATCAGCAAAATCCCCTCTCTCCACACTAAGTAGGTACTGTGTGGTGTGTATGTATTTCCAGTTAATTCATTTCTACAAATGAAGTGAATCAATTTTTGCTTTAAGAAATTTTAATAACACCTCTTAGCAGATCACAGGATTTTCTTGTTCCTGTTTAATTCCAGCCTCCATCCAAATGAGAAAGAGAAATAAAATAATAAGGTAGGAGAGGCAGACTAGTAAATGTGATTAAATGAAATTGGTGGTGAGTCTGAAGACAGATGATTTTATCAGAAGCTCCGTGGGTGTAGTGGAAAGAATATCAATGTAGGAAAGCCTGGATTGCATTGGCCAGAACTGTGACTTTCTAGCTTTAGGACTTTGTACAGGCACATACATCGCTTAACCTCCTGAATCTGTTTCCCCATCTTTAAAATGGGGATAATGCTACCTTTCCTGATACAGAAGGTTTGGGTAAAGACCGAAAACGTCAAAGTTTATGAAAGAATTGTGGAAATGATAATGTTTCTCTGCAAATGTTGGGTGTTTTTCTGCTTTTGATTGATGTTGGTTCTTGGAGTGGAATTTTAAATGTGCATATATTAGGTTAGAACACACCGATACCTAATAAATTCTGGAGAATTGAATTCAAACATTATTTTGCTTATTATACTTGGATAAATTTCTGCCTGCTTTATTGAGGAGTACTTTGCATACAGTTAAATCCACCCACTTCAGAGTCTTTCATGTTTTGACTCTTTAGGTACACTGAGTACTTAGATAGATATTTAGGTAAATTGAACAGATCATCTTAGCTAACAGTTGGTATGTGGTAATGTGTATGCCGAGTGGTCTGTCAGATCCCCCTGCCTTGATCTGAAAAGTGTTTGCTTCCTGCTGTTGGTGTGTACGTGAGCTGCTTTGGTTTACACTGCTGGGGGGTTTGTAATCTCTCGCTGAACTAGTCTCTCAGCTCCTGGTTGGGGGCGCGGTGCAGAGGAGAGGCTAAGAGGGAGCCCCTGAGTTGAAGGGAGGAGGGAGGAGGACAGGCTGGCGGCGCCCGTCGGTCTCCAAGCTAAAGGTCAGGGGAAGCCTCTGTCATAGGGCTGTAAGTTGGAGGCAGGAGCGCTCACAGTCATTTCCTCTGAAAAGACTATTTTACATATTCACCCGAAGGTGCAGTAAGTCAGTGGGTCCCTGTGGAAAATGTCCTTGGGCTCTGAAGAGCAGGAGTGAATTCGTCTGAAGTCTCCTCTCTACGACTGTTCTAAACCACAGGCTTTGAAAACTGGGCCTCAGTAGCCCAGATGGAGGACCCCCATCCCCTAAACCCTTAAAGGGCTCGCTTTCTCCTCAGAAGCCCTGTTTACCCCAGGGTAACCACAGTTAACTTGCCTTCTCTGTTACTTTCTCTGTTACTAGGTGGGTTAGATTCCATTTCTTCTTCTACCCTTTGTAGAACAGTAACACACTGTAATCATGAAAGTTAAAGATGATCGTTTTTAAAAATCCCAGTAATTTAGATCTGCTTAAAGGAGACAGTAAATCCGCCGCCTCTCATCCTGCAGGCGTAATCACTACTAACAGTCTGGTTGTGTGGTGTGTCCTATAAAAAATGAGACTGCGTTACATACTCTTAGGGAACCTGCTTTTTCAGTTACGTGCGTTATGGATTTCTTTAAACCCTGTTCAGGACGCATACTTCATCTCATTTAAGAGCTGTAGAGTGTACCATTATATGCTTTACCACGATTTATTTAACCTATCTTCTAGTGATAATTCAGCTCGTTCCAAATTTTTTTTTATCATACATAAGGTTCTTATAAATATCCTAATACTGTAGCCATGTGCACATGTCCAGTTATTTCCTCAGGTTAAGTTCTGAGAAGCAGAATCTCTGCGTCAAAGGGTATACTGGATTTATATTTGAATATCTTGTACCTAATCACAGTCTAAAAGAGCTACTAACTTAACTGTCCCACAAACAGTGGAAGTGAGCGCCTGTTTCCTCATAAGTTAACACAAAAGGTTTTCAGTGTTTTAAATTTTTGCCAGTCCTTAGAGGTAAAATGTGTCTCATGTTTAATTTGCATTTCTTTGAGTCTAAGCAAGATTGACAGTTTGTTTATTGGCCATATGGGTTTCTTTTGAGAAATGCCTGTGTACTTTCATCCATTGCTGTTAGTATGTTCAACGTTTTCCCAAAGTCAGGATATTAACCCTCGATCACGTACCCCAGCCTTTGATAAACTGTTGATGACATCTTTCTCTTAAGGGTCTTCGGTTTTTGTGTAGTCACATACGTTCATCTTTCCCTGTGTGTGTGTGTAACTTCATTGGTGTCTCAGCCTTGGTTCCCGCAGAAGGAGACTCTTGAGATGAGAATTCGAGCACAAGTAGTTTTTGTAGTGTAAGGAACAAAGGTAGAGGTGGGGAGTGAGACGGAAGGAAAGACTGCCCGTGAAGGACGGACGCCTACTTGCCAGCTCCCACCGTGCGAGGTGCCGAAGGGGACACTGGAGAACTGTCCCAGCCAGCACTCCGCCGATGGCTGAGGATGCTCTTGAGAAGTGTTCGGTAGTTTATTCCTGCCTTACGAGAACATCGCAAACTAAACGCTGTGAAACAGCTACCAGCATGTGTGTCTGCAGGCTTCCTGACGGCTGTCGGCCGGGCTGCGGAGGCTCGGGCCTGAGGGCAGGGACGCCGAGCCTTCCCAGGCCTCCCGCGCTTGCTGCGGTTTGTCCGCAGCGTCCCAGTGTTCAGGTGCCCGGTAGTTCAGGTTTTCCTAGGTGCACAGAGAGAGTGCCAGACAGCTGCGGCGGAGGGGGGGTCTCACCACCAAAAGAAAGGACCCAGCTTGGGGAGTCTCGCTGTGCCACTTAGCTGTCACTCTGGCCGGCCCTATTCAGAGGGAGGGGAATTGGACTCCGCCGCTGGGAGCGGTGTCAGAGGATGGGTGGATTGTGTTGTACAAGTGCCACAGGTTGTTACTTAGCTGCACTTCCTGCCTGCTGGCCCCGACCGAGCAGCTTTTAGGCACCAAGTCGCAGACGGGCAGCTGGGAGTGGACCGGAGCCGGAACGGCGAGGCAGGAGGCTGTGCGTGAGACGCTGGCGGCCTCTGTGCAGGGCGGCAGGTTGAGAGGTCCCCAGCCCCACATAGCAGACTCCTCGCTCACATTGCTTTCTAGGTCCTGTTGAAAGCTCTTAGGGTGTTTTCTGTTTTGTTTTGTTTTTTAAATATCTGATGGGAGTAAGAGTCAAACACTTATTTTAGTGGTTAGCCAATTGTGCTAATATTATTTTAAAATAATCTACCCAACAGTTCTCAGACTTTTTAAAAAGTTTCAGGACCCCGTTACGTTCTTAAAAAATTATTACGAATAGCAACAAAGCTCTTGTTTATGTGGTTAATAATTATGGATTTTTGCTGCATTCAAAATTATAGCTGAAACATTAAAAATATTAATAGTTCATTTAAAAATCATAAAAGACAGGTTCACATATAACTCTATTTTCCAAATCTAAAAAAACCTAGAAGAGTGACAGTGTTTTATATATTTGCAAATTGCTTTAATGTCTGACTTGAGAAAACAGCTGGATTACCCTATCTGCTTCTGCATTCAGACTGTCCCCATATCACCCCTCGTGTAGTCTCAGGAAAACTTCACGGTGCAAATGGGGGAGATAGAGAGGGAAAAAAGGCCAATCACGTGTTAGAATTAGGAAAGTAGTCGTGCTCTGTGGGCCTGTTGAAGGGGTCTCGGGGAAACTGCCGATCTAGTCTTTTTGCCTGATGATGTCAACGCCAGCTTGAGCTGAAGGCGTTTTTTACCCTCCAAACCCACCTGGGTTCTGTGCTGAGGGAAGAGGTAGGGGCTGGACCTAGGATGGGGAACACCTGCTTGGGGTGTTGTACTCAGAGTCCCGGAAAGAGGGTGCAGGTTGAGGATGGAGACCCAGCGGCAAGATTGCTAGAAGTAGGAGACCGCGGGGGAGTCTGCTCCAAACTGATGGGCCAGTGCAGGAATGTGGTCTGAGATCCCCTCATACGTTGATTAACCATGTAACCTCCAAAGTGGAACACTTTAAAGGACAGTAAAAATTTTAAATTATTATTAAATAAAAGCTGTATCAGACAATAAAATAATTATATAATTCACACCACGTAATAAGCGACCCCCAAAAATCCCCTGCAGCAGGATGGTTCAGGCAAGTCTGTCTCTGGTGGACGGCGAGCCTCGTTTCGTGAGCACTTCCACTTAACGTCACTGCCCACGTTTCCCACTGTGAGGCCGTCCCCTGCTTGCCCGCCTGCAGTCGGAGGTGGGCAGCAGCTGCCGCGTGGAGCCTGCACAGAAGGTGATGGGAGTGAGTGGATAGGAAACCTTTATGAGAGAGCTCTGTAGCCAAAGATGTGTTCCAGAACCTTTTCTTGGAATTGAGTGGAACCTGGTAAGTTCTTTGTTGAGAATTTTGGTGTCCTTTAAATAGCTCTTCCTTGTGGCACTATTGCTTTTGAGCATCGGCGCTAAGGTGTGGAGGGTCCAGGTGTTAACAAGTGTGCCTTATCCCCCCAGAAGTCTAAATGAGAGGCTCTCTTTCCCCCCAACTGCCTCTCATTTACCCGCGATAGAGTCACCATCCCGACAGGTGAGCTGGCTGTGCTTAGTAGACCCTGTGGACTGATGAATGTAAGAGCCAGACTAATATAACTGCTTTCTGTTTACAGTCGCCCCTTGAACAACGCAGTGGTTGGGGGGGTCCCAAGTATAACGTTCGACTCCCCCCAGAACTCAACTACTCATAGCCTGCTGGTGACCGGAAGCCTTACCAATAACATCGACATCGATCAACACATATTTTGTATGTTGTATGTGTATATACATTTATTTTATGCCTTCGTGACATACCTAATTTGTCCTTAATTTTTTCGCTATTTCTAGGCTATGCAGTTCGGCTGCGAGTTTTTTTGAAATTGTCGCAGATCCCCCCAGATTTTTTTAATATATTGATTGAAAAAAATACACACATAAGTGGACCCTCACAGTTAAAGCTCGTGTTGTTCGATGGTCAGCGGTACTCAGCAGTTTTACGTCAGTATATGCTGAGGTAAGCAGTGCACCTGAAAACTCAGGACTCAGCCACGTGACTCTACGGCTTCTTTTAGTGGCAATAGAGGAGTAAGAGCCTTAGAACTTGACCTGCTCTGACCATTTCTCTTACCTCTCTGGGGAAAAAAAACAAATTAGAATTGTTCTAAGTCAGGCTTGTGTGGCTCCTGCAGAAAAGAGCTCTAGGCTGATCCACTTTAATCCTGAATAGCACCTGTTTAACGTGGTATAGGAACACGGCTTGTGAGACACGGGGCGTGCTGATCTTTCAATTCTCTGCACTCTTTCCTGTGTCGCTCTCCCCGCCTCCCCAGTCTGATGTTGTAGTCCCTTGACTTGGGACGAGTTTATCATTTCACTTGCTCGCTACCTACCCCGCACTCTATACCCAAGAGTTCAGAAGTTAAAGCACGATTCTTGGCTCAGTTAACTAAAAACTCTCATTACTCAGCCGTCCCCCGTTGGGAGTAAGGAACCCCTGAGGGCCATGGTTTTTTAGGTCTGCAGTTCTTTCACTATCCCTAAGGGGGGTCTCTTTCAAATTATCTTGAAACTAGTTTTAACTAATTTTCTTTTAAAAATTGTGTCTTTACGTGCATCTGATTTTTTTTTCAATATTGGAGTGTGAATTTCCAGAAGGACCTGTGGCTTTTTTCTAAAGCAGTTGTGGAAGATAAAACTATAATTGAATGGCTAGCGGGGCAGGATTGAGCTTTCGTGGTGTTTTGTTATTTCACAACGTTGTCATATAACCCTAAACAGTGGTACGTATTTTGACCAGCTAATTAAACACTGTTAACCACTATCAGGCCTACAGACCTGTAGTATGTGTGGGAAATTACTAATCTCTAGAGACTTACAATCTGATGTAAGAGAGGTCGTGCACCCACATAGCTGTAGCAGTCTGTGTAAATCATCCACAGACAAATCTGTTCTCTTGTGAGAACAGGACTTCGGGGGGCTTTGTGGGAAGGCTTCCTGGGGGACATGGATCGTGTTGTTTTCGATCCTGAGTTTGAGTTCGTTTCCCTCCCATATGTAGGAAAATGTACCCCCTATTTGGACCCACTCTCTTCCAGAGTAACTGCCTAGACACACAGGGATACCACTGATGTGAGTTCTTACCCACGTGGGCACCAGCTTTTCTGGGGAGTACTTTAGGTTGGCCCTTGGCCTAGAAGTTCTTTATGAGGGACAGTAGCCAGAACGGTGTGTGCGAAGCAGCCCTGCCTTGTCCTCGTGTGAGGAGGCCTCTCAGAGCTACCAGGAAGGATGCACAGGGGAGTGCCCCAATTCTTCATAGCGCTGCCCAGGCCGCGTCACTAGCCTGCTGGTCACTTGAGTGAGATCTGCTGATCTTTCACGTTCCTTCTGCCACTCACTTCTAGGTTACGTGGTTACTGTTTTACGAAGGGATGCCCAGGACAACACAGTTTTTGGTTTTGCTTTTATAAAATTCCTCTGGGTGTGTGAAGCAGATCTCACGGAGAAGGCGGCTTTCATTCCCTAGAGCGTCTGTCTGTTGAGAGGTAGTTGTGGGAGATGAGGATTCCCTCTGGTAAATTGATAAAATAGATTCATGCTATTTTATCGTATTCTTCTTGAATTTCTTAGGAAAAGGAGAGCAAATTAAGAATGGATTTTGAGTAGTATGCTTTGTTGTAGGGAGCGTAGATTGGATTGTGGATCTCTTCCTATAAGCATTTTCTAAGTTCTGTGTGTATGGTATTGATTTTACAGTCTTAACAGAGCAAGGCATCACCAGGGCTAATACTTGTTTCTTACTGCAGAGAATTACAGACAGACAAGGAGAGAGCTAGATAATACAAATAAATGGTCATCTGAGTCTAGAAGATTGGAAAGGAGAGTTGCTGTTCATTGCCACTTAGTTTCTCCATAGCTGGCTTCTCAAGCTTTAATGCGGTTAGGCATCATTTGGAGTCTTTGTTAAAATGCAAATTCTGATGCCTTAGGTCTGGGGTGGAGTCTGAGAGTCTGCATTTCTAACAAACACCCAGGGGATGCTGGTGTTGCTTTATTCAGGGACCACATTTTGAGTAGCAAGGGTCTATAGAACACTAGAACACGTGCAAATCTAACTTTTTTGGTTTTGTTTTGTTTTGGCCGAGCTGCGCCTGCCTTTGCCTTTGGGGATCTCAGTTCCCCCGACCAGGGATGGAACCTGGGCCACGGCAGTGAAAGCGCCGAATCCTAACCACCAGGGAAGTCCCGCAAACCTAACTTAAAATAATGACAGCCATATATGTGGAATGTTTTTTCTGTACCAGGCACTGAGCAGTGGGACAGAGACCAGAGGGTGGGCACTGGAGTCTGACAGTAGGGGTTCAAGCTGAAGCTCTTCTCTTTCCTATCTGACTTTGGGCACATTTTCTCTAAGGCAGGATTCTCAGCCTTGGCGCTGTTGACCTTTTGGCCAAGAGAATTCTCTATTGCGGGGGCTCTCCGGGGCATCGTAGTATGTTGAGCAGCACCTAGCATCTACCCACAAGGTGCCAGTAGCGCCCCCCGCGCCCCATCCTGTTGTGACATCCAAAACTGCCTCGGAGGCAGCATCACCCCCCCCCCCCCCGCCGCCCGCCCGCCGTGGGGAACCACTGCTCTAAGGCTGCTGTTGAAATGGGGGAATTGGGGGATTTTGTGACGTGCGTGATGCACTTTACATAAGCAGCTAGTTTTGCTTTATCATGTCGCTCCTACAGAGAAGAGGAGGAAAGACACGTGGACTAGCCAGTCCACAGTCTCTGCCGCATCCCGTTTCCTGGGGACTATCGTTGGATACTCCAAGTGCCAGTTCTTTATTTTTATGAAACGTTACTCACTGTACTGCGGGATAATAGCAGGGATTCCTTGGGATGTTTAGGTGGGAAGAACCGAGCTGGTAACCAGCTGGTCCTGAGCCCCTCCCCTTTCTCGGGGTGCGCCGGCACACGCTCCCGGCCTGCTGCTGCCGTCCACACGGTCGCCTGCGGCGTGTTTCTTATCTTTCTGTCTCCGGACCTCTCATCCCTCACTTTTTTCTGGGGTGTGAGACTAGATAACTAAGTCGTCTTTCAGGATTATGCCTAAAAGAACATCTGAGTTAGGGTTTTCTATGTTTGTAAGCAAGGGTCATCTCTCCCAATAACAATTAAAAAATTGATCAGGTAGAAATACCATTTCTTAAAATCGATTATAATTTTTGCCTTGCTTTCAGGATATTCTTTATAAGAAATCGGTGATACCTTTTGAAAACTGAAGTGCAACTTTGGTTTCTAACTGTTGAAATGGAAGCTAAGTCTTTAATAAACTAATACTGAGGATGGGAATGGGGGAGGATGGAGAAAAGCATGATTTTAAGACAAAACAAAACGAAGCTTAAACGTTGGCTTGTGCAGTTTTCTTGGAGAAGTCGGTCCAGAGGGCACATTTAGATGCCAGTAGTTAGACTGCTCTAATGACAGTTTTTAAGAGTTGGTTTTATTAATTTCTTTGGATGATACCTTAAATGACTTGTTAATTACTTTTTATACTGTTCAGATTCTATTTAGGACCATATGTGCTAAGCGTTAGTTACACCCGTCAGCAGCTCTGTGCTTCGTGTAGCTCCCCAGAGAGTATCTGGGAGACAGGAGAGCTGCAGCGTTTAGCGGCCCTTCCCAGCGCTCACTGCCGGGGAGGCCCTCGAAGGCCGGAGGCCTGGACCACGGTGAGTGCCTGCCAGCCGGCGGACTTCATACGACCCCCGCTCCCACTGTTGATGGGTCCGTAGGGCATCAGAAACCACTACAGAAATAAGAAAATACTGTGTCAAAAGTAGAAGTTACTATCATTTTTCTTAAAATGTTTACTGCGGCTGTATTTATTTTGACCAGAAGGGAAAAAGCAGAATTAAGGGCACAGACAGTTCTTTCTTTTTGCCTTGTATAAGAGTTCTGTGTGTCACACTTTTTTTTTTTCCCTTGGCTGTTCCGCGACCAGGGATTGAACCCCGACCCTCGGCAGTGAAAGCGCGGAGTCCTAAGCCACTGGACCACCAGGGGATTCTTTTGAACAGTGTTTGTGTTGCAGATAAATGTTATGTCCCTGTTTAACAGAATCTGGAAGGTAAAGGCACGGGCTCCTTTTCCCTTCTCAGTCTCAGCTGCCTGCAGAGATTCCAATCACAGTTGGGTTTCACTGTCTCCAAACAGGGATGTGTATTTTTTGTTGTTGTTCCCATCTTCCCTTAATGTCTTAAATTCAGTCCCCCCATCTCCCAATTCAGAAGTTTCCATCCCTTCTAATCACTTAGACTGATTAGATAATACTTCAACCGGTATTTAAAATTGGAGTTACGTTTCTTATTGTGAAACCAGAAGTATCTTCTGTTACAGGGAGGGGGTTGGAAGGCAGGGGAAGGCATGTGCTGACCTGAGGGGTCCAGCCGGTCACTTTATGGAGGGAGGGGTGGGGTGCTTGGACACACTCCCCCCGGAACAGCCTCACGTAGCTTCTCCCTGACGGTGGCCTTCTGAGAGCCAGGGACTTGTGCCCTCGCCCCCTCCCGTGCCCCCCGCCCCCTGCCATGGGTCTGTCTACCCACCTTCTGGACAAGTAGAGCCCAACTTTTCCAGTGAGAATTGGAAGGAAGGGGAAAAAAAAACCCCAAAAGTTTTGCAGGCCCCATATCATAATTTTCGTTTTATTCTGTGATTAAGAAAATGCATAAGACAAAAAGCTACGTGGATTCATCCAATAACAGCCTCTGAATAGCTGAAGTTTTTATTCAGGCAGCGTTGCTTGGTCTTTCCAGTGGGTTCTCAGACCCCTCACAGTAACTTCCAAGCCTCCTGGTTGAGGACCCACAGGTTAGGGATCTATGCGGTTGAATCTCTTGCAAAGCTTTAGCATTTCAACTACATTGGATATTGTTTCACTCATTACTTTTCTTACTATAACCCACCTTCATTCTCCACTTTTTTGAAGCTTATGTTGTGTACTTGATTCTTGAACTCTCTTTCTCCATACTTTTTTCTGAACTTTCGGGAAGGTTCACAGCCGAACTGAAAGCTGATTGCAGACAAGTAGCGATCCTGATTTGGATTTCTAGCTGTATCACAGGTGACAAGCGTGAAATGTTAAAGCTCGCGTTCTCAGCTGATCGTCCTACTCCCAGTAACCTGTACAAGGGGGTCCCAAATGCAGACCACCTGCTCAGAGGTCCCCAGAGGAGCTTTTTAAATATGTAGATTCTCGGGTTTAAGCTCAGGAGGCCTGGGCTTAAAGGTCAGGAATCTGTAATTTTTAAAGTTCCATAGATTATTTTGATGATGAAATTTCTGTACAGTCATAAAATCTGCTTGTAGTAGCATGTTGTTAGACCTTTGTTCTTCTTTTATCGTTTTTTCTGTACTAAGGGGCCAGCGGAATTGGGCCTCTGCGAACATATCCCCGCCAGGGTTGGACTGACTTTACTGTTACTTTTTTCTGGGTCTCTCAGCGTCACCAGGCTGACTGGGGAAAACAGTATGGCTGCTGATGCGCTAGTGTTCTGGGTGGCCTAGCTTCTGCTCTTGGCCTTGGTTCCTGTCTGTAAGAAGAGGGGTTCACAGTAAATGATAGCCTCCTGCCTTTAAGTCTTAGATGCCGTGAGTTCTTATCCAGTTGGATAAGAGAGAATAGCTTGTCTTTTTATCCGCAGCCTCTGTGTCAGTTCATCTTCATCTGCTCAGTGCACTTTTCAGTTAACTCCAGGCTGGCAGTCAGGTATCATAGCTGCATCAGCCATGGCTTGTGGACTTTCTGTTCAAGCACACATGCTGGATGCAGACATGTAAGCAGGCCAGCAAACTTCAGATGGCCAAGGACCAGTTCTAATCTCAGGCTATGAAGCAGCAGCAATCAGAGTTGCATCCTTTCACTTGGAGGGGTTACTGCATGTTTTTAGAGGGAGAGGGTGGGTTAAGAGCGCTCCCCACCTTGCACCTTCTGAGAACTGTGGTCAGATGTCATGCAGAATCGGAAGTCGGGGAGTCGTCTTTTTTTTTTTTTTTTTAAACTCGAAGATTGGTGTCTGCATATACGTGTGACTTAATATTAGAGACGGTGTTAATTAAACGAGCTCTCTTCCCATATCTGTCCAGTGTAAAACAGGTTTTTAATAGTTGTTGGGAATACCCATCACAAGGATATATTCATGGACCATAGTATTTGAGCCAGTGGGAATAATCAGATAATTGGAAACGGAGGTGACAGCTGCCATTTAACGGGAGATTACTGTGGGCCTGTTGTTCTGCAGAGATAGTCATGCGCGCCCCCCCCCCCCCCATATTATCAGTATTTTAGTTCTCAGAACATTCCTGTGAGGTGGGTGCTCTAAGCTGAGTAACTTGCTCGAGGTCACACAGCCAGCAAGTGCTCAGTGAGTGTCTGAACGATTTCTACCTCTTGACCAGTTTGGGCCCTAACCCTCCCCATTGGCCCCTATCCTTTGTCTGTATCTTCTCCCTCCTTTTTTGCCACAGCATGTTTTCCCCCCGAACCTGTTTTCTTCGGGTTCTCTTTTACAAGCTCATTCCCCCAACCTATGTTGCTGTTGTTTCTCCCACTCCAAACT
This sequence comes from Delphinapterus leucas, assembly GCF_059928025.1. NCBI lineage: Eukaryota > Metazoa > Chordata > Mammalia > Artiodactyla > Monodontidae > Delphinapterus > Delphinapterus leucas. The sequence continues at coordinate 147,349,214 of NC_143132.1, forward strand.
TCAGGTTGAAAGAAAAAAATCTCTGGTGGGTTTGAGGAAAGTATAGGGCCACAGGTAGGTTTTCTCTTTTCCTTTTTTTCCCCCTCTCCCTTCCTCTTCATCTCCTCTTTCTCTTAGAAGGACCTGAACCCTATCTCTAACCAGTTAGCAGCGGGCATGTTGAAGACAAGCAGTTCTTGTCTTGTGCGTTAGGGAACCTTGGCATCTAGCATCTGCGTTGGGCATGGGCCGTCCGTGAGTGTGTGGGGAGTGGATCCAGTTCACACCATACGTTTGTTGAAAAGAGCCTTGCCTGCTCTGTAGAAATTATGCTGTGTATCCACTGGGATCTACAAGCCTCTCCAAGCGAAGACCTTTTGTTGTTTGGCCAAAACACACTGCTGTCCTCGAAGCGGCTGTTAATAGTTAGGCTTGAGCGTCTCAAGTGAAGCCGTGTCAGCGAAGCCGTCCACGCCGTTACACGTTACCCCGCGCTGCGGGCAGGTCTGTCTGTATCGGCACCGAGACCGTCGCCCAGACTTGCGTCTTCTCTCTCGGTAGCGGAGCTTTACGCTTACTTGTGTGGACAGATGTGTTAGCTAGCCCTCGGAGGTCTTGCTTGTATTTTTGTTTATTAATATGCTTGACTACAGAGCACTCTGTGAGCCGACACAGTGCTGTGGCTATGCGTGAAGAGCGCTGATCTCACAGGTGAGGGTAGCTTAACGTGTAGAGAGAGAACCTGAGTGCGGAATCTAATGTGTGCAGAAGTGAAAACTCAATGACTGGTAACCGGATCCTTTGTCCCCCTCCTGCCCCGCCCAGCACGGTTTCTGCTGTAAAGAGAACTGCAACCTGTTGGACTCCTTTTAGGGTAAGATCATGGAGAAACAAGGACAAGGAGGAAGAGCCCCAGGCAAAGGGTCAGAAAGGAAGCTTTGGTGCTTTAAAATGGTCCTCAAAGATGATGTAGCCGTGAGCAAAACTTTGTCACTAATTTAATGAGTTCTGGTGTGCTGAGAGGCGTTTCTCTTTTTGTAAAGTATCATTTTCTTATGATGTATCAAGGAGAGGGTTTGAGAAGTGAGGGGTTTATTGCTTTTTCACGGTTAAGCGGGCATAGACTGGTTTCAGCGTCCTTTTTTACCATATACTTGACCTAAGGCTTGTTGGAGGCCTGCATCAGAGAGGCCTGTCTGAAAAATACCTGTGTTTTGTGGAGAGAATCCACACACCAAACAAAAAGGAAGGAGAGGCGACCTTTCCCCCTTTGGGGACACACTGTAAACATGGGGATGCCCCGCCATCTACTCACCTTCTGGTGTATTATTTCACAGCGCTGGTCCCAAAGGCGATAACATCTATGAATGGAGATCAACCATCCTAGGGCCTCCAGGGTCCGTGTATGAGGGTGGTGTGTTCTTCCTTGATATCACTTTCACACCAGAATATCCCTTCAAGCCTCCAAAGGTAAGAAATTCCCCCTGATTTATGCTAAAATTTACATACTCCCATGAAAGGTTATTCAGGCTTTTAAAATTGAGTTGTTAATCGCAAAAAAATAGATTTCTGTTATATCTTGACAAATCTCTAAGTACACTTGAACATACAGAAAACACTTCTTTGGGTTGACTTTGCCTCTTTTGGCATTTCTAAGAGTACATGCTTTGTTTTGATGGGGCTTAAAATCCTGCTAATATTTATAGTAACACAGTCAGCAACCTATAAATAATTCCCTATTTCCCACTCAACAGAAAAAGTTTCTGAACAGATAAAAATGGTGTCAGAATATCCACGCACTAAAGCAGTTAGAGAATCTCCTACCAAACAAGCCTTGGATTCCGCTCCTTGTCATCTTTTGGTCTTGTTCAGATCCTGCCCCAAGCTTGCGCTTTCTCGTCTAGGATGGGCAGGGGTTGCTCAGTCACTGTCTCCTGTAACACTCAACACTGTGATTCTCATTCGCCCAGTCGGAAGGAAAACCTCTTCTCGGGGATGGGGTGGACTGCTAGGGAAAAAGGTACAATTGCAGCCCAAGAGGTGACCGCAAGTCTGTCACTTAAAAAAAAAAAAAAAGTGGTAAAGTGATAGGGTTTTTTCACTTTTGAATGAGTCAGTGTATTTCACAAACAAAAAGTAGGAGACCAGACAAAGTAACCCAGGTTCGTGGGGCTGTTGATTCGTCTGCTGCTGTGGTCCTTACCCACTTGTAGCTCCTTACCTGTGGAGATTCCGTTTAAGTGAATTCTCTGATTTAGGTAGGCACGATTATCTGCAAGATCTGATATATAAAGGTCAGAAAAAGCTGAAACGAACTTCATCTTCCAGTATATTTTTCAGCCTTTTAGGTGTGTGATCATTGTTTGCTAAGCACTTTGTCTTTATGTACCCACTGTGTTTGTTTGAATTAGATTCTAAAGCTTGCTTTGAGGCCATGTAGTACTACCAGCTAACACAAGAGGTCAGCAAACAATTAGCTGTTCAAACTTGGAAACGTTTGGAAAATACTTAATACATTAAAACTGCTAAAGATGAATTCAAGAACTATACAGGGAACTATATCCGATCTCCTGGGATAAACCATAATGGAAAAGACTATTTAAAAAAGAACGTGGGGCTTCCCTGGTGGCGCCAGTGGTTGAGAGTCCGCCTGCCGATGCAGAGGACACGGGTTCGTGTCCCGGTCCGGGAAGATCCCACATGCCGCGGAGCGGCTGGGCCCGTGAGCCGTGGCCGCTGAGCCTGCGCGTCCGGAGCCTGTGCTCCGCAACGGGAGAGGCCACAACAGTGAGAGGCCCGCGTACCGCAAAAAAAAAAAAAAAATATATATATATATATATATATATATATATATAACTGAGTCACTCTGCTGTGCAGAGATTAGCACAGCATTGTAAATCAACTATACTTAAATTTTAAAAAAAATATTGAGGTTACCTTGCTTTTTGTTGATGGATATTACTTTTTAAATGAAATTGAAAATCCCTGAGATTGTATCAGTGAACACTTTCTAATCTCAATTTCATGAAATAGTCTCTTACCCTATCTTTTATCAGCAGCCTTAGTTAAACTGTTTTAAAAACAGTTCACTTTTTAAAAAGACCAAATGTCTCTTTCTTTAAAAGTTTTAATTAGGACCATTTAATTGAAGAGGCGATTTAGTAAAAAGTTTCATTGTTTGCTGTTCAGATTTCATTTAACACTGTCTTGTTTTTTAGGTTACATTTCGGACAAGAATCTATCACTGTAATATTAACAGTCAAGGAGTTATTTGCTTGGACATATTGAAAGATAACTGGAGTCCAGCACTAACCATTTCTAAAGTCCTTCTTTCTATCTGCTCACTTCTTACAGACTGTAATCCTGGTAAGGTTAATAATTCTTTACCTTGTTTTATTCCTCCTCACCTGGAAAATGGTTATTTTCCACGTAAACCAAGATTTTCTAAAGATAAAGTTCAGATTTTATTTTTGAACGGGCTTTCGAGGGACAGAAACTCATTGCTTTTCAAAGCAAGTTCTTATCAAGAGTTCAATCTACTAGGTGAAAAATGCAGTGGACTTCACCATTACTTGACGTGTTCTAGCAACAAGGTGTTATAAACTGAAGACTTACAAAAGATTGCCTTAGGTTTTTACATCTTCATTCTCTGCCCTTTACTTTTTTTCCCCTTTTTGCGTGTTTCCCATACAGAAACGGCACGCACACTTGTGAATGTTGAGTCACCCACCCTCTGCCTGCGGGTCTGCTCAGCACCTGCCCACAACTGCTTACTGACGTGGCGTTGTTTCTCTGCTGTACACTTAGTGATTACCAGACTGTGGTTTCGTCTGGGCCTTAATTTCCTCTTATTAAAAACTTTTTTTCTAGATAAAGAAATATAAATTTAATTACTGAAGATTTTATTTAGGTTTCAGAGGAACACTGTACTTAATCGGAAGTACAGGTTTTGACCTGGCAGCTTTGGGTCTTTGCGGGTCAACAGAGTAGAGAGGTAAATAGCGTTCGCTTGCAGTAGCCCTGAGGACTTCACAGCGCTCAGTGTCACAAGTGGTGCCATCGAGCAGGTGGTCCTGTGAACACAGCTGGGTGTTCACTGCAGCCTAGGGCCTTGCGCGTTCCGTGCCCTGACACGCAGGAGCAAAACCCTTCCCGTGGGGGGGGGGGTGGTTGGGGGAGAGATGGAATGAACTAAGGAGACGGGGCCGGACCGCTCTGTCTGGATCAGGATCCCCCTGCATCCATGCTGTTTTTTAAAGGCCAGGAGGAAAAGTATCCCAAATGGTGGAGTGGTTTGATCACAGCTACTCTGTCCATTTCCTCGCAAGCTGTCACTAGCTTATTTGCTGAAACTTAACCATGTTCCCTTTCCCTTCTTCGAAGTAACGTACATTCTTTTCTTCCAGCCGACCCCTTGGTGGGAAGTATTGCCACTCAGTATATGACCAACAGAGCAGAACATGACAGAATGGCCAGACAGTGGACCAAGAGATACGCTACATAAATTGGGTTGTCACAATTCTCTACATTCTTTGTCTGTCACAGAGAGAGCTGCTTATGATTTTGAAGGGGTGGGGGAGGGTGGGCGTTGGTGAAGAGTAGGGTATTTCTATAACAGATATTATTCAGTCTTATTTCCTAAGATTTTGTTGTAACTTAAGGTATCTTGCTACAGTAGACAGAATTGGTAATAGCAACTTTTAAAACCGTCATTAGTTCTGCAGTATGAGCTGAAATGCAGTACAGAGAAGAATAGACGTTTGGGTTCAGTTGCTTGTAGTCTGTAAATCTGAAACAGCTTAATTTGTACAGGTTACACACCTGGCCATTTATGTAAAGTCCTTCCAAGACTACAGTCTTTTGTTTTAAAAAATTGGAATTTGTTTTCCCTTCTTGGAGGGGAACAGTGATACTTAACAGCTTTTAGAGACTGTCATCTCATATATACAATGGACACATGGCTATAAGACACCATAGAGGAAATATGAGTAGTTACGTACTTTATTTTATATGCCAGTCTACTTTCTTGTGAAAAGACAGAGGTTGAATCAGGACTTGTGAAAACCTGTAGTAAAATACCTTAAGCTGTTAACTGTAAGGCGTGGAATAGGAGTTGCTCAGTGGATTGGTTCTATGTTGTGGACTGCCTAAGTCTGCATTTGTTACTGTGCTAATAAACAATATTAAAACCACCGCCTAACGCTGCTGTATTCATTTACTTCCTTTTGCCTTTTTTGTAGTTTCTTTCTTCTTGATAGATCTTTGCTACTCAAACAGCCTAGAGGTAATGCAGACTGTACGCGCTGGTGTTGTCTGCCCAGCACGTGTGTTAGGATTGGTACGTTACTCTGGATTTATCCAACAGCCTTGCAAGATAGGTGCCTTAGGGAAGGTTAGATAATCTAACTCATGATCTTGCAAAGGCAGAGTTCCGCTGTATCTTCGTCGAAGCATTTTCCAACTTGGAAGCGCTGTGGTGGTAAGTGCGTGCGTGAGAAGTGGGCTCTCATGGAGAAGCACCCCCGCCACAGTGGAGGGAGCCTGGCAGGACCTAGGTGCACACACCTGCTCCAGAGAAGCTCGTCCAGGGCCCAGGGCGGAGGTACCTGCACTCTCATGACGCATTTAAAAAGAACACGGTCACTTCGTGTACTGACGGATCTAAGCTGCATTCAGCAGACGAGCAAACTGCAGGATCTATTATATTATTTTTAAAAAACTGTAAAAGTATTTATCCATGTAAAAAAAAAAAAAAGAAAAAACAACAAAAAAAAGCTAGAAGCCCAACACCGGGAGAAAAGGCAGGAAATGACCTGACCATATCTGAGTGACAATTGTTTTACCCAAAGAAACATGATGAGAAATTTTAAATAATTCTAAATCGGCTAGTGCGGTCGCCATGTAAGTAAGTTTTCTATCTATCTTTATATACAGTAGTTCTTGGCTTGCACTCACTGAACTGAGCCAATTGAGTTTTTTTTGTGTGTGGGAGTGGGGGGCCGCACTGGGTCTTCATTGCTGCGCGTGGGCTTTCTCTAGCTGTGCCGAGCGGGGGCTACTCTTCGTTGCGGTGCGCGGGCTTCTCATTGCGGTGGCTTCTCTTGTTGCGGAGCACGGGCTCTAGGCGCGCGGGCTTCAGTAGTTGTGGAACGTGGGCTCAGTACTTGTGGCCCACGGGCTCTAGAGCGCAGGCTCAGTAGCTGTGGCGCACGGGCCTAGTTGCCCCGCGGCATGTGGGATCTTCCCGGCCCAGGGCTCGAACCCGTGTCCCCTGCATTGGCAGGAGGATTCTTAACCACCGCGCCCCCAGGGAGGTCCCACCAAGTGAGTGAGTTTGAATTCACTGAACCGCGCCTTAAATGTATTCAAGATACTGCTATTTACTAGACGTTTTAACATTTCTTTGCTGGACAGCTCATCTCATACTTTATATTGAAAGCTAATAGTGCACTGTTTTCACGGTCAAAACCACTAAGTAGCTTGCTTCCGACTTTACAGTTAGTTAACAGTATTGTCAACTTGCTCAACATAGTCAGCCCCGCTACTCAGATCTTGCCAAAATCTTCAGAGAACCATAGCACAAACTCGGATACCTAACTAACTTGACGACTACTCCAGAAGGTTATGGTATGCCTTGTGGGAAATGGAAGCTTCGCTGTCCGTAAGTGTTCAGCAGCTTCCTACGGAAGGAAGCACCAGCTGGAACATATTTACACCACCTACTCAATTCATGCTAAACGTAATTTGAACAAAGCCAAATCACAGGTTTAGCAAGATCCCTACCAGATAAAATTTAGCTTAACTTAGCACCCGAATTGTTTACTGTTTGTGATCCAATTTGGACACACAAAAAATGTCCTTTCATAATCCTAGACCTTAGATGATGAGTGAACTTTTCAAAAACAAAATTAACATTTGAGCGAGTAAGTCTGGATAAAGTTACACAGAATGACAGCTTCTGAAACGGGTTAAAGGTGAGGGGAGCTACTCACAGGTACACGTGCATACCACCCAAATTTTATTTTATTCTTTTGGCAAATGCAACATAATACAGATAACAAAGGTGCTAATTTTAGGGACAAGTCTGAAAGAGGGAGAATGCAAATATATTATTACTTCATGTCAGGGAACAGTAACTGAATTATAACTGGAAGTGCATTAAATTACTTCCCTAGGGTCTTCCTAAGGACCAAAGGTAGACAGAAATGGCCTGTTTTACATAAGTTCACAGACACCTCGAGGCAGTCACCATTCAAGGGACAGTTGTGCACCCTAGGGTTTAGTTCTCAGAGCTGGAGTTGCCTTTGCTTCTCCTCCCAGGCAGAGGGAAGCTCGGTTTGCTCTGGGGCTGGGAGAGTTTGCGGGCTAGCAGGGTGAAGGGCTCGATCAGGGTCTTGCGGTCTGTGACCGTCACCTCCCACAGATGCACCTTCTCACTCCTGGCCCACCGCTGTGCCACTTCGGCGTCCACTTGTCTCTGCTCAGAAAGGTCAGTTTTGTTTCCTAACACGACAATGGCCACCTGAAAGAAACGGGTAAAAAAGATCACACTTTGCCAGCATCAGTTCCTAGACAAAACGGAGGAATAAAACTGTCCCATTTAACAAAGTGCTTCGTCCAAACTGATCCTCAGGCGTGAGGCTGAAGGGTAAAGGGCATTACCTCACCCCTCCTCGCTCCGTGTATCTCCTTAAAAACGCAGATGCTCTACAGGCTGCTGACCACGCAACAGTTGAAGTTACTCAACTCCGGGTACGGCTGGAAGACAGACTTGGGGAAATCACTATCGAGGGTACAGATAACGGTTTGACTGAGGTGTGTCTACATTTCAGTTTAGCTCTACCTGCTGTCTGGGAAACCTGCGATACGTACTTGAAGATACAACCACGGAACTTCTGGAGCCGTGAGAGGTCTGCAGCCCTGGGGCCTGAGTTCCTTGAGAACGGGAATTGTTCTGTTCACGTCACTCCTAAACATAGCAAAGCACCTGACACAAGCACTAAATATGTGTTGAACGTACCACCCAATAGGTACATTTTACCCTAAATGCAAGGCAATCGATCCTTCTTCTCGCTACCCCCAGGCACTGTTTCAGGCGACCAGAAGGGCGGTCACAGTCCGCGGGGGAGGGGAGACGAGTGGTGACCTCCAGACGCTGAGAGAGTGCCTGGAAAGGCACCTAAAGCAGGAGGCCGGGGAGGTGGAGGGGGGCTCCTCTGCGCCAAGGCCGGGCTCCCGCCTTCGAGACGTGCTCGCGCTCCGATGGGAGGACGGAGCGGGATGGAGCGGCACGGAGCGGCAGGCAGGGCTCTCCTCCGTCTCTCAGCAGGAGCCAGCCTTCCCGTTGCCCCCCACCACCCACCCCGTCTCTGCGGCGAAGGTTCCCTTCCCCTCTGGCCTGGCTGCGCGTGGTCACCCGGCCGCCCGCAGGGCACAGCGGGGGAGGTGTCCTAGGCTCGGGGCCACCTCCAACACGATCCCTCCCTAGAAACCCTCAGGCCGAGGGCTGCTGCTTCTGCCCTGCGCCCCCTGCGCCCTGCTCCCCGGCCCGGCTGTTGCTGCCCATCCCAGCTGTTGCTGCCCATCCCAGCGCTGGCCCGTGGTCACCCCACACGCTACTCCCCTCATACTGGTGGTGATTTCAGCAGCCCCGGGGGTGACCCGGTAACCTCATCCCTCAGCTCCTTGACTTCAGAGATCCTAACTGCCCTCCTGACCTCAGCCACTCGCTCCCACGAACCAGGACAACCACTCTCCTCTCTGACCTCGAGTGCGGGAATCCCGCTCCGCCCGCGGCCTTCCTGGTTCATCCCCCGCACCCCTCTGCAGCAACCCCGCAAGCACCGCAGGGACCCACGAGCCCCAGCGCTACCACCTCTATCTCAGTCCTGCAACCCCGCTGCTGCCCTCGGCGCTCCCCCCGCCGAGCTTCTCCTCGTTCGCTCCCTCGCCATCGTCATCACGCCGTACGCCCCCCGCCGCCACCTCGGTTAAGTTGAACTCTTAACTGTACCTTTTGCCGACACCATTTACCGAACGTGTCGGGAGAAAACACAACCCCGCTGGCCGGTCCTGGTTCGTAACCACCGACCTCCAGCGCGCTGCTGTTCTCCAGCAAACACATCACGTTCCCGCCACTTCCCCTGGAAGGACCGCATCTCCTACTTTGGTCCTCCTCCAACCTCCACCGTTCCCTCTGCCTTCCCCGTCTCACCCTCAGCTGATGTCCACACTAGGTCAGCAAGAAGACAGGAGCAACTAGAAGGGAACTGTCAGGTGCTTCCACCGCCACGTCTACCAGCCCCACGGTCCTCTAAGCCCATGTCCCCACCCTCTTCAACCTGGACAAGGTGTCACTCCATCGGCTATCCCCTCACCTGCGTCTCTCCGCTGAATCATCCCACTGCGTACAACCATCTCTCTCATCTGAAAAACAAAACCCTCTGATACATCCTTCTCCAGCTCCTCTCTGTTCCCCTTTTAGGGGACAATATATTTACCCTTTGACTCAAAACTCTTTCAAAGAGCTATGTTTGCTGTGCTCAACTCTCTCACATCCAGTCCATCAGACTCTGTCTCACCGTTTCACTAAAACTGTCGTCGAGATCTCCCAAGTTACTAAAGCTGGCCACCTCTCGGCTCTTTTGATCTGCCTTTAGTATCTGACATAGCTTGGTCACTTCCTACCTTTTAAAGTGCCGACTTTACTTGCCTTCTGGGTCACCCTTATCTCTTGGTGTTCCTCGTACTTCAAAGGCCACTTTGTAGACTCCTTTGCTGCCTTCTCACTTCTCCAGCCGGTAAATGTCAAAGTGCTCTAGAGCGAGAGCATCTGAACTAAACTCTGCTTCTCACCTTGTCCCTCAAGGTGAAAGTCAACAGAGTGATTTTTTTTTTTTTTTTGGCCGCACAGCATGCGGGATCTTAGTTCCCCAACCAGGGACCAAACATACGCCCCCTATAGTGGAAGTGTGGAGTCTTAACCACTGGACCACCAGGGAAGTCCCAGAGTGATCATATTAAAACAAATCAAAAGATGAGACTTCCTGAGAGAGTGGCATGGACATACATACACTACCAAACGTAAGGTAGATAGCTAGTGGGAAGCAGCCACATAGCACAGGGAGATCAGCTCGGTGCTTTGTGACCACCTAGAGGGGTGGGAGGGAGACGCGAGAGGGAGGGGATATGGGGATATATGCATACGTATAGCTGATTCACTTTGCTATAAAGCAGACACTAACACCACTGTAAAGCAATTATACTCCAATGCAGGGGGCCTGGGTTCAATCCCTGGTCAGGGAACTAGATCCCACATGCATGCCGCAACTAAGGAGCCCGCCTGCAGCAACTAAGACTTGGTGCAACCAAATAAATATTAAAATAATAATAATAATAATAAGTGAAAAGAGGTTCAACTTCGTTCACTTTAAGGACAAAAGAAACTATGAAAATACCATTTCACCCAGAAGAGTCACAAAATCCAAAAATTTAACCACACATTGTTGTCAGGACTGAAGAAACAGGCATTTTCATACCATTCCTATGGACAGTAACTTGTCACTATATTTACCTTTAACGCAAGAACCTAACTTCTGCTGGTTGATCTTTCAACTCTACGTTAAAATGTACAAAATAACAAATGTCTAAGATTCTTCGCTGCAGCATAGTTCATGATAGCAAATGACCAGAGAAAACCTAAGTCTCCGTCAATCTGAGACTGGTTAAATAAGTATGATACATCTACAGCCACACAGTGAATACTATCCATCAGTTTAAAGAAAGAAAAAAAAAAAAAGGAGTCTGAGTACTGCTATGGAAAGGGCTCCAAGATACACTACGTGAAAAATACAAGGTGTACAACAGTATGCTACCTTTGGTACAAGAGAGAGAAATGAGAAAAAATTATATACATTTCTATCTGCTTGTATTTACACAGAGAAACTCTGGAAGGACGCCCCCAGACTAGGAAAGGGGTAAAACATTAAAACACCATGCTTGAGGTACAGGAAACAGACGGTTGAACCCAGGGGTGGGAACAAGTTCACTAGAGTCCTCTCTATAGATCATTTTTATTTTTGAACCATGTTGCAACCATTACCCTTTCAATTTTTTAAAACAGACATGAAAACAAGTAAGTGCCACCCAAGCTAGACCCTGCCATCCCTTTGCCTCCCATCCCGAGGTGCCCTCAGCTCTGCCTCCCCCCAGCCCCGCCCGCTCTGGCCTCAATGCTGCTCCTGGCGCAACATGCTCCCGCCCCCGCCCCTGCTCAGCTGGGGCCTCCGCCTGGAGCAGCCTCCTCTAGACATCGGCTTGCGCCCTTCCCTCACACCCTTCAAATCTCTGCTGCAAGTCACCTCACCAGGCCTTCCCATATCACCTACAGAAAGCAGTGCCCTCACTCCCCACTCTGCTTGACTTTTCTTCCTACACTGCGTCACTCCTCACAATACATACTTGTTCGTTGTCCCTCTCTCCCCCACCCCCCAGACAGAAGCTTTATGGCAACAGGGACTCTGTTCTATCCTCTACTGTATTCCCTCCGCCTCACCTAGAACAGTGCCAGGCACATAGGCATCTGCTATCAAAACCACGATGAGGTGGCACCTCACACTGGTCAGAATGGCCGCCATCAAAAAGTCTACCAACAGTACGTGCTGGAGAACAGGGGACCCTCCTGCACTGCTGGTGGGAATGGAAATTGATACAGCCACTATGGAGAACAGTGTGGAGGTTCCTCAAAAAACTACAAATAGAACTATGGTATGATCCCGCAATCTCACTCCTGGGTATATATCCGGAGAAAACTCTAATTCGAAAAAATACATGCACCCCAATGTTCACTGCAGCACTATGCACAGTAGCCAAAACCTGGAAACGACCTAAATGCCCATCAACAGATGAATGGATAAAGTAGACATGGTACATATACACAATGGAATATTACTCAGCCATAAAAAGAAACAAAATAATGCCATCTGCAGCAACATGCACGCAGCTAGAGATTATCGTACTAAGTGAAGTCAGTCAGACAGAGTAAGACAAATATCATATCACTTATATGTGGAGTCTAAAGTATGACACAGGTGAATGTATCTATGAAACAGAAACAGACTCACATAGAGAACAGACTGGTGGTTGCCAAGGGGGAGGGGGTGGGGGAGGGATGGAGTGGGAGTTTGGGGTTAGCAGATGCAAACCATTATATACAGGATGGATAAACAACAAGGTCCTACTGTAGAGCACAGGGAACTATATTCAATATCCTGTGATAAACCAAAATGGAAAAGAATTTTTAAAAGTATATGCATGTATAACTGAATCATTTTGCTGTGTGGCAGTAATTAACACAACATTGTAAATCAACTCTACTTCAATAAAAAAATTTAAAAATAAGCATTTGCTGAATGAATGTGCTTCTTAAATCCCCATAATAACCATATGAGAAAGGTACTATTATTATCCTTATTTTATAGATAAGGAAACTAAGGCAGAAAAGTTGAGAAGCAGAGCTAAGATTCAAGTACATGAGTTCACTGAACTATACTTTTAACTTTAGGGGGGCAGGGAGGGAAATCTGGGGGATTCTCCCCCAAATAATAAGAGCACTTATCTGTCTCAGTGGGAAAGATGGGAAACAGGTGGAGAGGAGCCTTCATTACTTACCTTTTTATATCTTTTGAAGACTGAACCTTGTGAATGTTGTTATCTATTCACAAAGTAAGTTAGTATTCAAAATAATAAAAATAATTAAAATATCAACAACCCAGAGGTCCTTGAACAGGTGAGTGGTTAAATAAACTTCGGTACATACACACCATGGAAAACCACCCAGCAAGAAAAAAGGAATGAACGACTCATACACGCAATTATCTGGTTGACTCTCCAGAGAATTATGCTGAGTGAAAAAGGCCGATACCAAAAGGTTACAAACTGCGATTCCATTTACGTTAACACTCTTGAAATGACAAGGTTACAGAAATGGAGAACAGATAACGGTTAAGGAGGGAGAGGGGATGGGAGGGGAATGCGTGAGGCCGTAAAAGGTCCCATGAGGGGTCCCTGCAGTGCTGGAAAGGTTCCCTCACTGTATAAACGTCAGTACCTCGGTTGTGTTATTTTACTGTAGTTTTGCACAGTGTTATTAGCATTGGGGGAAACTGAGTTAGGGATCTCTATTATTTCTTAAAATTGCATGTGAATCTACAATTACCTCAAAATTAAAAGTATGACATAAAAAATACATAAAAATTAGGTTAAGTAAAAATTAGGTTAAGAACACCTAGACAGTGCTGTTAATGGGTTCATGACACAGTTCCCTAAACCCTGAGGAGTCAGCCATGCCAAGACCCAGAGAAAGACCTGCGACGAGAGAGTTCCAGGCAGGGGAACGAGCCACTGAGAAGGAGTTCACAGGGGGACAAAATTATCATGCTGGAAAAGCAGAAAGTTGACCACTGGAGTACAGTGACAGAGGAACAGAATGCTAAAGGTGAAAGGACAGCCATGGGCCAGATCATCTAAAACTTTACAGACCATAGTAAGAATCTTATTTTCAAATGTAAGTGGATAGAAGCCACTAATTATTTATTAGTTTTTTTACACTTCTTTTCTTTTTTTTTTTTTTAACGCTAAGGACAATCCTATTTCTCCAAGAAGACAATAAAAAGCCCTAGGAAACAATGATCCCAAATAACGTGAAATGAACTATGTAGTATTTGCAATATGGAGTCATTAAAATTCAAGTTGTACATGGGAAGAAGCAAAGGCAGAAAGTCAAATGCTGGTCCTGGTTGAACTCAGTCCTGTATTTCCTGGGCTAGGGAAAAAACCATGAAGATTACAGATACTGTGAATACAATTTAATGTTTTTAAAATATTTTAATTGCCCAAAAGCCCATGCTACAATTTCAACGTTATAATTCATAGCTGGCATTTTTTAACATACCCACTTACCTCTTTTTTGTCTTTGAACTTATCAATTTCTTTTTTCAGAAGCTCCACTCTTTGAAAGGATTCAAGGTTATTCACACTGTACACAAGAACAAAGCCATCAGCAAATGAAAAATAATGCTTTGGCAGCTCCACGCCTTCCTGTAGGCCTCTGGTGTCGTAAAGATGTAACTGTTCCTTGACTCCCCGATCTGTTTCCACTGAAGCCATATACACATCTTCCATTGTTTCACAGTCCTCCATTCCTGGGGTTAAAAAGAAATTACTTTTACATATACAAATATCGAATTATTATGTTATTCACCTGAAACTAATACAATGTTATGTCAATTATGCCTCAATTAAAAAAAAAGCTTTTACTCTTTCTGGATAACTCAATACCAATTGTTGAGTATTTTCTCATCCTTTAGAAGGTGGCTTTCTAGGTTCCTTATTTACTACACATAAGAATCATATTTCCATTTACTGGCTTCTTTAAAATGAAAGGTAATTGTTACAGTAAATGAACAAAGTGCTTTTTAAGATTATTTCTTCCATATAGACACACAAGAAATAAAAATTTGGCAGTGAGATTTACTATTACTTATTTTTCAGAAGTAACTTACAAGAGTCAAAGAACTTACTATCTCAATTGGAGAATTAAGGGCTGATTTTTAAAGTACCTTCATTCAACAACTAAGTGGCTCCATTTTCTTTTCTTTTTTTTTTTTTTTTTGCGGTACACGGGCCTCTCACTGTTGTAGCCTCTCCCGTTGCGGAGCACAGGCTCCGGACACGCAGGCTCAGCGGCCATGGCTCACGGGCCCAGCTGCTCCACGGCATGTGGGATCCTCCCGGACCGGGGCACGAACCCGTGTCCCCTGCATCGGCAGGCGGACTCTCAACCACTGCGCCACCAGGGAAGCCCCCCATTTTCTTTTTCATCAGTGCCAAGGACAGGACCTCGGTAAGTTTGATTTTTCTCTGTACAATTTCCACTGTTTCCAAGATCTGTTTCAAGGACTCAGAAATGTACATGTCCAGTCTGGGTCTAGGCACCAGGCCTTAATTCCCAAGTACCTACTGTGCACTTTTGTGTGAATGTCCTCCAAGTCCTTCAAACTAACAAGACTTATTATCTTTCCTGCCCCACCTGTCCCTCCTCCTTGCTTTTGTCCCTTGATCACCATCCACCTGGTCAGTCTTCGGCGTTCTTTTTAAACAAGAAAGTATGGGTGAATGTGGTCCTAAATCAGCCACTCTACACCTGAGACATCTGCTCGATCCACTGCCTGCTTCCACTCCCCCTGGCTTGCTCCCTTCACCTGAATGACTGCAACAGCTCAGGAAACACCTGGTCAACGCCTCATCCTTTCCAGGCTCTGTAGATTTTCTTCGGATTATCCACTTCCCTCCATCCTGCTCTTACTGTGCCTTGTACAGGTAATACCACTTCACCCTAAACTCTTTTCGTATCTGTCCCCTCTGGAGCTGCAGTGGAAACTCCTCGAGAGCCAGGACTGTGGCTAATCTCTCTTCGGAGCTCTGAGGACTAACGAATTGACTTACATACATAGAAAGTCCTTAGTAAACGTCTGAATGAATGAATGAATGCGTGAGTTCCTAACTGGTGCCCCAATTTCATTCCCCTGCTCGCCTGAATGATGAGCCCTGTAAAATCCATTTGACTTTGCTCCATTTCTGTGGGTTTTGTCTCTTCAACTCGCCTAGAACTTCCTCAAGAGAAACAACACTTCTGTGTACACAGCAAGTATGCAACAACCATTTGTGGATGAGGGGATTAAGGTGAGAAGATGAACACTTTGAATGTTAATGACTAGTGCAAGAGGTAGTCTATGGAGACATAAACTTATTGGGCTTCGATTACAAAAAATTTAAAAGCAAAAACTACCAAGACTTTTGTCATGGTGGATGTTCTGTCCACCAAAAGCCAGTCTGGTTCCCTTCCTTCTCCCATTAAGCTTAGACCTTTTGAGATTTTCTCACTCTATACATCAAGTGAAGTTACGACTCTGCATCTCCTCTGCCACTCCACGCCACCTCTGTCCTAGCAGGAGACTAAGGCTGCACTTCTAGAAAGGGTAAAACAGAGGCTGCTGAGATGTGGGACAGAGGGTATGAGTTCCGCAGTGAAAACAAGGGACAACTCAGTGACGTGCCCCCTCTGCTCCCAAAACTTTGGCGGCCAACTGTTTTTTTTTTTTTTTTTTTTTTTATTTTTTATTTTTTGGCGGCCAACTCTTTATCCTCTAGGCGGAGGGATCTGGGGAATCTGGCCAGTGAAAACGGAGAAATCCTAAATATGCTAACCTCAGAGGTAAACCAACAAATGCCCCACCCAGGTCACCTTATAATGAAGCAAAGTCATGAACCCTATCCACATGCTTAGAGCTTTAAATTAGCTTTTCAGTTCTCCATTCTTAATTACAAGCAGACAACCAAGGATTACCAGATACCTGAGAAAGAGACCAAAATTCAGGAAAGAGCACCTGAAAATAAAAAGACTGTGCAAAGAAAAGAAAACAGACCAAAAAACTACCAAATATTATACTCAAAGAGATAAGACAGTGCATCCATGAAATAACAGGATACTAAGAAATGAAAACTCAATAGAAGGGCTGAAAAATAAAGATGGGGAAAATTCCCACAGAGTGGAACAAAATGCTGAGAAATTTCAAACAGAAGAGAAATTTTAAAAATCAGAGGACGAGTCCAGAAGATCCAGCATCCAAAAAGAGAGCTCCAGAAAGAGAGAACACAGAAGAGAAATAATTCAGAGCTGAAGAACACACATTTCCATACTGAAAGGGAGTTCCAGAAAGAGAGAAGAGAGAACACAGAAGAGAAATAATTCAGAGCTGAAGAACACACATTTCCATATTGAAAAGGGCCCACCGGGTGCCCAGCACCGTGGATGAACACAGACTGATCCTATGATACACCACTGCGAATTTCAGAGCACTGGGGAGAGAGCCTACAAAAGTGTCCACATCCGCGGCAACAAGAATCACGATGGCTTCTGGCTTCTCAGAAGCACTGGAAGAAGATATTAGAATCTGGTAAACTGAAGATACACATGGTCTATGAGCCTGCGATTTCATTCCTAGGTATATCCCCCCAGACCTTGTCCAAATCATAGCTGGGATACGTGTATAAGACTCTTCACAGTAGCACTATTTCTAATAGCCCCAAACTGGAAACAACCCAAATGTTCATCAAGATACAAGAGGTAAATAGGGACTTCCATGGCGGTCCAGTGGATAAGACGCCACGCTCCCAATGCAGGTGACACGGGTTTGGTCCCTGGTCAGGGAACCAAGATCCCACATGCCACATGCCACACGGGGCGGGCAAAAAAAAAAAAAAAAAAGATACAAGAGGTAAATAAATGGAGGTATATTGAGACCATATACCTATCGTGAAAATTACACCACACCTACTTAAAACTATGGATGAGTCTTACAAATATAGAGTGAAAAAAAAAAACACTGAAAAATTTATACGGTATGATTCCGTTGATATCAAGTCAGTAAGAGGCAAAAATAAACGATGTCATCCAGTGATACATACATAGGTGGCAAAACAATAAAGAAAAGAAGGGATTAACCAAAAGTCAAGGGAAGGGCTGAGTTTTGATTGAAGAGAGGAACACGGGGAGCTGACGAGAGTACCTGCGGTCTTCTACCTTTTGACCTGTGTGGAGGTTATGCAAAGGTTTTGTAATTATTCATTAAACCACATGCGTGTTTTATGCCCTTTTCTATATGTATGATGCATTTTATAATAAAAGAAGGAGAAAAGATGATAATGGACCAATGCTTTCAAAATTTTGGAAGGAACTTATTCTCCATCTAGAATTCTATACCCATCAAAATTATCACTCAACTGTGAATGAAAGTAAAGACATTTTCAAACAGGTGAAGCGTCAGAATATGTATCATGCACATTTTCTCAGGAAACTCTTTGAGGGAGGCCCGCCATCAAAATTAGCATGTAATCATAGAAAGAGGAAGACACCAGATTCGGAAAACAAAACCTCACATGAGAGTAAAGGGAAGCATAGGGACAATAGTAAATACCTTTATTCAGAAGCCCCAGGATTACTACTGTGCACCAGGCACAGAGGGCATTCTGAGGGCTGTTATCACCCGATACCTCAGCCCCCAAAAGAGCACTGCAAGATGTGCTCCACCAAAAGAAGGGCGCAAACAGAGGATGACAGGAGATCCAGAAAGCAGGAAATCAAACCCGGGAAGAAAGAAACAGTAAAGGGAAGTTCTATGGTGACAGCTGTACAACAGGCCCAGATAAGAGAATGCTAGCTCCTGGAAAAATATCTCCAAAAAAAAGGGCGGGGTGGATTAGCTGATATGATTGACCTCCTGGAGAACTGAGAACCATCTGGACGTGTGGAAGAATCAGCGAAAGGTATGAACAAAACTAAGGAAGTGATAGAGCAAATATTAGCCTCCATAAGGAGAAAAAGAAAGAAAAGAAACAATCATAGTACATAATACTGCTCAGCTGAGAATATTTACATGTGCCAGCAGTTGTCAAAGTGTGGTCTACAGAGATCCCTTGAGGTCTCCTTTCAGGGAACCCATATGGGCAAAACTATTTTCATAATAATATAAGACATTCATCTTTTTCACTGTGTTGACATTTGCGCTGATGATATAAAAGTAATGATGGGTAAAACTGCTGGTGCCAGGACTTCCCTGGTGGCACAGTGGTTAAGAATCCGCCTGCCAATGCAGGGGACACGGGTTCGAGCCCTCGTCTGGGAAGATCCCACATGACGTGGAGCGACTAAGCCCGTGTGCCACAACCACTAAGCCTGCGCTCTAGAGCTCACGTGCCACAACTACTGAAGCCCGTGCTCCGCAACGAGAAGCCACCGCAATGAGAAGCCCGTGCAAAGAAGAGTAGCCCCTGCTCGCCGCAACTAGAGAAAGCCTGCACGAAGCAACGAAGACCCAACGCAGCCAAAAATAAAAGTAATTAATTAATTGAAAAAAAATTCTCTAAAAAAAAAACTGCTGAGGGCTTAGTACAAATCAAGGCAGTGGCACCAACTGTATTAGAGATTGAATTCCTCAACACCTCATACTTGCAGTTTCAAAAGAAAAAGCCAGTTTCACTTAAGAATGTCCTTGATGAAGCAGGAAAAATGACCAAACTTATTAAATCCTAATCTATGAGTATGTATCTTTACATCTCTTTAATATTCTATGTGATTAATGAGAAGTATACATGAAGTATTTCTGCTTAATGAATAATGGTAACTGACTGGAGGAAAAGCTCTTGCATTTGAGTTTCAAGCTGAAATAGCTTTTTTTTTTTCTTTTTTTTTGGGCTGTGTTGGGTCTTCCCTGCTGCGCACAGGCTTTCTCTAGTTGCGGTGTGCGGGCTTCTCATTGCAGTGGCTTCTTTTGTTGCGGAGCACGGGCTCTAGGCGTGGGCTTCAGTAGTTGCAGCGCACGGGCTCAGTAGTTGTGGCTCGCGGGCTCTAGAGCGCAGGCTCAGTTGTCATGGCACATGAGCTTAGTTGCTCCGCGGCATGTGGGATCCTCCCGGACCAGGGATCGAACCAGTGTCCCCTCTATTGGCATGAGGATTCTTAACCAACGCACCACCAGGGAAGTCCCACTTTTTTTTTTTTTTTTAAAGAAGTAATAACAGAAACAAACCATGGTTATTCAGGGTATCTGACAGACATTTTCTCAAAGATGAATAACGAGAGCCTATCATTTCAAGGAAAATAACTGATAGTATCTGTTGTTAAAGATAAAATTTGAGCTTTCAAGCAAAAATGAGAATTGTATCCATCAACAGAAACTCGATAGCTTCCCAATACCGATGAGACTGGTGATGATATTAATAAATGGTATTTGGAAGATCTGCTTACCTCAGTTAACCAGTATTTTCCAAATGACCAATTCATAAATGTTAAGAAACCATGCATGGGTAAAGATCCCATTTGAAGTGCAAGATAAATCAATGAGATTTTAATGTAATAGAACAGGAGAAGTTCACTGATGTGGCTTCAGACTCCACACTGCAATAACCTTTAAGTAACCATCACTGATTGAGTTTTAGTGAAATACCAAAGAAGAAAGTCCACAATTATCTGCAAAGCTATTAAAATATTCCTACCTTTTTCAACCACATATTTGTGTGAGGCCATATTTTCTTCACATATTTCAACTAAAAAAACATTTAACAACAGATTGAATGCAAAGGCAAGCAGATATGATAATCCAGCTGCCTTCTATCAGGCTGGACATTCTATTTTCAAAAACGTAAATCAACACTCATCTTCTCACTAAATTTTTTTGAAAATATAACTATTTTTCATTAAAATGTGTTACCTTAGCATATAATAAGTTTATTGTTATTATTTTACGTGATAAGTTTTTTTTTAATATTTCCTCAGGTTTAATCCTAATACGATAAAAATATCGTAAGACATAGCCTACAGAAACAAAATCTGTTGGGGTTTTAAGAGGGGAAAGGGATTCTTTTTTACCCCCTTTGGGCATAATTTACTTTTTCACTGGCATAAATTAGAATCCGAAGGTGAAAAATTCAGAACCAATAGTGCAGCACTGTGATAGGTTTTCAGACCTTCTGGCACAGGCATCGTTATTAATAAAAACCAAATATGGATTTAACCGAAGTTGTTAAATATTATTCTGGGAAGGTGGAAGAGGATCAGAGTTCATCAAAATGGTTAATAAAAGACAGAAATGTGCTTGAAGCCACCTGCCAGCGATAAATACTTCAAAGATCTATGATTCTACGTATATCTCTAAGATAAGCCTTGTTTCATTCTAACGTGTTATGTCTGTCCTTCCTTACCGAATTGTGACCTCCTTAAAGCCAGAGATGCTTCTCCACCTCTAAATTCCTCACAGCCTGTATCAGAGAGCAAGTACTGAACAATTATTTAACTCAATGAATGAATAAATGAATGAGATAATCCGATTCACAAAATTAGGTCATATTGCAGCAAACAGCTGTCTCTTCCATTCTTAAAACCTATACAGCAGTACTGGAAAGTCATGTTTGAAATGAGAATGAGAGACCATTCAGTGTATTCTGAAGTCAGTGAGTCTGTGATTCCAAGACCACTCTTCATCATGTAAACACACTGGAAACCACACAGAGACAGCATTTTTCTTACCTGTTATAGCTCTTGTTCTAACAGAGTTAAGTGCAAGCACTCTGGAATATCAACAACATAAAGATGTTTTTTTCCTTGCCCCTACTTTCCCCCCCTCATCTCTGTCGATTTCTATGACCCTTTTGGTCCCTCTCAATGACACTTCACTTTTGTGCACCACTGCCCATCTTTAAGTTAGCATGACCAACAAAAGACCCTGACCAGTTCCCAGAACCTGCAGGTAAACTAGGGAAAAATAATCTTACCAATAGTATGATTTCCATAAAGGAGCTGCTCCAAAATTGCTGTTTTCCCCACAGATAACAAGCCACAAACCACAACCTTACAGCCCTTTCCCATCTTCCCTTAGGATATCACTGTGAAGAAAAGAGAAGATCTTTAAAACTGTGTACAGTTAAAAAAAAAGAAAAAAGAAAAAAAAAATCAACCTTTCCTTTTTCTTTCTTTCTGTGTTTAAATTTAATTAGTAATACATACACAGGGGGAAACTGCAAGTATAAAAAGAAATGTAGAATACAGTACATCCTTCCAAACCCCATTCCTGGTTCCCGTCCTCCCTTAATCAGTGTTACTAGTTTCCTATATATCTCTGCAGAGGTGACCTACAGAAACATAAGAATACATGTATAGATATATGTTTGTCTTCAAACAGCATAAACACATCTTATACAAGGACTATTCCAATACTAATTAAGTCTATAGGAATCCGAACTGAATCCTAGATGAAGCAATCCTTGAAAGACTGCCTGCTCGTCAATGTTTACCTGGAAAAATAAGCATTTTAAGTAAAAATTTAAGGAGGCATGAAGATAAAAATTTGGACAGAGAGTAGACATCGTTTTTTAAAGAAGTATTAACACCATCAATGCAAACGTTAGTCTTTTCTCAGGAGAGTGAGAAACTGGATGTGGGGCTGTCTTAGTCGTACTTCTTTTTGCATCACAGTTCTTCATGCTAGAAAAATTGCTCAGGCACTTTAAACTGAAAGAAAGGAAAACTCATTTCTCCTCGCTTCCTCACATACGCATGGAAGAGCAAGACTGGGTAACACTTTCTTGAATTTTCCTCAAAGTTTTTATTTTCCAGAAGGCAAGGTACCAGCAGACAAGACAGAAAGGGAAAGGGGGCTCATTAAATACAACAGAAAAACTTGAGAAGTTAAAGTTCCACATTGTCTTTTGCCTCCTTTCCTCCAGTTCTCTTACCTAGAAGTGTGAACATGCAATAGCTCTGACGAAAAAGCATGCCACAACGCCTTCAAGTCAGAAAACAACAAGAAAGTCCAAATGAGCATTCAAATAAAAGGGACGGTGGGCATCTTTCTGTATGTGTGTGCGCACGTGTGTCACACATCACTTTTTTTTTTATCAACACCTAAAACATTAACAAATGAAGTTCCTGTAAGTCTTCTCTACTCTGTTTTCCCAAAGT
Source organism: Delphinapterus leucas (assembly GCF_059928025.1). Taxonomy (NCBI): domain Eukaryota; kingdom Metazoa; phylum Chordata; class Mammalia; order Artiodactyla; family Monodontidae; genus Delphinapterus; species Delphinapterus leucas. The sequence goes on from NC_143132.1 coordinate 147,371,766, forward strand.
CTGTAAATTTTTTTTTTTATCGAGGTATAGCTGATTTCCAGTGTTATGTTAGTTTCAGGTGTACAAGAGTCAAAAATTTTATAGATTATACTCCATGTATAGTTATTATAAAATATTGGCTATCTTCTCTGTGCTGTACAATATATCCTTGTAGCTTATTTATTTTATATATAGGAGTATAATCCCCTACCCCTACTTGCCCCTCCCCCCTCTCTCCCCCCCACTGGTAACCACTAGTTTGTTCTATCTCTGAGTCTGTTTCTTTTTTGTTATATCCACTAGTTTGTTGTATTTTTTTAAATTCCACATATAAATGATAACATACAATATTTGTCTTTTCTCTGACTTATTTCAATATGCATAATACCCTCCAGGTCCATCCACATTGTTGCAAATAGCAAAATTTCATTCTCTTATGGCTGAGTAGTATTCCATTGTATATACTGATATCCTCTTTATCCATTCCTCTGTTGATGGACACTTAGGTTGCTTCCATATCTTGGCTGCTGTAAATAGTGCTGCAACAAACATTGGAATGTAGGTATCTTTTCAAATTTGCATGTTTGTTTTCTTCAGATATATACCCAGGAGTGGAAATGCTGGATCATACGGTAGCTCTATGTTTAGGTTTTTGAAGAACCTCCATATTGTTTTCCACAGTGGCTGCACCAGTTTACACTGCCACCAACAGTGCAAGGGGGTTCCCTCTCCTCCACATCCTTGCCTACGTTTGTTATTTGTAGACTTTTGGATGATAGCCACTCTAACAGGTGTGAGGTGATATCTCATTGTGGTTTTGATTTGCATTTCTCTAATGATGAACGACGTTGAGCATCTTTTCATGTGCCTGTTGGCCATCAGTGTGTCTTCTTTGAAAAAGTGTCTATTTAGGTCCGCCGCCCATTTTTAAATTGGGGTCTTTTTTATATTGAATTGTATGAGTTGTATTTTGGATATTAAGCCCTTAGCAGTCATATAATGTGCAAATATTTTCTCCCATTCAGTAGGTTGTCTTCATTTTGTTGATGGTTTTCTTTGCTATGCAAAACCTTTTAAGTTTAATTAGGTGCCATTTGTTTATTTTTGCTTTTGTTTCCTTTGCCTTAGGAAACAGATTCAAAAAAGTATTTCTAAGATTTATGTCAAAGAGTGTTCTGCCTATGTTTTCCTCTAAGAGTTTTTATAGTGTCTGGCCTTATATTTAGGTCTTTAATCCATTTTGAGTTTATTTTTGTGTATGGTGTTACGGAGGTTCTAATTTCATTCTTTTCCATGTAGCTGTCCAGTTTTCCCAGCACCACTTACTGAAGAGGCTGTCTTTTCTCCATTGTATATCCTTGCCTCCTTTGTCGTAGATTAGTTGTCAAAGTCCATAATTTCTTATGACCCAGATCAGCCATGACACTTATCTCCTGACATGAAAAAAAAAATTTTTTTTTTGGCTGTGTTGGGTCTTTGTTGCTGTGCATGGGCTTTCTCTAGTTGCAGCCAGCGGGGCTGCTCTTCATTGTGGTGCGTGGGCTTCTCACTGCGGTGGCTTCTCTTGTTGCGGAGCACAGGCTCTAGCTGTGCGGGCTTCAGTAGTTGGGGCATATGGGCTAAGTAGTTGTGGTGCGCAAGCTCTAGAGCGCAGGCTCAGTAGTTGTGGCATACGGGCTTACTTGCTCTGCGGCATGTGGGATCTTCCCGGACCAGGGCTCGAACCCGTGTCCCCTGCACTGGCAGGTGGATTCTTAACCACTGCGCCACCAGGGAAGTCCCAAAGTGGATTTATTTAGAGAGAAACATGCTCCACAGACAATGTGGGCCATCTCAGAAGGCGAGAGCGGCCTTCGGACAAACACACTACACAGACAGGATGTGGGTCATCTCAGAAGGTGAGAAAGGCCCAAAGGGCTTTTAATAATAGTTAAAATTTAAAGGAAGTTGCCACCTAACTACATGAGAAGAGGATAAGAAAGTGATGATGGCACGCAGAACAATTCTGTTGTCAGAAAAGGCTGCCGTTGGAATCTAAATTCTGATTTTTCTATTGTTATTTTCTATTGTTATTTCCCTTCCTCTGAAATAATATTAGGATCAGCAGATAAAGTCTGTTAAAAATATGCACTATTTTGTATTTGTGTTTGTATAAGATAAATTGGGGGATTTGTTCCAGTATTTCAGAGAAGACTTCAAGGGCAAAGAGTAAAAGCAACTGAAAAGAGGTAACTCAAACACTAGGTAAGGATTTTAAGGTTTTTTAGGATGGTGAGAGAAGGAAAGAAATAAAGCAGATCTTGGTAAATGTTTTATACCATCAAAAAGAAAACAAAGATGAGAGGGTAAGTGTGATTAATCAAAGCACACCTGAAGCATTCTAGCTTCCTAGTTGTCTTCAAGTGGGAAACAATAATACTACATAAACCTGAAGATGAGGACTTCCCTGGTGGTGCAGTAGTTAAGAATCCGCCCGCCAATGCAGGGGACACAGGTTCGAGTCCTGGTCCGGGAAGATGCCACATGCCGCAGGGCAACTAAGCCCGTGCACCACAACTACTGAGCCCACGCACCACAACTACCGAAGCCCGTGTACCTAGAGCTCATGCTCTGCAACAAGAAGCCACAGTAATGAGAAGCCCACGCACTGCAATGAAGAGTAGCCCCTGCTCTCGCCGCAACTAGAGTAAAACCTAAAGATTAGTGACCTGCTTTACCATCAATTAAAAAATATGAATTCTTGGGACTTCCCTGGAAGTCCAGTGGGTAAGACTTCACCTTCTAATGCAGGGGATGAGGGTTCGATCCCTGGTCAGGGACCTAAGATCCAACATGCCTCTCAGCCAAAACACCAAAACATAAAAACAGAAGCAATATTGTAACAAATTCAATAAAGACTTTAAAAATGGTCCACATCAAAAAATCTGTAAAAAAAAAAAAAAAAAAAAGAATTCTTGAGGTATAAACTACTGTGTATAAAATAAATAAGCTACAAGGCTACATTGTACAGCACAGGGAATATAGCCAATATTTTATAATAACTATAAATGGAATATAATTTAAAACTGTGAATCACTAAGTTGTACACATGAAACACATGTAATACTGTACATCAACTATACTTCCATAAAATTATTATTATTATTATTTTTTTTTTGCGGTACGCAGGCCTCTCACTGTTGTGGCCTCTCCCGTTGCGGAGCACAGGCTCCGGACGCGCAGGCTCAGCGGCCATGGCTCACGGGCCCAGCCGCTCTGCGGCATGTGGGATCCTCCCGGACCGGGGCACGAACCCGTGTCCCCTGCATCGGCAGGCGGACTCTCAACCACTGCGCCACCAGGGAAGCCCCATAAAATTAATTTTTTTAAAGTATGTGTTCTGTAAAAAAAAAATAATATCTAATGTAAGATTTTGAATGAATAACATTAAATACACATACAAAAACACTTTATTTTCCATATATGATCATGATGGCAGGGACTCACATTACATATAAGAAAGTTGTTCTCACACATATATATTCAATATGTACAAATAAAACCTACTAAAAGCTTAGTTCTATAAGCATTATAATATTTCATAATTCCCAAACACAATAAATAGGCACCATTCCCTTCCAAATATAAAGGGAGGTCATCTGCGGCACCCTGAAAGGGCAGAGAATCACATGAATAGATCCTGGGGGTGGCCACGCCTCTTACTAAACCCAGGTTTCCAGAGTTTGAAAGGCCCCAGAGTAGATGGATGACCTTTAAGGTCACTTCTAATACTGTAACGCTATGAGAGCAGAAACTACTTACCCGGAAACTGCATCAACACGAGGTTAATACAAAAAGCGGTAGCTACAGCTACCTGTATAGTCCCTACCCTAAGAAACTGCTGGACAATACAATTCAATCTGTGACCTATTAATCCCTGACAGTCTGATGTAAATGACTAAGAGTATGTGCTTAACAGGCAAAATCCAATGCAGTCTAAATACATATTGCTTTGCTTTCCAGGCTAATCAATAATGTGTCTAGAGAATAAAAATCGATCTGATCCATTCTGCTGAAAACACTCAGCTTGGTCAGTATTCTCTTTGAAAAGCCATCAGAAAGAGCTACCCAGAATTGTCAGTACTTCTGTTCTTCCTCTGTTCTTCTAAGGAAATCATTCTAGTTTTAAAGTAAAACACAATTTTTTAATGCAAACTGAAAAATATTATCACCACAACACTGTTAACGTCATAAAGAGATGTTATAGATCTTATTATGCAAGCATTACAGGAAGAAAACCTCTACACTCCGTATTTGTTTATGTAAACATCATGGATTGTGTGCAATACTTTCACTTAGCCATAGATGAATACACTTTACATACATAAACACATATTAAAAGAGTTTTGCAAACAATACTGCCCAAAATGAAATACAATAAACAGATTCCAGTAACCATTCTTTTACTCATTCACTAAATACTTACTGAGAGATTATCCTAATGCCAGGCATTAGGGACAAACTAGGAGGCAAAATCAGAAATGATCCCTGCCCTCAGGAATCTCAAAATCAATTGAAAATACCAATCCAAATCTTGCAAAATTGCTAATTGAGAAACTGCAAACTGCAAATCAACAAACAAAACTGCAAAACCTAATTAAGAAATAGCAGTGATTAATCATATTGCCAGAATCTTCTTTCCAAATGATTATTCCACCTTTGTAGTCAATCGTTCTTGACTAATTTTCCTCATAACCCACATCTGATCCATCAATAAACCCTCTACCTTTCAAACACATCCAAGGCTGGACCACTTAGCACCTCCATCACTCATGAAGTAGTCCAAGGCACTATAGTCTCTCATCTGATCTCTCAAAGATGTCCACATCATAATCCCCCAAGTCCATGAGTATTCTACTTTACATGGTAAAAAAAAAAAGAGACTTTGTGGTTGTGACTAAATGAAGAACCTTGAGATGGGGAGATTATCCTGGATTATCTCAGTGGACTCAATGTAGTCACAAGTGTCTTTATAAGGCGGACACAAGAGTGGCAGAAGTGAGAGAGACAGCGATTTGAAGATGCTATAATGCTGGCTTTGAATGAAGAGGCCAGAAACCAAGGGATGCAGGTGGCCTCCAGAAGCTGGAAAAGTTAAGGAAATGGAGTCTCCCCTAGCACCCCTAAAAGGAACACAGCTCGACTGACAACTCGATATTAGCCTAGTGAGATTTCTGACCTACAGACCTATAAGATGATAAACGTGTACTCTTTTTTTTTTATTGTTTAATTTTTTGGCCGTGCCACATGGCATGTGGGATCCTAGTTCCCCAACCAGAGATCGAACCCATGCCCCCTGCATTTGAGGTGCAGAGTCCTAACCACTGGACCGCCAGGGAAGTCCCTTTGTACTCTTTTAAGCCAGTAAATTTGCTGTAATTTGTTATAACAGCAACAGGAAAATGAATACAACCTCCTAACCATCCACACTTTTTCCCTTCTTCCTTTTAGCCTCAAATAATCCTTTTTCTTTTTTTCCTTTGGCCACGCTGCACAGGCTTGCGGGATCTTAGTTCCCCAACCAGGGATCGAACCCAGGCCAAGGCAGAGAAAGCTCTCAGTCCTAACCACTGGACCACCAAGGAATTCCCCAAGTGATCCTTTTAAAATGTAGGTCACATGAAGTCACCCTTCTGCTCAACATCGTCCCATGGTTTCCAATCTCAGAAAGTTTGAAAACCCAAAGTCCATAAGAACGTTCGTCTCTTTGATGTCACGGGCCAGTTTCCCCTCTGCCTCCTTGCTGGTCCTGTATTAACACAGGAACGCTCCAGCCCTGGCGCTGTTCTCCCTGACTGAAATCAGTCCCCACACCTCCAAGGTGTTTTCTCAAATGCCACTTCTCAACACTTACCTGAATATTCCACCCAAAGTTTCCACCCCTGCCCCAACACGTCCTACCCGTCCCCTCCCCTTAATATTTGTCCTTAACACTTATCACAGAGCATAATATACATTTTATGTCTATTGTCCTTTTCCAAGAAGCTAGAATTGCTGCAACGACCACTGCTACCATCCCAGCAGCTGGGCACATATGAGGCCCTTCAGAAATACCTGTTGAATGAATCAATGCACCTATGAGGGCTTTTACAACGGTAAAGCTGCAATTAAAAAAACAACAACAACAAAGGATATTAGGAAATGGGGTAAAAAAAAATAACCAAACTCACTAATTTAGAAGATAAGAGTCTCTTAAACCTTCGCCACATTTAAACTTAGAATTCGTAAGAGAATTAAACCACATGACTTATCTAAAATGAAAATATTCTGGCGATGCAAAAAAGCTAGTAAATAAACTGTCAATAAAGAACGCAACAAAAAACGCCTGCATTTTCTCGGCTTTTTTCCCCAAAACACTCGCACCTGACGACCAGATTTGGGCATATAATTATTTCGCCTTCCTAAAAAGATCGTGGTTCTTACGTAGCAAATGTGGAACCAGATCTGCAAGCAGGAAAGGCACGGACCTGGGAAGGCGAGGACCCGCCTGCAACACCCTCTCCCCTCCCCGCCATCCTTTTGGTGCAAAATTCCTCGGAGCGGGGCCTGCAGCCTCAATTGCTCCGGGGGGGACAGAGCGGCTCCCACCGCCAAGCCCCCGTACCTCGAGCGCCCCACCTGCCGGCTGGGGCAGCGCCGCCGGGGCCCCCAGTTTCTGCCAGCGTCCGGGGAAAGCGGGGAGCCCACAGCGGCCCCCACCCCAGGTGAGGCGCCCGCAGCGCAAAGCGGCCCCGCCGGACGCCCCCGACAGATCCGCAGGCCCAGAGGGGAGCGGCGCGCGGGCTGCACGGCAGCACCGCGGGCTGCGGCCCCGGGAGCCCCGCCCCCAACTTGCCTTCTCGCGGCGGCGGGATGTCGGGACGCTCTCCAGCCCAGGCCTTGCCGCGGACGGTCGCCGCCGGCTCGCCTCTGCCTCTCGGGCTCGAATCCCGGGGAGCGGGGGACGGTACCCTGGGGCAGGTTGCGCCGGGCTAACTCCGCCCAGCGGGCTCTCTGCTGGAACTACGTGGCCCATGAGGCTCTGCACGGCCGCCGCTTTCCACCGGAAGGAGGCTCGCAGAGGAGGGGGAGGAGCGCGGAAGGGATTGTGGGAGAAAGGGTCGTTCCTTTCCGTTTGGCGGCAGCCATCAGGTAGGTTGTGGTGGGATATAGGCTATTCTATCCGCCGCGGATCTCTCTTCATCTCCGCCATCCAGGCTCGGGGACCCTGCGACCTCGGAGCTCCTCCTGTCTCCTGTGCGGCGCGGGTTCGGTCGGGATGCGGGGCAGCGCGGGCGTGGAGAGGCGGCTCCCCGAGCGGGCTGGGGGGAATGCTGTGATGGCGGCGCGAATCCGAGCTGGGGCCAGAGCGTGGAGGAGAGGGAGGCGTGGGGGCTGAGGGATGGGCGGCCGGGCCTGGGGCATCCGAAAGCGAAGCCGGGGGGCTGGGGGGAGTGAGAGTTTTTCTTCGAGGAGTAACCCTTGGCGGTGGCGGCGGCACCTTCCCCTTGGGGGTCCCGGCAAGGCCTCTGCAGGCCGGGCCTGGGGCGCCGCCCGCCTCGGTCCCCCGCCCCCTGGGCGCCCAGGGCCTGCTCGGTTCCTTCGTCCGGCAGCAGCGTGCGGGGCGCCGGGCTGGGCCGGCTGCGCCCCGCGTTCGTGCAAAGCCGTTTCTTCATCGGGGCTTTCCTTGTGGTCGGTGGGGACTCGGGCGGGCGGACGGGGGCTTGTCGTTACACGTGAAAAGGATGATGTGTTTCTAATACCTGGCTTACGTCAAAGGTGAGCCGAGATGGGCGCTTACAAGTACATCCAGGAGCTGTGGAGGAAGAAACAGTCGGACGTGATGCGCTTTCTGCTCAGGGTGCGCTGCTGGCAGTACCGCCAGCTCTCGGCGCTGCACCGGGCCCCGCGCCCCACCCGGCCCGACAAGGCGCGCAGGCTGGGCTACAAGGCCAAGCAAGGTGAGCGGGCCCTGCGCGCAAGCCGGGAGGAGATGGTGTCCCCCGGGAAAAGCCGGGAAGCGGTCTTCGGGGAGCCGCCCCCCTCGCCCAGGGCCTCGGCAGAAGCCGGCTGCTGGCCTGAGATAACGGTCGGTGTCGGCGCGTTAGAGACAAGGCAGTGAGTCCTTCGCGCCCTTCAGTGGCTCTTTTCTCTAAACAGGTTATGTGATATATCGCGTTCGCGTGCGCCGCGGTGGCCGCAAACGCCCGGTCCCGAAGGGCGCCACCTACGGCAAGCCCGTCCACCATGGCGTCAACCAGCTCAAGTTTGCCCGGAGCCTTCAGTCTGTTGCCGAGGTAAGTGGGTTTCGAGTCGCGCTTGCGCTGGCCGCCTCCCGGAGGAGGATTTGAGCACCTTTCCGCGTGGTTCGTTTGTACCCAGGCGAGCCCTGTTGCGTTTAAAATGGGGTTGGGTGACTTTTTTGTGTTTTTGACTAATCCCAGCGAGGAGTTGGTATCGGACTTTGCCAGTTTTTTGTTGGGAACCTGTCTTTGCTTACGTAGAGGAAAGTGCTTTATGATCAGCGTGCATCCGTGGAGCCTTCCCTTTTAAAGGGCAGTGAACGTTGTCTTGAAGAGTGCGTGTCCCCAGGCGTTAGAGAAGCTGTGTTTGTTCGCACCACTGATTTCCTGTGCTCGGTAGGAAGCTGTCTTTCTTGGCTAGTCAATTCAGCTGTGCTCTGTTGTAGAGGTTGGCAACAAGGGCCTGTTGCCCTCCACGAACTAAAAAGGTTTTGTGTTTCAAAGAAAAGGCAAAGAAGACCATCCGAAAGAGACTCGTGGCCTTCACAGTTCTCTGTAAGAGTTGGCTAACCCTTCTATTGTGCTAGAAAAATGCATGGTTCCAGAGTACTAGATTTGGTTAGCCAGATACTAGCATTCATGTTTTACTTGGGAAGGAGGCGGTAAGAGAGAACGGTTTCAGATCTGAGCCTGTCTGTGTGCTTTGTTTTATAGTAAGTTTCTGTTTTATTGTACTTAGGGTCCCAGCCTCTGGGGAGCAAATCAGTCTAAGGATATTTATGTGTGTTGCATAGTACGTACATCTACCTTATCATAATGGTCCCTGCCTCTGGGGAGAATTCTTGCCGCCTTATTGGCCACTAGGATGTGTGGGATGCTGACCTTGGACCTTTGTTTCCTGTTCTAGGAGCGAGCTGGACGCCACTGTGGGGCCCTGAGGGTCCTGAATTCTTACTGGGTGGGTGAAGATTCTACGTACAAATTTTTTGAGGTTATCCTCATTGATCCCTTCCATAAAGCTATCAGAAGAAACCCTGACACCCAGTGGATCACCAAACCAGTCCACAAGCACAGGGAGATGCGGGGGCTGACGTCTGCAGGCAGGAAGAGCCGCGGCCTTGGCAAGGGCCACAAGTTCCACCACACGATCGGTGGTTCTCGCCGTGCAGCCTGGAGAAGGCGCAATACTCTCCAGCTCCACCGCTACCGCTAATATAAGTAATGTTTGTAAAATTCTTACCTAATAAACAGTTTAGGATATCCACGTCTGCTTAAAAGTGTTTTTTAATCTGTCTGTTAAAACTAGTTGTCTGCAGATTGCTTCCCTGAATGCATTGTCAAATTCTGAAAGTTAAAGTGCAATAATGTTTGAAGATTTTAAGTGATGGCGTGTCTTGTTTCTAATAAGGGAAATGCCTTTGTTTTTGCTTTATTAGGCAGTTGATATGTCCGTGTGTAAAATGCTGTCTGGTAACAATAGGTGTAAAACTCTGTAAAAGAGGAGCGCAGAAACTAGCCGTGTAGATTTGTTGGTGCATGTGATGAAACCTACAGCTTTATTGGGGTGAGGCAATGCTCTGCTGGTTTACTCTAAAGTGGCTGTTTTATGGAGTTTGGCAAGGACAAACTTTAAATTGGGTTTTCCTTGGAAATGTGAAGGATGTCGTGATCGTTTATCATGGTCATTATGCCGAAAAATAAAGTTGACTAGGGCCCACATTTTTAGACTTAATTTGCTATTCCATATATGTAACTGCTGCTGCCAAAAGGCAGAAAGTAAAGGAATGCTACCATTTTTTAAGAGAATTGGATAAACCTGTTGCAAGATGTTTCTCTTACAAATTGAAACAAATCCTGGTTAGCCTAAATCAAATTGCCTTGGCCTCCATGGTACCACTGAAGCTCACATAAAAGGTGGGAGCTCCTGGTCAATCCCGTGACTGTTCTGTAGAATACTTAACTTCATGCAAAATAGTCATGGTATTTACACTAGTGTATATTGAAACTGATGGAAATTGAACATTGGGTAAATGAGGAGGGAGTTTTTAACCCTAAGGCTTGTAAGCTAGTGATGCTAGGATTGGGAAATTGGTGTTCATAAGGTCCCTTTCAAGTGTGGGAGGATAGAAGGGGCTTGGATCAAATTTTTAAATGTTTTATTTTTAGTATTTGTGACCCATTATGAAATCTAAGCCACCTTGGGGAAAATTGGGTTGGTTTTATTTAAAAGTAACATTGCTAAGTCTAATCAGTGTAATCTTGGGTCAAGCCACTTTATCCATTCCCATAAGGCTACTAAGAAGAGTCGTGTAGTTGGGGTCAGTACCAGTTCAGTTGGTTTCCGATTTTATGTGTGGTCTACAGTTATTTTTCTCATCCCTGCTCAAACTACCCCCAAGAGCCTCACCATTCCACAAACGTGCCAGACCACGCACCGGTTGTGGTCGGGCGTACCACCACATTCTGCTTGCATCATGACTTCCCCTAGACTGAGCTTCTGTTTCCCAGGGTGGAGTTGAGTGCGTAGGAAATACGGAAGAGGAGTTGCCCCAGTTCTTTCCAGTTCTTGATTTGCTATCTTAATAGGTAGTTTAATTTGGAAATCTAATTGCTGGTTTTCTTGCAAACCAATTTTCCTTGTATTTTCTTCAAGGGTCTTATAAGGCCCACTTAAATGATTTCCAGAAAACATGTAGCAGGCTCGCAAAACCTTCTGAGACCCAAATTCCTTCCCACTCAGAAAATCTTAAACCATATTACTTTGTGTGTAGAGGTGGTTCAACTATATATAATGATAGAATAAACGTCTTATTAAACTAAAACAAATGGACCTCCTGTTATCTTTTGTGATCTAATACTAATAATGTGCTTTAAAGCAAACAATACCCTGCAAAAAGATACAAAACACGGCAGCAACAGTCAAGAATTATAGGGAAAATAAAATGTTTAGTCTCGAGTTTTTCTCTCTTGGTTCTTTGGTCCTTGCATGAATTAGAAAACTCATTTAGAAGTTTCTTCCCCAACTATTGCAGGATGCCGACTTGGGGAGGGGAGGGAGGATTCAGGCTGAAGGTCAGCATTTACGTATCTCCCAGAAGGGCTTGCTGCCCTACAGGTAGTCTACACACAGCAGCTAGGGGATCACAGGAAACTAAAACGCAAATGGCTTTTTCCATGGTCTTCCCACTCCCACCCTGAGATCTCGTGTACCTAGTGCTGTCCTCATTCCATCTCATCCACCCTCAAAGTTTCTCAGACGCACCAAGCACTCTCTAATGCCTTTATCATGGGAAAACTCACCAGGCTTTCCCTGACTGCCTCACAAGCTGTACCTTTTTTAATATTTCTAGATCAGCAGGTGGTTCAAACATACCCCAATTGATTCTATTAGAATTTTCTTCAGAAGTAGAGCAATTGGTTTCTTACAACCCCACAAGATGGAGGCACTGATTCTAATCCCCCTTTTGTCGATTAACAGACATAAAGATGAAGCAATTTGCTCACGGTCACACAGTGGCAGTCTGAATTCATATCCTCCATATAAACATTTTAAAATTTGGTGGGGCTTTCCTGCTGGTCCGGTGGTTAAGACTCCATGCTCCTAATGCAGGGGGCCCGGGTTCAGTTCCTGGTCAGGGAACTAGATCCCACATGCATGCCACAGCTAAGACCCAGTGCAGCCAGATATATTTTTTTAAATAAAATTTTGATTAGGTAATAACATAGGCATGGCTAAAAATCCAAAAGATAAAATAGGGACTACAATAGAAGTCTCCCTGCCCACCGCCATCCCCCCAGTTCCCCTTCTGGAGGCAAGCAATGTGATCAGTTTGTTTTTTCCTGATCGTCAGGAGAGATTTTCATAAATGTACAAACATAATACATATGTATTTTTTTCGTTTTTACCCAAATGGTAGGATATTATACACATTGATTTTTTTCATGTGGTTATGTATCTCAGAGCTTATTCTGTCTCAATTCGTGAAGAGCTTCCGCATTCTTTTTTATGACTGCATGGTATTCCATCATATGGATGCACCACAAGTTTGTTTAATGTGGACCCTGCTGGTGATTATTTAAGATTTTTTCCAATCTCTTGCTTTTACAAAAAGTTTTTTACATATGTCTTAGTTCATCTGTAGGATAAATTCCTAGAACGGCAGAGTTAAAAATTGTTGTGTATCGACAGATTCTGCTCTGCAGCCTGATAGAATAATATTGTTCTCTAGTTTTATTTTTGCACTTCTGAGTGTGGCAGAGGCAAAGCCACACACACACACACACACACACACACACACACACCCTGTATCTTCTTCCCTCTCCCCCCAGGCGTACAGCTGAACTATGTTTACCAGGTGCCTCGTACATTTAGGTAGGGGTCTTAATGACATTCTTGCTAACAGAATGGGAGCAGAAGTGACATATTACCTCCTTCAAGGCAATCAAGAGTTGGTATGCCAATGGAGGTCAATGATTCGTAGCTACAAGATGGAAGAAAAAGCTGCTCAACCCCTATCAGCCTGCACAAGTGAGAAAACTTTGTTAAGCTACTGAGTTAGGTGCGTTTGTTGTTATGGTAGCATGGCCTAGTTTGACCCCAACCAATTCAATAACTTGAGCATGCTTTTTATATTTAAGAGTCTTATGTTTGCCTTACGGTGACCTTCCATTGTAATCCTTTGTCCATTTTTCTGTCAAAATCCATACATCTGGGCTTCCCTGGTAGCGAGTGGTTAAGAATCCGCCTGCCAATACAGGGGACACAGGTTTGAGCCCTGGTCCAGGGAGATCCCACATGCCGTGGAGCAACTAAGCTCGTGTGCCATGACTACTGAGCCTGCACTCTAGAGCCCAGCGAGCCACAACTACTGAGACCATGTGCCACAACTACTGGAGCCTGCACACCTGGAGCCTGCACACCTGGAGCCTGCACACCTAGCGCCTGTGCTCCACAGCAAGAGAAGCCACCGCAGTGAGAAGCCCATGCACCGCAACAAAGACCCAATGCAGCCAAAAAATAAATAAAAAATAAATTTTTAAAATGATAAAAAAAAAAACATAAAAACAAAAATCCATGCACCTTTAAGTACCATGCCATATGAAATGAATTGGAGGGTGGCTGCTACCTTATTGTTGCCATGCTTCATCATTTCCCTGCTCTTAAGTTTCTTAAAGGTGACTTTATGTAGAATAAGTTCTTGAAAGTTCAACTCTTCATTTTATCCTTTCAATTCTAAGATCTCATTCCATCTCTGAATTCTGAAATTCCTAAGGGAAATTAGTAGGTATACTGCATCAGTCAGGTAGACTAGATTAGGCTACAGTAACAAACAACCCCCAAATCTCGGTGGCTTAAAATAATAAAGGTTTATTTCTTGAACAAACTACATGTTCATTGATGGTTGGTCATGGTCCTCATTCCAGAAACAAGGCTACTGGAATAGCCACTGCCTGGAACATTGCCAGGTGCCCGTACAGCATGCCCTTGGCTTTTAGAGCTTTTTCTCAGAAAGTTGTCTGAAAACAAGTCCCAAGGCTACACCTGAGTTCAAAGTGTGGGGAAGTGAAATCTCACCAGTAAGAGGGAGAACCAAATATTTGTGAACAGCCCAATGGCTAATCCATTTGATTTCCTTTTGTCCTTGTACACACTTGAGGTTTTGTGGAGAACAGTTTGTATACCAAGAGGGGAGCAGGAACCACTACATTCCACACTGGCAGAGAGCGGTACTTTATCACTGATATTGCTTAGAACTGTCAGCACATGATGATAATAAAAACAGACTTTTAATCAGCTTTTGTTGTTTTTAAATTCTCTATAGCCAGCCCTCTGGTTCAGTTGGTTCATTTGGCAAAAGACGATTATCCGCACACAACTCTGCAACCAATTTACCTGCCTCTTGGTTATGTGACAGCTTCTTTCCTATAAACCACAGACATATTTACTGAAAAATACATTAGCATTGCACTATCCCATACGGTAGCCGTTAATCACCTGTGACTAAATTTAGATCTAGATTAAATATCATTTAGAAGTCAGTTCTTCGGTCACACGAGCCGCATTTCAAGTGCTCAGTGGCTGCTTTGACTACCATATTGGACAGCACAGAAAACATTTTGGCGATCACAGCAAGTTCTATTATACAGTGCTCCTGTAAACCCTTGACATTCTTTTCTCCTTTTTTGTGGTATTTCTCAGTAGATAAAGATGAGGCATCTGAAGTCTGGTTTTCCCACACACGATGTATTTGAAGCTTAGATTTCATATTAGAATAGTATTTGTTGCTACAGATTTTTAAAGGGTGTAATGATCACTTCCTTCGCCCAGTTGGTATTGGGTTTTTAGAAGTTTTTAACGAGAGTTGTATCCCAACAGTACTAACTATAAAAAAAAGAAGGAACTGCTACAACACCTTTTCTAACAATAAAGGTTTTGGTCTAAAAAGACCTAGTTTCCCACTGGCTTCCACTGCCGGATACTCAAGTTTTATAAATACGCATCATTGGGAGAAAAAACAATTCTTTGTTTTTGTCCTGGAAGCGTCAAGCTGCCTGACACCAGGAGTGAGGTGACATGCAGCCTCCAGCTACATCTTGATGATCCCACAGAGACTCACCAGAAGTGGAAGTTTTTACCCAGGAACCCTTTCCCCATAGCCCACCACCAGCCTCCGGTTCAGCCTTGGGAATGTTGGCTGGACATTTAGAGCGTTCATAGATTTTAGCTCTTGTTACTCATGCTGCAGTGAATATCATCATTATACATATAGTTTTTGAAAGTAAATAAATAAATTTATTTATTTATTTATTTTTGGCTGCGTTGGGTCTCCGTTGCTGCACGCGGGCTTTCTCTAGTTGCGGCGAGCGGGGGCTACTCTTCATTGCGGTGCGCGGGCTTCTCACTGCGGTGGCTTCTCTTGTTGCGGAGCACGGGCTCTAGGTCTGCGGGCTCCAGTAGTTGTGGCGTGTGGGGTCAGTAGTTGTGGCTCGCGGGCTCTAGAGCGCAGGCTCAGTAGTTGTGGCGCGCAGGCTCAGTAGTTGTGGCGCACAGGCTTAGCTGCTCTGCGGCATGTGGGATCTTCCCGGACCAGGGCTTGAACCCGTGTCCCCTGCATTGGCAGGTGGATTCTTAACCACTGCACCGCCAGAGAAGTCCCTATACATATAGTTTTCAACAATTTCTATATAGGAAAAATAAACTTACAGCCTGTTAGTAGGAAACACTGATCAATTTCCTTAAAAAAAAAAATCTGCTGAAAAGGTAGTATAGTTAGCCTGTACCTTTAAAACTCATCATCAAAGCACTCAAATTTAATGAAGCAGTCAGAAAACACACCTCACAGCTCGCTCTCAAATCCTGGTAAAGGGCAACTCACCATCCCTCTGAAACTGATTAATCATTTAATTTAATTAGTATGCTATCAACCTCTGAACTCATTTATTTGCAATTCTCATTGTCATTTAGAGAGAGGTTCATTATCTGGCAGTCCTAGTTGATTTGGAAACAGTAATTGATGGGTAATGTAATTATTAGTCATCTAATCACTAAACTTCTTTCTATGAGACCGTGAACATACTATTTAGGTTCCAGAGGTCGATTATTAACTAAGCGAGGAAATTTCACTTATCAGATAGACAGGAAAATTCAAAAAATGATCATCCACATTAAAGAATTCAGCCCATTGGCTCCCAGTTAGATTCTGTGGGGAGGACCTGTTAGAATCCATTGCTGTCAACACATCTAGTATAATATTGTGATTAGAACGAAAAATGTTTAAATGCTCAGCCCCTCCTCCCAATTTAGTAGTTCTCTAATTTG
Organism: Delphinapterus leucas; assembly: GCF_059928025.1. Classification (NCBI taxonomy): domain Eukaryota; kingdom Metazoa; phylum Chordata; class Mammalia; order Artiodactyla; family Monodontidae; genus Delphinapterus; species Delphinapterus leucas. Next base: position 147,387,825 of record NC_143132.1, read on the forward strand.
TTCATTCTTGGTATAATGACTGCTCATAGATTTTGCCCCTCTATGCCCCATTCTGTTCTTTTTCTTCTCTCTTCTTGTAGTCAGTCAGTGGAGAACTGGAGGCCCCCAGAGTCAGATCAAGAACAAAGCTGAGGACAAGACCAAGAGGGGCCAACCCCAAAGATAGAAACCACCACGAAAGCTGTTAGCTGCCAACTGAAAAGCTTTCCTGATGGAACAATGTAACAGTAGAAATTAATATGTCTAATTATGCCACAGTATCATTGATTATTTTTATGTGATTTGTAAAACACGTCTGAAGTTCTGAAAATGCTTTATTTAAGCAACAGCATTCTCACGGTTTCACAATGGTGGTCCTCGTCACGTGACTCTTCATGAATGTCACCAGGTGTCAGAAAAGCCACTGCCTTCTTTAGTAGAATAGAAGTTCATCTCAAGATCTGGTAGATTTGGAACAGGCTTTAAGTGGGGTTGGGGACCTGGATTGGTCAAGACTCCTTTGACTTTCTAGGTAGGGCTCTTAGTGGTCACCACCACGGCCTCCCCTCAATACTCTGCAGTGTGGCTGGGACCAGGAGAAATTATTTAAAGAGGATTTTATTGAATCTAGAGGGTAACAGGAAGGAAAGAACTAGGCAGACAGCCGACCAGATAGTCTAGTTTTACAAGATAAGGAATACTTTCGGGGACCCACTCTGATGCCTTAGGCAAGCTCCCTTAGTCTGTCTTGGGCCTGTCCCTCTCACAATAAACACAAGAGACAATGCTGTGCATTTGGGGCAGCAGTCAAGGGCGAGGGTGCTGGAGAGAGGTTGCTTGAGTTTAGACCCCTGCACTCCCATTTCCTGAACAAACTGTCTCGGGGAAGTGGCTTCAAGCCTTTAAGTGTAAATTCTGTCATCTGTAAAGTAGGTCAAACAGTACACCCAGTGTTTGTCAGTATTTTTCCAGTTCCACCTGGGGAGAGGAGTACTCCAAGAGCCTGGATGTCTAGATCAGACTTTGTAGGACATAAATACTTCTGTAGAGGAACAAAAGGGTCTATTCGGTCATGACGGCTTGAGTGAAATTCCTCTTCGGAGCCAATGACCTTCAGCATCCTGCATTTCTCCAAGCCACCACTTTACTTACTCGATAATTCGATCTTCCAGGAATAGCCCTTTTTCTGCAGACCACAGATCTAGATTGCCAGTTTATATATCACGGATGTAAAATGTACTTACCTGAATACTGTTAGTTCCCACTAACCCTCCAGTCCCTCATAGTTCCTCAGTGAACTAACATTAAATGGCTAAATATGTAAAGTGTCTTTAACTCCAATGTATGTCATAACTGACTTGTATATAAAAATAAATCCTGCTGCATCCTTGATAGGATCAGAAAAAAAATTTTTTATACTAATATTTTTCCCTAAAGAAGTTGAAATTTGAGATAGAAACGGATTCCAAATCAGGGATTCCTGTGCCAGTGGTTTATCACAGAAGTGCTCTCAGGGGAAGTCGACAGGGAAAGAGAAGCCAAGTCCCAGGGTGATTTCACTCTTACAGGGGGTGGTTTCTGCCTGATCGCACCGGGAACACTGGAGTGGAAGTTCTGCCTCGGAGTTTGTCTCAGCTCATGGCAAGGAAGCTGGGCTTTCACACTTTTCCTGCACTGGCCATGGGCTGGGGCTGCCCAGGGGGAGAGTAAACCAGTAGGCCAAGTGGCCCCTGTAGCTCCAGGGCGGCCTCCTGTGAGAGTCACAGGCGCCCAGAAGCTGAGGAGTGCGACTAGAAGCTGTAACAGGATCCAGCGGGATCTGAGTACCCACAACGTCTGTCTCACAAAAGCACAGAGATTTCATTATCCTCTCTCTAGCTGGTTTTGTTTTTGTTTCTTCACGAGACCACTGTCATCATCAACAATTTCTTTGGCCGATGTTTCAAGTATAATAAAATCAGCTAACAGTTTTGCATAAATTAACTAGCCTTGGATGTTTGGGAACCGTTCTTAAAATATAACCAGTTTTAGGTAAATGTTGCAGTGTGGTGTTTCAAAATACATTGGTACCTCTAGTGGGGGCATAATTATTTAATTACATGTAGTCTTTCCTATCGACAATGATTTTCGATTTTATTTATCTATTTTTTAATTGAAATAGAGTTGATTTACAATGTTGTGTTAGTTTCAGGTGCACAGCAAAGTGATTCAGTTGTACATAGACATATATATTCTGTTTCATATTCTCTTCCATTATGGTTTATCACAGGATATTGAATATAGTTCCCTGTGCTGTGCAGTAGGACCTTGTTGTTATCCATACAATGATTTTCTAATAGTTAACTAAATATTGTAATTTCCAGGCCAAGGATATTCACAAAGCTCTCACATATCTTAAAATGAATGAGAACATTCCTAACAGGCTTACCCTAAATCACTTTTTAAAAAAGTTTTTTGATGACTTTTTTTATAATAACTTTACTTTTTAAATTGTTTTTGTAATTTTTGGCTGCGTTGGGTCTTCGTTGCTACGTGCGGGCTTTCTCTAATTGGGGTGAGCGGGGGCTACTCTTCGTTGCGGTTCGCGGGCTTCTCATTGTGGTGGCTTCTCTTGTTGCGGAGCGTGGGCTCTAGGCACGTGGGCTCAGTAGTTGTGGCACGTGGGCTCTAGAGCACAGGCTCAGTAGTTGTGGCGCTCGGGCTTAGTTGCTCCGCGGCATGTGGGATCTTCCCGGACCAGGGCTCGAACCCGTGTTCCCTGCATTGGCAGGTGGATTCTTAACCACTGTGCCACCAGGGAAGCTGCCTTTTTTTTTTTTTTTTTTTTTTTTTGCGGTAAGTGGGCCTCTCACTGTTGTGGCCTCTCCCGTTGCGGAGCACAGGCTCCAGACGCGCAGGCTCAGTGGCCATGGCTCACGGGCCTAGCCGCTCCATGGCATGTGGGATCTTCCCGGACCGGGGCACGAACCCATGTCCCCTGCATTTGCAGACGGACTCTTAACCACTGCGCCACCAGGGAAGCCCAGCCTTCTATTTTTAAATATGCTTACAATGTGCGGGACTGTCAGACTTCTTAAACATAATGCTAACAAGCAAGATTTTTTTTTTTAATTACAGAAAATTTGAAAAATAAAATAAAAAATTATCTGAATTCCACTATTCAGAGAGAGACATGTTATTTTGGTTTCTTTTCTTCCAGTTTCTTTTTTTTTAATTAAAAAAAATTATAGAATTTCCACTTTATAATGGTGGAATCAATAATTGGTGGAATAGGTAATCTGGATGACTCTCTCTCCAAGGACAGCTAGAAAGGTAGAATACATTTTACATCTATATAGTATTCTCTCTCTCTCTCTCTCTCTCCATACACACATAAGTATATAAAATATAAGTATATAAAATAAAGTAAATATATATATACACACATATGTACACACTTTATATATATGTATATATATGAGCTAACAAGCAATGGAGAATCACAGAACTCAGATCCAGAACGACACAGGGAATCCAGAGAGTGGGTAGCATTCAGAGCTGCTTCTGGAAGGGGTAGCTGAGACGCAGAGCAGCTTAATGACACTCCGACATTCTCGCTGGGCTACGGGGACAAAGATGAAGCATCTAGTTCCAAGCAGTACAGGAGGAGGGTGCTGATAAACCCTCTAAACTAGGGTTGGTGTTCCCCTGCATCTGTTCTCCACAGAGCAGCAAGAGTGACGACGTTTCTGAAACTAACCGCATCAGGCACTCTTTTGCTCAAAACTCTCCAGTGACTTTAAGTCTCAGAGTAAAAAATAAGAAACAAAAAAAAAATTTTAGAGAACAAGAGGACTGCAAGACTCCTACGCTAGCCGTTTTCAACCCTGTTTTTGTGTCAAAAGGACCCAACACCCTCTTTTTATAATAGGGATTTATAATGCTCTCTTGACTACCATTATATGAAATTTATATATCACAGCTAGTCTACAAATATAATTTCAGAAAAATCAACATAATGCCCAAACTGTAATATGAAGGAAAAATAAAAGTAATCTATAATAAAACAATATGTATTGCAATATGTAAATTTCTGCATACAACTAGATCAGAAAGTATTACAAACTAGTAAGAAGGTGTTTATACCTTTATGCAGAATTCCTGTGAATACAACCTGATGCACGTGTTTATTCTATCAGCCTCTCAAATACCATAAACAGTGTTGCCTTCCATGATCTGATTTCTGAATGGTTTAAAAACTCTTGGTAAAGTTCTAAACAAAACCAACAGCAAGCTTCCCTTCCTTCACAAGGTAGTTACATTCCCAGAAGACACAGTATATATTCAAACTGTGCAAAAAGCAGTTTGTGTTTATATGTGGAATGAAGTTAAGTTCTAGGCTCATATAATAAAACAGATTTTTCAACTTATCTACAAAACAGAAACAGAGTCACAGATGTAGAAAACAATCTTACGTTTACCGGGGGGAAAGGGGGGAGGGATAAACTGGGAGATTGGGGTTAACATATATACACTACTATATATAAAATAGGTAACTAATAAGAACCTACTGTACAGCACAGGGAACTCAATACTCTGTAACAGCCTAAATGGGAAAAGAATCTAAAAAGGAGTTGATATACGTATATGTATAACTGAATCCCTTTGCTGTACTGTATGCCTGAAACTAACACAACATTGTAAATCAACTATACTTCAATAAGAAAATTTAAATTTAATTTAATTTATAAAAAAAGAAAAAAGTAACACAGTGGCTATTCGTTCCCGGCCCCAAAGACTGTCTCATTTTTCCTCCTACTGGGAAATGCGCAGAGACGGTGTTTTCTATCTAGTCTTCGCCTGACACTGTGATGTTTATTCTTAGTCAGCGGGGCCTGCCACTGGTTTTTGAAGTTTTTGTGAATGGAGAAGTTAATTTTGAGGGGAGAGATAGCTAAGAACCTCTGTAAGTTATATCACCCCAAAGCCAATTGACTACAGGTGGTTAGAAATCAGCTTGGCTTAGAGCCCTCAATTCTCTTTGTAATGTGAGGTGTTTATGGACCCCAAACCTCACAACTAAATGGAAGTGTCAGAAGTGATTATAGGTCTGGCAGACTTTCTGAGGGGTGTTTTGAGTTAGTCACAGCAGGCAGCCTTCCAGTAATAGCTATTGTGCCTATCAAATTGGGCTCAATAAAAGGGCATGCAATAAATAAAGAAATCAAAGAATGAAATTCCAACCATTTCCATACTATACTATAGATAAATGATACCTGGAGGAGGTCCCTGTCTTTTTAAATTTTTTTTTTGGAGTATAGTTTTTACAATGTTGTGTTAGTTTCAGGTGTACATCAGTGACTCAGTTATTGCTTGTTTTATTTAAATTTAATTTATTTTTTATACAGTAGGTTCTTATTAGTTATCTGTTTTATACATATTAGTGTATACATGTCAATTCCAGTCTCCCAATTCATCCCACCACCACCATGCCCGCCCCGCCACTTTCCCCCCTTGGTGTCCATACGTTTGTTCTCTACATCTGTGTCTCTATTTCTGCCCTGCAAACCAGTTCATCTGTACCACTTTTCTAGGTTCCACATATATGCGTTAATATACGATATTTGTCTTTCTCTTTCTGACTTACTTCACTCTGTATGAAAGTCTCTAGATCCATCCATGTCTCTACAAATGACCCAATTTCGTTCCTTTCTATGGCTGAGTAATATTTCATTGTGTATATGTACCACATCTTCTTTATCCATTCATCTGTTGATGGGCATTTACGTTGCTTCCGTGTCCTGGCTATTGTAAATAGTGCTGCAATGAACATTGGGGTGCATGTGTCTTTTTGAATTATGGTTTTCTTAGGGTATATGTCCAGTAGTGGGATTGCTGTATCATATGGTAATTCTATATTTAGTTTTTTAAGGAACCTCCATACTGTTCTCCATAGTGGCTGTTATCAATTAACATTCCCACCAACAGTGCAAGAAGGTTCCCTTTTCTCCACACCCTCTCCAGCATTTATTGTTTGTAGCCTTTTTGATGATGGCCATTCTGACTGGTGTGAGGTGATACCTCATTGTAGTTTTGATTTGCATTTCTCTAATAATTAGTGATATGGAGCAGCTTTTCATGTGCCTCTTGGCCATCTGTATTTCTTCTTTGGAGAAATGTCTATTTAGGTCTTCTGCCCATTTTCTGATTGTTTGTTTTTTAATATTGAGCTGCATGAGCTGTTTATATATTTTGGAGATTAACCCTTCGCCTGTTGATTTATTTGCAAATATTTTCTCCCATTCTGAGGGTTGTCTTTTCGTCTTGTTTGTAGTTTCCTTTGCTGTGCAAAAGCTTTTAAGTTTCATTAGGTCCCATTTGTTTATTTTTGTTTTTATTTCCATTACTCTAGGAGGTGGATCAAAAAAGATCTTGCTGTGATTTATGTCAAAGAGTGTTCTTCCTATGTTTTCCTCTAAGAGTTTTATAGTGTCCAGTCTTACATTTAGGTCTTTAATCCATTTTGAGTTTATTTTTGTGTGTGGTGTTAGGGAGTGTTATAATTTCATTCTTTTACATGTAGCTGTCCAGTTTTCCCAGCACCACTTATTGAAGATAAGTGTGTCTTTTCTCCATTGTATATTCTTGCCTCCTTTGTCATGGATTAGTTGACCACAGGTGCATGGGTTTATCTCTGGGTTTTCTATCCTGTTCCACTGATCTAGAGTTCTGTTTTTGTGCTGGTACCATATTGTCTTGATGACTGTAGCTTTGTAGAATAGTCAGAAGTCAGGGAGTCTGATTCCTCCAGCTCCGTTTTTTCCCCTCAAGATTGCTTTGGCTGTTTGGGGTCTTTTGTGTCTCCATACAAAATTTAAGATTATTTTTTGTTCTAGTGCTGTAAAAAATGCCACTGGTAATTTGATAGGGATTGCATTGAATCTGTAGATTGGTTTGGGTAGTGTAGTCATTTTCACAATATTGATTCTTCTAATCCAAGAACATGGTATATCTCTCCATCTGTTTGTGTCATCTTTGATTTCTTTCATCAGTGTCTTATAGTTTTCTGAGTACAGGTCTTTTACCTCCTTAGGTAGGTTTATTTCTAGGTATTTTATTCTTTGTGTTGCAATGGTGAATGGGATTGTTTCCTTAATTTCTCTTTCTGATCTTTCGTTGTTAGTGTATAGGAATGCAATAGATTTCTGTGCATTAATTTTGTATCCTGCAACTTTACCAAATTCATTGATTAGCTCTAGTAGTTTTCTGGTGGCATCTTGAGGATTTTCTATGCATAGTATCACGTCATCTGCAAACACTGACAGTTTTACTTCTTCTTTTCCAATTTGTATTACTTTTATTTCTTTTTCTTCTCTGATTGCCATGGCTAGGACTTCCAAAACCATGTTGAATAATAGTGGTGAGAGTCGATATTCTTCTCTTGTTCCTGATCTTAGAAGAAATGCTTTCAGTTTTTCACCATTGAGAATGATGTTTGCTGTGGGTTTGCTGTATATGGCCTTTATTATGTTGAGGGAGTTTCCCTCTATGCCGCCTTTCTGGAGAGTTTTTATTATAAATGGGTGTTGAATTTTGTCAAAGGCTTTTTCTGCATCTGTTGAGATGAGCATATGGTTTTTATTCTTCAATTTGTTAATATGGTGTGTCACATTGATTGATTTGCATATATTGAAGAATCCTTGCATCCCTGGGATAAATCCCACTTGATGATGGTGTATGATCCTTTTAATGTGTTGTTGGATTCTGTTTGCTAGTATTTTGTTGAGGATTTTTGCATCTATGTTCATCAGTTATATTGGCCTGTAATTTTCTTTTTTTGTAGTATCTTTGTCTGGTTTTGGTATCAGGGTGATGACAGCCTCATAGAATGAGTTTGGGAGTGTTCCTTCCTCTGCAATTTTTTGGAAGAGTTTGAGAAGGATGGGTGTTAGCTCTCTTCTAAATGTTTGATAGAATTCATCTGTGAAGCCATCTGGTTCTGGACTTTTGTTTGTTGGAAGATTTTTAATCACAGTTTCAATTTCATTACTTGTGATTGGTCTGTTCATATTTTCCATTTCTTCCTGGTTCAGTCTTGGAAGGTTATGCCTTTCTAAGAATTTGTCCATTTCTTCCAGTGTGTCCATTTTATTGGCACAGAGTTGCTTGTAATAGTCTCTTATGATGCTTTGTATTTCTGGAGTGTCCATTGTAACTTCTCCTTTTTCATTTCTAATTTTATTGATTTGAGTCCTCTCCCTCTTTTTCTTGATGAGTCTGGCTAAAGGTTTATCAATTTTATTTCTCAAAGAATCAACTTTTAGTTTTATCGATCTTTGCTATTGTTTTCTTTGTTTCTATTTCATTTATTTCTGCTCTGATCTTTATGATTTCTTTCCTTCTACTAACTTCGGGTTTTGTTTGTTCTTCTTTCTCTAGTTCCTTTAGGTGTAAGGTTAGATTGTTTACTTGAGATTTTTCTTGTTTCTTGAGGTAAGCTTGTATAGCTATAAACTTCCCTCTTAGAAGTGCTTTTGCTGCATCCAATAGGTTTTGGATCGTCGTGTTTTCATTGTAATTTGTCTCTAGATATTTTTTTCATTTCCTCTTTGATTTCTTCAGTGATCTCTTGGTTATTTAGTAACGTATTGTTTACCCTCCATGTGTTTGTGTTTTTTACTTTTTTTCCCCCCTGTAATTGATATCTAATCTCATAGCGCTGTGGTCGGAAAAGATGCTTGATATGATTTCAATTTTCTAAAATTTACTGAGGCTTGATTTGTGACCCAAAATGTGATCTATCCAGGAGAAAGTTCCATGTGCACTTGAGAAGAAAGTGTAATCTGCTGTTTTTGGATGGAATGTCCTATAAATATCAATTAAATCTACCTGGTCTATTGTGTTATTTAAAGCTTGTCTTCCCTTATTAATTTTCTGTCTGGATGATCTGTCCATTGGTGTAAGTGAGGTGTTAAAGTCGCCCACTATTATTGTGTTCCTGTCGATTTCTTCTTTTATAGCTGTTAGCAGTTTCCTGATATATTGAGGTGCTGCTATGTTGGGTGCATATATATTTATAATTGTTATATCTTCTTCTTGGATTGATCCCTTGATCATTATGTACTGTCTTTCCTTGTCTCTTGTAACATTCTTTATTTTAAAGTCTATTTTATCTGATGTGAGTATTGCTACTCCAGCTTTCTTTTGATTTCCATTTGCATGGAATATCTTTTTCCATCCCCACACTTTCAGTCTGTATGTGTCCTTAGGTCTGAAGTGGGTCTCTTTTAGACAGCATATATATGGGTCTTGTTTTTGTATCCATTCAGTGAGCCTGTGTCTTTTGGTTAGAGCATTTAATCCATTCACGTTTAAGGTAATTATCGATATGTATGTTCCTATTACCATTTTCTTAATTGTTATGAATTTGTTTTTGTAGGTGCTTTTCTTCTCTTTTGTTTCCCACTTAGAGAAGTTCCTTTACCATTTGTTGTAGAGCTGCTTTGGTGGTGCTGAATTCTCTTAGTTTTTGCTTGTCTATGAAGCTTTTGATTTCCTCGTCAAATCTGAATGAGATCCTTGCCAGGTAGAGTAATCTTGGTTGTAAGTTCTTTACTTTCATCTCTTTAAATATATCGTGCCACTCCCTTCTGGCTTGTCGAGTTTCTGCTGAGAAATCAGCTGTTAACCTTATGGGAGTTCCCTTGTATGTTATTTGTCACTTTTCCCTTGCTGCTTTCAATAATTTTTCTCTGTGTTTAATTTTTGTCAATTTGATTACTATGTGTCTCAGTGTGTTTCTCCTTGGGTTTATCCTGCCTGGGACTCTCTGCACTTCCTGCATTTGGGTGGCTATTTCCTTTCCCATGTTAGGGAAGTTTTTGACTATAATCTCTTCAAATACTTTCTCGGGTCCTTTCTGTCTCTCTCCTCCTTCTGGGACCCCTATAATACGAATGTTGTTGCATTTAATGTTGTCCCAGAGGTCTCTTAGGCTGTCTTCATTTCTTTTCATTCTTTTTTCTTTATTCTGTTCTGCAGCAATGAATTCCACCATTCTGTCTTCCAGGTCACTTATCCGTTCTTCTGCCTCAGTTATTCTGCTATTGATTCCTTCTAGTGTATTTTTCACTTCAGTTATTGTATTGTTCATCTCTGTTTGTTTGTTCTTTAATTCTTCTAGGTGTTTGTTCTTTAATTCTTCTAGGTCTTCATTAAACATTTCTTGCATCTTCTCGATCTTTGCCTCCATTCTTTTTCCGAGGTCCAGGATCATCTTCACCATCATTATTCTGAATTCTTTTTCTGGAAGATTGCCTATTGCCACTTCATTTATTTGTTTTTCTGGGGTTTTATCTTGTTCCTTCATCTGTTACAAAATCCTCTGCCTTTTCATTTTGTCTATCTTTCTGTGAATGTGATTTTCCTTCTACAGGCCACAGAATTGTAGTTCTTCTTGTTTCTGCTGTGTTCCCTCTTGACTCAGTTATACATATACATGTATCCACTTTTTTTTGGATTCTTTTCCCATACAGGTCATTATAGAGTATTGGATAGAGTTCCCTGTACTGTACAGTAGGTCCTTATTAGTTATCTATTTTATATATAGTAGTGTGTATGTGTCAATCCCAATCTCCCAATTTATCCCTCCTCTCCTTTCCCCTTTGGTAACCATAGGTTTGTTTTCTACATCTGTGACTCTATTTCTGTTTTGTAAATAAGTTCATTTGTATCATTTTTTTTAGATTCCGCATATAGGTGATATCACATGGTATTTGCCTTTTTCTTATATATAAATTTATTTATTTATTTATTCATTGGCTCTGTTACGTCTTTGTTGCTGCACGCGGGCTTTCTCTAGTTGCGGCGAGTGGGGGCTGCTCTTCTTTGCAGTGCGCTGGCTTCTCATTGCGATGGCCGCTCGTTGCAGAGCACAGGCTCTAGGTGCGCGGGCTTCAGTAGCTGTGGCACACAGGCTCAGCAGTCGTGGCTTGCAGGCTCTAGAGCACAGGCTCAGTAGTTGTGGCGCATGGGTTTGGTTGTTGCTCCACAGCATGTGGGATCTTCCCAGGTCAGGGATCGAACCCCTGTCCGCTGCATTGGCAGGCGGGCTCTTAACCACTGCGCCACCAGGGAAGCCCTAGGTATTTGTCTTTCTCTTTCTGGCTTATTAGTATGATAATCTCTAGGTCCATCCATGTCACTGCAAATAGCATTATTTTGTTCTGTTTTATGGCTGAGTAATAGTCCATTGTATATATATACCACATCTTCTTTATCCACTCCTCTGTCTGGAGGTCCCTGTCTTAACCTGAGATTTCATGAGCTGAAGTGTACAACCTTAATGAAACAATCCACATGAGAACTACGTATTATCACCCACCGAAAACTAACTTCTGTTATTTTATAAAGAAAGGGGCAGAGAGGCTTACAGGGGCCTCATGTTGGGAAGAGCAGGAACTAGCGTGTGTTTCACTTTTACTCCTTCCTCCAAAAAGGGGTGTTTCTTCTACGTTGGGAGTTAGTAACATCACTGTACATAGGATCATTCCACATTTATTTGTGGTGGGCAGAATCATGCCCCCTCCCAAAAATGTCCCACCCTAATACCCTGTGAGTATGTTAAGTTACAAAGCAAAGGGGGATTAAGGTTGCAGATGGAATAATGTTGCTAATCGGCTGCCCTTGTGATGGGGAGATTACCTGGGTGGGCCCAGTGTGATCACAAGGGTCCTTTCAATACAAGAGGGAGGCAGACAAGAATGAGTGTCAGAGAGATGGCAAGGTGAGAAGGACTTGGCCTGACATTGTTGGTTCTGAAGATGGATGGGGAGCACACGCCAAGGACAGTGGGCAGCCTCTAGAAGCTGGGAGAGGCCAGAAAACAGATTCCCCCAGAGGCCCTGGAAAGGAATGCAGCCCTGCTGACACCTCGATTTTATTTTATTTTTAAAACTTTTATTGGAGTATAGTTGCTTCACAATGTTGTGTTAGTTTCTCCTGTACAACAAAGTGAATCAGCTATCCATATACATACATCCCCTCTCTTTTAGATTTCCTTCCCACGTAGGTCACCACATTGCATTGAGTAGAGTTCCCTGTGCTCTACAGTAGGTTCTCATGAGTTATCTATTTTATACATAGTATCAATAGTGTATATATGGATTGACACCTTGCTTTTAATTCATGGAGAGCCTGTTAGACTTTGGACCTACAGAACTGTAAGATAGTAAGTGTGTCTTTTGTTAAGCCCCAAGTTTGTGGTCATTGGTTATAGTAGCGGTAGGATGCCCACACAGTATTGCTCTGCTGTCCGCGTGTGTCACTATTCTGTCTCCCACCCCACACCTCCACACGCTTCTCCTCACTGTAGCCACTTTGTAAATCGCTCTGTGCTAGTGGTTCTCAATGGGGGCAATTCCCCCCCCCAGGGGACATTTGGCAATGACTACAGATATTTTTGTCACACCTGGGAGTTGGGGGTTTGCTACTGGCATCTCAAGAGGGTAAAAGCCAGGGATGCTGCTAAACATCCTATAATGCACAGGACAACTCCCCCCCCACCCGCCCACCGCCCTGCACTGCCCGCAACAAAGAATTATCCAGCCCCAAATGTCAATAGCACCACTCTGCGAAAACCCTGCTCATCACATACATCAGCTTATACATAGAACATATGGGGCTGGGGGCTAAGGGCCTACATTCAACCCCCACTCTTCCTCCCCTCCCCTTGCCTTTTTTTTTTTTGCCTTGCTTTATTTATCCCATGCATTCTCAAAGGGCTAAGGTAGTATTGCCCCCAAGGGAGTGAAAATTGGTTCTTGAAGGGCAAAAAAAAGAAAAACAGGCATTACGATACCTTGTGGCGCTCTGAAACTCAACCCCACCTGACAAAATCTTATTCTTTGGTACTTATTTCTCCCTTTACGAAGAATTTAAATGATGTTTAATTTTTTTCCCTTAGGTGAGTGATAATGAAAAAATACATTGAGAAATACTGCCTTACACTTAAGTGTGTCATCAGTCCTTTCCAGTGATGGTCTTTTCTTCTGATCTGTTTTGGTTAGGTTTACAGGAAACTTACCCATAAGCTATTAGAGCAGTTGTGTAGCAGAGAACATTCACGAATAAACATTTTTGCAAGCTAGTAAATTTTTTTTTTAGTAAATTTTTTTAAATGTGCATGCTTATGAATTTTTTTAAATGTACATAAAGCTGTACAAACTTACTGTTCAACTGTTAACATCTCATTGAAGATGTTTTATCCTGTTTTTTACCTCTCCTACTAGGACAAGTCATTAATTTGAAGAAGGAAAATCTAGTAGAATGCCACAGTAATGAATATAGAACCACAAATACTAGAAATTCTAAAATAGAATATTTTCAGTTTCACACCACATAATGCTTTTGTTTTCTGTTAAGCAATACTCCAAAATTTACCTATAATAAATGTTAACAATGCTTAAGAGAGATTTCTTTTTCTTTTTCTTTCTTCTTTCAGTGACATCAATAGTTTAATGGATGGGGGTTAAGAGAGGTTTCTAAAGTTAGCTCAAGAAATGGCAAAATATGGACTTCCTGGTGGTCCAGTGGGTAAGACTCAGCACTTCCAATGCACAAGGCGCGGGCTCAATACCTGGTTGGGGAACTAAGATCCCGCATGCTGCACAGCATGGCCAAAAAAAAAAAAAAAAAGGCAAAGTATTGACCTGGACTTTATATTAGCCCAAAAAAAATGGGGAAGGCTTTGTATTTGTGTGTGTATAATAGGGGAGAACAAATCTGACTCCATATTGGATCCATTTCTTTTACATTAACCTTTGTATCCTATTGCTTTTGCTACAAGTTAATCACTAAAGGGATGTTGCCTTTAAGCTTAAATTCTACATAATGGCCCATCTCTGGGAACCCTGCTCCCCAGAAAAAGAGCATTAAGCTAAAATACCTCTGTTTAGCTCACAGGAAACATCCTGACCAGGCCCACCTGTGAATGATGGCAGGAAGGGAGAAATTAACACACCCCCTCTGGAAGTTGACTGGAACCAGGAAATGTTTGACTTTACTCCCTCCTTTTTTAGTATATAAGAAGCCTGAATTCTAACTCGGGCAAGATGGTTCTTTGGGACACTAGTCCACCACCCTCTAGGTCTGCTGGCTTTCCAAATAAAGTCACTATTCCTTGCCCCCAACAACTCGTCCTCAATTTATTGGCCTGTTTTGCAGCGGGCAGTATGAGCTTGGACTCAATAACATGTGTATCCTTTGTTCTTCCCTTCCTTCCATCATTTATGTGCAGAAATTTTTTTCACAAAGAAAGAGGAAACATCTTACCTTTCCTCACCTCCAAACAAACCACTGCAACAAACCAAAACCAAACACCAAACGTAATTGTATCCTTATGTTTTGTCACGGGTATAAAGTGAGAAGGAAGCCTGTGTCTTAGGCAGCTATGGCCCATGCTGTCATAATGACACTTGCAATATCGGTTCTTTGAATGATTAAATGATTACTCAGTTATTAGAATGATGTCATTCTGTTGCAATTCCTCCGGCTATTTTGCTTTCATACTGCTAAAAATTTAAGTCTCAGCTTGAACTTTTATTTATGCTGAGATCAGCCCTGTGGATTGCCTCATTATACAGTGCCTGCAGGGGTGGCACTTCTGGGAAGGCAGCCAGCAGTCTCGGGTCAGCAGGAGCGATTTCAGCTCAATTTACAAAGCAAAAGAAAGGGATCCAGTTGACCTATAAGGACCAACTCTGCAAGAATTAGTGCTTACCAAAATGGTGATTACTCACAGCTTGCCCACCTTCCTGAGAGGACATTCTTCAGAGATTCTATTCCTCTTCTTTCAGTGAAAGCATCCATTCTTGCTCTCCTGTAAAAAAAAAAAAAAAAAAAAATTCAGAATATCAGAAGACTTATTATCTAATAGGCTTTCTAAAAATTGATAAAAGATTGCTTAAGGGATACAGTTAGGAATAAATGATTTCTAAATCCTGGGAGAACATGAAAGTAAAACAGTGCTGACTGCCCAGAAGGACCCACTCCAATCTAATCTGCTCAATTTTTCTTTTATACCTTGAAGGTGATTTTAAAGATTTCTTGTCCTTCAGGTTGTTCTTGCAGGTTACGCAAGCAAAGATGAATTGGGTAAAGTCAGCGTCTGAGAGTGGAATTCAGCCTCTCTGATGCCTACCAAAGTGTCTCCATTCACCAGAACATAAACTCAAATGAGCTGTGGACGTTGCTTTCCTTTTCCTCATCTGACCGCAGTGACTTTTTGGTGTCTGTATTTGTTCTCTATTGCTTCTGTAACAAGGTACCACACATTTACTGTCATAACACAACACAAATTTATGATCTTGCAGTTCTGGAGGTCAGAAGTCCAGAGTGGGTCTTGCGAGGCCAAAATCCAGGTATTGGCAGGGCTGCATTTCTTTCTGGAGGCTCTAGGGGAAGATGTTTTTTTGTCTTTTCCTGCTTCCAGAAGCTGCCCCAATTCCTCGTTTGTGGCTTCCTTCCATCTTTAAAGCCAGCAGTGGCCGGTCTGGTCTTTCTCAGCCTGCCCCATGATGACACTGACTTTCTGCCCCCCAATTCCTCATTTAAAGGACCCTTGTGCAGAAGAACTAAATAGACATTTCTCCAAAGAAGACATACAGATGGCCAAGAGGCACATGAAAAGATGCTCAACATCGTTAATTATTAGAGAAATGCAAATCAAAACCACAATGAGATATCATCTCACACCAGTCAGAACAGCCATCATCAAAAAATCTACAAACAATAAATGCTGGAGAGGGTGTGGAGAAAAGGGAACCCTCTTGCACTGTTGGTGGGAATGTAAATTGATACAGTCACTATGGAGAACAGTATGGAGGTTCCTTAAAAAACTACAAATAGAACTACCATATGACCCAGCAATCCCACTACTGGGCATATATCCGGAGAAAATTTTGGTTCGAAAGCATACATGCACCCCAGTGTTCATTGCAGCACTATTTACAATAGCCAAGACATGGAAGCAACCTAAATGTCCACTGATAGATGAATGGATAAAGAAGATGGGATACATATATGCATTGGAATATTACTCAGCCATTAAAAAGAATGAAATAATGCCATTTGCAACAACATGGATGGGCCTGGATATTATATACTAAGTGAAGTAAGCCAGAGAAAGACAAATATCACGTGATATCGCTTACATGCGGAATCTAAAAAGAAATACAAGTGAACTTATCTACAAAACAGAAACAGACTCAGAGACTTAGAGAATGAACTTGTGGTTAGCAGGGGGGAAGGGTTGGGGAGGGAGGGATAGACTGGCAGCTTGGGATTGACATGTACACACTGCTATATTTAAAATAGGTAACCAGCAAGGACCTACCGTATCCCACCGGGGTACTCTGCTCAACATTCTGTAATAACCTAAATGGAAAAAGAATTTGAAAAAGAATAAAAAACAAACAAACAAAAACCCTTGTGATTACACTGGGCCCACCTGGATAATCCAGGCTGATCTCTTTGTTTTAAGGTCAGCTGATTAACAACGTGAATGCCATCTGCAACCTTAATCCCCCTGTCACGTACCGTAAGATGCTCTCAGGTTCTGGGAATCATGTCACAGAAGGTGCACATCTTTGGAGGTGTTATTCTGCTTGTCACAGTGCCTTTGACCGTCAGGCAGTAATGAAACCATTTAAGTATCAACCACATTGCTCTCTCGATGCTCAGTAAAGCTCTTCCTTCTTTCTCGTTTAGACACCTTTCACAGACTTTATTGTCTTGTACCTTTCTTTCATCTCCTTTCTTCCGCTTGGCCCCCTTCTCAACTGCCTGTCCCCCACCATCTGAATTTCTACTCATCCTTCAATCATAAGACGCCTGTATAGCGATGGCATTTCTGAGTCTTCCGTGACATAATTTGTTTCATTCTTCCATAACAGCTCTTTCTACACATCATTCATTTGTTTGTCCCTTCCACAAATATTTATTGAGGAATAACCATGTGTCAGGAGAATAAAATACACCAGTGAACAAGACAGATAAGGTTCCTGCTCCGGTGTATCCCATATTTTAGTAGTGAAGACAATAAACAAGTAAATAAATGAAATAATTTCAGATAGTGACAAGAATTGTGGAGCAAGGGTGGAATTAAATAGGAATTGGGGAGGTCCCCAGGAGGAGAGGACATAGATAAGATGTGGAGGATAGAAGGAGTCTCTATGTGATGATCTCAGGGAAAAGTATTCCAGGCAGAAGGAACAGCAAATGTAAAGGCCCTGAGCTGGGAATGAGCTTGGGAGTTTGGAGGTAAGAAAGGAGGCCAGTGAAGCAGGAAGTCAGGGAGATCGGAAGGACAGGTTTTTGTTTTTTTGTTTTTTTAATATTTATTTATTTATTTGGTTGCACTGGGTCTTAGTTGCAGCAGGTAGCCTCCTTAGTTGTGGCTCGCAGGCCCGTGGGATCTTAGTTCCCTGACCAGGGATCGAACCCAGGCCCCCTGCTTTGGGAGCACGGAGTCTTATCCACTGCGCCACCAGGGAAGTACCTGTTTTTGTTTCTGTTTTTAATATTTAGGGCATGCTGTGTGGCATGTGGGATCTTAGTTCCCTGGCCAGGGATTGAACCTGTGCTCCCTGCAGCGGAGGCTCAGAGTCCTGACCACTGGACTGCCAAGGAATTCCCTAGAGTTTTTAAAAATAGAAAACAACAGGCATAAAAAATAAAATTCATGATGACTATTATGGTAAAAATAAAACTGACAACAGCTAAAACTAAATATGGTAAGATCTGTGGTTGACTCACAAATAATAGAATTAAATCTTGGCAAAATGAAAATCTGCAAAATTCGATAAGGCAGAAGGACTTAGACAAAATAAGTCATTGACAGAAATCTTAATAGTTGAAGCTCTGATTGTCAAAAAAAGATGATCAATGAATCAACTCTTTTGTATAAGATTTTGAGAGAGAAATCTGATTTTTATGAACATAGTTCCAGCAAACCAAAGTGAAAATGGGAGCTATTTGAAACAGCTTAACTTCGCCATACACAAAATTGATCAATTACTGATTTGTTCAGCAATAAATTATTCAAGTCAAGTTGGCCTAATGGATTTCTCTAGTTAATAGTTTCTTGCTGAAAATTTATCAATGTTGGGATGATTTTGACTAAAGCTCGTCAAAATATCAACTCGTCAAAGAATCAACTATCTATGGGTTTGAAATGACTGCCGTTAAAAAATCCCATGGGATTGTGTTGGGTGAAATGAGTCAGACAGAGAAAGATGAATATCATGTGATGTCACTCATATGTGGAATCTAAACTAAATGATATGGATGAACTTATTTACAGAACAGAGATAGACTCACAGACGTGGAAGACAAACTTAAGGTAACCAAAGGAGAAGGGGCGGGGAGGGAGGGATGAACTGGGAGTTTGGGACTGACATATACACACTACTATATATAAAATAGATAACTAATAGGAACCTGCTGTAGAGCACAGGGAACTCTACTCAATACTCTATTATGGCCTATATGGGAAAAGAATCTAAAAAAAAAAAGAATGTATATAAGTATATATATAACTGATTCACCTTGCTGTACGCCTGAAACTAACAGCATTGTGAATCAACTATACTCCAGTAAAAATTTTTTTTGAATCCCATGGGTTTTATTACTGTATATAAAATAGATAACTAATAAGGACCTACTGTAGAGCGCAGTGAAACTCTACTCAATACTCTGTAATGACCTATATGGGAAGAGAATCTAAAAAAGAGTGGACAGATGTATATGTATAACTGATTCACTTTGTTGTACACCTGAAACTAACACAACATTGTAAATCAACTATACTCCAATAAAAAATTAAGAAAAAAATCCCATGTGTTTTTTTAAGGCTAAGTTGACAGAATCAAAATGGTAAGCTCCAAAGTTTTTAAAATATAAAAATTAATTTTAATTCATATTTTCAAGTATTTTTGTTATAATACTAACATAAAAATTTGAAATGTTTTTGACAATGTACGAAGTATAAAGAAAAAAATTATTCATAAAATCACCGTTGAAACAAAACCATTGTAAACCTTTTGATATATTCTCCCAACCTTTCTTTATGCACAGATATTTTTAAAATAGCTGTAATACTACTTTATATGCAATTTTTCACACTGATTTTGTCACTTAACAGTAGATTATCGACATTTTCACATTACTACCTCATCTTCATAAACATTCTTTTTAAAGGCTGAGGAGAATTTACTCATGTTTTCTTATGTTTGGGCAGTTAAGGATTTGCCAATTTTATAGTAATATATAAACAGTGCTATATATCATTTCACATAAAGATTTTTCTATTATTAGGATTATTTTGCTTGAATTGAGTGCCAGAAATGGAATTATAGTTTCAAAGTATTCTTTATTCTTTTAATTTCGAAGGAGACTGATTTTCACCAGTAATACCCTGACCAGAAATGGGGACAGTGAGAAAGCAACTCAAACACCTAATAACAGCCCTTCTGTAATTCAGCTGTCTGTATTCTTTACTTATTATCTTGGAAGATTATGGTGTTTAAGGGGAATTGGACAGTTTTTTGTTTGTTTTAAGTATAGTCGATTTACAATGTTGTGTTAATTTCTGCTGTACAGCAAAGTGATTTAGTTATACATATATATGTATATTTTTAAAATATCCTTTTCCATTACGGTTTATCACAGGATACTGAATATAGTTCTCTGTGATATACAGTAGGACCTTGTTGTTTATCCATTCCATGTATAATAGCTTACATCTGCTAACGGACAGTTTTTGTTTTTAAAGCAATTTTTATTATCATCAAACCAATGAATTCACGTATTTTAAGAAATCAAATGGTACTACAAGGCTTACGATGAATAACAGGGGTACCCTGCCCTACCTACCCTTCCCCATCCTTCAGTCCTTCAGTTTTAACTCTTTCAGTATCTCCTTAGTATTTCTAAATGGTATCCTTAAAATGCTATTTCTTTTACTCATAAGTTTTAGGCATTATCTATTGACTTTCTATTATGGAAGATGGGAATTTAAATAAACAACATTTCTCTATCACAAGCATCCCTTCCTCCCGTACCTTGACATGTGTGGGTCTATTGCCGCCCTCCCCTGCCCACCCCCCAACACATACACTTCTCTTCCCTCCATCCTCCTAATCTACGTTACATCACCTAAGTAACCTTCTAAGAGAAGGTGTATAGAAGGGGAATTTTCGGAAAATTTTCCTGTCTTAAAATATCTTTATCCTATCCTTGCACTTGACTGATGGTTCAGCTGAGTTTTGAGATTTAGGTTAAATTATTTTTATTTCAAAACTTTGAAGGCATTCATCAGGTGTCTGTTGATAGTCTGATTTCTATGTGCTGCCTGTGATGTGATCTTTGTTTCTCGATGTTTTTATGATCCTCTCTTGGTCCCTGATGTTTCAAAATTTCACCATGACATGCTTTGAAGATAATTGCGCTGGATAATCTGTGAATATTCTAATCTGGAAACCCTTTCAGGAAAAATTCTCTTGAATTATTTCTTTGATCATTTTCTTTCCAGAACTCCCACTACATCTCTTGGATTGATCTTTTAAGTTTTTTAAAAAATTGCTTGTGGGAATTCCCTGGTGGTCCAGTGGTTAGATTCCACGCTTCCACTGCAGGGGCACGGGTTTGATCCCTGGTCAGGGAACTAAGGTCCTGCATGCCACATGGCACGGCCAAAAAAAACCACCAAAAATTGCTTGTAATGTCCATCTTTTGTCTTTCTGTTCTGCTTAATGGTTTCTTTGCCTTCTAATTTTTCCAATACATTTTTATTTTGTATATTGTCTTTACTTTCCAAGAATTCTTACTTGTTTTGTGTTCCTTTTTTGTAACATCCTGGTTTCATGGATGCTCTGTCTTCTCTCACTTCTCCAAAAATAAAGAATACTTTTCTTGCTCCTTGTATTGTTTCTTTAGTTCCTATTTTCTTTCCATATGGTAGAATCTTCCCTCAAAAGTCTAGTGATCCACTGCTATCTGTTTATATTTGAGTGAAGCATTAGAAAGCTGACTGGACACTGTGTGTGTGTGTGTGTGTGTGTGTGTGTGTTGGGCAGCTCTAGGGACCTGCATTGACTATAAAGCTTCACTGTTGGGTGGGACCTAGGCGGGAGCTACTGCTTCACTTATGTAGACTTTCAACCAATCCCACTGTTTTCAGTTTCACTACTCACTCAAAGAAAATCTCCTTCTTCCCAGGTGTTGGCTCTAGTAGGCGGTGCTTATTTATCTACCGGTCTGTTAGGTCCCTGTGACTTCAGGGGAATCTGGACTTGTTTGAATTTTCAGTGTCCTTGATCTGCTGATTGCCCCTTTTATTCGTCATAGTCATCAACTGCTGAGTAACTAATTACCCTAAAACTTACTGGCTTAAGACATCAACTTTTATTATCTCGCATTTCCTCGGGTCAGAAATCTGCACGCAGCTTAGCGGGGGTTCTGTGCTTCGGGATCTCCACGGGCTGCAATCAAGGTGCTGGGTGTGGCTGAAGTTAGCTCAGGGCTCAACTCCGGGAAAGATCCGTTCTGACCTCACGCACTGTTGGCAGGATGCCGTTCCTTCTTGCCTGTTGTTCTTCGGCCAAGAAGTTACCACATGAGTCTCTCCACAGGGCAGCTCTTAACACTGCTGTTTGCTTTATAAGGGTGAGCAGGTAAGAAGAGCTGGAAAGAGGGAGTGTGAGGAAGATACGTCTCAGTCTTGTATAACAATCTCAGAAGTGGCATCCATCACTGTGCCATATTCTACTTTTATTTTTTAATTTTTATTTTATATTGGACTATAGCTGATTTACAACGTATTAGTTTCAGGTGTACAGCAAAGTGATTCAGTTATACATATGTATATATATAAATATATATATTCTTTTTTTACATTCTTTTCCATTATACGTTATTACAAGATATTGAGCAGAGTTCCCTGTGCTCTACAGTAGGTCCTTGTTGGTTATCTATTCTGTATACGGTAGTGTGTGTACGTTAATCCCAAATTCCCAACCTGTCCCTCCCCCATATGCTATTTTTAGAAGCAAGTTACTACATCCAGTTCACACTCAAGGGGAGGGGATTACACAGAGCGTAAATACCAGGAGGTGGGGATCACTGGGGACCATTCAGAAGGCTGCTTACCACGGCCCTCCAGAGAGCACTCCTGCTGCAAAGCCTCTGTCTTCCAGCAGAGTAGAGCGGGGCTTCTCAAACTTCACTGTGCATTCAAGTCACCTGGAGCCCTTGCTCGCATGCAGATCCTGATTCAATAACTGCCGTGGAGATTGAGATGCTACAGTTCTTACTGGATGCCAGGTGTTGCCACCGCTACTAATCCAGGCCCGCACTTCGAATAGTGAGGTAGCAGAAGAGCAACGTGCCTCTTGGCTTGATCTGAAGAAATTACATTTGGCCTCTTTTCTAAAATTCTCTCCTAAGAGCCTCTTCCCATACATAAAAGACCAATGCTAGTCCAAAAGCCCAGTATGTTAGTCACAGATTATAAAGCCTTTGGACCTCCCAGTACGTATCTGCATTGCCTTAAAACAATGGAATTCGATCAACTATACTTCAATTAAAAAATAATAAAAATTTAGAATAGAAAAAAATGGAATCCAGACATAAAACGAACCGGTATGCAGTCAGTGAGTTAAGAGGTGAGGAATTTCGTCTCCAAATTTCTTTCTTTCCAATATAGAACTGTTTGATGAGAAGGAAGAGTGAGTTTTTACATGAATTGAGAAGCAAAGAGATGGTCCTGGATATTGCCTGAGATTTCAATGATCATACTATTCTTACCACTATTAAAACATTTTGTTTTTCCTACACAGTCAGAAAGGAGAAGGATCTAAACCTTAGAGATAAATTAATTTTCTTAGAATGTAGATAAATTTATAAATAATTGGTAAAGGCTCACTGGTGATAAGCATAACCAATTAATGAGAGTAGCAGGTTTCTCCTATAGTCTATGGGCAGAAATGCACCCAGCTCTGAAGGAGGAACTGAAGTCATAAGCCCAGTCATTGCAGGCTTTGCATTAATGCAAAGAATTCTGGCATGAATTAATACGAAGAATTCTTTGCATTTAGAATTTTATCCTGTCATATTACATATACATATTACAGACCAGAGATACTGCTCACTGGAGACATGGTGCAGATAACCTGGAAGGAGGCAGCCTCTAGCCCTATACACTTATAACATGGGTTATATTCAACATGGGCTGATCAATTCTCTGGTGGTAGATGCTACCAGTTTCTAAGCCAGTGTTCTCAAACTCGAATGCACCAGAATCACCTGGAGCGTTTGTTAAACTACAGATTGCTGGCAACACCTGCAGAGTATCTGATTCTCTGTGTTTGAGGTGGTACTCAAGAGGTTGCATTTCTAACAGCAACTAACATTGATGCTGATGCTACTGATTCAGGGACCACACTGCGATAACCACTGGTCCAGATTAACTTCCTCGGGAGGGAAGGAAGCCCTGGAGAATCCACCAGGTGAGAGGAATTGCTGATAAACTGAGGTTGAGGGGAGAGAAGTTGATTGCTGGAAAAGGAGACACCTGGGCCTCTAAGCGCCCTCTGAGTGTTGGTGAGAATTTGGGTTGGCGAACTTAGGTTGATGGTTAGTTAATGGAGTCACACCAGGGCAGATGCCACTGCTGGGAGGGATGCTCAGCTAGAGAAGTTTTCAAAAGAATAAATAGGAAGATTAGATGGGGAAATCAGTGAGAGGGTCAGCAATATGTATTGTTCCTCTCGTGAGATAACATACGCTGTTGTTAGAGCTAGGTTTTGTACTTGATGTTTTTGTTTTCTTCATCCCAAACCCAGGAAAAATTATTGTAGGGTTTTTTTCTGTTATTTTATTTTTAAATTTATTTTTTAGTGAAGTAGAGTTGGCTTGCAATGTTGTGTTAATTTCTGCTGTACAGCAAAGTGACTCAGTTTTAAACATATACATATTCTTTTTTATATTCTTTTCCATTATGCTTTATCCCAGGACATTGAATATGGTTCCCTGTGCTATACAGTAGGACCTTGCTGTTTATCCATTCTATATGTAATAGTTTGCATCTGCTAATCCCAAACTCCCAATCCCTCCCTCCCCCACCTCCCTATTGTAGGTTTTTTTCTTTTCAAACTATGATACAGAGTCTTGAAGATGATCAGGCGTTTCTTATAGCCTTTTTATTTATTGAACTGCCATGTAACTTTTTCTTCTTTCCACTCTTATTTTCTTTTCAAATTTGCTTAGTATGTTATTAAATCAATGGAGCACTTAACAAAATTCAACTAGGGTGTCCAGATGGCATTAGATATTTTTCCACTCTATTCAATGAGGCATCTTGGCCAGGTGGTTTCTGTTGTGGATGGTCTTGGAGTTTTCTGTAATGTTGTATAGATTGCACTCATTATGTATAGACATCACCCTTTCCCTACTAGATTCTTCTCTGAGGGAGCTGCCCCATTCCAGTGCCGTCAGATATTATTGATGGTGGACAATAAAGGACTCAGAATAGGCAAGAGACTGGGTCTGTATTTGAAAGGTCATCCCACTGACCTTCAGCTCCACAGAGCTGAACCTCAACTGAACGAACCATCATGTCGAGTGGGAGCCTATCTGTGCCCTCTTTTTGTCTGATTCATTCGTTTCTCTGGAGCATTCTTTCTCCTTATACTAAGCCTTAGAAAATGCCGCCAGGTAGAGGGGGTAAAAATATTCACTTTGAGAAATACACCATCTTAAAGCTGACACTGTAATGTGGTCCTCAAGTCAAGGTGGACTGTGTGTTCTTTAAAATTGTTCCCTGTTTCAACAACAATAGCTGCACAATATTTTCCCTCTCACATGCTATTCACAATAGGACCTTGATGCTCCTCTTATGAAGACACGAGGTCTGTGTGCCCTCCCCTCACATCTGACTTCCTTTGTAACCAAGAATACGGCAAAATTGATGCTGCGTGACTTCTGAGGCTCGGTCAGAAAAGGTGATGCAGCTTCTGCCTTGTTTCCTGGAACACTTGTGCTGCCCTGTAGACCGTGTGCAGAAGCCCTGTAACTACCTGAAGAGACAGAAAGCCCGGGTTGACCCTCAGAGCTCCAGCTCCTGCTCTCTGGGCTCTGC
The DNA here is from genome assembly GCF_059928025.1 of Delphinapterus leucas. Taxonomy (NCBI): domain Eukaryota; kingdom Metazoa; phylum Chordata; class Mammalia; order Artiodactyla; family Monodontidae; genus Delphinapterus; species Delphinapterus leucas. The sequence continues at coordinate 147,412,978 of NC_143132.1, forward strand.
CTACTATCTGATTGCCATTCATGAGAGACTCTGAGCTAGAAATGCCCAGACAGGAGCAACTCCTGACCCATAGAAACCATCAGAGGTAATAAAATGATTGCTCCACTTGAAGCCACTGAGTTCCGAGGGGTTTTGTGACATTGCAGTAGTAACTGGAATACTCCCTATAAGAGGAGAGGATGTTAAAGCAGCATCAGTGAGGGGTCCTTAGTCACTAACAGGAAAAATGGGCTCTGGCCAGCCGAAGCAAACTTAATGAGATACAGGTCTAAGTTAAGAAGTTAGAATAGAACTGAAGACATATACTGTACAGTGAATCGATAAAGCCAAAAATCGAGGCTTTGAAACAGCTCATAAAGTAGATACGCCTCTATAGGACTGATTAAGGGGGAAAAAAGCACAAATAAACAAAATTAAGAATGAGAAACTACAGAATTGATAGAGATTAAAGAGAATTAAATAACTTTATTCCAATAAATTTGAAAACTTAAACATCACGGACAAATTCCTATAATAATAATTTATCACAGTGACTCAGGAAGAGTAAGAAAGTCTCTAAATCTGTAATGATGAATATGGTTACCATTAGTTTACATGTGACTCTGACCCCTGAAACATAGTGAGTGTCACTGAGGGACTAAACTTTACATTTTAGTTAATTTTAACTAATTTAAATTTAAGGACGGGAACAGTATAAAGTATTTTTCTGTTCAACACAATTTGACTGTTTTGGTAGACTATATTTCGCTTTATTGCATCTCATAAGATATCATCACTGCCTCGGAGTGTGTTAAGATGTGTGCCTTGTGGGCTTCCCTGGTGGGGCAGTGGTTAAGAATCTGCCTGCCGGGCTTCCCTGGTGGCGCAGTGGTTGAGGGTCTGCCTGCCGATGCAGAGGACACGGGTTCGTGCCCCGGTCTGGGAAGATCCCACATGCCGTGGAGCGGCTGGGCCCGTGTGCCATGGCCGCTGGGCCTGCGCGTCCGGAGCCTGTGCTCTGCAACGGGAGAGACCACAGCGGTGAGAGGCCCGCGTACCGCAGGAAAAAAAAAAAAAAAAAAAAAGAATCTGCTTGCCAATGCAGGGGACACGCGTTCGAGCCCTGGTCCGGGAAGATCCCACATGCCGCGGAGCAACTAAGCCCGTGCGCCACAACTACTGAGCCTGCGCTCTAGAGCCCGCGAGCCACAACTACTGAGCCCACGTGCCACAACTACTGAAGCCCCCAGGCCTACAGCTCGTGCTCTGCAACAAGAGAAGCCACCGCACTGAGAAGCCCGCGCACTGCAATGAAGAGTAGCCCCCGCTCGCTGCAACTAGAGAAAGCCCGCGCACAGCAACGAAGACCCAAAGCAGCCAAAAAAAAGTGTGCCTCGTAAACACATCACTCATCTTGATGGTGTCAATGGATTAATTCAGTTTGAATGACTTTTTTTTTCTATGCACAGATATAATATTTCATTGTGTTTAACTGAATATTTTATGAAGATATTAAATGAGAAGATGTGATTGACACAGTGGTACCTACGTAAGTCATCATTGGTGATAAAGTTGAAATGTTTATTATTTATGTATGATATAATTAAATTATTTTTCTAGTTAAAAAAATAAGTATAGAAAAATTTTTGCTTACAATAAAGGCATAATTGGGCGATGATACAGAAGCTAGTATTATGACCAGAGCAGTAAAGAAAACAAAAGAGCCTGGAAGAAGGTACATGGCAATTAGCATGAGGTTGAATACCAATTGCAGTTTGCTGTGGGCAGAGGAAACCGCCAAAGCTGTCTGTTGACGTGTGATAATGTTGTTGCTCTGTGACATATATGATGTGTGTGCTCGTGTGGGTTTTTTTTTTTCATTTTATTTACTTTATTTTTTTGGCCGCTGCACGTCTTGGCTTGTGGGATCTTAGTTCTCCAACCAGGGATTGAACCCGGGTCCTCGTCAGTGAAAGTGCAGAGTCTTAGCCACTGGACCTCTAGGGAATTTCTTGTGCTTGTGTTTTAAACATTTCTCTATTTTCATTTCTAATAGGTGGATATGGATAAATATAGTCCATGAAAAAAGCACTCTGTGGTCTTCAATAATGTTAAGAGTGTAAAGTGGTTCTGAGTTGGAAATGTTTGAGAACTGTTGGTCTAGGGCACAGAGAAGGCAAAGTTGAAGTGGAAAGTTACTGTGGTACTGGGAACTAGCAGGGTTCATTAGAACAGTTTAAAATGAGGAATAACCTTAGACATTTTTAATTGGCCTTAACTTTAAGGAAACTCCATCTTTTTTCCTTTCTCTTTCTCCCCATATCTCTCTTTCATCCAGGTCCTCCATACGGAAGTGCCCCACTTGGGCTGTTGTACTCGAGTTTGGGATTAGAGGACTCTTTTTTTTTTTTTTTTTTTTTTTTTTAGAGGACTCTTAATGTTTAGGCTCTCCTCTCCTTTATCCACATCCAGATTGAGCTGTCCTGTGCTCAGTTTCCCAGGGCCCCGGTGTCAGTGGGATATAAGGCCCTGGTGTCAGTAGCCTTCCCAGGAAACTTGCATTTTCTAGCAGATGACTTTTGAGGACACGGTCACTTCATTCAACAGAGTTATTATTTTGGTCAGAGGAAAGAGGAAAGAGTAAGTAGAGACCCCCTCTCAATAGCCTGGGCCTTCCTATGGACTGAGCCATAGGCTCCATAGGAGTAACAATGGAGGCTCTTTAGGATGACAGCAGCAGAGGCAATTTCCACCGCAGCTATGGGCACTCTGGGGACCGTCCAACCCGGATGCCGCTCAGCATCTTCCTCTGGCACTGATGAGACCCACGCGTTTCCAGTGGCCAGAGGTGTGGCTGGTGACTGACCTGGGCTATAGCTTTAGAGTCTCTGATAGTTACCCCACAAAGCCTCACAGGATGGAAGCGGCCTTTAAGAGGTGTGAGGCCCATAGACACGAATTTTCGTTCATATGCATTATCGTGGAAGAGAGAGGCTTACTTCCTGTGCCATGGCTTATTTTTACTTCCACTCTTCTCCTTTTCAAATTTAAATGGCGGTATCTTCTCTCTCTCTAAGACAGAATTTACTTTTTAGAGCAGTTTTAGGTTCACAGCAAACCTGAATGGCAAGTACAGAGTTCCCATATACATTCTGCCCCCCAAGACACACACAGCCTCCCCTCACTATCAACATCCCTCACCACAGTGGTACGTTTGTTGCCACTGGCGAACCTATCTTGACACATCGTCATCACCCAAAGTCCATAGCTTATCTTAGGGTTCGCTCTGGGTATTGTACCTTTGACATGTAGCCCCACTGTAGTATCATCCAGAACGCCTTCCCCGCCCTGAAAGTCTTCTGTGCTCTGCCTTTTCATCCCTCCCTCCACCCTAACCTCTGGAAACCAATGATATCGTTACTGTCACCATCGTTTAGCCTTTTCCAGAATATCATACATAGTTGGCCCTCTGTATATATGGGTTCCACATCTCTGGATTCAACCAGCTATGGATCGAAATTCTGTACTACATGTTCATTGAGGGTTGGTCGCGTTCCTCACTCCAGAAACCAGGCTATTGGAATAGCCACTACCTGGAACACTGCCAGGTGCCCACGGCAAAGGGGCGAAGAGAGCACGGTACAGCATGCTGTTCGAGCTTTTGCTCACAAGGTTGTAGGAAGCAAGTCACAAGGCTATACGGTTGGCCCTCCGGATCCGCAGGTTCCACATCCACGGATTCAACCAACCTTAGATAGAAAGTATTCGGAAAGAAAATTCCGTAAAGTTTCCACCAGAATGCTGGAAACTATTTCCGTAGCATTTACATTGTATTAGGTATTATAAGTAATCTAGAGATGACTTAGAGTATACGGGAGGATGTCCATAGGTTATATGCAAATACTACACCGTTTTATATGAGGGGCTTGAGCATCCGTGGATTTTGGTATCCACAGACGTCCTGGAACTGACGCCCCGAGGACACGGAGGGAACCATACGGCACGGCCTTTTCAGAATGGGGTCCTCTTTACGACTTCTGCCTTCTACACTGTTCACATCTGCCTCATTTTACCCGTGCAGAAGCAGATGGTGGTTGGCACATAAAATAAAAAAGCAAGCTACGAAGTGTAGCCCGGGGAAGCCTTGCTCCAGCATCACAGAGGGTGATAAAGCCCTGAGGTAGGGAAGGAAGGAGGAGCACATTGTGCAGAGAGCTGTGCAGAGGCTGCTGGAGGGCCTGGAGAGAAGCAGGGGGGTGGGGGTGCCCAGAGTTTGTGCAGGCCTTTGCAGGGCAGCTTAAGACACTGGTTTTTTCAAAAAAAGCAATAGGAAGCTATTGGAGGGTTTTGAGCAGAGGAATTAGATCTCATTTACATGTAAAAAACAACACTCTAACTGGGGAGAAGTGACTGTAGGTGGATACAGGCAGGAGTAATTCCCCTGTTAGGGAACTATTACAGTAGCCCAGGCAAGAGATGAGGATGGTTTGATCCAGAGTAATAGCAATGCTGATGGTGAGAAGCACAAAGACTGAAGGGAGAATAGCTCAGATCTGTTCGTGGATTGAATGGGGGTATAAAAGGCAAAGAGAGAGAAAGACAGACGGAGGGGGAGAGACAGGAGAGTAGAGAAACCTGACTTGTTGGCTTCAGGAACTGGCAGATTTACCAAAAAGCAAAGATTGAGTTGGGGCAGTGTGTGTATGTGTGTGATGGGGGGAGGGGTGGCGGGGGGAGAAGAGATGGTGCACACGTAAAAGAGTCTCACACATTACATGTCCCTCAACGTTTTATACCGCAAATTTTCAAAAAGCAACTGGGAAAGATTTTTACAGTGAATACCCACAAACAACATCTCAACTACCACCTTACTGTACTTCTATCCATCCATCCCTCAGCCCATCTTACTTTTGTAATGCATTTGAATTGCAGACATCAACGCACTTCCCTCTTCATACCTCAGCACGCGTCATTTGTTTCCAGCTTTTTCCTTTTGATGTAAAATTTGCATACAAGGCGAAATGCGCAAATCTTCAGCGTGCATTCGCCGAGTTCTGACACATGCATGCGCCTGTCTGCACCTTAAATTTGAGCTGCCTAAAGGACATCAAGGTGGCATAATCAAACGGGCTGCTGGATGTCGGAGAGTGGAGCTCATTCAGCACACAGGTCTGTTTGAGCTCTTGGACTGGATGAAGTCACCGAGGAGGTGTAGAGGGAGGAGATGTGGGCAGTGTCCGCAAGGAGCCCGGCGTTCTGAGGTCTGTCGCGGGGATAGCGGACCTGCGGGGCGGTCTGGGGCTGGCCCTGCCCGGGGCCTGAAAAGCGGGTCTGCTCGGCGCCACCCGACGGTCCTAGGTAACCATCGGAGGGGCCCTGAGGTGTCACTAGATGGGGGAGGGGGCGCAGGGTTGGATAGGGGAACGTGGCGGGGGACTCCCGGCCGGAGGCGGGAAATCGGGAGGAGGAGGGGAACCGGGGTGAGCGCGAGCGGGCGGCGGCGGCGGCGGCGGCGGCGGCGGCGGCGGCGGCGGGAAGGAGGGTGAAGAGGGGGAGGGGCGGCGGCGCGGGAGGGGCGGAGTCACCGCAGCGGCCGGCAGCGGGGCGGGCGGAGGGAGGGGGTGTGTGCGCGGGTCACATGGTCGCGGCTGCCCTCCCAGTCAGCCGCCCTCGCCGCCGCGGTGCGCTGGCTGCAGGAAGCCGCCGCGCCGCCGCTTTGTTGTTAGGGGCCCCGCGAGGAGCGCCGTTCGCCGCCGCCCTCTCTCCCCGCAGCCCGCTCTCCGGCCGCGGGGCCCGGGTCCGGGCGCCCCGCCCGTCCTGCCCATGAGGGGGCCCCGCGACCACCGCTGCCTCCGGCCCGGGGCGGCGCGGCGCTGAGGCGGCGGCGGCGCTGCCCGCTCTGCGGGATCGGGCGGCTCCGGCCTCCTCCCCGAGAGCACCATGGAGGTGAATGCGGGTAAGAGCCGACTGCGGCGGGTGGGGCGCGGCCGAGGGGCGCTCGGAGCCCGTTGGGCACTGCGAGGGCGGCGGCGGGGGCCCGGGGTCGGCGGGAGGGCCGCCGCGCACCGGGGACCCGCGTCGGGCTCGGCGCTCGTCGCCCGCCGGCCCGGCCCGCTACCGCCCTGCTGGCCGACCGCAACGCCGCAGCGCGGCCTGACGGCGCCGGCCCGGCCCCCCCTCACATGGCCCGGCCGCGCGAGCCACGTGCGCGCTGTGTTTACGTTCGGCGGCGCGCGGGCGCCGGTTGGCTGGGCGGGCGCGTGACGAGGCATTACATAATGGGCGCTGGGGCGGCGGCGGCGGGCGGGGACACGTGAGGGCGCGCGGCTCCGTGACCCACATTCCCGGGGCCGCAGGGACACGTGGGGGCGGGGGCGCGCGCCGGCCGTGAGCGCCGCAGCCCGCGGAGGCCCCGCCCCCGGAGCCCTCCGGGCTGTGACGTGGCCGCGATCCCCCTCTTCCCTCGCGGGGTTGCTTGCCGCGGAGGGGGCTGCGCGTGCGCGCCCCGGGAATCCGCGGCCCGGCGGCCCCGAGCGGGCGCGGAGGCCGCAGTGTCCTCCGCCGGCGTGCGGAGCCGGGGCCTGGCAGGCGGGCGGGAGAAGCGCGGGGCGTGGGCGCGCTCGGGCAGAAGGAGGGCCCGCGGGGCGGTGTGGGGCTTCCCCGACACGAGACCCTCTGGGGTCGCCCGGCGGACGGGCGGAGGAAGGCCCTGGTTGTAGCGCTGCCTCGTGTTTACCAAAAAAAAAAAAAAAAAAAAGAAAAATATCAGTTTTAACGATCTGCTCGGGGACGCGACTGACCTTGCACACCTTCTGTGATGAATACGCCCTAGGCGCCAGTCGGGACCGTGAGGGATTCCACCCTTAGCGAAGCCCTTGGCTCATGTGGGCGGTGACCCGGGGTGACTCCTAGGCCTCCTGTACAGCTGGTCCTTGTCAATTCGCTTAATTGCTTTAAACCCATGGGTCACTGGTCTTTCCTGAAACCGGTAACAGATTTTTTTTTGTCTGTGCTGCGTGGCATGTGGGATCTTAGTTCCGGGACCAGGGATTGGACCAGGGATTGAACTGGGGCCCCCAGCAGTGCAAGCACCAGTCCTAAGCACTGCACTGCCAGGGAAGTCTCAGGATAACAGAATTTGACTCTGTCAATCCCTTTCTTGCTACAGTTCCTGTTGCAACGCCACAGAGCAATACCAGTCTCGCTTCTGCCCTTTTAGCTGCCGCCCCTTCTCCCAACGAAGGATGGCCCTTTACCTAAAGCCAGTGAGGTTGCAGAAACAGCCAGTGATTATTTTTTAAGTTATTATATGTACTAAAACCATCCCTTGATAACAAATTGTTGTGAACGTTCCATGAACATTAAAAAAAAAGCCATTTTCCTGTGTTTTAATTACCTGTGGGCTTACTTAAGCTTTGAGGATAGTTTAAAAATTTAAGTAACTCTTACGGAATTAAACTTTTACATGGTAAGGATTTAGAGTTTATAAACTTCCACCTCGTCTAACCCAGCGTGAATGAAGTCTTCCAGCTTCGTGGTCGGATAAGGTGGGCCGGCTCAAGTGATTAGAAAGTTTTTGTCTGATTTGAGCCTTCCTGGAACATTATCAGTGAACCTAATTTTGATTTTAAAGTGTGGCTACAAATTATAAAATTTCCTTACGATGATTGCTGACCCCCACCCCTCCCCTGTCGCCAGTTCACATCCCTTGGTCAGTGTTGTCTTTTTTCTGATCATCATCCTTGTTGCCCTTTGGGATGTGGCATCCAGAAGTGGAAGTTGTTGGTCGGTTACCAAGTTCCAAGCTGGGGATGCTGCTTGTAAATGAGTTCTCTGGCAGGCTTGGCTTTTGTAGCATATTGCTTTGCTGACTCACAGTAGCCTTGCAGTCAGCTAGATCCTTTTCATGTGAACTGATTTGAAGCTAGGTTTCATCCATTGTGCAGATAATTGTTTGAGCTGAACTGTAGGGGCTTGCCATTATCATTCTTAAATTTTCTCTTTTTCCATTTAGCTCCAAGTTCAAGCTGTCGCAAGCTGTAATCCAGTATACTATTTCTGCCATCCCTCTGTCTGAAGGAGCGTTGATAAGCATTCTCTTGAGCTTCCTTCACGTTGTTGTAAATGTTGGCTGGGATGGGGCCGAATTCAGTGCTGTGTGGCAGCCTCTGACCCCTCCCTTTGGGTCGATAACATTTTATTAGTCAATACCTATTCACCCAGTGACCATTTCATGTAACTGTCCTGTAAATCATGACTCACTGTGTCTCTGCCCTCTCCATGACTAATACAGAGGGGAGACAGTGAAACTGTAGAAATTGACTCTATACATTTTTGTCACAGATTTTGATTGAGTATACCAAGTTCTTTAAAGTAAATAACATATTGTACACACTTCATAACTGTGGCGGTGATGCACATTTGAAAAATTAGGAAAACATTCCCACATAGGCCATCGTTATCTTTACAAATCTGTAGTCTACTCTGTTTGTCACTTGGAAAGAGAAACAGTAAGATAATGGGAAGAATCAGAAGTGAAGAAGGAAGTTGCCTGACTCGTTGTTGGAGTTGAGGGAGTCAGAAGGTGGCCTGGAAATAAGAACCTTCAGAGAAACCACTGGGTCCACGCGACACGTTCAGAATTGAAGGAAAGAAGCGTGGATAGAGAGGGTTAGTTTTGTTTGAACTATCCTGATCCAACTCTTCCAGTATAATGACGGTAAAATAATAATCACCAGTATCTGTTGAGCATTTATGTGCCAGGCCCTTTACATGTGTTGCTACTTTGGTGCCTCACATTAACTCTATGAAGGAAGGTGCTGTTGTCACCATTTGAAGATGAGGGTCAAAGTAGACTGAAGTGAGTAACTTACCCAGGCAAGTGGGAGAGCCAGATGCACATAATGCACTTGGGGAGCACAAGCTGTGCTATAGGTTGAAGCCCACATAACATTTGAAGGCATAGGCAAAGCTTGGTGGTCCTGTCTCCTCGTGGGTCCATGTGGTTTGCCGTGGTACAGAGTCATAGCTGATGGAAAAGGAAGGGGTCAGTAGAGCTTCCCCATTTCATCATTCCTCTTTTTTAATCTTGTTGCTAGTCAGTAGGGTTTTTTTTCCCCAGACACTAGATTACACTTGCCCCCCTACCCCTTCCCAGCAATTTACATGGAGACAAGAACACTGTTTTACAAAATAAGACCTATTTGTTTTTTGTCACCACGGTTTTTGTTCTCTTAAATAACGTCTTCTGTAGTACATCATTTAATAACTTACATATTCTTTAAGATCCCACTTATTGTCACCTTGCTCATGATCTCTGCCCTCTATAGTGCTCTTGTGCTGTCAGCAGTTCACAGTAGTTTGTATGAAACATTGCTCATGTTGCATTGGAATGCCTGGTTAATAAGGCTGTCTCCCCAGCTGGCCTTTAAAGCCTTTTAGGGAAGGGACCATCTTGTTCTCTGGAGCCCTGACACTGGGATACAATTGGAAGTTTAGTGCTTCATTAGGTCCACTGTATCATCTTGTGAGTAGAAATTATTAAAAACCTACTTTTAAAATGAGAAAACTAAAACTTCTTAAAGGTAAAAACATTTGGTTCTAAGTCACTAGGCAGAAAAGTACACTCATGAGTTGAACTCAAGCATATTTTCCAGGATGATGGGCAGTGGGGGTGGGTGATGATGGTGGGCAAGCCTAGAATTAGGGTAAGAAAACCCCAGTATATGCCAGGACAGTAAGTGCTTCCCAGCAGTACAAAGTTTGATACTGTCTGACATTGACCACTGGGTAAGCCCTAGCCTGGGAACCTGGCCCAGCTCTAGGGTCCTTTTCAACTAAAAATAGAGAAGACTGTGCCTCAGCTAATTTTAGCTTGAGGCATCTAAGAAGTACATTCTGCCTGTTTCTGGAGCTGTTGGGACTTGTTGGTTCAGGGATTTTACCTTTCTTGTGTTACCATTAAAAACTGTCTCTGTAAAAATCACTTATTTTAATAATCCCCTTTTATGGACACCATTTCATTTCAATCTTATCATAACTCTGGTAGATATTGCCATTTTATAGAAGATGACTCAGGTTTAGAGAGATTGAAAGTAACCTGCTTGCCCAGGTCTTCTCAGTAAGAAATAATACTCTGTACTCTGGAATTAGACAGCCTTGACTTTCAACCCTGGCCCTGCCACTTAGTAGCTGTATTAACCTCTCTGAGTTCCTCTTCTATAGAATGGAAAAATGGAAGTTAATTTTATAGGGTTCTTGTGAGGATGAAATGTGGTGTGAAATTCTGTCATTTTATTCTCGGCATTCTTGGTGTCTTGTATTTTTCACTTCCCCTTCTTCATTGGGTTGAGGAACTGCTAGATGTACTCCTTACCTTCTAGGAAATTAAATTTTAATGTTTTTGGGTTGCTAACTATCAGGTGGGTAGATTGGTGTCTGGTACATGCTAACACAACTAAATCAGTGTTGAAGGTCTTGCTAAGAGAATGTAGCTGCTTCTTGATGGGTCACCTTTGGTTCCATGGTGCTTGGCACAAATGCTTCCTGTAAATGACTTGATTCCCTAAAGACAGGAGTTGGATCTTAACTGGATTGCTAATAGCCCAGTAATTTTTCTTAGATTTGATATTGGAGCTTTTGCAAAGGAAGGTGTGTTCTGGGTAATTAGTACCTTCTATTGCCCAGTCAGTGCTTTAATCCGGTTCTTAAGCCATCAGGATAGCTCTGATCTCTAGAAGTTTATTTCTAAGCTGAGGTAGTTAGAAGACCTCATGGGTGTAAATGGCTGACTCAAATGCTGGCCCTGGGAAGGTCTAACTTCCTCACCTTTTATCCTTTTGAGATGTTAGTGAATTTACTACCTAAAGTGTTCTTTAGAAAAGATAAATAGCTGTGAGACCTTCCTGTGGGAATTTATTGAAGACTAAGGATAATATTTTTCTTTGTATCCTGTTCCCAGTGGAGGTAAGTGAGAAAAAAGTAGCAGTTTGCTACCACCTGGAATTTCTAATATGACCTTTAGATCTATGAAGTTTTATGAAAACAGAGGGCACAGTGGTTTTACCCAGTAACACGACATTTGATAGACTTCCAGGTTAAAATCGTTTTTCTCTGGATTCACAGTGTATTAGAGATATTCAGGCAGTTAAGTCGGTGAAAAAATCAACCTTGAAAACTATGGGCCAATTTGTGCTTGAGTTCACTAGTTATAGCCATTCTTAAACTTCAATATGACAAAGAATCGCCTGGAGAACTTGTTCAAAATGCTCATTCCTGAGGGTGCCTTCTCTAGTCTGGGCTTTGCGATAAGGGTGTCTGCAAGTCCAACGTCAGAAGTAGGTGGAGAAGGCAGTGTGTGGAACTGGGGTTTAGTGGATAGTCATAGAGTCTTTGGGGAACATCGCGACAGAAAGATTCTGGGGGCAACAGCTATGAAAGGTTTTCCATTTCCAGATAAACTACTTTATCCAGAGTTCCAAGTGTTACGTCTGCTCCTGGTTGACCTGTGTTTTAGCCAAGTGCTGGGGGAGCTAAATGATGAACGCATTGTTCTGGGATTGTTCCATGTAAAGGTATAATGAAGGACGCAGAGACAGGACCAGAACCCGATTTCTTCACGGCCAAAACAACTTGATTACTCTAAACTACGCTGTCGCTCGGGAAGGTTTTTCATTCTTTTTAGTAATAGGTTGGAAAATGAAAAGCTTTAGGTTTGGATCTGCGTGTGCTCAGAATGACAAAGCCAGTGAGAACCTGCTCACATTTTAAATTAGTGGGAATTGTTTGGCTTTGAACTTTGTGGAAGCAAGAAGAATAGTAGGAAATAAGGAAGAAAATAAGTTACTTTTTCCTCGTGCAGTAATTTTACCGTTAACCTGTCTCTAAAGTTAGTGACGTTACTGTTCAGATTTGCAAAAATAGAAAATATGTATTATCAAGTATCTAATTGTCTGATTTCCCCCATCTTTTCTAGGAGGTGTGATTGCCTATATCAGCTCTTCCAGCTCAGCCTCTAGCCCTGCGTCTTGTCACAGTGAGGGCTCCGAGAACAGTTTCCAGTCCTCCTCCGTCCCATCTTCTCCGGCTAGCAGTAATGCTGATAACAACGGGAATCCCAAAAATGGCCATCTCTCCAATACTGAAGGCATCCTGAAGGATGATCGGATAGATTGTTCTATGAAAACAAGCAAATCGAGCGCACCTGGGATGACAAAGAGTCACAGTTCAGTGACAAGTGAGTTATTTAGTTTTCTAAAGGTTTGTGCCACCAATTGCAGGTGGGGCTTGTTTTATCAGCTGCTCATTTGGGGGACCATTTTATTTGGGGGTATAATTTTCACTCCCTTCTGGGTAATCATAGTTCAGTAGTTAGGTAGGAAATCAGTGATGATCTGAAAAGTTGCAGCCTAGGGGCTGTCATAATTGGTTCTTGCTGCAGAGCAAGATCTGTGCTTATGTACTCTGTCTGACCATGTTTCCTTCGAGGGTAACCTCTTACCCCATTTCACAGTTATCTCTCTTCTGCACTCCTAGTGCCGAATCTGGTTTCTAGACAGAGTACTTAACTCGTGGAAAGGGGTTTGCTTTCATGAAGTTGGAGCTAGGAACATTTGGCGGATTGGGATATCCAAATGAGTCGTGGAAATTAGGATCCCTGAGTGACTGTGGAGGTGATGGGCTGGTACAGGGCAGGATCAGGCAGAGATGGGGCCTGACTGGGACCAGCAGGCGAGTTGAATTGAGTATTGTACAGCAGCCTGTGGAGACACCCCTTTGCACCTTTTGTTGATTGACACCTCTGGCTAACTTCTTAATTCTTATCCAGCAGGATTGTTTTCTTAGCTCTGGTTGCATGTCTGATGTGAAGTAACTCTAGATTTATAAAATTTCAGTGTATGTTTAAAATCATCGGGAAAGGAAAAACTAGCTCTCTGAGATATTTTTGGCAGTGCCATAAACTGTTTAAAAGAAATTCATGATTCCTTTTGATATGTCAATTTGGTGTAAAGATTTTTCTTTTACGTTATAAAAGTAGATTTGTATATTTTTAAGGTACTTACAGGTTGAACAAAATAAAATATTCAGTTGGAAAGAAAACAAACAATTTTAGTTTTTCTTCCAGCATTTCACTTTTGTGTCTGTTTGTGCCTTAGAATTTAGTGGCATGGTTCTACTGTGTAAAGTCTGCGGGGATGTGGCGTCAGGATTCCACTATGGAGTTCATGCTTGTGAAGGCTGTAAGGTAAAGCATCCTTTTGTTTCTTTAAGCTACCGATTCTGGGATTAAAGAAATTGCAGTTAGGATTGCCAATTTACACAGTTGATAATCTGGGAGGAGGAGAGAAGTCAGCTGTTCCTCTTAAAGTTTTAAGCATTTTATGTAGTGTATAAACATAACTTGTTTTGAAAAATATATTTTAAATTCAGTGAAACTATTTCTTTTTTCTTTAAAATTTTGGTATACATAAATTTGCTCTCTCACTCAAACTTAAGTATGGTATGAAGTGTTTATTCATTAATGTGTCAGGCACTGTTCTAGGTGGTGGCGGACAGCAGGGAGCAGAGCAGATGAGGCGCTACTGCCTTTCTGGGACTTAGTTTAAACCAGACTTCGAGTAGGTCTCATCAGATACTTTGACATTCTGACAATGTCGGGTGCTAGGAGTTGGGAATAATTCCTAGATGTTTGTAAAAATGTGCTGTCTTCAGAAGTGATGCCAAGTAAGTAAAAGAATCTTGAGTATAAATTGAGCCCTTGGGAAAGCTCATTTATAAGTTTAGTTGAATATTCCTGAGTCAGATAATTCCAAGTGAGAAGTCTATATCTCCTACTTATATCTAGGGAATCTCTCTCTTTTCTAATCTGGCACAGTCCTTTCTCCTGAGTATCTAAATTTAACATGGCCAAGACACGTGCTCTTGCTGTTCTCTGACTGAAGCAGGAATACAGTTTGGCAGGATGTGGTGGGTGAGCAAAACAGTGAATGTACATGATGAAAGAGAAGATATTTTCTAGGGTGGCTCTGAATGAATTGTGAATTTTGTAGCTCTTAATGGCTCGATCACTTCACAAGGCTACTCAGTATTTTGTACAGATGTAGCACTTTTCCACTGTTTTAAAATTCTATAAATAGTTCTTTTTTTTTACAAAAATATGAAATAATGTGGGACAGGCATTAGTCTCACTTTATAGCTAGAGAAACAAAAGCATAAGCACAGGAGTCTAGATGTGTATTCCTGATAAACACCACACGTAATTGCTCTTAAAGATGTGTCTAGCTCAGATATTATAGTGTCCAAGTATAGTATTGCAGTAACAAAGTATAAAAATGTTGTATCCCATAATTACTAATATAGATTCATCAAATATGTGGTTAGTTATGATAGTCAAGGGAAGTGCAGTTTAAAATAATTTTGGTAATTTTGATTTTGCTGAAAAAGTCAGGGGAACCATTAAGCTGGAGATCTTTGAAGACCACTCACAGAGCATGAACTTAAATTGTGTAGTGAAGGCAGTTCTGTGTAGCCATCTAGCTGGGAACTGTCTTTCCTGGATCCTTAGTTGGTCTGTGGCGTGTGGTGTGACACTTACCTGCTGCGGACAAGTAGCCAGGAACATCTGGCACATATAAGTAGGCCTTGCTGGTGTCAGCAGGTAATAATCCAGGAAAGACCGAGTTCTACCAACGTAATGCTTAGTTCTAGTGAGGAAGTTACGGTATGGAACACATTTCTCTGTCAGCTTGTTGAAAATGTCATTCATGTTTCAAGGGTTTTGGAATTTGTATGTGATTAAAGCGTGAGCCGGAGGGCGTGCTGGCAGGCAGGGCTGGTAACAGGGTAAAGTGTAGGACGGGGGTTGGGTGGGCAGGGGTCTTTGGCGGTACTGAGATTCTCCAGCGGGAAGCATGGAAGAAGGGCTCTGCTTGGCTAGTAGGCACAGGTGCTTGCTGATGTCGGTGAGAACCCAGTTAAACTCTGTGTGTCAGTATTCTGCTTCCCTCAGCTCTAAGCCAGAGTTTCTTCCTGGTGGCTAGCAGTGTCCTGGCTGGTTAGGTGTGGGAGGACGCTTACAGGGAGTTCATCTGGATGTTTTTAAATGGATGGCTTCGTCTTCCTTTGTTCTTAGGGTTTTTTCCGGAGAAGCATTCAGCAAAACATTCAGTACAAGAAGTGCCTGAAGAATGAAAACTGCTCTATAATGAGAATGAATAGGAACAGATGTCAGCAGTGTCGTTTCAAAAAGTGTCTGTCTGTTGGAATGTCGAGAGATGGTACGTCTCCAGTTTAAAGAGTGCTCTCCTTAAAGCGCGTGGAGCTTGGCCCTTATTTCTCAGCATAAACCGGAGCTATAAGCTGATTACCAATGGCCCCCTTGTGCTCAGGGTGAAACAGGTTTTAGAAAACACATTTTGATGCCTTGTAGGATGCCAAATTAATTCAAGTCAAAATTCTAGCATCATCACCCCAGAAACAGCTTTTGGCTCTCTTCTTTTTTTGTTGCTTGCCTGTGAAAAGACCCATTTTTTCCCTATGCAATTTGAGTACTTTTTCTTTTTCCTAAAAAAAAAAAAAAAAAAAGATTTACTTTTTCTTGATATAGGAGTCCTTGGCTTTTTTCCCTGATCTCTTAGCAGTCCTGAGGAACCCATTCCTCCCTACGTGAATCAGCTCTATCACTTCTCAGTCCTGATATGACACAGTGCTTTTAGGGCACTGATTCTGAATACTTGGAAAGGAGATGCAAAATTGAAAGAGACGTCAGGGTCTGGAGTGGAGGTGGTTGCTCATTTCTGGCATGATCCACTCCCGTGGAAAATAAAGGTTGTGGTGATTTGCAGGACCTTTAGTATTATTTATGGATGACGTCCCTGGAAGATGTGACTCTTCCGTCCGTTGTTCTTGGGAAATCATTTTTGGATAGTCTCATTGTGTTCTAAGTAACATAATAGAGTATGAGGTTTTCAGAGGGATTGGCTTCATAGAGTTAATTAAGAATTGCTAAGAATGAACCTTGTATTTATCTAGGGAAGGGTCATTTAAGCAGTCCTTTAGATTACTCTAGTATCTTAATGACGCAGAAATATAGTATTGTAATAAGGAGGTTCTCGAATGACAGGTTTCAGCAATTGATGTTTTGTATTTTCAGTTGCTTGAAAATTTTTTTTATAGCACTAGAAATACTAATCCAAAGTTGGTGGATATTGTGATTTCCCCAGAAAGAGTAAAAATGGCCATCAGTTGTACAGGAGGGAGCAGAGGTAGAGTGTGCACCATGATAAAATTGTTCGTCTGTGGTCATGACAGTGTCAGAGGCTGCAGTTAGATTAGTGAGGCTTTCTTGCTGGGTGGATATTTAAGTTTTGTTATCTCTGTATAAATGTTAGGTGGAAAGAAGCTTTTTCCCCTCAGGGATATGAACGTTGGAAACAGGACTCATTCTAAGACTAGTCTCTAAGGTAGTGCAGGATGAATGATTTTATTTTTGTTTCATTGATTTTAATTGAAATCCAGCAAGTTTATTTTCCAATAACTACATTTCTATTGACTGTGATTTTTCTTTTCTTTTCTTTTTTTTTTAAAGATTTTCTCTTTTAAGAAGTTGGAAAAGGAGATCCCTTCATAGTTGGGTCTTGAGAATAAGGTTACAGAAATGAACGGACAGAGGTCATTCAGGGAGTGATGGTACCTGTGGGTTCCATCAGCGTTGGTGGATGTGGGTAGCTGAATCACGTGTGCCTTCTTGAGAGCAGAGCCTTCAGCTTTCTTAGTAAGGTGCTGTATAGGAATGCTGGTCTGCTGCAAACTGATTTCCATCAGTTAATTTCAGTTTTCTTTCTTAGGCTTTGTTTATAAAATACCCTAGCGATCTTCTGAGCTTTATTTTGAGAGAAAAACGAAAAATTGTCTTCCTGCTCCCACTTCCTGTGGTACCAGAAAAACATAACCAGCAAGTTTAGGATAATTTGGGCCAGACACAAATGGATGTTCTTTACTCATATGACCAGAAGCCATAGCTATCAGAGCCAGTTTTGTGTTATTTTGTATAAATGGGTCTTATTTAGAATGTAGATGTTAAATATCTTTTTCTTCAATAGCTGTTCGGTTTGGTCGTATTCCTAAGCGTGAAAAACAGAGGATGCTAATTGAGATGCAGAGTGCCATGAAGACCATGATGAACAGCCAGTTCAGTGGTCATCTACAGAACGACCAATTAGTAGAACATCATGAACAGACAGCTTTACCAGCCCAGGAACAGCTGCGACCCAAGCCCCAGCTGGAGCAAGAAAACATCAAAAGCTCTTCTCCCTCTTCAGATTTTGCAAAGGAAGAAGTGATTGGCATGGTAACCAGAGCGCACAAGGATACCTTTATGTATAATCAGGAGCAGCGAGAAAACTCGGCAGAGACCGTGCAGCCGCAGAGAGAACGGATTCCTAAGAACATGGAGCAATATAATTTGAATCATGACCGTTGTGGCAGTGGGCTTAGCAGCCACTTTCCTTGTCGTGAGAGCCAGCAGCACCTCGGTGGACAGTACAAAGGGAGGAACGTAATGCATTACGCCAATGGGCATGCCATTTGTATTACAAATGGACATTGTGTGAACTTCTCCAATGCTTATACTCAGAGAGTATGTGATAGAGTTTCCATAGATGGATGTTCTCAGAATGAGAACGAGAATAGTTACCTGTGCAACACTGGAGGGAGAATGCATCTGGTATAGTGAAATCACTTCTTTTGCTCACTTTGTATCAAGGAAAGCTTTGAAGGCTTTCTTTTATTCAGAGGACAGGGGCGGGGGTGTCAGAAAACCTAAGAGATTTACAGAATCAATTTTGCGCAGTCCTTTAGGTCAGATATTTTTAATAAACATCATTTGTTGAATGAGCTGATTTCATACAGAGCTAGGTACAGGCGCGTTATTTGATTGGTACTATGATTGGGATTAGGATTTTATGTAAAATATGGATCATGAAGAATCGCTCCTAATTCTTAGAAATCCTTTTCAAACTTGAAGTGTTCAGGTTAAGCATTGCCTTCCTAGCTTTGGGATTTTCTCAGAGGGCTGATCTTTTAGCTTGCCATGGTCAGTAGTTCCTTGATTTAGAAGGAAAGTGTTTTCTTTAACCATTATGATGCAAAAAGGCCTTTGGATATAGAACATGGATGTTTCGTTGTTTGAAAATTTAGGCATAGTTTAATATAATTCGCTGGTTTCTAAGGATTTTCTCCGACTTCATCCCATGGAATGAGTTAATGTTACTCATATCATTTAAGTGTTTTCATCAAATACAATAGTCTGCATAAAAGTACATTGTTTGTATTCAGCCCCAATTTCATCTAAAACAGCAGTAGCATGGCACTTCCAGTTTACACAATGAGATCCTTTGATAGTGCTTGGTATTTTCTACAGCCAGGTAATTAAAATCTTCTTTTTTCATTTCAAGATAGTTGACTCTACCCCAGTCCTAATGTTAGATTTTTTGGGGTCACTTACAAGTATTTGATTCCATGGATCTGGAAGGTAGCCTCATAATTTTTTTAGGCTTAGTGGCTCTGTTAAGGAGGGAGAAAACGTGTAAGCATTTAGGTTCTGATCTGTGATATTTTCCATGGTTATAGAATCGTCCCATTACTCGATCTGCTATGGATTTAATGAAAATTTAAAGGCTGATTTTACTAATAGAGTATACAGTGTATGTTTCATAATCTTCGTAGTGTCCTAATACCTTCTTTGGCTTCCTGTTTTTTTCCTCTCCAATTCTTATTTAGAAGGTCCATCTTGTATGTCCAGTCATTGTGTCCTGATTGAACAAGTGGAGGCCAGTGGTCACACCAGTGTATATGAAATGAGTGGTCAGTGACCTTTTTTAAAAAAGTGAGGCATCTCACTGTCTTTTCCTGTTTGAAATTACAACAGTGTAATTGTGCCTATTTAGAAAAAAGTGAGTTTTGAAATACTAAGTGTGGGGTTGGACTCTAGGCCTGTGACTTCTAGCTGTATTTGGATAAATTACTAAACCTCATAAAGTCCCATTTCCTTATCTAAGAAATGGTAATTATAATGTCTGCCATGACTACATAGTAGGGTTGAGAATCAAGTGAATGAATACGTATGAATTTGATTGAAAACCATAAAACCCAGTGCAAGATGGCAGCAATATTACAAAATAATCTCTCAAACCTCTGCAACAGGTTTTTGAACTAGCTTGTGATAGACGTACTTTTTGCTTAGGCTATCTCTTTTAAGATAAGTTAACTGCTGTTTAAGTTAGGTTGCTCTGAGGCCCTCTGTCAGAAGGCAAGTAGCAAATGGAGAGAGTGCTAATATTAGTAGATTTTACTGGTGTTGGAGGGTATATTCATGGGCTTTCCATTGATTGATATGCTACCTTTGAAATTTCTTTACCACCTCTCACAATTCAGTAGTTCTTCTGTTTTATGCGTATTAGGTTTGTCCAATGAATAAGTCTCCGTATGTGGATCCTCATAAATCGGGGCATGAAATCTGGGAAGAATTTTCGATGAGCTTCACCCCAGCAGTGAAGGAAGTGGTGGAGTTTGCAAAGCGTATTCCCGGCTTCAGAGATCTCTCTCAACATGACCAGGTCAACCTTTTAAAGGCTGGGACTTTCGAGGTAGGTTTTATTTATCCTGAATATTGATACAGGGCAAGGTAGTATTTTATTTTATTTTATTATTATTTTTTTTAAACGAATTTATTTATTTTGGCTGTGTTGGGTCTTGGTTGCTACACGCGGGCTTTCTCTAGTTGCGGTGAGCAGGCTTCTCATTGCGGTGGCTTCTCTTGTGGAGCACAGGCTCTAGGTGCGCGGCCTTCAGTTGTTGTGGCACGCGGGCTTCAGTAGTTGTGGCACGCGGGCTCTAGAGCGCAGGCTCAATAGTTGTGGCGCACGGGCTTAGTTGCCCCGTGGCATGCGGGGTCTTTCCGGACCAGGGCTCGAACCCTTGTCCCCTGCATTGGCAGGCAGGTTCTTAACCACTGTGCCACAGGGAAGTCGAAGGTAGTATTTTACTTTGATTCTTTTCTCAACAACTGTTTATAGTCCAGAGGCTGAAAATATCAACAAAAGAATGACCATCTCAGGATCTTGGGAAAAGACAAGGTAAAGGCCGAGTTACTTAGGACTTTAAATACAAATGGACTGTATTTGCAGCACATGAACTCCAAGTTCTAGAGTCGCTTTCAGGTGTGGACTTGGTGGGTTCCCCGAGTCAGACACCTCCTGATAGCCTAACCCAGCGTTTACTATGTTCAGTACTGGACACGAAGGGTAAATAGATGGTGGTTTTTGTCTCCTAGGAGATGGTAGGATATTTGGGAGTTGTTTCAGACATCTCTTATGTACCACTGTGGATCTTCATGGCCTCGCCTCACTCCAGGATCCTTGGCTACTTTTGCTACTCCACTTTCTCTGCTGTGGTGCCTTCTGCCTGGGCCTGGGGCAGCCCGTGTTGCCAATTTGAGTAGGATGCAGACAGAGCCTCTCGCTGTGCTTGCTTAGGGACCTCTCACCTGTCTGCCCCGGGCTTCCCTGCTGCTGCTGAGGTGGGAGAGGCCTCAGCACTTGCTCAGCACTCACGTAGGCATTATCCTGAAAGGCAGGGGGTGGGTGGGACGTTGATGCCGGTGGGCCCAGTCTTTGATCAGCAGGGGAAGGGAGCTGGGGGAAGATCTTCACTTCCCCGGAGGGTCCCACGGGATCGGGCTCTCAGTTGTTCTTGATGTCAGGTGGTGTCCAGCTTAGCAGTATGTCCTCTGATACTGACTCTCTTTCCTTTCCATCTCATTTCCTTTTTCTTAACTCCTGTTGTTTTCACATGTGCCAGTGCACATCCCATATAAACCCTTGCCTTCGGTTCTATTCTCTGGGGCACCTGAGCTAGAACAGAGAAGATTTTTTGTAAATAAAATAGCTGTGATAGAATTCCAAAGAAACACCTATAGGTTAGGGTTTTCAGTTCAAAGGAAAATATTAGACTTAAGGTTTAAAGTCAGAAGGGATGTCAGAGATCAAGTTCAATTCACCCAGTTTTGAGGTTAGATAACTACGGCCCAGAGAGGTGAAGAGACTTTTCTTTCCTGGGTTACCAGTAAATTCATAACACAGGCAGGACTAGAACACAAATCTCTCGCTCCAGGACTTGTGTTCTTTTCACCTTGTGATTTGTCTGAGGATTGCTGTGTTGTAGAGCTAGCACCATCTTAGAAGGCTCACTCTCTTTTGGGTTGTCTTGGGTAAAACAAGTCTTTGCTTGGGAGCATTGCAAAGGGCAGGTGTTTGTTCAATGTTCCTCTGGTTATGAGAGGAATATGTGACCTAGATGTTACCGTTTACTATAGTGGAGGGAGTGCTGCAGGTTAGCAGTTGTTGACTGGTTTGGTCTGGATTTCCATTATACCTTGATGTCTGGAGCACCTGCTACCATAGTTTTCTTTGTGTATTGTCTCTTTGGGTTATGCTTTCTTAAAATAGACTATGATTAGAGTTCGTCTGCTGCATTTGCCTTGGTTGCATTTGGTGTTTGTGTGTTTCCAGGCGTTGTTGCATTGAAATACTGCTCTTTTTACTTAGGGCTTAGAGACCATATGATACACTTGGTAGCTTAAAGAGTTTGCTAAATGCCTTTGGCCAAGGCCCAGTTTCAAATTTCTTGGCATTATTGCCTGCTTTAATTTCGGGTTTTGGGCTTTTTTTTGCCTGCTTTAATTTTGAATTTACATTTCAGAATCTTTATTAATAGTTTCAGAGTATCACAGGACTTGAGTATTTTGCCACTGGTGGCTGGAATTTTTTTGATGCTCTTCCTAGAGTATTTATCGCTTTGGTGGAGATTTTGTCTTAAGCAAATGGTTCTGGGTAAAAATAAACTCACTTTTTCTTCTACAACTCTTTTTTTATGTGTAGGATGTCTCTTAACTGACTTGAATACTGAGTTATTTTTTAGTATTACTATTGAACTTCTCCAGATACATTTAAGTCTTTTTCTTTTTCCAGGTTTTAATGGTACGGTTTGCATCATTATTTGATGCAAAGGAACGTACTGTCACCTTTTTAAGTGGAAAGAAGTATAGTGTGGATGATTTACACTCAATGGGAGCAGGGGATCTGCTAAACTCTATGTTTGAATTTAGTGAGAAGCTAAATGCCCTCCAACTTAGTGATGAAGAGATGAGTCTGTTTACAGCAGTTGTCCTGGTTTCTGCAGGTAAGGAAGCTTTGACAGTTGTGTGACACCTGGAATATAGTGACCAAGTGGGGAGAAGGTGGCAATCGGCTAGGTTCTGGCAAGCTATGTAGAGGGGAGAAGGCCTTAGGAAATATGCTAAACTATGAATCTGTTATTTTTGCATAATTAATTTTTTTTTTTTTATCATGGCAGTAAAAGTCAAAAGTGCTGTATAAGGATAAAAGGATGTTTAGATCTGGGCCTCACATATACCACTCTTAGTCTTTAGCTTTTGTTCATAATTTTTTATGAGTCTAAAGTGTTATTTCATGGATTTATTTTTTGGAACATTGTGTATTTCTAGGTAGATGGTTATAATATGAATCTAAGTTTTGGTTAAAATATTATGTGGGTTACTTGAAAATGTTACAAGTATCAAGATGTATTACTGTGTTTTGTTACAAAAATCAGAGAATTATGAGTTGTAGGCTCTCACCCAGCTTTGCTACTGAACTTTCTGTGTGACTTGGTAAGTAATTTTCTCTCTTTGCGTCTCGGTTTCCTTATCCTGTGAAAGGAAGGGATTGTACCATGGGAGCCTCCAAGATTGTTGAATCCTATCATTTAATGTTTATTTATATGAGTCATTGATGATGTTTCCCAATTTCCCTGCCACCGTGCATTATATTGCAGTTACTTCTGACCAAAGTATTTCAACTCAGACGTTACTTAGTGAGGCAGAGATTATTCCCCATAGCAAATTGGAAATTGAGACAGTGACTTTCTTGGGGACATGTAAGAAAGTGCCAGCCAGTTTTAGGTATCGCTAACTTTATTTTAAACCATTTGTTGAGAATTAGACAGTTTTTGTTTTTTTTTTTTTTTTTTTCGGTACGCGGGCCTCTCACTGCTGGGGCCTCTCCCACTGCGGAGCACAGGCTCCGGACGCGCAGGCCCAGAGGCCATGGCTCACGGGCCCAGCCGCTCCGTAGCGGCATGTGGGATCCTCGGCCCGGGGCACGAACCTGTGTCCCCTGCATCGTCAGGCGGACCCTCAACCACTGCGCCACCAGGGAAGCCCTGCCCTAGACAGTATTTTGATATGACTTGCTTTAAGTTTCCCATTTGCTTCCTACTGTGTAAAAGGCCTTGTGCTGAACACTGTGAGGGTTGTAAAGTATAAGTTGTGGCCCCTGGTTATGTGGCTGGACTGTAAGTCAGTAACTCTTACGTCAGCGATCCTTAAGGAGAGGAAGCTCTTTGTATATCTTAAAGGGCCTGTTGCACGTCAGTGGTATAAAAAACTTAACGCCATTTGCAGGCATTATTTGGCTACCTTTTCTGATCAGCTCTACCTGGGTAGCTAAAAATGCACTTATGGGAGTAGTTTGGATGGACTGTGTCAGTGAGGGATGCCTGGTTTCTTAGTAACCTTGTAATGCTTCTTGCACTTACCTACCATTTCGCAGTCTCTTCATGAGTAATTAGTAATGGTTTGAGTTGTCATCAGATTAGTAAATCTTTAATTGTGAAATAAAGGTAATCCATACTCGGTAACTTCTTTATCTGATGAATATGCCTTAAGTGCCAGGTGCTCGGGGGAGACAGAACAAGCATTAAGACACCGGCTTTGTGTTCCATTTGGAGAGACAGAACCAACACAGAAAGCTTTGTGTTACTAAACTGCTTGGTTCTGACTGAGGTAGGTAGGAGTTCAGGAAGGAAGATGAAGTCATCTGAGAAGGCTTTGTGGGGAGGACGGGGTATTAGGTTTTCCCAGCCAGAGGCGAGGGATGGCATGGGGCGGGGCCAAAGCCTGGGGTGCACGTCGAGGAGGAGGGGGCAGAAGGCTCGGGGTGAGGGGAGCACCAGGTTACAGAGTGACAGCTGGCGAGCTGAACAGAAGAGCTTTACCTGGAATACGGGGCAGTGGGAAGTCAGTGTAACTTCCTAAGTAGGGGAATGGTCTGGCATGAACAAAGCCATGCTTTAACCTTACTTCTGCGTTTCTGTCCTGGGTGGATTAGACAGGTGAGTCATCAGAGCTGGCGAGTCAGGTCGAGAGGCTGTTGAAATAACTCCAGGAATGAGGCAGTGGAGTGAACTCTCCTGAAATAGGTTGTGGCAGAGGAGGGGGGAAGGAGGGACTGTGTCCCCGAGGTAGTTCAGGGGAAGAAAAGAAGGCCAAGGGGTAAAGGGGAGCCTCTGCCGGCACCGTGCTACTTCAGTTGTGTTTTCCACCAGGAACGTGATTTTTATGTTTCAAATTTTAATTTCGAAAAACCCTTCTTTTGTTATCTGATCATAAGAATAATATGGGTTCTTTGAGAAATTAGAAAACATTAAAATGAAAATAAAGATGATAATATCACTACCAAGAAAGACCACTGTTAGCATTAGGGGTCTGCCTCTCTCCATTCACCCATCCATCCATTTGTCCATTTGCCTGCTTATTGATAGATGGTACCAAAGGGGAGAGACTGACTGTAAAAGATGGTAAGGCATTCTTGTTTGTGTTGTGTTCATATATGAAGATACACAGGCAACACAGCATGCATGCATTTTAAAATGTCGAATTTAAAGCTTTGTCACTTAAAAAGAACTATTGTTTTTAAAGCAGGAAAATAAAATTCCATTACTATAGAAGGGTATAAAATGGAAAGCCTTCCTTCTTCTATTCCTAGCCTGTTCTTCAGAGAACTAGATTTCTAACCAACTTTCTTTTTAATTGTTCTGATGGTTGCTGACTCAACTCTAAATACTATGCTTGTACCTCTTTTTATTTAGTAGATGTAACTGATAAGTAAAAGTTCCCTCTTGGGGCTTTCCCTGGTGGCGCAGTGGTTAAGAATCCGCCTGCCAATGCAGGGGACACAGGTTTGAGCCCTGGGCCGGGAAGATCTCACATGCCGCGGAGCAGCTAAGCCCGTGCGCTACAACTACTGAGCCTGCGCTCTAGAGCCCGTGAGCCACAACTACTGAGCCCACGTGCCACAGCTACTGAGCCTGTGCTCTAGGGCCCCTGTGCCACAACTATTGAAGCCTGTGTGCCTAGAGCCCATGCTCCACAACAAGAGAAGCCACCGCAATGGGAAGCCCATGCAGAGTAGTTCCCGCTCGCCGCAACTAGAGAAAGCCCGCACGCAGCAAAGACCCAATGCAGCCAAAAATAAATTTAAAATAAATAAATTAAAAAAAAAAGTTCCCTCTCACTTTTCCCCCTCAATTTTTATGTTTTATTTCTTCTGCTACTTTATTGGTTTTATTTATAAATTTAACATGCTCACAGTCTTTGCTCACTCACTCTTTCATAACCTCTCAGATAGTTTAGATAGAATATTCTCACCATCCAGGGACACAGGGCCCTCCTTTCTCCACATCCTGGCTTCTTCTGTGCTAACATTTCTTCTGCGTTGTCCAGAATGAAAATATTTACGTTCTGTTCTATAAATGTGGCTATTTCCCATGCTTTATTTATCAGTTGATTCTGAACATTGAACAGTCAAACATCAGCATTCGTAGTAATGTGATCACGTGACTAGTGCTGTTAGTGTTCACACGGTGGCACTGAAAGGGTAACGAGGCAACATAGACTCTCCCCTCAGCCTGCCCTTCCTGAAGGGCATGTTCCAGGGTCAGATAACAAATGGGTTATTTATTTATGTTCTCTGTTAACTGTTTAGAATTAAGCAACATTATAGTTCGCTTTATATTCAAAATAGCTTTTGTTTTTCTTGGAATCTACACTTGCCTTCTGGTTCTTGTTCTCTTCTGGTGGTGGTTGTCCGAAGAAATGCTAGTTAATGATCTCATTATATAATTTTGTATTCACAGCAGACCTTGGATGTGAGCTAGGACATGTTATCCTCAGTTACGACAGGCAAGGAATTTGAGGAACAGGGGGCTTGAATAATTTGCCCAAGGTCACGTTTTTCATAATGGGCTGATCAGGCATTTGAACTCCTGTTAGTCTAGCTTCAGGAGCCTTCCCACTCTACCGCTTGTTAACAGAATAACTGTAGCTGCTAAGGGAGAGAGCAGTCTCAAGCATGGTATTTATTTGCCTGTGAGATTGGAAGACTTTTGATACCATGGAGAGAAGAGGAATTACACCTGGAAGGTAAATTCTTTTTCAGGTTGTGTGTAATGGCCGCAGTCACTTCCATTTGAAGATGAGAGACTGGCCTGTGGGTGTGAGACCAGAGCTCTCCTGGATGTAGGTTTCAGTTGTCCTCATGGAGGCTTCCTTGAAGGAAATTAACTTCCATCGTGTAGGAAGTGAATATGCATCAGGAGCACAGTTGGTGAGGAGGACAAGCTTGGGAGCTAATTAAGGAAGTAGAAAGCCGTATCATGAATTAAATTCTGCAGGTAGTAGTATAGCACTTAGGGCATCCTTTGGAAGGTGAATTTCCATTTCAGTCTGTGCCTTCTAGTGTTGCAGTTTCTAGAGGATCGTTGTTTTATGATCCAGCTAGATTTGTAGTTCGGTCCTCTGGCCTTCAAATCATGAAAGCATGGTTTTAGAAAAATTTAATATGATTAACATTTTTAGGTACAGTATAGGCATCTGTTTCCCCGAAGGGGGTTGACTACATAAGCATAGGTCACCGAAACACAACATATTTGCTGGAGGACCAACCACGTATAATACTGACTCAAATGTCCTTTCCCACTTCCTGTCTGTTTCTTTCTTTGCCATCTAGATTATTTTGTTTGTGGGGATCACCGTCACTTTTTCCCAGTTATTATAAATTACTGATGATACAATGTAAACCTATTACTTTCTTCTGCCCAAATATGAGCTCTCTAAAGGAAGGAATTTTGGTTTGTTTGTTATGTTCACTGCTAATTCCCTAGCACCCATCACAGAATAAGTGTTTGGTGAATGAATTAGTAAATTGCAAGGCTGTTAAAGAAAACAATTACTTGAACATTAAAGGCAAGGAGAGTCTTGGAAGCATGATTGAAAGCTTTAAGTAGGTTTGCAGAGATGACCCTTATGATTGTATGGGCAGAGTCAAGTGTCAAAAGAGATCTTTTGTCCATCTCACAATTTTGTGTGATAAATCATGACTCCCTCCGCCCCCCAGCCCGTAATCAACATTCAATTTGTCTCTTTTCCTGTAAGAATTAGCACACAGTTGTAGTCATAATCCAAATTTTATTAAATGTAATATAAAACTATTTTCATCATTTTTTCCTGCATTTAAGTTAGTCAGACTTTCCCCCTCTTTACTATTAAATTTTAATCCTTGTTCTGAGTGTTTGCATTGCAAGTAACATTTTTCAGCTATCAGTTATAATGTAAGACCTCCTTGATTTCCTTGTAAAAAAAATGAAAAAAGGGTGTAAATGGCCAGAGAATTTTGCTTCTTTGGAGAAGTCCTTTTCTTGTTAATTACAACCCCCTATACTTGGAGCCATTGACATTTCTTGTGCACTACGGTGTCCTATTGTAAAGGGAAGAAATGACCCATGCTGATGAAAAAAGTCCGTGGCAAACAACATAAGTTCGGCTCATTTAAGGATACTTTCCTTTATTGCTGGTTTATGCTAAATCACTAATTTATTAACATTTTTGTATGATGAGTTTAATAAACACAGTATGCTAAGTAAAAGTGAATGCAAGTTAATATAACTAGGTAATAAATTTGCATACTATGTTAGTTATCTACTACTGCATAACAAATTACCCGAAAACTCAGTGGCTTAAAAATGCATACGTTTATTATCTCTGAGGGTTAGGATATGGGTGCCTCTGGCTGAGGGTTTCTTAGGAGGTTGCAGTCGAGCTGTGGGCAGGCTGTGGTCTCACATGAAGGCTCCACTAGGGCAGGATCCGCTTCCAGGCTTATTCACGTGGTGGTTGGCAGGAGTCATTCCCTGCAGTCGTTAGACTGAGCACCTCAGTTCCTGGCTGGCTGGCGGCTGGGGACCACCCTCAATTCCCTCGCACTCAGGCCACTTCATAGGGCATCTCACATGGCGTCTGGCTTTCCTCAGGGCAAGTGAGTGAGAGCTTGCCTAAGGTGGAAGCCACCGCTTTTTCTACAATGTTTTATTCATTAGTAGTGAGTGAGTCTGGCCCACCCAAGGGAAGAGGGATCCACTCGTGGGTCCCAGGTGCCTGCCACCTATGGTGACGTGCCAGTGTGGTATGTTCCACATGAGATGAAAATACACTGCTAAACCACATGACCCGTTTGGTTTTGCCAATCAGAAGCAGTTGAAATTAGATAGCATCTAATTTTAAAAATCAGAACCTCTAGATTTTTGTGAGCAGATACCTAATCACTATAAAGAATTTTGATTTATCAAATGAACTATGTGATATATATTTTTATAATAAATAGCTACAAAAATTTGCCATTGGGATTTAAAAAATTGTCAGTTATCTTTTGCCTCTGTTCCAATGTGTAACACCTTGTTTTGAATTCATTGATGAGACCGACAGCACGGATTATATTTGTATTTAATGTTAATAACATGTCCTCTCCTCCATCTCGCTCTCTTCCTCGCTCTCCCTCAGATCGATCAGGGATAGAAAACGTCAACTCTGTGGAGGCTTTGCAGGAAACGCTCATCCGCGCCCTAAGGACCTTAATAATGAAAAACCATCCAAACGAGGCCTCTATTTTTACAAAACTTCTTCTAAAGTTGCCAGATCTTCGATCTTTAAACAACATGCACTCCGAGGAGCTCTTGGCCTTTAAAGTTCACCCCTAAGGCCTTGGTTTATTTAAACATGGACTGATTCATGCTGACTGTATATTTTGTGCGGAAATGCTTATTTACGTGTGTACCATATGTGGAGGTAGGAGAGACCTCTAAGACAACGTGAGACTGCAGGCCGCCTCTGTGACCAGGCAGCAGCTGTTTGAGATTTCTTCAGCCATGCTTAGACATTGACCGCAATTCCCCGGTAGACCAGTCAGCGGTGTTGCACTTAAACTGGAGAAGTTACACTGAATTATAGTCACACTGAATGTTAGACTTTTTCATCTGCCAAAACCAAAAACCATTTTGATCTCCCTGTGGTACAAATATAATGCACAATCACAAGTATATGAGGACTTAAAAATTAATCCTTTGTGGTGGAAGTTCTCTTGTAAGATGGAAACTTGATTTCACCCCAAGACTGTTTGATCTGGTGTTTGGAGACTTTGCCAGTTAGGAAACCTCCTTGTCTGTGCTCCGTTCTGCCACCGTGAAAGTGCGTGGTCCTGGACAGGCTCGCTGGTTGTGGAAAATGAGACTTGATCGTGTTCCCAATGCCCCGCCTCACAGAGATGCTGACGAATGTCTAGAAAGCATATTTACCTCCTGGGAGATAGGCACTATGTAAATACGGTAAAAGTTTTGTTATTATAATTATTCATAATAATACTCTTTTTATTTCTATGCATTTCTGAGAAATCATTTCACAGTCCACACCAATCTATTATTCAGGGTTCCTGCGTATGTGTGGGTTATCCTTCTGGCACACACATATTCAAAGTTTATGGGTACATTAAATACATAGTATGTGTACATAATATCTATGTGAATATAGTTATATATAAATATATTTCTTCACAATATTTTAAACTGTGAAGAACTTTATCATACAATAAACTTAAAGCAAGAGATGTCAAAAGACCCAAATTAGGTGCATTTTACCTGTTGATGACAGAACCATTGCTTTAAATCTTTAGATAGTAGAGTAATGAATTTATGCTCTATTTTTGTTTATCTAAGCAACACTTAATGTACAAGTGCAACAGGCAGTTGGGTCCAGATTTCAAAAAAACATGTATTTCAGAGTTCATCTTTGGCAAAATCTTTGGTTCAGGTACTAGTTGTTTAAAAGTTCATTCAGATTCTTTGTGCTAAGAAAGTTGCATTGCTGCCCCTTACACACATGCTGTAGCTTGATGATAAATACTTGGAGTCTTTCTGGAGAACCAACCAATGTTTAAGAAAACTGTTCAATATGTTGATGTGTGCCTGTGTGTGTGAGTGTGGGTGTGCAAGTGTGTTCTGAATCCACTTGGGGTTTTTTTTCCCCTAAATAACACTACAGGGATTTTGTCAAGTTAGATTTAATGTATAATTTGAAAAATCGTTTAGTGTGTGACCTACAGGCTTAGAAATGGCATAGTCAGAGACATTTCATCCGTATTTCTGATGCTGGGCTTTATTAAATAGATAAGATCAGCCTCTTTATGGCAGTTGGAGAAAATTGCCCAAAAGTTGAGGATTTTATGTATGTTTTTCTGTTGTCCTGGAAGATAGCAATTAATTGGATTTTTGGGTAAAATTGCCTTCTATATAATTTTTGGATTGTATAAAATTACAAAAACGAAAAGATCCCATTTTACTATACTCAGCCTGTTACTTTAATGACATGTGAGCAGAATGCCTTATTTTGTAATAACCTTGTTTAACTTGTTGCTACTGGGACTTGAATTTCTGTGGCACTAGTTAAGTTAAAACAGAGTTAAACCCTCTCATTATTAAAGAGGAAAGGTGATGGTGATGTCTGTAATACAATATAAACCATAATCGTGATTTACCTTAAATAGGTATGACTTTTATGGGATATATAGTGTAGTTTTTGTGAACTCTTCACATGATACCATTATCTTTTTATAATTTTTTTTTCTAAGATAAATGCACAGTTTTCTTATATGGGGAATAGAAACAGCTTTTTTGAAGTAATACTGAAAACCTCAAAGATCATGTTGTTTCTTAATTTTTGCCTTTTGCATAAGCCTCTTTATAACATATATCTTTAAAACAGTTACTAAGTCTTTAGGAATGTGTAACCAGAACTATGTTAGTATTGCTTATAAAACTTTAGTTAGGTTCAATATATACATGTATACATCTATATATAGGTATAGAGATTTGCATTTTGTCTTGTAAAATTTTATTTGAACAAATTCTTCCTGTAGGTAATGGGAAACAAAATTAATAGTTCATATGCCACTTGTAGCATTTCTGTATTTGAAAATAGCCCAAGATTGAAACTTCTAATTCTAGAATTAAACCAGCAGCCTATTACAAGCACATTCTTTGATTGAGTCATTGGTTATAAACCTACTAAATGCGGAGAAGACGACCAGTTTAGGGAACTTCTGAGTTGGTGGGACACTGTTGATTAATGAACAATGTACTGTATGAATTAAGTGACGCTTTAACTCTGATTTTACATTTTAAAGTTAACATATGGGCATTATGTCAGCAAACTTAAGGGCATTATGTCAGCGAGCTAAAACTTTCTTTTCCTGTGCTTTTAATATATCTCTTTACATGATCTGAGAGAGGGTTCAAGCCTTTAGAGAGAATTAGCTGAGGAAAAGGGGGTGAACATCTTCTTGGGATGAAGCTTTTCCTTATGGCGATGGTTTAATTACAGATTCGGAAATTAGAAGGAAATTTCAGTGGATTAAGTGTATAGCTTTCGTAACTACATTTCAAGAAATTACCATTGTAACTTGATAAGATATGATTTATTTTATGTAAACATCATTGCAAAGCAAGGTGTAGAAGCTCAGCTAGATTTATTACTGTGCACGAGAGTAAGTACCTATCTCAGTTATCCTTTTCCAATATAAAGTTTGCTGAATGTACAAGAAGAGTTTATCACTTAGGATATAGAATTTTTTAGGGGCTGGGGGGGAGGGGCTCTGTCAGGAAATTACCTAGAAACAAAGATTGTCTTGATTTGATCTGAAACATAAAACTTGAAGCTATTCTTGAACTAACATGGAAAAATAAAATGGCTATTGTTTTAAAAAAAATGATAGAACTATATTGTTGACAAGATAGGAATTACGTTTATTTTCTACAAACTGTTATCGATGAACACATGGATAATATCTTCCTCTTTCTGAAAAGTGATCTGTACATGGGGGGAGGGAATAATAAATATTATTTCTAACCAGCTGTGGTTTCTGGTATCTTTCTATCCTGACTTTTTGGTAAGACCATCTATAATTTAACTTACTACTTTCCCTGGAGCAGAGCAGGGTCTCCTACGCATTGCACAAATCTCTGATTCAGTGGGGGGAGGGGGCATGTCCGTATGCAGGGCTGTTTTAAAAAGAAGACTGTCGTAGAGTTTGTCGAGAGATTCCAGCAAGGATCGTTTTTCTGTAATGCCAGCTGAATGGTGGTTTGCCGTATTGGATAAGGTGGTCTTTCTGGGAAGAAGATGGTGAGAGAGGAAGGGGTAGGAAACCTGATATAGCTGAGACTCAGCCTTGGCGGTGAATGGGATAAGGAGCCTCAGCAGGACCACGACCTCCTTTTCCCTTTCCCAGTGGTTGCAGCCAGGGGGGCAAAGTTAAGGTAGCTACTTAACTCAGCACTCCCTGCGGTTGTTTCCAAGACCAGTAACATCCACTACTTTTCTGTGAATGTTAATCGATGTTAGGTGGGAGAAATGGGCTTCTTGATTAAATAAATGTGGCAATACTGGGTTAACCAAGGTTACTGAGACGTCTTTGTGGCATTCCTGTGCTCTCATGAGCAAATGTGCGTCGTGGATCCTAAGGAAGGATTTAGTGGGATGTAGTTTTTCCCAAACTTTCTCCACCAAATAACCCCTCCCCCCCCTTTTTTTTTTTCTGTGCTGAGCTCTTCTGAGGGCTCCTTGGAAAGTGTGCTTTTCTGGAGAAAAAATCCCTGTTAACCCACTTTGGGTTTTCATAAGGATGTTGGTCGTATTCTGTGGATTAGTGTACAAATTTGCATTGTATTTTGCCCCTTTTTTGCACAGTGTAAGAAACATTGAGCTCTAAATAAATGTGTGGTTGATGGAAAACAAAAGAGATTAAAGTCCTTCCAAATTTTGGGAACGCTACAGCTGAGTAAATGAGTAAAGACAGCCAGTTCACGGATCTGGTTTTAGTTTTTACACGCATTTCGGCCTGTTAAAATTTGTTACATTTGCTTTTCTTAACTCTTACTCTGTCTAAAAGTGTAAGAAAACTCTGTGAAAGTCAGAGTTGCTCTTCGCAGTGTGAAATTTGGTGGCTTTGTGGTGATTTTCAGACACCAGAGTAGTAGATCCACTTAGAGCAACAGTGCATCGAACGGGTGTAGGATCCATAAGGGCAGTCTCCGAGGAAGCTCAGAACCTCTCCAGAACGCTTTATGTGGGGCACATTTCCCCAGAAGGTAATCATGCTCTCAAAATCAGCATTTCCCCTACATTTTTTTTTTTTGCGGTACGCGGTCCTCACTGTTGTGGCCTCTCCCGTTGCGGAGCACAGGCTTCGGACGTGCAGGCTCAGCAGCCATGGCTCACGGGCCCAGCCGCTCCGCGGCATGTGGGATCTTCCCGGACCGGGGCATGAACCCATGTCCCCTGCATCGGCAGGTGGACTCTCAACCACTGTGCCACCAGGGAAGCCCTCCCCTACATTTTAACAAATTACTAAAGAGGGTGAGATCAGTGTTTTTCAGAAAACTCAATACAAAACACCTGGGGTGAATATGGCGTTCCTAAATCTTTTTTGTCCATTTTCCTACTGGTGTACGTAGAATTGAGTGTGATCTTCTGAGGTCTCGAAGGTAAGCGTTTTTCTCTTCCGTTGTTTCATTTTTCTCTGAACCCTCCTTACCCTTAACCTCAGCAGTTTCCCCACACCCCCCCCATTACTTTGTTGCTTTGCTTGTAAATTTTCATCTATAATTTTCCCTCCTACAAGAGGCATTTCATTTCTTGAGAGATTCTGCAGTTAAACACAAGTAGGGTAGTTTCCAAAAGTGGAAAGCACCTACACTTCCATTCTCTCGATCACCTTTTTGCCCCTCCCCTGCCCCTGCAATTGCTGTTCTTTTTCTGAACTGTTATATCTGACAGGATTTTTGAGGAATAGACTGATGGTTTAGTTCTTCATTACTTACGTGTATTGAACATCTGTGTCTCAGGATTTTTATTTTTTTTTAATCCAAATGTAAAGGGAGGTTCCATGAAAATCCAGGGCGCTAATCCGGACAGCGTTGTGAAGTTGTATGCCGGTACAGCAGGTGGCTGTCAGTCACAGCACTTGCATTGGTGGGTGCCAGCAGCTCCTGTTCTAGCCGTGCTGTGCCGGGGCCGGCTTCTGGGGGCTCCTGAGGTCTGGTGTGACATGTTCAGGAATTTAGGGACCTGGTTGTTAGAAACACAGCCATTATTAAAAGTTAAATCATATAAGCTTACTGTTGAGTTATATTTGAAAGAGAATACTCAGAGCTCGCCTCTTCCTAATTCTTTTAAGTTTATTGTTAATGCTTTATGTGTATGGTGGGTTATGTGTATGGTGGGAATACTTCATGACGCTGTGTTCCTGCACATCTCTTCCCAGCTCCCTGCCAAGGGATTATTTATACCGTGAAAAGCTGCACATGCTCTGAATCACGGCTTGATTTATTGTTTTGTTGACTTTCTAGACCTAAGAAAGTGATGGAGAAAATGTTAATAATACAGGTTAAAAGTCTGTTGCCATTAACCATTGCAAATGGCACAGAGAAGTGAAGAAATTGTCCAGTAGTTGAAATCTATTATCTGATTCAGCAAAGAAGTTTCTCATATCACTGATAAACAAGTCAAGTTCTAACATAGTTCTTGTTTGTTTTGTTGTATTAATATACTTAAAATATCAATCAACATTCATGCCAGAACTATACTTGTTTGTCAGTTGCAACTCTGGCAAAAATAAAAGAATGCATTCTATGAGAATTAATTGTTTATATGGAATTTACGGTAAAGAGTATTGTATGGTTTATATATTGTGTGCTGCATAGCCTTTCAGTAAGAATAATACATACATACACACTCACACATATGTTTTTCCTTCCCAGGGAGCTGGTTGTTAAACATTAGCAGCACACCACTATTGCTTAACCCCAAGAGGTGATTCTGAAACCTGCGTTCAGAGTTTCAGTAACTTATTGAAGGTCGCACAGCTACTGAGTAGAGAGTCGGATTGCAAAACCCAGATATTTGGGCCTTAGAATCTGTTGTCAGCTGTTATATGTAACAGAGAGGCACTGGGCTTGGGGTCTCCTTGGCAGAGTGGTTTTTCGTAGGTCTGCTTTGATCTCTGCAGATGTGGGTTGTTTGGGAAGGGGTAAAGGGGAAGCTCTTAGGCAAGGATTCAGTACATAATAGCCTAATGTTATCCCCCCAAGCCCTAAGTAAAATTTTCTCTCATCTGTAAAAAGGGTAAACTCAAGTGGCTGCAAGACTAAATGAGGTGTGTTAAAAACTTTGCAGATGGAGAAGCCTATACAGACCCAAGGTCCCTGCCATTAAATAGAACGAGGAGAAAGTGGGAGTTGTCCCTGGGGCAGTGAGGCGCCCTGGAGGGTCCTCTCTCCGGCTCAGCCTGGGTGGTGGGTCTCTCACAAGCCCTCTGGGCTGGAGTCACTGAGGGGTGACTCTGGATTTAGGCCTTCTCAGCTAGAAACTGCCCTGTCAGTAAAGTGATGATCTCAGTGATGATCTCAGCCTTCAGACACTGCTTCCTCAGGAGAATCTGAAACACGGGACAACAGACAACCGAGTCTGTATCTCATCACCGGTCCCCCAGACGAGAGCATACGGGGAGGATCCGTAGTGTTCTAGTTGGTGCCGCATCGTCCAAGGTGAACTTCTACCTCAGAGGGCAGGAATCATTGGCTTAATGCTTCTGGACAGTAAAAATAACTTCCGTATCCTCAGTGGTCTCTAGAGGTTCCCTTTTCCCGTCCTGGGTTCAGTGCTCCTCTGCGAAGTGAGGGGATTGAACTATGCCCTCCAGCATCCCTTCCAGGGCCGACTCTGTGATGTGATGGTACGCAAACAACACAGTTAAAAGAGAAAGAAGGGCCAGAGTGGAGAATGTGTTGGGGATTGGGGTGGGCAGAGACCCTGCAGCTAAAGGGTGACACCTCACCTACCTTAACCCGGGGTGAACTGGCGCCCTGCCGGCCGGCCGTCTGTCCATGGTCCTCCGTCGCCCGCCATTAGCTCCGAGTCACCTCCCAAGGCTCAGGGGCAGAAGTGTGCCGGGGAGGGGGTTGTGTCCACGAGTTTCCCTTCCCCCAAGGTTCCTGCGAAGCTAGAGCGGGTGCCCAGAGCAGGAGCAATGTCAGGAGCTCCCGGCAGGGGGCGCCGGGCTGACCTGTCTGCTCCAGGCGGTCCTCAAGTGCTAGGGGAACGCGGGATGCTCAAGACCAGACCTTTCCTGCACAGCAGCGCTTTCCAGTTTTCGATCCTAACAGAAATGTAGGTTTTTGTAGTAAAAGTGTAAAAGAGTGTGAAGTTTTTTGTAGTTGATTCTCTTACCTCTTCCCCTAAATCCGTTTTTTTTTTTCAAGGCAAAACCAGACCAAGATTTATTTCCTCATTTTGGAATACCATTCATTATGGCAAGGACATCTGTGGTTTTTGAATTACAATACAAAACACCTGTGTCAGTTCAATGATGTAGCTGCTAGGAGTCTACATATGGGTTCAAGCAAATAAGCATTTCATTGTGTCATCTAGTATAGTCAATAACACATTAAAATTTACACTTTATCATTGTAATTTATATTATTTGTGGCAACCATAACTATGTAGTTAAAATTATTAGAAACTACTTTTTTTTAATGGGGCATTTTATTTTATTTAGTTACTTATTTTTAATTTTTAATTTTATTTTTTAACATCTTCATTGGAGTATAATTGCTTTACAGTGGTGTGTTACTTTGTGCTTTATAACAAAGTGAATCAGTTATATATATACATATATCCCCATATCTCTTCCCTCTTGCATCTCCCTCCCTCCCACCCTCCCTATCCCACCCTTCTAGCTGGTCACAAAGCACCCAGCTGATCTCCCTGTGCTATGCGGCTGCTTCCCACTAGCTATCAGTTTTACATTTGGTAGTGTATATATGTCCATGCCACCCTCACTTTGTCCCAGCTTACCCTTCCCCCTCCCCATGTCCTCAAGTCCTTTCTCTAGTAGGTCTGCGTCTTTATTCCTGTCTTGCCCCTAGGTTCTTCATGACCACTTTTTTTTTTTGTTTTAGATTCCATGTATATGTGTTAGCATACAGTATTTGTATTTCTCTTTCTGACTTACTTCACTCTGTATGACAGACTCTAGGTCCATCCACCTCATGACAAATAACTCAATTTTGTTTCTTTTTATGGCTGAGTAATACTCCATTGTATATATGTGCCACATCTTCTTTATCCATTCATCTGTTGATGGACACTTAGGTTGCTTCTATGTCCCGGCTATTAGAGCTGCAATGAACATTGTGGTCCATGACTCTTTTTGAATTATGGTTTTCTCAGGGTATATGCCCAGTAGTGGGATTGCTGGGTCGTATGGTAGTTCTATTTTTAGTTTTTTAAGGAACCTCCATACTGTTCTCCATAGTGGCTGTATCAATTTACATTCCCATCAACAGTGTATGCGGGTTCCCCTAAATCCTCCTCATTTTACTCCAGCCCTCAAGGAAATCAGGGAAATCTTTACAATGTAAAACCAAAATTTCACCTACTGTCACTTTCCAACACCCTTAACTGGTGAAGTCAAAAGAATTTTACAGGGAACACCCAGACACCTACCACCTGTATTTTACCACTATTTTGTACTTGTTTATTACATATCTATCCATCAGTCCATCTTGGGTTTCAAAAAAATAATAAAGTAAATTGCAGTCATCAGTAAACTGCCCC
Source organism: Delphinapterus leucas (assembly GCF_059928025.1). Lineage (NCBI taxonomy): Eukaryota > Metazoa > Chordata > Mammalia > Artiodactyla > Monodontidae > Delphinapterus > Delphinapterus leucas. The sequence continues at coordinate 147,450,851 of NC_143132.1, forward strand.
CTAAAATTTTCAGCTTGCATATAGTTTGCTAGAGTTGAATATTAATTTACAGTTTGTTCTTTTGCTGTAAAATTTATAGACAATGAAATGCACACATCTTTAGGTACATTCATCACTCTGACAAATGCAGTCTCCCTGTGCAACCCCAAACCCAACTGAGGTATAGAACATTACTGTCACCCCAAAAAGTCCCCTGAGACCCCTTTCCAGGCAATCCTCACCTCTACGGAGACAGTAACTAAGCTCTGATTTCTTCTACTATAGATTAGATTAACCTGTTCTAAAATTATATGTTCCTATTTATTGCTGAATAGTATTCCTTTGTATGGATGTACCACAGTTTATTTTTCCTATTGATGAATATCTGGGCTGTTTCCAGTTTTGGGGTTATTATGGGTAAAGGTTTTATGAGCACTCCTTTGTATTTGTAGTAGCTCTATAGCACAACTTGACTCTGGGGTAGAATTAGTGTTAGGTTCCAAGAGTGCGGAAAGCAGCACATAACGGAAAGCATGAGAAACAGAATTAAATCATAAATTAATCCTTTTTGTTTGAGGTCTCATAGAAAGAGCAGTGCATCAATTAGAAGATGCTTAAGACCTATGGAAAAGGGAGTAAAACAATAAGGATAGTTATTACTTATTTCCTGCTAAAGACCTCTGGAGGCAGGGCAATTCCAGGCTGGTTCAGTGGCTCCAAGTGCCATCAAGAACTCGAGTACCGGGCTTCCCTGGTGGCGCAGTGGTTGAGAGTCCGCCTGCCGATGCAGGGGACATGGGTTCGTGCCCCGGTCCGGGAAGATCCCACATGCCGCGGAGCGGCTGGGCCTGTGAGCCATGGCCTCTGAGCCTGCGCGTCCGGAGCCTGTGCTCCGCAATGGGAGAGGCCACAAGAGTGAGAGGTCCGCGTACTGCAAAAAAAAAAAAAAAACTCGAGTACCCCTAACACCCATTAGATTGGCTATCATCAAACAAACAGGAAAACAAAAAAAGAAAATAAGTGAGGATGTGGAAGTATTGTGCACTGTTGGTGGGAATGTAAAATGGTGCAGTTGCTGTGGAAACAGTATGGCAGTCCTAAAAATAGAATTGCCATATGATCCAACAATGCCACTTCTGGGATTATACCCCAAAGAATTGAAAGCAGCGTCTTGAAAAGGTATTTGTACATCCAGATTATAGCAGCATTATTCATGGTAGCCAAATATGGTGGAAGCAACCCAAGTGTTCACTGATGTCTGAATGGATACACAATATGTGGCACATGTACATGCAATGGGAGTATTATTCAGTCTTAGAAAAAATTCTGACACATGCCACAACTAGGATGAACCTTACACTGAGTGTAAGTGTCACAAAATGACAAATACTGTATAATTCCACTTATATGAAGTACTTTAGAGTGGCCACATTCATAGTGATAGAAAGTAGGATGGTGGTTGCCTGGAGATGAAGGAGGGGCAGGATGGAGAGGCATTTCAGAGTTTTAGTTTTGCAAGATGAAAAAAGTTCTGGAGACAAAACTATAATTCAAAAAGATACATGTACCCCTATGTTCATAGTGGCACTATTCACAATAGGCAAGACATGGAAGCAACCTAAATGTCCATTGACGGACGGATAAAGAAGATGTGGCACATATATACAATGGAATATTACTCAGCCATAAAAAAGAATGAAATGATGCCATTTGCAGCAACATGGATGGACCTAGAGACTATCATGATAAGTGAAGTAAGTCAGAAAGAGAAAGACAAATATATGATATCACTTATATGTGGCATCTAAAATATGACACAAATGAACCTATCTATGAAAAAGAAACAGAATCAAGGACATAGAGAACAGACTAGTGATTGCCAAGGGGTGGGGGGTGGGAGAGGGACGGAGTGGGAGTTTGGGATTAGCAGATGCAAACTATTATATATAGGATGGATAAACAACAAGGCCCTACTCTATAGCACAGGGAACTCTATTCAATATCCTGTAATAAACCATAATGGAAAGGAATATTAAAAATAATGTGTATATATATATATATATGTGTAACTGAATTACTTTGCTGTATAGCAGTAATTAAGACAACATTGTAAATCAACTATACTTCAAAAAATACTGATAAGAAAAAAGTTCTGGAGATTGGTTGTACCACAATGTGATTGTACTTAACACTACTGAACTATACACTTAAAAATGGTTAATTTTATGATATGTGTACTTTATCACAATTAATAAAAACAAAACCAAACCCAGGAACTTCTGATCCTTCTTTGTCATCTTGTGCATGTTTGTAACATTGCAAGAGGGCACCACCATCAGGCATCACAACAGAAGCACTGTGTCCAGAGAAGAAGAGACCTTCCTCTTGATTATTAGGGCGGAACCTTTCTCAGGAGGCCCCAGCAGACTTCACGTCTCAGCTGCCACTGGCCAGTTGGGTCTCATGTGGCAAAGGAGCCTGGAAAGCTGGTATGTAGTGTCTTTCACCCTCTGTAGAGAGCAGCAGTCTCTCCCAGAAAGAACAAGGGGTTGGAGAATGGCTGTCGGGTAGGCAACCAACAATATTGTCTTCTGCATGGAACCCTGTTAGGGAGGAAGCGTCCTCCTTTGTGAGCTTATCACTGAGAGCTACAATCAGTCATGCCCAGAGCAGCATCCTTGTTGATGCAGAAATGATGCTCTTGGCTTACCTCTAATATATGCAGGGCTGGGGCAAAAATACAAACGAAGGCCACTAGCCTGTCCCTGTCCTTTGCCCACTCCTGCCTTTGTCCCATAGCAAGAGGAGCTATTTTTTCAGGAATTTTGTGATTTTCAAGATACATTGGTATCTTGAAATTGTCCCCAGTGGGAGTGTTGATAACTGTGGAAATCAGTAAATGCTACAGTTTAGGGCTCCTTCCACCCCAGGTACCAATGCGCTGCTCAGCCTCTCACACACCCTGGCTCCTAGGTCCAAGCTCTGCTCATCCCCCTTCGCCATCCGTGGGGCCCAGAGCTTTGGATACTGGCAGTGTAGTTCGGCTGTGTCATCCAAGGAAAGAGGCTTGTGCAGGCCTGGGAAGCAGCCCAGGGCCATTCGGGCAGGGGGTTCAGATCTGGAGCTGATCTAGAAGCTAGGATCGGTTCTGGGCATACTTGGCCGAGGAGAGGGGCACAGCCAGAGGAGGGATAGGCTTGAGACTTTAAAGTGTGACTCGGGGGCAGAGGCCCAGTAAGTAGCTTGGGTTGTAGGGAGGACAAGAGAGGAATTCTTTTGTCCCCTCCCTCCAGTCTTCAGCCTCTGGTTGGATGGGAGACAACACCTCTGTCCCACATCTACTCTCCTGACGACCTTCTCAAGGCAGGTGTAATAGCTAAGAAAAAATCTGACTCCATATTAGATCTGTTTCTTTTACAACTTTTGTATTCTATTGCTTCTGCTTTGAGTTAAGAATGTTGCCTAGGGACTTCCCTGGCGGTCCAGTGGTTAGGGCTCCACGCTTCCACTGCAGGGGGCACGGGTTCGATCCCTGGTCGGGGAACTAAAATCCCACATGCCGCGCAGCGCAGCCAAAAAAAAAAAAAAAGAACGAAAGAATGTTGCCTAGAGCCTGAAATATAGAGCCCATTCTCAAGGTTCTGACCTTTGAGGGTATAATGCTTTTCCATTCATACAGAGATAAAAAGCAGAATAGAGAATAACATTTGTCTTGGAGGTTTACAGGAACATCATGACCTGACCTACATGGACAGCTGCAAGAACAAAGGATTCTGACACCAAGAAGTCTGCAACAACCAACCACGCCCCTTCCTCACCTGGCCTTTAAAAATGCTTTGCTGAATCCCTTCGGGGAGTTCGGGTGTTTTTGGGCACAAGGCACCCATTCTCCTTGCTTGGCTCTACGATAAACCTTTCTCTGCTCCAGACTCCGATGTTTCAGTTTGTTTGGCCTCACTGTGTGTTGGGCACACGAACTTGGGTTTGGTAACACAGGGAGGATTGAACTGCATCCCCCATCTACCCTCCTGACGACCTTCTCAATGCAGGGAGGATTGCCGGTCTTATTGATCAGAACCCAGGACTCATTCATGGCCGTGTTTTAGTAGTGGACAGGGTTACTGTTTCCCAAGGTTTGGGATTGCTGCAAGGTGCAGCTTTTTGACTGTGTCCTCCAGTGGGGTGAGCATACCTGGGCAGCTCACCTCCTGTTCCTGCACCTTGGTGTGAAGCTCAGGTTTGAAAACTTCCCGTTTTAGTCTCGGGGCAGGTAGGAAGCAAGAGGTCTCCGGTCTTGATTCTGCCAGATTAGATATAGCCTTTATCTTGAATGTGTACCCCTAAAACAGTGGTTCTTAGGGAGGAGTGCTCAAACCGGCAGCAGCAGCATCACCTGAGAACATGTTAGAAATGCAGGTTCCAGGGAATTCCCTGGCGGTCCAGTGCTTAGGACTTCTCGCTCTCACTGCTGAAAGCCTGGGTTCGATCCCTGGTTGGGGAACTAAAATCCCACAAGCCGTGTGGTGTGGCAAAATAAATAAATAAAAATCGCAGGTTCTAGAGTCCCCCCAGAACTCCTGGATCAGAAACTCTGTAGCTGGAGCCTAACAGTCTGTTTTAAAAAATCCGCCAGGCGACTCTGATTCAGCAAAACAATTGCGCGCCACTACTCTAGAACAGGGGTCCCTAACCCCCAGGCCGTGGACCGTTAGCGGTCCACAGCCTGTTAGGCACCGGGCCGCGCAGCAGGAGGTGAGTGGCGGGTGAGTGGGCGAAGCTTCACCTGCCGCTGCCCCATCGCTCCCCATCGCTCGCATCACCGCCTGGACCATTCCCCCTCCCCGTCCCGTCTGTGGAAAAATTGTCTTCCACGAAACCGGTCCCTGGTGCCAAAACGGTTGTGGACCGCTACTCTAGAATATAGCTCGGAGTATTAGTTTGCTAGGGCTGCTGTAACAAAGTACCACAGACTGGGTGGTGACAACAGAAATTCATTTCTCACGGTTCTGGAAGCTGCAAGTCCGAGATCAAAGTGTCAGCGGGGTTGGTTCCTTCTGAGGCCCGTGAGGGAAGGCTCTGTCCAGGCCTTGCCCCTGGGCTCCTAGACGGCCGCCTTCTCCCTGTGTCTTCACAACATCTTCCTCCCGTACTTGTCTGTGTCCAAAATTTCTTCTTCATATAAACATGCCAGTCAGATTGGGTTAGGGTCTACCCTAATTACCTTGTTTTAATATGATTACTCCTTTAAGGACCATATCTTCAAATATGGTTACATTCTGAGGTACTGTGGCTTAGGATTTAACATATGGAGTTTTGTGGGGACATGATTCAGCCTGTAACACTTGGGAAACCTGGTCATACAATTTATGTATGTTTCCCCCACCCTCCCATTCCCCGATCGTGAGCTTATAGAGGTCAGAGATCGGGTCTTCCCTGGTTTTTATTTTTTGGCAGCACCATGCAGCATGTGGGATCTTAGTTCCCTGATCGGGGATTGAACCCGTGTCCCCTGCAGTGGAAGCATGGAGTCTTAACCACGGGACCGCCAGGGAAGTCCTTCCCTGTTCTTGTAGCTCGAGTGTCTTACAAAGTGCCCCAGTAGGCTTTCAATAAAGGTTGTTTAAATTGATTGACTATTGGTGGAGGAGCTTTTTGATGTTTTATTGGGGTTATAATCTTTTTTTTTAAATAAATTTATTTATTTTTGGCTGCATTGAGTCTTTGTTGCTGTGTGCGGGCTTTCTCTAGTTGCGGCGAGCAGGGGCTACTCTTCGTTGCAGTGCACGGGCTTCTCATTGCAGTGGCTTCTCTTGTTGTGGAGCACAGGCTCTAGGCACGCAGGCTTCAGTAGCTGTGGCATGCGGGCTCAGTAGTTGTGGCTCGTGGGTTCTAGAGCACAGGCTCAGTAGTTGTGGTGCACGGGCTTCAGTAGTTGTGGCACGTGGGCTCAGTAGCTGTGGCTCGCGGGCTCTAGAGCACAGGCTCAGTAGCTGTGGCACACGGGCTTAGTTGCTCCGCGGCATGTGGGATCTTCCTGGACCAGGGCTGGAACCCGTGTCCCCTGCATTGGCAGGCGGATTCTTAACCACTGCACCACCAGGGAAGTCCCCTGGGGTTATAATCTTAAAATCTCTTTTTGGTGTGCAAAGCACACATGTCGAGGCCTAGTAGGGTCTTAGGCCTTTTTTCAAGCAAGTCTGATGTAGCACACTTACTGGCTGAGGTCTTACCCCTTTCTGTTGCCATAGATTTCTGAATTGCCTAATCCGGCTCGCTTCTTTTGTGCAGTGTGTGTGTACTGGGAGCATTCTTCTGGGGCCACAGCAGAGGCTTGACATCTAAACTCTCTCAGAAACTTGTTTGTTTGTTTTCTTCTTTTCTGTCTGAGAGCTTTTGAAAGAAAAAAGAAAAAAAAATAGCCTGCTTCATTCACACATGGCAAAGGATTCTAGGTGTTTGTATTTTTCAGCACTCAAAGCCAGACTGTAATAAACAGATAATTGTCATTGAGAGGTAGCACACTTTGTTTGCTAGGGATTTTCTATTGTTGCTTTTCAATTTAGTTGACAGTAGAATTACAGGTTGCCATGGCAACCTATCTATTGCCCAAACTGCCTGGGCTTTAAAGACACAGACACCACATTTGATTTTATTCCATAGAGCTGACATTATTATAAAACAGAGCAGAGCAAAGCGAATGCGGAATTAGGGCAGACATCCTGCTCCGGTCTCTCTTTCCTTCCCTTCCCTCTTGTGGTTTCTGTGTTTACCAGGCCCCTGAATAGCCCAGTGTTAGAAATTGTATAATTTGGTCTCTGGAGTTCTTTCAAGAAAACAACCAGGTTGCTGTCTCCCAGGCAGTTTTGTTACTTCTGTTGGTAACAGTCAGTGGGAGTTAAGAAGTTTTGGGGGTGGCTGGCATGGATGTATTAAACTCCCGCTCCAATTCAAGGCTGGACACATGAGAAACTTCTGTCACTTCTGTGACCACACTTCTTTCATTCAGGTAGGACATAAGAGAAGGCTCCAGAGAAACGGAAGGTTCTCGAGACATTTCCAACCTAAGGGGAGCCAGAAAGGCCTGGCGGATCTGGGGACCCATTCTTGATTATGCCAAAAAATTGAATTAGCCAGCTAAGCTTGAGAAAACGCTGGAACTCCTGGCAACGGCTCTAGATGGATTTTCTCACTCTTCTGAGCTCTGCGCACAGCCACTTCTGCATTATGTTACAAAGCTAGTTATAAGAGATCCTGCGAGACCAGGGAAGGCTGATTCATCTGATACGCTAATTCCAGAGCATAGCTTTCCAGGAGGCAAGGATGAGAGCGAAAGAATAAAATAAAATCCATCCATAAAACCCACCCCTCACGGCAGAAATCATAATTGCCTGAAGTTTGCTGGCTATGAAAGTTTAGATTTTACCGGGATCTATTTATTTTCAATCTTGCTTAATTTCTTTTCAGGCTTTAGACCATTGTTCAGTGCTGACTTCTATGGCTGCTTTCAGGGACGCCCGGCTTTTTGGTGCAACAAGTGCTTTCTTTCATTGGGAAGGTGGGATCCGCTAAGGGAAAATTGGTTGTCCCCCCCAGCATGGGGGTGATTTTGGCTTTACCCTGTGACTTCTTTGAGAATGCAGGGCAGTCTCAGACCTTCTCAGTTGACCCAGTTCATGAAATGGATGATGACAATAGCAGGAATTTGGGCTGGGGAAGGACTTTCAGACCATCTGTTGCAAGGATGCTCAGGGTTTTCTCGCCAGGACACATGTAGCGAGTGTTTTAGTTTGCATCCTCCTAAAAGCCGAGGACAGGAAGTTGGGTACTGGGAAGGGATGCAAGGAGGCAGAAGTGACCAGGAAGAGCCGGAGAGGGACAGGAGGGAAGCCTGTACAGGGTGTGCTCGTGAGCTGGCCGCCACACCGTTGTGTTGGGGACCACCTGAAAGTGCCTCGGAACTGTCTCCCCAGAAGGACAGGAAGTAGGGTATTTACCCGCCGACTCTGTCTCTTCTTGGTTGGGGGTTACCTTAGGGCTGAGCTCCTTCCCACACCCCAGAGAAAGCCCTCAGGCTGTGAGGCAGAGCGGCCTGAGCCCCTGCAGTGGGTCACGGTCAGCAACCCCGGAACTGCCCTCTGCACTTGGAGGTGGACCCAGACGTGGACCACGGCAGCAGCAGTGTTGGCCTCAGGGGTAACTTTTGGTTACATATTTCCGTGGGAGTATCCGTAGTAATTGGGGTGGTTTTAAAGTCTCATTTGCAAATTTTTGACACACCTCCCATTGACACGTGGGGATCTATGGATTCTTTCCCTAGAATCTAGGCAGGCTTGTGACTGCTTTCACCAATAGAACAGGAGAAAAGTGATCCTGTTGCCAGAACCTGGCCTCTGTTCACTGGTGCCGAATAGAAACACGGAGACAGAGTTTTGGGTGAAGTAGAAAGAGCTTGATTGCTTTGCCAGGCAAAGGAGAACACAGCGGGCTCATGCCTTCCAGACTGTGCGCCCCGCCCTGGAGGGGGTCGTGAGGAGTCTTACGGTGTTCAAGGAGCAGGGCGTGGTCAGCTCGTGGACATTCTTCTGATTGGTTGGTGGTGAGGTAATGGGGAGTCGGCATCGTCAGCCTTCTGGTTCCAACCGGTCTGAGGTCTACATGCCTGTGGGCAGCAGTTAACTTCCTCCACCTGGTGGGGTTTTCAGTACCTGCAAAACAGCTCAAAGGACACGGCTCAGAATATTCTCTATAGTCCTGGGGGAAGAACTAAAGGTCCTTGACTTTGTTTAATGGCTAAACTATTATTTTGTCTTGCTTGTTCTTCCTTTCTGTCTACATTTGCTCACTTCTCGGATGAAATTTATTCTTTGACTAAAGTTTTTCTACAGACAAAAGGCAGGCGGAGGACATGGGTGGGGAGGGTCTATTCTGGGAAGGCCTCCTAGGGTCCTGCTCGGTTATAATCTCTGTCACTTCCAAGGTTAGGTCATCAAAAGCCATGCAACTTCCACCTTGGCTGCTGGGATGCCTGCATTTGGAGCTTTGATCTGTATAAGGAGTCCAGCTACCCTGGGACTGCCACAATGGAGGGGCCATGGGGAAGCTCTTTGGTCAATAGCCCCCACTGAGCTCCCCTCCGATGGCTAGCGTCAGCTGCCGGCTCTGTGAGTGAACCATCTCGGACGTGTAGCCCAGTTGAACCTGCAGATACCTGGGGTTTCAGCCAGTATCTGACTGCAGCCTCTTGCATGACCCCCAGTGGGACCGTCTGTCCCAGTCAAGCTCTGCCTGAATCCCTGACCCACGGAATCTGGGAGCAAAATAAAATGATAGTTGTTTTACATGTTGACATTTGAAGTACATTGTTATGCAATAATGGTAACTGGAGTAATGCGCACATAGCACCTTTGGGGGCAAGGGCAGCCGTCATTTCTCAGAGAGGCCGTGGAAGCCAAGGGCGGTGGAGACCCTCCCCTGAGTGCACACTGGCAGGTGTTTCCGGCTGTACCGTTAGCAGTCCCTCATCTGCCTTCCGGGGAGATAATATTTTGAAATGGGCTTTGTGAAGAGTCTGGTAGCACCCTGCACTCATATGGTGCCTTTTCTTTCCTTACTATGGAAGTCCCCAATGGCATCCTGTTTCATTCAGTTGCTGAGAGGGTTGCAAGATTGTACCAACCGCTGCTTCACAGAGAAACAATTTCATTCGCTTTATCCAGAGCAGCTAGAATCAAGGACAAAAGAGAGAGGGGGAAGTATTGGTTTCCCTAATCTGGAGATCTTTCCATCAGATGAATATTAAACTTGGACAAACCTTTTTAAGAATCGGATGTTCCTGGTGGTTGCCAAGGGGGAGGGGGGATGGGGGAGTGATGGCCTGGGAGTTTGGGATTAGTAGATGCCAACTACATATATATATATATATATATATATATACACACACAATGGATAAACAGCAAAGTCCTACTGTATAGCACAGGGAACTATATTCAATATCCTGTAATAAACCATAATGGGAAAGAATATTAAAAAAAAGAATGTATATATATATATGTGTGTGTGTGTGTGTGTGTGTAATGGAATCACTTTGCTGCACAGCAGTAATTAACACACTGTAAATCAACTATACTTCAATTAAAAAAAAAAAAAGAATCTGATGTTCCAGTGAGGAGTCAAGAGTATGGTTTACAAATTCTGGGACTCTTTGAGGGGCTGGGAGAGAGAGTTCTCTAGAATTTTAGCCTCAGAATCATTTGAGCCCTGAAATAACTCCTACAGAAGAGAATGTCAGTGTCCTATAATGTAACGCCTATAATGAACGGGGTGTAAATACATTCAACAGTACATGGGTTCCATTTTCCTCGATAAGACATGTGGGCTTAGAAATGAAGGAGAAAATCCTTAAGAAAATATGTTATCGGTTTAAAAGAATGTATAATATTAGTTAAAAAAAATTTCAGAACTCCCAACCACTCCTGATATCAGACGGACCCACATTCTGGTCATACTTATCCATTTCTAGTTCAAACTCCTAAGGCTGATTTATTACCTGCATCTTGCAGAAGCTGATAATAAATCCTTCCTTGTGTCAATGAGAATAAAAATTTTGAGATGAAAAATGGCCAGTCTGATGGTTTTCCTTCACTCTGTTGAGTCACAGACACTGTACAGCTGGGCTTCAGAAGCTGGGTGTTAAAATGGTCCTAAAAAAGATTTAACTGAGAAGTGGTCAATTCAGAGACTGTATATAGATGAACTTTTGTCACAGCTTCTAAAGTGGCTAGACTTCAACTTTCTTCAGGGTCCCTGAAATGCAACTGCACATCTTCAGTCTACAGAACCCTGTAAACAGTGCTGCTGGAACACTGGTATGATTTTTTATTCTTTTTAAGACTAATTTAGGTTTTAGGCACAAGAAAGTTCTGGGAAAATGTCCCCCAAAAGTTCTCGGGGAGTTCTCTAATGTAAAACACTACAGCAAGAGTGTAAAATGATGTGTATAGAGTATGCATATGTGTGTGTTTATTTATGTATACCTGCCTCATCCCCAAACAGAAGTTAGCTTGTTCCTTTATCCTGTATATTTCCTGTAAACTGGAAATTAGATCTCAAGACTTGATTAGATGTAAGTTAATTATTTATGTCTACAATACACTGTAGGTGACATTGCAGCTTCACATAGTATCGTACCTAGTAATTTAGCCCATGATTCTGAATCAGTCTTCAGTTTGGGCTGAGTTCCGCTGGGAAGATCTGGTCTTGGCTGGGCTTGGTTAATCTTGGCTGGGTTCACTCATGTATCTCTGGTCAGCTGGTGGTTCGGATGGGTTACCTGGCTTATTGATGGGTTCAGCTTGGGGGCTCGGGTAACTGTGATCCATGTGATGCTAGTTTGGGCTCACTCACCTGGCAGCCAGGGTTCCAAGAGCGAGAGTGAAAGCACACGAGGCCTCAGGTTCTGAACTAGTACAATATCACTCTGTCAAAGAAAGTCTCAAGACCAGTCCAGGGTGGAGAAAAAGAATCTACTTCCTGATTTAAGGAGCTACTGTGTCACCTTGCTAGGGTGTAGGTATAAGGAAGGAAAGAATGTGCGGCCACTTTTTCAGTCTACCACATTGGGTTTGTAATTTTGGTCAGTGCATGTTTTCCCCAACTTGCATATGGGCACCAGCAAGAAAATGTCCAAGGCTACTGTTGAAAATGTAAGTTCCTGGGAAAGCAGGTATATCAATGTGTCAGAGTAACAGAGAAGCCCTGAAAATGAGGATTTTGAGTTCAGTTGAGATGGCAAGTCAGCAGTTGGTGAAGAGCTTTTTCAAAAACCATTATGGCAAAAACTTGCTGTGGCATGTGCCTTGGTGAGATAAATAAATAGAGCATTTGCCTTGAAGAGACCATCTTCAGTATCTCAGCTATAGAACAGGTACATCTAGTTAGCTCACTCGAAAAAGTAACTACCTTGATAAGTTCCATGCCTCCATTTGTCATCTGTTAAATAAGAGGATTAAATGAGATGCGCTTTAGTATTTACTCTTTATGATCTAAAACAGATTCTTAACCTGAGATCTACCAAATTTAGATGATCCATAAATGAGCTCCAGGAAATGCACGAAACATCGTACCTAACATTGCATGAATCAACTTATGTGCCTTTTTTTTCTTGGGAGATGATCCATAGATTGTATCCAGTACTTGAACTCCGGTTCTCCAATAAATTTAAGAACATCTAATAATAAAAAAAATGTAACTACCAGGAAATAAAACCTGTAGAGTACAGAATATGCTATGGACGATTACAAGACATAATAGTGCTATGCAGAGTAGGATCACTGTATAACAAAATACCACAGACTGGCTTAAACAACAGAAATTTATTTCTCGCAGTCCGGAGGCTGGGAGGTCTGCGATCAGGGTGCCTGCGTGGCTGGGTTCTGCTGAGGGCCCTCTTCCTGGTTTGCAGACACAGGTTTACATTTACTGGGGAGTGAGCAGTATTTTGAATGTCTAGGGGGATATGGTAGCACATTTCAAATATTTAAAGGGCTCACCTGTGGAAAAGTAAGTAAACCTTGTAGTATCTCAGAAGAGGAAGGGGAAATTACAGATAAAAGCTATGAAAACTATATTAAGCTGAGTTCAATTTATTATAAGAAAGAACTTCGGAATCATCTGGCCTCCCTGTTATACGAGGTCACACGTTCCATATCATTCCCCTTGTTGGCCATTCTATTCTATGGGGGGCATTTTGCTGAGTATCTAGTAGGCGGTGGTAAAAAAATATAGTTTTATCATACAGCAGTGTGATTTTATTGGCGAGCATGGGACTTCTGCAGGACAGTTAGAGGAGGGACCATATCAAGAATAGTACACCAGTCATTTCTGAAGAATTTGTACCCGGGGTGAGAACATGGCCACTCAAATTCAAGTATTTCATCCTCCGCTGAACCAGAGGCGGAAGACCTGCTAATTCTCATTTACCCAGCAGGGGGCGCTCTAGCACCAGGGATGGCATAGAAAGTACCACTAGCAAAACAAGGACTTCCCGGTTAATGTTTGTTTTTCAGACAAAATAGGAAAGCTGTGAGGAAAAATAAACAGTTTATCAGTCATTGCGACAAAGACACTTGAGGAGAAAGACAAGCTGTCACTTCATAGGAAGAAAACATAGGAAGAAAAATCCCCTCATTTATAGAGGCATCAGATGCTGTGTGAGTGCCTTGTAAGGAAAAAAAAATCATGAAACGAGGAAGGAAAGAAAAACAGCAGAGATAAAAGAGAAGAATAAGAAAATAGGAAACAATTGAAATCATCTGCGAGCAAGGATGTATGCGTACAGCCTTGGGAGAGGGGTGTGGAGGAAGAGTCTACAGTTGAAAAAATGAAAACGACTGAAATATAATTGAGAATCATGCTAAGTATTCAGATGCACCATTGACTTCAGATGCCAAATTTCCTGCGTAATTGGTTTCAGCTGCCCAGCCCACATCCAGGTTTTGTTTTGCAGCTTTCAATATTTTGAGGTCTTCAGCATATAAACTTTTGCACCTAATAACAAGTGCCTGATTTCTGGATCAAAAGTGCTTCACTGGTTTCCAAAGTTTCAAGTTAGGAAAACAAAACAGCTGAATTAGGAACTAAGTTTTAGTTAAAAGGATTGGGGCAGGAATAGCTAAATTAAAGGAAAAAGCGTATTCACTGTGAAAATGGCTGGGGTTTTGAAGTGTCATGTGTGCTAACCTCTTATGGGAGTTAGGGAAGATGCTCCCAATTTAGTCACTTCCTCCCCCGGGCCATTAAAATGACTTTTCTCAAGGAGAACTTCTCTACGTTTATCTTTTTGTATCAAATCAATAGTTTTGCGAATCTCTTGTTATAAGGTTTTTCATGTAACACCATTTCCCTTGGTTTACTCTTTCCTATAGAGAGATGCAATCAGCAGAATACGTTAAAGTAATCTGAAAACAATCCATAAAAGACAAGAGGATGAACAATTGTTAGATTGGTTATTAGACTCTAAACACAGTCTATGCAGTATTTTAATTAAACTAACGCAAAGGTAAAACTATTGTACACGTGGTTCTGAAAATGTAGCGTGCATCGAACTCACCCGAGGGTTCCTGAAGGTAGATTGCTCGGCTCATTCCCATTCAGGAGTTGTGGGGTGGGGTCAGAAAATGTGCATTTCTAACAAATTCCAGGTGATGCTGATACGCTCCCGGTCCAGGGACCTCCCTCTGAGAACCACTGACATGTACGTTTGCTGAAAAACCTTCTCTATGATTTAGCTGTGGCTTTGCTATTCACCCTCCTACCAATGATGTAAGATCTACCAGAGGCGGAGGATATAGTTACTGAACACCTACTGTGTGCCTGGCTCTATTCTGGGCTCTTTACATTCTTCATCTTCTCACTTAATCTTCCCTACGATCTACTCTCCCCACTGAACACGTGTAGAACCTGAGTTTTCAAGAGCTGGGGAACTTTCCAAAGGCAAGGCTGGCAAGTGACCGAACAGGATTTGGACCCAGGTGTGCCTGACTGCAAAGGCTACCCACCACAAGAGGACTTCAAAACGCTCGACACAGTTTATGGAATTTTCACAGATTTCAGTTCAAACTGACCTTACATGTATGACCACGAGCAAACTCCTTAATTTCTGGATATAAGTGTTTCCATTTCTAAGGAGATAAGTAGCTGTCTCTCAGGCTAGTAGAAGAATTCAGTGAAACAATGTATGTCAGAGTGCCTGGCACATAGTAGGTGCTCCTTAAAGCTTAACTCCCTTTTCTTTCCTTAGAAATGCAAGTATTCAATCCAAGTTCATCTTAGACATAAGTGAGAAGCTGTAACGAGAAGAGAGACACTCAGATTCTGGCTGAGTCCCAGGGAACTTGGTACCTTAGCGGGAAGGAAGGCAGCCATTCTGTCAGTTGACAAGACCCGAACAGTTCTCACCAGAGCAACCAAGAGAAACTGGACACTCTCCAGGCCAGCTGTCCAGAAGCCCTGTGTATTCCAGCTACTCTTTTGGCTTGGTATTCCACCTCCTTCCTACACACCTTCACTTGGTAATTCCATTATCTCTGTTATTTCTGAGTCAGTTTTTTGCGGTTTTTTGGACTGATTTTTCTCCTAGATGTGCGTCACATCTTCCTGCATGTCTAGTGATTTTTTTAGATGTTGACCTTATAAATGATATTTTGTTGTGTGCTTGGATTTTGCTGTCTAAGCAGAATGTTGACATTTGTTTTGGTAGGCAGTAAACTTACTCTGCAGATCACCTTGATCCTTCCTAGGCTTGTTTTTAAGTTTTGTTAGGTCTGGTCTACTCTCCTACGAAGGCATGACAATTTCGGGGTCGCACTGAATGCCCTTGTATTCAATGAGTCCACTCAACTCCGGCTGGGGGAACTCAAAATATCTCCCAGCCCTGAACTGGCTCTGGGAATTGTTCAACTTTTAGCTACCTGGCAGTTATCCTGTCTCTGGCTTTGTGGAGCTGTACCTAAGTGTTTACAGATAAATATTCAGTCAAAGACTTGAGAAGACTCCTATGCAGATTTCTGGAAAACTTTCTCTGCATAGCTCCCTCCCCTCTGATGCCAGCTCTGCCCCATAAATTCCAGCTGCCTCAGCCTCCCCAAGTGCATCTTTGTCTCCTCCTCTGGCGAGTCTCCCAGGTTCTGTCTGGGCTCATTTCCCTGCGCCAAAGTCCAGAAATTGCCTCCAGGCAGAAAACCAGGGCAATTGTAGGGAGGCCTCACCTTGTTTATTTACTTTCTTTCAGAGATTACAGACCTGACCTGCCAGCTGTCAACGGCTTCACATATTTTGTCCAGTGTTCTCGTTGCTTACAGTGGGAAGGTACGTCGAGGACCACTTACTACTTACTTACACCCATGGGTGGAGGTAACAGTCTGCGCATCTTCACTTGGTGGATTCCTACTTGCCCCACTTCGAAGGCTCAGCCTCAGCCAGCATCTCCCCTTGGAAACCTTTCGGGGTTCCACCAGTTTGAGCTCTGGGCTACACTGTCATCTGCTCCTTTACGCCCATTTATGCTCCTTTTACCCCACCCGCATCCCTACCCTGGACTGCGACGTTCTTAGGGCGAGGACCGCAATACCCCAGGGTCTTCCGCGTCTGGCACGGCACTGAGGACACAGTAGGTGCTCAATAAATACTCACTGACGAAATGGGTAAACTGCACAGAATTGTGTTTTCTGACTTCAAGGTTTGCCAAGAGCGCTCCGCGCTCATCCGCTAAGTCGCCCGTTCCCTAGTCGCTCAAACTCAGTAACAACTTACTGCAAACGCCCCCTCTTCCCCCTGGACTTTATCCGCAGCAACACTAGGTGGAGGCGGCTGCGCAGCCGCAGTCCCGGGCTCTCCTCCCCTGTGGAAGTCGGTGACCTGCAGAGCGTGGTGCGTCACTTCCGGCGACGGCGTCCGGGGGTGTGTTCCGCACCCTCTCCTTCCGCTTCTGCCAGGACCGGAGGGCCCCGGATAAACGTGGCCCCGAGTTGCTCACGGCCGTCGCCTTCGAGGCTCCACGAGGACTACACCCACTTCGGGAGTGTAAGTCAGCACAGCCGAGGGGCGCGCTTGTGCGAGCAGCTAGTATTGCTCCATCTCATGTCTGTTGGAAAAGTGACGTGTGAGTATTTCCCCTCAGCTTCCGTACTGCCCACTTGATACCCACAGTGGGCATCTCGGGTTGCGCCAGACCCTACCTGTCCGAGCATGAACTCGTGGTTTCCCCAGCGCAGACTTGGGTCTGTGCTCCTCATGTCTGCAAAGGGGAGAACCATCCATCCAACCATTCTTTTTTTTTTTTTTCTTCAATTTTTATTTTGTATTGGGCCATAGTTGATTTACATCTATCCATTCTTGACACCTCCCTTTCTGTCACCCTCAGCCTCCAGTCCACTATCAACTCATGTCCATCTTACCTTCCAAATACACCTTTTATAAGCCTCCTCTTTATTTTCATTGCGACCACTCTAGTCCAAGCTATTCACAGCTTTTGTGAGGACTACACTGCCACTGCCCACATTCTGTTTATCCCCTGACCCAAGACTGCTTTCTTAAAAAAAATTAATTAATTTATTTTTGGCTGCATTGGGTCTCTGTTGCTGCCCCGCGGGCTTTCTCTAGTTGTGGTGAGCATGGGCTACTCTTCGTTGTGGTGTGCGGGCTTCTCATTGCGGTGGCTTCTTTTGTTGCGGAGCACGGGCTCTAGGCGTGCGGGCTTCAGTAGTTGTGGCTTGCGGGCTCTAGAGCGCAGGCTCAGTAGTTGTGGAGCACGGGATTAGTTGCTCCGCAGCATGTGGGATCTTCCCGGACCAGGGATCAAACCCGTGTCCCCTGCATTGGCAGGCGGATTCTTAACCACTGCGCCACCAGGGAAGTCCCCAAGACTGCTTTTTAACCAATCCATTTTTCTGCCTTGCAGCTGCACTTGATCTATCCAAAGCCAACATCTCCTCCTAAACCAATGCCCACTCTTTGAGTTCTTGTAACAGAGAGTAGCACTTTTTAGTAGCTTTTGCCATAGTAGTAATTTTTATTTACCTGTGTGATTCTTTTTTTTTTTTTTTTTTTTTTTTTGCGGTATGCGGGCCTCTCGCTGTTGTGGCCTCCCCCGCCGCGGAGCACAGGCTCCGGACGCGCAGGCCCAGCTGCCACGGCTCACGGGACCAGCCGCTCCGCGGCATGTGGGATCCTCCCGGACCGGGGCATGAACCCGCATCCCTTGCATCAGCAGGCGGACTCTCAACCACTGCGCCACCAGGGAAGCCCTGTGTGATTCTTTTTTAAAAAAATTTTTATTTCAGTATAGTTGATTTACAATGTTGTGTTAGTTTCAGGTGTACAGCAAAGTGAATTCAGTTGTACATATACATCTATCCACTCTGTTTTTAGATTCTTTTCCCATATGGGTCATTACAGAGTATTGAGTTCCCTGTGTTATACAGTAGGTCCTTATTAATTATCTATTTTATATATAGTAATGTGTATGTGTCAATCCCAATCTCCCAATTTATCCCTTCCTCCCTGGTAACCATAAGTTTGTTTTCTACATCCGTGACTCTATTTCTGTTTTGTAAATAAGTTCATTCTTACCATTTTTTAATAGTCCACGTATAAGTGATATCATATGATTTTTGTCTTTCTCTCTGACTTCTATCTGTGTGATTCTTTGAGTTAATTTCTGTTTTCTCACCTGTTAGCTCTATGAGAACAGGAAATGTCTTTTTTTGATGCTTATCACTAGATCTTCAATAAGCCTTTGTGTCCAACTTAAATGTTTCGTGAATGAGTACCCAGTTGTCCCTGAAATATTTCTTGAATAATCCTTTTCTCTATTGACTTTAAATACTTTTTTCCCTCATCCAGAAGATAGTTATCAGTTTGTCAGATTTCATTAAAAAATCATATTGGGACTTTGGGTGAATTTGCACTGAGAATTTTTGGATGAATTTGGAAAGGAAATGACATATTTACAAGAATGAGCGTTCACATCCAGGGACATGGAATGGATTTCTCTTTATTCCGGCTACTTTTTAAATCCTGGACTACATTTGTATAGTTTTATTCATATAAGTCTTGTATATTTCTTTTCAAGTAAACTCTTAGGCATTTAGTAATTTCTGTTGCTACAGTGAATGGAATTTTTAAAAATTAGTTTCTAAGTGCTTATTGCTGGTATAAAAGAACGTGTTGTTTTTTAAATTTATTTTTTATTGAAGTATAATTGATTTACAATTTGTGTTAGTTTCTGGTGTACAGCAAAATGATTCAGTTATACATATATATATTCTTTTTCATATTCTTTTCCATTATGGCTTATAACAGGATATTGAACATAGTTCCTGTGCTATAGAGTAGGACCTTGTTGTTTATCCAATCTATATGTAATAGTTTGCATCTGCTAATACTGAACTCCCAATGCATCTCTCCCCCACCCAGCCCTCCCCTGTGGCAACCACAAGTCTGTTCTCTACGTCTGTGAGTCTGTTTCTGTTTCGTAGATAAGTTCATTTGTGTCATATTTTAGATTCCACATGTAAGTGCCATCATATGGTATTTGTTTTTCTCTTTCTGACTTACTTCACTTAGTCTGATAATCTCCAAGTCCAACCATGTTGCTGCAAATGGCATTATTTCATTCTTTTTTATGGCTGAGTAGTATTTCATTGTATATATGTACCACATCTTCTTTATCCATTCATCTGTCATTGGACATTTAGGTTGTTTCCATGTCTTGGCTATTGTTAATAGTGCTGCTATGAACACAGGGGTGCGTGTATCTTTTGGAATTAAGTTTTGTCCAGATATATGTCCAGGAGTGGGATCGCTGGTTCATATGGCAATTCTATTTTTAGTTTTTTGAAGAACCTTCTTACTGTTTTCCATAGTGGCTGCACCAATTTACATTCCCACCAACAGTGTAGGAGGGTTCCCTTTTCTCCAAGAACATGTTTGGGTTTTTTTATATGTTTTTTATTTAACTGGCTAAATTACTGAATTCTTTTTGCATGGTTTTTTAGCTGCTGTGTTTAGGTTTTCTAGGTTGCTTTCTGGAGTATTTTCTTCTAGATTTTCTATCATTGCCTCTTCATTGCCATTGTTTGTACATTTTGTGTTATTCCTTGTCTTGTTAAATTGGCTACCACCTCCGTCCACAGAATGTTTAAAAATAGTGGGGGTAAGGGAAGCCAGCTACAGCATGGTAGATATTTCTTGATGTAGTGAAGCTTATAGTGTAGACAATGGAGGGATACTGTCCCCTTTTCACCTCTTTCTTTTTTTCAACTTCTCTGATATCTCTTCCTTTTTGTTGTCTTACTACTGTGAATTTTTCCTGGTTTGCCAGGGATTTCCCCAGTTTTAGCAGTAAAAGTTCCATGAGCTGGGAAATCCCTCAGTCCCAGGCAAACGTTTGATCTTCCTAGCTCTTAGCTCGTGTCATTTCTAAACCTTAGCCTGAGACAAAGACTTGATGCAGGTAGTTTATTTGGGAGATACTGCCAAGAGGCAGAGGTGAAGGGCCAGGGTGAGCAAGTGAAGAAGGGAAAAGCTGCATTAATGAGGTCAGTGGTGAGAGCAGCTGGGACGTGGTCCTACCTGGAGCATCCTGACTAGTGTTTCAAATGCCTCTCCGAAGGGTCTGCCTGAGGAGTGGCTGGAAGAGTGTTTCTCCGTCAGCTCCTGTCCCCATTAGTTGAGGCTTGCCTGGGGATTGGTCACGGCCCCACGGGAGTGCTTGATGAAGCCTCTGGGGTTTGGAAGGTTGGAGTCCCAGAGCTTGCTTGAGGCCAGACACTGTCTGTGTGAGGCGGGGAGAAGCGCACAAAGGTCTGAAATGAAAGGGAGGCCGAGAGCACGAGCTGGGGCGCTGGAGGTGCCTGTACACGCACTAACCTTGGGGTGTGTCTTGTGTGTGAGAGATGGGCCCCAAGATGTCCTCTGAAAGTGGAGGACAGAAAAATAGGCGTCTGACTTGCCCACTCCAGCCTGTCGGCTTTCTGTTAATCAAAGTGTGATTTAGATGGACGAGGTCCTCACCTTGAGGCTTCTCGTAGGCTGATGCATTGCTTCCTTTCCTCTTCTCTGCAGGATGCAAGTAAATGTGTACAAGTATATTGAGAGGCAAAGAGTAAATTTTTGTCCAGAGAGGGCAAACTAAATAATTGTGCAAGATGAGACGTGTGAAATTGCAGTGCAATAGACAGTGTCATTAATTAACTTGAGATTGAACCTGAAGGAATGACGTGAATGCAGGTGTGTGCCAGCGTAGCCGTTGATCGGAGCCTGGGCTTGTTTTAAAGGGAAGGTGATGATGTTCCAGCTGGCCCAGAAGAAGAGCAGTTCATAACTGGGTTGCCTTGATGCTACCCTCCAGGCTCTGTTGTGTTGAAAAAAGGCAATGGTACCTTTTTCTTTTTTTTAAATAAAGAACTCTTTCTTTATTCCATTCATTATTAAAAATTAAATTTATTTCATCACCAAAGTTAAGAAAGTCAAATAGGACACAGAGTCTTAAATAACGATTCCCTGTCTTATCCAACCCCCTGCTCCTGCTTCCGGAGGGAGCCGCTTTCTGTGGTTGCTTCTGGGATTCCTAGATATTCATGTTCCTAAGTACTCTCTTGATTCATTTGTCTCTTGATTAGTCAGTTGTGGTCATTCACTTATTGATTTACTGAGTCCCTCTTAGGGGAGATGAGCATTTAGCCTGGAGAGCTAATTACTCCCATCCCATCCTGTCGTCCAGCTACTCTGCTTTCCTGTTCTCCAGACACAGTCTAGGCAGCATTTCCGGTTATACTAATATCAGTGTTTACATGCCTATGCAAGTACCGTTTACATGTACATATTGTTTACCGCTACACCAAGTACTGCACTAAGATTACACTTCCTTTCATTTCACTTTTTCCAGAGTTGTTAATTGCATGTTTATTTTGCTCAGTTTTCTCCGCACCTGTTGCTAATCTGTCCCACACCCTGCAGCAGATAACCCACTAATCCCAGCCCTCCCTCCTGGAGCCCTCCACCTTTCTGCTCGAGCCTGGACTCTGTCCTCCTGGGACTTCTTTTTGTTCTGGAAGGAGTCCCCCTTCTCTTCTCTCTTGGGTCCTCTGTTTCCCAGATTCTGTGCCTTCCTCTGCCTTGAGTGTTTTCTTCCATTTCTCTCTAGAAGCTTTTATAATCTCTTCATTATTCCTGGTGTTCTGAAATTCCACAGTGATGTATTGTGGGGTGTATCTTTTTTCATTTATTGGGCTGGGTTATAAATAGCAGTTTTCTATCAAAAGATTCACATGTTCCAGTTCCGGAAGTTTTCTCTTCTTTTTTAATTTCTTTATCCCATTTTTTCCCTTGTCTTCATCTCTGGAACTCCGTATATTTGGGTGTTGAGCCTCACAGATTAAGCCTGTAATTCTTTTACTCCTTTCTTTCCTTTTTGTTCATTTTATTTCCTTTCCTTTTATGTATCATCTAGGCAATCTCCCTGGTGGACTTTTCTAGCCTTCCTATCAAATTTTCAATTTTGACTATTGTAGTTTCAGTTTCCAAGGGCCCTTTCTCTTTCTTGTTCTTTGTTGCTCTTGAAAAATCGTGACCTGCCTTGGTTTATGGACGTGACAGTGTCTCTTCTGACTCTGTGTGTATCATTTTACGTTTCCTTTTTTTTTGTTTTGTTTTGTTTTTGTGGTACGCGGACCTCTCACTGTTGTGGCCTCTCCCGTTGCGGAGCGCAGGCTCCGGACGCGCAGGCTCAGCCGCCATGGCTCACGGGCCCAGCCGCTCGGCGGCATGTGGGATCTTCCCGGACCGGGGCACGAACCCGTGTCCCCTGCATCGGCAGGCGGACTCTCAACCACTGCGCCACCAGGGAAGCCCACGTTTCCTTTTTTACAAGTTGCTTTTCTAATGTCCTGAGTAGCTCAGTTTCTTCCATTTTCTTTTTCTGTATCTTTGCTTTGCTCTCTGCATTGTATGTTTGGGGCTTCCTTTAAATGTTAGGCACTGTGGAGCCAGGGATCTGTTAGAAAGAAGAGCAAAGCACTGCAAACTGGTAGGGAGACCTGTGTGCTGGGGGAAGCGTGTTCCTTGGTGGCCTCCTTTGTAGGGTGATGGGGGCGAGCTAGCTTTCCCACTAGGAGATGCTGAGATTGTCCTACGTGTATGGCTTTTCTCTGGAGGTGTCCAGTTTCTCCTGAGAAGGCTCTTTCTACCCTGGCTTTGGATGCTCTCCTCCTTGGCTGTGAGAGTTCTGGGTGCTGGTCTGGGACGCGGAGCTGGGGAGGAGCTCTCATCATTCAGGACACAGAATTTCACTGCATCCTGCACTGCAAACCCAGCACATCACCCAGCTCGCCCAGTTTCTGGTCTCGCTGAGTCTGAGCCTCCCTGGGGCATTTCTCCAGAGGGTAGAACATCCACCTCGTCCAGGTCATGCAAGGGTAGGACCCTGGGATCTTAGTGTCACCTGTGTAGCCTTTCAGTCAAAACCTTTCTTTCAGTCTGTATGGACCTGGTGATGTACCACCCAGATCCCCTTCAGGGAGGACTTGTTGCCCCAGCTGCTGTCAGCAGGCAGCCTTCAGCCTCCATCCCCTTTACGGCTTGCCTCAGCTCAAGGTCATGCCCTTCCCTGGTGGCCCACATCCAGTGATGGATGGAGGATGGAGGTGAGACATGAGGCTGGCTCCCCCTGGGGCAGCTCTGGTGGGCCATCCTAGCTCCAGAGCTCACTGGGCTTGGCGGGCCTGCATCTCGGACTTGACATCCCCCTCTGCCCATCCCTTCCACTGCTGTCGATCCCGTAGGTGCGCCTAGTATACATCCTGCCCTCTAACTCCACCTTGGACTCTGCTTCCTGTGGACGCAAACCAGGCTCCTCCGTTTCCTGCTCGGTGACCCTCTGCTGCAGCTCCGGCTGTCCCTCAAGGGCTGCAGCTCGAGGCACCCCTGGCGGCCAGGCAGCAAGTCCTTCCTTGAGAGGCATCTGGAGGCACGTCCTCTCGTCCATGCAGTTGCATTTGGTTCTTTCTACCCAGATTACACCCGTCGGCCTGGGGGCAATTTAACCAGGATCTTTGTTCTCAGTGGTAGAGCAGGAAGTAGACTATTACAGGAGGAGTGGAACAGGCTTTGGAAATCAAGGAGCCAAATTTGAATAATGCTGATGGGCCACTTAAAAGCTGTGATTTTAACCAAGTTACTTCACCTTTCTGGGTTTCATCTTTCTCACGTGTGAAATGTAAAAAATAATGCCCATCTCTCAGTCCTGTTGTGTCCTTAGAGTCAATAACTTATGAAAAGTTCCTAGAACGGTGCCTGGCACATAGTAAAAGGCTCTCTTTCCTCCTGGAGGGGCTTCTACCAGTCAGAGATTCTAGACTCTTCCTGAGAAAGTATGAGGACTAGAGGCATGGTGACATATCAGGCTCAAAGCAGGTCTCATCATATGAAAAATGTTTATGGACCAATTTGTAGGAAGGTTTCTGACAGTGTGTCATAGAGTCTATCCTTGTCCTTAGGACATTTTTATTTGTTAGTTTTTCTTTTAAAAAGTTTTTTTTTCTTAATTACACAAGCTATAGAAGAATATATTCTCAATATAACGTATTCCATCAGATAAAGGTACAATTACTCTTGACAATCTCCTTGGAGGTGATGGCTGTTATTGGTGTCCTGTCTCATTTATCTATGTATCTATTATCTATCATCTACCTATCTGTCATTTATCTAGCTAGCTACCTATCTATGTACTGTCTATTATCTATCTATGCATCTATTATCTATCTATGTATCTATCTATCTATTATCTATCTATCTATCACCATCTATTTTACCTAAAATTTCTTTAGTTAAGGACATGTTCCAGTGGTAGTGTGGGACATAATTTTAGGTGGTAACATCAATCCAACATAAAATAACTTTGAATCAGGGTGAGATAGTTATTCTCTTTTAAAAAAATTTTTTTTTGTGAGAACATTTGAGTTCTTAGTAAACTTCAATTATTCAATACAGTTAACAATTATAGCCACCGTTTTCCACATTAGATTCTCAGCCCTTATTCATCTTACAGCTGAAAGTTTGTACCCTTTTGCTAACCTCTCCCTATTTACTCCATCCTCCAGCCCGTCGCAACCTTTTTTAAGATTCCACATACTGGTGATACCATGCAGTATTTGTTTTTCTCTGTCTGGTTTAATGCCCTCAGGGTCCATCCATGTTGTCAAAAATGGCGGGATTTCTTTCTTTCTCACGGCTGAATAATATTCCATTATATATGGTGTGTTTTTTACAGCTCTTTTAAAGATGTATTTACATAATAGATGGACATAGAGAAATGTATAGTTTTTGCTTTTACAAACATGGTATCACACTTTATATGTTCTGAAAATTGTTTTTTGCTCTTAACTCAGCCTCATATTAAAAAAAAATCTCCTCCCTCCCTCCCTCCCTCCTTCCCTTCCTTCCTTCCTTCCTTCCTTCTTTTACTACTAAACTATTTCCCCAGCAGGGGAGGCAATGGAGTGGGTAATGCCCAGTGTTTCCTGCATCACAAATAGTGCTCTGAGGATTCTCCTCATCCCTGCCGTCTTGTGGACACAGGCCAGTGCTCCTCTGGTGTAGATACTGAGTAATGGAACTGCTGGACCAAAAGATAAGCACATCTCAAATGTGAACACATTTTGCAAAGTGATCTCACCAAAACTCCGTAATATCATGAGAGTGGTGCATTTTGCCCCATCTTCTCTGACATTTGATGTTATAAAACTTCAAATTCACTAATCAAATGGGCCTCAAATGGTTTTCCATTGTTATTTAATTTGCATTTTACTGGTTACTAGTGAAATTCAGTGCCTTTTCATGTGTTTATTGCTCATTTGTTTTTCTGCTTCTATGAATCATTGATGCGTTTTCATTTTCCATTTAGGTTGTTTGTGTTATTTATCTGTAGAAGTCCTTGGTATATCGTGGGTATTGCTCTTTTGTTATAAACATTATAGTTTCTGTAGTCTGTCTCCTTTTAAACTCAATTGTGGTGCCTTTGTGGTATAGAAATTAAAAATTTTTGTTGTCAGATTTATTAATATTTTACTTTCCAGATTATTATTATGAGGTATAATTGACACATACCATTATAATATCAATAATTTTATGTGTGCAACATAATGAATTGATATTTGTATATATTGTGAAACGATCACCACAATAAGTCTAGTTAACATCTGTCACCATACAGAGTTTCAGATTTTTTTTTCTCATGATAAGGACTTTTAAGATCTACTCTTTTAGCAACATTCAGATACACAGTATGGTATTATTGACTGTACATTACATCCCTATGACTTCTTATTTTATAACTGGGAGTTTGTACATTTTCACCCCCTTCACCCATTTCACCCAGCCCCTCTGCTCTGGAAACCACCAGTCTGTTCAATCTGTGAGCCTGTTTTTTTTGTTTTCCTCTTGTTTTGTTTTTAAAATTCCACATGTAAGTGAGCTCGTATGGTATTTGACTTTCTCTGTCTGACTTATTTTACTTAGCATTCCGATTTAGTATTTATCTAAAAATCTTGTTCAAAAGAATCTTTTTGAACTCAGGGTTATAAACACATTCTTTTTTTTTAACTTTAAATCTTCATTTTTAAACTTTAAATTTTTTTAACTTTTAAACTTTTTTTAAACTTTAAATCTTCAGTTCACATGGAATTTATTTTTGTGGGTGGCAGGAAACCTAATTATTTTTTTCCAAATTGATAGTTGTTCTCAGAATTATTTATTGCATAATTCATCTTTTTGCCAATGATTTTATGTACAACATTTAAAAGAATCATATACTAAATTCCTGTCACACATATAGGTGTGTTTAGGGGTTTTCTTTCTTTCTATTTCTGCTCCAATGCCCCATTAAAAAAAATTTACCAAAATCTTTAAAGTATATATTTGACAATTAGTATGGCAAATCCCCTTCCAATGCTCTTTTTCAAAATTATCTATTCTTGGACATTTTCTTATAAATTTTAAAATCAGCATGGCCTTCTCTGTGAAAATCTTTTGGAGATTTTAATTGAGATTTCTTTGAATTTGTAAATTATTTTGGGGAGATATATTGAGGACTGCTTTTATACAATAAATTCAGTAAATTTTTTAGATTTCTTTAGGTATTATATATTTCTTGTTTATTTATAGTGGTAATAGTTTTTTTTTTTTTTTTTTTTGGCTGTGTTGGGTCTTTGTTGCTGCATGTGGGCTTCGTCTAGTTGCAGTGAGAGGCGGGCTACTCTTCATTGTGGTGCATAGGCTTCTCATTGCAGTGGCTTCTCTTGTTGCAGAGCACAGGCTTTAGGTGCATGGGCTTCAGTAGTTGTGGCATGCGGGTTCAGTACTTGTGGCTCGCGGGCTCTACAGCACAGGCTCAGTAGTTGTGGCATACAGGCTTAGCTGCTCCGTGGCATGTGGAATCTTCCCTGACCAGGGCTCAAACCTGTGTCCCCTGCATTGGCAGGTGGATTCTTAACCACTGCACCACCAGGGAAGCCCAATAGTGGTAATAGTTTTAATTGCTAGTGTAAATGGGATATTTCTTTTCCCCCCCACAATTGGTAATTATTAGTTTATAGTAGAGCTATGGATTTTTGTATTTTGTAACAAGCTACCTTGTTGCGACTTTCTGTCAGTTAGTTCTCATGGTTTCTTCATGCTACACAATTATATTACCTACAGAGCTTTTTTCTTTTACTTTACTTATTGAATTGGCTAGGTCTTCCAGTATGATTTTTAATAGTAGCAGTGATAGAAGGCATCCTTGAGTTGGACCTGATTTGAGTGGGAAGGGTTCTAATTTTCACCATTAAGTACAATCTTTGTTTTGGTTTTTGATGTTTTTTTCTACTCTAGATTGTTGAGTTGTTTTTTTTTTTTAAGAAATAGGTATTAACTTTTATCTCGTACTTTCCTGTCATCTATTGAAATGCTTATACACGTTTTCTTCTCTGAATTGTTAATATAATTCAATGTATAATAGATTTTTAAAATGTGATCTAACATTGCATTCCTGGAATCAGTCATATTTTTTTCATTATTTAAATATTCTAGTATGTATACATTTTGTATGTAGGTTCATACATGAGATTGGCCTGTGTTTTTTTCCTTGTATATTCTTTTTCTGGTTTTGTTGTCACTGTTATGCGAACTTCATAATATCAATGAAAAATCTTTCACCCTTATCTGTGATTTGGACTTGTTTGTATAACATGGAAATGCTAACCTTCAAGGTTTGACAGAACCCACCTATCATATGGACCTGAAGCAGTTTCAGGGAGGAGACATTTGATTATCTTTTGTGGTTAGTGTTCTGTTTAGATTTGTAATTTCTATTTTACTTTTTCTTTCACCTAGGCATTTTTTAAGAGTTTGCATTTTTGTGGCTATCCCCATTCTTTGGCGGGAGGAGGAGGGAGGCACTGTCCGTTTTTTTCTTTTGTGAATTTTAAATTGTGTTATGATAATGACCTGCATGATTTTTGCCTTTTGGAGTGTTTGAGGTTTTCTTTGTGGCTTGATACATAGTTTTTGTAAATGTGCCATGTGTGTTTGCACACAAATTGTTGGCTGCAAAATTCCTTTTTTGCATCTTTAGTTCAAGTCTGATGGCTGTGCGGTTTAAATCTGCCATGTTATTATGTTTTGTTTACTTTATTTGTAGATTTCTGAGTGGAGTGTGTAAAAGGCTTCAGTTGGATTATGTTTTCCTTGTCTCCTTTTCTCCTAACATCTTGGAACTTACATGTACTACTTTAGTTCTTCTGGAGGTTACCTTTACATTGAAAACAATTTAATTTTAATTTGTTTTTAGAGATACAACCCAGATGGTCCAGAACTATCTTTAGAGCCAGGTTCCCTGATTCTGTGTACTCTGGATGATTGCAACAGGAATAATTTAATTCTATAAACATTTAGCAAGCACCTGCTATATGCTGGACCCTGAGCCAACCCTTGTGGATACGGACGATGAGTGAGATAGTTCTTGCCCCCATGAGGTTTAGAGTCTAGGGGGGAGGCTGACACGTAAACAGATGATAACATCACATGGGAGGTGATAATAGAGGTACACACAGAGTAATGGGGGAGTGTGGAAGGGTGGATGTCACAAGGATGCTCCCCATGGGTCATCCCTCCCAGTCTTCTGTGGTCCCCTCCCCTTTACTCTGGGCTCAGTAACTAACCTGTGATTCATTTCTTACCAGTAAAATGCAGCATAAATAACAGTGACTTTCACTTCTTATTTTTGATCTCTTTGAAAATCTGGGCTGCATTCTGAGAGAATTTCTTGATTTATTAATTGCTCCTCAGCTGTATCCACTGTGCTGTTTATTTTTATGTTTTTCCAAGATCTCTAGTTGGTTCTTTTCCCAGTACTTCTTTCAATGTTTCTGTTTGTTCCATTAACTCTGTTTCCTTAGGTATTACTTCTGTCTGTTGAATTTAGTACCTCTTTTTCCTGATGTTCACTTCCTTCAAATATTAGAACATTATTGCCTCTGTACTCATCTGGATATTTGAGATTTCCTGTCTTATGTCATATTGTCTTTAAGGAGAGGTAAGATATGATGCTGGTGGGATGCTGTACACAGTTATCTGGTGGTGAGAGTTTGTGTTACTTCTGAGTCTCTCCAGCTACCCCAGGCACTATGTGGTCTCTTTCATCTGAGCGTCCATCCGTGTTTCACTCTTTTGGCACAGGTGATGAACCACCTGGCTGCCTTATCTGTTAACTTCACTAGGCATGTGGTCATTTGCCCCCTCGAAATCCCAACTTTGCTCACCTTTTTTTTGGTCCCCTCCAAGCTTGGGCCTCTCCTGTGGCAGCTCCCACCTTGACAGAAGCCCTCTCCCATGCATGAATTGTGCTGGGGTTTCCATCTTTGATCGGACTGCATTTGCTTTCTGTCTTTGCTCCTGAGATGTTCATCATTAAGAAAAATGACTTGGGATAAACATATGACGTGGAATCGAGAGCTGGCATGACAGATAGGAAATTTTGATTGTTAATTTCAGCCCAGAATTCAGACCTGTTAAGATCATTTTGAAATTTGAGTGTAATAGAAATAAATGTAGGCCCTGGAATTTAGGGGTTTTTTTTTCTATTCACAACCATTTTATTTTATTTATTTTTAAACATCTTTATTGGAGTATAATTGCTTTACAATGGTGTGTTAGTTGCTGCTGTATAACAAAGTGAATCAGCTATATGTGTACATATATACCCCTATCCCCTCCCTCTTGCGTCTCCCTCCCACCCTCCCTATCTCACCCTTCTAGGTGGTCACAAACCATCGAGCTGATCTCCCTGTGCTATGTGGCTACTTCCCACTAGCTATCTATTTTACATTTGGTAGTGTATATATGTCCATGCCACTCTCTCACTTCATCCCAGCTTACCCTTCCCCCTCCCTGTGTCAAGTCCATTCTCTACATCTTCATCTTTATTCCTGTCCTGGCCCTAGGCTCCTCAGAACCTTTTTTTATTTTTAAGATTCCATATATATGTGTTAGCATACGGTATTTGTTTTTCTCTTTCTGACTTACTTCACTCTGTATGACAGACTCTAGGTCTATCCACCTCACTACAAATAATTCAATTTTGTTTCTTTTTATGGCTGAGTAATATTCCATTATATATACGTGCCACATCTTCTTTATTCATTCATCTGTCGATAGACACTTAGGTTGCTTCCATGTCCTGGGTATTGTAAATAGAGCTGCAGTGAACATTGTGGTACATGTTTCTTTTTGAATTATGGTTTTCTCAGGGTATATATGCCCAGTAGTGGGATTGCTGGGTCATATGGTAATTCTGTTTTTAGTTCTTTAAGGAACCTCCATACTGTTCTCCATAGTGGCTGTATCAATTTACATTCCCACCAACAGTGCAAGAGGGTTCCCTTTTCTCCACACCCTCTCCAGCATTTGTTGTTTGTAGATTTTCTGATGATGCCCATTCTAACTGGTGTGAGGTGATACCTCATTGTAGTTTTGATTTGCATTTCTCTAATAATTAGTGATGTTGAGCATCCTTTCATGTGTTTGTTGGCAATCTGTATATCTTCTTTGGAGAAATGTCTATTTAGGTCTTCTGCCCATTTTTGGATTGGGTTGTTTGTTTGTTTGATATTGAGCTTCATGAGCTGCTTGTATATTTTGGAGATTAATCCTTTGTCAGTTGCTTCATTTGAAAATATTTTCTCCTATCCTGAGGGTTGTCTTTTCGTCTTGTTTATGGTTTCCTTTGTTGTGCAAAGGCTTTTAAGTTTCATTAGGTCCCATTTGTTTATTTTTGTTTTTATTTCCATTTCTCTAGGAGGTGGGTCAAAAAGGATCTTGCTGTGATTTATGTCATAGAGTGTTCTGCCTATGTTTTCCTCTAAGAGTTTTATAGTGTCTGGCCTTACATTTAGGTCTTTAATCCATTTTGAGTTTATTTTTGTGTATGGTGTTAGGGAGTGTTATAATTTCATTCTTTTACGTGTAGCTGTCCAGTTTTCCCAGCACCACTTGTTGAAGAGGCTGTCTTTTCTCCATTGTACATTCGTGCCTCCTTTGTCATAGGTTAGTTGACCATAGGTGCATGGGTTTATCTCTGGGCTTTCTATCCTGTTCCACTGATCTATATTTCTGTTTTTGTGCTGGTACCATATTGTCTTGATTACTGTAGCTTTGTAGTATAGTCTGAAGTCAGGGAGCATGATTCCTCCTTCTCCATTTTTCTTTCTCAAGATTGCTTTGGCTATTTGGGGTCGTTTGTGTTTCCATGCAAATTGTAAAATTTTTTGTTGTAGTTCTGTGAAAAATGCCATTGGTAGGTTGATAGGGATTTCATTGAATCTGTAGATTGCCTTGGGTAGTAGAGTCATTTTCACAATGTTGATTCTTCAATCCAAGAACATGGTATATCTCTCCATCTGTTTGTATCCTCTTTAATTTCTTTCATCAGGGTCTTACAGTTTTCTGCATACAGGTCTTTTGTCTCTTTAGGTAGGTTTATTCCTAGGTATTTAATTCTTTTTGCTGCAGTGGTAAATGGGAGTGTTTCCTTAATTTCTCTTTCAGATTTTTCATTGTTAGTGTATAGGAATGCAAGAGATTTACACCAGCATAGAATGAAGGAAACCAAGATTGGGAGTAAATCAGGAAAAAAAAATTGTAGAGCATTTAGTTTATTGCAAGTGTTGAAAGGTGTGATTACTGAAAGAGGCAGTGCATGGCATCATCAAGATGGTGAAGTGGGCACCCCAGGCTTGTCCCACAGCAAAGGTTAGACAGCTACCCACCAACAGAAATAGCTCTAGGAGAGATCCGGAGTCCACTGAAGAAACTTAAGCAATGCAGTAGAGCAAAAACCGTGAGAAAAACTGCACCAAAAGGGAAAGAAGAGCAGCTCATTCTGCCTGCATCATCCCATTCCCCTCTGCTCAGTGCTGAGAGATAACTTCCCACCCAAAAAGAGGTGCCCTTGCCTGGAGAGGGAGGTGGGTTGAGCCACTAGCTTCCCAGCCTTTTGGGGCACCATGTGAAGCACCCACTTTAGTTTCATCCTGTTCAGAGACTGGCAAAGCTGAGACATGTCGGGATGGCTGGGAACAAGGAAGAAAAGCAGGGGCCACCAGAATCAGCCACACCTTGGGAGCCACTGAGGTTCTCGGTGCCCTCCTCTACAGAGGACACCAGAAGCTTTGACGCCGAGGAAACCAGTGGCCAGCACGGCCACCATGGGCCCTGAAGATTTCACTAGTTTTCTGCCATCAGCCACCTGATGTCTTCCACTGCCCCTTCTTCACCTCCCCACTGCCACTGGAGCCTGGCATCTGCACTGACAGCCTGCCCAGGCCTTTGTGGTGGCACGAGTGCAAGGTGCCAGCCTAAACCCTGCAGCTGACCCTCACTGCTGCATGCATACATGGGGCTAGCCCCTTTAGCTGTGCACCTGCACCTGCTAGCCTGACTCCCGTCACCAGCCTCCGTGCCACGTGTGTGCCCATAGTGTGATCCTGCAGCCACGGAAATGGCTGTTAGCATGGCTGTTATCAAAAAACAGAGATGAGGGGCTTCCCTGGTGGTGCAGTGGTTAAGAATCCACCTGCCAGTGCAGGGGACATGGGTTCAATCCCTGATCTGGGAAGATCCCACATGCCGCGGAGCAACTAAGCCCCTGTACCACAACTACTGAGCCTGCGCTCTAGAGCCCGCGTGCCACAACTACTGAAGCCTGCGTTCTTGGAGGCCGTGCTCCGCAACAAGAGAAGCCACTGCAATGAGAAGCCCACACACCACAACAAAGAGTAGCCCCTGCTTGCCGCAACTAGAGAAAGGCCATGCACAGCAATGAAGACCCAACACGGCCAAAAAAAAAAAAAGACAGAGATGAGAAATGGGTAGGATGGGTAGAATAGGGAACCCTAGTGCTCTGTTGGTGGGAATGTAAGTTGGTGCAGCCACTGTGGAAAACAGTATGGAGGTTCCTCAAAAAACTGAAAATATAACTACCATATGATCTAGCAGTCCCACTTGTAAGTATACAACCAAAGGAAGTGAAATTGCTGCCTCAAAGAGATACATGCATCCCCATGTTGCAGCATTATTCACAACAGCCAAGCCATGGAAACAGCCTGAGTGTCTATCAGTGGATGAATGGATAAAGAAGATGTGATTGATATATATGTATATAATGTAAAAAAGAAAAGGAATATTATTCAGCCATAAAAAAGAGTAAAATCCTATCCTGAGGGCATTATGTTAAGTGAAATAAGTCAGAGAAAGACAAGTACTGTATGATCTCACTTATATGTGGAATCTGAAAACATTGAACTCACAGAAACAAAGAGTAGAGTGGTGGTTGCTAAGGGCTGAGGGTGGGGGAAGTGGGAGGATGAGAGGTGAGAGGGATAAGCTTTTACTTATAGGGTGAGTTCCAGGAATCTAATGTACAGCATGGTGACTGTAGTTAGCAATACTATATCACATACTTGAAAGGCGCTGTGAGAGTAGAGCTTTAATCTTCTCACCATAACAACAATAACCACAACGAATGGTCATTATGTGAAGTCAAGGATGTGCTAACTAACCTTATTGTGGTAAACATTTGCGATATATACATGTATCAAATCATCACACTGTAAACCTTAAACTTATACAGTGTTATATGTTAAGTATATCTCAATAAAGCTGGAAAGAAAGAGAATGAATAAAAATGCTGATGCAATTTTAGGTTCCATTTTTAAAGGTGAAACATCTTTTTTTATGTTTAATAACATTGATTTGTTTGTTTTTTTACTGAGAAACGTTTGTTCGTATCCTTTGCCTTTATTTTACTGGAGTGCGCCATTAATCTTTTTCGTGTTGATCTGTGAGAAGATTTATTGTCACGTATATTGTATACGTTTTCCTTTTTGTGAGCTGAAATATTGTGTATGGTCACTTTTGCCTCTTGGATGCTTAAAATTTTGACCAGAAGTCAAATATGTGAATATTTTGTGTCATGTTTTAAAATATCTTCCCCCTCCAGGATTATAAAAAATATATTTTCTTCTAGTGTTTTTATAGTCTTATTTTTATATTGAAATCTTATATTCAGTTTGAACTTTATTTTCACTGATGTGTGATGTAAGATTCCATAGGTATTATTTTCCGAATGGGTGACCAACTGCTCCAATGTCATTAGGGTTTTTGTGCCTGTATTCCTGTTGAGGTTCTTTGGTACTTCCTGTTTGCATGCTCCTTTGTCAGATATACTAAGAGGATTGTGCGAGCCTTGAAAAAATGAATGGGGAGGATTTTTATGGAAAAAGCAAAAGAAAATATGCTCTGGAACAGAGTGATATGATGTAAATGTCTCATGCCTCTCCTCTGCTTAAAATCCTTCAGTGAAATTCCCATGTTCTCAAGATAAGCCATACTTTCCTGGCTGTGCTTCAAGGCCCTTCCTCCCTGGCCCCCTTTTCTCTGAAGCTTCAGGTCCCTCTGCACCCTGCCTTGCCTCCCTGTTTCCACCAACATAGTAAGCGTCGTGAGGGTCAGGGTTTTTGTGGTATCTTGCTTTCTGCTGTCCCTCCAGACCTAGAACCATGCCTGGCACATCGTAGGTGCCGGTGAATATTTGACGTAGGAAAAACTTGCAGTTCCTGGAAAAAACCGCTCTATCCTCCAGACTTCCACATGACCTTTTCCCTGTCTTTGGCACCTTCTCCTTACACTCTGTGCTTAGGTAAACCTGCGTGTCCTTTAGGACTCAACTCAGATCTCACCTGCTCTGGGGAAACCCTCTCGTGCCTGGGTTAGGTCCCCACAGAACAGGCCTATTGTGGTGCTATGTGTAACAGGGAAACTCAGAGGGACTTCCTGTCTAGAGCTATCAACAGGGTCCAGCCTGGGCTTGAAAGTGATGCTCATTCTTTCACAGCACTAGGAGAGCTGCCAACAACGGGGCCTAATAGCCACTGCAAGGCTTGCTGAGGGATTGGTGACTGGAAATGCTACCACCAGCCAGGTGTTTGGGGTGCTGAATGGCCTGGAGGGGCAGCAGGCACTCACTTGTAGACTCACAGGTTGTGAGCCGGTGAGGAGTGCTGTGCTCTGCCCATCTTCCCCGTGGTCGCTCTCTTCCCTCCACGCCCTCGTAGAGATGCCGCTCCCAGGAATCCCAGCCCAGAGAGTGGAGGCATCTGCAGGAACAGGAGCCTGGCACCCCGCTAAGGCAGCGGGTTAGGAGTGGGTCCAGGCCGGGGCTACCCGAGCAGGGGAAAGGAGACCTGGAGAGAGACGATTGTGTGGCTTGAAGCCACTTGCTGGTGTCCCAGGCAGGAGGAGTGCCTGCTGGGCAATGGGACTCCAGCAGGAAGCGGCTCTGGGGGTACCTTCAGGGGGAGGGCCAAGAGAAGGTCTGAGAGAGGGCGAGCCAGGGCCCGACCCCCGTCAGGAGACCCGCAGTGCAGAGGCCCTCCCATCCAAAAGGGTGTGCTCCACAAGACCTGGAGCATCAGTAATAGGAGATGCTTTTCTTCCTTCGTTCTCCCTGTCCTGGCACATAGGCAGGAGGGAGAGCAGGTGCTCCAGAAACTGACCTTACCACCCTCTACTCTGCCAGCCAGGGAGAGAAGAGACACCGTCTATGTTGGAGTTTTCAAATGGAATTTTAATAGCTGAAATGACTAGAAAGCTATACGATCTGCCTGAGACATTGCGATGGAAAAGAGTAATGCAGCATGACGCAGTGGGGGAGAGAATTTGGAAAAAAGAAAACCATTTTATTCATCTTTGTACTCTACTTGGTCTCATTACTTGTGTCTATCTTGCTTTGGTTTGTAAGCTCCTGGAGGGCAAGACCTTGTAGGCCCAGTACCTACTACATAGTAAGTGTTCAGTAAATATTTGTTGAATGAGTGGATAAATAAATGAATGCATGAATGAATATAGCAACATGACTAAGGGAAGTCAGTAATCCCATATAATGAATTATTTTACACAACGATATACTAAAACTTACTGAGGGATGAATTTGTCTGCGTCCAATCAAGAGAGAGGAACCGTACAGCAATTTGAACAGGGAAACCGTAGTATAAAGACTTACCAGTACAGCAGAGGCTTGTGGAATGAGGGATTGGGTAGTAAGAAGTAAAGAGATCTCTAAACAATACAGGATTAGCAGATATAAGGAGCAGCCACCAACCCCTGGGGCTGAGGTCCTAGGAAGAGCTCCACCCCTCCCCTCCCCCAGGGTCTGAGCTCCAAACCTTATGGGGAGGGTGTTGCTGAGTTTCACTGACCGGTTGAGAGGTTGCTGTGGGGCCTCCCTGGTGGAACCTGCTGGAAATCCGCCCTCCAGGTGCCAGGGGAAGTTGCTCGGGGGGAGCTTCACAGAAGGCACACAGCTCCAGAACCACTTCGGGGGTATATGGCTGCTGGGTACTGCAGGTTGTCATTCACTGTGGGAGTTGGGTGCTGGGGGAATCATTTGTACTGCAGGAGCTGGAGTTGGGAAAAGCTGCCCCTGCAGCAGGAGTCTCACCAGAACCAGGAAGCAAAACTCCTTCCTCCTACCATCTCTCCAGTGCCCTCCACAAACAAAACTTAATTTCCAGCCAGCAGTGGAAGGGAAATATTTAAAGGGCCCAGATTCATTTTCACAGAGCAAGAAGGAAAG
This sequence comes from Delphinapterus leucas, assembly GCF_059928025.1. Lineage (NCBI taxonomy): Eukaryota > Metazoa > Chordata > Mammalia > Artiodactyla > Monodontidae > Delphinapterus > Delphinapterus leucas. The sequence continues at coordinate 147,487,554 of NC_143132.1, forward strand.
AGTGAATTTCGCTCAGAGAGGCAATAAATTGATAAAAGGGGGAATATACACACACACACACGCATGCGTACACCTACACACTTCTGCTGGCTTGCTCTCTGAAGCAGAAGCTTGTGAGCCTTACTTTTTTTTTTTTCCTGTAGTTGAGATCATTGACAGTACTTTTTTGCAATGTCTGCACTTCCTAATTTCCTGAATTCTAAAGCAACTTTCTCTTCTGTTCATTTCCCCAGGCCCTCCAATGTTTTTGTAAGCTTCTAATCTCTAGTATTAAATCCCTTCCTGTTCAAAATACCTAGAGTGATTTCCATTTTCCTGAATGAAGTCATTATTGACAAATGTGTAACTTTATTTTTGTTCGTTACTTAAGACCTGTGGCCAGGAATTTACACTTTGAGGCAGTAATAAGTTCTGTAGTTACATTTAAAATTTTACATCTTTCTTTTAAGGTCAGGCTATGAGCCATCTCCTTTCCGGCCTTGAAAAGCACTTCCCATCCTCTTCCTGTAGACTGAGAAAACTAAGACAGTTCATTGAGCTCTTTTGAAACACTGTATAATTTCCAAAGCATGTTCCCATGTTATCTCTGACCCTCAGAACAGCCCTATGACAGAGGCAGGAAGGCAGTAATTCATGTGTTCATCCATCTTGTTAACTGAAAAAAAAAAAAAAAAAGCACAACTTGAGAGCTGTGAGTTAAGTTTTGTTTGGGGCAAATTGAGGACTGTGGCCCAGGAGACAGTGTTTCACATAGCTCTGGGGAGCTGCTCCAAAGAGGTAGTGGGTGAGGTCAGTATATATGTGATTTTGGTGAAGGGGGTATATGTGTAGTGGAGCACACATGTTGGCAGGGGCTGGCTGCTAGTCATGAGGAACAGATGTCCTCTTAATGATTTTAATCATTTTCTAGATATGAGAAGATGTAAGAATTTGGGCTCATCAAATCTCCTGAAGATATCTAACTATCTGAAGGCCTGTTCTGCCAGTTTTCCCTGAGCACGGAGGGCCTCCTTCCTGTTCTCCACTCTGAGCTCCTTTCAGCGGGTGTTGAAGGTCAGCGACTGCGGTGGCTCATGATTTAATCCTTGTAGGGGTAGATAGCAAGTGCCAATTTTTAGTTGGCGATCTGTTTATGTGTTCAGTAAATACTTATTGAACACTATGGATGTCCCAACTCCCATGCTCTGTGCTGGGATTATTGGAAGTAAAAGATAACATCTTTGCCCTCCAGAACGTACAGTCTAAGGGGCAACTGGACAGACAAATATGATACAGTAAGTGGTGAGAGAGATTCTGGAAGCCTGTAGAACAAAGAGACTACCTTTGATTCCATCTTCAATTACAAATGAACCTTCATAATGCAGTGGAAGTTCTGTGTTTTGGTGCCATCTTAATTTTTTCTGGAGATGTTCTTCGACCCCCTCAAGTACATTTTGAGTGGTGTTTACAGAACCTGACTTAGGCAAAGTTGAGCTTAGAGGAAATTGAGCTTTATTTGTAAAGCTTTTGGGTTGGTTAAAAAAAAAAAAGGCAGGAAATCTCATGTAACTCTCACAGTCACCCTGTTATCTGGGCATTGTGACCCCCATAATATAGTTGGATAAACTGAGGCTCCAGAGAGATGAATTTGCTTAGTGGCACACAGCCAGGGCTAAGTGGCAAGGCTGTCCCGTTTCTACAGGCTTTGAAGACATGTTCTATGATGATACCACAGTGTCTCTTAGATGGTGCAAAGCTTTGCTGTTTTTTGAGACAGGAACTTTGAAACAGGCAAATAAGTGACAAGTGACTCTGGTTTTCTGGTCTTACTTTTTGGGCTCACATTGTCTCACCTTTTCTTATTTCTGGCATGGTTACCTGTGCTTGGCTTCTCATCTGTCTACAACGGAGGTGGCAGAAAAGGGGTTATTATTCCATTCTTCAGGTTTGACTCAGTTGAGCTGAGATGCTTCTTTGTCAGCCTGTAGTGCCTGGTCTCGTGGCCTCCTAAATACCTTTCTGCTTAGGATCCTCTCTGTGGCAGAATTTAAAAAGCTCCGAGCTTGCCTTGAAATATATGCCTATAGAAGTATAGAAATCCTTGGAGATACTTGCTATGAGTGTGAAAAGGAATCAGGCATAAATTAGCCTTCAGTGGTTTATGAGAAGAGGAAAACACTTGAGAACAGAATAAACTGTTGTTAATCTAGTGAAACACACAGAGTGTTATGCTTTCTCTTTGGTGTCAGGTAGCTACCAAAATGCATTCCTTTTCAAAAAAGTTGCTAAGGAAAGACAAGAACCCTCCCCTTGCCCACTGATGTAAAGTCTGCAGGGTGGAATTTTGCCTATCAGCCTTGCTCTCTAAGCTTTCACACAATCAGTGATGTTGGCTTCTCCTGAGGCCTCATTTTAATCTTCATGGATTTCTGAAAACGGAAGCTTTGCCCAGGCTGAGACAAGCGATTCTCCCCTTTCAAACGTTAATTTATTTCTTATTTTGGGTGACTGTTTCCAAACATAGACCGCTTTCTGTACTGCTTGTCCTCATACAAGGGTTTATAATTCTCTCATAGAGGGTTTTACATGAAAATGTCCATATGCTGTAGTTTTAGAAAAAAATATTTTGAGCAGTGAGATGAGAATGGGTTATAGCCAAGTCCTTGTGCAGTCTGAGAATCCCACTTTTAAAATATAACTGTTACAGGCAGTAATCAGAGTGGCTAAAAGTGTGGGCCCTGTTGTCAAGCAGACTTGGGTCTGAATCTTATTTTTGTTGATTATTTTTTTATTGATCTTTACAAGTTACTTTTCCTCCCAGATACATAGTTTAACTGTCTGAAAAAAGAATACAAGTGGTATCTCCTGTGGATCTCCTTGATCCATGTTTTACCATGGGGTAGAAATTATTTTACAAATTAAATGGCTTTGAGCACCTTCTCCCCACCCCTGTGAAAAGTATCCTATTTGCCTTTCTAGAAAAACTCTAAATTCTTCTTCTCCCTGCTCTGCCCTCAAGGCTGATCATTATGAACTTTAAGGACTCCGGGCTTTGGTTGGGATCAGCTGACGGGAAGTGTCGGGGAGATTTGCAGGGTGGAGGGAAGTGAGCTCAGGATATTTTTTTTTTCTGTCCTCTCTGGATTCCGATAGCTGCTTTTCCCTCGCCTCTCTAGGGGTGGTAAAGGTAAATATCCCTAGCTAATCTAGGTTACTTCATCTGTCTTGGTTTCCCTTAAGCCCACCTCCATCTTTGAAAACAGTGCCTGCATTAAACTCTGCTCAGGTATCCCATTTGAAGGGCTGTCAGTTTCCTGCTGGGAGCCTGAACTGAAGAAGGCTCTCTCCCTGCAGTTCCTTAAGGACGACAGGGCATGCTTTCTCAGTTCAGGGTGGGAGTCCTGCATGGTATTGCTCAGTGGGCCAGTTTGGGTTGTTGCTGCCGTCAGGTGTTGCTGCTGAAATGGGCCTCGTGCCTTCCTTCTGTGTTCCTCCCTGATGATCTGGAGTGAGCCCCATCAATCCATTTCTGGTGCCTGATCGTCGAGCCTGGTGTGATCCCAGCCCATGCCTGCGGAGCAGCCGCAGGAGGTGGAACACCAGTGCTGCCTCGGGACAAGACCAGCAGTAGCCATTCTACCTGCCTTGGTCTTTGGCCTTTGGGCATCCAGTGCACATCAGCGCTGCAGGCCTGACCTCACCCAGCTGCTCAGCTCATGGAGTTCTGTCTCTCACACGTGCAGCGTCAACCCCAGCGCAAGCCTGCAGGGCAGGGTGGCTCTGTAAGTACGTGGCCTTTCTAGTTCTCACACATGCTTTGTGTGGAACAAGTCCAGTCTCTCCCAGAAATTCTCTACGTGTTCCATGGAGTCCGTGGTTAGAACTGTGATGCAGTATAGTGGTTTCCTCTGTTTTATATGTTTAAAAACATAATTCTAAGATGGTGTTGGTAGACTTCACAAGACTGCCAAAAGGGGCCATGGCACCAAAAAATGTCACCTGCTGTCTAGCAGGTAGCATCCCCACCTGGTGAGAAACACCTCTTTCTGGGGATATGACACGGGCATGTTAATACTCACTTTGCAGGGTGGTTCAATGAGATGATAAATGGAAAGCACTTGGTTTCCACTTGCTCACCGTGGCAGGTACTGTGCTATTACCTAGTATCATAAAAATCATAAATACCTTAGTTTCTCCATCTTATTCAAAGCAATAATCTGCTTCAAATGTCAGAAAATGGGGAAAAAGATCCTTCTCTTTCTCCATTTTTCCCAACCTCCTTCCCCACCCCCACTGATATACACTAGCTAGGGAGTTCCTCTGTTTCCAGGAGTGGGGTGATACTTTCCTCTCCTTTCCCCATCCACAGCCTCCACTCCTGCCCCGCCTTCCCAGACTCAAGCGCACATCTGCCACAAACCAAGTTAGTAAGACGCCTGCCCATAGTAATGGGTTTGCAAGTTAATTTTGCTCTCATTGGTTGGTGCCTGCTTTGTCTAGGCCCTGTGCTTAATATGAGATGAAACACCTGATCTGGATTTAATTATTGCACCATTTCATCCAACTGGGTTAAGCTGCCATGGAATGCATTGTGTTTCTGGCTTCTTACTTCAAGCCAGAATGATATTCTAAAAGGTTGATGAAATATACTTGGAAGAGAATTAATTGCTGGTTTAGGGGAGATTATGACAAATTAATAAAAGGAGACAAAGGAGAGGAGAGGAAACTGATTTCAATTTGACTTAGACAAGGGATAGAAAAAACATATTTTGAACCTTGAGTAAGTTTGCTTACAATATTTAATGTTGTTTTTATAGTAATTATTTTCTTGAGTTTTATTTCCTAGAAGTTGAAGGGTGGATTGAATGATGTATTATGAATCAAGAAATTGTAAACTGGGTATTGTTTGGACAGTTGATACTTAAGAAGCTGGTTTTTGTTGTTTTACACTTTGTCTGAAGCACAGTTTTAAAACTGAATAAGATACCTGTGGGGATTGGTGGAAAAATATTTGCAAAGGGTTTTGTCCTTAGAGCAAAGCGTTTTATTGGTGGAGGGATTAGCATTAATGTTCCTTTGTGTGACATTTTAGTTTGGACCTGTTATCTTAATATTGACCTCAGAATCCACCATGCTAGAATCTCCAGTAGCTTTTACATTAGGTATATTGAGCTTAATGAACTTCGAACAAGCCAGGCAGCATTCAGAGGAGGCTGTACGTCTTGGCTCTTTGGAATCTGGGCAGCCCTGAGCACACCCATTCAAAGAATTTCCAGCCTGCAATGACATTTTTCGTGCCACACTTTGAGCTCCAAAGTATAGTGGCACATGTGTGGACTTCGGAATTAACACATCTGGGTTCAGATGCTAGTTCTGCCACTTACTAGCTGTGGGATCTTAGAGGTTTACTTAACCTCTTTGAGCCTTGGTTTACTCATTTGCAATAAAGGGATAATAATGGCAACCTTGAAGCCTTGTTTTAAAGATTAGAATTAGTGAAAATCAAGCTTTTCTTATGATGCCAGGCACAGAGTCAGTGCTAAATATATGGTAGAAGTTGTTAGGATTATTTCTATCTCCTATTTCTCTACAATTTTTTTTTTTTTTTTTTGCTATGCGGGCCTCTCACTGTTGTGGCCTCTCCTGTTGCGGAGCACAGGCTCCGGACGCGCAGGCTCCGCGGCCATGGCTCACGGGCCCAGTCGCTTCGCGGCATGTGGGATCTTCCCAGACTGGGGCACGAACCCGTGTCCCCTGCATCGGCAGGTGGACTCTCAACCACTGCGCCACCAGGGAAGCCCTACAATTTTTTTTTAATGTTTAAATGTAGTGTCTCTAAAAGGCACAAACACTGTAAGGACCAGAATCGAGGTGCACAGCTGGCACAGAATGAATAATTGTTGAATTAATTGGATGAGCTCCTTCCATTTTCAGGTGATCGCTAACATCCCATCTAATACCAATTTCTTTTTAAAAAATTTTTATTGAAGTATACTTGATATACAATGTTGTATTAGCTTCAGGTGTACAGCAAAGTGAATCAGTTATATACATACATATATCCACTCTTTTTCAGATTCGTTTCCCGTATAGGTCATTACAGGGTACTGAGTAGAGTTCCCCGTGTTACACAGTAGGTCCTTATTAGTTATCTATTTTATATATAGTAGTGTGTATGTGTCAATTTCAATCTCCCAATTTATCCCACCCCCCCTTAGCCCCTGGTAACCATAAGTTTGTTTTCTATGTCTGTGACTCGATTTCTGTTTTGTAGATAGGTTCATTTTAGTGTCAGTGTCTATAAGTCTATGAACAACCCTTATGGACAAGTGGTGTCACCGCTGGGAGCGGGAGTGTTGTGTGTGCAGCCACGTTTATGAGTAAAGATCTGCCTGCAAGTGTCTAGGGGAGAGGAGGTGGGCAGTGTGGACAGGGTGAGGTGGTCTTTCAGGAGAGTGGCTCACCCTGGGCACCCCTCTCTGTGGCTCTGACACTGTCCCTCTGAGCAGGGCCTGAGGAGGCTGCTGGGAGAGGCCGTGGAAGGCATCTTGAAGGCACTTCTGCCTCTGAACAGAAAATGTGTTTCACAGAGTGGGTAGATTTGTTCTTTTTTTTTTTTTTTAATTGAAGTATAGTTGACTTACAGCATTATATTAGTTTCAGCAGAGTGATTTGATATTTTTATGTATTATGCCCCATACAAAGTTATTATTGAGTATTTTCTCTGTGCTGTACATTATATCCTCGTGACTTATTTATTTTATAACTGGCAGCTTGTACCTCTTAATCCCCTCAACTATTTCACCCATCCCCCCAACCCCTTCCCCCAGCAACTACTAGTTCACTGCATCTATGGATATGTCTCTGTTTTGTTATATTTCTTTTGTTTTTTAGGTTCTACATATAAGTGGAAACATACAGTATTTTTCTTTCTCTTTCTGACTTATTTCACTTAGCATAATACCCTCTAGGTTCATCCATGTTGTCACAAATGGCAAGATTTCATATATACGTATATAACATATCTTCTTTATCCATTTATCTATTGATGGACGCTTAGGTTACTTCCATATCTTGACTATTGTAAATAATGCTGCAGTGAACATTAAGGTGTATATATATTTTCAAATTAGTGTTTTCATTTTCTTTATAAATACCCAAAAGTGGAAATGCTGGATTGTATGGTGGTTCTATTTTTAATTTTTTGAGGAACCTCCATACTGTTTTCCATAGTGGCTGCATTCAATTTACATTCCCACCAACAGGGTATGAGGGCTCCCTTTTCTCCATATCCTCACCAGCACTTGTTATTTGTAGTCTTTGTGTGTGTGTGTGTGTGTGTGTGTTTTATTTTTTTTAACATCTTTATTGGAGTATAATTGCTTTACAATGGTGTGTTAGTTTCTGCTTTATAACAAAGTGAATCAGCTATGCGTATACATATATCCCCACATCTCCTCCCTCTTGCTTCTCCTTCCCATTCTCCCTATTCCACCCCTCTAGGTGGTCACAAAGCACTGAGCTAATCTCCCTGTGCTGTATTTGCAGTCTTTTTGATGATGGCCATTCTAACAGGTGTGAGGTGATTTTCATTATGGTTTTGATTTGCATCTCTCTGACGATTAGTGATGTTGAGCGTCTTTCATGTGCCTGTTGGCTATTCGTATGTCTTCTTTGGAAAAATGGCTATTCAGATCCTCTGCCCATTTTTTAATCGAGTTTTTTTTTTTTAATTTATTTAATTTGTTTTTGGCTGCATTGGGTCTTGTTGCTGTGTGCGGGCTTTCTCTAGTAGTGGGGAGTGGGGGCTACTCTTCATTGTGGAGAATGGGCTCTAGGCACGTGGGCTTCAGTAGTTGTGGCAATGGGCTCAGTAGTTGTGGCTCGTGGGCTGTAGAGCTCAGGCTCAATAGTTGTGGTGCACGGGCTTAGTTGCTCCATGGCCTGGGGGATCTTCCTGCACCAGGGCTTGAACCCGTGTCCCCTGCATTGGCAGGCAGATTCTTAACCACTGCGCCACCAGGGAAGCCTCCCCTTTTTAAAAATAAATTTATTTATTTATTTTTGGCTGCATTGGGTCTTCGTCGCTGTGCGTGGGATTTCTCTAGTTGCAGAGAGCAGGGGCTGCTCTTTGTCGTGGTGCGTGGGCTTCTCACTGCGGTGGCTTCTCTTGTTGCGGAGCACAGGCTCTTGGCACGTGGGCACAGTAGTTGTGGCTCACGGGCTCTAGAGCACAGGCTCAGTAGTTGTGGTGCACGGGTTTAGTTGCTCTGTGGCATGTGGGATCTTCCTGGACCAGGGCTCTAACCCATTTCCCCTGCATTGACAGGTGGATTCTTAACCACTGTGCCACCAGGGAAGCCCCGAGTTGTTGTTTTTTTGTTGTTGAGTTGTCTGGGTTCTTGTATATTTTTGGATATTAACCCCTTATTGAATATATATTTTGCAAATATTTTCACCCATTCAGCAGGTTGCCTTTTCATTTTGTTGATAGTTTCCTTTGTTATACAAAAGCTTTTTAGTTTGATGTAGTCCCATTTGTTTATTTTTGTTTTTGTTTCCCTTGCCAGAGGCGACAGATCCAAAAAAATATTGCTTAAGCTGAATCAAAGAGCATGCTGCCTATGTTTTCATCTAAAAGTTTTACTGTTTCAGGTCTTACATTTAAGTCTTTAATTGCTTTGAGTTTATTTTTGTATGTGGTGTCGGCAGGTAGTCCAGTTTCATTCTTTTACGTGTAGCTGTCCAGTTTTCCCACACCATTTATTGAAGAGGCTGTCTTTCCCTCATTGTATATTCTTGCCTCCTTTGTCGTAGATTCATTGACCAAATAAACGTGGGTTTATTTCTGTGCTCTCTGTTCCATTCCATTGATCTATGTGTCTTTGTTTGTGCCAGTACCGTACTGTTTTGATTACTGTAGCTTTGTAGTATAGTCTGAAGTCAGGGGGCATGATACCTCCAGCTCTCTCCTTTCTCAAGATTGCCTTGGCTATTCAGAGTGTATTTTTCATTTCAGTTGTTGTATTTTTCAGCTCTGATTGGTTCTTTTTAATATTTTCTAACACTTTGTTGAAGTTTTCACTGTGTTGCTGTATTCTTCTGCTGGGTTTGGTGAGCACTTTTTTTTTTTTGCGGTACGTGGGCCTCTCACTGTTGTGGCCTCTCCTGTTGCGGAGCACAGGCTCTGGATGCGCAGGCTCAGCAGCCATGGCTCACGGGCCCAGCCGCTCTGCGGCATGTGGGATCTTCCCGGACTGGGGCACAAACCCGTGTCCCCTTCATCGGCAGGGGGACTCTCAACCACTGCGCCACCAGGGAAGCCCTGGTGAGCATTTTTATTACTGTTGCTTTGAACTCTTTATCAGATAAATTATTTACAGCCATTTCATTAGGATTTTCTCCTGGGGTTTTATTTTGTTCTTTCATTTGGAACAAATTACTTCTTTTTAAAAAATTTTTATTGGAGTATAGTTGATTTACAACGTTGTGTTAGTTTCAGGTGTATAGCAAAGTGAATCAGTTACACATATGTCCACTTTTTTCAGATTCTTTTCCCATATAGGCCATTACAGAGTGTTGAGTAGAGTTTCCTGTGCTCTACAGTAGGTCCTTATTAGTGACCTATTTTATATATAGTAGTGTGTATATGTCAGTCCCAGTCTTGCAGTTTATCCCTCCCACCCCCCCCCATCCCTTGGTAACCATGTTTGTTTTCTACATCTGTGACTCTACTTCTGGAACAAATTACTTTGTCATCTCATTTTGCATGGTTTTCTGTGTCTGTTTCTATAAGGTAGGTGAAACAGTTACCTCTCCTCGTCTTGAAGGCGTGGCCTTGAGTAGGCACGTCCCTATGCAGACTGTGTGCGCCTGCAGCTTTGGTGGGAGGGCTGGATCTGGAGCTGGGTGTGTGCTGGGTTTTTTCCCAAGGCAGGTGGCGGTGGGGGGGGCGGCGCGGTGGGGGGCTGCTGCCTTGTCAGGAGGGCTGGAGCTTGATCTGGGCATGGGTTGGGGGCTTCTGATGCAGTCTTGGCAGGATGGCTAAAGCTCCAGGCTTTTTAATCTGCTACTTTGTGCTGATGAGCTTATGTGTGACCCTTTTAACCCCTTTAAGAGTGGAGTCTTGGTTTCCTACAGCCCTCAGGCTCTCTTGGATGTAAACCCTGCTGGTTTTCAAAGCCAGTTATGGGGGTTCGTCTTCCCTGTGCTGCACCCTGGGCCTGGAGTGCCCAGTGTGGAGCCCAAACCCCTCATCCTTAGGGGGGACCTCTGAGTTTGTGATATCCCCTTCTGTTTGTGGGTTGCTGCTCTGGGGGTGTGGGTCCTGACTAGATTATGTCTCCGCCCCTCCTTCCTGTCTCAGTATGGTTTATTCTTAATATCCCTATAAGGGCTGTCCTGCTTCTCAGGGAGACTTGTTCTACATGTAGCTGTGGTTTTGGTGTGTCCATGGGAGGAGATGTGCTCAGGATCTTCATATGTATTATAATTAATTTTATGCCAATAAATTCGAAATGTTTACATTACTAAAATAAAACTTACCAAAACTAATCCAACAAGAACTAAAACCCCTATAAACCTTTTTTTTTGTTTAAAGAACTTCTTGTGAAGAAATATCAGGCCCCAAAACTTTTTTGACAAATTCTTTTACATTTCAAGGAATAGATCCTTGAAATTTTACACAAAATCTTCCAGAAAGAAGAAAAAGAGGGAATTCTCCACAACTCATTTTTAGAGACTGGCCTAACCTTTGTTTTTAATTTTTTTTGCAAGTTGTCTTATTTACAATGTCAACTTTCAAAAGTCACTAAAGTTAACTGGACAATAAACTAGGCAGAAATTGCTTTACAAAAAGAGGGAAAGCCCAAAATGCCACTTTCTATAGAGAATCAACAGTTCAGTTTTATTCAGGGCAAAGAAAAAAGAAACTTTTGATCATACTAGAAGAAACTCAGCCATAGGTTTGGAATCTGTACTGAAACTACACATGCAATGAGGACAATATTCCACTAATAAAATTGATTTGCTGCTGCATTTGTCAACTGTTTTTCTAACATTAACAGTTATAAACAGAGCACTGCAACTAGTATTTGGAACAATTCTTACAGTGTTACAGCGTCAGGCACAAAATTTTACTTCTCCTCACACCACTGGTTCTCTTTGGGTACCTGGGCTTCCTCTTCTTCCGTAAAATCATTTTTGATATTGAATGTCTTTCAAATCTCCTCAGGAGTTTTCCTCTTGATCATAATGGCAACCGTCTTGCAGATAATATCAAGCAAACCTTTGATGTCTAAGTAGTTTGCAGCCAGGATCAGCTCCAAAAAGTGTTCCTTGGTCAACTTTCAGGAATTCTTGATTCCAAACAGGGATATCATCTGTTCACTTTTCTTTGTTCTCACCATCCTCAGGAGGAGGCGGATCATCCTTGTGGTGGGTGCACCACTGAAAGACCTTTTTAATATTGCTGCATTAACATTTGGCAAAGGGACTGGGTCATCATCTCCTTCATCATCCATTCCCAAATCTTCCAACATGGTCTTGATAGTCACAGACTGTTTGGCAATTTCAACATCAACTTGCGAAGATCTCTCCATTAGAACTCTGCAACTTAATTGAAGGCGTGGTGTTAGGTCTCAAGGAGACTGTGGGCTGGAGGCTGATGAGAGCAGGGCGGTGTCTGCAAACAGAAAAACAGAAAGGCGGAGAACAAGGCCAGCACCTGTTCTGTTTCATTCTTGACATGATTTATCTGTGGTGCTTTTTTATCTGTGCCTGCTTTTTTCTTGGCTAGGGTTGACAGACATTTGTCTATTTTAGTACCTTTCCAAAGGACTGATTTTTTAGCTTTGTTGATTCTGTCTCTTTATATATCCTTATTTTATTTTATTATTATTTTTTAGAGCATAGTTGATTTACAGTGTTGCATTAGTTTCAGGTGTACAGCAAAGTGAATCAGTTATACATATACATACATCCCCTCTTTTTTGGATTCTTTTCCCATATAGGTCATTACAGAGTATTGAGTAGAGTTCCTTGTGCTATACAGTAGGTCCTTATTAGTTATCTATTTTATATATAGTAGTGTGTATATGTCAATCCCAATCTCCCAATTTATATAGATAGATCTATATGGATATAGAACAAAGTGGAAAAATCATATATCATTACCTTTATATTATGTATACATATTGTATAAGATATATGTTCCCTTTTATCTCATTCCATTTTTCCCCTCCGTTTAGAAGTTTTATGTTTTATGTATATTATTTTGGTCATAACCGTTTACATTTTAACATGCCTATTTAACAAAGTCTAAAGTTTGTATATATTTTTGCCTTCTTCCTGACAATACATTGATCATAAAATATTATAATTCTCATCATCCCCTCTCAGTTTATATGTTATTCTTTTTCAGCATTCTAGTTCTGTCCTGCCTTCTCTCTCATTATCCATTATTACTATTGTTTTAAACAGTTCATATTTGTTTAGATTTCCTCACATGTTTACTAACATCTTTGACCACTATCTTTCTTGAGTCTCAGATCTTTGATCAGGGATATGTTTCCTTAGGCCTGAAGTACATCCTTTAGAATTTTCTTTACCAAAGGACTATTGGTGGTAAACTCCTTCAGTTTTTGACCTAAATTCTTTCAAGAAACTGACTTTAATTCTTCCTTGTTCTTGAAAGAAGTTTCTTTGGGTATAAAAATCTAGGCTGGCATTTATTTTCTTTATGCACATTAAATATATTGTTTCACTGTCAGCTTTCATTTTTGTTTCTCTGAGTTCAACTATAATTGCCATTCCTAAGTTGATGATATTTTTTTCTCCCTTTTTATGATCTTCCCTTTTTCTTTGGTGTTCGGAAGCTTCACTGCTTTGTCTCAGTGAGAATTTCTGAAAAACCCCTTGATGTGACGATTGCTGTCTTTCACCAATTCTGTAAATAGTGCTTCCACGCAATGCCTCTATTGTTTCCACCTGAAACTCCAAGTGGACATAAGTTGGACCCTTTTGTATTCTCTATGCCTTCAGACCTCTATTTTATATTTGTCTCTCTTTGTCTCTGTGAGGTGCATCCTGGTGCATATTTTCAAAGTTGTCATTTTCCTTAAACATGTAAAACATTGTTATTTTTCATTTTGTATTGTAGGGTTCCAGTATCTGAAGTCTTTGTGGGATTGACTATATGGTTTGTTGTTTTTCCTGGCTCTCACTTGTGGTATGTTGTTTCTCCATGTTTAGTACTTTTATACTGTGAGCTGTTTGTTTTCCTTGGAACTTTATCTATGAGAATTTTTTGAGGCCTGGGATGATGGTGTTACTCCAGTGAGGGTTTGTGTTTGCTTCTGCCATTTACCTTGGCGTATAGCTACCCCAGGGCTGACTATTATTTTTATTTATTTACTTTTTAATTAATTAATTTTTATTTATTTATTTTGGCTGCATTGGGTCTTTGTTGCTGCACACGGGCTTTCTCTAGTTGTGGAGAGCGGGGGCTACTCTTCGTTGCGGTGCACAGGCTTCTCATTGTGGTGGCTTCTCTTGTTGTGAAGCACGGGCTCTAGGTGCGCAGGCTTCAGTAGTTGTGGCACGTGGGCTCAGTAGTTGTGGCTTGTGGGCTCTAGAGCACAGGCTCAGTAGTTGTGGCACACGGGCTTAGTTGCCCCCCAGCACGTGGGATCTTCCCGGACCAGGGCTCAAACCCTTGTCCCCTGCATTGGCAGGCGGATTCTTAACCACTGTGCCACCAGAGAAGTCCCGCCAGGGCTAACTTTAAATTAAATTCTGTACTTGAGGTGTGTGTGTGAGTGTGTGTGTGTTTATCACATAATTAGTGTGTATTTGGACCACAAACCTATGTGAGAGCTGGTTTGTGGTAGTGAATTTTTTTAAGAAACCTAAAAAATTCTAGGCAGCACTAAGGATGAAAGAGGCAAGTTTATGTTATTCTCTTTGTGTGTTTCCACTGAAGGGTATAGTTAGACTCTTTACTTGGGTGGCCCTAGAGTTTTCCTCTCTTGTCGGCATCCCTATAGCTTTGAGCGCCAAGGCTTTCTTTCCATTCAGGCCATTGCTTCAACTGAAACGTCTATTACCTTTTTCTGGCACCACAGTAATAGCTGCTTTGTTTCTTGGTCCAAGGATTTCCCCCTCTCTCTCATTTTTAAGCTGCTGTCAGAGTGATCTTTTTAAAAAGTCAAAAGGATAATCTGATTGTCATACAGACAGAGAAAAAACATCCGACGTGAAAAGAATTTCACAACTGTCCGTAGGCTGCAGTTGGACTCTCCCCTCAGCCACAGCAGACTCTCCAGCCACTCCCCTACCCTGTGCATTCTGTACTTCAGCCGCTCTAGATTCTTCATCATTTTCTGAATAATCTTCAGCATCTTCTTGCCTTTGCACATGCTGGGATCCCACCTGTGACACCTCTGAACCTCACAGCTGGGACCAGGGCAAGGCAAGTTGAGTGTCTGGGCTGCAGAATTTAAGGAGACACTCGCTGTCAGGCTCGTACAGGTGCTGTCTTGCTTCTGCCGAATGAACTGCCTAATGAAGTTGTCAAAGTCAAACTCATGTGTTACCTGTTTACCTTCCTACAGAAGGAAAGTAGCCTGTGCTAAATACCATTATCCTGGGAGGACAGGAACCATGTCTGTTAGGTGTTGTTTCACCAGTGTCTGGAGCAGTACCCAATACAGAGCAGGTGCTCAGTAAATACTTGGTGAATGAATGAATGAATGAATAAGTAGATTCTGAGTTTCTTGATGGCAGAGAATAAGTCATGTTCCTCTGTTCCCTGCTGTCTTATAATTCATTCATTCTGGATCCTTGAAAGATGTTTGTTTGTTAGTTGCACAAGTGGAAGGAGGAGGCTCTGTTTAGTCCTATCCAGGCCTGGCAGCTTTCTGGGTGAACCTCAGTCCTGTGACTCATCTGTTGTCTGCTTGCTTACAGCTCCTTCCTCTTGACGTTTTATGGAGGGCGTAGATGCAGGTGGGTGAGGCTTTTGGAGCTGGCTGGCCATCAAATCACTGGGAAGATTTTAGGGTACACATGAATTCTTGAACCCCTTTCCCAGAGTCTCTTTTTCCATTTTTCTGAGGCAAAATCCAGGAGTCTGCACTTTTACAAAATCACTATGTGGTTCTGGTAATCAGTCAAGGGTGGGCAGCAGGACACCACAGCACCAACTGTCTAATTTTAATTTTCCAAATATTCGCGTGCATGTAAAACAAATAGTGATTGCCACAACGATTTCAGAATCCTGCATGTTTTAAAAATACTTACACATCTGCAAAACGTTTCTTAAACATGCCACGAGATACCCTGAGGGCACGGAGTAGAAGAAGGCATGGCCACGGACATGATGTTCCTCCTGTTCAAATTTGACCTCTGTTTATTATCCATCTTCAGGAAGATGCTCATGCCATCCCAGATGACACCGTGCTAAATGGATGGACTGGAATGTGTTGTGACAGTGGAGAAAGCGGAAAGGAGGAAAAAGGTGGAATGTAAAATAATTCCAGTTTCTACAGAAAATAACTTCCTCATCAGAGAAGGAATTCCATAAATAATTGAGAAAGCTGATGGAACACTTAAAATAGCTGAAGGAAAAACACACACATTCAAGGTGAGCCTCGACCCTGCAGTGATGGTTAGATCTGAGAAGTACGTTGCAGGCGTTTGGGAGTAATGGGTGTCATGGAGGCGTCATATTCAAAGCCGTTAAAAATAATCCGCTCCCTGAGAAATAAACACCTAGCCTAAGCCTTTAGGAATTCTCAGTGAGGGACAGAAATAGCTCCTGTAGTTCCCATTGCTCTTTAATTTCTACTCCTACTATTTCATTATTCATCATTTCTGTGCAGTTTGCTTCGTCTATTTATTTAAAATGCGATTCCAGACGACAGGCAGCAGTCCCAGTGTTCTGTGTCTTGCATAGCCCTTTCCACCCCGGGAAACAGAAATTATATAACTTGTTTTCACTTGTGCAGACGGGGGAGGATTCACATGTTTGGTTTGGTGAGCTTCCAGGAAATAATTTTAAGTGTTTATCTAAAGTTTATTCAGACTGTCTTGATCTAGAAGTTAGACAGGAAACCTAGCAGAGAACTGAAAGAAACCAGGCTCTGAAGAGGGGGAACTCTAAGTGTAGCCAGATGGGTTGAACTGTGACACCCTGGGGTATTCACACCATGGAAAGCAGGAGGCTCGATTCTAGGGCTTATGGGATTTAGAAGCTGCATCAGTATTCTTTTTTTTTTTTTTTGCGGTACGCGGGCCTCTCACTGCTGTGGCCTCTTCCGTTGCGGAGCACAGGCTCCGGAGCGCAGGCTCAGCGGCCATGGCTCACGGGCCCAGCTGCTCCGCAGCATGTGGGATCTTCCCGGACCGGGGCACGAACCCGTGTCCCCTGCATTGGCAGGCAGACCCTCAACCACTGCGCCACCAGGGAAGCCCAGTATTAATATTTGCTACCACTTCCCGTTGCTCGTTGTTCTGGTTGCTGTTGCTATATAATAACCTGCCCTAGCACTTCATAAACTGGTATAAACTGGTGTAAACTTTCACTTCGCTTATGATTTTGTGGGTGAGGAATCTGGAAAGGGCTCAGCTGGGTGGCTCTTGTGGAGGTTGCAGTCAGATGCTTGTCGTCTGCAGGATTTACTGGGCTAGGTGTCCACGCAGGCTCCGTTATGTGGCTGACATCTGGCTGTCCACTGGGAGCACCAAGAGCTGTGCCGGGTTGTTCCCTGGCGCATCTACGTGTGGACTCTCCAGCATGATGAGCTGGGTTAGTCAGACTCCCTGCATGGGAGCCGACCGCTCCCAGAGCAGGCATCCCACGAGGGGAGGCAGAACCTGGATGGCCTTCCCTGACCTAGCCACGGAGGGCACTTCCATGGCACTTTGTTGGCCGAAGTGGCCACAAGTCCACCCAGACTCAATGGGAGAAGACATGTCCTTTACCTCTTCACAGGAGGAGTGGGAAGGAATTTGTGTCCATTAAAAAAATTCACACTCACATCAAAACCAGACATTACATAAAATATTGGGTTGGCCAAAAAGTTCGTTTGGGTTTTTCTGTAAAATCTTGGGAAAAACACGAACGAACTTCTTAGCCAGCCCAATATATAGCTTACTTAATCCTCACAAAACCCTATGAGGTAGGTACTATTATTGTTCATGTTTTATAGATAGGAAATCGAGGTTCAGAAAGGTTAAGTCATTTGCCCTAGGTTGCACAGCTAGTAAGAGGTTGAGTGGTACATGAACCTAAAACTGTCTGTCTCCAAACGTTTACTGTCTGTGTTGAGTTGCACAGTGTTTTAAAGGCTCAAATGTTGTCTCAGATCTCAATCATTGCAGCTATTCTAGGCGACTGGATAATTCCACCGAGTCTAGAATGCCAACACATGAAGTGCCAGTTTGGGTATCTTGTCAGTCCATTTGAAGCAAGGAGCATTCATTTGAGGATGTGGTCCTTTGCCCTGAGGTAGAGAGCTGCTCAGTCCCTTATCCAGAGATGGAATCTGGCCTCTATCACTCAAGTAGCCCAAGACAAAAGTAGGATCTTGCGTGATGCTAGGGGAGGGGAGAGGAGGTTACAGTGGCTTCCCTGAGGTGGGTGGGTACATGTGAAGCAGATGTGGTAATTATAGGGGAGGACCCTGCAGCAGGGGTGTCAGCTGGGCATTGGCCTGTCCTATGTGAACTATGCCAAGTGCCCGTGTGGACACATGGACAGATAGAACCACAGAGCATGTTCGGGGGCCTGCCTGGCTGAGAGCAGAGGGCCCAGAGACAGGCAGGCCCAGGCTGAGAGGGGACGAGAACAGAGCTTGACAGTCAGTGAGAAGACCCCAGGGGAGGGCCCTACAGAGCGCCTGCTGCAGGAGGCACACAGCTGTGATTATCCTCCCGTTTGTGGGTTGCCTGCCCCAGGGTGTGGGTCTTTGCTGGAGGGCAAAGACCTTGGGCGGTAATTCTCCTTTTCTTCCTCAATCTTTTCCTCGCTTCTAATATTTAATAAATATTTGTGGATAGCATCCTGGGCCCCTGGAAACAGAGTGACGAGCAAGTTAGACATCTTTGCCCCCATGGAACTTACAATCCAGGTGGGGGAGCAGAGCCATGAGATTAATAATTACACACGTAATACCTGATGACAAAGTGATAAGTTCTGACAGACTTCTGACTGCCCCCTCCCCATCCACTCTGCTCCTTTTAGCAGTGCAGTCCCCTAGAATAGTAGCAGGGTATGTGGCTATAAACTATCGATACATTTCCCAGCCTCCCACGCAGCTAGGAGTGGTCATGTGAGTCGGTTCAGGCTAATAAAAGTGATGGGTGTCACTTCCATGTCCTGTGCTTAAAATGAAGACTAGTTGCCCTATATCTTTCCCCCGCTCCTTCCCACTAGCAGGTAAATGGTAGCAATTTGAGCAGATACCTTGGACCTAGAGATGGAAGTTTTCCATGGAGGATGGTCTTGCCAGTTTTGGTCCCCTATTGTTATAATGACAAATTAGCTTTTACCCTAAACGAATACCACAGTAGTTGTATGAAAAAGTATAGTGTGAAACAACAGTGAGATACCGCTACACGCCTATTAGAATGGCCAAAATCCAGAACACTGCCAACACCAAGTGCTGGCGAGGATGTGAAGCA
The DNA here is from genome assembly GCF_059928025.1 of Delphinapterus leucas. Lineage (NCBI taxonomy): Eukaryota > Metazoa > Chordata > Mammalia > Artiodactyla > Monodontidae > Delphinapterus > Delphinapterus leucas. Next base: position 147,506,217 of record NC_143132.1, read on the forward strand.
ACGGGAACCCTCATCACGGCCGGTGGGAATGTAACACGGCGCAGCCACTTTGCGTGACACTTTGGCGGTTTCTTTGGTTACAAAACCAAACGTACTCTTACCGTATGATCCAACAATGGTGCTCCTTGGTGTCTACCCAAAGGAGTTGAAAACTTACGACACTCCTTGGCGTTTATACAAAGGAGTTGAAAACTTGTCCACACAAAAACCTGCACATGAATGTTTATAGCAGCTTTATTTATAGTTGCCCAAACTTGGAAGCAACCAAGATGGATACATGAACTGTGGTTCATCCAGACAATGGAGTATTATTCATTGCTGAAAAGAAACAAGTTATCAGGCCAGGAAAAGACACGGAAGAAACTTAAATGCATGTTACTAAGGGAGAGAAGCCAATAGGAAAAGGCTACGTGCTACATGATTCCCACTGTATGACACTCTGGAAAAGGCAGAACTATGGAGACAGCAAAAAGATCAGTGGTTGCCAGGGGTTGGAGGGGTGGGGAGAGATGAACAGGTGGAGCACAGGGGATTTTTAGGGCGGCAGAACTGCTCTGTATGACGCTATAATGGTGGATATGTGTCATTATACATCTGTCCAAATCCATGGAATGTACAACACCAAGAGTGATCTGTAATGTAAACTTGGACCTTGGGTGATAATGGTGTGTTTGTGTACGTTCGTCACTTGTAACAAATGTGTCACTTTGGTGAGGGTTGTTGATAATAGGGAGGTGATTTGGTGGGAAGGGGCAGAAGGTATTATGTGGGAAATCTGTACCTTCTCAGTTTTGCTGTGAACCTAAAACTGCTCTAAAATAAAAGGGCAGCGTGCTATGTGGCCAAATGGCCAGTGAGACTACCTGATGAAGGGTTAGTCAGGATGAGCAGTTTCTGTCCTCTGACGGAAACAAATGAAGAGCTGACAAAATAACAGTCTGTGGTTGTTCCTTTTACTGCTTGCTTTGAAGATGGTCTCTGGGCTAACGCCCTTTTCTTGCAGACCGAAGAAAAACCTGGATTAGGGTTGCTTTCCAAAACAACCAAAAAACCCCACGGGGGGCCCAGTTAAATTTGAATTTCAGACAGACAGTGAATACTTTCAAGTATAAATGTTCCATGCGATATTTGGGACATACTTATACTCAATTTTTTTTCTTTTGTTTACCTGAGTTCAAATTTAACTGGGCCTCGTGTTATTTTTATTTGCCGAGTCTGACGACTTCAGCCTGGACTCAAGTCCCTGTCAGACTCAAGGAGCTCAATCCTTTCTTCTTAAGGTTTATTTGTCTTTGTATCCACAATGCCTGGCACATAGTAGGAACCCGATAAATGATCAATTTAGCCTCAGATGAACAGTGATAAATCACTAAGAATCGTCTGAAATGTGAAACCCATAGGGGATCAAAACTGTGCATCCTTTCAATGGTCTTAATTTGCCATGACCAAAAATACTTAGAGTTTTGGTCTGTCCACACATTGTCGGAGATTATCTGTCCTTTTAGATGATCTTTAAAAAATGGATTAAGAGGAGTGGCCAACACAGCACAGCAGCTCACTTCCTCCTGTGATCGCACAGCTATTGACAGAGCAACTGTTGATGAGAAAGACTGGAAGAGCAGCTGAAAAGATCCTCTCCCACTAAAGATACAAAGAAGGAACCGCAACGAGACAGGTAGGAGGGCTGGAGACATGGCATAGTCAAGACCCACACCCTTGGGCAGGTGACCCACAAACGGGAGGATAATCATAATTGCGGAGGTTCTCCCCAAGGAGTGAGAGGTCTGAGCCCCACATTGGGCTCCACAGCCCGAGGGTCCTGCACCAGGAAGATGAGCCCCCAGAACGTTTGGCTTTAAGGCCAGCGGGGTTTACTTCTGGGAGAGCCAGAGGACTGTGGGAAACAGAGACTCCACTCTTAAAGGGCACACACAAAATCTCACACACTCCGGGACCCAGGGCAGAAGCAATAATTTGAAAGGAGCCTGGGTCAGACCCACATGCTGATCTTGGAGAGCCTCTTGGAGGGTCAGGAGGCATCTGGAACTCCCCCTGGGGACACAGATACTGGAGGCAGCCATTTGGGGGAGCTCGTTCTACCACGTGGACACCGGTGCTGGCAGGTGGCATTGTGGAATCCTCCCTCCAGCTCATTAACACCGGGGCCCGGCCCTGATCACCAACCTGCCAGCACTGGTACTGGGACACCTCCTGGGTGGGTAGGGACACAGACCCACCCACCAGCAGGCCTGCTGCCTTAAGATCCACTGAGCCCACAGCTGCCCCAGGACCTGGCCTCGTCCACCAGTGCACCAGTACTAGCCCTGGGACCGCCTGAGCCTTGGCCACCAGTGGGCTGACACCAGCTCTGGGACCGCTGGGCCCTGCAGCCAGAGACCGCAGGACCAGGCTCTGCCCACCAGTGGGCCAGCGCTATCCCCAGGACCTGGCTTCACCCACCAGTGGGCGAGCATCAGTCCCAGGACCTCCCAGGACCACCACAGCCCTGTAGCCTGCTGTGTCAGGACCCAGCCCACCCACCATCCAGCCCCAGAACCCTGTGGGTCCTGGCCCTGCCCACCAGCAGGCCAGCACCAGCTGTAAGACACCTTGGGCCCCTTAGCCACGGCCCCGGGATCTGCCCCCACCCATCAGTGTGCCAACCCCCAAGGCCCTGCAGCCAGAGACCCCAGCCCCCAGCCCCCAGCCCCAGCCACCAGTGAGCCTGTACTAGCCCTGTGACCCACTGGGCCCTGGCCTTGTCCACCAGCAGGCCTACACTAGCTCTGAGACACCTTGGACACCCCTGCCAGCCACCCCAGGATCCAGCTCCACTCACCAGCAGGCCAGCACCAGCTTTGGGACACCCCAGATGCTACAGCCACCCACCTGAGAACCCAGCTCTGCCCCCCAGTGGGTCAGCATTAGCCTTGGGACTGCCTGGGGTTCTGCAGCCAGCCGCCTCATGACCCGGCCCTGCCCACCAGCACCTGGCAGCCTCTGCACAAGGAAGGGCCTGGCAAACAACCCGACTGGGCACCAGCCATGCCTACTGGACTGCCCACAGAAGTCAGCCTGCCACAACAGAAAGACCCACGTGGTCCACATAGGGGCGGCCCTGGAGCTTATAACTCTTGTGACCAGAGGGGCATGCTGCTGCGGCGTCTCCTGCAGAACGCCACTTCTCCAAGGTTGGGCAATGTAACCCACCTACTAAATACATGGAAATAAAACCAGCAAATCAGGCAAAGCAAAGCAACAGAAAAATATGTTTCAAATGAAGGAAGAAGATAAAACCCCACAAGAACTAAGTGATGTGGAGATAGGCAGTCTACCCAATAAAGAATGCGAGGTAATGATCATAAAGATGTTCAAAGAACTCTGGTGACAACTGGATGAGCAGAGTGAAAAGTTAGAAGCTTTTAACAAAGAGTTAGGAAATAGAAGAACCAAACAGAGATGAAGAATACAATAACTGAAAGAAAAAATATACTAGAAGAAATCAACAGTAGATTAGATGATACAGAGGAATAGATCAGTGAACTGGAAGACAGAGTAGCGGAGATCACTGAAGCAGGACAGAGAGAAGAAAAAGAAACGAGAGCAGTTTTAGAGACCACATCAAGTGCACTAACATTCTCATTATGTTAACATTCCCAATATAACATTCCCAGAAGGAGAGGAGTGAGAGAGAGGGACAGAGAACATATTTGGAGACATAATAGCTGTAAACCTGGGAAAGGAAACAGACATCCGGGTCCAAAAAGCACAGAGAGTTCCAAACAGGGTCTCACCAAGACTCGTTGTAGTTAAAATGGCAAAGATTAAAGAGAGAATATTAAAGGGGAGCAAGGGAAAAGCAACAAGTTATGTGCAAAGGAACTCCCATAAGGCAATCAGCTGACTTTTCAGCAGAAACTCTGCAAGCCAGAAGGGAGTGGCATGAGATGTTTAATGTGATAAAAGGGGAAAACCTGCAACCGAGAGTACTGCACCCAGCAAGGCTTTCTTTCAGATTTGATGGAGAGATTAAAAGTTTTATAGACAAGCAAAAGTTAAAAGAGTTCAGCACCACCAAACCAGCTTTACAAGAAATGTTCAAGGGACTTCTCTAAGTGAAAAAGAAAAGGCCACAACTAGAAACATGAATATTGTGAAAGGAAAAATCTCATTGGTAAAGGCAAATATACAGGAAAGGTAGTAAATCAGCTATGTTTAAAGCTAGTAAGAAGGTTAAAAGATAAAAGTAAAATCATCTATAGCAGCAATAAGTAGTTAAGGGATACACAAAACAAAAAGATGTGAAATATGATGTCAAAACGGTGAACATGGGGGAGGGGAGTGAAAATGCAGGGTTGTTAATATGCATTCATATATAGAGAGGTTGCTGTATATACTTTTAAGTTTCTGGTGGGGGAGTGCAGAGATCTACTCATCTTGTGGTGCCCAAGACAAGCCCCTTTGTAAGTTCCCTTGCTTATTACACCTGCCACCTGCCCATCTGGAGTGTCTGCCTCTTCCTTCGGTCTCCCCCTGCCCTCCGTGTACAAGAAGCCAGTTTACGAACCCAAAATGCTCTCTCTCCTTGCCCCACCTCCTGACATAACATTGGCGATCTTGGCATTCGTTTTGGTGGCTCTTTTTCACCCATGAAGCTTCAGTTTTATATTCTGCGTCCCTGTACTCTCCAGGCCTATCTCATCATCACTTGAAATGGATTTACCCCCAGGATTTAAAACTTAAGTTGCCTATTTTTCACGTCTCTCACACCCTCACTTCTGCTGGTTTTCCTTTGCGTCCTAATTGTGACTCCTTCACCTTTAATTCTTTGATCCTTTCCTGCATTACTAGCCCATGACCTTTCCTACCACTGTACCACGTCGGCTGTTTCACTCATGTCACAGTGCTTAGGCCTGGCTGCCTCCGTTACTGCTTTGCTGGAAAGAGACATGAGACCACATGGGTTGGTGGTCCCACAAATGACCATTCCCGTGCTCAGGGGAAACTGCTGGTCCAGCAGTCTTCCATCAACCTCTTCTTTTTTTTTCCTTAAAGTGACTTATTACATCTGAACAAATGAAATATTTTAAGGGTCTTCTCCCACATCCCATCCTGATCCGCTCCCCAAGTTCTGACCATTTAGAGATGGTCTTTTCAGGGGTGTTTTGGGGTATCCTCAAGAAGCCTAATGCAGTCACAGAGGCTTGGGAGGATAGAGCAGCGGTTGAGAGTCCGCCTGCCGATGCAGGGGACGCGGGTTCGTGCCCCGGTCCGGGAGGATCCCACATGCCGTGGAGCGGCTGGGCCCGTGAGCCATGGCTGCTGAGCCTGCGCGTCCGGAGCCTGTGCTCCGCAACGGGAGAGGCCACAACAGTGAGGGGCCACAACAGTGAGAGGCCCGCGTACTGCAAAAAAAAAAAAAAAAAAAAAAAAAGCAGAGTCCAGGGCTGGAGGTCTGGGGTAGGGGGTGAGAGTCTACATTTCCCACAGATTCCCAACGAGGCTGATGCTACTGTCTGTGGAACCCACTCAGAGCAGCAAGGGTTTACAGCATTTATTTTAGAGAAAGCTACACACACTTGCATAGATGGAGAAGCAGGGGTAGAGCAGAGAGTCCTCTGACTTGTCCAAAGTTGCCAACCACAGCCAGAGTGAGGGAAGTGTGGGCCGGTGCTCTCGGCTCCTGAGCTGGGGTGTCCATGTCTCTTCTGTGCTCTTTTCCTCATTCCACGTAGAAGCAGCAGCAGAAGCCGCAGCAGCTGGACTGTACCTTCCTCGTGGGACAGTTAAAGGGTTTTACCCAACGATGCACGTCCTCAGCTCATGCTGCATCCTGCCTGCCATCCATGACCCTCCTTTAACACAATCGAGTGCCAGGTAGGGAAGTGACTCTCGCCCATACTAGGTCAGAAACAAAGGCCAGTCCGTCTATCCCCAGGCTGGCACTGAGGACCCCTCTCTGCAGCTCAACCCTGAATCACTGAACTAGAGTTGTTCAATGTCCTGGCTTCCCGCTGCCTGAACCATCAACATCTCCTTGATGTCATGGTGCATCATGCCCAGTGGCTTTCCCAGGCCTTTTCTATTTTCTGTAATTATCAATCAAAATTTTGTCCGGACCCTCTTCTCTCTCTCTTCTCCCTCCAAGACCTATGACTCCTCAGCACCAACTTCCACTTCTGAGCAGATGACCCTGCTCATTGGTCTCAGTCTCTCTTCTAAGATGCAAACTCACTTCCATAATCTTTTTTTTTTTTCACTCCTGAAGTCAGCCACTTATCTTTACTTCCCCATTTTTGTTAACTGATATGTTGAATGGGCCACACAAGTAGCATATAAACCCAAGACTTATTTTTTATCACTTACTGTTTCTTTTAACCCCTTCTGAAGCGGTATCCATCCCCTGCCACGGGGTAAGGGAGGTCCATAACTCTTCTACTCATTCTTAGGTAATAAATAGAAAGCCCTCAGTTACAAAGCACAGTTTTGATACAGAAATGAGAACCTCTAGTTATCAGCACGGGAGGGCCGGCTCTAGGCGGGCCGTGTGCCATTCAGTCGGGGTTATGATCTGCTTCTCCTTTCCTCACTTCCCTCCTCCTAGACTTGCCAGCTGCTGTTCTGACTTCACCAGAATGGAGGGGGGTGGAACGGAGAAGTAAAGGGACATGCGCTGGCGTGAGATGGCTTCACGCTTCCTGGTTGGATAGATGTTTACATTGGGCTCTTTTTCTTGGGGGCGCCCTGTGGGCTCTTGCAAACCCCATTCTGGGCCCCTCTGTTAGCCTGTGATGGGAAGGGTGCTTCTCCATCCGGAGCTGCTGATTCCATCTTGGCTTCTGCCTTTGTGCTGCATTCTCCAGCCTCAGATTTCTGGGCCCCTTTGGCCTGGAAAGCCACCCTCTAGGGCAAGATCCCTTAAAAAAATTATTTTATTTTATTTTATTTATTTATTTTTGGCTGCATTGGGTCTTTGTTGCTGCGTTTTATAAATTTATTGGGGAGCTTAAGGGAGAATTAATGATAGATATATAGAGAATGTAAAAATGAAATATGAGTCAATTATTAACTGCTGGAAAACTATAAGTTGTACACGAAAGGAACTACTGAACAATAAATGGCTCAGTAGAAATCAGTATTCGTATAGCCCTGATAAAATAAACCCTGAATGTTGATTTCACCATATATTCATCGTAACTGTTCTGTGAGAGGAGGGGAAGGAATGAGGTATATAAGGGAGATTTGCAAGGTGGGAAAGTGGAAAGAGAGCTAAAACCTTATCAACCGCAATAGGAAGTTGATAGATGATCATTGAAATGTATGAATTCAGAGATGGCAACGTGAGCTTGTCATTTGCGAAAGTGGAAGTAAATGTTAGAGGAGTTGAAAGTGTGTGAAGTATTTCTTTGGAATGCAGGATTCAAGGGTGGATGGAGTGAAACAGATGTCTCTGATGTAATACTCAGATGTATTTTTATTTTTATTTGAGAGTCCGTGTCTGCTAACTCTGATATCTGGATCATCTGTTGGTCTGTTTGTATTGTCTATATTTTTCTCGTGGGCCTGTGTGTTGGCATACGTGAAAATTTTCAGTTAATTGCCAGACATTATATATGAAAAGTAATACCTGCTTGAGAGGTGTTATCTTTGTCAAAAGGTGTTCTGTTTCGTTTTTTGTTTTTTTTCCAGTTTTTGTCAGGCAGTTAATATAGTGGTATACATTGTTTTCAGTCATTAGTTGATTTGAGGTTGGATTTCGGTGTTTGTAAAGGCCTTGTCTATTTAAGCTCCATTTTACTTTCAGGGTCTAATCCTTTAGTGGTACTAATTAAATCTGGGGACGTTTACTCAACAGCTGTGAATTCCAGGTTTTATCCCCCAGTTTTGTGAGATTGTAGGCAGCTTGTTTTCCCCACTCTCTTACAGGTTTCTCCTGGGAGAATTTTCTGAATAAATAACTTGTACCTAAATTCTTGGCCTGGATTCTGCCTCTGGGTTAATGCAAGCTAGGACAACATCTATTAATAAAGCACAGTTAGATGGGCAGACAAAAGTAAGACTTAGGGATAAGTAAACCATCTCTCCACTACACTCAGGCCAAAACCAGAACACGTATTTCTGTGTTCCATCCTGAGGACCATGAAAAATGAACCTTTATTTTATTTTCCTTTTATGATTTATTTTAGAGCTGCTCATTTATTTCTGAATAACGCAGAAATTGGGAAAGAAATAAAGGAAGACATGTAGACTTAGATCCACTGTCAGATACTTGGGTTTCTGTTTGGCTCAGCTTAACTCTGTTACGAGAAGCCACAGTTCAGTGTTTTTCTAAAGATACTGACTCCAAGATATTTGAACTTCTTTTTTTTTAACATCTTTTTTGGAGTATAATTGCTTTACAATGGTGTGTTAGTTTCTGCTTTATAACAAAGTGAATCAGTTATACATATAAATATGTTCCCATATCTCTTCCCTCTTGTGTCTCCCTCCCTCCCGCCCTCCCTATCCCAACCTTCTAGGTGGTCACAAAGCACCGAGCTGATCTCCCTGTGCTATGTGGCTGCTTCCCACTAACTATCTATTTGACATTTGGTAGTGTATATATGTCCATGCCTCTCTCTCACTTCATCCCAGCTTACCCTTCCCCCTCCCCATGTCCTCAAGTCCATTCTCTACGTCTGCGGCTTTATTCCTGTCCTGCTCCTAGGTTCTGAAGAAACTTTTTTTTCAGATTCCATATATATGTGTTAGCATACATTCGTTTTTCTCTTTCTGACTTATTTCACTCTGTATGACAGACTCTAGATCAATCCACCTCACTACAAATAACTCAATTTTGTTTCTTTTTATGGCTGAGTAATATTCCATTGTATATATGTGCCACATCTTCTTTATCCATTCATCTGTCGATGGACACTTAGGTTGCTTCCATGTCCTGGCTATTGTAAATAGAGCTGAAATTAACATTGTGGTACATGACTCTTTTTCAATTACGGTTTTCTCAGGGTATATGCCCAGTAGTGGGATTGCTGGGTCGTATGGTAGTTGTATTTTTAGTTCTTTAAGGAACCTCCATACTGTTCTCCATAGTGGCTGCATCAATTAACATTCCCAACAACAGTGCAAGAGAGTTCCCTTTTCTCCACACCCTCTCCGGCATTTACTGTTTGTAGGTTTTCTGATGATGGCTACTCTGACTGGTGTGAGGTGATACCTCATTGTAGTTTTATTTGCATTTCTCTAATGATTAGTGATGTTGAGCATCCTGTCATGTGTTTGTTGGCAATCTGTATATCTTCTCTGGAGAAATGTCTATTTAGGTCTTCTGCCCATTTTTGGATTGGGTTGTTTGTTCTTTTGATATTGAGCTGCATGAACTGCTTGTAAATTTTGGAGATTAATCCTTTGTCAGTTGCTTCATGTGCAAATATTTTCTCCCATTCTGAGGGTTGTCTTTTCGTCTTGTTTATGGTTTCCTTTGCTGTGCAAAAGGTTTTAAGTTTCATTAGGTCCCATTTGTTTATTTTTGTTTTTATTTCCATTTCTCTAGAAGGTGGGTCAAAAAGGAACTTGCTGTGATTTATGTCATAGAATGTTCTGCCTGTGTTTTCCTCTGAGGGTTTTATAGTGTCTGGCCTTACATTAGGTCTTTAATCCATTTTGAGTTTATTTTTGTGTATGGTGTTAGGGAGTGTTATAATTTCATTCTTTTCCATGTAGCTGTCCAGTTTTCCCAGCACCACTTATTGAAGAGGCTGTCTTTTCTCCATTGTATATTCTTGCCTCCTTTATCAAAAATAAGGTGACCATATGTGGTGAGTTTATCTCTGGGCTTTCTGTCCTGCTCCATTGATCTGTATTTCTGTTTTTGTGCCCGTACCATACTGTCTTGATTACTGTAGGTTTGTAGTATAGTCTGAAGTCAGGGTGCCTGATTCCTCCAGCTCCGTTTTTCGTTCTCAAGATTGCCTTGGCTATTTGGGGTCTTTTGTGTTTCCATACAAACTGTGAAATTTTTTGTTCTGGGTCTGTGAAAAATGCCAGTGTTAGTTTGATAGGGATTGCATTGAATCTGTAGATTGCTTTGGGTAGTAGAGTCATTTTTACAATGTTGATTCTTTCAATCCATGAACATGATATATCTCTCCATCTGTTTGTATCATCTTTAATTTCTTTCATCAGTGTCTTATAATTTTCTGCATACAGGTCTTTTGTCTCCTTAGGTAGGTTTATTCCTAGATATTTTATTCTTTTTGTTGCAGTGGTAAATGGGAGTGTTTTCTTAATTTCACTTTCAGATTTTTCATCATTAGTGTATAGGAATGCCAGAGATTTCTGTGCATTAATTTTGTATCCTGCTACTTTACCAAATTCATTGATTAGCTCTAGTAGTTTTCTGGTAGCATCTTTAGGATTCTCTATGTATAGTATCATGTCATCTGTAAACAGTGACAGCTTTACTTCTTCTTTTCTGATTTGGATTCCTTTTATTTCTTTTTCTTCTCTGATTGCTGTGGCTAAAATTCCAAAACAATGTTAAAAAATAGTGGTGAGAGTGGACAACCTTGTCTTGTTCCTGATCTTAGTGGAAATGGTTTCAGGTTTTCACCATTGAGGACGATGTTGGCTGTGGGTTTGTCATATATGGCCTTTATTATGTTGAGGAAAGTTCCCTCTATGCCTACTTTCTGGAGGGTTTTTAACATAAATGGGTGTTGAATTTTGTCGAAAGCTTATTCTGCATCTATTGAGATGACCATGTGGTTTTTATTCTTCAATTTGTTAATATGGTGTATCACATTGATTGATTTGCGTATATTGAAGAATCCTTGCATTCCTGAGATTAACCCCACTTGATCATGGTGTATGATCCTTTTAATGTGTTGCTGGATTTTGTTTGCTAGTATTTTGTTGAGGATTTTTGCCTCTATGTTCATCAGTAATATTGGCCTGTAGTTTTCTTTCTCTGTGACATCTTTGTCTGGTTTTGGTATCAGCGTGATGGTGGCCTCGTAGAATGAGTTTGGGAATGTTCCTCTCTCTGTTATATTTTGGAAGACTTTGACAAGGATAGGTGTTAGCTCTTCTCTAAATGTTTCATAGAATTCGCCTGTGAAGCCATCTGGTCCTGGGCTTTTGTTTGTTGGAAGATTTTTTTTTTTTTTTTTGGCGGTACACGGGCCTCTCACTGTTGTGGCCTCTCCCACTGTGGAGCACAGTCTCCGGACGCGCAGGCTCAGCGGCCATGGCTCACGGGCCCAGCCGCTCCGCGGCACATGGGATCCTCCCGGACCGGGGCACGAACCCGTGTCCCCTGCATCGGCAGGCGGACTCTTAACCACTGCGCCACCAGGGAAGCCCTGTTGGAAGATTTTTAATCACAGTTTCAATTTCAGTGCTTGGGATTGGTCTGTTTATATTTTCTATTTCTTCCTGGTTCAGTCTCAGTTGGTTGTGCTTTTCTAAGAATTTGTCCATTTCTTCCAGGTTGTCCATTTTATTGGCATATGGTTGCTTGTAGTAATCTCTCATGATCCTTTGTATTTCTGCCGTGTCAGTTGTTACTTCTCGTTTTACATTTCTAATTCTGTTGATTTGAGTCTTCTCCCTTTTTTTCTTGATGAGTCTGGCTAATGGTTACCAATTTTGTTTATCTTCTCAAAGAACCAGCTTTTAGGTTTATTGATCTTTGCTATCGTTTCCTTCATTTCTTTTTCATTTATTTCTGATCTGATCTTTATGATTTTTTTCCTTCTGCTAACTTTGGGGTGTTTTTGTTCTTCTTTCTCAAATTGCTTTAGGTGTAAGGTTAGGTTGTTTATTTGAGATGTTTCTTAAGGTAGGATTGTATTGCTATAAACTTCCCTTTTAGAACTGCTTTTGCTGCATCCCATTGGTTTTGGGTCGTCGTGTTTTCATTGTCATTTGTTTCTAGGTATTTTTTGATTTCCTCTTTGATTTCTTCAGTGACCTCTTGGTTATTAAGTAGTGTATTGTTTTGCCTCCATGTGGTTGTAGTTTTTACAGATTTTTTTCCTGTAATTGATATCTAGTCTTATAGTGTTGTGGTCAAAAAGATACTTGATATGATTTCAATTTTCTTAAATTTACCAAGGCTTGATTTGTGACCAAGTTATGATCTGTCCTGGAGAGTGTTCCATGAGCATTTGAGAAGAAAGTGTATTGTGTTGTTTCTGGATGGAATATTCTATAAATATCAATTAAGTCCATCTTGTTTAATGTATCATTTAAAGCTTGTGTTTCCTTATTCATTTTCATTTTGGATGATCTGTCCATTGGTGAAAGTGGGGTGTTAAAGTCCCCTACTATGAGTGTGTTACTGTCGATTTCTCCTTTTATGGCTGTTAGCATCTGCCTTATGTATTGAGGTGCTCCTATGTTGGGTGCAAAAATATTTACATTTGTTATATCTTCTTCTTGGATTGATCCCTTGATCATTATGTAGTGTCCTTCTTTGTCTCTTTTAATAGTCTTTATTTTAAAGTCTATTTTGTGTGATATGAGAATTTGTACTCCAGCTTTCTTTCGATTTCCATTTGCATGCAATATCTTTTTTCCTTCCCGTCACTTTCAGTCTGTATGTGTCCCTAGGTCTGAAGTGGGTCTCTTGTAGACAGCATATGTACGGGTCTTGTTTTGTATCCATTCAGCCAGTCTTTGTCTTTTGGTTGGAGCATTTAATCCATTGACATTTAAGGTAATTATCGATATGTATGTTCCTATTCCCATTTTCTTAATTGTTTGGGGTTTGTTATTGTAGGTCTTTTCCTTCTCTTGTGTTTCCTGCCTAGAGAAGTTCTTTAGCATTTGTTGTAAAGCTGGTTTGGTGTTGCAGAATTCTCTTAGCTTTTGCTTCTCTGTAAAGGTTTTCTTTCTCTGTCGAATCTGAATGAGATCCTTGCTGGGTAGAGTTATCTTGGTTGTAGGTTTTCCCTATCATCACTTTAAATATGTCCTGCCACTCCCTTCTGGCTTGCAGATTTTCTGATTTTTTCTTTGTATTTAATTTTTGATGGTTTGATTAATATGTGTCTTGGCGTGTTTCTCCTTGGATTTATCATGTATGGGACTCTCTGTGCTTCCTGCACTTGATTAACTATTTCCTTTCCCATATTAGGGAAGTTTTCAACTATAATCTCTTCAAATATTTTCTCACTCCCTTTTTCTCTTCTTCTTCTGGGACCCCTATAATTCGAATGTTGGTGCGTTTAATGTTGTCCCAGAGGTCTCTGAGACTGTCCTCAATTCTTTCCATTCTTTTTTCTTTATTTTGCTCTGCAGTAGTTATTTCCACTATTTTATCTTCCAGGTCACTTATCCGTTCTTCTGCCTCAGTTATTCTGCTATTGATTCCTTCTAGATAATTTTTAATTTCATTTGTTGTGTTGTTCATCACTGTTTGTTTGTTCTTTAGTTCTTCTAGGTCCTTGTTAAACATTTCTTGTATTTTCTCCATCTATTTCCAAGATTTTGGATCATCTTTAGTATCATTACTCTGAACTCTTTTTCAGGTAGACTGCCTATTTCCTCTTCATTTGTTTGGTCTGGTGGGTTTTTACCTTGCTCCTTCATCTGCTGCATATTTCTGTGTCTTCTCATTTTGCTTAACTTACTGTGTTTGGGGTCTCCTTTTCTCAGACTGCAGGTTTGTAGTTCCCATTGTTTTTGGTGCCTGCTCCCAGCGGGTAAGGTTGGTTCAGTGGGTTGTGTAGGCTTCCTTGTGGAGGGCAGTAGTGCCTGTGTTCTGGTGGATGAGGCTGGATCTTGTCTTTCTGGTGGACAGATCCATGTCCAGTGGTGTGTTTTGGGGTATCTGTGACCTTATCATGATTTTAGGCAGCCTTTCTTCTAGTGGGCGCAGTTGAGTTCCTGTCTTGCTAATTGTTTGGCATAGGGTGTCCAGCAGTGTAGCTTGCTGGTTGTTGAGTGGAGCTGGGTCTTGGTGTTGACATAGAGATCTCTGGGAGATTTTTGCCATTTGATATTACGTGGAGTTGGGAGGTCTCTGGTGGACCAATGTCCTGAACTTGGCTCTCCCACCTCAGAGGCACTGGCCTGACACCCAGTCAGAGCACCAAGATCCTGTCGTCCTCACGGCTCAGAATAAAAGGGAAAAAATAATAAAGAAAGATAGAAAAAATAAATGAAATAAAATAAAGTTATTAAAATAAAAAATAATTATTAAAAATAAAAAAATTAAAAAGTAACAAAAAAGAAACAAACAAAGAAGAGAGCAGCCAAACCAAAAAACAAATCCACCAATGGTAAGGAGTGCTAAAAACTATACTAAAAAAAAAAAAAAAGAAAAAGGGTAGACAGAACAAATGGTAAAAGCAAAGCTATACAGACAAAATTACACACAGAATCATACAGATACAAAAAGATACAAAAAGAGAAAAAGGCAAAAAATATATATATCGTTGCTCCCAAAGTCCACCCCCTCAATTTTGGGATGATTCGTTGTCTATTCAGGTATTCCACAGATGCAGGTACATCAAGGTGATTGTGAAGATTTAATCTGCTGCTCCTGAGGCTGCTGGGAGAGATTTCCCTTTCTCTTCTTTGTTCGCACAGCTTCCGGGGTTCAGCTTTGGATTTTGACCCACCTCTGCGTGTGGGATGTCTGTTCTTCGCTCAGACAGGACGGAGTTAAAGGAGCAGCTGATTCAGGGGCTCTGGCTCACTCAGGCCGGGGAGAGGGAGGGGTACGGATGAGGGGCAAGCCTGTGGCCTCAGAGGCCGGCGTGACGTTGCACTAGCCTGAGGCGCGCCATGCGTTCTCCCGGGGAAGTTGTCCCTGGATCCTGGGACCCTGGCAGTGGCGGGCTGCACAGGCTCCTGGGCGGGGAGGTGTGGAGAGTGACCTGTGCTTGCACACAGGCTTCTTGGTGGCAGCAGCAGCAGCCTTAGAGTCTCATGCCCGTCTCTGGGGTCCGCACTTATAGCCATGGCTAACACCTGTCTCTGGAGCTCATTTAGGCGGTGCTCGGAATCCCCTCTCCTCGCGCACCCCAGAACAATGGTCTCTTGCCTCTTCGGCAGCTCCAGACTTTTCCCCAGACTCCCTCCTGGCTAGCTGTGGCACACTAGCCCCCTGCAGGCTTTGTTCACGCCGCCAACCCCAGTCCTCTCCCTGCGCTCCGACCGAAACCCGAGCCTCCCGCCCACCCCGGCGGGTGAGCAGACAAGCCTCTCGGGCTGGTGAGTGCTGGTTGGCACCGATCCTCTGTGCGGGAATCTCTGCGCTTTGCCCTCCGCACCCCTGTTGCTGTCCTCTCCTCCGCGGCTCCGAAGCTCCCCCCCTCCGCCACCCCCCCATCTCCGCCAGTGAAGGGCCTTCCTAGTGTGTAGATACCTTTCCTCCTTCACAGCTCCCTCCCAGAGGGGTAGGTCCCATCCCTATTCTTTTGTCTCTGTTATTTCTTTTTTCTTTTGCCCTACCCAGGTACATGGGGGGTTTCTTGCCTTTTGGGAGGTCTTAGGTCTTCTGCCAGCGTTCAGTAGGTGTTCTGTAGTTGTTCCACATGTAGATGTATTTCTGGTGTATCTGTGGGGAGGAAGATACATATGGAGGAACCATCCATATAGTTGCAAAAGATCTCCACGTCTTACTCCTACACCATCTTGAAGGTCTCTCTCCATTTGAACTTCTTACTCATAATTTCTCAACCTGCTGCGCACATCTGGAGTTTGCTTTTACGTCAGAGAAAATTTTTTCTTCCTCATTTGTGCCAGATTGCTGTAGGGTGGGTTTCCTGTAGGTGTGGGACTGATTGATCATGATCCTGAAACAACACTGATAATCCTCTAAATTCTGGAATATTTTCTCTATTATCCTTAGAGGCAAAGTAATTTTAGTGACAGCTTTATCCCTACTTCCATTTTGACCTCAAGAAAAGCAAAATAATTTCCCTGAAGATCCCCAAATCTACATTCAAAGAGATTTAGTAGTTAATATCAATAAACGAGATTTAAAATTGATTTTGCATAGAAAAATATAGACTAGTTAAAGCCTACCTTAAATTTAGGTGGGCTCTTACAGAATCAGTTCTTCTCAGTTTATAGTGACTGTTCATTCATTGTCCCGAGATGAGTTGTTTTTGTAACTGTTTTGCAGATGAGGAAACTTGATGCAGAGAGTTCCCTAAGCATTTGTATGTAGAAAAGTGAAGTATAGAGCCCAAGGCTTACAGACACTTAATCCAGTCTTTCTACCACTTCGTAAGCTAAATGTGGAAGTGGTGTTGTAGGTGTAGTGACTAGAATCTGGGCTTTCAGATCAGTCCGCATGGCTTTAATGCCACCTGTACTCCTTACTAACCATGGGGATGGGGAATGGTCACTCTCTGAATGTCACTATAAGTGGGGCCACCAGACATAATGCTTTAGGAAATACAGTTCATCTTGGAAATATTCTTGACAAAAAAGCTGAAAGTGAATCTAATGAATCTACCTTCTAGGGCTACCTTCCAATTACAGAAAATATGGCTGAAGAAGAACGATTTCATGACACTGCAGGGGAACAAATGCACATATTTGGGATTTGGGGCATTCGACAGGACTACTATGTGGTTTCTGCAAATCAGAGGGAAAAATCAAAGGGAGAAATGGTGAGTATGAGAGTGTGTGTGTGTGTGTGTGTGTGTGTCTGTGTCTCCTTTGGATTAAAAGAAACTCAAGAGACGTAACAACTAAGATGTATTGAACTTGTTTGCACCCTGATTCAAACAAACGAGCTGTAAAGAGAATTTTTATTTATTTATTTTATTTATTTATTTTTGGCCGTGTAGGGTCTTCGTTGCTGCATGCGGGCTTTCTCTAGTTGCGGCAAGCGGGGGCTACTCTTCGTTGAGGTGCGCGGGCTTCTCATTGCGGTGGCTTTTCTTGTTGCGGAGCACGGGCTCTAGGCGTGCGGGCTTCATTAGTTGTAGCATGCGGGCTCGGTAGTTGTGGCTCGTGGGCTCTAGAGCGCAGGCTCAGTAGTTATGGTGCATGGGCTTAGTTGCTCCGCAGCATGTGGGATTTTCCCAGACCTGGGCTTGAACCCGTGTCCCCTGAATTGGCAGGCGGATTCTTAACCACTGTGCCACCAGGGAAGTCCCATGTAAAGCGAATTTTTAAGACAACCAGGGAAATTGGATTTTGGTCTGAGAGTTATTGATAATTTTATTAGGTATGATAATATTTATTTTAAAAATGTTCATTTTTATTCCACTTTTATTGAGATATATTTGACATAAGGCACTGTATAAGTTTAAGGTATATAGAGTAATGATTGAACTTATATACATCATGAAATGATGACCACAGTACGTTTAGTGAACATCCATCATCCCATATAAATACAAAATGAATGAAGTAAAAAACATTTTTCCTTTTGTGTTGTGAACTCAGGATTTGCTCTCTTAACAACTTTCGTATATAACATGTAGCAGTGTTAGTTATATCTATCATATTATACATTACATCCTAGTACTTATTTATCTTATAACTGGCAGTTTGTACATTTTGACCACCTTCATCCAATTCCCCCTCCCCCAACCCCTGCCTTTGGTAGCCACAAATCTGATATCTTTTTCTATGAGTTTGGTGGTATGTTTGTTTGTTTGTTTTTGAAGTATAATTGAACCACAGCACTATGTTAGTTCCTGTCATGCAACATAGTGATTTGATATTTCTATAGATTTCAAAATGATCACCATGATAAGTGTAGTTACAATATGTCACCATACAAAGATATTACCTAGTTATTGGCTGTATTCCCTGCTCTGTACATTTCATACCTGTGACTCATTTATTTTGTAACTGAAAGTTTGGACCTCTTAATCTCCCTCACGTATTTCTTTCTTCCTTCCGTTCCCTCTCCTCTGTAAACTACTTGTTTGTTCTCTGTGTCTATAACTCTGTTTCTGTTTTGTTTTGGTTGTTCATTTGTTTTAGTCCAGTTTTGTTCTTTTGCATGTAGCTGTCCAGTTATTTTTTAGATTCCACAAATTCCAAATTATTTGTCTTTCTGTGTGACTTATTTCACTTAGCATAATACCCTCTAGGTCCATCCATATAGTTGCAAATGGCAAGATTTCATTCTTTTTCATGGCTAATACTCCATTGTGTAGGGACTTCCCTGGTGGCACAGTGGTTAAGAATCCACCTGCCAATGCAGGGGACACAGGTTTGAGCCCTGGTCTGGGAAGATCCCACATGCCGTGGGGCAACTAAGCCCATGTGCAACAACTACTGAGACTGTGCTCTAGAGCCTGTGAGCCACAATTACTGAAGGCCACGTGCCTTGAGCCCATGCTCTGTAGCAAAGACAAGCCACCGCAATGAGAAGCCTGCGCACCACAACGAAGAGTAGCCCCTGCTCGCTACAGCTAGAGAAAGCCTGTGCATGGCAACGAAGACCCAACACAGCCAAAAATAAATAAATAAATAGATAAATATTCCATTGTATATGTGTATACCACGTTTTCTCCATATATTAATCTATTGATTGGCACTTGGGTTGCTTCCATGTTATGGCTATGGTAAATAATGCTGCAATGAATCTAGGGGGTGCATATTTTCTTTTTTCTAATTAGTGTTTTTGTTTTCTTTGGGTAAGTACCCAGAAGTGGAATTGCTGGGTCATACATTAGTTCTACTTTTAATTTCTTGAGGAATCTCCATACTGTTTTCCATAGTGGCTGCACCAGTTTACATTTCTACCAATTGTACATGAGGGATCCCTTTTCTCCATATCCTTGCCAACACTTATTATTTGCTGTCTTTTTGATGACAGCCATTCTTTTTGATGACAAATGTGAGGTGATATCCCATTGAGGTTTTGGTTTGTATTTCCCTGATGATTAATGATGTTGAGCATCTTTTCATGTGCTTGTTGGCCATTTGTATGTCTTCTTTGGAAAAATGTCCATTCAGATAATCTGCCCACTTTTTAACTGGGTTGTTTGTTTTTTTTATATTGAATGGTATGAGTTCTTATATATTTTGGATATGAACCCCTTATTGTATATATTGTTTGCAAATATCTTCTCCCATTCATTAGGTGGCCTTTTTGTTTGTTGATAGTTTCTTTCACTGTGCAAGAGCTTTTAAGCTTGAAGTAGTCCCCTTTGTTTATTTTTGCTTTTGTTTTCTTTGGCTGAGGACACAGATCCAAAAAAGTACTACTGAGACTGATGTCAAAGAGCTTTACTGCCTGTTTTCTTCTAGGAGTTTTATAGTTTCAGGCCTTACATTTAAGTCTTTAATCCATTTGAATTTATTCTTGTGTATGGTGTGAGAGAGTAGTCCAATTTTGTTCTTTTGCATGTAGCTGCCCAGTTTTCCCAACACCATTTATTGAAGAGGCTGTCTTTTCCCATTGTATATTCTTCCTCCTTTGTCATAGATTAATTGCCTATAAGTACATGAGTTTATTTCTGGGCTCTCTATTCATTGATCTATATGTCTCTTTTTGTGCCACTACTGTACTGTTTTGATTACTTTAGCTTTGTAATATAGCCTGAAATCAGGGAGCATGATACCTCCAGCTTTGTTCTTTCTCCAAATTGTTTTGACTATTTAGGGTCTTTTAGTTTTCCACACAAATTTTTAGAATTATTTGTTCTAATTCTGTGAAGAATGCCATTGGTATTTTGATAGGGGTTGCATTGAATCTGCAGATGGCCTTGGATAGTATGGTAATTTTAACAATATTAATTCCTCCAGTCCACGAAGATGGTATATCTTGCCGTCTGTTTATGTCATCTTCAATTTCTTTTTTTTTTATTGGAGTATAGCTGCTTTACAATTTTGTGTTATTTTCTGCTGTACAAAGTGGATCAGTTATACAAAGTGAATCCGCTATACATACATATATCCACTCTTTTTTAGATATCCTTCCCATTTAGGTCACCAGAGAGCACTGAGCAGAGTTTGCTGTGCTATACAGTATGTTCTTATTCGTTATCTATTTTATACATAGTAGTGTATATATGTCAATCTCAATCTCCCAATCCATCCTACTCCCCCCTTCCCCCCTTGTTATCCATATGTTTGTTCTCCATGTCTGTGTCTCTATTTGTGCTTTGTGAATAAGTTCATCTGTATCATTTTTTTAGATTCCACATATATGCATTTATATACAATATTTTTCTCCTTCTGACTTACTTCACTCTGTATGACAGTCTCTAGGTCCATCCACATCTCTGCAAATGGCACAGTTTTGTTCCTTTTTATGGCTAATATTCCACTGTGTATATGTACCACATCTTCTTTATCCATTCCTCTGTTGATGGACATTTAGGTTGCTTCCATGTCCTGGCAGTTGTAAATAGTGCTGCAATAAACATTGGGGTGCATGTCATCTTCAATTTCTTCCATCAGTGTCTTGTAGTTTTCCAGGAACAAATCGTTTAACTCCTTGGTTAGATTTATTCCTAGATATTTCATTCTTTTTGATATGATTGTGAATAGGATTATTTTATCTCTCTTTCTGATAGTTCATTGTTAGTGTATAAAAACACAACAGATTTCTGTATATTAATTTTGTATCTTGCAGCCTTACCGAATTTATTGATGAGTTCTAATAGTTTTTTTTTTTGGTGACATATTTTGGATTTTCTCTATATACTATCATGTCATCTGCAAACAGTAACAGTTCTTTTCCGATTTGGATTCCTTTTACTTCCTTTTCTTGTCTGATTGCTGTGGCTCGGACTTCAATACTATGTTGAGTAAAAGTGGTGAGAGTGGGCTGCTGAATAAAGTGGCCAGAGTGGGCATCCTTGTCTTTTTCCTGATCTTGCTTTCAGCTTTTCACTGTTGATGATGTAAGCTGTGGGCTTTTCATATATGGCCTTTATTATGTTGAGGTATGTTCCTCTATGCCCACTTTCCGGAGAGTTTTTTTTTTAATCATAAATGGATGTTGGATTTTGTAAAAAGCTTTTTCTGTGTCTATTAAGATGATCATATGGTATTTATTTTTCAAGTTCTTAATATGGGTGTTACCACCTTGATTGATTTGCAGATACGGAGCCATCCTTGCATCCCTGGGATAAATCCCACTTGATCACGGTGTATGAACCTTTTCATGTATTGTTGGATTCGGTTTGCTAGTGTTTGGTTGAGGATTTTTGCATCTGGGTTTATCAGTGATATTGGACTGTAATTTTCTTTTTCGTGTGGTATCTTTGTCTGGTTTTGGTATCTGGGTGATGCTGGCCTCATAGAATGAGTTAGGAAGCATTCCTTCCTCTGCATTTTTTGGCAATAGTTTGAGAAGGATAGGGATTAACTCTTCTCCCAGTGTTTGATAGAATTCACCTGGTAAGTCAGCACCAGTGTCCACGTGGTAGAACCAGCTCCCCAGAATGGCAGCCACCAGTGTCTGCGTCCCCAGGGGGAGCTCCAGTTACCTCCTGCCTCTCCAGGAGACTCTGCAGGATCAGCATGTGGGTCTGACCCAGGCTCCTTTCAGATGACTGCTTCTGCCCTGGGTCTTGGAGCGTGTGAGATTTTGTGTGTGCCGTTTAAGAGTGGAGTCTCTGTTTCCCACAGTCCTCTGACTCTCCCGGTAGTAAACCCCAGTGGCCTTCAAAGGAAAGTGTTTTGGGAACTTGTCTTCCTGGAGCAGGACCCCCAGCTGGGGAGCCCAGTGTAGGGGCTGGACCCCTCACTCCTTGGGAGGAACCTCCACAATTATTCTCCTGTTTGTCAATCACCCACCTGGGATATGGGTCTTGACTATACCGCAACTCTGTCCCTCCTCCCATCTTGTTATGGTTCCTTCTTTATATCCTTAGTTAGAAGATCTTTTCTCTAGTATTCTGTGCTTTCTCATCAATAGCTGCACTGTCAGTAGTTATAATTGTGGTGTGCCCATGGCAAGAGGTGAGCTCAGGGTCTTTCTACACTGCCATCTTGGCCACACCCCTTAAATATTCATATTTTTAAAGATATGTGTACTGCATAGAATATGTAGCAGTCAGCTGATAATGATGTATGCAGTTTACTTTAAAATACTTAAGCCAAAAAAAAAAAGCTGATTAAGCACATGTGACAAAATCTTGAAAATGACTGAATCTGAGTGATGGATTTATGGGGGTTTTCTGTATCACTCTCCCTGCTTTTACAGTGTTTGAAATTTTTCATAATAAAATAGGATCTATCCAAAATTTGGTCACTTTCTCACTCCTTGCACTGCTGTTACCCTGGTCCAAGCCACCATCCTCTTTCTCTTGCAATAGTCCCCCTGACACGTTTCCCTGCTTCTGCCCTTTCCTCCCTATAGTCTAACCTTAGTACAGCAGCCAGAGCTAGCCTTTGAGATAGAAGTCAAACCATGACATTCCTCTGCACGAAACCTTCCAGTGGCTCTCATCCTTTTGAAGTCCTGCCCACGCTTCACTGTCTGGCCACCAGCGCTCTCCTGCATTACTTCTCTGCCTCCATCCCATCATCCCCTCTCCTGGCTCACTCTGCAGCCACCTCACTGGCCTCCTTGTTATTCTTTGGACCGATCAGCATGCTCTCACTTCAGGGCCTTTCCGCTTCCCATTTCCTTTTTCTGGATTGCTCTCCCCAGATGTCCATCTGCCTTCTCTCACCTCCCCAGATCTTCACTCAAGGGTCACTTTTCTCAGTGAGGCCAACCCAGGTCATCATCTCTAAAACTGTCCTCTGTCCTCTAATCCTGGACACGCCCCTTCTCCCTTTCCCAAGCTCACTTTCTTCATAGTGCTCTCCTGCATTTGACATACTATGTGTTTCACCCATTGAGTCTCTTATTGACTATCTTCACCCTCAAGAATGAGAACAGAGATTTTTGTCTGTTTTGCTCCTGTTTTTAGCCTCAATGTTTAGAACAGTGCCTGGCATCTATGAGGTGCTCAATATTTTAAAAATACTGTTGATTGAATCTCATTTATTTTTCATCATTAATGCAAGGTAGTATGCATTACCTTGGGGCATAACCATGGGGCAAGAGAAGGGTCTTGATTCAGAGTGGGTTGGTCTGAATTTCAGATCTGCCATTTCTGAGCTAGAAATGTGACCTTGGAACAAGCATTTATCCCCTCTGAACCTCAATTTGCTCATCTTTGAAGTGGGGAGAACACTACTCACTTCTACTGTTAGGATCAAAATGAAAATTATTATTCAAGTGTTAGGAATCATTCTTAACAATTATATAGTAATACTTATCATTTATTGAACATATAATATGCTCCAGGCACTGTGATGATAGCTTAATATATAAGTATAAATATAAAATTTCACTTAATTACCACAATAACCATATGAACTGAGTTTTTTAATTTTAAAGTTTACAGGTGGGGAAACTGAGACAGGGGAGTTAAAAGGGGTTTGTCCAAGGTCACATGCAATTAAGCGGTAGATCAGATATTTTATATAGAAAGACACTGTGTGCCTGAATCTTTCACAAGTGTGTATCCATGTATTACATACATAATAAAAGCAAACAGAATAAAGCCCAAAGCTCCCCCAAGGGACCCACTGAGCTGGGATGAAATTTCTCTAGGTTCCTGACGGTCTCATTTAAAACCTTGTGCATCTCTCATGGATTGTATCTAATCTCATTCAGTGTAGGGCAGAGGTCCCTGAGCAGAAGGTCTTATAAAACACCCATGCCCCCATCCCTTCTAAATATCACTCCATTCATAGATATATGTCGCAGATGCCATATGAAAAATCTTTGTCAAGGGTCTTTGTTTTCAAAGAGTGTATAATTGGGAAGGCAGAATATATAATGCAAAGTAAATATTAATATACTCGGGTGAGGTCTTAGCACAGGAACTTTACCAGCCTTTTTTTTTCACTGTGTAAAATGTAGAAGTTGGACTAGACAATCTCTAAGGGGCCTTTAATTCAGGTATTTTGGAATTCTATGATTTTCTTGTAGGCTGTTCAAGATTTTAAATAAGTCACGAAGGGCCATGGCTGGTATTAGACTCCAAGCCATAGGAACCCAGGAGAGAATTCAATGTACGTTTGGGTCACTTGGGAAGTATTTTGGTAAACACAAAAGACACATGTGTTCTCCTTGAATGTAAGATTAAGGAAGGTGATGGGATAATTACATTTTTATATAATTTTCAGCTTAAAAGCAGGAAGTACCAATGGAAAAAGAAAAGGAACAAAAACCAAGCAGTGAATTCTGGAAAGCTTACACACAATCAAGGCAAATGGACTCTGCTCACAATGGACTCTCAATCCTTGACTGAACACTTAACGAGAACCTTATAGCCAGTTGCAAGGTAAGTGGTGGAGAAGGCTTTTTGCCTACTCAGTTGGGCTAAAAGCTTTTGGACAAGTGCTCAGGGCTTACAGATGAGAGAAAAGCAACAGAGGGAGCTGTGTTGGGGAATAGTTAAAAGCAGAGGCATGGAGTAAACAGGTTTTCAACAAGACACTCTTCTTTTTGAAAAGTCACTCTAAGCAAACCCTGCTTTTTACTTCCAAATCACCGTAGCAGGAAGCTTTAGAAAATGAGCAGGGCCAGCAAAAGTAAACACTGAACCACAGCGCCCTTCACATGTCTCACCTCCCTGTTCCTTTCTTGCCATGATGTTAAAAATGGCTATGTTAAAAAAATGAAAATAACATACTCCTTCCCCATTATAAAGGAGCACAAACTTGAACAAATATCTTTGGAAGAGGCAGGACAGCAAAGGAGTTCAGCTCTGATATCAGGCAGGCTTAGTGTGTACTCCTGGGCATGTAACTTAACCTCTCTGAGCCTCAGTTTTCTCATCTGTAAAGTGGAGATAATAATGGTAACTACCTTTTAGGACTGTCGTGAGGATTGAAGGTAATACATTTCAAGTGTTTAGTACGAGACCTGGAGCACTGTAATAAACTCTGAGTCAACAGTAGATATAATTACCATTGTTATTTATAATTTTTATTTTGAAAATTGCGTTGGTGTAGAAATACAAGACAACTCTGCTTCAGCAGTTGTAGAGAGTAATTTTCGGTTACCTTCCTCTGTGACTTTGGGAATCTTTAGATGTGGTCAGTAGATTACCCTAGGAAGGAGCAACTTGGGGATGGCTCTTCCCTGCCCGTGTGCAGCCAGCCTCCAGGCCTCCGTTTAAGCACCATTTCCTCCAGAACCCCTCGATCCATGACAGGTCACCCCCATTTCCTTCACAGCCCTTACCACAATTGTAATTGGGTGGGGATTTGTGTCATTATTTGTTTAACGTATAAGCAGTATAATTTTTCAAAAGTTGAAAACATGACTTTCATCTAAATGTAGAGTGAGCATATGTCAACGATTTACCTAACCCAGGAGACTAGCAGCATGACGGGGCTGGTTCTCAGAGCATTTGTCAGTTGGGAAGGGCGTGCTGAAGCTAGTTGGCTACCTTACAGGCAAAACAATTAGTGCCGTACAGGGCAATAAAACTATAAGCTTTTGTGTTATCTTTAGTACTAGACAAAAATCATTTGCTTCTTCACTGGACAAAAGTCTAAGCGTACAAGTTAACATATAGCTTCACAGGGGCTTGGCTTGTATCCGTGGTAAATAGTAAATAAAAGTACATTCTGCTTGAGAATGAAATAACCCCTGGCGGCGGGGGTGGGGGCAGCGGCTGTTAAATAAAGCTTCGGTATGACTTTGAAAAGACTTGCAGTCATCTTTATGCCTTATTGCCAGTATTTGGCTTAGCAGATGTCTATCTCCTCATTTTTATTGTTTAAAGCAATATACTTATTACTTTTAATGGTAAAGCATTTATCATTAAAACCAAGAACAAGACCGGGACTTCCCTGGCAGTCCAGTGGTTAAGACTCTGCGCTTCCACTGCAGGGGGCATGGGTTTGATCCCTGGTTAGGGAACTAAGAACTCACATGCCATCCAGTGTGGCCCCCAAAACAGCAACAAGAGCAACAAAACCCTGAGAACAAGAAAGCCCATTTACATATGATTATTTAGGAATTCTGACCAATGCAATAAAGTTAAAAATAAATGCAACTGGCAGGAAGGCAAAGAGTTTACGTAGTGGTACTAAATAAAAATTAAATAAAATTTAAAATGTTCCATGTTACTGGTGAAAATACAATATAGGAAAAATGTGTTTTCAGAAAACCGTTTTATTACCATAATTGCTATTTTACTTATAATTTTATCTGAAAGAACAAGCAGGCAACATAGACAAGAAAATTCACAAAGGGTAATAACAAAATAATATTCTTGACAGATATTCAGTATATTTGTAGATAAAACAGAGTGACGTTGCCTTAAAAACATAGAGCTATCAATAGAAAGACAGAGAAAGCTCCTGAAAGGACTCGAGTCCAGCAGTAGGTGAGTCCCTGGTGCTTCTCTGGGGGCGCAGTGGTTAAGAATCCGCCTGCCAATGCAGGGGACACGGGTTCGAGCCCTGGTCCGGGAAGATCCCACATGCCGTAGAGCAACTAAGCCAGTGTGCCACAACTGCTGAGCCTGCGTGCCACAACTACTGAAGCCTGCGTGCCTAGAGCCCGTGCTCCGCAACAAGAGAAGCCACTGCAGTGAGACTATGTGGGACTATGTGGTCCTGTATCCTCAGCCTGGCACAGTGCCTGGTGTCTACACCAAGCCTCTGGGTTTGGGGGAGGCCTGTGGTGTCTTTGCCATAATGTCTTGTTGGCTGTGCCCTCTGGGGTGTGCCCTAGCCCTGTAACTGGAGCCAATCCCCGTGGTAGAGTTGGTTCCCTAAACTCACACCTGGTGTCCTAGATTTTATTTTGCATTTTTGTGTTTAAGTTCAGAAGATTGAGCTATCATTTAATTTTCTTCATGGTGCCTTTAGGTTTTATGATCAAAACCACAGTTACTTTATAAAAAACAAAATGAGTTATATGCTGTTCTCTATATTTTGGAATAGTTTTGGTAGCAAGAAAGGAGTAAATTGTTTTCTGAAATTTAAGACAATAATCTAGTGACTCCAGTAGTGCCATTTGTTTTTTGGGGACATGAACTTTTTATAACTGTTTCTATTTCTGTAATTAGCCTGTTGACCTATTTACGTTCTTTCTTTTGTGATATCTAATTTATTATTTCATACTTAGCAGCTACCTACAGAGTATTAGTAATCATACTTATGAATGCATAGCTTAGAATATTATCCCTACTTTAAAATAGTCATTTCTATTTATTGCCAATATGTTTTTTTCACCCCACATTTAAAAATTTTTAATAAATTTGCTAATTAGGGATTAGCAATTTGGGGGAACAATTGGGGTTTGCTTTTATTTATTTTTTCTTCCTTATTACTCTTATTAAGAGCAAAATAAGGGGCTTCCCTGGTGGTGCAGTGGTTGAGAGTCCGCCTGCCGATGCAGGGGACGTGGCTTCGTGCCCTGGTCCGGGAAGGATCACTCATGCTGCGGAGCGGCTGGGCCTGTGAGCCATGGCCGCTTGGCCTGCGCGTCCGGAGCCTGTGCTCCGCGACGGGAGAGGCCACAACGGTGGGGGGCCCGCGTACTGCAAAAATAAATAAATAAATAAATAAATAAAAAAAAAAGAGAAAAATAAGTGCTCTTCTAAGCACTGCTTTGGGAGAACTCCACACTTTTAATATGGAAATATTCTTTCAAAATATTCTGTTATATAAGGAATTTTCTTCTTGATGTAGGAAGTACTGAAGCACTTAAAATTTTTATATGGTGCCGAGCTTTTAAATTCTGCATGCATTTAAAAACTCTGGTTCATTGAGATGTGATTTATACACAATAAAATGTATCCCTTTTAACCAGAGAATTTAATGAGCTTTGACAAATGTAAACAACTGTGGGACAACCAGCACAATCATGATATACAACATTTCTGTCACTCTAAAAAGTTTTCAGTGCTCCTTTATAACCAAATTCCATACCCTACCCCCGGTTCCTGGCAACCACTGATCTGTTCCCTCTTCCGGTAGTTTTGCCTCTGAGAAAATGCCATGTAGATGCCATCATACAGTGTTAGTTATTTGTGTCTGGCTTCTTTGGCTCTGAATAATATTTTTTAGATTCATCCATGTGTTGCATGCACCAACAGAGTGCTCACTTTCATTGCTGAGCAGTATCTGTTATGTAGATGTCCCACAGTTTGCTTGTCCACTCACCAATTAGTGAACATTTGGGCTCTTTTCAGTTTTGGCTATTATGAATGAAGCTGATAGGAATTTTACCTGCACTTTTAATTTCTACTTTTATTGTTTTTAATATTGTGGAATATTAGATGTTCTGGCTTCATTTTATCTCCTTTCACATATAATATGAATTTTTATGAGATCCTTATATTCTTAAAATCAGAGTGTATTCTTTTCTTCTATCTTTTGTGCCTCTCCCTTGTCTGTCCAACTGATGCTGTTGATCAGCTCTGCAATTTCTTTTATTAATTTGTTATTTATCGATTACTCACATTCTGGTTATTTCATATTGAGAGGCAACATAATGTAGTGGTTAAGAGCATGGGCCCTGGAGCTCGACAGACTCAAGTCTGAATCACGGGTTCACCTCTGATTAGCTGAGTCGTCATGGCAAAGACACTTAACCTCTTTGCACCCCAGTCTCCTCATTGGTAAAACAAGGAGAACAGTTATAGCAGCTGCCTTATAGGGCTGCGAGGATTGAGATGATGTATGTAAGGTGCCCAGCACAGTTTCAGGCACTTAGGAAAATCTCAATAAATGGTAGCTTTGGCTGCTTTTATAGTGGAACAATTTGGTTTCTAATGTCAATTTATCTCTTATTTTTTCTTGAATTTCAGTTATTTTTATAGTATGTGTTATGTTCAGCTGTTGTTTGGGACATAAAAATTCAGTTTTGTTGGACTTTCATTCTTTAACCTGTAGTTTCCAACTTTCATGGAATGACTGGCTCATCTCTCAGTGCTTTTACCACGATACTGGTGTTAACAAGTACTTTTTATGGCTGTGATGATTGTTTTTATGATTGTTACCATTATGCTTTTGTAACTCTGCTCTTACAGTGTTCTCACGGGGTTGAGTGGCCTCCAAGTCAAATGCCCACGAAGGCCACACAGACAGCATAATCGTGAGAAACAGACCAAGACTACGGCAATCAGGGCTCAGCTACTCCCTGACTGTTTTCATCACCTTTGAAAACAGCATGCATTTGTCACAACCTGCCCGTCTCAGCACCTGCCTGGAATCTCGCCTACGTTTTGTCTGTCAGTTAAAAGAATTCTTTTAGTTGTATCTGTTTCAGGCAGCCAGTTATAGGATTTATGTTTTCCTAAAGGCCACATTCTGTGTGGGAATATTCTTGCTTATACTCACCGTGATATTGAACCCATTCGTAGTAGTCATAGTATCTGCCACTAAGTTTATCTGAACTGTTGTTAGAGTCTAGTTTTATTTCTACTCTGTTTTCTTCAGTGTAAAAAACCTCTTTGACATTTTTTAAATGGCATGGATAATACACGAATATACTATCATTGTAAAAGGTTTGGTACAGAAACTATACAGAGGCGTAGAGCATGAAATGTAAGAATCCCTTTCAATTTTTCCCTCCCCCAGTCTCACTCCCTTCCCAAGGGAAAATCCCGGTAGCAGTCTAAGAGAACCTTTCTGCTCCTCTCTTCTATACACTTAAAAAAAATTTCTGGGCTTCCCTGGTGGCGCAGTGGTTGAGAGTCCGCCTGCCGATGCAGGGGACGCGGGTTCGTGCCCCGGTCCGGGAAGATCCCACATGCCGCGGAGCGGCTGTGCCCGTGAGCCATGGCCGCTGAGCCTGCGTGTCCGGAGCCTGTGCTCCGCAACGGGAGAGGCCACAGCAGTGAGAGGCCCGCGTACCGCAAAAAAAAAAAAAAAATTTCTATACATCATTCTTCCCACATATATAAATATCTTTAAAAAGTAAATTATGTATTTTATACTGTTCCATGATATCCTTTTAAAAGTACTTAAGACTACGTCTTGTGTTGGTATACAGCTCATTATTTTTATTTATTTTTTTAACTTTTCGATTATTTACATTTCCATTAAACATCTGTATGTTTATATGAGTCATAAACACATAGCCATGGAAGCTCCTCTGAGATCACTACTGTTACAGGGAAAACAGACCAGAGGAAGTGGATGGCTTTCATTAACACCTCCAACAATGACGCCTCTATTGAAATGTTTATTGACTACATAGCATGTGCTAGGACTCTTGTCCCTTGACCTGCTCCACTCTATCCTTATAACTAAATAACCAAGACAGCCGAGTCAATCAGGCAGCTTTTAAATTACTTTCAGTGGTGAAAGAAATAGACTGATGGTCACACAGCCACAGGTATCCAGCTGGCATCCTGGGCTCATGTATCGCCATTCAGCTCATTATTTTTAGAGATGTTCCAAAATTCATTTTCCTTGGATAGGAACTTGCATTGTTTCCAGTTTTCTGGTTTTACAAATGATGATGCAGTAGACAGCCTTGTGCATGCCTCTTTATGCAGGAAGAGCAGATATCTATATGAGTGGAAATGCTTGGTCACATGGTGTGCACACTGAAACACATGAATAGATAAACTTCCAGATTACTCTGCAAAAGGCTGAGCCCATTGGTGCAATCATCAATACATACATGGAAGTACCCATTTTCCACACCCTCCTAAAATATTTATATTTTTATCTTCATGATTTTGCCACTCTGATGGATAGAACTGGTATGTCACCAGTGCTTTAGTTTATATTCCCCTAAATAGTAGTAGATTAATCCTTTTTACACGTTTATTGGGTATTTGGGGGCCTACATTATGTATTTTCTTCTTTAAAAAATGTTCAAGTGTAACTTATTGTAGGAAAGGGCATAGATCATAAGTACACAACTTGGTAAATTTTCAACAACTGAACATACCCCTATAACCATCACCCAGATTAAGAAACAAAGTATTACCCGCATCTGACTTGTGTACTCTCCAGGTCTGCATTCCCTTCGAGCGTTGCTCCTTTTGCACTTTGTATAAATGACAGCATACAAGATGTGCCCTATCAGGTCTGGCTTCTTTTGCTCAGTGTGGCGTTGACAGATTCTTCCATGTCACTGAGTGTGGGCACAGATCTTTCCTGCTCTTCATGGTCTGGTGTTCCCCTGTATATCACCATTTGCTCATCCATTCTATTATTGATGGACGTTTGTGTCGTGTCCAGTTTTTGGCTGACTAGCGCTGCTGTAAACAATCATGTACAGGTTGTAGAGCAAACTGAGTTTTCATTTCTTATGGGGAAATATCTAGGTGTAAACTTGCTGGGTCATGTGTTAAGTGTACGTCTAACAGTGTAAGGAATCATCAATCTGTTTTCCAAAGTGGCTTTACCATTTGCACTTCCATCATCAGTGCCTGAGAGTTCCAACTGCATTGCATCTGCTCAGCATTTGGTGTTGTATTTTTTATTTTATCCACTCTAATGCATGTGACATGGTGTCTTGTTGTGTTTCATGTGCATTTTCCTAATGCCCAGTGATGGAGAGTATCTGTACATGTGTCTGTTTGCCTTCTGCATATCCTCTTTGGTCAAGTGACTATTCTATAATTTTCTCACCAAAAACCTGGGTTTTTTGGTTTCTTACTGTTGATTTCTGAGAGTTCTTGATATATTCTGGACGCAAATCCTTTGTTAGACATATGATTTGCAAATATTTTCTCCAGTATGAAACTTCTTTGGCCCATGCGAGTTTTACAGTTGTTTTTTTTTTTTTTTCGTGGCACGTGGGCGTCTCACTGTTGTGGCCTCTCCTGTTGCACAGCATGTGGGATCTTCCCGGACCGGGGCACGAACCTGTGTCCCCTGCATCGGCAGGCGGACTCTCAACCACTGCGCCACCAGGGAAGCCCGAGTTTTATGTTTTTATGTAGACAAATTTCCCAGTCTGTATTTTTTAGCTTCTTTTGCTAGTGTATTGCTTTAGAGGGATTATTAAAGTTATATACACCTTCCTTTCTGCTGTTTAAAAAATAACATTAAAAACCATCAATAGACATATTAAAACTTACATTTTTTCCTGTCCAGTATCTTCTTCCTTCTCTCAAAAATAGGAAAATCTTCTCATGCCTTTTCTTCTTTTCCTTCTTTCCTTTCCTCACAGTCTCATATTGTGATACAATTCCAAACTGCTATTAGACTGTATCATCATTTAGCTTAATTTTTTGTTCTTGCTTTTGTTTTCCCCTAAGCATGTTGTCTAGGCATTTCTTTCAGAGACAGTTCACAGGTTACAAACTTTTAACTTCTTGAATATTAGAAAACATTTATTTTCTCCTCATTCTTAAAGGACTAGGTAATAATTACAAGTTGAAAATAGTTTCAAGGTACTGTTTCATTGTCTTCCTGCCCCCCGTATGACAGTGAGAAATGCAATACCATCCGATTGCCATGGATTTTTTAGTCTACTTATTTATTTTCTTTGGAAGTTTTAGGATTTTCTTTCTACCTTTGGTTTTCTGAAGTATCACCACAATGTTCTAGGTGTTAGTCTTAAAATCTTTTTAAAATTTGTCCTTCTTGACACTTTGTGTGCCCTTTCAATCTGAAAACCCATATATTCTTTCAAAAAATTTTGTGATAGCAAAACATATGTGATTCTTTACACATTATAATGTGTAAATTATATATTATATACATTATATGTAACAAGATCTAGCAGCAAGTCTAATAACTACCATAATTTCAAGGTTATGATGAGCTTACATGATATCCTAAGATATGAAAATATCAGTGATTTCTATTGGTGACAAAGTCACACTGTTAATGCATTGAAAGCCCATACATTCTTTTTTTTTTTTAAACTTTTTACTTTATTTTGGAGCATAGTTGATTAACAATGTTGTGTTAGTTTCAGGTGTACAACAAAGCGATTCAGTTATACATATACATGTATCTATTCTTTTTCAAATTCTTTTCCCAATTAGGTTGTTACAGAATACTGAGCAGAGTTCCCTGTGCCATACAGCAGGTCCTTGTTGGTTATCTGTTCTAAATATAGCCGTGTGTACACGGCTAGAATGAGATGAGAGGAGGGGAGAAAGGAGAACGAGAGGAGGCGGAGAAAGGAGGGGAGAATGAGAGGAGGGGAGAAAGGCCGAGAAAGAGAGAGAGGAAGAGTGAGAGGGAGGGAGGGAGGGAGGGAGTGGAGGGATGCGGGGAGAGCGAACCTTCATCCGTGCATACCCATCACATGCAGACCGGGTGCAGCAGCAACGGTGGCAGGCTCATGGCTGGCAGTGATTGGTCACGTTCTTCCGGCCCAGGAATATTCTGGTTTTCTTTCTTGGTCTCTTCACCTGTGTCTGCTCTTATCTCGGTGCTCACCCCTTCCACCCGCCTTACTCCCCATTTTGTGCTGTTGAATGTACATTTTAACTGGAGACATGCAGGCATGTTAAAGTTTGAGAAGCACTGCTCTACAGAACTCCTGTTCACCCCCGATGCTCTCAGAATAATTTGTTTCTCACCTTCAACGGTAGAGTGCAATTTCCTTAAGGATAGGCTTCTTGACTAATTTATCCTCAAGGCTGGAGCACCTAGCACAGTGCTTTTTGTTTTTGTTTGCGTACAGAGCTGCTCATAAATATATTTGAATAAATGACTTTTCCTGACTTTCACCTTTAGAAAAATTGTAACCTTTCTGAGAAATGGTCAAGTTGAACAATTTTGAGAATTAGCAAATCTTAGGAGGCTTCTAGAAGTAGAGTGTGGTCAGAAGAATAATGTCCTTCCCCGAAGTCTTAATTAATCTAAATCCTAAATCCCCACCGCCCAGAAATGTAAGTACATTCCTTTAGGTGGCAGATGTGATTGAGGACCTTGAGGTGGGGAGATGGCCCTGGGTTATCCCCGTGGAGCCAAGGGGATCACACGAGTCCTTAAAAGCCGAGAACATTTCTGGCTGCAGAGAACCAGAGCGATGGCAGTGTGAGAACTTGACCTGCCAAGAATGGGGAAGAATTGTTTCTTCTTTGGTTGTGGAGAGTTGTCTCTCCCAACACAAAATACATGCTAGTATTCCCATCTCACAAACAAGACATTTGGGGCAAAAGAAAGTCAGACAACTTGTCCAAGGGCACAAGAGGTAGTAAAGCCTCAAATTTATATATATATTCAGAAACCCATGATCTTCCCACCATATGCTGCTGTCTACTGGGAAGGCTGTTGGCAAAATAATTACACACATTGGTTTTTACTATGAATCAGTAAGATAACAAATGCAAACTTGATATTAAAAAATTTACCAGGAGGTAGTGGAATTTCTGATGGACATGTAGAGATATTTATTCATCCGTTCATTTATAACTTTTAGTACAAACCTTCTCTGTATCTACTCTGTGGTAGGCATAGGTGCAGAGCATGAAGAGAAAGGGGGAGAAAAAGTTTAGAAAGGAACGTGCTGGTACGGGGATGCCTCCATGCCACTTAGCACCATGGTGTTCTAAATCAACAAAGTCAAGATTTGAGAGTCTGGACAACTTTGACATCCAGAAGGGTTGCTTTTCCTGAACCTCTAATTGCTTTATATTGAAAGTCACTTCAATCTCTTCCTTGTGACCTCTCTGCATCTTTGGTTTCATTGAAGTATAATCTGGGCAGCTTCTGTGGAAATTTATCATCGCATTAAGCAAGAAGATACATTTTGATTTAGGGAAAACCTTCATCTCTTATTTAAAGTCCAAAAGTTAAACGACATTTGGAGTAAATTTTCTTCTTTTTTGAAAGTGTCTTTCCTTTATTTTTATTTTTTTCACAAATTAAGTCTGAGACTAAAAATGCAAGACCCAGAGACCAGGTGTGTCACACCAAGAACACCATTGCAGCGGGTACTTGTCAGATACTTCATCTTCCAGCTCAGTCCTCCAGCGGATCCAATTTTGTTTGACAAGTGTAATCTTTTCAACAACAGGGCCATTCAGGTTCACTTCATTTATTCCCAAGCTCTTCAGAGAGCATCTCTGCTTGACTGCCTCAAGGATCTCTCTGCTGCTGACGGCTCTTCTGTAGATGTAGAGGGACAGTCTAACCGCCTCTAGGCTAACCCGTTCCAGCCACCAAGTCCTCCAGAGCTCCCAGTGCATCCAAGATCCAGAAGCACCCACTGAAGTCCGGGTGGGTTCGCTTTAGGATTTTCCCCGTGCAACTAAAATATGCCTCCTTCTTCTTCCTCCTCTTCTTCCCAGAGGCAGAGCTGGCCCGCTCATCCTTCTCTTTGGCTGGGGTATAAATTGTGGGCTTCTTCTTAGGGAATCATAGGCCATGTAAGCAACTGAAGTGCATGTGGCAGACTTGTCTTTACTCTTCTAGCTCAGAGCACTGGCTGTCTGGAGTAAATTTTAATGTGATTCGTCGGAAAGATTCTTTCAGTTTGAACTCTCTCCTAGTGTAAAAGGACGAACTCATTAAGTTCTCAAAGGTCTCCAGGAAGACGGTGACAATTCAGTGCTACATTGTGGCACTTCGTGTTTCTGATAAACCTTGAGAATGAAAACATGTTTGACCCTTTTGACATCACTTACCTAAACACAACACTTAACCAAAACAATTATGTTTGTTGACCTTGGAGCAGAGAAACTCTCAGCGTTCGGAAAGCTCAGGGAGACTATTGTTCAAGTGTAAGCCTCTCCACCTGCCCTCTGCCCGTCTCTTCTGTTGAGCTGATCTTTGGATTTTACAGTCCTTTGGGATTAACCCCTAGAGATCTCTGTCTGGAGTCAAGTCTACCATGAAAGTTGAAAAGTGATTAATATGCTTGTGTATCTTTGCACATATGAACGTCTGGAAGGACGTTTATGCACCAGATGTGGACCGTGCTTGTCCCTGGGCCACAGGATCACGGGCCATTCTTGTATCTTCACCCGAGGGGGTTACCTGGCATGGAGAAGGAGGGCTTCTCTCCTTGCCCCTGGCTTTCCCTGTGCCTCGCCCTTGCCTTGTTGCCTCCTTTGCTCCTGCCAATAGCAACTACGTACCTCTTCTTAGTGCTGGTGGGTAGGGCGTGGGGGTGAGAAGAGGGGAAGTTGGACGCGCAGAGGGAACTGGTGCGGGGGGTATCCTGGGGTGGACAATTTCCCTCCTGCCTCTTTGGGCATTTGTGGCAGAAGGGTTCTTGGTCCCGTTGGTCTGCTGGGCCTTTCTGTTCATTCATTCGACAGTCATTGACTGAGTGATGTTACTTGCCAGGCGCTTCCTAGGCCCTGGGGATCTAGCAGTCAACAAAGCAGATTTCCTTCTTTCGTGG
The DNA here is from genome assembly GCF_059928025.1 of Delphinapterus leucas. Lineage (NCBI taxonomy): Eukaryota > Metazoa > Chordata > Mammalia > Artiodactyla > Monodontidae > Delphinapterus > Delphinapterus leucas. The sequence continues at coordinate 147,542,458 of NC_143132.1, forward strand.
TGTTTACATTCTAGTAGACAATTCAAAGAAGAAGAAGAAAAAAAAACTAAAATATATATGTCGGGTCATGATAAGTGAATAGGGACTTTCCTGGAGGTCCAGCGGTTAAGACTTTCTGCTTCTGTTGCAGGAGGGTGTGCTCCAATCCCTTGTCAGGGAGCTGAGATCCCACGTGCTGCACACAGTGCAGCCAAAAAAAAAAAAAAAAAAAAGGACTAAAGTAGAAAGAGAGTGAAGGGAAATGAAGGGGAAGGGAGCTCCTTTTTATCGGTTAAGAAGAAGGTGTCCCTGAGAAGGTGATAATATTTGAGTAGAGACCTGGAGGAGGAGTGGGCGGGGCAGAGGGACTTGCACGCAGGTCCTGCGGTGTGGATGGCCTCCAGCTTTGCCAGGAACAGGAGATGGGTCAGTGTATCTGGGCAGCATGAGTGAGCTGGGGTGCAGAGAGGATGGGGGGGTGGGGGGACCCTGAGCCACGGAGAGCCTTGCAGGCCATCGTGGGGTGGCCTGAACTTGAGTGACACGGGAGCCACTGGGGAATTTTGACCAGGGAGGTGACTTGAACCAATGTATTTTAAAAGAATCATTGCTGAGTGGGGAGATGGGAACTCCACACCTAGGGCGCCTGCTGGACGCTGGTGGGGGACCCTAGCGCCCAAGGAGATGGGAAGAACCCCCGAGCGAGCTGGTAGGATGTGGAGGGACTGAGGGGGAAGCAGAAATGGAGGCCGGACAGAACCGGCGCCCCTGAGGGGGTGGCGGGGTTCCCATGCCTGGAGGGACCCTGGGGGCTTGGATCAGGGGGGAGCGTGCCCAGCATTTCCCCTGCCCAATTGTCTGGGGAAGTCTGCCTGGCTCTCATGCTGGGTCCTACACCCTCAGAGGCCTACAAACTCCAGTGTCAGAAGCCTCAGGCCAAACAACCAGTAAGACAAGAACACAATCCCACTCATAAAAAAAAGGAAAAAACAATGAGGCAGCAAAAAAATATGTCACAGTTGAAGGAGCAAGGTAAAAACCTACAAGACCAAGTAAATGAAGAGAAAATAGGTAATCTACCTGAAAAAGAATTCAGAGTAATGATAATAAAGATGATCCAGAATCTCGGAAATAGAATGGAGGCACGGATTGAGAAAATAGAAGAAATGTTTAACAAAGATCTAGAAGAACTAAAGAACAAACAAACAGAGTTGAACAACACAATCACTGAAATTAAAAATACACTAGAAGGAATCAGAAACAATAACAGGCAGAAGAACGAATAAGTGAGCTGGAAGACAAAATGGTGGAAATAACTGCTGAGGAACAGAATAAAGAAAAAAGAATGAAAAGAATTGAAGACAATCTCAGAGACCTCTAGGACAACACTAAATGCACCAACATTTGAATTATAGGGGTCCCAGAAGAAGAAGAGAAAAAGAAAGGGACTGAGAAAATATTTGAAGAGATTATAGTGGAAAACTTCCCTAACATGGGAAAGGAAATAGTCACCCAAGTCCAGGAAGCACAGAGAGTCCCATACAGGATAAACCCTAGGAGAAACACACCAAGACACATATTAATCAAACTAACAAAAACTAAATTCAAAGAAAAAATATTAAATGCAGCAAGGGAAAAACAAAAAATAACATACAAAGGAATCCCATAAAGTTATCAGCTGATTTTTCAGTGGAAACTCTGTAGGCCAGAAGGGAGTGGCAGGATATACTTAAAGTGATGAAAGAGAAAAACCTACAACCAAGATTACTCTACCCAGCAAGGATCTCATTCAGATTTGACAGAGAAAGCAAAAGCTTTTCAGACAAGCAAAAGCTAACAGAATTCAGCACCACCAAACCAGCTTTACAACAAATACTAAAGAAGCTTCTCTAGGCGGGAAACACAAGAGAAGAAAAAGACCCACAAAAACAAGTCCAAAACAATTAAGAAAATGGTAATAGGAACATACATATTGATAATAACCTTGAATGTAAATGGACTAAATGCCCCAACCAAAAGACACAGACTGGCTGAATGGATACAAAAACAAGACCCATGTGCTGTCTACAAGAGATCCACTTCAGACCTAGGGACACATACAGACTGAAAGTGAGGAGATGGAAAAAGATACTCCATGCAAATGGAAATCAAAAGACAGCTGGAGTAGCAATACTTGTATCAGATAAAATAGACTTTAAAACACTGTTACAAGAGATAAGGAAGGACACTACATAATGGTCAAGGGATCAATCCAAGAAGAAGATATAACAATTATAAATGTTTATGCACCCAACATAGGAGCACCTCAATACATAAGGCAAGTGCTAACAACCATGGGAGGGGAAATCAACAGTAACACAATAACAGTAGGGGACTTTAACACCCTACTTACACCAATGGACAGATCATCCAGACAGAAAATAGATAAGGAAACACAAGCTTTAAATGACACAATAGACCAGATAGATTTTTTTTAACAACTTTATTGGAGTATAATTGCTTTACAATGGTGTGTTAGTTTCTGCTGTATAACAAAGTGAATCAGCTATACATATACATAGATTCCCATCTCTCCTCCTTCTTGCGTCTCCCTCCCCACCCTCCATATCCCATCCCTCTAGGTGGACACAAAGCACAGAGCTGATCTCCCTGTGCCATGTGGCTGCTTCCCACTAGGTATCTATTTTACATTTGGTAGTGTATATATGTCCATGCCACTCTCTCACTTTGTCCCAGCTTACCCGTCCCCCTCCCCGTGTCCTCAAGTTCATTCTCTACATCTGCGTCTTTATTCTGAAGAATAAGGTTCTGAAGAACCTTTTTTTTTTTTTTTTTAGATTCCATATATATGTGTTAGCATACGGTATTTGTTTTTCTCTTTCTGACTTCACTCTGTAGGAGAGTCTCTAGGTCCATCCACCTCACTGCAAATAACTTAATTTCATTTCTTTTTATGGCTGAGTAATATTCCATTGTATATATGTGTCACATCTTCTTTATCCATTCATCTGTCGATGGACACTTAACCTTGCTTCCATGTCCTGTCTATTGTAAATAGTGCTTCAATGAACATTGTTAGAACAGATAGATTTAACTGATATGTATAGAACATTCCACCCAAAAGTGGCAGAATACACTTTCTTCTCAAGTGCATACAGAACATTCTCCAGGATAGATCACATCTTGGGTCACAAATCAAGCCTTGGAAAATTTAAGAAAATTGAAATTGTATCAAGCATCTTTTCTGACTACAACGCTATGAGATTGGAAATCAGGTACAGGAAAAAAACTGTAAAAACCACAAATACACGGAGGCTAAACAGTGCGCTGCTAAATAACCAAGAGATCACTGAAGAAATCAAAAAAGGAATTAAAAAAATACATAGAAACAAATGACAATGAAAACAGAATGACCCAAAACCTATAGGATGCAGCAAAATCAGTTCTAAGAGGGAAATTTATAGCAATTCAATCTCACCTCAAGAAACAAGAAAAACCTCCAATAAACAATCTAACCCTACATCTAAAGCAACTATAGAAAGAAGAACAGAGAAAACCCAAAGTCAGTAGAAGGAAAGAAATCATAAAGATCAGAGCAGAAATAAATGAGAGAGAAACAAAACAATAGCAAAGATCAGGAAAACTAAAAGTTGGTTCTTTGAGAAGATAAAAAATATTGATAAACCCTTAGCCAGACTCACCAGGAAAAAAAGGGAGAGGACAGAAATCAATAAAATTAGAAATGAAAAAGGAGAAATCACAACCGACACTGCAGAAATACAAAGGATTATAAGAGACTACTACAAACAACCATATGCGAGTAAAATGGACAACCATGAAGAAATGGACAAATTCTTGGAAAGATCCAATTTTCTAAGACTGAACCAGGAATAATTAGAAAATATAAACAGACCTATCACAAGTAATGAAATTGAAACTGTAATTAAAAATCTTCCAACAAACAAAAGTCCAGGACCAGATGGCTTCACAGGTGAATTCTATCAAATGTTTAGAGAAGAGCTAACACCGATCCTTCTCAAACTCTTCCAAAAAATTGCAGAGGGAGGAACACTCTCAAATTCATTCTACAAAGCCACCACCACCCTGATACCAAAACCAGAAAAAGATACCACAAAAAAGAAAATTATAGACCAATATCACTGATGAACATAGATGCAAAAATCCTGAACAAAATACTAGCAAACAGAATCCAACAACGTATTGAAAGGATCATACACCATGATCAAGTGGGATTTATCCCAGGGATGCAAGGATTCTTCAGTATACACAAATCAATCAGTGTGATACACCATATTAACAAATTAAGGAATAAAAACCATGTGATCATCTGAATAGATGCAGAAAAAGCTTTTGACAAAATTCAACGCCCATTTCTGATAAAAACTCTCCAGAAAATGGGCATAGAGGGAGCCTACCTCAACATAAAAAAGGCCATATATGACAGACACACAGCAAACATCATACTCATTGGTGAAAAACTGAAAGCATTTCCACTAAGATCAGGAACAAGACAAGGATGTCCACTCTCGCCACTCTTTTTCAACATAGTTTTGGAAGTCCTAGCCACGGCAATCAGAGAAGAAAAAGAAATAAAAGGAATACAAATTTGAAAAGAAGAAGTAAAACTGTCATTGTTTGCAGATGACATGATACTATACATAGAAAATGCTAAAGATGCCATCAGAAAACTATTAGAACTAATCAATGAATTTGGTAAGGTTGCAGGATACAAAATTAATGCACAGAAATCTCTGGCATTCCTATACACTAACAACGAAAAATTAGAAAGAGTGATTAAGGAAACAATCCCATTTACCATCGCAACAAAAAGAATAAAATACCTAGGAATAAACCTACCTAAAGAGGCGAAAGAGTTGTACTCAGAAAACTATAAAACACTAATGAAAGAAATCAAAGATGACATAAACAGATGGAGAAATATACCATGTTCTTGGATTGGAAGAATCAATATTGTGAAAACGACTATACTACCCAAAGTAATCTACAGATTCAGTGCAATCCCTGTCAAACTACCAATGGCATTCTTCACAGAATTAGAACAAAAAATTTTACAATTCGTATGGAAACGCAAAAGACCCTGAATAGCCAAAGCAATCTTGAGAAAGAAAAATGGAGCTGGAGGAATCAGGCTCCTGGACTTCAGACTATACTACAAAGCTACAGTAATCAAGACAGTATGGTACTGCCACAAAAACAAATATAGATCAATGGTACAGGATAGAAAGCCCAGAGATAAATCCACCCACATATGGCCACCTAATTTATGACAAAGGAGGCTAGAAGATACAATGGAGAAAAGACAGCCTCTTCAATAAGTGGTGCTGGGAAAACTAGACAGCTACCTGTAAAAGAATGAAATTAGAACACTCCCTAACACCATACACAAAAATAAACTCCAAATGGATTAAAGACCTAAATGTAAGATGAGACACTATAAAACTCTTAGAGGAAAACATCGGAAAAACACTCTTTGACATAAACCACAGCAAGTCTTTTTTGATTCCTAGAGTAATGGAAATAAAAACGAAAATAAACAAACCAGACCTAATGAAACTTAAAAGCTTTTGCACAGCAAAGGAAACCATAAACAAGACAAAAAGGCAACCTTCCAAATGGGAGAAAATATTTGCAAAGGAAACAACGGACAAAGGATTAATCTCCAAAATATACAAACAGCTCATGGAACTCAATATCAAAAAAACCAAACAATCCAGTTAAAAAACGGGTGGAAGACCTAAATAGACAGTTCACCAAAGAAGACATATAGATTGGTCAAGAGGTACATGAAAAGACTCTCAACATCACTAATTATTAGAGAATGCAAATCAAAACTACAATGAGCTATCACCTCACACCAGTCAGAATGACCATCATCAAAAATCTAGAACCAATAAATGCTGGCAAGGGTGTGGTGAAAAGGGAACCCTCCTGCACTGTTGGGGGAATGTAAACTGATACAACCGCTATGGAGAGCAGTATGGAGGTTCCTTAAAAAACTAAAAATAGAACTACCATATGACCCAGCAATCCCACTACTGGGCATATACCCTCAGAAAACCGTAATTCAAAAAGAGTCATGTACCACAATGTTCACTGCAACACTATTTACAATAGCCAGGACATGGAAGCAACCTAAATGTCCACTGACAGATGAATGGATAAAGAAGATGTGGTACGTATCACATACATACAATAGAATATTACTCAGCCATAAAAAGGAATGAAACTGAGTTATTTGTAGTGAGGTGGATGGACCTAGAGTCTGTCACACAGAGTCAAGTAAGTCAGAAAGAGAAAAACAAATACCGTGTGCTAACACGTATATATGGAATCCTAAAAAAAAAAAATGGTACTGATGAACCTAGTGGCAGGGCAGGAATAAAGACATAGACACAGAGAATGGACTTGAGGACCCCGGGGGGTGGAGGGGGAAGCTGGGGTGAAGTGAGAGTAGCATCGACATATATACACTACCAAATGTAAAATAGTTAGCTAGTGGGAAGCAGCCGCATAGCACAGGGAGATCAGCTTGATGTTTTACGATGACCTAGAGGGGTAGGATAGGGAGGGTGGGAAGAGGCTCAAGAGGGAGGAGATATGGGGACATATGTACGCATATGGCTGATTCACTTTTGTTGTACAACAGAAACTAACACAGTATTGTGAAGAAATTATACTCCAATAAAGATCTATTAAAAAAATAATCATTGCTATCCTGTCCATAGTTTATTTAGAATACTTTAGACAGTGGGTTCCAACACCAATGACCTTGATTTCATTAAGTGTTGAAGAAATAAATCACTAACATATTACTGGGTATATTTAAGAATTCTATTCAGTGCTGCAATAGAATAGGAAGTGATACTTTCCAGAGGAGAAAATAATCAAGTAGGGATTTAGGAAACTATTTGCCCGTATCTCTGTGATGGATACAAGTCTTAGTTCCCATGTGCAGGTGTATGAGAAATGTCAGTATCTTCCCATACGTATACACATTTGTATGAGCTCTGGGATTTCCCACTTATATCTGGGTTTCACTAAGTTAGGGGGCTCGGGTGCATCCTAGCAGTGATTTTCCAAGTGTGGTCCCGAGGCCACATCAGTGTGACCTGAGAATGTGTTAGAAATGCAGATTCTCAGTCCCCATCCCAGACCTGCTGAATCAGGAACTCTGGGGGTGGGGCCCCTAAATGTGTGCATTAGCAAGCTCTCTGGGTAATCCTGACACCCGATAACACTGGAGAATAACTCCATTATGGTGTCAAGTCCTGGGTGGGGCAGCTGGTCTGTGTTGCCCTCAGTCCACAGTCAGCTGAGGCCTCCAGTGCTCCATTGCTGGTCCATGCAGGCCCGGCAGGGGCCCTCACTCCAAGCTGTTTCCGGTCAATCTCTCTCTCTCACTCCCAGCTGGTTTCTGTGCCATTCTTAGGTACACTGTGCCAGCGATGATTCTACTGCTCCTATGTCACATCGGACTACGGGAAATTTTGTGGCGGCATTATTTAAACTCAGGCTACTTTGGGGCCTCTCTCAACCTTACAAAATTGTCCAGCCACTTCTTTGTTACTTTTAGGCTTGGGGAACTCGTCCACACACAACCATTTCTCCCGTGGGGTCTTGCTGACTTTATCACCTTTGTTCAAGAATGGGAGGCCAAGTCCTCTCTGCTCTGGTTGCCCCAAACTTAACTGCAGTTTCTGTTCCTACTTTGGGCTCCTAGATGGGACAGGTGCAGGATTTCTTCTCAGGATCCATCAGAGTCTGAACGCACTTCATTTCTGGTCTCCCTTCAACAATCAAGGAAATGTTTTTTAGCCTCAGGCAAGAAAATCTGCCTTGTTTTAGATTACCTCACCTATGGCACAAGGTGGAATAAAGACACCTCGGGGAAATGATTGCAAATATCTTCACTCCCTTCACCGACAAAGCAACTGCTTTGCTTTTAATAATTAATGGAAAAATACAATTACGACTGCGATGCATTTTCTTTTAAGAAATTTACCTGTATATGTGTCAAATACCTCTCTGATCCTTCTCACCTGCCCCAGATCTGGGAAGCCTGGACTCTATCCTCAATCGCAGTAACTGACATTGCCCACTACTTTTTTTTCCTTGACCACTGCCAAACCCTCACGGGCCAGTAAGCCATGACGCTGTGGGTTTTGTTGTGACTGCATCATTTACGTAGTAAGTCTCCTTTTTTTTGGTCCTAATTATCTTGCAACAATTAAAGTATTATCATCTGACATCAAAGGTATTATAAACATGAATGCAAATGAATAATTGAAACTTCTTATTTGGTTTCGAGCTGATCTGGATGATCAAAACTATGCTTTATGAGAAGTTTTCTTTTTAAAATTTATTTATTTATTTATTTTTGGCTGCATTGGGTCTTCGTTGCTTTGCGCAGGCTTTCTCTAGTTGCGGCGCGCGGGGGCTACTCTTCGTTGCGGTGCGTGGGCTTTTCATTGTGGTGGCTTCTCTTGTTGTGGAGCACGGGCTCTAGGCACGTGGGCTCAGTAGTTGTGGTGCACGGGCTCAGTAGTTGTGGCTCGTGGGCTCTAGAGCGCAGGCTCAGTAGTTGTGGCGCACGGGCTTAGTTGCTCCGCGGCATGTGGGATCTTCCTGGACCAGGGCTCGAACCTGTGTCCCCTGCATTGGCAGGCAGGTCCTTAATCACTGCACCACCAGGGAAGCCCCTATGAGAAGTTTAAAAATTACTTTTGGAATGAAACCAGAAATGAAAACTTTTTAAAATAAAAATTTGTTTACTTCTGAAACTATGTCCTCAGCAACCCCAGGGATACTTGGGTTCAAGTTAAGAATAGACTTTCTTTTCTCCTTTTTTTTTTTTTGGCTGCACCCTGCGGCATGCGGGATCTTCCCCGACCAGGGATTGAACCGTGCCCCTGCAGTGGAAGCGCGGAGTCTTGACCGCTGGACCGCCAGGGAAGTCCAGAATAGACATTCTTTGAATGTCTGGGGTCAGCAGTTTTATATTTATATGCCACAGACACCATACGTTTGGAATTGTGGTGCTGTTTGTTCGCTCCTCCCGCCCCAGTTTCCCCGTCTGTGTGAGATATATCTGTGCATGTTTTCAGGGAGAGTGTGGTCTCATTTCTGGAGCCAAAGAAGCCAGCCCTTGGATGTGAAATGAAGGGATTCCTGGGAAAGATGGATCTGATTGCAATTGAAATGTTTTTGTGACAAACTAGATGTCACCCATCCTTGTAAACATGCGACTTGTAATTGCTTTTTTGAAGGAAAAAGTTGCACCAGCACATTTTTAGTCTTGCTTGTAATCCACCGTGATTTGGAGTGGTCAGAATCTAATCATGACCGCTTTTGACAGACGTTCAAAATAAGCCATCTTCTTAGCTCTGAATCTCACAAGGCAGCACGCAGAAGAAACAGTGCCAACAGCAGACCTTCAGCGTAGTCCAGATCTCCTGCCCTGACTGTCTGTCGTGCACTCTTCACTCCCCGGAAACCTTTCCGCAGCGGGCAGCCATGGCTTTTGCTAACACTGCTTGGACTGAGTCGTGGTGTTCTGAGATGCAGGAGAGGTGTCAACTCCTTGCAAAGTAATTTTTCAAAGTTCTGCTCTTCTCTAATCTATGAATTGCTGGAGAAGCCTCTCAAGCTGTCTACTGGCTGTGGTTTTTGGCCACATTATTACTCAAGCCAAGCTGATTAAGACTAATTTTGGTCAAGATAAATTCGTGCCTGGGCAAACAACCAATGTGCAGAGTCTCAACCAGATTCAGTTAAATCAAGATTAATGTTTTGATGGAGATGCTTAATAATGACTGTTGTATTCAACATAATGATGATGAACCCCTGGCAACATAATGTTCCCAGTGTGTCAGGCGATCCTAGAATTTATTTGCTGTATTTTTTCTCACTTTAGAGTTGCTCTTTGATTCTGGCACATTATCCTCTCTGGTGATCGTTTCAAATCAGCCTGACTGATTCGTGGCTGCACAGAGAAGGTTTTCTCCGGAGCTAGTAGGATGATTGTTGGAAAAAAACATGGAGAGACAGATGGTAGACTTTATTTTACTGGCTCATCTGCTTTTGCAGGGGATGATTATACATTCAAAGTAAGTGGCACCAGAAGTCATGTCTAACTGAGGTTCATCCCACGTGTTTCCTTGCGGAGAACCTAAAATACAGTTTTAAGGACAGCTTAGAAACCGAGCAGGTGTGAAGAGCAGGCCCTCTAGGACGCGGTCATGATGTGGCCCGGGGGTGGAGCAGAGGTCTGAGAGGTCACTGGCTTTGACCCTTCTAGTCTTCCTGCTGCCTCATCGTCAGATGAGAGTGTAGTTTTGGCTTGAGCCCCTTGAGTGGTGGGGTCCTCTCCATTTCTACTTTAGACAGTTCAACTGTGACATCATTCTTTCTTCTTCTGGGCCAGCGTTAACTTCTGAGTAATTTCCATTCATTCGTTCTGGCTGCACTCTTTGGAAGCAACGCGGAACAAGTTGACTTCCTGTTCCACCTGGTAGGTGTCTTGCATGCGAGCTAGAATGCTGTCTCACGTCTTCTGCAGGCTAACTGTTCTCTATTTGGATCATGTCCCGTTCGAAATGGTTTGGTTCCCGGTTCATAAGCCCTCCGAATTAGAGGCACTCAAAAGAAACAGAAATATTTTAGTTTAAATTTGCTTAACCTGCTTACGTGGCACAAACAAATAGAATATCAGTTCCAGACTCATAAAAATGAAAGAGGTGTGTTAATTTTGGTTTAAAAAGATAGAGCAGAAGCAGTGGCCACAAGAGACCATCTCTCAGGTTTCCCATTCCTGTCCCAGGAGGCTTATCCTTAGGTCCAGGCCTGTCTCTCTGTAGACTGTTGCTTCATGTTAAGGAGAATTAGTGGCTCTACCCTGGCCCTTTAAATAAAGTTGACCCTGCCACGCATCCCTCCAGACTTGGCTTATAATGCAAGGGTTTCTAGATCAGAGGTTTCCGGAAATTTGATGCAGATTTAGGGAATCCTTAGAGACAGATTTGCTTTGGGGATTTGGGATGGCTGAACGGACAAGAGCTGTTTAACCAGAGCCTTGTCTCTTTTCTCACGTTTTGGAGTTTCACATGAGAGTTCGCTGGAAAATAGGGTTGGCAGCTGGAAGACCATTTATTAAGCAGGACCTTTACCCCTTTCTCTCTTTTCTTCCCCTAATCATCTCCAGGCTAGCTCTGCTTTCATCTCCTGCGTTCTGAAGCTGTGGGTTGTGTGCCTCACCAGGATTCATCATTTAGTGCCCATCAGCACCTAGGAAATACTGTAAGAGGGGTGACTCATGGAACAGATAGGGAAGAGATGAGTAAAGCCTGGCAGTTTCAGGGAGCGGGACCTCAGGTGCAGGACTTGAGGTTAGCAGCCTTCTCACTTCATGATGCTTAGACACCAGCCTGTTGCGACCCTACTCCTGCTTTCTTTCTTTTTCTCTCCTCATGTCTCCCACGTAGGCACCCAGTCTAATGTGCTTGATATATGTCCTTGGTTACATATGATTCCCCGTAAAAATACGGAGTTCCTTTGCATGTGTTTGTAGTTTACATCAGTGGTATGGTGCTGTCTTGTTTCATATGGGTTTCTGTATGCAGGTCTGGCTCAGTGTTGCTGATGCTATGGTGATTTCCATGATAGGAAGGTCTTCACCCAGTATTCTTCTCCGCTTCCGTAGCCTGAACTCCCTGGTACTGCAAAGTCTAGGATGCTCGGATGACAATGCCTGTAGATCTGTGCGAGAGTCTGGGGTGTGTTGCCAGGAGTGGAATTATGTGTAGAGTCACTGGCCGCAGGAAAAATGGACACTTTCAGCAGGAGATGAGGTCCTCATCTCCTCATATTCTTATTAACACTTGGTATTTTCTGTGGGTAAAGTGGTGTTGATTTTCCTATTTCCAATTACTAGTGAGGTAGGGGATCTCTTTGTATACTTGTTAGCCAGTTGGGCTTCTCCTTCTGTGACTATTCTATTTTTCCATTGCATTTCATGTCTTTCTCTTATTGATTTGGAAAACCTACCTGTATATTCCTGATACTAATCCCATGACATTTCAGACGTTGCCAATATATATTTTTGTTTAATTAATTAATTTTTGGCTGCATGGTCTTTGTTGCTGCACGCGGGTTTTCTCAAGTTGCAGCGAGCGGGGTCTACTCTTCATTGCAGTGTGCGGGCTTCTCATTGTGGTGGCTCATCTTTGTTGCGGAACACCGGCTCTAGGCGCGCAGGATCGGTAGTTGTGGTGCACGGGCTTAGTTGCTCCGCAGCATGTGGGATCTTCCTAGACCAGAGCTTGAACCCGTGTCCCCTGCATTGGCAGGCAGATTCTTAACCACTGCGCCACCAGGGAAGCCCCAGATGTTACCAGTATTGTAAAAATTTTCTCCCTAACGTATCTGGGTTAGGTTGCTAATATTTGGTTTAAGACTTTTGCTGTCTTCCTTTAATTGCAGGTAAGAGTGAAAGTTGGATAAAAGAGGCTTTTATTGCTTTCCTGTGGAAAGTTCCACAAGGACCTTCAATTTAGTTACTTATCCTCATGTCTATGTGCAGCCTTAAATAAATATATCTTCCAGATGTCAGCTAGAGCCCTGTCTTCGGAGCTAGGTGAAATTGCATTGAAAAACTGTTCTTTCAATTTTTTTGAAACTAGATAAAGTGAGAGAGTGGCATGCACATATATACATTACCAAACGTAAAATAGATAGCTAGTGGGAAGCAGTCGCATAGCACAGGGCGATCAGCTCGGTGCTTTGTGATCACCTAGAGGGGTGGGATAGGGAGGGTGGGAGGGAGGGAGACGCAAGAGGGAAGAGATATGGGAACATACATATATGTATAACTGATTCACTCTGTTATAACGCAGAAACTAACACACCATTGTAAAGCAATTATACTCCAATAAAGATGTTAATAAATAAATAAATAGTGCTCCTTGGGCCTGGAAAAAAAAAAAAGGAACCCCCATAAATTCTGGGATAATGTATTATCAAGATCCCCTTTGACCTGGGGTTCTGTTGTTTCATATCAAGATGGTAACTGAATGTCCCTTTTCATTTGTTTCTAAAAGAAATTCACCCGCACCATGCATTTGACAATTTTAAGTTGATTATCTAAAGCTGAGAGAGTTGTCTCATGATGTCCTATCTTGAATCTTTTTTTTTTTTGCGGTAAACGGGCCTCTCACTGTTGTGGCCTCTCCCGTTGTGGAGCACAGGCTCCGGACGCGCAGGCTCAGCGGCCATGGCTCACGGGCCCAGCCGCTCCGCGGCATGTGGGATCTTCCCGGACCGGGGCACGAACCCGTGTCCCCTGCATCGGCAGGCGGACTCTCACCACTGCGCCACCAGGGAAGCCCCTATCTTGAATCTTAAGTGTTTCTGTGTGTCCTCTCTGTAGCCCCTCAACCTCCATTGCTGTAAATTCTCCTTTCATTATGCAGAGCACTTTGGCTCTCCCCAAACTTAACTGGTCACTCGGACCCCCAAATGCTTAGCCAAACAAAATGTCCTCCTGTTAGACTGACACCTCTAGAAGTCAGCTGGGTTATAAACAGGTCCTGCCAAGAGAAATTACTCTTCGTGTTGCAATGCCAATGAGTGATTTTGCAATAGACAACACCTAATGAGAGGCCAGGTGCCTGTTCTTCAGGATGGGCGTGTTTTTTGCATTAGGGTAGGGGAGCTTCTTTGGAAGGGGAATGGTAAACATTTCCAGAGCAGAGTTGCCTTTGCTTTTTCTTCAGGAGCTAAGTCTATGCTGGTCTTAATAGTGCAGGTTGTAAAACGGATACGATCTTGGGACCCTATGTGCTCTGACGCTTGTCCACTGTGTGATGTTGGATGAGTTGCTTATTCACACTGAGCCTCCATTTCCTCACTGTCAAATAAGGGTACTAACACCTACTTTGTGCGTTTACTTGGAGGATTAAAGGTATAATACAGAGGGTCTAGTATGATTCCTGACTTTGAGTAGGAGTTCATTACGTGGTGGGCTGTTCTTATATACTCCATTGTGGCAGTGGAGAATTCCGGAAGGCAGCACCGACACCCAGCCCATCCTCTGGGAAGGCTGCTGGGATTCTGGAGTGGAGAGTAAATGATGAGTGCTATTTGTACCAAAGTACTGGAGAAAATGAAGGTGAACTCTCTGAAGCGTGCAATTGGATTCTCACAAAGCAGTTCACGTATCGATGAACGATCCTTGGTTTTGGGTTCTTCATCTTTTGAAATAATTTATTGTTACAAGGACCCTATTTGGCTTTGATTCCAGGTAGTGGAAAGAAATCCTCAAACCTCTCTTCGAGGCTAAAGATGCCCATACAGAAAATTTTAAACTCCTTAGAATTCAAATAAACCTGCATGTCTACAACACAAAAAACCGCAGCATCTTTGTGGGATTCAGCGTAAAACTGAGGGGTGTTTCTCATGTCTCTATATCTGTTGGGATGTGTGGGCACAAGAGTTTTCAAACTTGCTAACTTGAAGATGGTTTACTCTATGTGCATCTGCCCTCCCTCCTTGCAATTAGTGCAAACAAGTCAAAAGAAAATAAAGATGATGGGTTCAGTCTATCCTAAAAAAGAAGAGTTTTCATGCCACATCATCTGACTTCACTTTTCATATGTATTGATTCCAAACATGTGTGCACCAATGTGAGGTTTTGTACGGAAAAAATAAAAAAATTCTCTTGGCTTCTACAAAATATTCAGCTAGATATTTATATGGAAAAAAAAATTTGGCCTTGTGAGAACAACTAATATCATTTAATTAAATCAATGGTCTATTGAGTTATTTCAGCTACTCTTAGGAAATGTAGCCAAGTGGACAATTTACATGATCAGTTTATATTAAATTAAAAGCCTGTATGCATCCAAATTCATGGTACAGTGAAATATAGGTTTGGCTGTGTGTGGAGCTTCACGATTCTCTTTTGGAATTGGTGCCACTTCTCCAGACAGCCATAGAACTTGTTGGCCGGAGGAGCCCTGTATCAGATCATTGCAGATCCTCTAACCCCGGTTGTCTGCCCAGGGCCTGGGCCATTTGTTTCACCCCACTCGTCACCTGATCTGTCACCCAGTCTAGACGGACTGTGCCCAGCTGTGGGAGTGGAGAGAACTTTCTCCACTTGGGGGATTGCTTTTGCTCCCGAAGCAAGAGACACCCCCAGAGCTGCTCTGTGGCCAGGCGTGTACAACCTGGTTGTACATGCGTGTGCAACCATGGTGTTTTGAGCTGGTAGATGAATTATTTCCCCAGTCCCACGGGAACCGTCTGGAGATGCAGTGGTTCATCTGGCCCCTTAGAAGATGGTCTTGCACGACCTGGCCAAATTGTGCTGAGCTTCCTCTCTGTTCTGGAGACTTGTTGCTGAATCAGAAATGGATGTGCTTTCAGACTGAACCATTGCTGTGGGCATTTGTTCTTTTGCTTGCTTGCTGTTCCTCCCACTTCTTATAGTAGTAAGACTTAGAATATTCTTTGAGGAACCATTCCTGACTCAACCCTTGGTCCAGTTTAGATGGGGCTCGTTATCCCTCTTTCCTCCACCCAGTTCCAGGATTTCAGAGGATTAAGCTAGTTAGCATATCTGTCCTCCCTGGCACCGTGACTGGCTCAGGAATGGGCACATGACTCAATTTGGGCCAATGAGGAGTACGCTCAGGATTTTCACTGGAACCGTTGGGGAAGAGAAACTCTCTTTCCACTGGTTTGGAGCTAGAAGGCTAATCTTGGAGCTACCAGGGGCCGCCATAGGAGGAAAGGCTATGTGAGCATGAAGTCCACCTGAAGGAAATTTGTACAAAGGGAAATCTGCACAGAGGGGTGAAAAGAGGCACATCCTGACATACTAAGTGCCCAGATCCAGCCATGCCTGAAGCCATCTCACTCCTGGACTTTCCAGATATTATGGACGATATATTCCCATTAGGCGCTTTTTTTTGCCACTCAATCACAGCAAGAGTCCTAACTCACATGTGTTCAGAGGATTGGGGATTGAGACATATATTGATAGCTGATGGTAGTATAATTCCATTAATAATATTCTCGAACATTTTGAGATAAAATGATGAATGTACTCCTTTAGCTGCAAAAACTTCACTCTTTCCTCCTCACCCCATTTCTGTGGCCCCTTCCAAAGAGGATATCTCCCATTAGCCTCTTACTTCCCTCCATCCCCCCATGCCCTCCTCCCAAGAAAATCTGCTAATTCTAGTGGATGTTTATGAAACAAATGCCCTTACATCCCTGTTTTCCTTCCTTTGGAAGCAGCGAGATGAGAAGAGTAGGCAACCCGTGCTTATGTAGAAAATAATAATATTTAAAGAAAGAGACGGGAAATTATATCCGTTATAAGCTTTTTCTTTTTTTTTCTTTTTTAGAATTGTAGCTTATGAGTTTATCTACGCCCGCTATAGTCATAATTACAATTTAATATCTGCATACAAAAGCTATGTAAAAATCCATTTTTCCCAAATATACAAATTTTCGTTTTGGATAGTTTAAAACATTTTGATCACAGATTTCAATAGAGTTTTAGGCTGAAAAAAATATTACCGATCTAGCAATATCACTTAACACCGTTTGCAAAACAAATCTTCCGATGACTGTAAATCTTTTCCTATTCTGTTGAATTTTTCTGATTCTCAGGACATGAAAACATGATGGGGGATAAAAGGTGTTTTCTCTGAAGAAAGGCTTCATAACCAATTTGGCTCTATAATCAGATGAAAAATGCCAATTAGGAAGAACTAAAAGAAAGGGGTGGCATAATGTCAACTCATGCATGCCCTGACATCTTCTATGTCAGCAACACACATGTAATGAAAGTGTCTTCCTTTGTCTTGCTTTGTGCTCCGTAACGTACATGGGTATCATCTGCATCCTGAGGAGGACAGAGTTAAATCTGATTGTCTTGTGCATAAGGTGGGTCAGCTTTAACTGTGCAACAGAAAGCCACAAACAGCATTGTATCTGCACGATATTGCTCTTGAAGGCGGCATTAATGAATGTAGAAACACACTAGAAATGCACACTTTTTGCATTTGCAAACATTTGTACAGCACAGTAAAACTTCTGTGATAAGGCCAAACCTTTTTTTCCCTTAGTCTGTGTGTGTGTGTGTGTGTGTGTGTGTTTAAAGTTTTTATTTTTCTTTTAAAGATTAAAGTAAAATGTTTCGATTGTAAAAAATACACACCGGGCAAATCCTTACCTGGATAATAAATATCTACATCACAGTACAATAAAATTTCTTCTCTATAAAATTTAAATATGGATTATAGTCTGTCCCTATCAAAAGAAACACTATGCTAATATTTCCATATTATTAAAATAACAGGAAAAATTACGAGCTTATTTTAGAACCTTGATGCCGTAGCCATTGGAAAGGACAACGAGATTCAAATGTCTGTAAGCGTTCTCCTTTTGAAGAGGAACTGTGGCCTGGTTATTCACTTCAATTCAGTTTACGAAAAAGGTTTAGCCTTACAAATGCTGGCTACGTTTCAAAAACCATGAGACCAGTTTCATATTTTATGACTCATGCAGCAAAAGGTCAACATGACACGAATGGGTTAGAGGTCCATAGAATAAAAATGTATCACGGACAGTGACATGCTTTGAGGGCATCCGCAGTTCGTGGAGGCTGGGTCTGAGGGGGTTTAGGGCTGAGGAGGAACCAAGCCTGCACCCCTGTTCACTCAGAGGCGACGCGGGGGTGGAGCCGGGCTGGGCGGTCCGATGACCGCGCTGCAGGTGGAAGAGGCGTCTCTCGGGGCGCAGGTGAGAGGCATCACAGGGCTGAGGCAGCAACACGGCAAAGTGTGCCATTGAGGACCGAGGCTCATGTGACTAGCAGAAGCTCGGAGGCGGCACGTGGTGTTTTGAGCAGAATCGTAAAGAAGAAAAGATCTTAACTTTTGTCACTATTTCTAGAAACGCTTAACGTCTAATTGAAGAGCAAAGTACACTTGAGGGTCACACACACACACACACACACACACACACACATACACACACCGGACACCCCAAATTTAAGTGATTTATAAATAGGAATCCCAGTTGTACGGTGTGTTCTCCTCTACTGGGATGTCTCCCCGCTGGGAAGGGTTTCAGTCAGTCCACATTTGATTTGAAAGTCTGGACAACATAAGAAAAAATGTTTAAAATAATCCAGAGCAGATCCCTCCTAATCGAGTTTTATAGGATGGAGTCTTGAGGTGCACTAAGTACCTCAGTCAGTTACAGAAGGAACGAGTCACCTTGACCACTGGGGTTGTGCTTTCAGTCCTTATGGCCTTTCCTTTCAACCTGAAGTACCTGAAGGCTTGTCCTACTCAGCATAAAGCAGTCAGCCTTCGACAAGATTTTTAGATCAGGGGTTTGCCTGTTTAAGGCAATCGTGTAGGGAGCCAAGGGTCAAACATACTTACTTGGGGCTGGTTGGGTGGCTGTAGATCTACCAAACTGCTGGGCCAATGGCCAATCATGTTAATCCCTAAAGTATTGCAGTGCAGCTTTAGATCAGGCTCTGTTAGCTACACTGAATCTGGGGGTGTCTGATGCACTGGGGAATCTCTGTCAGACAAACTGAGGGGACTTTCCTGGGGAGCTTTGCTGACCGAGGAGAACCTCCAGGATCCCCCTGCTTGCTTTTCTCTCCTTCCCTTCAGAGGGAAAACGTGCCCCACCCTGAAAAGCTTCTCAGAGTTGCCCCAGAGCAGAGAAGGTGATGAAACGCTTATGTTTCAAAGAGTAGTTCTCCAAGGAGAGTCAATGGAGGGAGCTGAGATGTTAACATGAGGGCTTGAGGAGACTGGCTAGAGGCTGCCTAAGAAAACAGAACCAAAACACTGTAGATAAGTCAAAGCCAGTAGTCTGCCCGTGAACCTCATGTTCATAATTTCAACCTCTCCACCTATTTCGTTTCTCTGGTTAGCAAGTTCCATAGTGCTGTTCTTGTTTTCTTTCCTCCCCAGAAGCCAGTATAATTGCTTTAGCACTTTAAACAAATCATTTTCCTCCCAGATTATTTCTGGTCACACTTGGGATTTTTAATGCTGTTCTTCCTTTCCCAAAGCCATCATGCCTTTCTCTAAATAACTGATGAGAAGTATGTCAAATTCCTATTTTGAATCAACACCACATATACTTTCCTTAACTGTTAAGAGGGCCACAATTTCTGTCTAATAAAGTTAGAAATTTGAATGTGAAAGAAACCATCAAAAGAACCTGATCCCCCCTTCTCCCATCCCCCAAACTAGTACAGTATTAAGGATGGGAAGGATTTTAGAGCTCCTGACCTATTCATCAGGTGAGAAAACCAAGACTCAAGGTCACACATCTACCACTTGACAGCACACACTAGAACTCAGGCACCCTGGCTTCTGGGCTAGTTAAAAAAGAATCAATCCATGTGGTTTTTAGGCAAGTTTCACTGATATGGCTTATTTTCCCAAATACTTCCAGGATAAGGCAGTACAAGGCAGGCAGAGGAATAGTTTCTGTCTACCATGCCAGTGAAGAATGAGATACATTCGATTGCATGGGTATATCCTTTGCCCGTCTTCTGACATTGAAGTGACCAGCGGCACCATTTGCCGTCTGGGCACACCCTACTCCAGCGTTTGTCACTGGGGAGGCTGGTTGGGCAGGGAGGGTGAGTGAGGGTTCGTGTGCATGGTCTACAGGTGTTTCCTGCTGAGTGTCTTCCAGGGCAAGGCTGTCAGAGGGACAGAGAGGGTCAGTGGCCGCACCAGGCTTTGTTTGGTGAGAGCCAAGGCTCAGAGTCAGAGGGAAAAGGGGCCTAGGACACACTTGTGAGTAAAGCAAAGAGCCTGAGGATCTAAGACCAGAAGGAAGCAACCTCAGAGCATCGGGATGAGAGGAGGCCCTAAGAGCGCTGCATTTCCTTCAACTTAGAACGTAACCGCACTAATCTCTCCCCGGCATCCCTGCAGAACAAGACTTAGATTTCAGCTTGTTATCGCTCCTTGGTCAGAAGGGTTGATCCATAGGGAGATGTGTTGTCGGCTCAGCAGAGATGCAATCAGGCCGAATAATTTCAGGAGTTTGGGAGGTGAGGGGTCAGATGTCACCGAACAGCGACAACACTGTAAAATAGGTTTGATTCTTGTGGGAATTTTCTCTGAGCCTAAACTGTAAGAAGCCTTCGTACTATGAGGTAACACTAGGTGAATTTTTGGAAACTGTTGAGTCACTGACATTCGTGAAGACTTCGAATTTCTTTGGGCTTACTGAAAGAAATCATTTTCCTAGTTGGCCTCAATCAGTCAAACACCTGCACATCTTTTGAGTCATGCCCTTGTATAACTCGAATTAAATCACAGGATTGTAACAGTTATAGCGAAAGGACAGCTAATTGTTGGGAAACAAATATTCCTATACATTCCAGGTTAGGCTGCTAAGAGAGAATAAAGAGTGCTGAAAACAGCATGCTCTTGAATAGATAAAAGTGTGAAAGCCACATCTAACCGAAGGTGGTCTGCAACGCGCAAATCTGAGTGCTGCAAAAATCAGGATCGGTTCAAGATGACGATATTGTCTTGGTTTTAAGTCTTCTTTAGTCTTCTGCCGCACCATTCTGCTTGCTCCAGTCTCTGACTGGGACAGATGGGAGCTGGTGATGGCTTGGTGCTGGTGAATTAATGATTGTCCCCTGCCACCTCCACAACTGTAAAACCTCCAAAGCATTCAAAGGACTGGAGAACAAAATGCAGTAGTTACAAGTACCCGCATTCAAGGGGCAATTTCATCCATGTCTAGGCCAAGGACTACCTCCCCTTTCCCCCAAACAATCCCTCCCAACACAAAGAAATAAAGGAACAAACAAAAAAGAGCTAGGCAATGGAATGAAATGACACCCAGCAGTGCTGTTGGAATTATGAGAATGAGTCAGTCTAATCCTCAAACACTTCCAAGAACAATGGGGGAAAGAGTTCCGTGGGGCATTCCACCTTCATGTGCAGGAAGCGGCTGGCGTGGCAGGCTCCAATCATCCGCAGATCTGTCACCTTCATCAGGAGTTTTGGCCAAAAGTGAGTCACGTGGTGTTTCCGGTAATTGATATAGTGTTCAAAGGCCAGCAGGAAACTATCTTGGTATTTTTCTATTCTCTCAACACAGGCAAGCCCTGGGCGGTCTGAGGGGAAGAAAGAAGATGGAGGTTAATTTGGAGGCAGAAATGAGAAGGCTTGCCTGGTCCAGTTCAAGCGCTTTCATGTGAAGTGGGCTGATCTGGGGACTTTCAACTCCTAGGAATGGGCATGGAGGCTACAGGAACCCTGGGGCATCAGGGACCAAGATACCAGGGAGTGGCATAACTTACATGAAGCGAGTCAATGCTTTGTTCAGATAAATGTCTCTAGTTTAGACAAATCACCTCTTTGGGTCTGAAGGGCGATGCCTCCCTCCTAGGCTACAGAAAGAGAAGCCTTGCCTAGAGAGCTGAAATACCCTGCATAATAAGGAAGGGTTTTGACAAGCATGGAAATGCAGAGAAGAGAGAGGTGTGAAAAGAGATTGCGAAGATCTCAGGAGGCCTGGATGCCAGAGGAGGAATGTCCGATGGGAAGAAACGCTGGTGAAGAAAGCAGCACGATATCAAATTTTAGTTGTTTACCTTCCCGTCCCTTATACCTTTGGTTGCTACCGTAGCAGCCCTGGGTTGGTGGTGTCTTGGGAAATTAAAATGAAAAGAAAAGGGGACGTGAGCGACGCTAGGGTCACCCTGTGCAGAGAAGAGTCACAGTGGGAAGCTGGAGCTAGAGGAGACCATGACCATGTACAGCCCAGGAAACCTCCCCAAGTCTTGGGAGGACCACTGGTGTAGGAGAGGAATCAAGGCAGTTTCAAAAAAATGATAGAAGGATGTCAAAAGAAGGCTGGATGACGGGGGAATATCTAGGCTGCAAACGATTGGGTTGCAAAAGTGGGTACAGAGGGACTGTACCTCAACATAATAAAGGCCATATATGACAAGCCCACAGCTAACATCATACTAAATGATGAAAAGCTGAAAACTTTTCTTCTAAGATAGAGGACAAGACAAGGATGCCCACTCTTGCCACTTTTATTCAGCATAGGATTACCAGTCCTATCCACAGCAATTAGGCAAGAAAAAGAAAGGCATCCAAATTGGAAAGGAAAAAGTAAAACTGTCACTATTTGCAGATAACATTCCCAACTGCATCAAAAAGAATAAAATACCTAGGAATAAATTCAACCAAGGAGGTGAAAGACCTATACACTGAAAACTATAAGACACGGATGAAAGAAATTGAAGAAGACACAAATAGTGGAATAATATCCCATGCTCATGGATTGGAAGAATTAATATTGTTAAAATGTCTATGCTACTCAAAGCAATCTGCAGATTCAATGCAAACCCTATCAAAATTCAATGGCATTTTTCACAGAAATAGATTAAACAACGCCAGAATTTGTACGGAGACATAAAAGACCCCGAATAGCCAAAGCAATCTTGAGAAAGGAAAACGGAGCTGGAGGTGTCACACTCTCTGATTTACAATAATATTACAAAGTTATAGTAATCAAAACAGTATGGTATTAGCATAAAAACGGACACATAGATCAATGGAACAGAAGAGAAGGCCTAGAAATAAACCCATGCATATGTGGTCAATTAGTTCACGACAAAGGAGCCAAGAATATACAACAGGGAAAGGACAGTCTCTTCAATAAATGGTGTTGGGAAAACTGGATAGCCACATGCAAAAGTATGAGACTGGACCCCTGTCTCATATCATATACAAAAATTAGCTCAGAATGGATTAAAGCCTTGAATATAAGACCTGAAACCATAAAACTCCTAGAAAAACATAGGTGGTAAGCTACCTGGCCTAGGTCTTGGTAACGATTTTTTGGATTTGACTCCAAAAGCAAAAATAAGCAAGGAGAACTATGTAAAACCAGAAATCTTCTGCACAGCAGAGGAAACCATCAACAAAATGAAAAGGCAACTTACTGAATGGGAGAAGATATTTTCAAATCATATATCTGATAAGGGGTTAATATCCAAAAAATATAAAAAACTCATACAACTCAATAGCAAAAAGCCAACCAATCCAGTTGAAACATGGGCAGAGGATCTGAATAGACATTTTTCCAAAGAAGACATACCAGTGGCCTACAGGGACATGAAAAGATGCCCAGCATCACTAATCATCAAGGAAATGCAAATCAAAACCACAATTAGATATCACCTCATACCTGTCAGAATGGCTATTATCAAAAAGAAAAATAACAAGGGAACGTTTATGCACTATTTTGGGGAATGTAAGTTGGTACAACCACTGTGGAAAACAGTATGGAGGTTCCTCAAAAAGTTAAAATAGAGATACCATATGACCCAACAATTCCACTTCTGGGTATTTATCTGAAGAAAACAAAATCACTAAGTCAAAGACATATCTGCACCACCCCCACCATGTTCTCTGAAGCATTATTACAATAGCTAAAGTGTGGAAACAACCTAAGTGTCCATTGATGGATGAATGGATAAAGAAGATGTGATTCACACACACACACACACACACACACACACACACCCCACCCTGGAATACTATTTAGTCATAAAGAATGGAATCTTGCTATTTGCAACAATATGGATGGATCTTGAGGGTATTATGCTAAGTGAAATAAGTCAGAGAAAGACAAATACCGTATGATCACACTTATTTGTGGAATCTAAAAAACAAACAAAACCCCAGCAAGCTCATAGACACAGCAGATTGGTGGTTGCCAGAGGACGGGGGTGGGTGGGTGAGATGGGTGAAGGGGGTCAAAAGGTACAAACTTCCAGTTATAAAATAAATAAGTCATAGGGATGTAATGTACAGGTGACTATAGCTAATAATACTGTAATTGCATATTTGCAAGTTGCTAAGAGCGTAAAAGTCCTCATCGCAAGAAAAAAATGTGCAACTATATATGGGGATGGATGTTAGCTAGACTTATTGTGGCGATCGTTTTGAAATATGTACAAATATCCAATCATTATCCGGTACACCTGAAACTAATGCAATGTTATATGACAATTATACCTCAATAAAAATGAAAAAAAAAAAAAAGAACCGTATAAACCTGAATGAATTCCTCATACAGCTTCAGGGAGCCCTACCATCCCCCTGCCCACTTCTCCTCAGGTTGTGTCTCTGATCAAATACATTCATGCTTCACGTGTCTAGTTATTGAAATATCTGTATTAGTAAAACTCTAAGTAGGGTTCTGCTTAATCTGAAAGGAAGAATCAGGGCTATTGTCTCAGTGCACCCTTCTGAGTTTAAACAAAATATGCTGGCTTTTGAAATCTGCTATCCAGCTCAAATTGCAATTTGTGCATTTTAATTTTGTGTTTTCCTTCATATTTAATGCTGCTGCTCTGAGGCTCTGCTGAATCTCCCTTCTGTTCCCTGTCTCCTCTCTCTCTTTGCATGTGCCAGATAAATTCTCCACAGGATCCTGTAACTTTTGATCCAGACAGAAAATCAACATGATGTTGCTCCGCACTTACTTTGTTCAGTTTCTTTACTTTAAAGGACACTGAAGGCCAGAGACCCTAGCAGCTTCACTCGAGGTCACACAGGGAGGCCTTAGATGAGTTACACATTTTATTTCTTTAAGGATAATTCTATTGATGGGCTGAGGGCCCTGGCTTCTCCCTGGCTGTCGACTGGAGACTGCCCTCGGCTTCCAGGGGCCACAAGAAGCTCCCTGTCACCTGAGCAAGGAGAGTTGTCAGAGCACATCTGCTCCCAAGAGGGACTCGCGTATAATATAATGTAACGCAGTCACATGGGTGACACTGAATTCCCCGGATTCTAAGTGGAGTAGGTCATGGGTTCTCACACACTCAACAGGAGGGGGTGAGCATCAGAAGAGGAGGAAAAGGGAAGGCCGTGCTAGAGCCTGCCCACCACACAGGATAAGAGTATGAGTGACACCAGCATCCTGTACGAAGTCCAGTACACATAAAACCAGAAGGGGGCAGGGTTGGTCAACCGCCCCAGGCAGGCCGGGCAGCGTCTATAGAAGGTGGACCATTTCATCGAGTCTTTAGCACGGCTCCTCTTTTCCCTCCCCACTACACGGGGAGACTGCAGAAAGCATCCGGAGCCTGACACCCCCCTTCAGGTCCCCTGCCGTCGGCTAACCCCCGCTCGCTCACTTGCTGGAGGGGAGCGAGACGTGATTCTGAAGCTACCGGGGGACCGGAAACCCATCAAGTGATCTGAATGCACACCAGACAAGCGCGAGCTCTCTGGATGCCCAGCCTGGGCACACTCACCTGAAGACATCAGCAGGACGGCCTGAAGGAGCGCGACTTCAGTGTCATCCAGGTTGAAAGAAGACAGCGACATGCCCAGGTCGAAGATGGCGTCGGACACCACCCCAAGACCCCCGTTTTTGAGCTGGCCCCGAGTCACCGCCATCTCCCCATTCAAGGTTAAAGTCTCACTTTCTGGATCGTAGCGCACAGCAGCGCGAAGGGACATGATCTCCATGCAGCAGCCTTTGAGGAGGATTATCTGGTCTTCGCATGGCAGCTGAAAAGAACCAGGGCACGTCAGCAAGGAGCAGTTGCCAGTTAGGAAGCGCGTGCGGGGCCTCCAGGGCCACGGGGACGGTCCCCCGCAAGCAGCACCCGTCCTGCCCCCTGTGAGCCCGTGGCCTTCCCTTTCTGCTCGGCTGCAGACGTCCACAACCATTTTTCATACTCCAGACTGCTCGTAATCTTCACCAACTTTAATCTTGGTGGTTTGCATTGTATTCCAGTCACATGTGAAACTGTGCTAGTCACGGGGGTGTCTGTTACACCACCAACGGAGACCTGCCTAAATGCACCCCCATTGTGGTCTGGTAGCTCTGACAGTCAACAGCTGACTCCACCGTTCAGCTGGCAACTGCCCTGCTCTGTTTTTTGAAGCAAGTTTGCTCCCTGAATCTCTTAAAAGGCCAAGAACGAGGAGGTCGCTTACAGATGCATGTCACCCACAAGACTGAGAGATGCCCCAGCTTTGCTCAGTCACCTAGTGAGCCAGAGGTGAGACCAGAATCCAGACCTCCTGGCTCCTAGGTCGTTACCTTCTCCTCAGCACCTCAGGCACCAGAATCACTCCACATGCTGTATATTTCCGCCAGTGTCCTAATCTCATTTTAAGCTCATTTGGTTGCCCTGGTAATTAGGGTTTGTGATAATGTGATAACAACATCAATAATAAACTTAAAAAAAAAAAAACTTTGCGAAGGAGTAAAAAATGAGAGTTTGATTTTCTGGAGGGGGAGAATGTTTAAGTGCCGTTATCAAAGTTTGAAAGACTATTAGCTAATGGGTGTTTTTGATGAATTGGGCATGGTGCTAAGATTTACATGCATCGCCTTGTTTAATGTTCGCAGCAATGCAGTGAGGTAAATATTCTAATTCCAGTTTTACTGACAGGTGTGGAAATTCAGGCACTGAGAGATCGAGCGACATGCTAGGGAGTCCCATGAGTGTTTGTGGGTGAGGCGAGGGGTGGAAGCCAG
Source organism: Delphinapterus leucas (assembly GCF_059928025.1). NCBI lineage: Eukaryota > Metazoa > Chordata > Mammalia > Artiodactyla > Monodontidae > Delphinapterus > Delphinapterus leucas. The sequence goes on from NC_143132.1 coordinate 147,569,074, forward strand.
CTCTGTCAGAATCCAAGGCCAAGAGAAGGGGAGAGCTCGCTCTTTGAAGGGCTTTGGGTGTGCGTTTCCGTAAACAACGAACATGTAATGACACATAATTTCTATCTATTCATTAAAGCAGGTACCAGTTCTCTTTTGGGAAATACTCTTGGCAACACTTGACTAGTTCAATTTAGGATATTATGTCAGACTGAAAGTAATACTATGAATTACCTTTAAAATACGGGATATTTCATATTTTTTACTAACTCAACCTACCCACCTTACTGTTTAATTGCTTTGCTTTCTCTATAGAATAAAAGGCATTTTGTATTTGGTTCTGGAATCCATTCATGTGAATTCTCTCCTTCTACTCATTAAAAAGAAAATGACTGTGATTTGCTTTTAATTAGGCTCTAATTTGTACTCCTCAGTTACATCCTTGGATTCCTGGCCTTGGGGCCTGGTAGGAAACAGGAGACCAGAGCGTAGCTAGATCCTCCACAGGCAAGTAGAAAGTTGGCTCAAGTGTGTGGACACTGGCTTAACTGCCGAGGGCAGCGGTCCTGTCTGCAGCCCCATCACTGTCACCGAGGGCTTGTTAAACACACACTGCTGGCCCTGCCGTCTCGGTGTCTGCATCCTCCGAGTTCCCAGGTGATGCCCACGCACCTGGTTCAGGGACCCCACTCTTGAGAACCACGGACATAGAGTAGCAAAGAGAAATGACTCATCAGATAAAACCATTGTTTTCTTTTTTTTAAGCTGTCACATAGTATGCAGCTAAGAGTTAAAATTTCAATACAAGCAGAATAAGGATTTGTCAAGGATCACCAACGGTTTAAAAACTAGGCCAGATGCCTTTTCCTTTAAGAGGGGTTTGCAGGATCCTGCTGAGGCCTGTTCCCGCACGTGGGCAAACAACCTCTTAGTCACCTGCCGAAAGACTTCCATTGCGAGAATGCTCCAGAAAGGGCCTGCCAGGCAGAGAGGCTCCTGGGAGAGCATCTCTCGGGTTGACTGGCAGGGACGCCAGTGCCCTGCACTCTAACAAGTGATTCTTAGGTGCGCTTTTGGCAGCTCTGCCCGCAGTGACGTCAGATCTTTCGAAGCCCTCGGTTGGCAGGCTGGCATAGATCTTAGCAGAAAACTATTGCGAGTGCGGTTTGAACAGCAGATGCGTCAGATTGCCTCTGGCATGAAACTCCTGGTCCCCGAGGCCACCTGGGGTCTCCAGCCCACTCCACAGGTAGCTCAGGGCCTCCACAGTTCATTTCCCTCTTTGGCGTTCCAAAGAGGGTGTCAGAGGGTAAAGGCCCTCAGGAGGCCACAAACACCAGAAGCGTACGCATCTCTGCTGTCAAAGTAGCCGCCCGCCCACATTTTTTTTCAGTTTGGAGACTACAAAATATCAGGGTTGAAAGAGAGATGAAATCATGACTTTGAAGCAGACGTAAATTCCTAAGGGAAACTTGAAGGGAGAAGCTCGCCGCAACTCATGCTTGAAAAGTTGCGTGCTGAGCCCTCAGCCTTGCCAAGGACATAAGTGCACGGCGTGTTTGTGGCTGGTGGTGGGAAGGCTTCTTTTCTTTCTTTAACTGACATATCTCTCAGAGGCCGGTTTCCACGAGCTTTACATTTTCTGAAAAACATTTTCTGGTGGGTATTCAAAGGGGAACACAGGACTGATAGGCTAGCTCAAGTTGTAGAGCTAGCAAACTCAACGGAGTTCTTTCCAGACACCAGGGACTGAGAAAAGAGGGCACAGCCCGGAGAGAGAGGACCAAGAGAGGTCCAGGGAAACAAACTCAACCCAGTGCACAGGAACGAAAGATGGTACCTGGAGTCAGAGGAAGCCGGTGTCCACGGCACAGCCGCGAGAGGGTACACACTTTCTAGAGGGCAACTTGGCAACACGTATCGAGAGCCCTAAAAGGTGTAGCCAAGGTCCTTAAATTCCGCTTCTAGGATTTGCCCTTAGGAAATAGGCAGCTTTGTGAACTGGGCGTAGGTACCAGGATGCTCGCTGCAGAATATTTATATTAGTGAAAAACTGGATGTGAGCTAAAGATCCTGTAACAGCAGAGAACCTAAATTATGGGAGAGCTATTCCTTAGCATACTATGTGGTCATTAAATATTATTTTGTCTCGTGGTTACCAGTAGGGGGGAGGGGAGGGGGAGATACAACCTATTGAGTATAAGATGGCTCAAGCGTGTATTGTACAACACGGGGAATAGAGCCATATTTTGTAATAACTGTAAATGGAAAGTAACCTTTAAAAATTGTATAACAATTTAAAAATTAAGTAACTGTAGAGTTAAGCAATATTATTTCATGAGAGAACACTTAAATGTTATGTTCTACAGCTGAGGGTAGAAAGTTAAGGCATTAGACACCAGGGTGCTGGCAGTGATCTGTTTCTTTATCTTGGTGCTGGTTACGCGGGTGTGTTGGGTCTGTGACAATTCACTGACCTGCACCCTTATGATATGTGCCCCTTACTCTTTAGTAAAAAGTCTGAAAAGGTAGTTTCCTAAGTAGAACGTTCATTATGGTACAAACTATATTAATATATTCCGTATATGTATGTGTGTGTATATATGCACGTGTGTATACACACACAGGTTTGAGAAAAGGAACTACGCTCCAAAATGTCAGCAGTTCATCTCCTGGTGGTGTTACCATGAATCGTTGCCTTTATTGTGCTGTGTCGGTCTCCAATGAATACGTATGATTTCTGTAACAGCCTCCAAAACTTTAATAGACGTTAATTTAAAAAAATGGTCAGAGGCATGGAAAAGCACACCAAATACAGATACAAGTCACAGTTCCTCGTCCAGGGCTCGCCGGCTCCCCTGGGGTGGGTACAAGTGGTCCCCACCACGCAGCTGCTGGCGGCCCGCGTGGCACCTGGCCCCCAGCACCCTGCGGCTGGGGGTGACCAGGAGGCATACACTCTGTCTCAGCGAGGCCTACGACCAGATAGATTCCTGTGTCCCGAAGCCCCCTGTTCTGTCCTTCCAGGTATGGCTTCTGTGCAGGCTCAGAAATGGCCACGAGAAGGGTCCCTATCAGGGTCTGAGGTCTCTCAGGATCCTAGCGGGCTCCCTTGACTGCAAACTCAGATGCACGTGAACTGGAGGCCACGGTGGGATGGGGTCGTTCCAGGTGAGGACACTAAGCCTCCTTCTGGGGGAGACTAGGTTCCCTGGCACTCAGGTAGCTTCCATAAGGGGCCGGGGGCAGGACGTGGCCCTCTGTTCGAGATCTTTCTGGGACCTCTTGGAGGTCTGAAGAGCAACAGGTTGGCCCTCGGTGGGGTTTTTCGAAGGGGAAGATTCTCCGGAAAACATCATCAACCCCATTTGATTAAAAAAAAAAAGAAGATTAGAGACAGAATGGTAATGTAATAGATGAAAGAACAGCAGAATTCACAGCTGAAATTTATGGAACATTTATGACCCAGGCACTACCCATAAATTATCCCATTGAAGCCTCCTAATAGTTCTAAGAGGTAGATCTTACTCTGACTCCTATTTTAAAGATGAGATAACCAAGGTTTGAAGACATCTGATAACTAATCAAGGACGCTCGGCCCTGCAGAGCCCGTGCCCTCAGCTCCCACATGGTAGGACGGCTACAGTTGGGATGAAGTGTCCCGAGGAAAGTCTATGAGCTCTGGTGGGTGAGCTCTTCAGTGTGCCCTGAAGGTGGGGCAAGAAAGGGTGAGCTTCTAAGAGGGAAGACTTACGGAGATTTTAAGATCCTTGCTCTGTGAGGGTCGTTTCACCTGTCCTTGAGGATGAAGAAACCACCACACAGCCATCTTGCTGGGATACGTAGTGGAAATAATACAGCTGGAGACTCAAAAGAACCACGGCCTCACCTTGAGTGGGTGAAATTCATCTCTTTGATCTTAATTTTCCCCATCTGTGAAATGGGGTTAATTAGAGCTATCCTGCTGATCTGTTAGCAGGACTGGATTTAGAGTGGCAAACCTGGGCGTGGCAACCGGGACATCACGGGTGCTGACTGATGGAGCGATGGCTGTCATGTTTTCCTGCGCCTGGAGCCAGGCAGGTCGAGAGGCTCTTTGTCGACCTCATGTGGACAAGCTAATGGATGACGACCCAACAGAGAAGGTGGGGAGGCGCACGAAACAGTGCATTGCCGTTCTGTACTGCCATGGCTTTCGTATGACTAAGCCCCGACTAATTAGTATTAAATTACACGTCATAGTCAGTATTCCTGGAGATCGAGGAAACTACAATGAGAAAGAATGAAGAAGGAAGAGCAATCTCCTCACCTCACAAAACATAGGCAACTTTTTGGCAAAATCCACCACTCTGGTAATTGCTGGTGTGATGATTTTTGTAAAATGGCTGAAGGCTTCCAAGTCGACCTTTCCACCTTCTGGGGCGTTTACTATTGGCGCTTGTCCAATGTCTTCTGGCTGAGGTGAGACAAAGAAAATTTAAATGGAGACATCGAAGGGATCACGGATCACGGTTCTCACGCGGCAGAAAATCTCTTCTGAACTGACATACTGTACACTCTCCGCATCTTGTGTTAACAGACCCTAGAGTTTTCACGTCCTTTAGTTCTCTGATCAAAGATACCTGTCTTGGCCATTGCTTTCAAAGGCCCCCAGTGATCACGGCCACAGGATTGTTGCTGCAGAAAGAAAGAGAAAGTGAGAGAGAGAGAAAGAGGGAGAGAAAGAGGGAGAGAGGGAGGAACAACAGGGATGCTTCTGACCGCACAAAGGTGACCTATGCTCTGGGGGCTCTGGGGGGTGCCTTTCTGTGGGAGGTGGGCACGGCGTGGGCAGGGATGGGGAGGTCTGGCCAACAGCACCCAGGGGCGTCATTCTTGCTTCCGATGCCTTTTGCTTGGCTCGAGCCCTCCACACGCCAGCTGGAGGAGGCCTCCGCGGGCTGGGGGAAGCCCTCTGCTTTGGGTCGCCTCCAGGGACTGGGCTGTGTACGCTGGGCAAACTGGAGGGCAGAGTGGAGAATGGACTGGTACGACTTCTCTGCCCTTGTTCGCAACCATCCATCGCCTTGCTGCTCACAGGGTGGGTGTCAGCAGCTTGGGTGTCATCTGGAGACTTGCTGGAAATGCAGAATCCCGGCCCCCTCCCCAGGCCTACTGGTGCAGAAGCATCACGTGCGCAAGCCCTCAGGCGCTGTGCACACGCCAGGCCCCCATGTCCACTGGGGCCTTCCAGCTCCTTGGCCTGCTGTCCAGTGACCGCCGTGCTGTGGCCTCTCCACCCTCTGCTGTTGTCAGCACTGCTCCCTGCCAGGGACAGTCCTCCCGGTCACCCTTCCTGGTCCTTGTGATGACAAAGACCGCCTCAGGGGTCCTCACCCAATTCCCGGCAGGCAGGTGGGCAAAGGAGCACCCAGGGAGGTTAAAGACGGTCCCCTGAGGCCAGGACTGATTGCTGGTCTTCCAGGAAGTTTAATGGGATCAGAGGATCCTACCCTGCCCGACGGTGACCCTCTTTGCCTAGAGTCACGGTGCACATGCAGGAACGAGGCAGCAGGGTGGGAGGCGCAGGAAGCGGGGCAGAGAGGGCAGCGGGTACTGGCTCTGTGAGCCTGCTGAGCCGTCACCGCTGAATGGCTGGTGAGCGCACCGCTGGTGACAAGACCGTGGCCTGCCTCTAAGGTCCCCCAGACTTTCCTGTGCATCAGAATGACCCCCCAGACTTTCCAATTTAGTAGGTCTCTGTTAGAGAATCTGAGTTCCTAACAACTTCCCAGGGCACCGATGCTTCTGGTCTAAGCCCACACTTTGAGAACCACTGGGCTAGCACTGAGGAACCCACTTCCCATTTCTCTTCCCCCATCTCCCCTGTTACTGCTCACGTCTAAGTTTTAGCACGAAGAAAAGCAGGGATGATTCTTTCACTCTCTTGTTGCCAGGGCACCAGGGTCAACAGGAACAGCCCAGGCCCTCCAAAGTGTGGTCAAAGTTGTGGGTACAGCCTGGGGAAGGATTTTTAAATCTATTACATAACAAATTCTGGCAGCATTGACCTTTCTGGAATTCTGTTTATTTTATTTTACTTTTTTTATTGTTTGTTTTGGGGGCAGTGAGTGGATGGGAAAGAAGGCTGCTTTCCGTCTTGTTTCAGAATCAATGACGATATTTTGGGGCAACTGCTGGCATGGCAAAGCCTAGGAAGGCTACTGGTTCTCCGGGTGCAGACGGAATTGATGGAATAATCACATGTACAGCTTCTCTCACTCTCTCTCTCTCTCTGTCTCTCTGTCTTTCTCACATAGACTGAGCTAAGGGAAAAGGTACACAGAAAGTCTGGGCGTGATTCTGATACACAGTGAAGTTTGGTCACTGCTACTTCTGGCATCCTTCAGACCTCCTTGCTGGTCTTTCTAATCTCTGCCACCCCGAAATGCGGCCTGTCTCACCTGTGTGTCTACTGTACAGCTCTCTTATGAAGATCAACTGATAAAAGGAACATGGTCACACATTAAAAAGGTAGGGAGGTGTACACACACACACACACACACATAGGGTGAACTTTTTAAGAAATAAAAATATTTTAATAACATAGCTTTGGCCTGGAATGGTCTTCAGTGGCTTACTATGGATATTAATAATTTCCATTTAATCTGTGAGTCTGTGGGGAATTTGAATCACTGTCTGTGATACCTCTAAAGGTTTGAAAAATAGGAGGGAAATTATACAAGGAAATATGACAATTTTAACTAAAATTAAATGCCCAAATGTAACAACCTCACAAGCTTTCCTGTTGATAAGTATCAGAGTAGGAAAAAAATTTACTTTTAAGCCTTTGGGTATTTAATGGAAAATACAATTGCTAGAAGTAAAACCACATACAAAGTAGAAGCCTTCTATTACATTATTAAGCTTTCTATCCATAATAGGCCTTGGATACTAGAAAAAAACATATAGGAGCTTGGTGTGGTGTCTGCTGGTTCCGGGAGATTCGAGCTCCAGCCAGGATGATCGAGGTTGTTTGCAACGACCGTCTGGGGTGAACCTGGAGCTTTATTACCAATAGAGCAGAGTTCCTTCTCCCTGTCCTTCCCTCTTCCCCCACCCTCGCCCCCCACACTAATATGGATGCTTGTTTTTGAAAACTCATGTCAGTAAAAACTTAGAGGCTGAAAAAAGAAAATGTATGAATTGACCCAAGTTAACGCATCAGGAATACAATTAAAGCTGAGCTCGTTTGTGACTTCCCTGAAGGTTTTTTACCCATAAGGACAACACACTATTTGCTAAAATATTTGGAAGATGTTAAAAATAGAGTACCAATATTTGGCACAATTGAATCTACTGGATCGCTTCTTACAGCTAGTAGCCTAGAGTGCACTCCCTGAACACGTGTGCTCACACACACGTGTGTTTATGCACATGAGATCGAACTTGGAGACTGAGGATAGGTGAGGCTTGCAGGCTCACCACTGGGGACTGTGGGGAAGCCTGGTTTTTGCCTCTGTGGATCATAGTGCTTGAGCTGCTCAAAGGGGTGGGCAGGGGGCCCTAATGGACCTCCGGAGCCTGCCCTGCCTACCTCTTCCCGTCTCTGCCACAACTTGCTTCATGCTTTTCCATCTCGGGGCGGCCTTCCTCCTGGACTTTTGCTTTCTTCAAAGTCCTCACTTCTGTCTCATCTCTGCCAATTCCAAATCCCACCCACTTGCAATTCTGTCTTCTCCTCGAAGCCCTCTCAGATGGCCTCAGTGGGAAATGATTCTACCTCATTTGAATACACCTGGTGGCCCATGTAACCACTCATCTGGCATCTAGGCACTTATTACTATTACTTTTATTGTAGTTATGCAGGTACACATCTAAGATATGAACTCGAGGTGGGGGGATATGCCTTGAGTATCTGTCTACTGTGTAGACGGCACTGGGCCAAATGGTGGAGGATTGAGGGAGTGAATAAACCTGTGTTTATACATGCACTCAACCAATGTTTATTGAGCAACTACTATGGGGTCAGGCCTTGTTCGAGATGCTGAGGTGACAGCAATGAACAATGTATCCTCAAGGAACCTTCATACAGTGAAGGAAGACAGACAATAAATGAAAAGAATACTCTCATGGAAGAATTTTAGTTTGTGATAAGACTGGAGATGACTTAATGGGGCTCAGGAGGTAGGGTGGTCAGCCAGGCCCCTTTGAGAAGTAATGTGTGAGCTTTAACTTGCAGAATGTCAAGAAGGCAGCCTTCCACAGATGCAGAGGACATTTTCGGCAGAGGGCAAACCCAGTGCAAAGTCCCAAGGTCAGAAAGGAGGCCCGTGTGGTTAGGCCCAGAGGATGGAGGGGCGGCAAGGGTCCCATCACGATGGGCCTTCAGGGCCATGGAGGGGAGATGGGCACATTTTAAATGCCATGGGGCACCGCTGAAAGGCTTTAAATGGGAGCAGCACGACAAAATTTATGGTCCTATGTGGAGAAGGGATGTGGTTGCCAAGGAAGGGGTGGGAGAACAGCAGCAGTGGTTTGGGCAGGAGATGAAGTGGGCTGGACCACGGGGGCAGCAGGAGAGATGGAGAAAAGTGGGACTTGGAGACATACCTAGGGAGCCCAGGGCAGGGGTTTCTGATGGGCTGGAGATGGGGTGAAGGTCAATAAGGAATCCAGCACGTATCCTCTGGGGCAGTGGAGGGGGGGACCTATAGAAGGAGAGATTCAGGGGTGTGTGCAGGTGTGGGCTTCAACCCTAGCTCAGCACTAGAGGTAGCTGGTATGACACAAATCGAGACGAACTGGGGCTTTGTGCTTTGACTGTTGCATCAGAATTGTTCAAGGTGAATCGGAAGTGCCACCAGCTGACCCCTTTGCAAGTGGCTGTCTCAGAGCTGAGGGCTTCTTGGCTGGGGTCTCTGGCACATGCAGAGGGGATGGGGCCAGACGGGACTCTTCTCTTCCTCTGAGTGATCACAGTGTGTCTCCCCGCACCTTTGTGATGGGGAACAAATGGTGATGAGAGGTCCCTGGGCCTTGGGCCTTTTCCTGGGGAAAGCAGGGACAGGATGGTACGGGTGGTGGTGCAGGGATGATGCACACTGTAACTCCGTAGGAGCTTGTTAACGACATGCCAAGCACTTCTATCGATTACTTTTACACCATTGATAAGGGCATAAAGGCAACCGAGACTTAGAGATGGGAAGTAACTTACCCAAAGTCACATAATTAAAAAGCAACAGAGGCAAGCAACAAACTCAGGCTGTCTGGTTCCAGTTTCTATGCACATAACTACTAGACTACACTGCCTTCTTCTGATGTAATTATAATCATTTTGGGTGACAGAAGCCTTCCTGGCTTGATTGCACCTGTTTTATGACCACACGTGGTCAAATCACCCATCCTGCATCACCCTTCTGCTTATGCCCCTTTTCTGAGGCTGTTATTGAGAATTTGTGTCATCAGACAGTAGTTCTGCCGGGGAAAAGTGGGGCAGGCCCACCCTGGTTCTGATGGTCACATTTGATACCTGGTGGAAAATCCACCCAAAGCCATACCTTTGCATGTGAACTAAGGGAGCAGAGTAATAAGGAGACAGGCTGGGACCTGGGACCTGGGACCCTTGGCTGCAGGGCTTGCACCCGGACAAACGTCTCCTCCCACAAGAAAATACAAAGAAACTATAAGGGACTAAAAATAACTGCGTACATGTGCAGTTGGGGCAAATAATGGACAAGACGAAACAAAAAGACCAAAGTAAAAAACAAACCCACCTGCCACTTCTGAAGAGCCGGGAGCAAAAGCACAGTACTGGGCATGCTCCTTGCACTCAGCACCACCAAGGGGTGGGCAGACCACCTAGGACATCCCTCTGGCCCCACCCCTCCCGTCCCCACATATAAGGAACCAGCTCACCCCCCCCCACTCCCCCCAGGGAGCTAGCAAGGGCAACTGCTACTTGTTCTCGCTCCCTCCTGCTGCAGCAGGGACCCCAATAAAGCCTTGCCTGAATTCCTTATCTGGCCTCTGATCAATTTCTATTGATTAGGGAGTCCAAGAACTCTGGCGGGTAAAAACAACACAGTGTTCAACAGACAATACTGTCGCTGTACGGAGTTTACTCCAATCCAGTGTCTTCCACATCTGGGAGCGCAGATGTGAGCTGCCTTGGTGGAGAGACTCTGCTTTCCCTTGTTCACCACCACCGGCCTCTTGCCCCCCCTCTCAGTCCACATCTACTTTTCATCATCACTGCCACCACACAGGAATCGGTACTTCTGCACCATCAGAGATTTGAGTGGATTGGAGAATGACTTAAATGTTTTTGGAAGTAGTTTTAAAGAGTGGCTTTAGAATTACTGTGAAAATCTGCATGGCTTTTGCAAAAGTTCCTTACTTGCCAATGACTCATTTTCACAGGCGTATCGATTTGAAACCCCGGTCCAACCACCCATCTCTGTTTATGACTTGAGTCCTGGTCTTCGGGTAAAAAACGATGAAGAAGCTCCTTTTGGGAAGTAAGTTACTTACCCATTCCAGATAAATGAATACTTCTAGCTTTTATGACAACGTATAATTTTTAATCCCTTATGACATTGCCACACTATTATTAACATAATAGGCCTCCTCAAATTCTTTTCCAGAACAAGATGGGCAATCATCACATAAAAATAAATGAAGTAATATACATAGCAGTGTTGTAAGCAAAAAAAGTGGTCTTGGCCACACAAGAAATGCAAATCTGAACGTGCAGAAGCCAGTTCAGGACATGGATACTATGTAGCAAAGCTGTCTTTAATGAAGGATTGTTTTTTTTGTTTCTTAGAGATTTTTTTGATGTGGACCATTTTTAAAGACTTTATTGAATTGGTTACAATATTGTTTCTGTTTTATGTTTTGGTGTTTTGGCCGGGGGGCATGTGGGATCTTAGCTCCCCAACCAGGGATTGAACCCGCACCCCCTGCTTTGGAAGGTGAAGTCTTAACAGCTGTACTACCAGGAAAGTCCCTAATGAAGGATTCTTAATGTCCTTGCGGGAATAATTCACCCCTCAAAAGCGTGAACTTTTTCTCCTGAGCATAAATACTCAGTCAGAGTCACCCTGCTGCAGGGGATGTGCGTAAATGTGTCAAGTGGCTAAGACACAGGGCTTAGTTGTGCTGTTTCTGAGGATGGGCCCATGGAACTGGATGGTTTGTTACACAGATATTTACTGGGCTCTATTCTGGTTATCTACTGCTGTGTAACAAACCTCCCCAAAACTTAGTGGCTGAAAACAACAAATTTTCACTCTCTCTCTCAGAGTTCTGTGGATTGATGGGCTCAGCTGGGTGGTTCTCACTTGGGGTCCCTCATGAAATGGCAGCAGAGTCTGGTGTCACCTGCAGGCTTTCTTATTCACATTTCTGGTGCCTGGGCTGGTTGGGAATCTCTCCAAATGGCTGGCTTGAGCTTCCTCACAGCATGGTGGTCTCAAGGTAGTTGGACTTTTTTTTACATGGCAGTTGGCTTCCCTCAGAGAGACCAGATGGCGTCCCTCTCCAACATAACCAGTGCGGAACTGCAAGCCTTCTTATAACTCAGCCTTAGAAGTCGCTCTGCCCAAATCCATTGCTTCAAGGAATCACAGCCCAGCCCAGCCTCAAGGGAAGAGAGGAGTACACTCCACCTCTCCATGGGAGAGAATGGGCCGTGAAGACAGGGAGGAGAGAATTTATTGGCAGTCACCCTGGTGAAAAGATACCACACGTTTCAACCACGTTGCATAGTGTGGTGGTTAAGAGCATGGATCCTGGAGCTGGGCTGTGTCCATCACCACTGCTTACTAGCTGGGGGATTGAGGGTAAATCTCCTTAACTTCTTTGTCTCCGTTTGTAAAATGGAGATATTAACCACATCTACCTACATAGGTTGGTTGACATAGGGAGTTAATATCTGGAAAGCACTTACACTGGTACCTGTCACTTGGCCAGGGCCATCCAAGTGTCTCCTAACTTAACTGTTAGTGGCTGCCATCAACAAAGTGTGTTAGAAGCTGCTCGTTAACAACAATGAAGGTAATTATTGGAGGGCAGGTGGATTATGGGTAAGCTTTTCCTTTCCAAAAATTTCCTTTAAGGTTGTTGTTATACCGTCTTCATGAAACCAACCAAACCAAACCAAACCAAAAGCTAGCCCATTATAGTGGTGATGTTGAGGCGTGAAGACAATGACAGCCTATATCTCTTTGTTAGATGAGGAGTGCCCTCACCTACCCGGGAGATACAAACAGACCCACAGAATATCCGATGCTGGGACTGAGTGAGGTCCTCATAAAGCTTCATGTCATAAACTAAGAGCTGGGTCAGTCTCCGAGACGGCCCAACACCAGCTGGTGGTGGGACGGGTGGTCCATCTGGGAACTGGGGACAACAGACGTGAGTTGGCCTTTGGGCCTGGCCCAGCCACTTTCTGGCATTGTGACCTTCGGGCGAGACACTGAAGGCTTGGTTTGTGTACCTATAAAACGCGCATAGTGATTCCAGCCTACCTACCCCAAAGCGTTGTGAAGTCCAAAGAAGAAATAGAAGGAAGGACTTTCACGATGGGTAGTTTTTATAAAAACATCAAACATTGCTATTCCAAGGGTCTGGAAAGGCCTGTTTTTCTTTACACTCCCCTCCCCCATCCCTTCTCCCCATTCCCACCGTCCTCCTGGACGCGAGATAATTTATTTTAAACTCAACATTTTGACTTCTGTTGGCATAAAAATATGAGATATGAGTCACTTCATTCTAGGGGTGATTCTAAAGGGGATATTTTGGAGTGAGTTTAGGGGACTAGGTATGTATATAAATGGGCATCTGAAGGAAGACATAGGTATAAAAAGGGAAAGCTAGCAGGTAAAGAATTTTGCTAATTAGTTGATCCAGGGCTGCCCTTACAGCAAAAGCAAAGAGGTAAGTGCGTTAGAATTCAGTGACTCACAGGCAGGAGAAGGTCAGACAGACCTGGGTTTATATCCTGCTTCTGTACTCTACTCCGGTCAATCAGATGCAGCGAGGACACCAGCATCCTGGATTCTGAGGACCAAACGGATCGCGCAGAGGTGGAAGTGGAAGCGGAAGGGGCGGGGCCTTACCAGGAACTTCCGCTTCTGCTTCCAGTGGCTCCCTTGGGCGTTGGTGGCCACGTGGGCCTCGGTGACGGTCTTGATGAGCTCCCACTCCTGGTCGGTGGGCTCGGGCTTGTGACCGATGGATCTCTGCAGCTCCTCCCGCCGCCTTTTCTCCCGGTTCTCCTCGATCAGCTTCCTCTTGGCCAGACGCTTGCTGTCGTCCAGGACCACTGGGGGCAGGGAGGGACACAGAACAGACACTCCCCAGACACCTGGCAGACCCGCGGCGGCTCGGGCCGCTGCATAGCCCGCTCAGGGGGCCTGCGGGGGTCACCCTGGGCCATTTCTCCCTTGGCAGCAAAGTGCTATGGACGACAGCCATCTTCCACCACTAGCCCCAGCACCAAACTCCGGATGCCTAGCCAGCTTTCTAGAACAAAGATGGGGGTGGGGTGGGGGGGATGGGGGCTGGACACTGGGCATCTCAGCCCCACAGAGGGGGGGGGGCCCTAGATAAGAATGAACCAGAGACAGGTAAAGCCCATCCTACCTATAGGTTCACAGGTGTGTCTGTCTAGCCAATCATATGAATTCACTCTTGGGGTTTCTGTTCCTTCCCTCTGCCCCGCAAATGGCTCTTACTAAGAAGAACTGCAGGTTCAGAAAGTTCTTGAGCAGTAAACAGAGGCTGGCGATCCCTTCCTCAAAGGAAAAAGGAGTCTAACTCTTCATTCGTTTCCTGAAGGCTGATTGGAGTATGGCGGGGCCTAGCTCAGGCCTCACAGGCACTCACTTTGCATTCCTCTCTACCTGGTCAACGCTCAAAGGTGTGAGAAAGACTCGGGTTTGAATCCCTATATTACCACATTCTAGCTGTGTGACCTTTGGAAGGTTACTGAGGCTCTCTGAGTTTTCATTTCTTCCCATATAAAATCCGATCAAGGGACTTCCCTGGCAGTCTAGTGGTTAAGACTTCTCTTTCCAATGCACAGGTTGCGGGTTCCATCCCTGGCTGGGGAGCTAAGATCCCACATGCCTCGCGGCCCAAAATCCAAAACATAAAACAGAAGCAATATTGTAACAAATTCAATAAAGACTTTTAAAATGATCTACATCAAAAAAAATCTTTAAAAAAATCGGATCAATAATACCTACTTTGCAGGGTATCAGTGTGAGAATGCACTATACATGCTCAGGAAGTAGAGCCACGACTTTTATCATTTATGCAAAAGGGAAATAAGAAGGGCAGGTGACAAGAAACCTATATTTCTGTGGTTAATTTCCAAAACGAAACCATTTCACCAGACTCTCAGTAGCCCTCAGTGGCATGGAAAGACTCAGGTTTTGTACTACAGAGTCATAGGGTTTTACCAATGGAGGGTCCTCAGCTCTCAACTAGTGCAACGCCCTCCTTCACAGAGGAGGAGGGAGATCATGACTTCCTTAAAGTCACACAGCAAGTTCATGGCAGAGGCAAGGCAAGACCCAGGACCCCTGACTGTGGTCCTACAATATCACTGTCCTAGGGCCATTTCTTGAGGAAGCCGCGACCTGGTAGGGAAAGAAAAAAAAGCAAACGTAGCAGAGGAAGAGAACCAGAGGTGCCTGGCAAATCCACAAACAGAAGAATGAAACCCCAATCGTGGAGATGTGATTGGGTCATCAGAGTCAGGGGAGCACTTAGACATGTGGGCGGATGGGTGAGCCCTGTGAAGTCATCATGATTCACTCCTTAAGGGAGACGAGGAATGCGCTACACTCATAACCTCACTCCCCAAATGCTTCCCTGGTGCCAGGGATCGTGGCATTGGATGTGCGTTATCTAATTTATTCCTGAAAACCACCTGTGGGGCTGGCGATACCTTCACACAAGGAAACCGGAAGTTAAGTCCGATGGGCACACAGCTAGTAAGTGGCAGGCCTGGGACTCCAACAGCTTTTCTGACTATAAAACCTGAGCTCTTGTAATGCTTCACAAGCAAGCAAGGTGCACTCAAATTTCCACCCCGTGTAGATCAACACTGAGTTTTTAAACTTCATCAACATTCATCTCTTTAACTTCTTAATAAAACAGTGCAATGGACATTCAACAGGTCACTCATTTCCATAGAACCTTAGCAGGCATTTTGTTGGCAACCGCTAAAAGCCTTTCAGAGATCAAGACAAATAACTCAGCCAGAGGTGAAGGATTAAACCAGGGTTTCCAGCCTCATGCCCAGACACAACCCTCCTCTTTTCTTTTTTTTAAAAAAAAGATTCCTCTTTCTGTCTTCTTTAATGGGCAAACCAGGACGTTCCAGAGATTTTTTGTTGTCGTTCTAGCTGAGAGAACCCTGTTTGTCGCATAAATGCAGCTGTGACTATTTCCTCTTCACAAGGAAAAATCCTCATTGCATTCTTTTTTCTTTTCTTTCTTTTACTTTAAACTGAAAGTAGGACTCCTTCATTGATGTGCAAAAAAATTTATGCCAGTGGAAACCAGAAACCCTGATGCCTGGCAAAAGGGAGGCCACATGTTGTGAATGACACGATTCTCATTTCATAATTAGATTAATTAAAGTGACTGGTGTAAATCCCTTGCACAGTGTGGGGAGAAGAGACCCCAACGGCTAATCTCACCACCATATGCTGTGGCACTTTGAAAACTGGGTAGGATGACTTCAGCTTGGAATGTTTTTATGGCTAAAAATATAACAAAAAAACCAACTGCAGAATGAGTCATGCAATAGCACTCAAGTTCACATTCTTTAGAAATTTCTGAACACGATGTTTTCTACCAGTACCCTGACTCCAAAAATGTCCACAGAATAAATTCCTGTCTCTGCTTTAGAAAAAATATTAGTCCTTGTGCTTCTCACCACATGAATGTTGTGTGGAAAATTACACTTTATCGAGGTGGAAGGACAGACCTCTCATCTGGAACCTCTGTGTAGACAAAGCACTGCTGACTGTCCTGCAAGCATGATGGGGACAGTTTAACCTCTGTCTCTCACCCATCACCTGGATGCCTTCGGAGTCAGGAGTTGATGGGGAGGGTAGGATGGAAACGGCCCAGCTATGGCTGGGAGTGAGGGTCCCTGAGAATGCTGCGTGCTCTCCCTCTGTCCACATGCGTTCCTGCTTTCTCTCCTGCCTGGGTGATTTCCTTGAGCCAACCTTTTCCCCAGTCAACACTCCTTGAATATGAAGCAAAGGAAGAAGGTTACTTACAATCTGTTGCCATGCCAACGTAGATGCATTTTTTAAAGCGACATTCCTGGCACTGATTTCTTGTAACTTTGTCTATGACACATTTTCCTTCATATTTACAGGAATAGGATGGATGGAGATTTTTCTGAATGGTTCTTCTAAAGAAACCCTGCATGAAAAAGAAAGACCCAGGACAACCATTTCATATTTTCGAGAAATAAGTGACTCCAGTATTTTGTATCTTCCTGACTGTGATGGATGGTTTTAGACCTTACCTCTGTACGGGCCTTTAGCTCGACCTATTCAAATATAGGGCAGTTGGCCCAAAGTGAATCTAAATAATTCTAAATCTGAGGGAGATGTCAGAGGCTACAGAGTCTCTTCTTATCTTTTTGGCATTTCCTCAAGGCTAATGGGAAAATCTCATGTTCACGTTTATGTTTTCTAAACGATGAGTCATATAAATAAATTATATTATTTCATGCCATAATTGTGTTGCTAAATGAAGCTCTGAAGAGGTTTGCTACACTTTATACTGGAGAAATAAGAGCTGGATACTTGTGATGCTTTATTAATTAATTAATTTAATCATTTATTATTTAAAGGGATGCATTAATTGTCTTTAGAGATTTGGTTTAATTCTGGTTTTCGACTCTTGAGATGCCCATGACCACCTCAGATAGCCCTTGAAACAACAGTCCTTGGGGAGGAGAAAATTCCAAGTTCTTTATCAAATTTTTCCCATAGCTCATGGCACTGGAGTTTTCCTTTCCTAGCACCCTTTTTCTCCAATATCTGTAGACATGCGCCCTAAAGTTCAATGTTTCTTCTTCTCTCAAGGCATGGGAGAGGGCCACCTGAGAATACAGTGCAGTTCCAGGCTTTGGTGACTTACATAACATCCACAAGGCTGTGTCATATGAGAACATTTCTGGACATGATACTCAAGTCTGGTAGGAATTTATAACTGCAGAAAGCATGTATTGTGAGGGGCGCATTGCAAAGTGCTGCAGACAAGTGCCAGGGCCTCTGTCTCTCCCACAGCCTTCTGAGGTCAGTATGCTTAATATCTCCACTGTGGGGATTAAAAAGCTAAGCCTTAGACAGGTTAAATCACTTGCCCCAAATCACATGGCAAGTACATGCTGGAACTCGGCCTGGGGCCCAGGAGTTGGCTTACATGATATAGATCGAGTCCAATTTTACTGTATTATTTAAATGTTTTAGATGAACATATTATAAACAGTCCCCTCTCACCCACCTCTCAAAATAACCACATCGTTTTATGGTTTAGTAGAATAGCAAGGCACAACAAATTTTGAAGGATGTTGTCCACTAAACCTTAAAGGGACCTCCAACTTTGTTGCATAAATTGGATGGAAATGCCAGTTCATCCAGGCTAACCCAAATTGTAATTATCCCATTTAACTTGCCCTGGCTTTATGTACTTATACCACTTGCATATTCCTCACTCAGACACAGGAGCTCTTCCTTGTAATGAAAAGGTCCAAGGTAGGATTTTCTACTGGGCATAGCAGAATAAAATGGAAAGATGACAGCAGTAACCGAAACTCATGGACTTGGTTTCGGGGCACGTTTGCCAACCCCTGATATTACTATTGCTCAATTCCTAACAGAAGAACTGTCATATTGTATTTGGCTTTGCATCCTTAAACACTGAGTCCATTAGTTTGAATGACATCGATGAACTGTCCTAAGATTCCCTAAAGCACACACGGGGCGGCTGCTGACATGTGTTTCCTGGGTGTTCAAGGTGGGCGGTCCTGCCAAAGCTTGGATGTCAGGGCCTGCACAGAACGAAAAACAAGCTGTCCCCGCTCCTCTACCCCCTCCCCCTCCCTCCAATCCACCCTTCAAGGGTTACACTTGCTTGAAAGACAGAAAAAACTCAGAGATTCTAGCAAGGAGACATATGTCACAGACAGGGAGGAGGGGGTACTGTCTAGCACCCTCTTTCTGGAGGATGCAAAGCGACCTAAGTCCGGGGCCTCCAGCGAGCATGCTGACTGCTGCTCTGAAGATGGGAAATCATTACTGTGGAGTTGGGAGACCTTTTCTCCCCCATCTGCTCACGCTGGCTTGTGTTCTGGGTGGCGGGAGCCTACTGGGGAGTAAGACAACAGGAAGGTGGGAACAGGTGATATACCAGATGCAGAGGTAACGTTCATTTCTCCAAAAAGGCTACTGTGAGCTTTTACAAGGAATGAATGAAATAACTTTTCTACTTGGCTTATTTGGAAAAAATGTTGAGGTAGCAGGCTTTGCTATTCATAGTGCCATCTCTTCTGTGGCTTACCTTGCTGACTCTTCTCGGACACTTCATGGACCAAATCCCTTTTAAGATGTTGGCCTTCCCTAAGCTATGCTAAAAGCATATTTTCCCACATGAAGGGACCACTTTATTTGAGTAAATGTTAAAGATGGTAGGTCCCTTAATTTTAAAAAGGGACAAAAATTAATTTTTGGATGTGAACTTGGATAGAAAATACTTAACAGAATCTACTTATAAAAAGCTCTTTTTAGCAGTGAGCTGACAAAAGAGATGTCCCAGGGACTGAATAAGAACATATCTTTCATCGATGATTTGTGGGTGAGCGGAGGTTTTGCTTTATAAATCGACCTCAGACTCGTTTTTCTGCATTTTGTGAAGAACTGGATCCATTCCTTAGTGGTCCAAAATGATGCACTCATCGGTGCTCCAAGGAACTGTCACCCTCCTAGTTCAATATTCGGGCAACTGTTAAAAAAGCTTCGAGTCTCTCTTTAAAAAGTGATTTACTCGGGGCAGTATCAACATTCTTTCTACAAAAGATGCATGAAAACTGGCCCATCACAACAGACGAAACATCTCCAAAAGATTTCCACTGTCTTCAGGGCAGAAACAGGCAAAAAAGATTCTCCCTCTACACACTACGAGTATGGGGTAGAAATACTTGCAAATTACAGGCTTGAGTAAACAAGATGTGAAGCACGACATTTTTCATCTTTGGCCATTTTTCAAAACTGTGTTTCATTTGACCACCTCTTTTGTCTTTTTCCAAGACACTCTGTCCTTGCATTAAATGATCTGTGTAACCGCCCTAGGAAGACTTTCTGATTTTATGATTGGGGCTATCCTGGAAACAGGATTCTGATCCGAGACAAAGGCACCAGGGCTGAGAAATCTAGCTTTCTGCTACATGATTGATTCTTTTAAGTAAACCTCAGTTGAATCAGGCCCCAAACATCCTGTGATCTTGGGAGAAGAGGGTAGTGGATTTCTTGATCATCATGAAGACATACGTGAGTCAGAGACACGTATTAATAGGTTAATAGGCTTGGTTCTCCTTTGTTTAAGTCAATCGCTAACGATCATTAAGTCCTCTGTAAGGCACGTTTGGTCTTTAGAGTCACTTTGGGAGTTGAGTAATAAATGGAATTGTCATTAGAGTCTCCCCCAGAATTCAAAATTTGTCATTAAAAACTGATTTGAGAGAATCTCAGCGCTGCATAATCAGGTAGGTAAAAGCCTTATGAATTGGGGCTAATTTAGAAGAAAGACCCATTTGAATTAGTGAGCTTTTGGAATGAGAGAAAGTATCTAAACTCATGCAGTTTTATTCCTTTCAAAGCAAGCCGATAGAATTGGGCTTTCAAGAGACAGAGTCTGCAAGTGTCCCAGTTAATAAACAGCTGCAACTTATTTGTAATTAATGCCATTAAACTCCTTAAGACACTACTTCCACAGACGTAATAGCAACCTGTAGCTCAGTCTTTGTTACAAGGTGACAAGTTCTATATCAAAGGGGCCTGGATGAATGAGAACATATTACATCACATTCCAAAATAAGTCTTGCCTTGAGGTCTTAAAAATGACCTCTTTTCAATGGATAGATCATCTCAACACATCAGTAGGCTACATGTTTCCTCATTTCGTGCACAAAAAGTAGGGAGTTTGCATGGAAAATCTTCCACCAGGGAAATGAGACAGGTTAGTATGAAACCGACCTAACGTGTTGATTTTGGTGGTTTAAGGTCAAAGGTTAGGAGAAAAGAGGGTAGTAGGAGGGAGGAAAGGAGAGGAGGGAGTGAGGTGGGTGACGGAGGGGGAAAGACGGACTTGTTTTATAAACAATACGATTTTTGCTCTACGGTTCATATCTTCTGATAATTTAGTTTAAAATACGGAAGGTAAATAAAACATTCAACAAAAAATTAAAGCCTTTCTCTGACTTACTACCTCCTTTATAAAACATTAGCTGAACGCACTGGGTTCAGCTTTGTTTACCTTTACAGTGGACTTTATTTTCTAGGCTAGGCTGTCGGACCAAAACGTGTTTGCCAGAAACTCATCTTCACTTTGATAATGAAAATGTAAGTAGGCAAATTCAGGTTCACTTTCAGGAGGTAAACTGACTGTTGATCACTGGTGTCTTCTTGTCAAGTGTCTCCTGAAGATGGGTCTGGAGAGCGTGTAATTAGCTGATGGACGACCAGAATTTACTTACTGCAGGCTGTGCCATAAGCCAGTTTGGATCATTTCAGAATATAATTGAACCTAAGTAGCCTCAAAGATATTCCCTAATGGAACCCTTAAAAGTGAGCAAATTCTCTCAGATTGACACTGGCAACTAGCTTGGGGTTGGAGTGAACTCTGCCTCCTTAAACAGTGGAGATAAAACAGGAGGAGAAATGGTTATTTCATGGGATGATAGCATGTTATAAAATATCTATGCATTTTTAAACTCAAAGGGAGGCTTTTATTAATTTCTTTACATTTTATCAATTTTCTCCCTGTCTAAAACAGCAGACCTCACACTGTCACAAAACTTCATCTAGTTATTTTTGATTTGGAGAAAAAAAAAATTCAGTTCTTGAATACGCCCCCCAAAATGAAGAGGATGAACACAGGCCATGAATGTCGGGATTTGGCTCTAATAGGAACCTAAACTTCAGGTTGCATTCTGGAGGACTCCTGGAAGGGGCTGGATCGGGGCTCACTGGCCCCAGGGCAGTTACCTTGCAGCCTTCACACGTGATGCAGCGGTAGTGGTAGCCGGTGGCTTTGTCACCACACACGACACATAGCTCGTCCTTGTCTAAGTAACTGGGGATGTAGCCTGTGAAGAAGGAAAGAAGAAGCGTGTGAAAAAACAATATCACGTTAAAGACACACCATAGCCCGGAGGAGGAAGGTGGATGAGGAAGCAGGGCTGACTTGTTTTGTACATTTTAATACAATTTTTGCTTTACAGTTTACATCTTGTGATCATTTAGTTTTAAATATACAAGGTAAGGAAAACATTGAACAAGAAAACATTTTAAAAAGGGACCTAATGCACTTGCTCAGTATCTTATATTTCCCCAGGACCTCAGTTCACATTTACAGAGTTAACAGGCCCGGGATTTCGGAATGCCTTAGAAACAGGTGTGCTTACTCTTGCTGTGCAGGTGGGAACAGGCCCGGAGGCTCCTGCAGCCAATGGATGTGGCAGAGAGGCCTGGATTTTTTAAAAAATTTATTTACAAGTGGATTTATCATTTTTGTTATACATAACATTACGGGGAATTATTAAAAGGAAAATATAAGATCTTTCAAGAGCAACCTGTTCTTTGCTCCTGAAAGGATTTGTACCCATTTTCACACCCCAATCACTAACTTAGATTACTGAACTGGGGAAACAGTTTCTTTTCTTCTTCCTAACACTGTAATACAATAGATTCATGATTAGACCTGAGAATCACCCTGTTTAAAATTATTGAATTTTAGAATCAACTGTTTAAAAATACTGAATCTGAGAGACCAATCCCCTCAGAGAATCTTATTTCAATGGCTTTAGGGTGTGGAAACATAGGCATTGAATTTCCTAAAAGCTCTCTGGGTGATTCTAATGTACATCTAGAATTGAGAATCCCTGGGCCTGGGCTTATATGGAGAGATCCAGAGAGGCTGGGATTTGAGACACCTGGGGTGCTCTGGATAACACAGCCTCTTTCGAAAGGCTTATTTCTGAACTTGTTCTTAGGGGACTTGATCTACTTTGGAACCAAGGCAGCATGCAATAAATTCAGAAAACTTTATAGCTGGAAAGGTCCTGGGAGAGCAGGTAGTGTTGAGGTGAACAGGCCTTCAGAGGTTTGGCCGTCCTCAGGCTCACACTAGAAATTAACAGCAGAGACTAAAATCCAGATCTCCTGACTTCCAGCCCTCCAGTATAAGTTATGTTGGTCTTTTTCTAAAAATAGACAGTTAACTTCAGGTAGAATGAATAAGGCCATCTAAAGAAAAAGATTCTGCAAACTTGTGATATTATGATAGCACAACCAGACAACACGGGCAGTTCCTCAAAAGATTAAACACAAAGTGACATACAACCCAGCAATTCCACTCTGAGGTATATGCCCAAGAGAAGTGAAAACATGTATCCATACAAAAACTCATACATGAAGGTTCAACGCAGCATTATTCATAAAATTCAAAATGTAGAAACAACTGAAATGTCCATCAAATCATGAATGGATAAACAAAATGTGGTATATTTGTACAATGGAGTATTATTCAGCCAGGAAAAGGAAAGAAGTACTGTTCCATGGTACAACAAGGATGAACCTTGAAAACATGCAGTGAAAGAAGCTAGATACTTGCATTTGTGTGAAATATCTAGAATAGGCATATCCCTAGAGACAGAAATTAGATTAGTGGTAGCCAAGGCCTGGAGGGAGGGGAGAATGGGGGATGACCACTGAAGGGTACAAAGTTTCTTTTCAAGGTAATGAAAATGTTCTGGAATTTCATAGTGCTGAAGGTTGTACAACTCTGGGAATATATTGAAAACCACTGAGTGAAAAACCATTGCTTTGAATGAACCTATTTTGTACACTTTAAATGTGTGAATTTTATAGTATGTGAAATATGTCCCCATAAAGCTCTTATTAAAAAAACAAAGAAACGAGGAGATAAAAGAGGACGGTTCCGTTCAATAAACATATATATGGGGGTGCTATGTGCCAGGCAACAACATGCCAAGGATCTAAAGATGACTAAGTCTTAATTCTTGGGGCAGCTCTCAGTGTTTTGGGGGAAACAGACAATAACAGATCATCTGCATATAATGAGGTCAGTGCTGGGACAGGGCATTGTCCAAATCACAAGGGGGAAAGTCTCTGAGATGCCTTCCCACCCACCCCCAGCTCGAGTCCAGGTTGGGTGCTTCCATTTCTCCTTGTGCTGCCCCAGTGGCAGCCCTTTTCTTTTTTTTTTTTCGTGGTACGCGGGCCTCTGACTGTTGTGGCCTCTCCCGTTGTGGAGCACAGGCTCCGGACGCGCAGGCTCAGCAGCCATGTGGGATCCTCCCGGACCGGGGCGCGAACCCGTGTCCCCTGCATCGGCAGGCGGACTCTCAACCACTGTGCCACCAGGGAAGCCCAGCAGCCCTTTTCTTATCTGCATCTTAACAACCTGTGAACTTTTTCCTCCCTTTAGACCATGATCTCTGGTTCACTGTAGGCTTTAGAGTTCCAGCTAAAGGGCAGGGATCGTATCGTTCACGCTGAAACCCCAGTGTTTGGCACCTGCTTCCTCTGATGGATAGCATCACAGTTTCTCAAGATCGCTGCTGTGAGCCAGTGGTGAAGAGCGCAAGGGAAGAGGCTTATATCCGGACGGTGCAGACGGGCAAGCTGAAGTCTGGAGGTGTGCCTGCGAAGGCTGAGGATCTTGGCAAGGGTTTCTGAGAGCGGTAGCAATCCAGACACAGGAGCCCAGACTTCCAGCCTCATGAAAACTGCCTTAGAAAGTCTGAACTTTGGTAAAAACAAACAAACAAAACACCCAAAATTCCACTCAGATTAACACTAAGACATCCAGATTCAAGCTCATCTAAGACTTAGTGATCTGGGGACACACACGCTCACCAATCAACTAGATTCGGTCCCGCTTTCTTTGATGGCTCTCATCACTGGGTTTACTAGAGTGACACGGGGCTAAGGACAGTTTAAGGGAGATGCCATGCTCCCACAGCAGAGAAATGAAAATCACTACGTCCAGGCCAGTTTGGTTGAGGAGCCATCACCAAAAAGGGGAGATTTGAAGTCTGAATTTTATACACCTTGCTCAGCTGTCTCCTTTGGTCTATAAAAACCACTATTCATTACACTCAAAAAGAGTCTTTGCTTGCTGGTTAGGTCTCCTCTTTACGTGATAGTAAACCCCAAATCCCAAGCTGGTATGCCACTGTCTGCTAGGTAACTGATGGCGCTCAAATTTAAGGAGAAATACTAATAAAATCTACAGGAAAACTCACGAGGCATTAATTTATTCCAAATACAGTTTTGGGAGTAAAGAAATCCATAAAAAGAAACAACATAAAAGTTCCAACAGGGCTATGTGTCTAGAGAACCAACTAGTTATCAAGTATGTAGAATTGGGGGGAGAGTCATAGTGAAAATGGTCAGAAATACTCTGGAACTAAATAACATTTTCCAGTGGTCAGTCTTTAGGAATCAAAAACAATGTGTATATTAGTTCCTTATAAAGTCCAGAGTTTTTAAATAAAAAATTACATGAGTAATACAATTCATTGTAGAAGAACTGAAAGACATAAATTAGCAAAAAACAGACTAACCTATCAACTTTCTACCACAGAGATAACCACTGTAGCATTTTAGTTTCTACATCGTAGATTAGTATGTTTGACTGTGTGTGCACATATGCTCGTGTGTGCATTGAAACACATACTCATAAAACACAAAGTAACATTTTTAATTTATTTTTTAATTAAAAACTTCTTTTATTTTTTGGCTGCGCCACGTGGCCTGTGGTATCTTAGTTCCCCCACCAGGGATCGAACCCGTGCCCCCTGATTTGGAAGTGCGGAGTCTTAACCACTAGACCACCAGGGAAGTCCCACAGAGTAACTTAAATAACAAAGTAATCCAATGATTAAAGTATGCACCTCCTGTTAAAGGCAGATGGAATATACATATCCATGTTGTCAGGAAACTACAGTTTTTTAAATTAAATTTTCTTATTGTACAGTTGCTGTACAATATTATATAAATTACAGGTGTACAATATAGTGATTCACAATTTTTTTTTTTTTTTGCGGTACGCGGGCCTCTCACTGTTGTGGAGCACAGGCTCCGGATGCGCAGGCTCAGCGGCCATGGCTCACGGGCCCAGCCACTCCGCGGCATGTGGGATCTTCCTGGACCGGGGCACGAACCCGTGTCCCCTGCATCAGCAGGTGGACTCTCAACCACTGCGCCACCGGGGAAGTCCCACAATTTTTAAAGGCTATACTCCATTTATAGTTATAAAATATTGGCTATATTCCCCATGCTGTACAGTATAGCCCTGTAACTTATTTTATACCTAACAGTTTGTTCCTCTTACTCCCCGACCTCCATCGTGCCCCTCCCCCTTTCCTCTCCCCACTGGTAACCACTAGTTTGTTCTCTATATCTGAGTCTGCTTCTTTTTTGTTATATTCACTACTTTGTTGTATTTTTTTAGATTCCACATGTAAGTGATCTCATACAATTTTTGTCTTTCTCTGTCTGACTTATTTCACTTAGCATAACGCCCTCCAAGTCCATCCATGTTGTTACAAATGGCAAATTTTCATTCTTTTTTACGGCTGAGTAGTAATCCATTGTATATACGTACTACATCTTCTTCACCCATTCATCTGTTGATGGACGCTTAGGTTGCTTCGATGTCCTGGCTATTGCAAATAGAGCTGCAATGAACATTGTGGTGCATGTATCTTTTCGAATTAGTGTTTTTGTTTTATTCCGGTATATACCCAGGAGTGGAATTGATGGGTCATATGGTAGCTCTATTTTTAGTTTTTTAAAGGGATCTCCATACTGTTCTCCATAATGGTTGTACCAATTTACATTCCCACCAGCAGTGTAGAAATGTTCCCTGTTCTCTACATCCTCACCAACATTTGTTATTTGTGTTCCTTTTCATGATGGGCATTCTGACAGGTGTGAGGTGATGTCTTCTTGTGGTTTTGATTTGCATTTCCCCAATGATTAGTGATGTTGAGCATCTTCTCACGTGCCTGTTCACCATCTGCATAGGAAAGCTACATCTTGATCTCTTACACCTAGAGGTTGTGTACAGTTGAGCAGAGTAAAGACTTTTGAGTTCTTGGTATCAGGTGCAGATGGCAGAGAGAAGGGAGAGAGAACTGCAGGTCTTTTCCTTCTAATCTCATGTTTGGGAACAAACTGTACTGCAGTTGGACACTGTGTTGCTTGAGGGACATGCCTTGGGAGGGCCGGAGAATATCCACTAGAGTTAGGAAGAAGCAGGATGCTTGCCATCTCTCCCCCTACCTCACCACTACCAGCCTGCTTTACTCTTTGGTGTTGGCAGTAGGACACTGAAGTTTTCTCTTCTCTGTAGCTCAACAATTTATATAGATGGTTGAACTGTTTGGCCTTTAAAGTTCCTGTGAACCCTGGAATCAAGTGATAATTCAATGTACGAGTGGAATGGGCTCCTTCTGCTTTCTTTTTTTAAATATAAATTTATTTATTTATTATTTGTTTTTGTCTGCGTTGGGTCTTCATTGCTGCACGTGGGCTTTCTCTAGTTGCGGCAGGCGGGGCTACTCTGTTGCGGTGTGCGGGCTTCTCATTGCGGTGGCTTCTCTTGTTGCAGAGCACAGGCTCTAGGTGCGCAGGCTTCAGTAGTTGTGGCACAGGGGCTCAGTAGCTGTGGCTCGGGGGCTCTAGAGCTCAGGCTCAGTAGTTGTGGCACACAGGCTTAGTTGCTCCACAGCATGTGGGATCTTCCCGGACCAGGGCTCGAACCCGTGTCCCCTGCGTTGGCAGGCGGATTCTTAACCACTGAGCCACCAGGGAAGTCCCTCCTTCTGTTTTCTGACTGCTAGTCTGAAGGGTGGTTTGCTTTGTTCTCTTATTTCTCCTACATTATTTTCTTGGTGGGTGGATGAATAGGTGATTAACTATGTCTTTAGTTAAATCATCAAAACGTCTACAGAAACATCTACTTAAGTTGGTAGCAGTTGCTTACATGATCTCACTAGTGCACCCCACCCATCTCTTTCTTTTCTCTAAAATATTAACTCAGAAGCATCTTATTTACCCAAAACAGTCACCACAAGCAATGATACATCAATCATTATACCTAAGTCCATTATCCATCATTAAATGTCACCAGCGAGTAAAATCCCACACATAGTGAACAGGTAGGTGGGGATTCTCTTAAGGTTACAGAATGTACATGACAACATCACATGGTAACCAGTTCTCCTAGAGAACTTAACCACTGCTTGCTCTTCTGTCTCAGGGTCTCCACCCTTTTGCTTTTTCATGCTCCCCAAATGAGTCACATGCCGGCCAATACGCCCAGCCACGGAAAATGCATGCTGCCAGGAGTGCACGCTCATTGAACGTCAGTATTGTGTTCTGCCTGGAAACAAATATGAGAAGCACATCCTGGAGGCCTGGCTGCTCACTTGAGAATTGCATCTGCGAGCTGTCCCAGGTGACTGTTAAAGAAGCGTGGTTAATCACGCCCGAAAACAGGTAAGGCCCATGACTATATGGGATAGCGCAAGGATGATGTATTTTGCCCAGCTTTTATATTCTCAGATGCGTTATTTCTTAGACTAATAAACCATGCTGTCACTTTATCCAGCCTATTATTATGAAAGCAAACTCCATCTGTTTGTTCAACAAAGGACTTGGAGATGTTTTTAGTGGACACTTGGAAATGTCTGATTAATTGCTAAGTATATTACCCTGCACGTAAAATAAGTTGACATGATAAAAAATTACTCACATTATTTTTTTACCTTTTTTGCTAGGAGCTTTATCAAGACCTAATTCACATGCCATACAATTCAATGGCTTTTAATATATTCACAGAGTTGTGAAATCATCACCACAATCAATTTTAGAACATTTTCATCATCCCCCTAAGAAAGCTTGTACCTTTAGAAGTCACTCCCTGGCCCTCCCACCTCCTCCAGCTGCTCTGCCCTAAGCAACCACTAATCCATTTTCTGTTTCTACAGATTTGCCTATTCTCAACATTTCATACAAATGGAATGGTACAATATGTATTCTTTTGTGACTGGCTTTTCACTTAGCACAATGTTTTCAAGGTTTATCCGTGTCATCGGTAACAGTAATTTTTAAAAATTTGATCCTCAGAGGGACTTGGTATGTGGAAGGAAAGTTGTGTGCATTTGCGCTAGAAATCATGCAACAGGGAGCAAGCTTGGCTTCTTGGTTGGCACTGAACGCAATTCACTTGGTTTCCCATGCATGGGTAAAATCAGAAGGCTGGCTAGTTTAACTCTTTTGAGTGAATTATAACAGCATCTCAGGTCCTAGAAGAAGAAACACTGGGCCCTCCTTTGTCCTGCTGGCAGACACACAGGCCTTAGGAATAGAACATAAGGCAGATCTTGGTGGCAGGTGTAAAGGAGACGGAGCTGCCTAGGCAGGTCAGTCCAGCAGAAGTGGAGAGGAGCTGGGTTCAGAGACCATTTCCAACCTGGCTAATCTTTCCTTCTGTGTCAGACCACTTGCCTAGCACAACCAGTCCTGACATCTAAAAGGAGCAGTGGTTGTTACTGGTGGTGGGGAATCCTTTGGGCAGTTCAGAAAGGTACTGATTCATGGTGAAGTTAAGTGCTAAGGACCCTGAGCGGTTTGGGTCAGGCTATCGGATGAGAATATATTTTCACACCCTGAAGGAAGCTAAACCATTAGCAAGTTTAGTTTTTTTTCCAATTTTTTTTAACATCTTTATTGGAGTATAACTGCTTTACAATGGTGTGTTAGTTTCTGCTTTATAACAAAGTGAATCAGTTATACATATACATATGTTCCCATATCTCTTCCCTCTTGCGTCTCCCCTTTTTTTCTAATTTTAACGGAACTTCTTCAAATCATCCCACAGCTCAGGCCCTTCTGATTTAAGCTTTTTTCCCCAATGGCACCTTCTTCCTGATGTCATTTCTTTATATAGTTAAAAAATCTTGAACAGTTCATTGCTTAGCTTTTTCCTAAGATACTAATCCTGACTCTTTTTACATTTAATTCTTGGTACTAGATAATGTTTTGCATCACATTAATATTTAACCCTCTGATAAACACTATATCCATCCATCCATCCATCCATCCATCTCCATCCATCCATTTGTCTGTCCATAGATGTGTCCATCTGTCCATCCATCCATCCACCCATCCATCTATCCATCCATTTACTTAACAACCATGTATGGCCCAGTGTGTAAGAAATGGGGTTCAAACTTGAAGCAGTGATAAATTTAAAGGTGTTCTTCCACTGCTGTCTGCAAATTCCCAGCAGAGCTACCCAGAGGCTCCCATTCATGAAATCTTTCTTCAGAAAGATTTCTTCTCTCCGCTCTCCCCGCATGGCATCACTGAGCATCTTTGCTCTATACCTTGCCCTATGGCTGGCTGAGGGGTGAAGATACCCGAGTTCCAAGTCTTCAAACTCTAGAGCTCTGCGGGGTGTGGGCAGAGGAGGGAAAGGGAAGCAGAAGGAGGACCAGGTCAGAGTTGTTAATCCAGAAAAGGGGAGAGGACATGATGACAAAGGACTCTGGATTTCCTTCATCTTGGAAGTCTTAGGGCAGAAAAGGGGGCCAAAGCAAGTGTTACCTTATTTCTTCTGACTCAAGAATTCCTGAAACTAAAATATTTCATTTTTAGGGCTAACCTTGGGTATAATACAGTTTCACACACAAGAAGTCCCTAACTAACCTTCCTTCTCCCTGTCCGCATAGACTCCAACCCTCAGGACCTGACAAAACCTTTCAATCCACAATTAGAGCTAAAACCACTTGAAGATGCAAATCACTAAGATGGGGGAAAGACTGGTATAACTAGCCAGTCAAAATTTTAATCAAGGGGCTTCCCTGGTGGCGCAGTGGTTGAGCGTCCACCTGCCGATGCAGGGGACACGGGTTCGTGCCCCGGTCCGGGAAGATCCCACATGCCGCGGAGCGGCTGGGCCCGTGAGCCGTGGCCGCTGAGCCTGCGCGTCCGGAGCCTGTGCTCCACAGCAGGAGAGGCCACAACAGTGAGAAGCCCGCGTACCGCAAAAAAAAAAAAAAAAAAGAGGCGATTTACACAAATGATTCAGCACTCTTATATTACGCAAGGGATACTTGTCTTTGAAGTCAGGGCTGGTCAGGAGCAGGGCTTTTGGAGAGAATAGGGTGCCGGTTAAATAGAAAAGGCTGATGAGCTGTGAGCTGAATCAGTGACCTGAAGTGATGCAGGCTGAGAAGGGCAGGGCGCACACTGGGGTGTGGCTGGGAAAAAAGTATCATTGGTTCAGGGATGGGGGGCAGTATGGCTGAGAGAGGAGACCGGCTGAGATTTCTGGAACAGAGCGTATGGGAGGAAGCACGAAACCAGAATCCAGACGGAACTCTCTGGGGCAGGGAAGAGGTGGTGGAGTTCGTGTTTGATCCAACAGGTCATGGAAAGGGTCTGAACGTTTGAGGGTGGGTGGAGAGGGCAGGGAGGAACTGCCACCGAGTGACCGGAAGCAAAGGCTCTGGGGGAGAAGGCGGGGGACACGCAGAGAAGAGGACAGGACGGCGTGGCGGGCAGTTTCTGCAGACAAGGAACGGGATGGGTGGAGTGACCGACCACTCTGGGAGTCTCCTGGAGAGCGGAGCTGGTAGAGAGGGCGCTGAGATGAGCCTGGTACCAAGGACAGCGCACGGAAGCGCCCTGGTCATGAGGGTGTGGAAAAAGGGAGAATGCAGAGCCTAAGTGAGCACTGGGCGGTATCAGGACAAGGAAGGGGGTCCTAAAAGCTGGCCCAGAGCAGATGGTAGAGCGGGAAGCAACTGGACCTCAGGCTGAATGCACCTGAATGCTGGGAGCTGAGAGAAAAGCTTTGAGTTTGTGGAAACGATTTTGTGGAGGGATGTGAGGTGGTGGACCTGAACCCCATATGCAGGAAATAAACAGCTCCAACATTCCTTCCCAAGCCTGCCGGCACCTGACTTCAGTTTCTCATAAGACCTTGGATTTTTGCTGTTAGCTTTCATCTCGAGGAGTGGCAGTGTGTGCCTGAGGATGGGCATACAATGCAATCTCTGAAGGACATGCCTTGACAAGACAGGTACCTGATTCTCAGGAAGGAGAAGAAAGAAGAGTCAGCTCATGCTTTGTCTGCACTTGGACTTGGTTTGCAAACGACTGTTGTGCATTTCTGGGTGCCGAGAGGCACTTTCATGCAACAAATGGGTTTTGTATTTTTAAAAAATGGTTCTATTATTTTCTGGAGTGGTGTTGACTCTTCACAGTCTATGGGTGGCAATGCCCAATTTGAAATCCTACATTTACATCAGCATCCTTACAATTACACAAGCATTGCAGAAAAGTCTGCAGTTGCGTTAACCTCTTAAGTATTACATTGTAAAGACATGATGCCTACAACACTTGGTTCATTGGGCAGACGGATCATATATGTGTTTAAATTAAACAAATTCAACTAGGGAGGAAGAGTAGGGGTGGGAGAGACTGGGGAAGAAAGAGGAAGACTGAGAGAGAGAGAGAGAGGTAGAGGGGAAATAGTAGGGGAAAGAGACAAAGGGAGGGAGAAGGCGAGAAGGAAGGGTTGAGAAAGAGAAGTTGAGATAGTGTGGCATCATTTCATATTCAAGTTCATGGCAATGGGACTCACGAATCTTCCCTTTTTTGGTCTCCTTTTCTGCCTGCCTCTCACTGGACTGAGTGTGATTCTAGGGTTTAAGGGTATTTGTTTCTCCTGTAACATTTTTTTCAGGGCAGCCCGTGGAACCACCCTATCCCCAAATGTACTGTATAGCAATCCTTCTTTAACTTTAAAAGAGGCTAAGGAAATTCTAATTAGAGATCGTATTTCTTTGGGGCTTAACTCTTGTTTCTAATCCATTTCTCATGTCTACACAATTATTCACGTACAGTCAACAGAGCTGCAGAACGTGAAAAAAGACTTCGATTCCTGACCGGAGGCAGAGGGGCAATGAAAACAGATACAGAAAGGACAGCTGTATGTGGAGTTTCTGCTTCAGGTATGAATATTTCTTTCTGCACTAGTAAGAATGCAGCTGTAAAACAAGGACACGTGCAGTCAAAACCCCAAACGGAACAGGACAAACACGCGCCATCTCTTTGATCCTGGCTCAAACCCAGGAAATTCTTACCCCCTTGGACATGATAACCAACTTGGATACAAACACACTAGCTACATTTTTGGACATGCCATTCCAGTAAAGATGATACGGAGAATGTTGAGCAGAGAATCCTGTGGAGGAGGGTTGCACAGGACAGACACTCCAAGGAAGGATTCTGTTGAAACAGACCCAGAGGCGAATTGGCCAAGCTGCCCGCAGAGCGGCCAGACTCAAGCTCTCTTTGGGGACTTTGGAATGTAACTGGAATTTCTGGTGGAAACAGCCAGCACGCCCCGCCAAAAAAAAAAAAAAAAAAAAAAAAAAAGATATCGACTTATAGCTCTGCTGAAACCTCTGCCACGAAGGAGAAGTCGCAGCACCCTGGCTGCCAATTCTCTATCCCTCTGTCTGATTTCTAAACCTAGTCTCCCCTTCCTCCCTAGCTGGGGCCAGGAAGAAAGTGTGGAGCGGAATTGGCTGTGTTGGCTGATTTGAACATAACAAACCATGGCTAGGTTACTTGGAAGATTAAAAAATAAGGAGCTCGTATCTTCTTAGTGATTGGTCGAGTTCTTTTTATTTGTCCCTCACTTTTCAAAATTAAAAATGTCTTTTCTCGTATACTATAGGAAAATTTGACAGACATCACAAGTCTGCATTTCAGCCCCTCTCAATGTGAAAATTATACTGCCCCCCCTTCTTAAAGTTTTATTCTAAGTTTGATCCAATGAACTGCATTCTGACTCTTCCTTAATTCAGGTTCTCAGAGCTTCAGGAGCCTGAGAACTTTCTCCCCTCTTGGCTATAAATGTAAAAACACAGAAAAACAACACAAAGAGAACTAAATCATTCTGAAGACTGTTATCGAGATAACCAGTCTTGTCACTGGGTTCTGTAGCCTTCCTTTACTTTATCTATGTGTACTTAATACACACTTCTTTTTTTAACAAGGTGATGATCATTCTCTACATACTAGAAAACTCCAACTTAAGGCTAGAGAATAAGCCATCCTTAAAAAAATAATGAAAAAGTTAAGACAGCTGCATTATCGAAGAGCATCTAGAGTTGTGACAGCGACAAGCACAGACGAAGCAATTATGAATTTCATGAAAATAGATAAAAATCCAATTGGAATAATGAGGCCTGCCGCACTGAACACCTGTTTATTGTCTTAATTTTGCCTTAAGGAGATACTACTGATGTTCTCCAACAACAGCAAAAATCAATAATGGATCAATATGGATAAACGCGTTGGGTCCGACCTTTTGTCCTAAGAGACAGTTGACAGCTGGGTTTAGTTTTACTGGGATTTACTTAAAGACTTGTAACAGTAAATAATGGCGCATTTAAGAATATTTGCCTGCTCTGATTGAGTGAGTTTGGCAGGTGGCAGTGGCCTTTCAATGGCATATGGCTTTGAGAAATTACATCAATATATGCATACGATGTGTCTTAGCCTCTGGTTCATGAGTCAAGTTGATTAGTAAAGAATCGCTGGTTTAGCATTTTATAAGCAAATATTCTCCAGCACAGGTGGAAGAAAATACGGTGAAAAGACAAAAGGAGAAAGAGTAAAAGCCTGTAAAGTTTTGCAAGAACTTTTAAGAATAGTGGAATGCCGCAATACAGAGACACACCAATATTTCCTTGAGATCCTACAACATTAGGAAAGACATATCCAGGCATGTCTAATGAGGCAGTGTTAACTGCTTTCCAAAGACAAATCACTTTTAAGTACAGCATTAAATGAAACAGAAAGCACACAGTCTACCTCAAACATTCGCATTAGGGTGTCCCTTATAATAAACGAGAACTTCTGATGCCTTTCAAGAGGAGGTGAAGCTAAATGAAAATCAGATGAACGACTCTGAATATGTTTTATGCTGTAATTCCCTTCATATTTCATATCTGGAAGTTACGGAATAGCACAGAAGATGCAAATACAGCATATGGTAGAAACTAAAAGGGGTTTTAGTTTTAGTTTGTTTTTGAAAATTTTGAGAGTTTTCAAAACAGGCTACTTTTAATTGTGGAGTCGCATTAAGAAAAGCAAATGATAATTTTTATAGGAGTCACAATCAAACAACATTATGTTTTAAGATAATTTCATAGAGAAATTCATCTTTGAAGATCAGAGGGCATTATATTCTTGCAAATTATGGAAACCTGTACATGTGGTTTCCTCTGTGATATCCAGTGGATTGTTCACAGAAAAAATGAGTTTCTGGGATATTTGCACTAGAATTTAAGCTATTTTCAAAAGCATTTCTATCTGGCAGCTGCTATTAAGTTCCTTGAGTACTGCCAGTTTGCCTCTTTTATTTTAGTTTTTGCTAATACGAGACAGATTCTACTGATAGAAAATTAAACAGCATTGGAAAGCCACAGTGTCTATTAAAAGAAGCGGATGTTGCACTTGTATGAATATTGGATATTCTGAAGGCTATATCACTTTGTTTCGTACAGAGTTCATTTGACATGATTGCAGACATGTCCAACTTTAGGGACACAATGGCAAGATAAAGTGTATCAGTTTCTTTATGAGTTTTATATTCTTACAGCTTGTTATGATTACAAGTAGATTCCTTACAGTTTACATGGGTAAGTAAATATATTAAAAAGAACATTTACAAATCCCAACATATCAACATTATAGTACTGTCAAAAAAAATCACGGAAATATTTTACTAGTTACCTAAAATAAACTTTTACTATGAAGTGCCAAGAAAAAGTCAAATGAGTTTTAAAATCTGAACCCCAGCCGAGGAGAATGATCCCACTTCAAATGCCACAGTGCCTGTCCACCAAGGGGAAGCCTTTACGTATTTTCTTTAGCAAAGAAGCTGACAGTATTCCCTAGGGGCAGTATATATCCACACGCGCGTGCGCACCCACGCTTTAGAGGTAACATACACACAGCCTCAAAAACCAACTCCATCCAGCTTTCATATAGGAAGAAAAAAGTGCTCGGAAATCTCTGTCGTTCAAGGACCCCTTTCGATCACTTAGCAACCTCTCTTTCCTGCTATTTTTAATTTCAAACATTCACCGTTCGAAGTCGAAGATTTGACGAAGCGGATGCAAAGTGTCCCTTTCAAACACCCCAGAGACAAACACGGAAACTTGGATCAAATAGAAGTAAGATGGTCCCTACCTTTTTTCTGAGAGTACGATGGCGACTGCAGTTGAGAAAAAGTAGGCTTTTCTTCGGTGAAATATTCAGGTTGGCTGTATTGATTCAGGGCCATGTCCAAGTCAGAGTCCTTGCTTTTCTGCACGTTTCCAGGGTAACTACAGGTATAAGGCTGATTCACTGCCCAGGCCTGTTCCATATATATGTTGTTACCGGGCACAGCCTGAGCGTTGCAACCACTGTAACCTGGACTGTCTTTGAAACACGCGTAATAATCAGTGGCCTGCATGTAGCAGTGGCTACCGGCAGCTGGGTGTAATTCATAGCGTTCTTGCACACAGAAGTTCATTTTGTTGCCCGGGTTCCGTTTCTACTTTACATATACACACACTCTAGGCATGAGATCCCCAGCCCGTACACCCCGAGGGCTGGGCATATACGGCGAGCATCGTCCATCCATACACATGAAAGGAGAAGAGAAGATGAATAAACACCACCCACCACCCGGCAACCCAGCCTGCTGTGCTTTGCAATAGCACCTGATGTGCTAAAATCCTATTTAGGTGGAGGTGTCTTTGGAGCTGTCCTGCCATTCAAACATATTGGAAAGCAGATCTCTGACTATCAGAGGTCTTCAGCTGTGAATTCAGCTAATTCCTGGGGAAGATGGCAGGCAGGTAGGGGTGACCTCCACCCAGCCCGAGGAGTGACAGCGACGATGCTTCTGTGGCTCCGAGGCTGGGAAGATCCATTTTATATGCTGTTTTTGAACCTCTTTCAACGTGATTAGAAAATGACTACTCACTGTTATGTCATTTTGGTTGACAACTGAAGCATGAAACATTATAAAGACATCTTAGAGACTATCCTTGGATACACAGAAAATCCGAAAATCAATAATCTAGTTTATTAGCACGGACCAGAGAAAATCCAGTAGTAACGAGCCTGATGACTGACTCCAGAACATTAATCTAGTTCACACAAACGTTAGAGGTTACATCTGTTGTCGAATGTTACCGACGGGCTTTTCAAGCAGGATCCAACCATCTTCCTAATGACACACAGGGCCCACGAGTTTTGAAAACACGCCACGGAGGCCACGTCTGAAAATATCGCTGGTGCTTGTAAGTTCTCTTCTGCTCCTGGCTCCTGGTGATTTTCTACATCGTTAGCCTAATCGACATGAAACCTCCAGTTAACTTCACTTTGCTCATTCTGTCTTGGTTGTGTTTGTAAGTGCATGAGGGGGGAGTGTGTGCCGACACCCTAAATGCAGAGCACCCCAGAGCACCCCTCTGTGAGAGCAGTATTCCTGTTCTGATTGTGGGTAACAGCATTCTTAACAGTCGTCTGTGGAAACTGTGTGCAACTATCTTTTTCTTTTTTTTTTATAGTACGCTACCTCTTTCCCCTTTTTTTTAAATTTAATTTTTATTTTATATTGGAGTATAGTTGACTTACAATGTTGTGTTAGTTAAGAATGTAACAGCATTCTTAACAGTCGTCTGTGGAAACTATGCAACTATAATTTTTTTTTGTTTATAGTATGCTACCTCTTTCTCTTTTTTTAAATTTAATTTTTATTTTATATTGGAGTATAGTTGACTTACAATGTTGTGTTAGTTTCAGGCGTACAGCAAAGTGATTCAGTTGTACATATACATATATCCATCCTTTTTCAGATCATACAACTATCATTTTATTCCCATTCAATTCTGCTTTTGAGATGATCTTCGAGCTTAATTGTGATTTAAGTGGTATTCACGCACTTGACATTTAAAGATAGTGATCCAAAAGGGAAAAGCATTTTCTAGGAGAATCACCATATAAGATGCGAACAAATACCAAGTTAGAGCTTAAAAGCTTGCTAGGATGACCAGTGGTGTTTTCTCCATGTAGATGATGGTGAGCATGTATGTTCTAGATCATGATTCAGGAAGGGTGGGCACTGCTTTCTTTTCTTTCTTTCCTTTTTTTTAAATTAAGGAATTAAAAAAAAAATATATATATATATATATATTTATTTATTTATTTATTTATTTGACTGTGCCAGGTCTTAGTTGTAGCACGGGGGATCTAGTTCCCTGTGCACAGATCGAACCTGGGCCCCCTGAATTGGGAGCGTGGAGTCTTAACCGCTGGACCACCAGGGAAGTCCCAGAAGCTGCTTTCTTTGAAGCTGGAGGTTCTTTCTCTTTCTTCTGGAGACT
Source organism: Delphinapterus leucas (assembly GCF_059928025.1). Classification (NCBI taxonomy): domain Eukaryota; kingdom Metazoa; phylum Chordata; class Mammalia; order Artiodactyla; family Monodontidae; genus Delphinapterus; species Delphinapterus leucas. The sequence goes on from NC_143132.1 coordinate 147,606,857, forward strand.
TAGTTGGCAGGGTTGGCCTAGGGAGGTAACATGTACATTTGGGTTCCTGTGAAATACCTCTTGGTATTTCCTTCCTAAGGGACCACAGACAAGGTGATGTTGTAATATTCAAGAGTGATACCTCCGCTTTGGACACAAAGCTCCAGTCAATTGCAACACACAATTCTGGGCAGGCACATAGGACCGGAGCAAGGAGGGTATCACAGCCATTCAACAAACATCTATAGGGCATCTGTTCAGTGCAAAGCAGGGAGGTGGTGGGAGCAGAGGTGGCGATTCAGAAAGTCAGTCACGGTCCCTGCCACCAAGCAGCTTAATAGCGGGTGTTTTCAACACAGAGTCAAGTGGACCATTGTCGTGAGTCTGTCAGTGCTGATGATTTTATAAAGGAGCCACGGATTCAAGGGAAGAAGGTTAAGAATTAGAGAACAAGCAACAGATGAGACAAGATGAGGGACTAAACCCAGGCAGACCCCTGGGTGGATGTTTAGTCATAAGACTCCTCGAAAAACTGCAACTGAGCTATAAAACAAGGAAAGGAATGGTCTCCAAATTGGTACATTTGAACCCTGAAAATGAACTGCAACATCCTAGAAGGCATAAAATTTACCATAAGGAATGAAGAACACAGCTAACACTTTAACAGTGTTTTTACTCTCTGGTTACCCTTAAAACAAATAAAAGATTTATTCGCAAGTGTTTTTAAGAACACATACACATAACATTACAATTAACATTTTCTCCCTACTGAATATGTCAAAACATTTCACTGGAAGCAATGACTATTTTCTGAAAACCCCAGGAAAAAGGATCCAGGCCTTATGTTTTTTGTCTGATCTCATTTATTTATCTCAAATTTCCCAAAACTAATCTGAAAATTAACCTTTCAATAAAGCAGTTTTCTTTCCTGGCAAACACATATGTTCCAAGGCCTCTTTTTCTGGTTAGATGCTGCGTGTCACATCCATCCAATTTTGCAGTTTTGCCCAGTGAATTTCCTGGCTCCCTTTCTGTTTCACTGCAGGCACAAATCCAAGCCATTTTTTGCTTTTCACCAGTAACGGTACCAACTCAAGCCAGAATCTCAAATTTCATTACAAAGGAACACTTCAAAACAATTTTCCGAAATTGCTTGAAAAATCGGAGCTTTCTTCTGTCCCAGAACTGGATCTACATACTGCAGCGAAGAAAGACAGAACAACCCCTGCAAAACTCTTTTTGCCTCTCTCAATTTTCACTAAACATTTGGAAGACCCCTGAGAGTCAAGAGAATTTTGATTGAATTAAAACAATCCTGAATTCTCCCAGAAATCTTTGAATAGGAAAAAAGTTTCAAAACACGTTTAAGAGAACCCACTTCCTCACTCACTTTTATCTTTTGGAAAAAACAGAACCAAACTTTCTGAAATGCACTCTTCTTGTACCAAGTGGGGTTACTCTTAAGAGTAAACGTGTGAGACTCTGATGACTGTTAGCTGGAAATGAAGTTCAAGTTGAAATACGGCCCCTCACACACCCTGACGGAGGCAATCCCAGTGCGGCCACTCACGAACGGTCTGGCCTGCTTCTTTGTGAAACCAATAAAGCAATTTAAACACATCATATGTCACAACCGAGGTGAGTTTCAGTAAGACTGTTTTCTTATATCTCTGGCTGATGACCCTAATTTAGTTACTGAGAGAGAAGCTAACGAGTTATTTGACCCAAAGGGCATCAAACTAACTGAAATAAACTCAGGAGGGCTTTCACAATTCTCATTAGAAGTGCTTCTAATTAGGACTTCCCTGGTGGCGCAGTGGTTAAGAATCCTCCTGCCAATGCATGGGACACGGGTTCGAGCCCTGGTCCGGGAAGATCCCACATGCCGCAGAGTAACTAAGCCTGTGTGCCACAACTACTGAGCCTGAGCTCTAGAACCCACGAGCCACAACTGCTGAGTCCATGTGCCACAACTACTGAAGCCCACACACCTAGAGCCCGTGCTCCGCAACAAAAGAAGCCACCGCAATAAGAAGCCTGCACACCATGACGAAGAGTAGCCCCCGGCTCGCCCGCGTGCAGCAACGAAGACCCAATGCAGCCAAAAATAGAAATAAATAAAATAACATAAATTAAAAAAAAGAAAGAAGTGCTTCAATCAATAATAATTTATTATCTAAATACACCTTTGTCCTTGGCGGGAAGGAAATAACCTAAAAAGATAAGACTAACGATCTTGCTGGGGAAGTTGGTAGATAAACAACAAACCCTCAAAGTCTCTGAAGGAGGAGAATTGTTTCTCTCTCTTCTTCTATTTTCAACTGTGTTGATTCTCAAATAAGGCTGCACATTGGAATCACCCACAAACTTTAAAAACACCAGTGCCTAGGGGTCGCCCTCAGAGATTCTGATTTAATCGATATGGGGGTGGAACCTGAGTGTGAGGACTTTTTCAAGTTCCCCAGGTTATTTCACAGGCAGTGAACTTGGAGAGCTACTGTTCTGCTGGGCGTCCAAGCCCAGCCCCTCACCAGATACCAGGGCGTCCTGAGACACTCCTTTTTCTTCCGTTGCAGCTTCACTGCCTATTTCCTTTTGTTTTTCAAAGTTTACCTTCCATATATCAATCTGGCCTCACTGCCCTTGAGTCATCTGGTCAATTAGAGGAAATGGGTCAAGGAGACCCACCAGGACGAACTAAATCCAAGGAAGCGTGATGACCATGACATGGGAACACAGGAAGATTCTGCCTTGGGAGCTGGGGATGGCTTTGCAGAAGGGTGACCTGTGAGCTGGCATTTGGAGAGTACGTAGGACTTCAGCAGTGGAGGTAGAGATACGAGAGACTTCTAGCGTCTACTCTAGTGATTGTTCTTCCTCTGCTTTAGTAATAGAACCTCTAAATGTTATTCAGGCACATGGCCCTTGTTTCTCGGTCTCCCTTGCACCTGGGGGTGTCTGTGTGACTAACTTCTGGCCAATGAGATGTAATAGAAGAAATATTGTAAGACAGATTCCAGGGAACTTAAAAAGACAATTTAAATTGACAACTGGTGCATGCCTTTTGCTTCTTTTCCTTTGTTACTTCTTCCTGCTACCTGCAATGTATATGGGATGGCTGGAGCCCCAGCCACTATTTTGGTCCACGAGGATGAGAGTCATACTCTAGAGCTGGCAGAAGAATGAGCTGGAAGGAGGTTAGGTTGCTGAGGTCCACAGGATTGTCACACTAGCCTAAACAGCTAACCTCTTGGTTTTGGTTTTGGTTTTTTTTTCCTCAAGAAGGAGAAATCAACTTTTTATTTAGCTCATAGTTTTTTCATTTGTAAGACAGAAATAACAGTGCCCACCTCATTGGTTATTGTAAAGATTAAGTGAGTTAAATATAAGTAAAGCACTTAGAACGGTGACTGGTGTAGTAAGTGATGTAATTATGCACACATAGTATATTTAGCTCTGTCTTGGAATATATTCTCTTCTCAGTCTACATTTTCACTAGGTCAGGAGTCAGTAAGCTTTGGTCTGCAGGCCAAGTATGGCCCTGTCCCTGTTTTGTAAATAAAGTTTTATTGGAACCCAGCCATGCTCATTTGTTTACATCTTGTCTGGTTCTAAATCTACTACGTGCTACAATGGCAGAGTGGAGTCCTTGTGACTGAGACCATGTGGCCTGCTGAAAATATTTAGTATGTGGCTCTTTACAGAGAAAGTTTGCCGTCTCTGCTCTAAGTGATCTCATCCTGTCTCATAAGTTTATTTTTAAAAAGTTTATTTATTTTAAAATTCTTATTGAAGTATAGTTGATTGACAATGCTGTGTTAGTTGCAGGTGTACAACAAAGTGATGCAGTTATACATGCAGATGTATCCTTTTCCAGATTCTTTTCCCTTATAGGTTATTACAAAATATTGAATATAGTTCCCTATGCTATACTGTAGATTCTTGTTGATTATGTATTTTATATACAGTAGTGTGTTATATGTTAACCCCAAACTCCTAATTTATCGCTCCCCACCCTTTGGTAGCCGTAGGTTTGTTTTCTATGTCTGTGAGTCTGTTTTCTTGTCCTTTTTGAATAATAGTTAAATGCGGAAGACAGTCCCAATGTGTATCTCTAGCCCAAATGTCTTCTCTAAAATCTTATGTCCTGAATCATGTCCCACTGTCCACTGACACTCATCTTTGCAACAAGTGGACATCTCCAACTCCATGCTTTCTAACACCAGTTCCTCCTGCGGTTCTCCCATCTCAGGACCACCACCACCTGGGGGCTTTAGCCAAAAACCTTGGAGCCCTCCTGGACCCTCACTTTCTCTTCCTACCTACAGCCAATCCATTAGCAAGCTCATTGGTTCTTCCTCCAAAATATATTTTTAATCCAACCACTTCCCTGTCCCAACTGCCATCGCCCTAGACCAAGCTGTCACCACCTCTTCACTGGACTCCCCAGACGGCCTCCTAATGGGACTTGCCCCATGGTAATTCTTTCTTTCTTTTTTTTTTTTGTGGTACGCGGGCCTCTCACTGCTGTGGCCTCTCCTGCAGCGGAGCACAGGCTCCGGATGCGCAGGCTCAGCGGCCACGGCTTACGGGCCCAGCCGCTCCACAGCATGTGGGATCCTTCCGGACCGGGGCACGAACCCGTGTCCGCTGCATCGGCAGGTGGACTCTCAACCGCTGCGCCACCAGGGAAGCCCGGTAATTCTTTCTTGATACAGCAACCAGTTGTGTTTGAAAAACAGCACACCCGATCATGTCGCTTCCCTGCTTAAAATCTTCAGTGGCTTTTCACTGCATTTAGAATAAAATTCAAACTCTTCACCAGAAAGTGTCCCTTCTCCACCTGCCGTCAACCCCTTCCCCGCCCTGGCTTCCTCTCATACACTTGACTTCAGCCCAAACGTTGTGCCTGCCGCTCCTCAAGCAGCCCTGCTCTTGCGTGACTCAGGGGCACTCACTGCACGTCCTCTTCTCTGTCTGAAATGCCTCCCTGTTCGGCTCTCTTCAGGTCAGGGCCCTTCTCGTCCTTCAGGATTTAGCTTCCATATCACTTTCTCTGCGTTTCAGGGGCCTCTTGACTCCATCACAGGCAGAAGGCCCCTGCCACTCATCACCTATGTGACAGCAGTTGTTCAACCTCTCAGAAAAAAGGTGGAGGACCCTCAGCACACCCAAAGCTCTGTGCATTTTTAAAAAAACAAGATACAAGTTGACATGTTGCAATAAATGGACTCTCTTAGGCTTGGAAATTTCCAATGAGACATCTGTCTGTCTCGCGTTGAGCCAGTTTGCTCTGTTATGTTTTGCCACTAGAGACAGACCTGTTTATGAAACCTACCTTCATGGAGGTTTGGAATTAGGAATGGGTGTCATCACTGCCAAACATCTCTGCTCCAAGAGAGGTTGTAAAACGAGTAGAAACATCGCCTGCCCTCTGAAGGAGCCACTCAGATTGAGGAAAGATCCCTTTGTAGATATAAGGGGGGGGGAGCATCTAGGTCTCACCATTTGAGTGCTGAAAGCGTAGCTAAATGTTAGGGGACATATTAGCGGGGGGAAATGAAAGGGGTGCGGAATAACTTGTTGAGTGTGCACTGTTCGTCTTTTGATGTGTGGAATCTTCTGACTTGTCCCTCTTTTTTTTTTTAAACAAATAAATTATTGGTTTTTTATTAATTAAAAAAAAATTTCTACGTTTTTATTTATTTATTTTTCCTTTTATTTTGTTTCGGCCTCATCCCTCAGCTTGTGGGATCTTAGTTCCCCGACCAGGGATCGAACCCAGGCCCCAGCAGTGAAAGCACCGAGTCTCAACCGCTGGACCACCAGGGAGTTCCCTGACTTGTTCCTGTTTAAAAAAGATTCCAAGTTAGTTCAACTCCGGAGATGAGAGCAGGGCAAGCACTGGGCACTTTGGGACCACTCTATCTTCAAGTGCCCCCCCCCCGCTCCCCAAGACAGCTGGGAAATGATGGAGGCTTATACAGAGGATTATACAGGATCCTAGGAAACTGCAACTAGAACTTCTGAGCTTTGTATTTCCATGTGTATTTTATTTGACTTTTGAGGAAACGAAGTCCCAGAAGGAGAAAGTGACTTTTGTCACACAGTAGGCGGTAGTTATTGGGACCAGAACCCACTGCTGCTTCGCATGTATCAGGCCTCCTATGCCAGCTGGGGCCTTTAGTTTCCCAACCGACTCTAGTGCTTTAGGCTTAAAAGAACTGCCTTGGAGGGAGGGAAGGAATTAGGGGGATTTGACCCAGGCCTGGGCATTGACTCTCCCTCCTCAGAACTTCTACTCCATTATATAAGACCTTGAGTCGATAGGATCATGTCAAACTAACCATTTTGGAACTTTTTACTTCCTCAGTTCTAGATGTGTTCATTGGCGTGAATCACTCTCCCCTTGGTTACTGTACTTCTGTGATCCTTATTAAATGAACACCGTGGCTGCTGGATTAACACGCAGATGGTGTTCCCAAAGTGGTCCAAAATATCAGTTCCAAGAGATGCCTTGAAGGAAAAGCAGTTCAAAGAGGTTCTGTGGTCAAGTGAGTTTGGGAAATCGTATATCCTTCTCTTGGAGATTCACCAAAGAAAATGGTTGAACTTTGTTATGACTCTGTATAACTCAGCATTTCCTGAACACACCCAATACTAGAACCCTGTGTATCGTGTAATGCTAGTTACCAGTGTCCCTTGAAATATACTTTGAGAAACACCGAAGTCTGTTCTGTTGAAGATAAGCAGGAGATAACGTTAGTATGGATGTGTCACCTGGAAGAATGGCGTTTTTGCTCAGATTACAGACCAAAGACAGAGAGGAGGAGCCTGGGAAACTGCCAAGGGCGGAGTGTCTTTTTCTTTCGTTTCTACCGAAGAAGAAAACTACTGGCCAGACGAAGCTGGACGGACCCATGAAGTGCAAATCCTCAGGGGCCACGACAAGCCTTTGGGCTTTGGGATGGAGTCTGCTTTGGCATTTGAGGAAGAGAACTCAAAGCCCTTCTCTTTTAAAACTTCTTGTGCTCTGAATTCCTTTCTAATTTTTCTCCTTTAATAATTAATCAAAACTTTTCCATAGTTCTAACCCGGGGTGGGGGGGCTCTACTGAAGGATACTAAGGAGAGGGGGGGCTCTTGGGCACACTCCGTCACCAAGCAGAATTTGCTTTTACAAAAATGTGCTTGAAAAAGTGGCAACGTGGTTTCGTAGCACAAAGGGAATGGATTCTGACCTGGTGCAGTGGAAAAGAGACGGCTCCGATGAGAACGCTGATGGGGGAACCAGACACCCTTGGGGCGCAAGCTGACGGAAACAGCCCCAGTAACTGAACTGGGAGATTCCTAAGGAGATAGAGGCTCTCATTAGGGCAGTCCTGGTGGCTTTCTTGACTTGGACACTCTTTCCACGTCTAAGGTTTGGTGGTTGTATGTTTTGTTTCATGCAGATGGAATGGTTGCCCAACACATTTGTGCCAAAGACACCACCTGCCCAGTTATAGCAGCTTTTTACTAGATGAAACAGGCCAATCTATAAGGATGAATGAATTAAAGAAAACAGTCCTTTGAAGTTCCACAAAGAAGAAAAAATAGACTCCAAAATCCTTAGGTCAGTGGTTCTTAAAATACGGTTCCTGAAGCAGCAGCATTTACCATCTCCTGGAACTTCGTAGAAATGCAAATTCTCCAGCTCCACCCCAGACCCACTGAACACAAGCACTGGGGGTGAGGCCAGCAGTGCGTGTGTAGACAAGCCCTCCTGGGGATTCTGATCCACGCTGAAGTCTGAAAACCACTGCCCTCCAGGAAGGCTCCAGTGGTCCATAAGCTTGTTCTCTGCCGACTTCCCCAGGCTCATTGGCTGTCACCTGGAGCCCTGGATTCTCAGCGCTCCTTTCTTCTGCTTCTGTTTCCTGATGCCCCGGCAGGTGTATTGGCTTTGTCCTTGATCTGAAACCTTTTAGGCCTAATTAACCCAGGAGAAATCGGGTGCTCTGTATGGCCAGCCTAGCTCCACTTTCCCGGCCTCTACTTTGGGTTTTGGTGACCAATCACTACGGGCCTAATAGCATGTAGCACACTTTATCATTGCCACTCGGGACTCTTGCAAGGAGCGTGACTTCCAAGATCTCCGGGTCTCTGTGTAACCAAAAGTGAGGGTCCGGCTGCTTGCCGCTCAAAAGCCAATAAAGAGGCAAGGTTCGTGGAAAGGAAAGTTTGCTTTATTTTGGAGGCCGGCAACCCGGGCACGTGCACGGATTCCTGTCCAAAGGCCAACTCCCCTCCCCACCACTGACAGTCAGTGGGCAAGAGCTTCTATAGATGGAGGCAGCGGGCTACATGCAGAAACAGCACAGGCAGCTCTGACGGTCACCTTGAAATTGGCCATGGGGTGGTCTGACCAGTGTCATCTTGATTGTTTTAAGTATAGTTAATCTTTAGTTCCAGGGTCGGTTGGTTCCCATTTCCTTGAGGCCAGCTCTCGGAATCGTGGCAGCTTATGTCATGCCTACAGCCTGGTCATCGTGTCGTTAACGTCTTCCACCTGATGGGGGTTTTAGTATCTACAGGACAGCTCACAGGAGAGGGCTCAGAACATTACCTATAGCCCTTGAGGAGGTACTAGAGATCCTTGACTTTGCTTAATGACTAAACTATTATTATTTGGTCTCCTCTGACTGTCTTCCTTTGTTTCTGAATTTTCTCACTTTTCTGAGTAAACTTATTCCTTGGCTAAATTGTTTCCACAGACAAAAGGCGGGCTGAGGACATGGGGAGGAGGGCCATAGCGTCCTGCTCTGTTTCATCTGGACTCAGTCGTATCGTACCTGCTTTCACTTATCCCCATGGCCACACCTGCTGATGGTGTTCCAGAAACTTCTACATCATACGCCTCCTCCATCTCTGGTCAATTCTTTCCAGTCTTCTTCAAGACATTGTTCCTCTGTCTGCCTTTAAAATCGGCTTTCCCTTTGGTTTATCCCGGACCTTCTAACCATGCGGTAATCACCAGGTGACCTCATCAAGGTCCACATCTCTGACTACTGCCCCGTGCACTGGTGGTGCTTCATTGTGGCCCCCAGGCCTGCGTGTCCAGCCACCTACCCTCTCCCCAGATGCCTCCACGGTACCCCACGCACCGGGACTGAACTTCTCTAAGAGTCTTATTTAATCCTTATGATGGTTCTTCAGGGCAGCCACGGCTATCCACGTTTTTTTTTTTTAATAGATTAAAAAAGTCCATCTATTTGTCCAAAGTGGCACAGCTGGTTCTTTGAAGAGGCAAGATTCAAACCCAGATCTGTTCTAGTAGAAACTGCCCGCTTATACGTTTCCTTGCAGTTTATTCATCTCTCTCTGAGATAATATTAGATTATTATCTGTGATCCCCAACATCTGGTCACAAAGGTCGGACGAGCCCAGGCTGCCACTGTCTTCAGGAAACTCCCCACCGCTTCTCTTTAAGAGAAAAGTCGGGGCTTCCCTGGTGGCGCAGTGGTTGAGAGTCTGCCTGCTAATGCAGGGGACATGGGTTCGAGCCCTGGTCTGGGAGGATCCCACATGCCGCGGAGCAACTAGGCCCGTGAGCCATGGCCGCTGAGCCTGTGCGTCTGGAGCCTGTGCTCCGCAACAAGAGAGGCCGCGATAGTGAGAGGCCCGTGCACCACGATGAAGAGTGGCCCCCGCTTGCCACAACTGGAGAAGGCCCTCGTGCAGAAAGGAAGATCCAACACAGCAAAAATAAATTAAATAAAAAAAAAAAAAAGAGAAAAGTCGGCGAACCCAACAGGTTTCTATGTCTTTAATGTTACTCTGACCTTCCAATTCAATCCCAGGGGGATTGGCTGTCCAGGAGAATCGAAAACATGTCACCTCTTCCCTCTCCCATCCTCATCCTGGCTTGAAATCACTTACTTTTCAGGAAAAAGTTTAAAGGCTTAGAGGTCCTTCATAACATGGCCCTGGACTGTTTTTTATTCCTCTCTCTTGCCGTTCACCCAGACAACCTGAACTCTGGCATTTCTAGTTTTGCTGAATAGCACCTCTCCCGATGCCTTGGTCACACCCTGTGCCCTTCCCCTACCTTATCTCTATTCCATACAGTGATCCAAGCCCTGTGAAATGCCTTGCATGGAGGTGCTATCATTTAAGCCTCACGACACTTTTGCAGGTACATATCATCGTTCCTATTTTAGAGATGAGGAAACCGAGACCTGGAGAGGTTAGGTACTTGCCCAAGGTCATAGGGCTGATCAGGGGTGATTTCAACGCAGGTTTCTTGGGCTGCAAACCCCATGTTCATTTCCAAAATACCGTGCCCGCACTAAGAATATTTCCTTTCCATGCACTATAGCCGAAATAATTATTTACATGTATGTTTCTACCTTTGTTCTTTTAAAGTCAATGCATAAATTACAGATAAAGGGATAGTGCCTTATCTCCTGGATATTTAAGTTAATTTAGGGGTTTACAGTAAGCATATAATAATTGCTTAACACAGGAACGAATGGATGGGAGTGGACAATGGCTGAGTGACCTAAAAATTATAATCCTGCAGATGGTGAGTTACGATGCATTTTCTCCATGCAAACAGGATGACGTGTTGGAATGTGGTATGTGGATATGAAATACGCCTCTTGTTTCCTTGCCTCTATGCCGTCAGTAGTTTACATTGGGGTCCATACTGTAGGACTACAATAACCCGACAGGCAGTGATTCTTCACAGCTTGTTAACTGTCCTCCTTTAGGGGCCTAGAAACTTAACCATGCCAGACAAGGGCATTTATATGCTCAAAATATTTCTTGATGGATGCTTAGTTCATGAAATTCTCTCTCGCATATTGGAAAATAATGTATCATATGATTTTAGCCTGAAGTCAAGATTTGTTCCATTTAAGTTTTCGAGTCATGCGTTCAAAATTCCCAGACATTTGTGCAATGTCAAAGCCTCTCTTCCACAGCATTTCCAATGGATGGAAGAGAGATGATGAATGATGGACATTCCAGCACAATGTCTGGCATCTAAGAGTCCCCAGCATGAAGATCAAGGGTTTTATTCTGACTGCTGTTTCCTAAGACCAAAGACAAATCATAAAGTCTCCTTGTGCTTTGAAGGAATGAGATAATATTCGAAAGGAGATCGGCATCCAGACCAAAGGACAAATGCATGTACACAAAAGTGAATACAGAATGGCACCCTTAAGGCTGGAGATTGAAAAGAAAAAGGAAGGCGTTTAAAATATATTTTAGGCCACGGTTATCAGCATTGAATTCTTCCCTTTTCTAAGCCAGCAGTGGAATCTCTGCTCTTTTTCATGAATGAGCATCGGATTCAAAAGCAAATCTTTCCTGACTGTAGTTTGAAGAAGCTTGGGCATCATAATCTAGAAAACATACCATAAAATTTCCGTTTTGGTATAAATTCAATTAGAGCCCTGGCCAAATGATGGTGATAACATCTACTGCGTGCTGTCTTCATAACCGAACAACCAGACTGGTGGGGGAGGTATTTCCATTCATTTGACAGAGTGGAAAACTGAGGAGATGGTTTTCTCACTATGATGTAGTTACTAAGGGAAGATGTTAGTATTGAAATTTCAGCTCTTGAATTGCTATCCTAGAACTTGCTTGTCTCACTTCCCCACACTGTTTTTCTAAGTAGAGAATCATTTTATGTTTTGAAAGTTCTGGGCAACTAAGTATGTGTTTCAACACAAATTCTAAAATCACTGTGATGATTTAGCTGTTTTTCCAGAGATGTGCCTAATTTAATGCTATTTCATAAATTTATATTAATATGTTTGCTTCCCTCTATCCTGAGAAGAAAAAAATGTCCTTTAACATTTTATGAATATCATTTATGCTTTGCATGAATATCACATAGCCGCTTATTTTATGTATGCTTTAATTTAATCACCCACAGTGCGTAGATTCATCTCCCCTTAATTTAATGTGTTAAGATGATTATTTCATTGTAATTCACACTGATGGACTTGGTTTGAAAAGTTGAATGCTTGTTTGAATGGAATGGTTTCGACATTTAACAGCTATAGTATACTTTCTTTATTCTAGAGTAACATATCAGAGATTAATTTTATAACAAATTTCCCTAATAATAGGAATAATGAGTGCGTGATTGAGTCATTTGCATTTACTTCCCTTTTTCATCTCGAAGAACAACTCATGCAAAATCTAGATGCTGCCACAATTGATGTCAATTTCAAAAGGGTGTATTCTTTGTTCATTAAAGGCTCCAGTTCTTCACTTATACTTGGAAGTATTATGAAGAATGATTATGAAGAATGATTTAAATGATTAAAATACTGATACATGCAACAGTATTTTGGATGAACCTCAAAAACAGTACGTTAACTGAAAGGTGTCAGTCTTATTGTATGATTCCACTTTTGTGCAGTGTCCAGTAAAGGCAAATCCGTACGGACAGAAGGTAGGTGAGTGGTTGCCAGGGGCTGGGTCCAGGAATGAAGAGTAGCTATAAATCAGCTCAAAGTTTCTCTGAGGGTGATGGGAACGTTCTAAAATAAGGTTGTGGTCATGGTTGCACAATTCCGTAAATAGACTAACAATTATGGAACTGTACACTTAAAACAGAGGAATTTTATGACACACAAAATATATCTCAACAAAGCTTTGACAAACTAGATGTGAGATTATAAATAAATAGCTTGAGGTAATTAAAATTTTTGTCAACAGACAGAAAATTAATAAGTTCACATCATTTATATATCAATACTATTTATATAACATACTGTGTACGTTATTTTCCTAGACTTAATGGAGGATACACCACAGGAGGAAGACATGATTTTCCTCTGAAGTTTGCAACCCAACTAAAAGAACATATCAATAAGCAGAAGACAGTATCTGACCACCAGTGTTAGGTGAACAGGGAAGAAAACGGAATTCTTATTTCCAAAACAATGTAGGTTAGATTCTTTTTTTTCTCTAAGATAAATGCCAGCCAATAGAATTTTCATCATTGCTTGGCCATAAACAGGGTTGTGCTCATTTCAGGTCTCAACTCAAAGCTCTTCCAACACTTCTATCTGGAAATCCCATGCAGGAAGCAGGGTGTCTCATCAAACTTCTTATTCTCAGCACACAGTACAGGACTAGGCACAGAGAACACACTAAAAACATTTCTGATGTAAATCAAGATAAAATCAGAGTCACTGGAGGATCAAACAGGCTTGTTTAAAGCCACAATATGATACAGCAGAGCACAGGAAGTACTTTAATTAAATTTCATGACAGCATGAGAAAGAAATGATTCATTGTGAGTGGAGAATCCCAGAGGAAGTGATATTTGAACTGGGCCTTGAAGGATGAGGGGTATAAAGGAGGATTTGTAAACGTTTTCAAAAATAGGATCTACTTCATGCTGGCACCCTGAGACCCAGATCTAGAACTGGTGAATCGAAATTCTTCATTCTATTTCGAATGTCAAAATAGTCTAGAAAAATACACTACAGGTATCAAGATTAACCTAAAATATACCCCAATCTTAGTTGTTTTGTAATTTACTATGGTTTGAATTGTGGAAAGGAAAGAAAGTCCAGTTAAACGTGAGAAGAGACCGAAGAGGCAGCCATCTATTTGCTATCCTCAGAAAAGCCTTCAGACGGCAGAGAATCTGCTTTCTATCCCAGTACAAAGAGAGGTGACCCCCAGGTAAGCATCATCCTGTCATTCCAACCTTAAAAAGGTCACCGGTTAGAAAGAAACAAATAACTTGTATTCTGGAGACATTCACCCTTAGAACACTGAATGGATGCTTCACAAGAGGACTCAGGCATAGGGAACAGACTGGTGGTTGCCAAGGGGGAGGGGGTTGGGGGAGGGTTGGATTGGGAGGCTGGGATTAGCAGATGCAAACTATTATATACAGGATGGATACACACAAAGGTCCTATCGTATAGCGCAGGGAACGATATTCAATATCCTGTAATAAACCATAATGGAAAAGAAAAAGGGAAAAATAAACACAAGAGGACTCACACAAAGATGTAGGTGGTTTGGAAGACTGGCAAGTATTTCTGAATCACATACTTAAATTTAAATTTTTATAGGAACAAACATCGGGTGATACAACAATTTTTACTTTTTGTATTTTTGCCCAACACGCATAATCTGATTCTAATCATGAGGAAACACCAGTCAAACGGAGGGACATTCTAGAAAATAATCAGCCTGCATTCTTCACAAATGTCAAGTGCCATGAAAGGCAAAGAAAGGTTTTGAACAGATTAAAGCAGACTAGGCAGACAAAAACTAAATGAAAGGCACACTCCTGGCCTGGTCCTGGCCCGGAAAACAAGCTGGTTTAAGGAACAGCGGTGGCAAAGCCCTGTCGGGAATGAAGTCAGGATCTAGAGACACGTCCCCTCTCAGTCCTGTTCTCAGCCTTGACCTCTCCTCTGTGGGGAGAGAGGGGTGAGGAGTGACAGTTTGTGAAATTTAAATAAAGTCCATAGGTTAGATAATAGTACGCATCAACGTTAAATTTCCCGATTTTGATCATTGTACCACGGTTTTCTAAGAGAATTTCTTTGCTTTCAGGAGACACACTGAAGTATTTAAAGGGGCATGATGTCTGCAACTTAAGTCTTAAATGGTTCTGAAAAATGATAATATGTATATATGCAAAGAAACACATAGTATTCACACACACAGAATGATAAAACAGATGTGGCAACATGTTAACAGTTGGTGAATCGGGGTGAAGGGTATATGGGAGTTCTCTGTACCACTTCCACTTTTTGGTAAAGCTGAGATTAAAATCAAATAAAAAGGAATTTATAGGTTTGCCTTAGCAGATCTTCCAGGAAAACACACAACTCACTCAAACTTGAAGACATGATGGTCTCCTGCCACCAATTTTCTTTTTCCAATTCAACGCTTAAAAACAGAAACCAGGCCTTGGAGCAACTAAGCCCGTGCGCCACAACTAGTGAGTCTGCGCTCTCGATTCCGCGAGCCACAACTACTGAGCCCATGTGCCATAACTACTGAAGCCTGTGCGCCTAGAGCCCGTGCTCCACAACAAGAGGAGCCACCACAATGAGAGGCCCACGCACCGCAATGAAGAGTAGCCCCCGCTCGCCATAACTAGAGAGAGCCTGCGCAGAGCAACAAAGACCCAATGCAACCAAAAATGAATAATAGATTAATTAATTAATTAAAAAAAAAAAGAAAAACAAGACTTCCCTGGTGGCGCAGTGATTAAGAATCTACCTGCCAATGCAGGAGATGTGGGTTCCATCCCTGGTCCGGGAAGATCCCACATGCCGCGGACCAACTAAGCCCGTGAGCCACAACTACTGAGCCCACGTGCCTAGATCCCAGGCTCTGCAACAAGAGAAGCCCCCGCTTGCGGCAACTAAAGCCCGTGTGCAGCAACGAAGACCCAACACAGCCAAAAATAAATAAAATAAAATAATAAAATAAAATTAAAAAACCCAGAAACCAACCCCAAAACTAAGCAGATCTGGTGGTGATCATTTTGACATGTATACAAATATTGAATCACTAAGCTGTACACCAGGAACTGACATAGTGTTGTAGGTCAATTATACTTCAAAAACAAACCAAAAAACTCATAGAAAAACAGATCAGATTTTCTGTTACCAGATGCGGGATGTTGGGGGGGAAGGGGGAGAGGGAATTGGATGAAGGTGGTCAAAACGTATAAACTTCCAGTTATAAGATAAATAAGCACTAGGGACGTCATGTACAACATGGTAAATATAATTAACACTGTTGTACGTTATGGAGAGCAAATCCTAAGAGTTCTCATCACAAAGAAAAATATTTTTTCTATTTCTTTAATTTTCTCTCTGTAAGGGATGATGGATGTTCATTAAACTTACTGTGGTCATCCTTTCACAATGTATGTAAGTCAAAATGTTATGCCTTAAACTTATACAGTGCTGTATGTCAATTATATCTCGATAAAACTGGAAGAACAAAAATTGAAAAGTAAGCCAATTTGCAATAAAACAAGAAGCCAAGCTCAATAGCCTTTGATTCATCTGAGAAAACTGTGTCAGAGTGATTAGTGTTATTTTCTTACTTTTTAGTGGTGAGCACCACTATTCTTAATATTCTTCATTCTTCAAGGCTTATATTCTTTTTTTTTCTTTTTTCTTTTTTTTTGTGGTACGCGGGCCTCTCACTGTTGTGGCCTCTCCCGTTGCGGAGCACAGGCTCCGGACGCGCAGGCTCAGCGGCCATGGCTCATGGGCCCAGCCGCTCCGCGGCATGTGGGATCTTCCCGGACCGGGGCACGAGCCCGTGTCCCCTGCATCGGCAGGCGGACTCTCAACCACTGCGCCACCAGGGAAGCCCTAAAGGCTTATATTCTTAATATTGCAAAATACTTTAAAACATCGTAAGAATAAGCCTTTATTTCCTTTATTTGTGGAAGAAATGAGACTCAAACATAGAATGATCACTTCAAAAGAAAGTTAAGAATGAGCATATCATGTGTAACCAGAAAGGGATAACAAGAAAGGAGTATCCCTAGGTCCGGCCATAAATATGAAATGAGATGAACCCATTTCAGATAACTGTTTCCTTGGAAACGCAGTCAATTGAAAGTTCTGCAAAAATTAACATGTATTTTTTTCTTCCCTTAAAGGGCAGAAGCTTCTTTTACTTACATAGTTTTGACCTTTAATTTTATATCTTAGGCTTATTATAAGATGTTTTTTCCAGAGCTGGGCAAACAGAGCCAAATAAGTATCTTTTCATTAGTTCTGAGGCTTGGCTTATGATCATATGGCCTTTGTAGCTGCATATTATGGGGCAACTGTGAGGAGGGTAGTTGGGGTAAAACCTGCCACTCACTGAATATTGCCATCTGGACTAATAAACCATCAGCCCACATGCAATGTTGTCACTCATGCTGAGTGAGTTCACAGTATAGCTAATTGAGTTAAGTAGTCATATTGGCAATAGAGTTCTGTATTTTATTTATTTTTTTGATGTGGATCATTTTTAAAGTCTTTATTGAATTGGTTACAATATTGCTTCTGTTTTATGTTTTGGTTTTTTGGTCTCGAGGCATGTGGGATCTTAGCTCACCCACCAGGGATCGAACCCCCATCCCCTGCATTGGGAGGCAAAGTCTTAACCACTGGACCACCAGGGAAGTCCCCAGTTCTATATTTTAAGAGGCAGTAAAGTTGAACGATGTCAAGTCTCTTGTATAAGCCAATACTGACAAATGCCCTGAGGATAGTGGTTCAACAGAGGCAATGGTTCTGTGTCAGCCGATGCCATGGAGGATGGCTCTGGACCACGGAGGATTTCCGACTCTCTTTCCCAAAGCCCTGCTGGTTCTGGATTTCTGGTATCTTTGCAGTGTGGGTAGAGGAACAATTCAAGTCAAAGAGGCTGGATTGGTCCAGAACCAAGACTAATCTCTAAAGACAGCTCATCCTGAGTATCACACAGGTAATAAGTGCAGGTGAAATGGTCCCCAGGAGACCTGCCTTGTCTGCGATGGCGCTACCAGAGGTTGCTCTTGGCATGGATTTTCTGCTTCTCTGGGGTTTTCAAAACCCAAAGCCTCTGCCCTGCAGAGGTAGGGATAGAGGGTAGAACTGGTCACCAACACCTTCGGGAAGAGAAGTTTATGATGGAACATGGGTACGTTTTCAGAAACTGAAGGGGGAAGAAGCCTAGACTTACTAAAGAACTGAGAATAACCTGAAGCCTCCTCTGTTCCTGGGGAAAGCTGGCCCAGGGTTCAGTAAGAACACTGAAAGAGGCAGTAGAAGACGACTGATTTTGCAATTTATCCTGGAGCTGGTGCTATGTTTTCATGATGATCATAGCTTAGGTTTTGGGGGCCAGTACTGATTTAATGTATTTTGCTCTATTTTTCCCACAGGGGGAAATATGGTTATTGTATTGGAGAAATACTTTATTTTATTTTTGCCATTATTTTGTATTTATTTCTATTTACTTTTTTTTTTTTGCTGTGCTGCTTGGCTTGTGGGATCTTAGTTCCCCAACCAGGGATTGAATCCAGGCCACGGCAATGAAAGCCCAGAATCCTAACCACTAGGCAAACAGGGAACTCCCTACTTTTTTTCATTTTAATTTTTTAAATTTTAAAATATTTTATTGGATTATAGCTGATTTACAATGTTGAGTTAGTTTCAGGTGTACAGCAAAGTGATTCAGTTATACATATACATATATTCATTCTTTTTCAGATTCTTTTCCCATTTACAGAATATTGAGCAGAGTTTCCTGTGCTATACAGTAGGGCCTTGTTGGTTATCTATTTTATATATAGTAGTGTGTGTGTTAATACCAAACTCCCAATTTAACCCTCCCCACCATGTTTCCCCTTTGGTAACAAGTTTGTTTTTGAAATCTGTGAGTCTGTTTCTGTTTTGTAAATATGTTCGTTTATATCATTAAAAAAATAGATTCTACATATAAGTGATATCATATATTTGTCTGTCTGACTTACTTCACTCAGTATGACAATCTCTAGGTCCATCCATGTTGCTGCAAATGGCATTATTTCATTCTTTTTTATGACTGAGTAATATTCCATTGTATATATGTACCACATCTTCTTTATCTATTCCTCTGTGGATGGACATTTAGGAAGGAATGTAGGTTGATGTCCTTGGTTTCTTTGTGGCCAACTAATCTCTGATTACAGTATTTTTTGGAGAGAATTAGGGATTTGTCCATAGTTCAATAACTGGGAAGTGTCAGAGCCAAGAGGCAAACCATGATCTTCTGTTCTAAACAGTCCCTATGTGCCTACTACGTGCTGAGCGACATCCCTAAGACTCAGTGCAGTAGGCCAGCTGTGTAACAGGAGGATTCTCAGAATGGTTTTTTTTTCAGCTTTACTGAGGTATAATTGACAAATAAAATTGCAAGATATTTAAAACATACATTGTGATGATTTGCTGTATTTATCAAATCATATGTATATTTGTGTGTATGTGTGAACATCAGTCTTCGAATATCTTGATAGTCAGTGATCAGTATGCCATTCACACATTTGTCTAAATGTGACTGGAACCTCTTTGTATTTTCATCCTGTGTTCCGGGCCAGCTCCTGGCCAGCAGTGAGGCGGTGACGTTTGTTTGCAGGGCGCCATGTCTGTGGTAAATACCACTCCTACTGCACAGTGCACAACCTGACAACCTGTACAGTGCTGCATGGGAGACCTGCTCTTTATTTTCTCTCTCTCACCCGTTTCCCTGTGATCCTCAGCCCTCTCATGGCCTCCTCCCTTTCCCACTCCTTCTATTGCCTTTATTGGATCCTGTTGAGGAGGAAAGGAATCGGACTCAATTCTCCACTTGGAGATACTAGTGACTTGATTAGATATCCAGCCAGGAGGTTTGCATTTTGAAAGACCACAGAGAAAGGGCCATGATGGAATTACAGGCACTCAGGGCAACCCGTGGAAGAAGGGAAGGACTTTGAATTCCATCACCTCTGATAATTTTGTATGGCTGACTCTCCCAATAGTATCTTTTCAACTTCAATGCAAGGTCAGTAAGTTAACCTCCCACGTTGTCCCAGATTTCGTCTGAAAACTACCTGTTGGGATTACCACAGGATTCGGCTGTTGTGTCTCTTCCCCCTGCTTCCATTATATTCCTGGCTTTAAAAACTTCAATCCTGTTAGCATCAACTTAGTGGTTATTCTCACGTGGGCGTTCTATATCCCTAATATCCTATCTGCTTCTCATAATGTTTCTAAGCTTCATGATGAGAAAGTAACTCTTAATTATTGAGCACTCACGGTGTTCTGTGAAATCACCTAAGCTTCTTTCTTTCCACAATTCGACGAGAGAGGCGAGACCCCATTTTACAGATGAGGAAACAGCCTCAGGCAGGCTAAGTGACTTGCCCAAGGTTAAACGGCTGGTAAGTGGCTGTGCGAGAATTTGACCTTCGACTGTAAAACTAGGTATGTGCTGAGCCCCACTGCTCTGTCCTGGCAGGTCTAACTGGCCCACGTGTTCGCCTCGTGTAGACCAGCATCTTCTCCAAGGCTTTAGATTTCTTCCTTAGGGTTCCTGGAATTCTCTCGCCCTTTTGTGCTATAAAAGTATGAATGGTAAAGAGCTCTGATGTCTGAGCCAGGCTGCCTGGTGCAAATTTCATTTCAGCTCCTTCATACTTTTCTTGGTTTCTTGTTTAATTTTTTCAACTTTTTAAAGAGTCTGAAAAACACCTTGGTTGTTGCTATCGATTCTTTTCTCGGTTGTTTATGCCTCTCCTCTAGCTGTGTATGTGATGGTTTGTTCTGCTTTTCCTCATTTACGTTTATCTAGTTTGTCAATGCATTTCAAGGTCCAAAAGGGTAACAAAACCTGGAGAAAGAGGGCTCCAGGCTTTCCTGTAACAGACGCTGCAAAATTGGCCTCGAAAAGCCCATGCTCTCCCACCTCTCCACGCTGCATCTCAGTGAAAACTGCAGTTGGGTGGAACAGAGCTTTGAATTTCAGAGGTTTGTCTTCCTTTGACATGGCTGTTCCCAGTTTCCCTCCCCTCCAGTCGAGCTGATGACTTTTCTTTCTTTCCTTTTCTTTGTTTTTCACATTATAATGTGTTTTGATGATCTCAAAGGGTGAGTGATATAGGTCCCCTTGCAAAAAGTCTAGGCAATCAATAAGAAATCCTTATACAATCATGTGAGTTTTACTCTGCATTATATACCTTATTACACTTCAGAAAACACCAAGAGGTCCCAGGAGTTGTTTTGTCATCCTCACAACGTTGGTGAGTGGATTCTCCACAGGTGAAATGGTCTGGGCTTTCTTTTCTAGCCCTTCTCTTTCTGTCTGCCCCGGGCTACTGATGGGTGCGCTTCCCTGCCTTTGAAGTACCACATCTCAGAGCTCTCTGGCACGTGCCAGAAGCCGGTAGAGAGCACCTACTCCCATGTTGATGACTGAGGCTCCCCGATGCCCTCGAGGTGTGTGAATCACACTAGTGCTCTCAGCTGGAACCACGCTTCCTGATGGATGGGGAGAAGGGACAGAGAGGAGAGTGGAAGTGGTGGAGCAGATGGTCTACTGGTGGGAGGGCTAAAGCTTTTTAATCCCCGACCTTCTAAAACACTCATTTACCTGAAGATGTCCTTGTATTTTACTTAAGGACAAAGAGAGCCATCATGTGTTTGAAAATGTGACTAACTTGAAGGATTATAATGCACACCATAACTTGACTTCGCGTCTCTCATTTTTAGAACACTCTGTTATTTTGGTAAGTGAGGATTATACATCATTTAAAATGGTCATCATTGATTTGGTTCACTTTTTTCCTCCTTCTGAAGAGCTTGTGTTCATAGTCTGCCCCTTTGCGGACAAAAGAAATTGCTTTAAAAAGTGCTTTAACTTGTCTACATCTTGGGGACTGGTTTAACAAATTATATCTATAAGCAAGGATAATCTATAGCCAATAAAAGTCAGGATTCAGGAGAATATTTAATGACAAGGGAACATGTTCATGATATAATGTTAAGCCTTAACAGCTGGTTAAAGATGGTATGCCTAGTATGATTCCAAGTTTGTAAGACATAGATATGCACAGAAAAACAGACTGAACTATAATAAAGATTTTAATATCCTTGGAGGATGGAATTACAAACGATCTCTAAAAGTCATTTTTGTTGAACTTTTGGGAAAATTTTACTTTTCGTACATGGGGGGCTTTTACAGTGAGAGAAAGTAACTTCCTAGTAAAATTATTTTGACTATGTTTTCTTGCCTTTCTGGGTATCTGAGATTCAATTCTCTTGATACTAAACACAGAACGGACCTACAGAGAAAATTCAGTGAGCTCACCAGATTGCTATCTTTTTCTCTGATGCAACCCTGGAAATGGGTCATTCCCTGCCTTGTTTCTTCCACCAGGTTCCAGTGTTTCAGGAAAGTCCCTGATTGACATCAAGGGCAAACATCCAGGCTGGAGGTCTGACTGTCTGGGTTCAGCAGGGCTGACAAGATCCGTGCGTGCATCTGTCCAGGACCCATCCTTGTGGGGCTGGTGGGACCTGTGGTTCCCAGAGAGAAGCTCGGGAGGGTATGAGAGGGCTGAGGGGAGAAGCCTTGTAAGAACTTGGAGGAAGAGCTGGGCTCCAGCCAAACAGAGTGGGACTCTCAGAAGGGTTCAAGTCCCAGAGGGATGTTACTGGGCAGAGTGATTGAGCAGAACACCCGGTTGGCAATTAAGAGAAGCCAGGCCTAAAGGGAGGACCCATCAGGAATGGAGAGACTCAGGTGGCTCCCCAAGGTGCGCTCAAGGAAAGGAATTAAAATGCACATTCCCCGAGTGTCCACTAGGTGGCAGACACTTTCCTTTACTGGTACTAAGAGCTTGTCCATATTCTCAGGCACTTCCTGATGCTCAAGTCTTAAGAATTGCTCAGGGGGCTGGTTAAAATACAGATTCCTGGGCCCCTTTCCAGAGCTTCCAGCTCAGTAGTCTGGGGCCCGAGATTCTGCATTTCTAAGAGGTCCAGGTGCTGCTAGTGCCACTGGTTGGAGAGCTGGGAGCATCATCTCAGACTCTGGGAAGGGAGGAGGTGGGCGGGGAGTAGGGTGTGGTCCTCACCGTTGAGCAATTAGCTCACATTGTGACAAACACTCTAAGGCGAGCAGCGTGGCTGGGGGAGGGGAACAGGGTCACTTGCTTCTGGCTGGAAATAGCCTCTGGCACTAGAGCAGATTTGAATTGTGGGATATGCAGCAGAATGTCAGGGCTCCAGGGCTCTCATTTCATTTAAATGTGTTACCAATTAATTTCCTTACAATGGTTGTAGCACATAGGAGCACACGTACATGCAGATTAAAATAAAAGCAGTATCCAGATCAAAATGAAAAAGAAGGCATTCAGTACCTACCAAAAATAAGCCTAGAGAAAAACATTAAGAATACTACAAAGGGACTTCCTTGGGGGCGCAGTGGTTAAGAATCCGGCTGCCAATGCAGGGGACATGGGTTGGAGCCCTGGTCCGGGAAGATCCCACATGCCGCGGAGCAACTAAGTCCGTTCGCCACAGCTACTGAGCCTGCGCTCTAGAGCCCACGAGCTGCAACTACTGAGCCCGCGAGCCACAACTACTGAGCCCACGTGCCACAACTACTGAAGCTCACATACCTAGAGCCCGTGCTCCACAACAAGGCCCCGCTCGCCACAGCTAGAGAAAGCCTGCGCGCAGCAACGAAGACCCAACACAGGCAAAATTAAATTTAAAAAAAGAAAAGAAAAAGAATACTGCAAAGCATAAATCAGTAAATCTCGAATAATTTACAAAATATTCCGTCCACGATGGCCCAACCCTTGGTTCTGCTGCACAAGATTTTTATACAGAGCCCTGTGTGACCGACCAAGCGAGTCTGACAATATCCAACCAGACTCTACCCTGTTCAGTGAGATGGATCCACTGATCATGCCTTTGAACGCCAGTGGCGATGCTAATTGGCTAGGACTGTTTCTAAAGCTTCTTCTCGGTTTCTGTACTTGCATCAGTAGAACCGGGTAGGAAGTAATAGTTTGCAGAAGGGTACCCAACCACAAACCATTTTGCTGTACGGTGGAAGCTAACACAACATTGTAAAGCAACTATACTCCAATAAAAATTAATTAAAACACACACACACACACACACACACTCAGAGGCGCATTGGTCTAGACTGGCTAGATGACTGATTTGGGAGATGGGCTTTTGCAGAACTTCAAACAGCCCATGTGTTCTTATGGCTCCTTCACTGCAGATTCTTTCTGTATCTTTAAGGGTCATTTGGTTCTCATCAATTCCATTTGGAGTCCTTGAAATGGGGGTACTTGGATGGATTTTTGGCCCTGCTGCTATTTCTTCAAGGATATGAAGGACAATCTCCTGTACATAGTAGGCACTTAATAAACACAGATGGGACGCAGGCATGGAATGGTAGCCCAGGAAAGAGATACCAGGCACGCTTGCAGGCTAGACAGAGAGAGCCAGGAACTCAATGCCCAGCCTGGATGGATGTCAAAATAGAGCTCTTCTCACAGATCCTCTGAGGAGGTGGCTGGCCAGCCGAGTAGATGGAGAGGACCCAACTCGGAAAAGAAAGGCAACCACTCCAGTTGTTTCCCTGGCCTCACCACCACCTCATCAAATACCGGTGTCCATTGGGAACGAGTGAAATTCAGTTTACAGTTTTGGCCATGACAGTAGGCTTCCTCAGCATCTTCACGCTGAACCAAGGAATTGCTTCACGTCCATGCCAGTGTGAACCCTGGCTGTTGCTGTGGAAACTACAGGAGCGTTTACCTTAGTTGCGTTCCTTTTAAAACTAAAATCTGGAGGAAGGCCTTTCATTTACTAATTTAAGTATATTTTCCTAGTCAACAATTCTCCACCTTGCAGCAAAAGAGAGCTGAATGGATGCGAAATGGATGATCAAATCTAAACCCCCTGCGATGTCACGCTGCACCCCACACCCACCTGTCCTGGTCTCCTTCTTCATCCCTCACCGGGCACTCAGCGCAGCCCAAGGAATTTATGTGATTTAATGATGCAGAGCTGATCATAACGGTCACAGCAAGAATGAAGCTGCTGCTTAGAGAGCACTATGGGAGATATTGTGCTAAAGCGCTTAAATCCATTATCTTCAATTCTATCAACAATCACATAGGTTTGCTCAAGGACAGAAAGTAGAAAGGCTGAGATTCTAGCCCAAATATGGCAGACTCAAAAATCTGTGATCTTAATCACTGTATTTACAACACTTAGGGTCTTGGATCCAAACAGAAACTCTTTCCTTCTGCTCTTAAGGTTTACCAACAAACTGGAAACTGGACAGCGTCGTAAACTCTACACATCCAAGGCTAAGATTTCTCACAAATGATGGAGATGGGCCCATGAATGAATGAACGAATGAATATGGGTACCAATTAGGAATAAGTCACATTTAGTTTGTGAGGTCCTTAGATCATGAGGACACTGCAGTTTCCTGTAAACCAAGGCATTTCACTGTGAACCAAGGACTGATGTGGTGTTGACGCCAGCTCCTAAAATCTGAAGATACAACCTGGTTACAAGTTCTAAGACTAACTCTCAATTGCATTTCAAACAAGTGTGCACATACACACAGAGACACCTGTTTTATATCCTGACTTTTTGGGAAAAACTTATCTTGCTCTTTTTCTAAATACCCCTTTCAATTTCTCAAATCTCCTAAATAACAAAGATGAGAGACAGTTCAAACACAAATCTTCCCCAAGAGAACATGTATGGTTTTGACTGTATTGAAATCAGAGCTCATACCACTATTTTATTATTTGTCTAGATAATCCTATTTTCATCTGAAACAATCCACACACCCAACTTCACAGGTCAACTGGTGGTTCCAAGGAGCTTCTGAAGTGTTTTCAGAAAAGTTAAAGGACCAGCAGTTTTTTGAGAGGGATGAATATGATCATGTTTTATGTTCAAGTTAGAACACTTTGCAAAAGTCCTTCATGGCTCATATATAAGAGTCTTTACAAACTTTCATTAATATATCTTGGTATGTGATTGGCAGATTTTCAGATACACCATTTAAAACTTTATCATGCTAACACAACATTGTAAATCAACTACACTTCCATAAAAAAATAACTTGATCATGAGTCAAAGTCCTTAAAGCAAATGGAAAAAGACCTTATTTTTAAAAATGCTGAATTGAAAAAGAGTGGGAGGTCACATGAACTTGGACATTTAAAGACACAAATTGATTTAAGAAGCAAAGATTTTGCGAAGCCCTAAGACCATAAAGCGATCAACACAAAGACATCTGTCAGGGTGGAGGCGACCTGAGGTAAAGACCAGTTAAATCTAATGCAGTCAGAAACTTAGGCCAGTTTAACATCTTTTTATGAGGTGACAACCCCCTAACACCATAATCTCGCCTTTCAGGATGATGACACAGGACTTAACGAGTAAAAGAAAACAACTTCACACCTCTCTCTTGAACATGAATTGTCTATTTAGGTTAAAGGTAGACTTTGAGATCCCATTAGCTACTGGCACAATTGGGAAAAGTCATGTACACACACACACACACACACACACACACACACACACACACGCGCGCGCGCTTCAAAGCAAGTAGTTACGTAACGATATCAATGTCTGTTTCTACTTAGCTTCGAAAACAGAAGTGAAGCCAAAACTAACAACCCTCCTGCTAATTAGAGAAAGAAAAATGTCTTCTCCCCAAGTGCCCCAACATGAAACTGAAATTAACTGCTTTCCTTTGGAACCCACTTATTTTATGCTTCCCAGAAGATATGGGGATAAAGAAACTCTGGAAGAGAGCAGCTGGGGAAAACACATGGACACCATACGTGGACTCAGTGGAAACAGAGCACACACTTAAGAGAAAATTCTTTTCCTTGTGGCAACTGGGGTCTAATAAAAATCTGGTTACCTTTACATTTCTTCTCTTCCGTTTGGAAGGTCTGGGCGTTAGGGACGCTCTGATCGTTCACATCGTCGTGGTCCAGATGGAATATGGAGCTGGTCCAGGTGGCCTGGATGAGATGCCGGGGCGACTGTTCATTCTTCAATGCGCTGCGCCTCTCTGGGGGGCTCTTCCTGTGCAGGCAGGCTTCAGACATTCCCACAAGCTTCCACTCCTGCTTGCCGTGGGGACAAGGCTTCGGCTTGTCCCAGGCTGGAAGGCCATTTTCTGGAGGGTTGAAAAACACGAGATGACGAGCTTTGGCATTGTCAGGACGGGGCTGAGATGGAGAGGTTTGGAAGGCAAGTGCTTTCTCGGTTCTTTGGGGCTGACAGCGTTCGCACACCCCTCCCCTTGACAGTGGTCATAAGATGCAGAGGGTGTCAGCCTCGGGCATGGAGCCACCGGCGCTGGATTGCCTGTCGGAGTAATCAACACATTCCCCCGATTTTACTGCCTACAAAGATGTCAGCTCCTCCATGGGAAGGCTGCCCTTTCGCCAGCCCTGCTCCCGACAGCGATGGCCCAGGAGCAAGTGGACACCAATTTATGTCACTGCTTAGATGACCATTTGAGGTCTCGAGGGTCAGGGCTGGCCGTGGACACTTTTCAGAGCCTCAGGACATAAAACGTCCAGGATTCGGCCTTATTTGACTTGGGTGTTATCACAGGCTGACCTGAGGGGCACCCTGTTGCTTAAGAGGGACGTGCCACGTGGCTACGTGAGAGTGACAACTCTGTTCTCCCTGTCACCTTCCACTCCCGACAGCCTGACACAAAGGGCTGCCTCTTCCAAGAGAAACTGTGTCGATGGTTTCAATGTTGTCCCAAACAGGCGAGGAGATCAGATGAACCGAGCAGATCGTGCTTTATTTGTGGGGTAAATTAAGAGCCCTAATGATAGAATGAAAAGCCACATGTCTCTTGCATTGAGATACAGGCAGTTATGGTTTATGTATACGATGTTGTTTTCTCTATTAGATTTACAGGGACTTAAAGGTCTGCCCTCTAGAGAATGGGAAACAATAGAACAATATAATGAAAACATTCTCACACTAACCTTCCCTGGTGGCAAATTTTACCTCCTTGAATATTTTACTGAATACGGCTATAAAGTAGAGAATAAAAAGGAGTATCCTAATATATATAATTTGTAGATGCAGTCACATTAAAAAACATAATCCATCTGGTCACCCATATTTCCAGAAATTTGTAGGCTATACTGTCTGTCAAAATGAGAAAAAAATATAGAGTTCTACTTTTAAAGTGATTATAGACAGTGATGGAAAGACTAATCGATAAGTGAATTTCTTTTATGCTGAAAGGGCCAAAGGACCGTGAATATCCATATCAGAGAGACAAGTCCATCCTGGTCTGTGCATAGTACTGGGAATTTAAAGCTGCTGTTCAGACACTTAAAATGAATTTTAAATTACTTAATGCAAGGGTTAAACACGCTTTCGCTTTTCACAAGCCCCCTCTGTAAAGCTACTAGATGCCTTCAGAGATGTTGGTTAGGGGTGGTTTCTCTAAAGGTGTCATCTGTTCTCAGCCCCTTTTGGAAGTTGCATTTACCTTTCCTGGTCTTGGGGTTACTGTGTGGAAACCCCGATACCCCTCCACTTCATTTCTAGTACAGGAGAAGACTGTGAACAACTACCGCAAGACAGCAATAATCGACACGTGATTTCTCTGTCACAGTCAATGGAAATACTGCAGCATGAAATACCCTAACTTGGCCAGTAACCAATGATCCCCTTTAAACAAAATCGTACAACTCTTTGGGATGTAATACTTGCTCTTATTCAGAGAAGAGCCCTGAAAATTCACTCTATGCAAAGGGCTGTGCTGGCATCGTGGGAGGGGAGTGAACTAGACCTGCGTTCTTTCTCCTCAGTTTCTAGGGCGTTATTCAATGCATGGTAAATCCAAAAGGTCTGGACTCCAGCGTGCCAGCTCCTGTTGCAATTACAGGCACTTAGTCTCACTTTCCATGAAAAGAAAAAAAATAGCTTAGGATCTTGGGAGATTGTATGGCATTTCAGATGAAATGTATCTGTGTGGAATCCTTTCAAGGACCTAGTATCCAAGAGGGTTTGAGGTTTTCATGAGCTAGGACTTCCCTGGCAGTCCAGTGGTTAAGACTACGTGCTTCCACTGCAGGGGGCAAGGGTTCGATTCCAGGTGTGGGAACTAAGATTCCACATGCCACGCGGTGTGGCCAAAAAAAAAAAAAAAAGTTTTTCACGAGCTAAACATAAAGCCACTGAATGCAAGGGTTAACTTTGCAAAAAGAGTTTCATTTCGTTTTTACAGAAGTGAAAAGCCTTCTCACCCATGCATGTTTCTATGATGTCTACTCAATTGTCACGGACTCTAATTCCTTGGGAAATTGCACCGTGTAATGCTCCATTTTATTTTTATTTTTTTAAATTTATTTTTGGTTGTGTTGGGTCTTCGTTGCTGCGTGCAGGCTTTCTCTAGTTGTGACGGCGAGTGGGGGCTAATCTTCGTTGCGGTGCGTGGGCTTCTCATTGCGGTGACTTCCCTTGTTGCGGAGCACGGGCTCTAGGTGCATGGGCTTCAGTAGTTGTGGCACGCGGGCTCTAGAGCACAGGCTCAGTAGTTGTGGCTCACGGGCTCTAGAGCGCAGGCTCAGTAGTTGTGGCGCACGGGCTTAGTTGCTCCGCGGCATGTGGGATCTTCCCAGACCAGGGCTTCCTGAATTGGCAGGCGGATTCTTAACCACTGCGCCACCAGGGAAGTCCCTAATGCTTCACTTCAAGTAATGTTAAAGTTATCACAGTTTTTTGTAGCACCTCCAACATTTGATTTTTCTGCAGAAATTCTTGAAATGTGGTATTAATTCCCCTACCTGCACAGAAATTAAGAAATACAGCCAAACTGGGTAGTCACTGCTCCCTAGTGAAGGGAGCGAGTCAACATGTGTGGATGAGAGATGATGGAAGGGACCCCA
Source organism: Delphinapterus leucas (assembly GCF_059928025.1). Lineage (NCBI taxonomy): Eukaryota > Metazoa > Chordata > Mammalia > Artiodactyla > Monodontidae > Delphinapterus > Delphinapterus leucas. Next base: position 147,636,326 of record NC_143132.1, read on the forward strand.
CCCAAGGGGACATTCCTCCCTAAAGCACAGCCCATTAAAGTTTGCTCAGCACGTCCCCTGGGCCAGCAAGAGCAGGAATTTCTTCTAAGCAAGTGAGGTTATTTTTGCGGGGAGGCAAGGGATAGGATTGCCTTCCATTTTCCTAAGAAAAGAGTCCGAGGTGGTTTGGGAAAAGGGCTCCATTCGTGAGAGGCGTTTACGAGCTCGTAATTACTGTCTGTAATTACATTCATGATAGTGATATTCTGTTGCTTAATTGGCAGGTTTATTGTTGGGGCACTGCCGGCACATCTGGGCCTAAGAAGCCCTGGTTGGGTCACGGGAAAACTTGAGGGATTTACTTAAGGAGGAGTCTTGATTATTTTCCCAAGAAGAGAAGGGCATATATGATTCCTATTCCATTCCCAAGGAGGGATGAGACACGATTCCAGGCTCCTTCAATTCTGCCTGCCGAGGATGCTGTTAACTGTGTTATTTATTTATTTATTAATGGATTGGTTGAGATTTCAATGCTCCAATTTTATAAACAAAAATTTAGGTTATTTAATATTAAAGCAGAGACAAAAAGTTTTAACATTGTTTTAATCAAGTAACATAGCTGTTTGAAACAGGAAATTTTAAGACAGTTGAATAGAGCAAAGTGAAAGATTATTAGGATAGCCACTCTGAATAAATTCCTTACTAGATGCATTTGAATTTCACTGTAAGTTTGGCACTAGACTGAACACTGGCCTAAGCCAAAATTTTCTCTTTAGTGTTTAGAAGCCCTGAACGTTTTCCTTCAGATTTAAAAGAAGAAAAAGAGAAAAAAAAAAAAAAAAAGGAAGAAAGAAAAAGGGAAAAAACCCCTCTATAACAGAACCTCCTTAGCTTGATAATGGATATGCTGAATGCAACTTCACACCCCCTAAAGAATTTCAGAAAATGGCAAAAAATTTAAAACCTAGGTGAGATGTGAATTTGCAAAAACCTCTTCTCTTTGGTGTGACAAAGCTCATTCCCTCCTGGTAGGTATATGGCTCTCCTTCAATCTCATCAAAATCTATCAGAAAAGGCAGCTGGAGACCAATTTGTACCTCGCCAGTAAGATTGCTAGGGTTTAATTTCTTATAGTATCAAGCTAACAAGGTTTTATTATACCAAATGTTTGTAGAGTTTCAATGTGAAAAAAACTTACATACATTTTGAACTGTGTTATTTCCATGTTTGCTTGGCAATGATGGTTTTCAGGGATTTCCTGCTATTTCTGTATCCTTTGGTTCCCCCAAACCTCAAACCAATGAGATATTTCTTTTTAGAAGGATTAAAATCTCGTAAGACTACATCCGTGAATCTCAAAGTTTGGTAAATATCAGTCATGTGAGGCGCTATTAAAGATGGCAGGAGGGCTTCCCTGGTGGCGCAGTGGTTGAGAGTCCGCCTGCCGATGCAGAGGACACGGGTTCGTGCCCCGGTCCGGGAAGATCCCACATGCCGCGGAGCGGCTGGGCCCGTGAGCCATGGCCGCTGAGCCTGCGCGTCCGGAGCCTGTGCTCCGCAACGGGAGAGGCCACAACAATGAGAGGCCCACGTACTGCAAAAAAGAAAAAAAAAAAAAGATGGCAGGAGACCAGGCTTATTGAAATAGGATGGGGCCTGGGCATTTGTATATTTACCAAGTTCTACAGATGGTTCTGATACCCAGTAGAGTTTGAGATCCACAGGGTTAAGAAAATCTAAGGTAAGAAAACAAATTATTGGCAGATATCGGATAAGGGTGCAGTTTCCTTCTCAGACTGGAAGGTTTTACACGCCCTGGACTAAATTCGCATTATAATTAAAACATTCATCAATTGTTTTAGGATCTACTGCTTGAAGCATTAAAAGTCAGATGTTAACTGGAGTTATCTTGTAGATTGCAGGTATGGATGTGAGTAAATACTCAGTCAAAAAGCCTGTTGTTCTGAGGAATATCTGGGACACAAATGTGCACAGTAGTAGAAATACCTTTTTTTTTAAAAGGGAGATTCTGGAAATGACCATATCTTATTATTCGCATGAAGAATGAATTCTTTAATGGATCCCAGTTAACAGATGGCTTTTAATATTTCATAGTCTAGACATCGACAATTAATTTGTCAGTTATGATGCAAATTAATAAATAAGTAGAATCAAAGGAAAGAACTAGATAGGGGCATGTGAACTGCTACTAAAATAACTAGACACACATTGACCTGTGTGTCTCGAGGGCGTCTAGATTTGAATGATTGCATCTGTGTTAGATGACCATAATTCTAGTGGCTCGAATGACCCAGCATTGACCTAAAGGGTTCTTTTGCAAAAAGAAACAAACATAAATCCTATGAACAGAACTGCCTACGTCCTATCTCTGGAAATTTCGTTAAAGATAATGGAAAATAAACCTGTCCATCAAAAAAGGAGAATTGTATGAAAATATGCAAGTGTTTCAGGACATGAAAGCAAGCTTACACCTTAGAAAAGTGCTAAGGCAAAGGAAATGGAATTATGACAAAGTGCTCAGGAAGGGTCCGCTGAGTACGCTGGGGTCTCATGGCACCAATTACGATTGTGAAGTTTGCATTAAAAGGCCATCAGTATGAGGCACTGAGACCCCCGAACCATATCCTGTGTTCAGTGGATGTATATATAATACGCTTTGCCAACCCAGTGAGCGTGTAGAATTATCATCGTAGAGCATCAGGCCACTAAGTATGATGTCTCTGATTTCCGCTTAAATTTTTGACTCCAACCCGTAAGTTCAGCCTTGTGGGATTCTCAGACACATCAACTGACTTTTATTTGTGGAGTCACGTAGAACAGGAGACTCGTATTTGGCTGAGCATTTACTATGGGCCAGGTACAGAGCTAGACACTTTGATTCATCTCCATGAACATCCCGGAAGTACACAGTGTTCTACTGCTTGATTGAGCTCCCACTCCCGTGGCTCTGCCCCCTGTTCTCTGTCCTCTGGACATGTGGGCTTCAAACCTGGGAAGCTCATTCCCACCACAGGGTCTTTGCAGAAGCTCTTCCCTATGCCTGGACTGCCCCCTTCCCGACCCTTATACAACCACCCCCTGTTGTACCAAGAAAACCACGAGGATACAACTGCCTCCCCCTTTTACAAGAAGGTTAGATTTCCCCTGATGCAGAACCTCTCAGGGTTGCATTTCTCCAGGAAGGTAACCGAAAATGAAAAACCTTGGTGGAGGGAGGCAGGGAGGGGGCTGGAAGATCGGCGTCCCAACCCTTCGGTGGAGTGGTTGGTGGGTCTAATCTTTGAAGATCACTTCCTGTCCCTAAGTCTCAGATTTTCCATTTGCAAAAGGGCAATATAATATTGCTCCTGGGATTTTTCTAAGGCTCAAATGAAATGATGTATGTGGATGTATTTAGTAATTAAGTGCTCTTCAGGTGTACACAGTGCTGTAACCCCCTAATCTATATTGTGTACATGACCATATGTATCTCTTTCTATCCAAAGGGAAAAAATACTATTAATAAAACAATGTGTTACTTTTCCTAATAAGATATTCTATGTTCAGTGGATACAGGTACCTTACCTTTACTCTCAACACCATGACCATCATCAACACCGCTACCATCACCATCTGGTCCTCAACAGAATGTGTGTGTAGGTGAGGTTGTTTTTGATGACCTCCCACTTCCTTTTGACCCCCTTTTGATCGTCTCTCCCTCCTCCCAAGTCCTTGCTATTCTCATGCAGTCCTCTGGGTGCTCAGTCACCACTGTGGGAGAATCCCCTACTCAAAGATCTCTTAGTGACCTCAGGCAAGTCAATTCTCTTCTCTGTACTTTAGTTTCCTCACCTGCAACGTGGGAACATTCTATTGCTGTGATGATTAAATAAGTTCGTACATAAAAAGGTCTCGGAACAGTGCACGGCACATTGTAAACGGTAAATGTTCGCTCTTTACTCATACACTCAAATGATCTCTTTCCTTTGCCCCATCCTCCAAGCTCAAGTCTTTTCTAAACGTGATTCTCAAAGAACATCTCCAGAAGAAAGAAGTTTGACAAATGACTTCACACCACTAGCTTAATGGCTTGGAACCTGGGATGAGTCACCCCTCTCAGCAGAAGTTGTGATTTAAAGAGGATGCTTGAAGAGTGTAGGACCGTAGCCCAGGAATGAATGCCTAAAGCTGGATGTCTGATGACCGTGCAAGGCAGGTGGGAGAGACATTTTGGCGAAGTAGGCATTTCCATTCAGGCTCCTGACTATCTCATACCCGGCTTGCTTAGCTTGGTGGGTCAAGCAACCTAATAGTGAGGACACAGGTTTGATCCCTATTCACCTTTCAAGACCTGGCTCATTGTTTAAGCTTTTCTTGAACCAATCCATCCACCCTCAAACTTCCATAGTTCCAAAAAGTATCTCCCTTCCTCTGCATGCTCCTTTGTACCTCGTGATATAACCATTTATATACATGTATAATTTTCTCTTTTTCTTTTGTGGTTACACTTACATTGCCTAGCACAATGTCAATGAATAACAATTAATATTTCTTGTTCCCTAATAATCGGATAATTGCAAAGAGAAAATTGCTACCTAAGCACAGACTCTGCCTATTTTCTTATCCAGAAGCCACTGGTTAGTCACAAGGTGGATTCATTACTATTAAAACCAATTCAGTGAGATTTTCTATCACCAACAGTATTATCGTCCCCAAACTGCAGGTGAAAATGAAAGCTCTTCTGCTTTTTTAGAGGCAGGACAGGATAGTGGATAAGACTATGGGCTCAGCTAGTCAAGGTTCAGATTCTGGCTCTGCCACTTATTAGCTGTGTGACTTTGAGAAAACTGGACCTCTCTCTGGAATATCTGTCCTGTTTGTCCTGCCTCCCCTGCAAGGGCAAGAACTTATCACGGCCTCCTTGTGTGTCAGTGGCATCCCCACATTCTTCCTCCTTTACGGGACCCTAGTCAATTTATCCATCTCTCAAATCCCACAGCTCTAAGCACAGTGTCTTAACATGACAGGACCTCAATAAATGTTATTTGGAAATAACTGAATGTAATCTAGGCAGGTCAGAAAACCCCTGAAGCCGAACAGAGCACACACAGACTCTTATCTATCCAGGAATTTCTACCCACAGAACAGTAATGTGTTCCGTGCGAGACAAGTCAGCCAGACCGCTCGCGTGAGCAGCGAAGGTGGCCCCGCCAGTGACAGATGCTGGGGCACAGGCTGCGGGGTGCTCTGTGCTCAGAGAAGACAGAAAGGGCAGCCGGGTGACTCTGTTCCTCCCACTGCCAGGCTAGGTGATCTCGCTGCTTTTACTTTGGCGTTTGTACCCCATGAATGCTCTGCCCAAGCCACAGGTGTAGCCCACTGTTTGCTTCCCAGGCCATGTGCGTGGCCAAGCTCTACAGACGTGCCACTGTGTGGCTGGTGAGTCTCAGGGCCGTCCTCTCAGGCCCCCTGACCTGGCATAGCACCCCTGGTCTAGTAGCATCTGGGATGGGGTGGGCCGGCCACCAGAGGATGGGCTGCGGGCTTGTCTCCTGGTGCCTTTGGATCTGCCCAGGGTGGCGTTCTTTACCTGGCCTGGGAATCTTCAAGAGTGACCTGAAGCTGTACGGCCTTGGGCACCATTTACGAAGGCCTTGGCGGGTGGTGCTTCCCCAGAGGAAGTCACGAGACTTGTAAATTTGGAATATTTGGGCAAGAAATGGAGAGTTCTCTGAATTAGACAAAAATCAAATTGTTGACTACTTTTAAAGGATATTCACTATTACTACTTTCAAGAATTGTCAGGGAAGGTGACACAACTTTGCTGAGTAACCTGGGGTGAAAATACCTCACAGGGTGGGTGTGAAGGTGACAAGAAGCAACATATGTACGAGGCCTAGCTTTGAGCAGAAATGCAAGTGCTGGCAGGGCTCCCTTCCTATTTTCCTACTAATGATTATGGAGATCAAAGCCACTGTTCCCGGTGGGCGGGATTACACAGACACTAGGAACCTCCCAGGGCAGGGTGGACACTGTCCACACAGACCCTCTTACTATGCCAGCCTGTGGTGAGTTCCTCTCCTTTTGAAACACATTCGTTGCTTGTTCTAAAAACATGCAATCGTGTACTGTTTCTGAGATCTCACTGATATATATTCGTATTCCCAATATAAAGACTTGGCTAGCCCTGGAGGTTGGGACCAGAGACTACCTTGATATTCTCTACAATTTAAACCTGCAAAATGGAATGAAATGCTCTGACCATTGTAAGGCACACGAGGGAATGGGTCACAGCTGAGGATAGGGCCTTCCAGGCCCCTGGCTTCTAAAGGACTTGTGGCTAGGGAGAATAAGGAAGGAAGGAAACCATGTATATTATTGTGTACAAGGTATTTTACATGCATAATAATAGTAATAATGCTGATGTAAGCAGCCTTGGGCAGGAAAGAGCACTTTGCGGGAAGGAGCTCTCTGCAGGAGGTCCCTTTTGTCTTGTCACCTTTATACTGTCACCAACCTTAAACCAGGCGCCCCATGCTCTACTCATCCTGGCCCAAGCACACTTTTCAAATCTTTGGATCACACAATACGTTGCTTCACCTGTTGGTTCTTTCTTTAGATCAAAGAAGTAGAACTGAAGAATAAGTAATTAACAGACCACCAGATCTCTTCCCCAGCTTCCCCTTCAGTCACCTCAAGAATGAACAGCATCTAAAGAAAGATCACGAGATGACAAGCCTGAACTTGGCAGTGGGAGCCTACAAGTCTGACCTCCTACCTCAATGATTAACTGAGATTACTTCCCCTTTTCCCTTTAAAAACTTTCATGGCCAAGTAGTATCTTTGGAGTTGGTTTGGGGACACCAGTCCACCTTCTCCCCAGATTGCTGGCTTTGTGATTAAAAGCAACATTTTCTGTTTCTACCAACCCTTGCCTCTTGAGTACTGATTTTCGAGCTGGGAGCAGCTAGACCTGAGTTTGGCTACACTGATAAAATGTACTGAGCACTTACTATACGCCCGGTTATTAGACTGGGCTCCATAAATACAAATTACTGTTCACTGAGCACCTACTGTGTGCCAGGTAGCCTCCTAAGTGTTTTTCATACATCATCTCATTTATATGCATAGCAATATCAAGAAATAGGTATTGTGTCTGTCATTTAAACCAATGAGGAAATAAGGGTGGAGGCGAGTTAACTGACTCCTGTGTTTCTGTTTAGGATGGGTTACAATGCACAATAATTATTAGTTCCCCGTTACATTTGTGAGTTCCTTAACAGCTGGGACCATGGCTTGTTTAGCTGCTTGCCCAGCACACAGCACTGGGGTCTGGTCCACTGAATGCTCTTTGCCTGGACTGAAACTGAACTGAATGGGTGGCTCTCCCCATCTCCATCCCTCTCCTCCACAGCCCAGTGGGAGCATCCTTCTCCCCTCTGTGCTTGTTCTGTTTTCCTGTGTCTCAGCTAAGTGTCCTTTCCTATGGCCCCTACACACTTTCCCCCAAACTTCTCTTCCTTTATTTCTTCCCCTTTCCAAGTGCTATGTGTCTGTGGCTATTTCAAGATCTGGAGCAGAGGTCTCTAAAGAAACTGGGCGCTGGGGTTTGAGAAACAAAGAATGACATTTTATTTGAAAATTTGGAGAGAAAAGCTTTTATTAACACTGCATTGATGTACGTACAGAATGAATGAATGAATGAATGAATGAATGAAGTACTGAGGTGGGGGTAATGTGCTCAGGGCTTACTCGTCAGCTGCTTCACTCCTGAAATTTTATAAACAAGATTGCTGAGGCCCTTGTTCCGCCTTTGTCTGTTTACCTGAAACGCGTCCTCAGAAATATCGTCTTGTAGGCAAAGTCTTGCAAAATTAGCCTCTTTGTTCAGATAGGCTGCTTTCCATTGCTGTGTGGTTTTGGTTTTCTTTTCCTGAGCACTTGCCTATTAATTTGCCCTTTTGTTGAGCCTGGCCTTCTCTGCCCTTGCATGCAGGCGAATTTAAGTTTGCTATCACAGCGGTTTTCTCTTGTTTCCCTGGCAGTGATCCTCAGTCCATTAAGTGAGTGAGATCTGGGAACTGCTAAGACAGAAACAAATCTTTTCCTTATCTGGCTGGTCTCACTTCTCCAGTTTTCCTGCCTATTCCACTAGGCAATCACTATCTCCATGAAAAACAATCAACATAGCCATAGAACTCTCAAATAAGTATTCTGAAACTAGAAACTACAATGATCATCTCTTGGTAAGTTAAAACCATTAAACATTTTTACAAGTGTGTGTGTTTAGAACCTTTAAATGGGATGCACATTCATCTCTTTTAAAGTTTAGCTTGAAACAAAGTTAAAAACCAAGCAACAAAACAACCTGTGTTCAAAGACCACGGGGGAAACTCCACTTGGAGTTTCACCCCATGAAAACGTGGCAGTATTTACCCACACGGGAACAAGCTGAATGCTGGAACACCGACCACAGGCCCCAAAGACTGGGAAAGGACTTTCCAGTGAACACAATGGAATCCTCCCTTGGGAATGGTCATTGGTTTTCCATAATTCATACCGAATTTAATCAGAGAATCCTCAGGTCGGATGACTCAAACTTGGAGGTAATTACTCTAATGGCCACAGAGATTCCATTTAGGATATTAAAAAGGCTACAGCTGTTGCAGGAACATTCATATTAAAGAGCCACAAATGCACAGTAAAGGGAACAGATGTTTGTCACCAGGATTAGATTTCTCCTGTGCGAAAGTTCAGGTCTTAGTGTTTATTCTTGTTGCCAGTCTGAACCCACAGTTTTGAAAAAAAACATAGGTCGCCTGTAAGCTCGGCCCCATTTTATGTTCCCAAACTTGAAATACACCTTCCACAAGTAGGAAAGAATGTGAATCTTTTCTAACTTTTTCACCTAGGACCGGGACATAATTTGTGGATTGAGAACAAATTTTGAGAGTTACCATTTATCAAATAAAAAGACAAAATACGACTTGGGTAATCAGAACAATTTTGTACATCACACTTTAAAGGAGTCTTATTACTTGGCAGCAAAACACAAATTCTATCAGTGAAATTACACACACTCAGGGCTTAACAAACTGGACAAACATATACGCTGCTGTTAAAAAAATAAAGTAACATACAAGCCTACAGAGGTCCCTTCCTCTGGGTTTTCATAGACTCTCACGACCGTTTTTCCAGATATTGCTTTGTGCAAAGGGGTAACTAGGAGCGAGATCTCGGCAGATGTGCCCTTCATTTACAGAGGAAATATCTCAGTCTGGAGAAGGATTGCCCATCTCCAACCTGCCTGGCCCCCGGCGAGGGCCAGGCGTGCCCCATGACCCCTCCATCCTCAAATGGCTTGTGAATGTCTAAGAGGCCTTATCACTCTCCCGTAGTCTGAGGACCCACAGAATCAGCGTCACTGGGAACTTGTTAGAAATGTGGGATGCTGGCCCCAGAACGGGTGAATCAGAACCTGCTTTTAAACCAGATCCTCACGTGATTCACGTGCACATGGATGTCTAAGACACTCTGTTCTGGGGCACAGTCTCCATACAAAGTAGACAGGATTTGTTAAACGTGTGGTTTAGCCAGTTTAAACTTTGGTGGGATTTTTAATATTTACTGCAGAGAGATGATTTTCCTATCCAGAAATCAGAGAGGAAAGTAGTATTTGATGGGTTGCAGGTTAGGGAAAGTAAAGGGACATGCCTTTATTATTTTTTTTAATTTAATTTAATTTATTTTATACAGTAGGTTCTTATTAGTTATCCATTTTATACACATCAGTGTATACATGTCAATCCCAATCTCCCAATTCATCCCACCACCACCACCCCCCCCGCCACTTTCCCCCCTTGGTGTCCACATGTTTGCTCTCTACATCTGTGTCTCTATTTCTGCCCTGCAAACCGGTTCATCTGTACCATTTTTCTAGGTTCCACATATATGCGTTAATATACCATATTTGTTTTTCTCTTTCTGACTTGCTTCTCTCCGTATGAGTCTCTAGATCCATCCACGTCTCTACAAATGACCCAATTTCGGGGACGTGCCTTTAATGCCTTTATTTCCTAAATGGTTAGTTGGTAACTTTGCTTCATGAAATGGAAAAATCCAAACACAAAGATTTCCGATTATAATTTCCTTTCCTTTCATTTCATTTCCTCTCTAGAGATATCCAGCAAAATAATAAAAGTAATAGCTAACATTGAATGTAGGCTTACTAGATGCCAGGCACCCATTCTGAGATTAAATGTAAGATTTAATCTTCACAATACTCTGTGAGGCAGCAAGATTATCCTCAGGTTTTAGATGAGGGAACTGGTGCACAGAGAGGCTTAGCAACAAACTCAAGATCACACAGTGAGTAAGGGACAGAGTCGGCATCCAAATCCAAGGAGGGCTAGCTGACCACGCCACACCTCTCCCTGTTATGGGAAACCCACAGCAAATGACTTAGGTGACCATCTCAGGCAGAAGAACTAAATTCTGTGGCCTGAAACACGGAGTTAGAGGTTTGAAATAAAGACACTAAAGCTCAGAGAGGTCACGTTCGTGCTGCAAGTCACCAGATGAGGGAAGTGCTGGGGTGGGTCTTCTGATTTTTCATCCTATGATCTTTTAATTCAAAACATACTTTTTTTTTTTTTTTTGGTATACAACAAGGATTTATCGCTCAATCTCAACACTTTCAAATTCTGACATTTTCACTCTGTACCTCAAACATTAGTAGCTGTTTTTCTAATTAAGACTTTTGTCTTCCAGTAAATCTACCAAACACAAGACAGCTCTGCAGGGCATGATTCTCATTCCCACACTGATTTTTTCAAAAGGCTAATGTTTATGATAGTACCGGCTCTGCCTCCAAGTGGCCAAAAAACTTAGAAAGAAAACAAAAACAAACAACCGAGGTAAGGAAGAACTGACTTGTGTCCTAGCTGCCCATCTCAAAGGTTAAAAGGCCACCTGATGGTTTAGAACTGACAACGGGATAATTTCATTTGGAGTTTATGATATTGAGAGGTAGCCCTTTTAGAAGGTCTCCTGGGTGCCAGGAACGGTGCACACAGCGCTTTATTTACTCATTAGAACGATGCTGTGAAGGAGATGGTGTTATGAGCCCCGTTTCATGGATGAGGAAACGCTGGCCGAGACAGCTAAAGATATCGTCCAAAGTTACAGATAGTAAACGGGGAGCTCTTCTCATACTCCCTAGGTTACATTCTGCAGGTGAGGCAATGGTAGCCCAGGGAAGAAAAACATTTGCCCACAGTCACGAAGCTAGTTAAAGGGCAGTGCTGTGCTTGGAATCTTCCTCCAGAGGGGCCAAGCTTGGCTTGATGGCAAATGGGAAATCCTAGGGAATGACAGTGGACCGTCTCAGCGTACATATTGCTTTGAGAGAGGTTCATCTAGCTCCTCAGGAAACATGGCTTCAGAAAGCCAAATCTCTCCTTAAAAAAAGGACGGAGGGGCTTCCCTGGTGGCGCAGCAGTTGGGAGTCCGCCTGCCGATGCGGGGGACGCGGGTTTGTGCCGCGGTTCGGGAGGGTCCCACATGCCGCGGAGCGGCTGAGCCCGTGAGCCATGGCCGCTGAGCCTGCGCTCCGCAACAGGAGAGGCCACAACAGTGAGAGGCCCGCGTACCGCAAAAAAAAAAAAAAAAAAAAAAAAAAGAAAGAAAGAATGGAATCCAAGAGCATATTTCTTTAGAAATGTAGGACGCACATGATGTCCAAATGAACAGGCTTGTCTTATTTTGAGCATGGAACAAGAGATGTTTGAGATGCAAACATTTCCAACTTTCTGAAAGTCTGGCCTGAGATATTTTCTGACCAAATAGTAACCAAAAGAAGAACAAATATTGTGCTGTTAGCAATTATCCCGTGTGTCTGGTACGCGTCCACAAATGGCAGCTTCTGCAGAAGGAGTCGAGCTACCAAAGTGATGGAACCAATGCGCTCTCCAACCAAAGAGTGTGTGTTCTCTTGCATATTCTCCTGGTTGGATTTATTTGGGACAGTGTGGCAAGCAAAGTCGAAGGTATCAAAAATGATCCACACTTGCTTCCCAAGACGGACAGGCAGCTCACTTCCTGGGGCTGCCTTGCCTACAGCTGCCTCAATTCTAGGGGTCCATTTGCCTGGAAGATGATACAAGGTGGGGATGAGGAAGTAAACTGCCAAAGTGAGGAAGCTGCTCTGGAAGAAAAATCCCATTCTGCATGCTACCTCCTCACGAGGGTCACTCAGTGGACCCACATACCGACTCACAAAGAGTCACAGCCTGAAGTTGCCATGAGCACCTACAGGGTTGCCCCTAAGCTGGCAGTCTGCACCCAGGATTCTGCCTTCCTGGAGACAGCTGACAGTGTCTGGAGACAGGCCAGGGATGCTGCTAAACATTTTACGATGCACAGGCTAACCCTCCACGAGAATTATGCAGACCCTCAAATCAATGGTGCTGAGGTTAAGAAACCCGCCTGCAAGACTGTGAGGTGAGCGAGGTTCTTGTGGCCTCTGGTTCAAAATGCTCTTACTCTGGACTTCCCTGGCGGTCCAGTGGTTAAGACTCCACGCTTCCACTGCAGGGGGCGCAAGTTTGATCCCTGGTCAGGGAGCTAAGATCTGGCATGCCACGCACACAGCACAGCAAAAATAAATAAATAAATAAAATTTAAAAAATTCTCTTCCTGTGACCCGAGTGAGGCACTGGGTTTCCTCCTTTCTACCCTCCTCCCACGGTCAGTGTGACTGATTCCGGGGAGGGACAGTCCAGTTGAATTAATACACACTAAGGTGTGAATGGCTGATAGATCCAGCACTAGCAGGAACAGCTGCAGTTTAAGTGACTCATGAATTTAATCTAAATTCAGCTCCAATCTGGGAAATTTTAGCGAGGGTGCCCTAATAACACAGGCACTTATTTTTAGTAGATGGGCGAGATGGTGAAATTTGCAAAGCATTGCTCACCTTTTAAAGTCCTAACATACATAAACAAATCTGTGATGTGGTTCCATGGGGATATAGTCATGAATACCTTTTTTTTATTTACCTTTTTTTGGCTGTGCCATGCGGCTTGTGGGATCTTAGTTCCCCGACTAGGGATTGAACCTGCGCCCCCTGGCAGTGAAAGTGCAGAGTCCTAACAACTGGACCGCCAGGGAATTCCCTGAATACTTTTTTTATTACAAGCAATTATTTGTACTTGGTATTGATCACAGTTGCTTTCCAGCAAGGGAAGAAACCCTATAAAAAATTCCTGTGCCCCAAACAGAGCTTATTTACCTTCTCTTCATTTCTAATATTGACTTGTGGGTTTGATACGCTAGGGCCCATTTGCTGGGTATTTGAACGGCCCTCGTTACCATAAGTCCCAGGCTGTCTCCTCTCTGGACTGCTGTGGACCTATATTTGGACGGCAGGCTGCGTAGGCTTTTATTTAAAGCAAGCGAAGCAGACACAGCCTGAGCAAAATAATTAGCCGTGGAGATGAGCGTCAGAGTCATTTCTTCTCATTTTAAGGCTCAGAAACAGAAGATTTTGCCCTTCCGTACGCAGAGGGTGTGACGATGTGAAGCGGAAGTCATCCTCGCCTGCCAATCCTACATTGGGGCGACTTCACTTTACTTCGCTCTCCAGATTCTTTGTCCTGATGAGCAACAGCTAGGGGACGTATATGGTAGATCGATGGGTAGCAGTATTCCACGCTGAATTTCAGAGGCAAATTAGCAGGCTCCACTGGTCTTCATCTTACGGGCTCTGGGTAGTAAAATTCAGAGAAGAGCTGGAGCTGAGAAGGGACCTTAGGGCTCACACCAGTTCAAACACCTCGTTTATGGCAAAGGAAACAGGAGTCCAAGAAGGGGGCCTGGTTTGATGGAGGCCACTTGGACAGAGTCACAAGCAAAACCAAGCCTGACCTCCCACAAGTGTACCGACTCCTAACACCAAGTTCCATCAGGAGCCTCCCCTGTGACACAGGGAGTGCTGAGACCGTCTGGGGTGAAGCTGGGTGAGGGCAGGTAGCCTTCATCACGATGAAGCGACCTCCTTGTTTCCAGAACAAGCAGCTCCTGGTTCCGTGTCTCGAATCTGGCCTCAGGATAGAGGTAGCTGCTGGTTGTTTAGGATGAACTGATACCGGGCTGAAGTGGTCCTTGTCCCAAGATAACTGGCAGACTCTCTCAACCAGTGCTTTCCTGGGGGCTGGCCCACGATGGTATTCTACGGGGGGGAGCAATGCCGGCACTGCAGCGTGCCATCGACGGTGGGAGTGGGGGACAGTGGTAAAAAGCTACAAGGGGCCCAAGCAGAGCGGACCCTTCGACAGAAAGAGCTACCGAGAGATAGAAAGAGGGTGAGATGGGGATGGACAAGACAGACTGGGGACTGTGGACCCGACAGCCTGTCCAGGAACCCCATACTCTAGACAATTTTTTTTTTTTTTTTTTTGCGGTACGCGGGCCTCTCACTGCTGTGGCCTCTCCTGCTGCGGAGCACAGGCTCTGGACGCGCAGGCCCAGCGGCCATGGCTCACGGGCCCAGCTGCTCCGCGGCATGTGGGATCTTCCCGGACCGGGGCACGAACCCGTGTCCCCTGCATCGGCAGGCGGACTCTCAACCACTGCGCCACCAGGGAAGCCCACTCTAGGCAATTTAATTCTTGTCCTCTTGGCCAGCGCATGTGGAGATCAAAGGACTTTCTTCAACTAATTTGTGGCACATGGCAAATCCCTGACAGGGTCAGGAAAAACAGCAGATTCTGAATCTTGGAAATTTGGAATCTTAAGCCTCTATTAATTAAACATGCCATGGACCCTGTAATTTGAAAGGACAGAAAATCCACCATGGCTACAACTGCCCTTCCCCAAAGCAGAGATTAGGCGAATCACAGGCCTGGTCAATATTTCCTGAGTTCTTCCAAGGGAAGGGACTGGGTAAGAAATCCTTGTCTGGAAAGGAGAGAACAATAGAATTGGGTGTCTTATGGAGGCAGGCTAGTGGCCAAAAGATTCTAGAAGCTTTAGTAATAGATTTTCAGTGATGTCTCCTTTCACAGACATCCTAAAAGGATGTTTGAAATGAATGGGCACTTCTCAAGGATCAGGCCTGGAAAGTGGGACTGGAAGACCTATTTCTGAGTCACTCCCATGACTCTTTACTTCTTGGACTGTGGGATGGTTTGCTGGGGAAAGCTGGATGGCATTTGGTTACGGGATTTAGCAAATGTGCTTGAGCAAGACGACAAGATAGGCGCATTTGTCCCCTTAAGCTTTCCTGGCGGGGTGGTGCATTTGACCTGGAGATATCTAGGTGGTGGTGGTGGTGATAATAAATGCCACAAAGATGGCGTTTATTGTTTAGTACTTGAGCTCCCAGTGTTCCAGCCGTGGTGCTAAGCATGTTGTTTCTTTTGACCCTTACATTAGTATCGAGATCGCTAATGGTCATGCCCGTTTCACAGATGAAAAAACTGAGTATTCAGAAAGGGAAGGCCACTTGCCCAAGGTCACAGCTGAAGAGGTAGAGCCACACTGGATCCCAGGTGGATGCAACCAGAGGCCTGTGCCCTCGGCCCCCCTGCTGCCTTTTAAGGGGTCAGCAGTGTGGATATGGTTTGGGGCGTTAGCAATGGCTGGTGCAGAGCTAACTGGAGTAGAGATGGATAGACTTTCCTGGTTTGGAGACACACGTTGTCCTCATTGTTTACCTGCTCCCTCTCCCCTCCAGCCTTTTCCGCATTTAAAAGGAAAAGATAAAAGCAAACAAAGATAAACAAAACAGAGCTTCATGGAAAGAATGAAGCAAGTAAAAAACAGGCAGGCTTTCCAACAAACAAATAGAAAGCTCCTCTGTCCTTTTGAGAAATCATCAAAAGCAATAAAACAAGGGCTGGGAATCAAGAGACAGGGAATCAAGAAGGACCAAAGGGGAGGGGCTCCTCCGGGGTCTCAGGAGAGAACCTCAGCCAGAAGACAAGGCCTCCGAGTCACTGGGATGCGGACACTGAAACCTTCCCTCCCTTGGGGAACTTGCAGGCTCTTCCTGACCTGTCAGCAAGCAGGAGGGGCTTGCTGTTCTCAGGGACCCACTCAGCACCTCTAAATATCCTCCTTCCCTGATTTGTAAAGGCTGCTTTGTGACGTAAAGGCCACCAGCCTTAAAGTGATGCTCTCTGCTTTCACGTTTCTGTTTACTCTTTCTGGAACTGAACACGGATTTTTTGGTAGCTCATATCATTATGTTTTAAGCCCTTGTACCTTAAACATGCCTCATGGAATCATCACCCTGTCAATTCAGTCCCAAACAACAGGAAAACATTCTCCACGGGACCTCTTCATCTCTCAGATGCATTGTTAGTCACTGATTTATGCTACTTAGAATTTCTAGGGACAAACGTGTCTTCCTGGCTTAGATGCGTAAAGCCAAAAAGAAATAAAAAGTCCTATCAAATTTGCAGTGTGAGGGCTTCCCTGGTGGCGCAGTGGTTGGGAGTCCGCCTGCCGATGCAGGGGACACGGGTTCGTGCCCCGATCCGGGAGGATCCCGCATGCCGCGGAGCGGCTGGGCCCGTGAGCCATGGCCGCTGAGCCTGCACGTCCGGAGCCTGTGCTCTGCAACGGGAGAGGCCACAACAGTGAGAGGCCCACGTACCGCAAAAAAAAAAAAAAAAAAAAAATTGCAGTGTGTGCAGAGGAGGGTGGTGAGGGGAGGCCAGAGCACTCAGGTGTATTGAGTGCCCACCAGAGACAATGACTGTATGCATATTACTCTGTGCCTTATTTATTTATTTATTTTTTTGACCTCTGCTGTTTCCCTGGGGACCACAGAACTTGTCACACAGGAGCACCCCCATAAATGTTGACTGATTTACTTAGATTCTCACTGCAGTGCTAGGATGCTTTCTGCCCCCGTTGGACAATAAGAAAATTAAGACTCCACGAGCTTAAGTGACTTGCTCAAATTCACAGGGTTAATAAGTGGCCAAGGGGGGATTTGGCCCCAAGGACACATGACTCCAACGTTCTTTTCACTATACCACACCAACTCCAGAAGCAACTAGAACAGGTGGGCAAAACAGAGCACTGTAGCCCTGTCTAAAGAGGCTGACAGTACCAGGAGGAGGTGCAGAGGACTGTCACAACTTTTTGAACACAAAGATGACTTTAATATAAAGACCAAGTCCTTGCTGAGCTCACTCACTTCCAGAATATTCTCATGCATTTGTACAGCCCTTTGTGACACAGACTCATATCAGAATCTGTGTCTCCCTGCTTCTTGGCCACACAGCTGGACTGCACTTCCCGGCCACCCTTGCAGTTGAGAATGAAAGCATTGGCCACCACCTCCAGGCCCCTCCTATAAAGCATCTCCATGCATCTTTTCATTTTCTTTCCTCCCTTCTCCTGTTGAATGGAGAGAATTCTGAAGTCCTAGAGGTGAGTGGGGATGGAAGAAGGAAGGAACCTGGGTTCCCAAAGGACCACAGGAACATTACCCACCGAGCAAGAACACGTGGCTTTGGATTTAACATGAGTCAGATGTAAAATTCTGTTGTATGAACTCACTGAGATTTTAGGGTTCATCTTGCTAAAGCTGAGAGCACTGTTTTACTAATGGGCCTTTGAGAATTGCAAATAGCTTTCTTATCTATGATATCATTCAATCCTTTACAAATGCAACAAGTCAACTGGAAGCTGAAAGAGTGAGAGGAATCATCTATGAGAACCATCAAACCATCTGTGTGGCCAGAAGCACATTCCTTTAAGTTCAGGGGCTTAGTTTCTCCACCTGTGATTTCAGGGTGCTGGGTCAGATGGTCTCTGAGATTTCTTCTAATTCTAAACCTCTGTAAGTCTTTTTCGATGTCAAAAAATGTGTATTGGCGTGTTCAGACACTGATCTCTTGATACCGCGAGGCTCCTCCAAGGCAAGGACTACTTCTCAGTTACCTTTATGTGCCTAGAATCCAATCTCTTAGACGCTCTAAGGTTAAATTTAATTAGAATTTTCTGTTGGAAAAAACTCAAAGAATTTACGAATGTTCTGATTTATGCCCATGATTTCTTGACCCAGTTTGGAGCACAGGATTGAAATGCTCATGAATATTTTCATTATGCATTAATGAGCATGGTAGGCTATTTTACATTCGTTTACGTAGACGTAATCTTTGAAGAATGATTTTATAATAATACTGAAAGGCTTTTTTGATTAAAGGGAGTGCCAGCAGTAATTGGTATTCTGATGCCTTCATTTACAGTTTTATTTAGCTGAGTAATATAGGAGCATAATTCCTATTTAGAGTTGAGAAAATTGGAGTACAGAACATTCAGAGTTTTCTCATTCAAATGGCCCTTAACTTGAGGTTCATAAGAGTAGTATTGGGCGAACTAGGAACAATTTTAAAAGTTTGAAAAGGCCCAAGGGAAATTATACAACCATAGGAGACAGCCTGTGCCACTTTCATGAAAAATCTTATGCCTTCTGGTTCTTGAAAAATAAACACATTTTTTCTGTATATTTGTGTCGTATGGGAACATTGGTCATTTCATCCTGCTCATTGAAAATATCAGATTATATATGTTTTTGATGACTAAAAATAGGCAATGAATTCTATTACCCGAAAAGTGCAATTTGGCAGGTAAAATGTTTAAAAGCACAGGGAGGTTAAGGGTTAACAAGAGGGTGCTGGCAGAAAAATGGGAATCACAATTTGACACTGTACAGGTAGAATGACATCGAAGGAAAGGAAACCAGTGGTTTTTTTTTTTTTTTTTTGCGGTACGCGGGCCTCCCACTGCTGTGGCCTCTCCCGTTGCGGAGCACAGGCTCCGGACGCGCAGGCTCAGCGGCCATGGCTCACGGGCCCAGCCGCTCCGCGGCACGTGGGATCTTCCCGAACCGGGGCACGAACCCGTGTCCCCTGCATCGGCAGGCGGACTCTCAACCACTGCGCCACCAGGGAAGCCCCAGTGCTTTTTTTTTTTTAAACTTCTTTTTATTGGCAGCTGCAGGGGGATGTGGGTCCCCCTCCCATTTTCTGCTATCACCTCCCCTTCCTGTGATTACATGTTGCTCCATCCTACCTCCTGGGGCGTGTGGGCATCCAGAAAGATGCTGTGTGCTATGGGCCCTTTGCCTCGGCTGGTATAGGAACTTCGGCCCATGGAAAATGAAGTATTAATAATGCCAGCCAGTGTTTTAAGATGCTTATCTTATTAGGGACTGCAGAAAGGAAGAGATTGTATTAAAAAATTATCTACTTCCTTTTGCATGAATTGTTTGCTTCAAATGTTATGTTTAGATGACTCCATTAAAAATATCTTTCCATAAAATAATAAAGAATAACAAAGGTATTTCTTGGCTCTCACTTGTTAGAAAAAGAAAAGGCCTTAGGTGGTACAGAAAGTTCTTTTAAGAAATCCTAAATAGGAGGCGGAATTTGAATGGGACCCTAAAGAGAAGGCAGGAATTATGGGAGTGAGCAAAGCAAAGCAGGGAAAATGTAAGCTTACCTGCACAACAAACCTTTGAAAACCCTCAAACATTCACTTACATCTGTTTTCTTCCATTGTAGTGCAGTAATGCTATGGGCCATTTCTCACCATTAAATCGACAGTCACTAATGTCAAGTGCCTACCTGTGCCAGGTACTGCCTGAGGAGGGCTCTTCCAGGCTGAGTCTCAGTGGACCCTACCCTGTGTTAGAGGATTTATATCCATCCTCCATCCTCACCACATCCTTTGAGAAAAGTTCAGCATTTTCAGTGTCGGGAGTTTTAAAAGCTCCCTGAGTGAATCAAACGTGCAGTCCAGACTGAGAACCGTAGAACCATGGGGCTGTTCCCCAGACAGCTACATTCCCTTGAGGCTTAAAATGGTAGTCATTTAACTTATATGTTAAAAGAACCCTCTTGGGGGTGGGGGAGAAGTCCTCTCATAACCAAAAGCTCCATACAACTCAAACTACTCACTAAAGAAGTATGGGGTGGCCTTCTGAGCTCAGTGTCCAACTCGATCATTTGCAAGAATTTGCAGGACAGAGAAATACGTTTCCTCATGGCAGCTCCATTCCTGCAATGAACAATGCTGCCCGTGGAGAGCATCCCTGAAGGACTTTATGATCATGTGATCTGGAGGGGCTCCTACCCTGACGGGCCTTTGAGGTAAATGAGATGCTGCAGTCCACCAGCCAGATGCGGACTGCAGGCGCTGTGGGCTTGTCATTCCTGGGTGAAAGTGACAAGGCACGCCAGGTAGTCAACCAGAGCAAAGCATCATGAATTACATCTCAGTTTGTCCCGGTTCACCCTAGATTAACAGGTGATATTTTAGATGTCTTTTGTAGGTACTCAGAGGAAATGCCAGAATGGTAGAAATGTTAGAACGAATGTTGGAAAACAAACATTTGCTTAAACACATCCAATATGAAACAAAACAAAACAAAACGCCACTAGATGAGTGGTTTTTAAGCTTCCGTGTGTATCAGTCACCTGGAGAGCTAGTAAGGAACCCAGAAGCCCAGGTCCTTGTCATTCGGTAATACTGTAGAACAGAGCTGGTTTTGCCTTTTTTTGTAACCAAAATTTTCAGTGATTCTGATACCCCACCACGCAGTTTGAGAACAACTGCTCTTTTCTCAACACTCGGATGCACATTAGAATCACTTGAGGAGTTAAATAAAACAAAGACGCCAGAGGCTCCACTCTAGACCAGCTCGGCTGGCATCTCTCGGGTCGGGTGCAGGCATTGGTATTCTGAAAGAGCTCCCGAGGGGACCTGGACGGGCAGCCTGGCCTGAGAACCACTGTGTCCAGATGGTGGTTCTCAGACTGCCTTGTGCTTCAGAAGCACCTGGACAGTTTTAAAAGAATACTGAGTCTTGGGTCCACACCCAGAGATTCTGAGTTAGCTGGTCTGGGGTGCCATGGGCACTGGGATTTTACAAAGCTCCCAGGGTGACTGGAACGTGCAGGCAAATCAGAGCAGAACAAGGGTAGGTCCTCCCCCAAAAAGGAAGTCTGCTGAATCCAGCTTCCTTGGAGATTTGTTATATACACACTGCTGAGCAAAAAAGACTAAGAGCTTCAGTTAAGAACATAAGTCCTCAGTAACGTAATGTAAACCCCACTGTTAGCTTATCTTTTGTTCCTCCCATGTCATCTTTAATACCAAAAAGAAAATGGTGGGCAATCAAAAGTTCTGTAAGATTGGACCTCTGGAAGGTTGTACGGTGAGAAAAATGTCTTTTAAAGCGACTCTGTATAGCAGCATTTTAAAGAGATACTTAGAAAGCAATGGTGGGACTTCCCTGGTGGTCAAATGGTTAAGACTCGGCACTTCCACTGCAGGGGGCTCGGGTTCCATCCCTGTTCGGGGAACTAAGATCCCACATGCCACGTGGCGTGGCCCCCCAAAAGAGAAAAAGCAATGGTGATGGGAATGTAATAGAAATAAAATTGAAAAGAAAAAAAGAAAACGAGACCTGATCACTATTTAAAGTCAGTTTCTAGGCTTCCCTGGTGGCGCAGTGGTTGAGAGTCCGCCTGCTGATGCAGGGGACACGGGTTCGTGCCCCGGTCTGGGGAGATCCCACATGCCGCGGAATGGCTTGGCCCGTGAGCCATGGCCGCTGAGCCTGTGCTCCGCAACGGGAGAGGCCACAACAGTGAGAGGCCCGTGTACCGCAAAAAAATAAAATAAAATAAAGTCAGTTTCCCATGCTTTGGGAACAGTGTCCAAACACTTAACTGTCCACCTTGGTGACTATGGGCAGGTCACTTCACCGTGCTCGCCTTTGCCTCCCGATGTGTGAAGTGTGAGGGTTAGAGAAAACGTCTCTCAGCTCAGCATCAGCACCATGACGGGATGCACCTGCATCCTACAGGCTGGGGAGCTGGACGTCCACACTAGTTTCCCTTCTACAGCACAGAAAACTCCAGAGCGAGAATGTCATGATGGCCAAGATGTAAAAGAAAAGCCAAGGGAGGTAAAGCACGAGCCCGGGACTGTCAGTTGCGGGTTGGGGACAGGTGGAGGTGGCGCAGAGAAGAAACTCTTGGCTCACTGCAAACGCAATACCATCACATGTTCATCAGGGACTAAATTCCTGTTGGGAAAAATGACTTTCAGTTCTTTTGAAGGACCTTGGGTGAACAGAGAGGAAGATCTGTCCTGACATAACAGAACCTGTCAGGTTAGGGTTGACATTTGTGACTGTTAACACAAGCCGAATAGGGAGGTGCGGGCAATTCTTGGTTACAGGGGGCTCAAAAGAGTGGAGATGGTGGATACTGAGGGGTGATGGTGGTGGTGGTGGTGACAGAAGTGATGCTGGTGACAATGGAGGTGGGGAGGGGCAGGGAGTGGGGCCCCGGGTGGGGGTCCAGGAGAGGCCAAATATTGTAAAGGGTGGCTTCTGGGGGGATACAGGGGCTGTTGATAAGGAAATACATTTCTTTTCTTTATTTTATACAGCAGGTTCTTATTAGTTCTCTATTTTATACATGTTAGTGTATATATGTCAATCCCAATCTCCCCATTCATCCCCCCAGCCCCGCTTTCCCCCCTTGGTGTCCATACGTTTGTTCTCTACACCTGTGTCTCTATTTCTGCCCTGCAAACCGGTTCATCTGCGCCATTTTTCCAGATTCCACATATATACATTAATGTATGATATTTGTTTTTCTCTTTTGGATTTACTTCACTCTGTATGACAATTTTTTTCTTCACTCTCGTGTTCCCACCTTTCACTCTATAAAGCCCTGTTTTTCCTTTCAAACTTTAAAAAAAATTAATTAGTTAATTAATTAATTTATGGCTTCATTGGGTCTTTGTTGCTGCGCGTGGGCTTTCTCTAGTTGCGGCTAGCGGGGGCTACTCTTCGTTGAAGTGTGTGGGCTTCTCACTGCGGTGGCTTCTTGTTGCAGAGCACGGGCTCTAGGCACGTGGGCTTCAGCAGTTGTGGCACGTGGGCTCAGCAGTTGTGGCTCGCGGGCTCTAGAGCAGGCTCAGTAGTTGTGGTGCATGAGCTTAGTTGCTCCGCAGCATGTGGGATCTTCCCGGACCAGGGCTCGAACCCGTGTCCCCTGCATTGGCAGGTGGACCCTTAACCACTGCGCCACCAGGGAAGTCCCAAAGCCCTGGTTTTATTTTTGTTTGTTTGTTTTGTTTTTGACATGTCACCTTCCTGGCCACCTGGCTGCAGCTCAGATTTGGAAAGTGAAGTTGGTCTAGAAGCAAATGTCTTCACGTCCCCAGGAGTTTTGAGGGAAGATTTTCACGAATCTGGCTGAATTTGGTGAGATATCATGAATTTGGTCTTTTTCCGAAAGCCCCATGTTTTTCAGTAGGAAGTTTCTCTTCCGGGAGAAGTTCAGGAAGTTAATGAGGTGAGGGATGGGAGAGGGACAGAGACAGAGTCCAGAAGGCCAGCTCTTCCTTAGGTAGATGATGTTGCCAGGTCTGGCTTCCTTTACCCATTCGTATTGTAGAAAGTATCACTGTTCCTTCTGTATTTGCTTTCGTGTTAAAGAAAAGGGTGATGTGTTAGCTGCACAGAAATTCTCTTTTTTGTGTGTGTGGTTTTCTTGATTTTTCCCTGTATGGTGGACACTGGAGAAAATCTTGAACTGAGATGCTGGTCTCCTCTCTTCCCCAGACCAGACCCCGTTCAGGGACTTTCACTCTTCTAATTTGTGTGTGATGGGGGAAAATGGACAATGATAAGCAATTATGGTTCTCCCTTCCTTTGCTTTCTAAGATGAGTTCCTTAGAAAGGAAGATCTGTTTATTTTGCTGAGCAGAGCCTTACAGGGGGATGCAGACGGGAGAGACAGAGCGATGGGCCACCACCTCCAAGGGGAATGAACAGGTGGAGAAGGGGAGGGAGGAGGGAGGGGCAGAGGGCGGGGCTCCTGACAGGAGTGGGCGGGGTCTGCAGCCCCCAGAGCCAGGAGGGGACCTGGGGTTTCTGCAGTTACCTCAGGAGTGATGGGGAGAGACGTCTAGGGAGGAATTTAAAGGTCCTCTGTGTGATTTGTCTGCAGCAGCCTTCCTCTCGCCCTCAAGGCATTTGGGGGAAGCCTGGCCTTTCCTTTCTAGCTGACTTGCAGCGAGATTTTGGTTACTTTGAGAAGTGGCACCATGCAGAGGAGGGAGCAAAGAGGCCCCTATTGCTTCAGGTGGTTAGATACCCAAGAAATAAAAGCCAAGTTCCCTTCTGTGATTGGCTCCACCAACAGTAGAGCTAGCTCTTTGGGCAAGTCGGTATTTTTCTTTCTCCAAAACTATTTGTGGCCACACTGTAATATGCATAGCTGGCTCTATGGAATCCAAGGCCACATTTTATTTTTGGCCACAACTGGGGAAACAGGAATTCGGAACAAAGTGAAATAAGCCTCCAGATGCCTTTTCAGAGTAATTATGCCAGGAGTATATAAATCAACGATCCAAGCTCCTGGTTTCTGGAGCAACGTGGGGAAAGGGAGCAGAGCCACATCTGGCTTCTGTGTTATTATGTCCCTTGCCAGGTGACCAGTACACAGACCTGGGCGTGGCTTTCCTGACTTTGGCAGGAGGGAAGGAAGGACAGCCAGCACTGTCGGGTTTCCCCTCCCTTCCCCCCCCAGGCTAGGGCAAGGGTACCATGGGGGTGTCTGTCGTTGGTGCAGAAAAGGTGTTTGTTGAGACAACCTTCCCTCTTAACTAGTCATCCCTGTGTCTAAGTGAAAAGAACTACGTGTTGGCACAGAAGTGTTAACTCATCCCAAGGACCCACTGAGCCCCGTTCTCAGCTGGAAAACAAAGACAGGAATTCTAAAATGACATCTCCAGAGAGCTCACTATATCTAAATTAAAAATTTCTGTATGTCAAGAATGCCATAGCATCATGTTCACAAGCTTATCTGCAAATGGTACCAAATAAAAATTATATACGTAGAGATAGAAAGAGAGAGGGGAAGAATTAAGCAAATGTGATAAAAGGTCAACATTTGAGGACTTTGGATATTCTTTGAACTCATCTTGCAACCTTTCTGTTAGTATGGAATTACTTCAAGAGAAGAAAAATTTTTAAAAAGGTCAAATATTGCTATAAACAAGGAGAGACGTATACTAAAATGGGAAAAAGTTTGTAACATTTATGATAGTGAATTAAATCCTGAATATATGAATCATAAGAAAAAGACTAATAAGTACAGTAGAAAAGTTCATTGCACAGGTAAGTCACAAAGAAGACATTTAAGTTGCCAACTGTGTGTGTGTGTGTGTGTGTGTAGTCAAATCTATTATCAATAAGAAAAATGTAAAGTTTTGAAAAACTTTGATAAAAACTGTGATAAAACTTTGCCTAATTAATTGCCTTTCTCAAAATTAAACTACTACAAAACTCCAAAGTTAGAGGATATGTGATAAAATGGACACTACAGTGCTGATTGGTCCAGGAACCTGGTTACGATTTGGCAACAGAAAAGGTTTTGAAAGATGTTCAGTCCCTTTGACCCAGTATTTTTGTTTTTTTTTACTTCGTAGAATTTATCCTGAGGAAATAATCAGAGAGGTGTCACATTATGTACACTGTGGTTCATTATAACATTATTTATGATAATAGTATATTAAAAGCCTAACACGGGTTTGATGGGTCACTAAGTAGCTGTGAACAGAATCCCATTTTAGAAGAACATTTTTGATGGGAAATGCTAACAACACGCAAGCCGTTAACATTCATTATCTCTTTTTTTTTTTTTTTTGCGGTAGGCGGGCCTCTCACTGTTGTGGCCTCTCCCGTTGCGGAGCACAGGCTCCGGACGCGCAGGCTCAGCGGCCATGGCTCACGGGCCCAGCCACTCCACGGCATGTGGGATCTTCCCGGACCGGGGCACGAACCCGTGTCCCCTGCATCGGCAGGCGGACTCTCAACCACTGCGCCACCAGGGAAGCCCAACATTCATTACCTTTGAGTGGCGTCATTATCTGGCTGTGAGCAAGCTCTGGCCTCGTGAGGAGATATTCTCCATAGGTTGTAGAACAAGAGCACAACTGTGGTTCTATCTCTGAAGGAAGGAAGGCAGCGGTCATAAGGAGGGGTTGGAAAGCCTCAGGAACGCTAGGAAGGCCACCTTTGAAAATGACATGGGCTTTACAATAAAACACGAGCTTCCCCAGCTTAGGTGATTTGTTTGACTGAAAAACCTATACATTAGGATTATCCCAAAACACACAAAAAAACTTTCTCCAGGGTGCCCTTTTTCTCTACACCCAGCCTTCAATGTACCCATGCCCGACTTTATGAAAATGTGATTTACAAATGTTCACATCTGAGGTGCGACCTAATCTTCAAAGTAGAGGGAGAATTTCTCACTTTCTCCTTTAACTGACAAGGAAGTCAACCTCTAGAGACATTAGGTGGCTTGCTTTGTTATTATCTTGAATACGTAATAAATTGCTTCTACAAATAATGAGAAAACTATAAAACCCGCAACGGGCAATTGGACACTATATATGAACAAGCAAGGAAGTTACGGACGAAGAAAAAAAATACAAGTGGCCAACAGACATGCAAAACAATTTCAACCTCAGGTGTAGTGAGAAATGTAAATTTCATCATGCTTAACAAATCAGGACAAGGGGCTTTGATACAAAGCATCTAAATCAGATTCTTCTATATTGTTCAGAGTGGGGCATGTGCCCCCATCTACTGCCTTTTCTGTGGCCTCCAACCTCCCACCTATACAAGACGTTGGGAAGGGTAAAGAACCCTCCCCGTCATGACCTCCTACCGCCAACGACAAATTTGCTTTCTTTCCTTTTTGAAAAAAGGAATGAAAATGGGTCATTTGTAGAGACGTAGGTGGACCTAGAGCCTGTCATACAGGGTGAAGTAAGTCAGAAAGAGAAAAACAAATACCGTATATTAACGCATATATGTGGAATCTAGAAAAATGGTACAGATGAACCAATCTGCAGGGCAGGAATAGAGACGCAGATGTAGAAAATGGACGTGTGGACACAGGGAGGGCCGGGGGTGGTGGGATGAATTGGGAGATTAGGATTGACATATGTACACTACCACGTGTAAAACAGATAGCTAGTGGGAACCTGCTGTATAGCACAGGGAGATCAGCTCGGTGCTCTGTGGTGACCTAGATGGGTGGGCCGGGGGGGAGGGGAAGGGAGGAAGATCCAAGAGGGAGGGGATATATGTATACAAACAGTTGATTCGCTTCGTTGTACAGCAGAAACTAACATAACATTGTAAAAGAACTATACCGCCATTAAAAAAAATGAAGAAACAAACACACACACGAAACAAGCACGCAAACAACCTGAGGATCACACAGCGAAAACACTGGGACACCTACAGAGCGCTCCGGTCTTTCCCATCATGCAGACACTCCTCCCCTTGCCCCTGGGACACACTGAACATAATGCCTTGAGCGAGAAAAACGAGAAGGCAAAGGTCGCAGCTGGGAAGTTAGATGAACAAGCAGGTCACAGAGAAGAGGCGCAGGTCACACTGCTGAGTTAGGTCTATGTTATTCACGTGGCAGGTTCATCACAGGGGTGACTTTATGTCGCATCCTAACTCCCTAGAACCAGGTCAGGGTCAATGTAATAGAGCCCTGTTTCTGCCTCTCCAGGCACATTTAGAGGGGTCCGAGTTCTTAGGTCCCTTTTCAGTCAAGGCTAAAAGCCTCTCATTTGGGTATTTAAAATTCTAGGTATTCATATCTTAGAACAAACTCCCCTATGCAACGAATCATGATTTTCTGCAAAGTGGAGCTCATTATAATGGCATAAATGTTAGCAGAGTCCCCCAAAGATTCCCTAGGAAGCCGTGCTTAATCCCAACCAATAAAATACGGTATCAAGGCACTTCCTTCCTTTCCTCTAAGAATCAGTATTTTCGGTGAGCGATTTCATACAATCCTAATGTCAAATTAGGTTAAGGTAGAGCAACGAGAACATTTTAGCAGGGCTTGACTCCACTGCAGTGGATATTAAATAGCCCCAGAAAATAAACCATTCTCCATTTGAGTTAGTGCAAAATACAGAAATTTCCTAAGTGGCTGAAGGCGTTTTTTTAATCTGAAAATGCTTGTCTGCTGGGTTTTGGCAAAACGCATTCAATGTTCTTACTGCTGTTCGTTTAAAAATTGGTTTTCTTTTCATAAAGGTTAATTGATTTCCTGTATTGCATAACAGTAATAGTACCCATTATGTGTTTCAAAAAGAAAATATGCGTATTTGCATATTATGTGTTTCAAAAAGAAAATATGCATATTTGCCCTTTAAGTTATGCTTTTAAAGCAAGCACTTAGTTCTGATGACTTACAGCTTTATTATGGTCTCCTTTTAGGTTTCTTAAAATAAACATGCAGCTTGAGACCATAGGAAAAGACAGAGGGAAAAGGACACTGTTTTATTTCATCCACAAACAAGGGAGTCTAAAGCAATGATTTTCTCAGCTGAGCCCATTAACATAGACTGAGCATATGCATGTGTGGAGTAGATTTCTTTTGAAA
The DNA here is from genome assembly GCF_059928025.1 of Delphinapterus leucas. Lineage (NCBI taxonomy): Eukaryota > Metazoa > Chordata > Mammalia > Artiodactyla > Monodontidae > Delphinapterus > Delphinapterus leucas. Next base: position 147,664,834 of record NC_143132.1, read on the forward strand.
ATAGAATTGCTGTTAGTTTCTATGCTATGAAGCAAATGCTGGGAAGCAAAAGCATCCTCCTACACGGGGAGGAGGGGCAGCTGGTTCCAGCCCAGCCCACAGGGAAAGCATCCCGCATCCGCAGATGGGCTGAAAGCTGGCTTAATACAGAACCGTCTTAGAGTAAGCCTGGATTTCTAGCTCTGTCCTGGAGATGAGCTGATTTGGCCTGGGGATTCTGCTCAACAATAAGGCTATCCTGACCCCTAGAATAAGAGTCAGCGAACTACAGTCCTCGGCCAAAGCTGGCCTGCTGCCTGTTTTGTAAATAAAGTTTTATTGAGATACAGCCACGCCTATTTGTTTATGTATGGTCCATGGCCTTCCATGCTACAATGGTCAAGTTGGCAGTGACACAGAAATGGGGGAGGGTGTGTTTTGGTGACTGTCACTGAGAAATAAGATGGGAAGATAAGATGGGATTCCGAGGCTATCCTACAGGTGTGAATCATTCCAGTTTGTTCAGGTGCTCTATCTTTTTGCTGCACCAGGAACTCGAGTATCAATGGGTCGAGAGACAGGGCAGTGATTCTGGGGGATGTAAGGTTATGGTCATTACGTTAAGGCTTGTAAACTTGCAGAAGGCTGAGGTCTGTGGGTACCTGCCCTGCTGCCATGGTAACCAAACGACAGTCCTAGGCTTGGGGTTGGGCTGGAAGGTGTGGTTATAAACTGAGAGCCCACGGTTGATTCTAGTCAGAAGACGTATTTTGACTGGCCCATGAATCCTTGATATTTTTATATGTTAATTGCTTGCATTTAGAAATGGGGATATTTTGGGGAATTCCCTGGCAGTCCAGTGGTTAGGGCTCTGTGCTTCCACTGCAGAGCGCAAGGGGTTGATCCCTAGTCAGGGAACTAAGATCCCGCATGCCGTGCAGCGCGGCCACCCAAAAAACCAAACAGAAATGGGGATATTTCATTCCAAATCTGGCTTCCAGCTTCTCTTGAAAATTTGAAATCTCTGGACACACTGGGTTCCCTCCCTGCTTGTTGCCTGGTTCTCCTGTCTGGTTTGTTTTTCCTGACAGCCAGCTGTCTGGGGCATGGGCGTTACCCATCTGGCCCCTGGGGCCTGTGAGTTTGTAATCCCAGCTCTGTGCGTTGAACAGAGAATCGTGCTATTGCAACCTTCTGTTCCTCGGGGGCGTTCTGTCTCGCCTCTGTCCCTTGCTTTCTAGCTCACTTCAGCTTATGTGCTCTCATCATGTTCCATTCTGACCCTGCTGCTGAATATTCCATCAGGAAGATGTCTGAACTCAGTGGTCACTGAGTACCTAGAGCCATTTCTTATACTGATCTGAATGAATGTGGCAGGTAAAAGTATTGCGTGTGAGAGGGTAACCTTTGGGAAGGCTGGAAACTAGGATTTCACTGTGAATTATCATTTCCTCCCATCATGTTCCTGGTGATGATGCATCTCAAGGCTTCCGAAAAAGCTGGAAGCACATTTGTTGGGATGTAGTCACAGGATATATTTGCATTTCCACCCCCCCCCCACAGAAATCTTTAGTAAAAGGCGAAAGATTTATACGAGCTGAAAAGAAACCAGAGTATGGATATATTTGCATTTAATAACACTCATTGGCTGGGAAATAACTGTTGCTAAGACTCTTAGGTTGGTCTTTTAGGAAGCCTATATTTCTCTTTGGGTGGAACAAAAATGGAAACACACAGAGTAAAGAAAATAAAACAGATACCTGTCATACTGTTGGGAGTCATGGGTTAGTAATCATTCCGGACCCTTTTTTTCACTGACATCTCCTATAGAGAAAAAGACAAGAAAAATACCATGGGTTATAACCTGCATTTTCCATAAGGTTTTGTTCCAAACAACATCACATGCATTAATTAGCTGGAGGTGATTTGTTACTTTCAACTCAGGGCAAGTGAAGCAGAGGTGGGCTGTGTGATACACATAAGTTTACAAGACCTTTTAATTTTCACCTCAGGGTTCCTCCTATAAACATGTCTTTATAATAATATTTTTTTCGAGGTCACATGTCTATTTTCCATCTCAAGTTTTTTAAGAAAGCACCAGCCGAGTGACTTGCTGTCTTTCCCAAGAGCGGCTGAGATGCGTTAGCATCCTCAATCCAGATCCTTGCTTCTCCAAGTGTGGTCTGCGGACCAGCAGCCTCAGCATCACTGGGAGCTTGCTAGAAATAGAAAATTTGGGTCCTATGTCAAACCCGCTCCATCAAATCTGCACTTGGACGAGATGCAACTGCAGATGACTGATGGACACTTTGAAGTCTTAGACACACCGCTCTGGAGAATGGGATCCATATTCACATCTTATGTGTGACTTTTCCTTGGTCAGTGCCGAGTCCCTTCTCATCACTGTATCAGTGAGATCCGAGAGCAGCAGACAGACCTGGCCTCATACGGGGCTGGGGATGGAGACTCGGTGGGGGTCAGAGACCAGAGGCACCGACGGAGGGCAGAGTGTTGAAGGCCACACGTAGATTAGGACCCAGATGGCTGCTGAACGCGGGTCAGAGTCCTTCTGCGTGTCGCTGGGGACAGATCAGGACGAGGTTTCTTTTTCCAGAAGGGTTTCTGTATCCAGCAGTAGATAGCGTAGCACGGTGGCTCTGGCCTTGTACTGGAGACCTAGGCATGGGTCGGAGGGCCCGTGCTGTCATGGACTCGCCGTGGGATCGTGATTTCTTCACGTGCAAAATGAGGAAGATAATCCTTGCGTTACCTGCTTCACATGGCTGATGATTCTGAGGTGTGAAGAGGATGTGAATGAAAGTGCTGGGTAAACACAATCCATTGGATGAGGGAGGGAACGTCCTGATGCTAATAACTGATCGGAGAAGAGGAAGCACGTGGATTGTGTTTACAATGTGGGTTGATATATGCGTCCATTCCCTCTCTGTCTCCACATCGAATCCTGCAGCACTGAATTCATACCTTGATGGTCACACCTTGGTCATCACATGTGGTCGCCACATGTTTCCAAGGCTGCCTTTCTCACGAGACTGTAACCTCTTTGTGGCAGGGACTACGTCTTGGTCATTTTTATATCTTCCACATGAGCAGAGCGTCCGATACAAAATAGGCCCTCAAGAAATATATGCGGGGCTTCCCTGGTGGCGCAGGGGATGAGAACCTGCCTGCCGATGCAGGGGATATGGGTTCGAGCCCTGGTCCAGGAAGATCCCACATGCCGCGGAGCAACTAAGCCCGTGTGCCACAACTACTGAGCCTGCGCTCTAGAGCCCGCGTGCCACAACTACTGAGCCCACGAGCCACAACTACTGAAGCCCACGCACCTAGAGCCTGTGCTCCGCAACAAGAGAAGCCACCGCAATGAGAAGCCCGCACACCGCAACGAAGACCCAACGCAGCCAAAAATAAATAAAAAAACACTAAAAAAGAAATATATGCTCTGAATAAGTGAATAAAATAAAATGAATGAAAGTTGAATCTCATGGTATGAGATTGCTGAACTGGCATCTGGTAGAAGAGATGAGGATTAATTACTAGGAAAATGCGTTCTTGCTACTGATGAACATTTCAAGGGTCACCAGCCACAAGCCCTCTGTTCTGTCCCCTTCAACTGTGCAGCTGGGTTGTGAGAGAGAGAATCAGGTTATGAGACCCCCTAAAGGGAGAGTGTGGATCACACCTGTAGTACTGACTGTCTAGACCTCTCGTTCTTAGAAACTGAGCTGCCATTAACTCCCCTCCCGTCCTGTGGACATGGCCTCATCCTCCTGGGATGCTGCTCCTGAATATTCTGGAGTGGACAAGGAACTTGGCTCCTGCTGGGCCAACCACAGTGCTCCACCTTTGGCCACGGTGGGCCGAGACCTGGGAGGGGCTGACATGGTGCCTTTTTTGGGGTAGGTTACGTATTCCAGCTCTGGTGGCAGAATTGATCAGAAACTAGAACTCTCAAGCTGTCTGAACACCATGCCTTTTAGCCACACGGCCAAAGCCGGTCTGCAGGTGAGACAGAGGATGCACCTGACATTCACGGAGAACTCGGGGTGACGAGAGAATGCTGTGGTCTCAGAGCCCTGCTTTCAGCTCTCCCTGAGGCCCAGCTGTGTCCCTGCGGCCCCCTCAACCCTTCCTGAGCAAGACGGTGCCCACGTCCGCGGAAGCCAGGTCCAGGCAGGTTTCTGCCCCTTGCAACCAGAGGAATCCTGACTGACAATACCGACATTCAAACACAGCATGAATACGAATGTGGCAAAAGCGTTTCGTGTCCTTTTTATCCTAGTTATGTTCTTGCTACACCAACACTTAAAAAATATCTTTGTTTACAAATTTTCAATTGAACAGGCATCAGAACTGCAGAAGTATTGTGTGTGAAGTGGAAAGTATCCAGAAAGAGGAAAAACATCTCATTAAGGCTTAAAAAATATTGTTACCACCACGAAATTTAGTACTGATTTTGTTATTTAGTACTGTTTTCCTTCTACTGTAGGAAAGTACTAAAGTACTATCTATAGTAATTTAGTATCACTACACTATACTAAACTGTTACCATTACTATAGCATTAATAGTATATTCCCATTCCTATTCCTATAGCACTTTAGTATCAGTACACTAAACTAAACTGTTACCATTACTATGGCATTAATAGTATATTCCCATTCCTATTCCTATAGCACTTTAGTATTAGTACACTAAACTAAACTGTTACCATTACTATAGCATCAATAGTATATTCCCATTCCTATTCCTATAGCACTTTAGTATTAGTACACTATACTAAAGTGTTACCATTACTATAGCATTAATAGTATATTCCCATTCCTATTCCTATAGCACTTTAGTATTAGTACACTATACTAAAGTGTTACCATTACTATGGCCTTAATAGTATATTCCTGTCCCTATTCCTATAGCACTTTAGTATTAGTACACTAAACTGAACTGTTACCATTACTATAGCATTAATAGTATATTCCCATTCCTATTCCTACAGCACTTTAGTATTACTACACTAAACTAAACTGTTACCATTACTATAGCATAAATAGTATATTCCCATTCCTATTCCTATAGCACTTTAGTATTAGTACACTAAACTGAACTGTTACCATTACTATAGCATAAATAGTATATTCCCATTCCTATTCCTATAGCACTTTAGTATTAGTACACTAAACTGAACTGTTACCATTACTATAGCATTAATAGTATATTCCCATTCCTATTCCTATAGCACTTTAGTATTAGTACACTAAACTAAACTGTTACCATTACTATAGCATCAATAGTATATTCCCATTCCTATTCCTATAGCACTTTAGTATTAGTACACTAAACTAAACTGTTACCATTACTATAGCATCAATAGTATATTCCCATTCCTATTCCTATAGCACTTTAGTATTAGTACACTAAACTGAACTGTTACCATTACTATAGCATTAATAGTATATTCCCATTCCTATTCCTACAGCACTTTAGTATTAGTACACTAAACTAAACTGTTACCATTACTATAGCATAAATAGTATATTCCCATTCCTATTCCTATAGCACTTTAGTATTAGTACACTAAACTAGTTACCATTACTATAGCATAAATAGTATATTCCCATTCCTATTCCTATAGCACTTTAGTATTAGTACACTAAACTGAACTGTTACCATTACTATAGCATAAATAGTATATTCCCATTCCTATTCCTATAGCACTTTAGTATTAGTACACTAAACTGAACTGTTACCATTACTATAGCATTAATAGTATATTCCCATCCCTATTCCTATAGCACTTTAGTATTAGTACACTAAACTGAACTGTTACCATTACTATAGCATTAATAGTATATTCCCATTCCTATTCCTATAGCACTTTAGTATTAGTACACTAAACTGAACTGTTACCATTACTATAGCATTAATAGTATATTCCCATTCCTATTCCTATAGCACTTTAGTATTAGTACACTAAACTGAACTGTTACCATTACTATAGCATTAATAGTATATTCCCATCCCTATTCCTATAGCACTTTAGTATTAGTACACTAAACTGAACTGTTACCATTACTATAGCATTAATAGTATATTCCCATTCCTATTCCTATAGCACTTTAGTATTAGTACACTAAACTAAACTGTTACCATTACTATAGCATTAATAGTATATTCCCATTCCTATTCCTATAGCACTTTAGTATTAGTACACTAAACTGAACTGTTACCATTACTATAGCATAAATAGTATATTCCCATTCCTATTCCTATAGCACTTTAGTATTAGTACACTAAACTGAACTGTTACCATTACTATAGCATTAATAGTATATTCCCATCCCTATTCCTATAGCACTTTAGTATTAGTACACTAAACTGAACTGTTACCATTACTATAGCATTAATAGTATATTCCCATTCCTATTCCTATAGCACTTTAGTATTAGTACACTAAACTGAACTGTTACCATTACTATAGCATTAATAGTATATTCCCATTCCTATTCCTATAGCACTTTAGTATTAGTACACTAAACTGAACTGTTACCATTACTATAGCATAAATAGTATATTCCCATTCCTATTCCTATAGCACTTTAGTATTAGTACACTAAACTGAACTGTTACCATTACTATAGCATAAATAGTATATTCCCATTCCTATTCCTATAGCACTTTAGTATTAGTACACTAAACTGAACTGTTACCATTACTATAGCATTAATAGTATATTCCCATCCCTATTCCTATAGCACTTTAGTATTAGTACACTAAACTGAACTGTTACCATTACTATAGCATTAATAGTATATTCCCATTCCTATTCCTATAGCACTTTAGTATTAGTACACTAAACTAAACTGTTACCATTACTATAGCATTAATAGTATATTCCCATTCCTATTCCTACAGCACTTTAGTATTAGTACACTAAACTGAACTGTTACCATTACTATAGCATTAATAGTATATTCCCATTCCTATTCCTATAGCACTTTAGTATTAGTACACTAAACTGAACTGTTACCATTACTATAGCATCAATAGTATATTCCCATTCCTATTCCTATAGCACTTTAGTATTAGTCCACTATACTAAAGTGTTACCATTACTATGGCCTTAATAGTATATTCCTGTCCCTATTCCTATAGCACTTTAGTATTAGTACACTATACTAAACTGGTACCATTACTATAGCATTAATAGTATATTCCCATTCCTATTCCTATAGCACTTTAGTATTACTACACTATGCTAAACTGTTACCATTACTATAGCATTAATATACATTTCTGTTCCTATTCCCACTCCTATAGTGTTCATCGTGCACTTCGGTTCCTATTCCTACAGGACTCTAGTATTTCATATTATTTAGTGCTATTTTCCTGCAACGAGCTCTTGAGTTTTAAACAGTAGTTAAACGCTCTGAGTGGACAGGCATCGCGGGGCTGCTTCGGGGTTGCCCGGGACACAGGACAGGTGTCAGCCAGTGCTCTGTGCAGAGGAGGGAAGCACAGGAGGTCCCCTCTGGAGCCACCGAGGGGGTCATGGCATCAAAGGAGGAAACAAAGTCCAAACAGCTTAAAAAGAAAGAAAGTGGAGCGTTCTACCTGTGGGGAAAGGAAAGCGAGCACAGGACTTCCCCTCTGGGTGGGTGAGTGGGCCGGCAGCGAGGAGGTCGGGGGTGATGTGAGCAGCGCTGACTGCAGCGCTGTCCCTGTCCTGGGGGCCACTCACAGCCTGCAGGTCATCGTTACAACAGGCCTGCTGCTCCCGGGCAGAGAACAGCCTCCAGTGAGACCCAGTAAGGGTCTGCATCCCGGTCCCTCAGAGCCGAGCGTCCATTAACAGCTGCAGCATTTCAGCACCAACTGAGGGGAGAGAGGTCTTCAGCGTAGTCCCTAGGAAAGTGCTGCTACACCGAGAACATTCCTTTCACACGATATTCGTTTATGTGGCTGGTTAGCCTAGAGGCCTTGATTGACGGCCTACTCTATTTAGGTGCTGCCCCAGGCTTTGTCCGAAGACAACAGTTGGGCCTGTCCACGTGGGGCTTCTAATCTGCCAGAGGGAGAGAATCGTGCTACAACAGTGCAACGTGTGGACAGGTTTCACCTGAAGTGTCTCTTCAGTGCAGACTGGGCCACGAGGGAAGGAGAGGTCATTTCTACTTGGGGCAATCTGGGAAGGCTTCTAGGTGGAGGTGACCCTGTATCTGAAGGCTCTTCTTTGCAATAGGCCTCTCCCCAGCGAAGGACTTAGTGCTTTATTCTCCTCCTTGTGCCCCTGAGGCCCACTGACTACTCTGCAAGAAATGAGCCGTGTGTAGAAAAACTAGGAAATGCCCTCAAATTATGCGGGGTCTTGGGAGGTTTGCTAAGGAATTTGGACTTTGTCCTATGGAAAATAGGGAGCCATGGAAGGCCCTTCAGGGAGTGCCCTGATTTGAGAGGATAACTCTGCCTTGGTGCAGAGGGGGACTCCTCAGGATGCTACCTATCGGCGTGGGATTGTTGCTACTTTCCTGTCTTAGTGTTCAAGGTCACAAAGTTAGACTAGGGCCAGAGAGAACCCCACCCACCTTGTCAAAGGCCCTGGCCCTGACAGCACACCCTTTTGTCCCCTTGTGTTTTCTTTTTCTCTGTAGAAAACACAACACTGAAGGGACAACTGTGAAAATTCCCCCTTGGAAAATCTTTCCACGCAGACCTAGTGAGTCATTGCTTACACAGTCTGCACATAATTAAAATGAAACATGCATCACTATAATGGAAAAGAATATGAAAAAGAATGTAGATGTATGTATAACTGAATCACGTTGCTGTACAGCAGAAGTTAACACAACATTGTAAATCAACTCTACTTCAATTAAAAAATGAAACATGCATCTCCCTCACGGCTCTACATCTACCTTTTCCGAGGAGGGCGTTTGTGGTCCTCGTTTGCCTCTCCCTGGCTCTCAGAGCGTCTGAATGGTGAGCTATACTGGGGTCATCAGTTACGTCTTCGGCTGGTACTTCCCGGGCGGCCCCAGGAAGCCAAGAGGGGGCCGTGTGGGGTGGGCAGGGGTCACGTTCACAGGCAACTCTCTTGGTTCTGTTTACAAGGTCAGATGCTCCAGCCTCTGGCTATTACGGGCTCCACGCTGAGACCGCTAATACTGGGTGGACTCTCAGAGGCAGACAGGACACCGTCTCACTTGGCATTGACACACGTGGACACCACGGGCTTCCTACATAGACCTCATGTCAGAGGTCGTGGAGACATGAGTTGAGAACCAAGCTACACCCTCCACTTGGGATGGGTCTTGAAGTTGTGTTTACGCGGCAAGCGCTGTTTTGACTAGGTCTGCGGGACGCTGGGCGCTGCGGGGGGTTTGTGGGATGGGGCTGAGGTCCTTGCCCCCCGCCCCCCACCCACACTTTGGCTTTGCCACCACTTTGCCTGGGTGCAGGCAAGTAGCTATGCCCTCGGAGGGGCTGCCCTCACCTGGGAGGGCAGTGAGGTCATGAAGCTCTCTCTCTCCCTCTTGGAGTGTCTGCTTCTCTCCCTTCCCCCCATCACACCTTTGTCCCTGATGCTTGGGAATTGTTGGTAAGAACAAGTTCAGTCCCAGGGTATGGAGGACAGACCCTGGGCTGAGAGTCTTTCGGATGCTTTTGGGTCTCAGGTCAGCAGCTTGCACATCTTGGCTGGGTCTCTTCACGCTCTGAGCCGCCCTTGTGAAGTGAAATCACAATCTCCCACCCTTCAGGTTATGACGAGGACCAGGGAATTTTTTGCGGTACGCGGGCCTCTCACTGTTGTGGCCTCTCACTGTTGTGGCCACTCCCGTTGTGGAGCACAGGCTCCGGACGCGCAGGCTCAGCGGCCACGGCTCACGGGCCCAGCCGCTCCGCGGCACGTGGGATCCCCCCGGACCGGGGCACGAACCCGTGTCCCCCGCATCGGCAGGCGGACTCCCAACCACTGCGCCACCAGGGAAGCCCTGAGGACCAGGGAATTTGAGAATGCTCTGTAAATGTAAAAGTGGACACCAACCTACAGTACTGGAAGAGGTCTTCATTATCATAGTCACTATTATTACACCCGGTCATCTCCTGGCCAATCCCAGTCATCCCTAAGGTGTGGGCAACTGGAGCTATTCTGGCCACTAGAGGCGCCCTGAAGTGGTTTAAAAGACATAACAGCACAGAAGCCCACCTCCGTAGACCCTAAGATAAGATGGAGGTGGAAATGCTCCTCTCTCCTCTGCCATTCTCCTCTTCCCAGTCTGAATTTTACCTTTTGTGAATTTTTTTCCCCTTCAAGTTCATTTAAATTTGTTACGGGGAGCAAGGAAGGTTGGGTGCGCAGATGAATTTGTATCCAATTCTACAGCATTCCAAATGCAGCCCCAGTTGTCCTTCCCTGAGGTCTTTGCATTTTAAGAGTAAATCTAGGATCCAGTGAAGTGAATATATAATGGTTGAATTTCTGATGATGGTAATAACTTAGGCACTTCTCACATAGAAGAGAACAGAGGCCAGGGGTATTCAAATCATACAACATTGTGATCCACTTTTTTCCACTTGGTAAAACTAACCCTATTCGGGAGTGTAGTATCAAAAATTCAGTACGAGAAAAAAATTTACAAAGCCAGCCTAGTTAGAATAGGGATCGGGCTGATTAAAATGGAACAAAAGACTGTGAGTTACTTAATAAAGGTGTGGGAAAATAGTCATAGCTCTCCCCTGTGACATGGCCCAGGTGTTTGTCCCAGTGGATCACCTGTTAGAGCACGGGGCAGGGTGACAACCTCTCCGCTGGGCGTGGCGGAAGCCTAGAGCCCCACATCAGAGACATCAGTAAACTCTGGGTGGTAAAGCTGTAATTTCCTTTTCAGATTTTCAGCCATCACTCTAAGTGTTCTGCCTTTAGTAGAGAGAGAACACAGCCAGGCTCTGTGGTTGAAGCTCAGCTTAATTTGCTGTGGCTGATTTTTTTGTTCTCGGTAAAATGATTTTAATTCAAGTTCAACGATCCCACTCTGTGGCTCATTTCTACTCTTCCTTTTAACCTCTGTCCATGCCAAATCACCGCCCCCTTCTCTCCCTCTTCCCTTCTCTTTCTCCTTCTCTTTCCTGGGCAAAGTCACCGTGGCTTGGAAGGAGCACTGGCCCTGCCATTTGTCAACAGAATGACACGGGGGAGGTCAAGAGTCACGTCCCCAGGTGGGTAAGGTCATCCACCTCAAAGGGAATAGATGGATGAAATAGAACAGATGTGCTTGGCACTTGGTGGTATTCCTGCATCCTCACGTGCAAGGGGCTGGGGCCACAGCCTGAGAAAAATCCTGTTTCTGCTTTGAAGACTAGGTCAGCAGTGCTAGGAGTGGGGTTCTTGGGGTCAGAGTGGGCTTTCAAACAAACACACAAGTCCCCTGTGAATCTAAAACTCTCTGCTACATCTAATTTAGTGTCACGATGAGTGAAACTTGGAACCATTTCTAACCACATAACGCAGTGATAGAAAAGTCAAGAAGGAACCAGCCGGAAATAGTTTTATGAGGCCACCTCTGAAAGCCTCGACTCGCCGCCTGCTATGTTTATAACACACTTTCTTCCTAGCTACCTTTCTCTAGAGGTGGGCCATCACCTCTGAATGCTTCTAAGAAGTAAGACTCTTAAGAGGAAGCAGATGGGTAGTTTGAGGGAATCGCCCGACGCAACAGGAGAAACAACCTCAACAGATGTCTTGTTGGCCAAAGCAAGCGGTTAAAACTGCCTCTGCTGACACCTGGTGGACAGGAGTGCAGCATCCCTGCGCCAAAGACAACAACGGGCATGTGTGTTGAGGGGCCTGGGAGGCATCCGTCATAATGCCTGAGGAACAAGGGTACCACGCAGAACCGGAGTGCTTACTTGTGGTTAGGTGACTCACCAGGACACAGGTAGGGACAACAAACGCGTGGGAAAATAAAACGGTAACACGGAAGCGAATGATGTATTATTGATTTCTTAAAAGAGTTTGATGGCGAGTGAGGCAACAACAAACAAGAACCCACTCCAACCCCCTGCCCTCGACAGCCTCCTAAGAAAGATTCTACTGCTTGACCCCTGACCATCTCCACCCCAGGGCGACGGCAGTGCCCAGATGGAGCTTGGGTTCTGTTGCCTCTGGAATCTGCCCTGAGCTCCTTGCAGATTTTTAACCCTGGGATAGAAAGAATATTCTTCCAGAGGAGACATTATGAAGACTGCTTTGCCTCCCCCAAATCCCTTGAAGATGCAAATAAAATTCTCCTAATAAATATAGTTATAATTGTTCACTATTTCTTAGATGCCAAATGTAGTGGAAGGAGAGCGTCTGCATTGAGAGTTATCTACAGAAATAGACTTCATAAACGTTGTACAATCTCCATTTTCCCCTTCGGTGGGTTCTCGTTTAATGCTGCCTGGCGAAGGCTGAATATTTTGACAAAGTCAACGGTTTCCTGCGAGCACAGTGCACACACAGCTTAGATTTTGTCTTTCAACAATGTGTTCTAAAGGTGATTTTCAGGAATGCATCAGAGCAATTATCAGTTCAAATTTGTAAGAATTAATCCATTGTATTTAAGTCACGAAGAAAGGTGATTTTTTAAAAAAATTACAGGAACCTTGGTTAAGGGTTGAGTCAGGGAATTGGGGTGAATAGATCTACCTAGGAAGGTAAGAAGCCCTTAAAAGACTCATGCAGTTGCATTTTTCTTTTTTTTAATTTATGAATTAAAAAAATTTTATACCAGAGTATAGTTGATGAACAATGTTATGTTACTTTCGGGTGTACAGCAAAGTGATTCAGTTATGCATGTACATGTATCTATTCTTTTTCAAAATTCTATTCTCATTTAGGTTAGAGGTGTTTTATTTTTCCTCCTGACTTTTAAGTTAAATTTGGAATATCAACTCCCTTAAATGTGCCACCAGAAAGTGTACAGTCAAAATATACCCCCTTCCATGGTCAGTGATTCTAGGGCACAGAGGTTCTCAATTTTCCTGGCACCGCTACTGTTTCAGAAACTGCTTCACAGTGACCCCAGGTAAAAGGAACAAATGTTCTGTTTATTAAGTAAATAGTTCCAAACAGCCTAATAGTAGTATTTGCATGGCGTCTGACAGCTGTGCCTGTGTTTCCCTCAAAAATTAGACATTCCATTGTGTTCCTCTGGGTTTGCTGTGGCACTCCCAGGGTGCCTTGGTACAGAGTTTGGGGACCGTGGCCGTAACAGCTTTGGGAATCAGTGAAAAGTTCGAGGGTGTGGTTACCTGATCTCTTTTTAGCCCTCATTCTCTGTGAACCCAGGGCTACATAATTTGGCCTTTCAGTTTCATATTGACCTTTCAGTGGGTCAGCCTGGCATAAGCTGTGGAGGAGAGAACAGAGAATGAAATCTCGGCTGGAGTTAAGCTCATTGTGGGCATAAGCAAGATTTGACCATCATTCAATAGAGTTTCCGGAGCCCCTATCACATGGTGAACTTGCGGTGAAGTCTCTAAAAAGTAAAGGAATGCAGCCCTTGCCTTGTCTTAGGAGGGGGATGCAGTAGGCTGCGTTATCACTGGGAATTGCAGGAACACCAAAGGCAGCCGAGAAAGTGGCTGGATGCTAAGTTCTTAGGTAAGAATCTGACGAATGAGCATGTTACACATGCCTGAATTCTTGTAAGAGGGTCTCAATAAATCTATAAATGGCAGGTCACCTGCTTTTCTATTCTGTTCTGTTTCTGACTTATGTGTAGCAAGGAAGCTACATATAAACTAAACTAGTGGTTCTCAAGGTTCGGCAAACTCCTGGAGGGCTCCTCACACAGATGGCCGGGGCTCTGCCCCCAGAGTTTCTGACTTAGCCAGTCTAGGGGTGGTGGTGTCGGGTAGGGGTGTCTGGGAGTCTGCACGTCCAAGTTCCTGGGTGACTGGACTGTACTTTCCAGGAATCACATGTTTTGAGCCACCAGCCTACACCATTTGGGCACAAGTCAGAGGCACTGGGGCACCATCTTGGTGGGCTACACTTGACGCTGGGCAGGTATCCCCACCTCTCTACTCAGGACCAGCCCAGTCAACCTGGTCTAGAAGAGGGGCTGATCCAGGCCCCCAGCTCTGTGACTGGACAGTTTCCTTCTCTGAAGACCCCCTTGCATTTCAAGTGTGCATCCTGGAATTTGAGACACTCGAGTCCTGTAGTAACAGTGACGGCGAGACCCAACGAGGTGAAGGAGTCTTGCACCTTCGAAGAGGCTGGCTTGCACTCTGCTTTCTTGTAAGGGTGGGGCACGTCCATGGAGGCTGCAGGAAAAGCAGTTCTTAATCTCAAGGGAGGGGGTCACAGCAGAATCAGCTGAGAAGCCTTGCTCGCCATCTCCGGGGCTGGGCCCTGGAATGTGTACCTAGAAAAGGCTTCCCAGCTGATTCTGTTGAGAACTTCTGTTCATGAGAGAAGCGCTGAAGTATAAGCCAAATGTGGAGATGGGTCACCCTACTGTCACTCTTACCCCTGAAGCCACACACGCTCATTGGTTCAGAGTCACCGGACATACTACGTCCTGTTTGACTGCCGCAGGCCTGCAGAGAACTCTCTTTCCCTCCCTCTGGCCATGCTCCCTTGGCGGGTGGCAAAATCATGGCCAGTGTGGTTGATCCAAAGCACATTGCTAATTAAAAGCCACTACCTATGCACTGAGGGACCCACTATAGCACCAACACACCAGTGGCACAGAAGCACCTGGACTTCTGCACTCAAGCCACACTCACCCTCCGCTCCTGCCCCATGACTTATTTCCTCCAGTGCGGTTCCAGCTCAGCAGCATCCACATCAGCTGAGGACTCAGAGATGCAGATGCTCAGGCCCTACCCCAGACCTACTGAATCAGAACCTCTGAGAGGGAAGTCCAGCAGGCTGTGCTTCAACAAGGCCTCCAGGTGATGATTCTGGTGCAGCTGGGGTTCAAAACCCCCTGCCCATTGCCACAGATCAGAAGGTGTTCACAAGGCAGGCACTGGTCTGTGCCCTCTCCCACCAGCTCGCCCAGCGATCAGCCCAGAACATTCGCTAGGTAACGAAGCCTGCGGGGGGGGGGGGGAGCCCTACTTCCTGCTGTCAGAGAGAATCAACACTCACTTGGTGAGCCGCCTCTGAGAGGTTGCCAACGCTGCGTCTAAATCATCTCTCGTTTCTTCTGGGTTGTATTTTCCATATTCACACTTCAGCTCCCCCTGAATCCTCTCCAAGTTTTTTACATTCCTTTCAGCTCAGGAAGCCAAAATGAAGATGCCATGTTTCAACCAGGGTCTGTTTCCTGCTGTGGGGAGGGGCATTCTGCAAGATTCTTAAATGCCCAACTCCCAGCATCATGATTATTTTCCGAACAATAGAAGGAGATTGCTGATTCATGTTTGGCTCATGGCTGGCTCCAGGCATCTTTTTTTTTTCTTGCTGTACTTGTGCCGATGCAACACAATAATGTTCTATTCATCCCTCTGAGTTAGAAATGCCAACAGCTCAGCTATGCAACTGAAGGGTCCCGCCTCCCCTTTGGCTTATTTAAAGCCTTCCCGCAAATAACACGTTTTGAAATATTATATGGCGTGATCACTCTGAGCCATTTGGCTTTGGCATGGACCGTCAGACCTTATCTTTTTATTAGCTGCTCCTTGCACAATGCCTGGCACACTGGAACTAGGATTCTTAAAAAATGCCTGTTGGCTGAATCACATACCCACTTCCTGAGGTTCAAACCTGATCCTTCTATTCTGCCCTGATATAGTACAACCCGCCCTCTGTCAGGGGCAGGGCGGAACCTGGCTATCACATTCAGGCTCACGTTTGCATCCAATCATAGAATGGGTTTGACCTCCTCAAGGTCTGATGGTCCAGGGGGGCTCCATCCAGCCCCTGGACCCGTTTGCACACTGTCTGCACGGCCACTTCTGGTCCTGCCATAGCAGTGGGGCTCTGGTTGCCTCTCAGCACAGCTTTGCCAATAGCAGTCGGGGCCAGCTGTGGGTTTTTGTTTCCCAGCTGCAAAGTCAAACTGGTGGCACTGCTTAGCTCCTAAAACTCTATTGGTCACCCTGAGCCACACACCCAAATCACCTGGGTGGCTTTGCAAAGTCCCAGCACCCAGGCTGCATCCCAACCCAATTAGTGTTTCGTAACTGAGGCCTGAGTTTTGTAACTGCCTGGGACATTCGGATGTGCAGGCAAGGCTGAGAACCACGGCCCTAAAGTGGCATCATTAAAATGATGGAGATGGGGCTTCCCTGGTGGCGCAGTGGTTGAGAGTCCGCCTGCCGATGCAGGGGACACGGGTTCGTGCCCCAGTCTGGGAAGATCTCACATGCTGCGGAGCGGCTGGGCCCGTGAGCCATGGCCGCTGAGCCTGCGCATCTGGAGCCTGTGCTCCGCAACGGGAGAGGCCACAACAGTGAGAGGCCCGCGTACTGCAAAAAAAAAAAAAAAAAAGATGGAGACGGCCAGCTCACTGAGGACCGTTTTCCCCCCTCCAGGAACTCAAGAGCATACCCTGTTAGGCTAAGAAGGGGAGCACCCCCTTCTGCTCATCTGCCCATTTCTCTTCTCACCATCCTTTTTTTTTTTTTTTTTTTTTTTTTTGCGGTACGCAGGCCTCCCACTGTTGTGAACTCTCCCGTTGCGGAGCACAGGACGCGCAGGCTCAGCGGCCATGGCTCACAGGCCCAGCCGCTCAGCGGCATGTGGGATCCTCCCGGACCAGGGCACGAACCCGTGTCCCCTGCATCGGCAGGCGGACTCTCAACCACTGTGCCACCAGGGAATCTCCTCACAATCCTTTTTAAAACTTTTATTTATTTGTTATTTTATTTTATTTTTTTTAAACCATTTAAAATGATGGGAGTATAGCTGACTTACAATGTTGTGTTCGTTTCAGGTGTACAGCAAAGTGATTCAGTTATACATATACACGTATCCACTCTTTTTTAGATTCTTCTCCCGTATAGGTCATTAGAAAGTATTGAGCAGAGTTCCCTGTGCTCTACAGCAGGTCCTTGTTGTTTATCTATTTTATATACAGTGTGTCTGTCCGCTCACTATCTTGAGATGTGCTCACCCAAGCACAGAGGGTCTGGGTGAACTGAGGTCAGGAGGTTACCCAGAGTCCTGGCTTCAACATTCTCACTAGGGAATCCCTAAGATGTGAGCAATGGTGTGACACAGGAAGATCCTTGGGGACTGCTCTGTCTCCAGAGAATTCCCAAGGAGGGCACAGACACTGTGTCATTAATCACCAGGCTGTTTGGAGGAACAGACACGCCCAGTTGTTTCCGCTAATTGACGAAACAGAGGGTTAGAGGGACAGGGAAGCTTTTCCCTCCGGCTGCTGAGAGGAGGAATCAGAATGTCAACCCAGATCTAGTGCTCTAAATCGCCGAGCCATCCCATCTGCCAGATGCGTGTCCCTCAGCTGGGTTCCTCGATGGGCACAAAGATGATTAAGCCCTACTCCCCCTCTGGGAAGCACCGCCTGGTAGAGATGACAGAGCACTCACAAACAATTCTACTTGGAGGAGGTTGTATCTGGTACTCTATCAGAAGTGCAGAGGACCATACAAGTGTGTGCGAGGGAAAGAGTAACTAAGAAAACCTGACTCTACAAAACACAGATGCTCTGCAAATCCTCACTCCATCCTGCACAGGGTTGTGTGATCTTCCAGGTCCAGATCCAGTTGTGTACAGAGGGTCTTTCAGAATGGGGGTTGTCCAAAGTGTAGGTGTTTGGGCTGAAATCATCCTGACAATGTAATCTGGATGCCTGGGCGGGATATCTCCAACAGCTTGTTGTATTTACTTATTTATTTTCTTTTGAGGCCAGGCTGAGCGGTTTGCGGGATCTTAGTTCCCTGACCAGGGATCGAACCTGTGCCCCCTGCGTTGGGAGCGGAGTCTTAACCACTGGACCGCCAGGGAAGTCCCATCCATCAGCTTGTTTGAATATCACTTGAACATGTGTCCTAAAAGAAGAAGATAGTATGACCCTTACAGAGATGTTATGAGGATTAAATGAGTTCATACAAGAAAAGTGCTTCTGTTGTGCAGGAGAGAAGAGCCGTCAGGTGAAGCTGTGTTCTCCTTGCGGAGTAGCTGAGGTGGAGAGACAGGCGGGGAAGAGGGTGGAGGGCTCCCCAAGTGTCCTCGCTGTCTGCTGAGAACTTGGCTTACTTCATGCAGGTTGTAACTTATAAAAAGGGCACAGTATTAGACATACATTCGTCAGGGTATAATTTTTTTAATAAAATAATTGATAACATTAGGAAAGCCTGGGATTTATATCCTCTGTGTGATACTGTGTAAAAGAGATTTGTTAAGAGGATAACTCACTTCTCTGGGGACAGCAGCATTTATAAAATGGACTCTTGTAAGCAGTGTTGCAGCAGTTGACGGCTCCCAGTTGAATGGTCTCTGTTGGGAGTTCAACCAATGCTTTCTCAGCGAGAGAACATTTAAGTCAGTATTTTTCACAACATCTCCTCTTTTTTGGTCCCCAAATGATTTTTACAGTTATGAGATGGAACACTTCAGTTGAACCTTTGCTAGAGTCATTGTTTACTGTAAAGACACACTATCCTGTTTTCTTATATGAAAAGGAAAGATAGTGGGTCTTGGTCATCAGCCTGTATTGTTGGTTTTACCTGCGAAAACGAACTGTGTGATTTTCAGGAAAAATAAATTCGCGTGATTTGAAAACAAAGATTTCCAGAGAAAGGGAAATCAGCCAGTTTCTAAAACATCCAAGAAATAATGCAGATCCTACATGAAATGCATGAATGTCTTCCTGGAGCTACATCTTCTCAGTTCCAAGGCAGGAGCCAACTAGACCAAACATGGTGCTTGGCTTTAGAGTAAAATCTACAACAAATCTAAAGAGTTTCTCGTTGTGTGTTCAATGAAACTGAGTAGAGAAGAAAGACGATAATGGTACTTATGTTAACATGTTACTGTGTTAGTCACCGTATATCCTGCACATGTGTATACGGTTCCATTAAAAAGTAGGATAATAATAATGATAAAAATAAAGGCAATAACTGTAACAGCATCTAACATGTATTGAGTGTTTGCCATTCTGCTAAGTGTCCTACATATATACTACCTCCTTTATTACTCTCAACAACCTGTGATGTAGGGGATCTAAACTTAAGAGATGTGACGCCCTTGGGACTTCCCTGGTGGCACAGTGGTTAAGAATCCGCCTGCCAATGCAGGGGACACGGGTTCGAGCCCTGGTCTGGGAAGATCCCACATGCTGCGGAGCAGCTAAGCCCGTGCGCCACGACTACTGAAGCCCGCGTGCCTAGAGCCTGTGCTCCACAACAAGAGAAGCCACTGCAATGAGAAGCCCGTGCACCGCAACGAAGAGTAGCCCCCGCTCGCTGCAACTAGAGAAAGCTCACGCGCAGCAATGAAGACCCAACGCAGCCAAAAATAAATAAATAAACAAACAAAAACAAATAAATAAATTTAAAGAGATGTGATGCCCTTGCCCAAGGTTGTAAAGACTGTTAAGTGGGAGGGCTAGGAATTGAACCCAGGTCCTGTGGATCCAGACATTTTGCTCTAAACTACTATACTTGACTGCCCCTTGCAAGAATAAAGGTTACCTGCATTTGCGATGCCTTTTTACATGGGTCATTTCACTCAATGCCCACAACTTCATTTTATTATATCTTTTACAACTGGGGACACTGAAGCTCAGATGTTAAATGTCTAAAGATAAACCCTGCTGTATGGGAAAACTGAGGCTCAAAGTTCTGCTTCCTGACCTCTAAGCCAAGTGTGTTCTTGAAGACTCTGAGCTTAAATTTTTTCTGAATGGAAGGTCCTGACGACTAACTGTCCACGTCACTACCTGTGAAGGCAAAAGCTGAGCAACGGTTGCACCTATGGGATATTTTTTAAAAAACATGAAATTCGTAGCTCAGAATATCAGGTCGATGACATTTTAACATACAGCACACACAGTTTGATCAGCCCAACCCACATTATTTGAAAAGTTCACTCCTGATGATTCTGAAGCTCCCTCACACGCCCAGCCCCCGATGAGTGAGACACCTATTACCTGAGTGACAGGCAAACATTTCCTGTGAGATATGAGACATTTTCTGAGTTCAATCAAGGTGACATGGCTGTTCATAAAATGAGTAGTTCTGTTAATAATCACTGCTCCATTTGATGGAGGATATTATTCCCATGATTTCGCAGTTGAGTGGATGAGAATAAGTCTTATCAATGTACCCACTGGGTAGGAGTGTGTGAAAATGAACTGAGCCCTCACAGGCTCAATCTCATATTAATGCTGCCGGAAAAGTTTATAAAGGGTTTACCCATGAATAGCCCCTTAATAAAGGAGAGGTGATTTTCTATCTGGAATTTCGGGACATCAGCAGTTGTTTGAAGGAAACGCGGAATCGTATAATGGATAAAGCTGGCTGACTGCAGCTTACAAAACCACAGACTTTTCAACCTCCAAACTGAGTGCCAGTTTGTTACCTGTCACTCCCCAGCTCCAAATCCACCCTTCTGTTCTCTGCTGTGTGATTCTGAGGCAAACTCTTTCCCACAGTGCCTGGCCAGAGGGTGTTCTACTTGATTCCACCAATAGGAGGCACCAGAGGGAGACTGGAAGGTGAGAAGAGAGAGGGCCCTTCCCTCTCTTCTTCATGCCCCTGGGAGCCCCTGCCAGCAGTAGCTGTGGGCTGCAGCCACTGGTCTCTTTTAGCATTCCCAGGAGCAGTCTTTGTATCCTGCAGCAGCTGGTTGGAGCCCTTTCTTAGTACTTTGAGTGCCAACTCCACAGGACTGCTCCTCTGAGCATGTGTGAGAAGTTATAACCCCTGAGCTAAAGGGTCGTAGAATGGAAGACTGCAAAGGATTGAATTTTTTTAAAAAACATATTTTAGCATAAAAATAACACCAGTTCACATGGAAATGTTTGTGAACACAGATAGTATAAAGGAGAAAAAAAAGTCAAAACCTGTCCTAGATTTAACCACTGATATTTTCACATACTCTTTCTGGTCTCCGCCCCGCACCCCCCCCCACCTCCCAGCCCCACACTTCTACATATTAAAAAAAAAGATTATTTTTAATCAACACTTGGTCTCTAGAATTTTCACATGACAACATGAGGAACTCAACTCTAAGAGGGGTGTGACCTTGCTTCATCACAAGGACAACTTGTCTCTTCCATTTTGGGACTGGATCTCTCTGGCAAGGGTTGCTCACCTCTGACCCAGAAACTAGACAATGGCCATGACTACAGGCTCCCATCTCTGCTATGTCTGTTATGCCTTCTCAGTTGTGATCATAAAGTAAATAAGAAATCTGTGTACATTTAGGAGGAATGCTTAGTATATTATGAGCTGGCTCCTGGAGTGAGTCTATGAAAAATGTTGAAGAAATATGGAACACGGTAGTCTGCTCTGTAAGAATTGGCATGTTTGGCTAAGAGATGGCACAAATGTGGTACTAATTACCCTGGTCTGCCATACATATTTAGTATTTTGCTGCTTCTACGTTCATTCCCTCATTCACTTATTCACTCATTCATTCACAACTATTACCAGAGTATCTACCAAGAGCAAAGGCAAAGCACTGTGCTAGTTGCTGGATTCATGAATAAGATACAACTGCCACCCTTTCTCAGAAAATTCATAGCCAGAAGAACCACACTCTGGGAAGAAGGAGTTAAAATATCAAGCACTTTTCCTGATTAATAAAACATCTTATTATTACATGCGTTTGTTCTTCGCTCTCTCACAGGTACACTGGTCACCAACTCCTTGTGCCCCTTGAGAAAGTTTCAAATATGATATTTTCTCAGATAAATTTAGTGTAGAATAACTGCCTGTTGATCCAATGTTTCAGTCTCCATCTACCTTAAAATTATTTATCAAGTAGAAAATATGACCGTTATGAATCTTTATGCTCCAAGGAACATAGTATAGTAACATATGTAATTAAAATGAAGAAAGTTTAAGGCAAAATAAATGGAAACACAACAGTAGTTGAAGATTTTAACATACCTTGCATCCCTTGAAAGATTAAGTGGATATAAAATAATAAAGAATATCAGATAATATTATTAATAATGTTAATCTAGAATTATATACCAAATTTCATACCTGAAAAATAATTATAGAATAACAGGGTAAAAACTGAATAATCATAAAATGTGACCAATGTTAGGTGACAAAGAAACTTCCCAAGAGTAGAAATAAGTAGAAATACTAGAGACAAAATAATAATCTTCCTACAATATAATCAACTTAGAAAATTAAAAAGGTAAAAGAAAGAAAAACAGGCACATACAAAAAGAAAAAGTGCAATTACTTGGAAATCAAGAAAACTCTTTCCTAAACAACTCATCAAGAGGATATATATGCACCCAATTGCAATATATATGCACCCAACATTGGGCCACCTAAATATACAAAGCAACTATTAACAGACCCGAAGGGAAAAATAGACAGCAATACAACAATAGTAGGGTTTTCAGTACTTCACTTTCATCAACGGATAAATCATCCAGGCTGAAAATCAATAAGAAAATAGTGGACTTGATTAACGCTATAGACCAAATGAACCTAACAGATATATACAGAACATTTCAACTGATATAAGCAGAATACACACTATTCTCATTTGCCCAAAGAACATTCTCCAGGAGAGATCACATGTTGGGCCACAAAACAAGTCAACAAATTTAAGAAGACTGAAATCATATCAGGTATATTTTCTGACAACAATGCTATGAAACTAGAAATCAATAACAGGAAGAAAAATGGAAAATTCACCAATGTGTGGAAATTAAACAAAACACTTCTGAACAACTAATGATCAAAGAAGAAATCAAAGGGAAATCAAAAAGCATCTTGAGACAAGTGAAAATGGAAATACAACATATCAAACCTTATGGGATTTAGCAAAAGTAGTTCTAAGAAGGAATTTTATAGTGATAAACACCTACATTAAGAAAAAAATACATCTCAAACAACTTAACTTTATACCTCAAAAAACTAAGAAAAGAGGAACAAACTGAGGCCAAAGTTAGTAGAAAGAAAGAAACAATAAAGATTAGAACAGACATAAATGAAATAGAGACTGGAAAAGACAACAGAAAAAGATCAACAAAAATAAGATTGTTTTTGAAAAGATAAACAAAATTGACAAACCTTCAACTAGACTAACAAAAAATAAAAGAGAGGACAGAAAGAAAATTATAAATGCAAAAGGAGCCATTATAACTGATATCACAGAAATACAAAGGATAAGAGACTACTGTGAACAATAATACACCAACAAATTGGATAAATTTCTGTATACTTACAACCTACCAAGTCTGACTCATGAAGAAACAGAAAATCTAAAGAGACCAATAACAAGTAAAGAGATTGAAGCAGTATTTTAAAAACTCCCAAGAAAGAAAAGCTCAGGATCTTCTGGTTTCACTGGTAAATTCTACTAAATATTTAAGGAAGAATTAACAATAATCCTTCTCAAAATCTTTCCAAAAATTAAGGGAAGGGAACACTCCCAAACTCATTGTATGAGGCCAAAATTACCCTGATACCAAAGCCAAATTAGGACACTACAAGAAAAGAAAATTGCAGGCCAATATCCCTGATGAGCATAGATGCAAAAGCCCTCAACAAAATATCAGCAAACTGAGTTCAACAGCACATTAAAGGACCACACAACATGATCACATGGGATTTACCACTGTGATGGGTAAAATAGTTCAACATACACAAGTCAATAAATGTGATACATCACATTAATAGAATGAAAATGACATGATCATCTCAACAGAGTCAGAAAAAAACATTTGACAAATTTCGACATTGTTTTATGACAAAAACTCTCAACAAATGAGGTAAGAAATGGATGCATCTCAGCATAATAATGGCCTATATGACAAGCTCGCAGCTAACATCTGAAAGCTTTTCCTCTAAGATCAGGAACAAGACAAGAGTTCTCACTTTCACTAGTTCTATTCAAAGTAATACTGGAAGTCCTAACCAGAGCAGTTAGGTAAGAAAAAGAAATAAAAGGTATCCAAATCAGAAAGTAAAAAGTTAAATTGTCTCTGTTTGCAGATGACATAATCTTATATAGAGAGAACCCTAAAGACTCCACCAAAAAACTGTTAGAACTAATCAATGAATTCAGTAAAGTTGCAGGATTCAAAATCAATATATAAAAATCAGTTGCATTTCTATACACTAACAGCAAACTATCTGAAAAAGAAGTTATAATACTAATTCCATTTATGATAGTATCAAAAAATAAAATATTTAGCAATAAATTTAATGATGGAGGTAAAAGATCTCTACACAGAAAACCATAAAACACTGATGAAAGAAATGGAAGAAGACACAAATAAATGGAAAGATATCCTGTGCTCACGGATCAGAAGAATTAATATTGTTAAAATGTTCATTCTATTCAAAGCCACCTATATAGTCAATGCAATCCTTATCAAAATCTCTATAACATTTTCCACAGAAACAGAAGAAACAATCCTAAAATTTGTATGGAATCACAAAAGACCCTGAATAGCCAAAGCAATCTTTAAAGGAAAAACAAAACTGGAGGCATCACATTTCCTGATTTTAAACTATATTACAAAGTTATAGTAATCAAAACAGTATGGTTCTGCATAAAAATAGACACATAGACCAATGGAACAGAATAGAGAGCCCAGAAATAAACCCACACATATATGGTGAACTAATTTTTGACAAGGGGACCAAGAATACACGGTGGGGAAAGGATAGTCTCTTCAATGAATGGTGCTGGAAAACAGAATATCCACATGCACAAGAATGAAATTTGATGCTTATCTTACACCACTCACAAAAACTAACTTGTGATGAATTAAAGATTTAAATATAATACTTGAAACTGTAAAACTCATAGAATAAAACATAGGGAAAATCTCCTTGACATTGGTCTTGGCAGTATTTTTTTTTGGATATGACACAAAAAGCACAGATAACAAAAGCAAAAATCAACATGTGGGACTACATCAAACTAAAAAATTTCTGCACAGCAAAGGAAACCATCAACAAAATGAAAAGCAATCTATTGAATGGGAGAAAATATTTGCAAACCATATATCTGATAAGGGATTAAAATACAAAAAAATATAAGGAACTCATACAACTCAATGGTAAAACACCCCAAGTAACCTAGTTAAAACAATGGGCAGAGGTGCTGAATAGATGTTTTTCCAAAGAAGACACACAAATGGACATCAGGTATATAAAAAGCTGCTCAACATCACTAGTCATCATGGGAATGCTCATCAAAACTATGAAAAGATATCATCTCACACATGTTAGAATGGCTATTATCAAAAAGAAAAGATAATAAGTGTCGTTGAGGATGTGGAGACCAGCAAACCCTGGTGCACTGTTGGTGAGAGTGTACATTGGTACAGGCATTATGGAAAACATTATGGAAGTTCCTCAAAAATTTGAAAATAGAAATACCATATGGTCCAGCAACTTCACTTCTGGGTATATATCCAAAGGTAACAAAATCAATACCTTGAAGAAATATCTGCATTCTAATGTTCGTTGCAAAATTATTCACAATTTCCAAGATATGAAAACAACCTAAGTATGCATAAATGAATGAACGAATGAAGAAAATATGACATGCATACAATGGAATACTATTCAGGCATAAAAAAGCAAATCCTGTCATTTGTGACAACATGAATAATACCTGGAAGATAGTATGCTAATGATGTAAACCAGACACAGAAAGCCAAATACTGTATGATCTCACTCATATGTGGAATCTAAAAAGGTCAAACTCATGGAATCAGAGAGTATAATGGTGGCTGCCTGGGGATGGGGGTGGGGAAAATGGGGAGATGTTGGTCAATGTGTACAAACTTTCAGTTATAAGATGAATCATTTCTGGAGATCTAATGTACAGCAGGGTGACTATAGTTAAGAATACTGTATTGCATGCTTGAAATTTGCTAAGAGAGTAGATCTTAAGTGTTTTCATCACACACAAACACAAAAAATGGAAACTATGTGAGTTAATGGATGTGTTAATTACCTTGATTGTGGTAATCATTTCACAACATATACATATATTACATCATCAAACTGTACACTTAAAAATCATATTGTAAATATAAATAATTAAAAAATAAGTATGTATACTTTTATTTGTAAATCATACTAATAAAGCTGAAAAAATTGAAGTGCATTATGCATTGAACATTAGGTATGTTAGAAAAAGAACACAAAGAAATGTTGAAAGAATTAATAATGTCAGAAGGTTTATAGAATTAAAAAGTATTGAGACTTCCCCGGTGGCACAGTGGTTAAGAATCAGCCTGCCAACACAGGGGACAGGGGTTCAAGCCCTGGTCTGGAAGATCCCACATGCCGCAGAGCAACTAAGCCGTGCGCCACAACTACTGAACCTGCATTCTAGAGCCCGCAAACCACAACTACTGAGCCCATCCACCACAACTACTGAAGCCCGCGTGCCTAGAGCCCTGCAACTGCAGTGAGGGAAGCCACTACGGTGAGAAGCCCGTGCACCACAACGAAGAGTAGCTTCTGCTCACTGCAACTAGAGAAAGCCTGTGTGCAGCAATGAAGACCCAATGCAGCCAAAAAAAAAAAAAAAAGAATAAAATAATTTTTAAAAATATTAAAAAAAGAAAATATTATAACAGGACTGATAAGTAAAGATATTCAAAAGTTGATTCTTTAAAAAAAACAAAAACAAAACAATAGGTAGATGAACTACCAGCTAACTTAATTAAAAAATAAGAAATAAAAAATTCAAAAAATTAGAAATAGAAAGGGAAATTAGTTACAGATGCTGAGAATCGGAACAATTATAATAGATGACTGAATAATTTTGTGGAAATAAATTAAAACCCCAATTAATCGATTTTCTCAAAAAATACAAAATAGCAAAATACATAAAAGCCAATTCCATATAGACTAATAATAATGGAAAAAATAAACACTGTCAAGGAATTCCCATATTCTTTCCCTGAAAGTATGAAATTCAGATGATTTCATTTGCGGGTTATTTCATGGACAAAAAAATGCTATTTAAACGTTTTGATAGCACAAATAGAGAGGAAACATTCCTAGTGATTTTTGTGAAACCAGTGTAATTATGATATAAAAATATGAAAAAGTGATCTGCCCAGATGACTTGTATATATTGATGCAAAAGTCTTAAATAAAATATCAAAAAATTCTTGAGAAAAACGAAAAGAGCAATATTTCAGAAAAAATGGGATATTTTCAGGAAAGGAAAGATGGCTTGATATGAACAACACTGAAATTGCTAATCATGGTAGTAAGTCCACTGAGTAAAAAGTATTTTATCTTGAAGGATGCTAAAATGGCACATAATAATATTCACTGCTTGTTCTTGATGGCTTAAAAGCCCACATGGAAGGAACATTATATGAATACTATCTTGACATAATAGTAAATATATGGAAAATTTTGAAAAAGAAGAGTAATGGGATGGAATTAACCTGATTAGATATTAAAACATAGTATGATGCCTTAATGATTAAAACAATGCAGTATTAGTGCATGAATATATAGCAGATCAATGGAGCAGCATTGAAGTTCGGAAAGAGACCTCAATATATATGGAAATTGACAATATGATAAAAACCGGCTTCTTTAATTCATGGAGATGGAACAACTAGTAAACCATCTAGAAAAAAAGTCAAAGTTGAATCCATAACTTATACCTTATAAGACAACTTGGTTAATTAAGTGGATGAAAGATTTAAATATAACAAATGAAAGTTCTAGAAGAAACAATGAGATGATACAAAGCTTTAAAACAGAGAAGACTTTCTAATTATGGCACAAAATATAGAAAGTACCCACAATCTCACTTCTTAAAAACCTGTAACACCCATATATTGAACACCTGTGAAAGGAGATGTGTAAAATCTAAGAGTCCATCAATACGGCCCAGGCAAATAAACCATCTGATAGTCACCCAGGGGAGTGCTATACGAATGTAAAAAAAGAATGACATGAAGACCTTCAAGATGGCGGAGGAGTAAGACGTGGAGATCACCTTCCTCCCCACAAATACATCAGAAATACATCTACATGTGGAACAACTCCTACAGAACACCTGCTGAATGCTGGCAGAAGACCTCAGGCTTCCCAAAAGGCAAGAAACTCCCCATGTACCTGGCCGTGTGGCTGACAGGATCTTGGTGCTCCAGCCGGGTATCAGGCCTGTGCCTCTGAGGTGAGAGAGCCGAGTTCAGGACATTGGTCGGCCAGAGACCTCCTGGATCCACGTAATATCAAACTGCAAAAGCTCTCCCAGAGATCTCCATCTCAATGCTAAGGCCCAGCTCCACTCAACAACCAGCAAGCTACAGTGCTGGACACCCTATGCCAAACAACTAGCAAGAAAGGAACATAACCCCACCCATAAGCAGAGAGGCTGCCTAAAATCATAATAAGGTCACAGACACCCCAAAACATACCACCACTTGCGGTCCTGCCCAACAGAAAGACAAGATCCAGCCTCATCCACCAGAACACAAGCATCAGTCCCCTCCACCAGGAAGCCTACACAACCCACTGAACCAAACTTAGCCACTGGGGGCAGACACCAAAAATAATGGAAACTATGGACCTGCAGCCTGTGGAAAGGAGACCCCAAACACAGTAAGATAAGCAAAATGAGAAGACGGAGAAACACACAGCAGATGAAGGAGCAAGGTAAAGTCCCACCAGACCTAACAAATGAAGAGGAAATAGGTAGTCTACCTGAAAAAGATTTCAGAGTAATGAGAGTAAAGATGATCCAAAATCGTGGAAATAGAATGGAGAAAATACAAGAAACGTTTAACAAGGACCTAGAAGAACTAAAGAACAAACAAACAATGATGAACAACACAATAAATGAAATTTAAAATTCTCTAGAAGGAATCAACAGCAGAATAACTGAGGCAGAAGAACGGACAAGTGACCTGGAAGATAAAATAGAAGAAATAACTACAGCAGAGCAGAAAAAAGAAAAAAGAATGAAAAGAATTGAGGACAGTCTCAGAGACCTCTGGGACAACATTAAATGCACCAACATTTGAATTATAGGGGTCCCAGAAGAAGAAGAGAAAAAGAAAGGGACTGAGAAAATATTTGAAGAGATTATAGTTGAAAACTTCCCTAATATGGGAAAGGAAATAGTCAATCAAGTCCAGTAAGCACAGAGAGTCCCATACAGTATAAATCCAAGGAGAGACACACCAAGACACATACTAATCAAACTATCAAAAATTAAATACAAAGAAAAAATATTAAAAGCAGCAAGGGAAAAACAACAAATAACATACAAGGGAATCCCCATAAGGTTAACAGCTGATTTTTCAGCAGAAACTCTGCAAGCCAGAAAGGAGTGGCAGGACATATTTAAAGTGATGAAAGGGCTTCCCTGGTGGTGCAGTGGTTGAGAGTCCGCCTGCCGATGCAGGGGACACAGGTTTAGTGCCCTGGTCTGGGAAGATCCCACATGCCGTGGAGTGGCTGGGCCCGTGAGCCATGGCCGCTGAGCCTGCGTATCCGGAGCTTGTGCTCCGCAACGGGTGAGGCCACAACAGTGAGAGGTCCGCGTACCACAAATAAATAAATAAATAAATAAATAAAGTGATGAAAGGGAAAAACCTACAACCAAGATTACTCTACCCAGAAAGGATCTCATTCAGGTTCAACAGAGAAATTAAAACCATCGAATCAAACAGATGGAGAGATATAACATGTTCTTGGATTGGAAGAATCAACATTGTTAAAATGACTATAGTACCCAAAGCAAGCTACAGATTCAATGCAACCCCTATCAAACTACCAATGGCATTTTTCACAGAACTCAAACAAAAAACCTCACAATTTGTATGGACACACAAAAGACCCTGAAGAGCCAAAGCAATTTTGAGAAAGAAAAACGGAGCTGGAGGAATCAGGCTCCCAGACTTCAGACTATGCTACAAAGCTACAGTAATCAAGATAGTATGGTACTGGCACAAAAACAGAAATATAGATCAATGGAAAAGGATAGAAAGCCCAGAGATAAACCCACGCACCTATGGTCAACTAATCTATTAAAAAGGATGCATAAATATACAATGGAGAAAAGACAGCCACTTCAATAAGTGGTGCTGGGAAAACTGGACAGCTACATGTAAAAGTATGAAATTAGGACACTCCCTAACACCATACACAAAAATACTCAAAATGGATTAAAGACCAAAATGTAAGGCCAGACACTATAAAAGTCTTAGAGGAAAACATAGGCAGAACACTCTATGACATAAATCACAGCAAGATCCTTTTTGACCCAACTCCTAGAGAAAAGGAAATAAAAACTCAAATAAACAAATGGGACCTAATGAAACTTAAAAGCTTTTGCACAGCAGAGGAAACCATAAACAAGATGAAAAGACAACCCTCAGAATGGAAGAAAATATTTGCAAATGAGGCAACTGACAAAGGGTTAATCTCCAAAATTTACAAGCAGCTCATGCAGCTCAATATCAAAAAAACAAACAACCCGATCCAAAAATGGGCAGAAGACCTAAAAAGACATTTCTCCAAAGAAGATATACAGATTGCCAACAAACACATGAAAGAATGCTTAACATCACTAATCATTAGAGAAATGCAAATCAAAGCTACAATGAGGTATCACCTCACACCAGTCAGAATGGCCATCATCAAAAAATCTACAAACAATAAATGCTGGAGAGGGTGTGGAGAAACGGGAACCCTCTTACACTGTTGGTGGGTGGGAATGTAAATTGATACAGCCACTATGGAGAAGTGAATGGAGGTCCCTTAAAAACTAAAAATAGAACTACCATATGACCCAGGAATCCCACTACTGGGCATATACCCTGAGAAAACCATAATTCAAAAAGAGTCATGTACCACAATGTTCATTAGTGTTAGTTTGTATGGAACTACAATGTTCATTAGTTAGTTACTTAGTCTGTATGGAACTGCAATGTTCACTGCAGCTCTATTTACAATAGCCGGGACATGGAAGCAACCTAAGTGTCCATTGACGGATGAATGGATAAAGAAGATGTGGCACATATATACAATGGAATATTACTCAGCCATAAAAAGAAATGAAATTGAGTTATTTGTAGTGGGGTGGATGGACCTAGAGACTGTCATACAGAGTGAAGTAAGTCAGAAAGAGAAAAATAAATACCATATGCTAACACATATATATGGAATCTAAAAAAAAAAAAAAGGTTCTGAAGAACCTAGGGGCAGTACAGGAACAAAGACACAGATGTAGAGAATGGACTTGAGGACACGGGTGGGGGAAGCGTAAGCTGGGATGAAGTGAGAGAGTGGCGTGGACATATATACACTACCAAATGTAAAACAGATAGCTAGTGGGAAGCAGCTGCATGGCACAGGGAGATCAGCTTGGTGCTCTGTGACCACCTAAAGGGGTGGGATAGGGCGGGTGGGAGGGAGACGCAAGTGGGAGGGGATATGGGGATATATGTATATGTATAGCTGATTCACTTTGTATAAAGCAGAAACTAGGGCTTCCCTGGTGGCGCAGTGGTTGAGAGTCTGCCTGCCGATGCAGGGGACACAGGTTTGTGCCCCGGTCTGGGAAGATCCCACATGCCGCGGAGCGGCTGGGCCCGTGAGCCATGGCCGCTGAGCCTGCGCGTCCAGAGCCTGTGCTCCGGAACGGGAGAGGCCACAACAGTGAGAGGCCCACGTACCGAAAAAACAAAAACAAAAACAAAAACAAAAAATAAAGCAGAAACTAGCACAGCATTGTAAAGCAATTATACTCTAGAGATGTTAAAAAAAAAAGATGTAAAGATGTTAAAAAAAAAAGAATGACAAAATTCTGCATGAGTTGATATGGAATAATCTTTAAGAAATATTAAGTGAGAAAGGCAAAGTGCATAACAGTGTGTATGGTATAAGCCATTTGTGAACATAAAGAGTAAGAAGGAAATATAAATGTGTATGCAAACAACCTGTATGGATGGGCACACAAGAAACTAACAACACTGCCAGCCTATGAGAAGAGAACCTGATGATAAAGGCGTGGTGGACAGAGGGGAACTTCAGTGCAGGTTGTTTTTTTTTTTTTTGCCTTTTATTTTATTTATTTATTTATTTATAAATAGGTGGACACAAAGCACCGAGCTGATCTCCCTGTGCTATGCAGCTGCTTCCCATTAGCTATCTATTTTACATTTGGTAATGTATATATGTCCATGCCACTCTCTCACTTCGTCCCAGCTTACCCTTCCCCCTCCCCATGTCCTCAATACTGCAGACTTTTTAATACATTTTGAATTCCGAACCATGCACAGACTTTAGTATCTGTTCAAAAGAATAAAATGTATACAAGTGAATATCATATAAAGGTAGAAGAATCCGAGGGAAAATTCAGAGATAATGCACACTTTACAAAATTGTTGTGAAGACTGAATGTGAGAATGCTGTGGCAGAAAATAAATCATATAAAAAAGAAAATGAAAAGTAGACATGTTCTAAAATGTTCTTGATCTATTGAAAGGTAGGCACCGGTCTTCTCTCCTACTAAGTATGACGCTGGAGAAAGGGTTGTAAACTCAGTCGCCCATAGGATCGACACATGCATTCGTGCATTCATTCATGCATTCATTCAACAGCTATGCATCAGTGCCAGCTATGCCCCAGGCACCGGGGACAGAGCTGTGAACAAACACAGGAAAAAATCCCTGCCCTGGTGAACTTTCAAACTAGAGAGATGGCACAGACAATTAAACAAGCGTCACATAGAACAACAAACAGTCAAGGGGGTGGGAATTCAGTCATGAATAGTGAAATCAGGCGGGTCATCATAGCAGTGAGGGACCAGGCCTGGCTACTTCCTGAAGAAAGGGGTCAGCACGTACTTCCCTCCAGAAGGGGATGGTCACGTGGGGTTGTGGAAACAGCTTTGCCAGATCTTTCAGTTGTTTTTTTTTTTTTTAATTTGGCCTCACTCCATGGCATGCGGAGTCTCAGTTCCCCGACTAGGGATTGAACCTGTGTCCCCTGCATTTGGAGTGCGGAGTCTTAACCACTGGACCGTCAGGGAAGTACCCAGATCTTTCAGTTTTGCCAGATCTTCAGAGGACACCAGAAATCCAAAATTTGTACTTGAAATTTCCTGATTCTAAAACCTTGACTCAATTTTAAAATAAATCACCATGTTATCCAAATAAAACACATCTTGCTAGCCCAGGCTGGCCCATGGGATAGCCGGTTCAAATCTCTAGAGAAATGAGATTGAGTTTTAAAACAAACACGTCAAACTTGTAAGCCCTGTCCTCTGATGAAGTTTTGCATGTTTTCCATTTCTGGCAACATTTCTGGAACTCCCCAAAGAAAACCAGTTGGCTCTTTAGAGCTTTTTTGTTTTTGCTCGCCACATAAGAAAACCTGTATCATTTTGGACTTCAACCTTGTCTGGACCAAATGTTATTACTCAGCTTGATGTCTGATTTTATTCACCAGATTTGATTCTTCATAACACTGGGTTTTCAAAAAGTCAAATTTACCCTCAAAAGACTAAGGATGTGTTTAAGCATAGACTCCTGGTCTTGAGGGCAGTCCCAAGGAAGAGATGCAGATATTCAGAGTAAGGGCAGTGCCACTGAAATAAAAATTTTGTTTCTATTTCTTCTAAGATAACTGTTGAAGAGCATGAACTTAAATGTGTAGGAGTCAACCTAAGCATCCTAGTTGCCTAAGGCATTTTAGTAAAAGGCTCAAAACTTTGGAGTCAGTTGATTGCTATAGGGTGCTGGGTTTTTTATAAGACCTTTTCTTTTTTTAAAAAAAAAAAATATTTATTTATTTTTGGCTGCATTGGGTCTTCATTGCTGCATGCGGGCTTTCTCTAGTTGTGCCGAGCGGGGGCTACTCTTCGTTGCGGTGCGCGGGCTTCTCGTTGTGGTGGCTTCTCTTGTTGCGGAGCACGGGCTCTAGGTGCGCGGGCTTCAGTAGCTCTGGCACGTGGGCTCAGGAGTTGCGGCTCGCGGGCTCTAGAGTGCAGGCTCAGTAGTTGTGGCACATGGGCTTAGTTGCTCCGCAGCATGTGGGATCTTCCTGGACCAGGACTCCAACCCGTGTCACCTGCATCGGCAGGCGGATTCTTAACTACTGCACCACCAGGGAAGTCCCTAGGGTGCTGTTTTTTATTTTTTTAATAAAGGCTCGATTCCTTGGACATGATTGAGTGCTATAAGGCAGTTCATTCTAGGGGTCCTCAACATGCAAATGCATATATGCCCCGACAAAGGCTTTGTGCCAAACACAACCAGCACAACACCATCTTTATTTTCCTGTGACCAACGGCTTAGTTTCTGTGGTCGTTTAATGACATTCGTCATGAAAAATCACAGTGGGGAAGAATGCAGGGCTTTTCATAAGCCTGTGACAGCTTGGATTTTCCTCCCTAACAACATGGATGAATCAGGAGCCACAAGTGTGCATTTGAGAAATAGTTGTGGTAGTTAAGAAACACGCACTGTACTTGTTATTATTACTACATTCCCATAAAAATAGAGTGTCCATGGGAAGAGTGTAAAAACAGCATGGAGATGTCCCAGGTATCGACTTCAACAATCCCATTGTCAAATGCTTATGTTTCCCTTGCTCTTAGTGAATAGAAAATTTGTACAATGTTCATCCCATCAATCTAGTACCTATGCTAAAGCACACATCTTAGCTCAGACATGCCATGACTGTCCATCTGCCCATCCAACATTTCTTCCCTCCCTCCCTCTATCCATTTCTGAAATGAAATATTTATTGAGCACCTAATATTGATCAACCACTGTGCTAGGTGCTAGGCAAATATAAACAATACAGAATATCTGCCCTTATGGTGCTTACCAGCTTTGGGGAGAGAACAGATACTAAGTCAATTATGCAATTCAATGTAAAATTAGAGCTATGCTGTTATTAATTATTATACTATTGTTTTATTATCTTTATATTAGTTCATTATAATATTATTCTTATAAATAGCAGTATGTTAATTATCAATATATTTATTATAGTAACATATTATTTTGGTAATATATTATTATATTAACATATTAATTAATTATATCTTATTTTATTATAATTAAAATATATAATTGTTATTAATTATAACTAATTCAATATAAAACTACAGCTATGCTATATAATAGAATAGAATAGAATAGAATAAAGACTAAAACGCAGGATTTGACTTAAGGAAGTCTTAGAAGTGGTGAGTGGGATGAGATTCCTAAAAGTGTCCACTGAGATGAGATCAAAAAATGAGTAGGAGTGACCCAGCTGGAATCGGGGGAGGGGGCAACCTCAAGACTAGGAATAGACTAGGCTCTCTGGGGAGGGGAGGGAGAGCCTGGCCCATACATGGGGGTCGTGGGGGGAGGCTGCTGCCGGCAGAAGAGGGAGGTGGGAGAGGAAAAGTAAAAAGAAGTCGGTATTGCTGAGAGAGCTCTCCAAAATGGAGCAGGGAGGCCATCGAGGAAGACAGACTTAGACGTGTCTCAGCCTGGGTGGAATCTGCCCTTTTGACTATGGATGAAACACGTGTAGACATCTGCCAGAAAATCAGGATACTTATTGAAGTAAGTCAGATGTAGACAAATATCACAGGATATCACTTATGTGCAGAACCTAAAAAAGTGACGCAAATGAACTTATCTACAAAACAGCAATAGACTCACATAGAGAACAAACTTATGATCGCCAAAAGGGAAAGCGGGGGAGGGATAAATGGGGAATTTGGGCTTAACATATACACACTACTATATATAAAATAGATAACCAACAAGGACCTACTGACTGTATAGCACAGGGAACTCTACCCAATATACTGTAATGACCCATGTGGGAAAAGAATCTGAAAAAGAATCTATATCTATATCCATAGATATATATATGTATAACTGAGTCACTTTACTGTATGCCCGAAACATTATAAATCAACTATACTTCAATACAAAAATAATAAAATAAAATGAGTACACCTTGCAGTACCAAAAATAAAAATCAAGATACTTAGCAGACCCTCACTCTAAAACAACTCGTGACAGCCATCCTGTAAGGACAAATATTTCCTTTCTTGTGTCAGAGTAACCCTCATGGCTTATACCTTTGTAAGTCCCTGACTCTTTCTCTTCCTTGGAATACTTCGGTTTTATCCAAATTCGTGTCTTCTGAATTGCGTTTCTTAAGACCCCCAAATAAACTCTTTTTTTCTTATAGCCTCCTGCAATTTTTTTTTTTTTTTTTTTTTGGTTGACAGAGGGGAGGGAGCATGGGATGAGATGGGGCTGGGTGGCAGACAGAAACCAGGCCAGGCAGGGTCTTTCAGGCCATAGATGGGATTTTACATTTATCCTAAGTTGGAATAGGTCAAAGCCTTTTTTTTTTTTTTTTTTTGCGGTACACAGGCCTCTCACTATTGTGGCCTCTCCTGTTGTGGAGCACAGGCTCCAGACACGCAGGCTCAGTGGCCATGGCTCACGGACCCAGCCACTCCACGGCATGTGGGATCTTCCCGGACCAGGGCTGCGCCACCAGGGAAGCCCTGGAATAGGTCAAAGCCTTTTAAGTAAAGGAAGAGGAAATGATCAGATTTACCTTTCAAGAATCACTGTGGGCATTTGTGTTGAATGAGTCAGAGGAGAACTGTATTTGGTTGTTTTTTTTTTTAATTTTTATTGAAGTATAGTTGATTTACAATCTTGTGTTAGTTTCGGGTGTGCAGTATAGTGATTTAGCTATATAAATGTTTTTTTCAGATTCTTTTCCCTTATACGTTATTACAAAATATTGAGTAGAGTTCCCCACGCTATACAGTAGGTCCTTGTCAGTTATCTATTTTATATATAGTAGTGGGAGACTTTTTTAAGAAAAGTCTTAGACTTCAAAAAATTATTTTTTGAAGTATAGTTGACTTATTATGTTGTGTTAATGTCTATTGTACAGCAAAGTGATTCAGTTATACATATATACCTTCTTTTTCATATTCTTTTCCATTACGGTTTATCACAGGATATTGACTATAGTTCCCGTGCTATACAGTAGGACCTTGTTGTTTATTGTTCAGTGACTTTTTAGCAGGCCAGAAAAAGCTGTGGGCAGGAAGCTGGGAGCCCTAGGTCATCGGTTGTGACAGTCATAACTTGTCATGGGACTTTGGGGACATCCATCTCGGGTTTCCAGTTTCTGCAACTTATCGAATGATGAGACCAGATTAGATGATAAGGCCTCTTTCCAGCCCTAAACTTCCATGAATGGCCTCAACATTCAGAGAGAGACCGTCTTAGATTATCAAGATTTTCCTGTTGATATCTTTAGTTTTAATGGCAGAATGAAAAGGATCTTTATAAGATTTATAGAAAAACACATGCTTCACAGGAAAAAAGAAATATAGATAATTTATATGGCTATCCTCAATGTACCATCATGTCAAGTGTCTCTACATCTGAATCAGGGCTTGGTAAACTTTATTGGAACAGGGCCAGAGAGTAAATATTTCAGGCTTTTGGGGCCAAATAGTCTCTTTTTAAACAAAGTGGCCATGCAATGTGAATGAGCACAGCCCAGTGAAACTTTTACAGAAACAGGCAGTGCTGGATTTGGCCCTCAGGCCAGGGTCTGCTGACTCCTGATCTAAATAGCGGCATATTCCATTTCCTCTTCTTGGGGAATGTTCAGTCCTCTTAATGGGTCAGAAGAATGAAGCACTTTCCATGATTTGCACGTGACGAATCATGGAATGAATTAAACAGTGAGAGAGCGAGTGGATGTGGCCTGGGAACACACATGGGGCCATGTCTCGCAGTCACACACTTAGGAGCCCAGCGCTCAAAGCCCTGTATTCAACTTCAGCTCCAAGCAGAAGTCAGCATCTCAGACCAGAGCAACACCTCCAAACCAGCGAGAGTGCTGACGAGGAACAGACTGGGTGAAGAACCATGGTCTCTAGTCTTCTGAGATCCGATTGGCGCAATAAATCAAAACCCTCTGTTTGTATTGCTTTATTTACCAAAGGATTGGAGAGCTGTTCCTTTGAACGGATCAGAGAAGGAGGAAAGGAAGGGCAAGGCAGGAGGCTAGGAAGCAGGACTCAGTCTAGAGATCAAGTGCGGGAAGGGGGGCGGTGCATATAAAGGGCACCCAGCGAGGCGGGAGAAGCCTCAGGACCAAGTGGGCCCCTCCTCCCCGGCCGAGGCTTGGAGACTTGGAGACAGGAAGAGGCTGAAGGGTCTGCTCTCGGTTAGCTCCCCCGGGAGGGCCTGGTTTCAAAACCAAAATAAACTTGGGAGAGCCAGCGGGACAGAAGGACAGAAACAAACAAGGAGAGCTTCACTTACGTTTTCTCTCAACCAACACTCCCGGTCCTGACCTCCGCTGCCTGAAACTCCATGGCACTGTCCAGCCCTTCCTGGATTGGTGCTTTGTAGTTAGTACCGCGTGGTCAATAATCTCACACATGCCAGCCCTGTTCCCCAGGGAGCCCGAAAGTGTGCGGGGCCACCTCTTTTGGTTTTGTGTTGAGTACAGAGTCATCATGACTGTGAATACCAATAACCCTGACCCCGTGTGAGACAGTAACTCACAGGCGGTACCTAGGCAGCAGGTCTGAGCCAGGAAGTGACAGGCTTAGAGAGACTGAAGAACCAGGATGCGGTTACCAGTAAGTAGCAAACCAGAATTCCAACCAGCTCACTCAGACTCTGGGGCCCCAGCTCTCTACCTCCCAAGAAGTTCATGCCTTTTCTAGAGGTCGGCTTTGGAAAGAACCCCACAGGTCACTTGATTCAGCCCCTTATTTTTAGATGTGGAAGGGGAGGATGAAGTGGCTTGCCCAAGGTCACAGAGCCACTGGCTGAACAGCTAACTTGGCCTCCTAATGCTTCCTTCTTCCTACAGCTGCTGAGTCCCATGCTGCTCAGGGAGCGTCCAGTAACTTCTTCATAAACATCCCCCAGAAACACATCTTGTCTTGGAAGACAAGACTGCATGGTCTTGGGACTCTGCTACTCAAAGACAAATTGGCCGACATGGATGACTGAGGAGTCCCTTTATTATTTTTTAAATATTTTATTTTATTTTCATTGGTGCATAGTTGCTTTACAATGTTGTGTCAGTTTCTGCTGTACAAAAAAGTGAATCAGCTCTATGTATACCTATATCCCCTCCCTCTTGGACCTCCCCGCCCCCCTCCGTCCCACGCCTCTAGGTCATCACAGAGCGCCGAGCTGAGCTCCCTGTGTCACTTTAAATCGCCGGGAACAAGAGGTAAGTAAGTGCCAGCATGTTTTAAAACAGGGACAAGCTGCACATGTCAACAATAGCACGAAAAGGAGTGTGGTTGCCCAAGCTTAGAGCAAAAACGTTAACGCAAAAGTGAAATAAAGGACACCGTTAGAGCTCAGCTATGAAGCTGACAGAAGCAGCAATGAATCTGTCCTCAACAGCTTATGCCACTTTGACAAAAGAGGAACGTATCACCTTAAGATGCCTGGGAGCCTTTGTTTTGATCATTCAGAGAGGATCTAGCTTTGAGAAACGGACTTAGCAGCAGCTTTTAGTCCGAGTTTTTCACAACAAAGCACCACAGAGCAGGACTTGGCTTTCCTTCTTCCTTTCCTTTTTTTTTTTTTAAAGGAAATAAAAGCTGAACTACTGGAAGTTATTTTCCATATCAGAGACTATAAGTTTTTTTAAAAATATATATATTAGAAAGTCCTCAGCATTTGAAGGAAGCTCTTCTATTTGTTTAAAGATAGATGCAAAAGAATTCACCTATATGTTTAAATGATTTGATTTATTTTCAGTAAGTCCTTGATTTTCATCTCTATAGATAAGTAATTAAACGTGTGTGTGTGTGCAGGTTTGTGATATCATTCATATACCATACAGTTTACCCACATAAAGTGTACAATTCAATGGATTACAGTATATTCACAGATATACGTACCACAGTCACTTTTAGAACATTTCCATCACATCAAAAAGAGACTCTGACCTCCCTTAGCTATCACCCCCCACTCCGACCCCCCATTCCCCCTGCGCTAACCAATCACTAAGCTAGTTCTTGTGTAGAGATTTGCCTATTCTGGACATTCCTCATAAATAGAATCATACAGTATGTGGTCTTTCATGACTGGGAAGCTTTGGTTTAAATAAGAATTTTGTCCAAAGAGGAATATGGTGGGCAGGGGAGGAACTGAAGAAACAGTTTTTTCTGGGTGCTCTTTGGGTGCACGCCCCTGCTCTGACTAGTTTGCCATCTGACTGTGAGTCAGATGTACCACCTGGGACCCATAAACTGCAGTGGTGGCAAAATTGTAGACATTGCTCTTCCACCAAGAAGCAAACAGGTCAGGCCTCCAGGCTGGATGTTGGACCTTAAGAATAAGAGGTAAATTGGTCTTCAGGAACTGTACGATTTCCAAGCTGGAAAGCAGTGTTTACTTATAAAGTTCATATTTATAAGAGATTAGTCATTTTCTTCATTTATGCCTCCTCTGGATTTCTCTTTTATCTTGTCAACTCCAGCTGGACATGGCTGGAGAAAATGACACAGTCAAATTGACTGTCTCAGTGTAGACACAGGACTGTGACCCTCAGGTGGGCACTTCATGTTCCCAGGCACTTGCACTATATTCCCTAGGTCACTAACCGTCCCATTCTGGATAGCCACTGCAAACCTTTCCTGTCTCCTCAAATCTCCAACAACTTCTCCTTCATCCTCACTCTCAGCTAACGTCCTTCCTATTTCCCTAAGAAAACAGAAGTAGCCAGAAGAGGATTTCCCACACTCCCAGGACCACATTAGCATCTGTACTATATGGGCCGCCACCTCAGAGTTTCTGAATCAGGAGATCTGGGGCAGGGCCTGAGAATTCGCGCTTGTAATAATTCCCAAGTGATGGACGCACAGGCTCAGCGGCCATGGCTCACGGGCGCAGCCGCTCCGCGGCATGTGGGATCTTCCCGGATCGGGGCACGAACCCACGTCCCCTGCATCGGCAGGCGGACTCTCAACCACTGCGCCACCAGGGAAGTCCCGGCACCTACACTTTGAGAACCACTGCAGTAGGTGATGTGGCTATAGTCTTAGCTAAGGTCAACCTCTCTACTTGTGAACTCCATCCCTAGCCCCCCCACTCAGGGACACTGCTCCACCACTTCTCCCTTTTCCTTCCAGCCTCATCACTTGCCCCTTATTTATTGAATCAAACTATTGACCAACCAACATGTCATTTCTTGGATCTTATGTGGAATCTAGAAAAATGGTACAGATGAACCTATTTGCAGGGTAGGAATAGAGATGCAGACGTAGAGAACAGAGGTGTGGACACGGGGTGCAGGGGAAGGGGGGTGGGATGAACTGGGAGGTTAGGATTGACATAAATACACTACCTTGTGTAAAATAGATAGCTAGGGGGAGCCTGCTGTATAGCACAGGGAGCTCAGCTCGGTGCTCTGGGACGACCTAGATGGGATGGGATGGGGGCAGGGGTGAGAGGGAGGTCCAAGAGGGAGGGGACGTGTGTATACATGTAGCCGATTCACTTCACTGTACAGCAGGAACTAACACAACATTGTAAAGCAACTCTACTCCAATTAAAAGAAAAAGTGAAAAAATGTCTCTCTCTGGACCCCACTTTCCTCTTTAGCTTCCACTTCCGTTTCTCTGCTCCCCATTACAGCAGGAGGGTTGTAGACTATACAATAATCACTCCCTGATTCCGATTTCTCCCCCTCTTCCTCTCCAATCAGCCTTGACTCTTACCACTCACACACCCTGTCCTAGTCAAGGCAACGCTACCCACGGTCCCCATATCGCTGAATCCTATGGTATTCATACACCCTGTCCTAGTCAAGGCAATGCTACCCACAGTCCCCATATCGCTGAATCCTATGGTATTCATTCGGTTTGACTAACAGCAGCATTTGACACAGCTGATTGCTACCTTGCCTCAAAGCTCTTTCCTCTGTTTTCCTCCAGGGTAAGACACTTCCCTGATTTTCCTCCCAAATCACTGGCCACTTTTTTTTCAGTCTTTTCTGGCACTTTTTCACCTCGGTTCTTCATCTGTACTCACTCCCTTGCTGATCTCATTCTGGCTCCTGGCTTTAGATACCATCCCCAAATATATACCTCTCCTTGTATATCTAATTGTCTATATTAACGGACACACTAAACTCGACATGTCTAAAACTAGATCGCAGAACTTCCACATTTCCCCCTCCCCTGTCCCAAAACTCAGATGAACTCGTTCCACCCACTGTCATCCTCATCACTATAAATCATATTTCTAAATGATTCAGAATCAAAACATTCTTCCCACCTTGATCATGACTGTCATCATCTCTCACCTGGAGTATTATAATAGCCCGGTCTCCCTGCTTTCATCCCTGTCTCCAACATTTTATTCTCAGCGTGCAGTCAGAGGTGATCCTTTAAAAACATGCACTGGTGGACTCCATTGGCTGAATTATATGTCAGTTCATTTCACCCCTCTGCATAAACCCTGCAATTGTTTCTTAACACACTCTGGATAAAAACCAAAGTCCCCCACAACCTCTGTTTCACCTTCTGCTTCTCTTCCTCACTCACTTCACTCCAGTCTAGCTGACCTCCTTGCTGGTCCTCGGACACCCCAGGACACTCCTGCCTTGGACCACGCGCTCTCTGGAAATATGATTTATTTCTTTAGATTATTTATTGCCTATTTCTCCCCACTAGATTGTAAACACCATGAGGACAGGATTCTTCCCCCTCTGTTTTGTTCCTTGCTCTATCTCCTGTGCCCCCAAACAGTGCTAGGCACACAGCAGTTACTTGGCATAGTTATTTGCAGAATTTATTTCTGGCAAATCTCCTTTCAGCCAATTTAGGTGGTGGGTTAGAACTGAACTTGTCTTCTATAGTATCTGGGCCCAGAACAGAAAGACAGCAGATGTCAGTATGATATAGATGGGCAAAGCATTCCATTTGCAGTTTCAGACATAACACAAGATGATATTACTCTTCAGCTTTTTTATGACTTACAACCATTTAGGTATAATATTAAGACACTTTGCCGTTTTCGGCATTCT
Source organism: Delphinapterus leucas (assembly GCF_059928025.1). Taxonomy (NCBI): domain Eukaryota; kingdom Metazoa; phylum Chordata; class Mammalia; order Artiodactyla; family Monodontidae; genus Delphinapterus; species Delphinapterus leucas. The sequence goes on from NC_143132.1 coordinate 147,708,059, forward strand.
GCCAATCCCGACTTGCCTGCTGGAATGTTTCCAATTTTCTTTTCTCTCAAGACCTAATAAGAAGTTGAAAAGAAATTTGTCAGACCCCAAAGCAGATGCTTTAAAACCTATATTATGATGCCATCAACATGCATAATATAACTAATGTATTTAATTTCCCAGCATTTAAATTTTGGCATTTTACCCCCAATTATTTTTGAAGATGATACTGGAAATGAGGTCATGACACACTAGATAGTAGAATTCATGAAGACGGGTTACAGTTATCTCTTTTGTTCATATTTCCTTCATGCCAGCACCAGGGCAGAGTGGGTACTCAACACATGTTTACAGAATAGATCTTTGTTGAGTTAAACATAGGCATGGATAATTATATTAATAAATAGATAATTACATTCAAAACATAGCTATCATTCATAAGTCAAGGGCTTCCCTGGTGGCGCAGTGGTTAAGAGTCCACCTGCCGATGCAGGGGACATGGGTTCGTGCCCCAGTCTGGGAAGATCCCACATGCCGCAGAGCGGCTGGGCCCGTGAGCCATGGCCGCTGAGCCTGTGCGTCCGGAGCCTGTGCTCCGCAACGGGAGAGGCCACAGCAGTGAGAGGCCCGCGTACCCCAAAAGGAAGGAAAAAGAAAAGAAGAAAAAAAAAAGATAACATAAGTGAAACATTACCTCTAGGGGCTTTAAAGAAGTAACTTTGTTATAAAATAAGAATTTTCAGGTGTTGACTGACGGTTAACATGGCATATAATAAACATACACCAGTGATGTCCTAGTCTTAGGATATAAGAGCCACCATTCCTGGGAAGGATGAAGAAATGATGTTTTGACCCCCTTGGCACTTGTTGAGCATAACTGCTGAAAGCAATTCACAACTGAAAGGGCCCTCAGCCTCTGCATTTGGGGAAACTAAGGTCTGGAGAAGACAAACGAATCTCTACATGACACATAGTAGTCAGCATCGGAGTTGAGTCAAGAACTCAGGCCCCTCTGGTGCTGAACAAAATAACTGTTATTCCACCTTGTCTTTTTTTTTTTTTTAATTTTCCCAAAAAAAGTTGCAGACAAAGCTTAGACATAGAGAACCAGTTTTATTCCGAGGCTTGGGAAAGCTTTCTTTATATGTCTCAAGTTATTGCCTTGTTTTCCCAGCTGACAATGCTTAAGCTAAATGAGATAATATATGAAAATCCCTTGGCACTGTGGTTTGTACTAAGAAAATACTCATTGAATAGTAACTATTATTATTATTACACCAGGGTTGTTTCACATGTTGTCATTCCTGTTTCAGATAGATTAGAAATGTATTCATCTGCCACTTGTAAATCAGTAAGTCTCAGGTACTTGACGCTTGGAGTCCAGCCCACTCTCACACCGGGTCCCCCCAAAACAAGCCTGTGGTTGCAAAAACCGAAACTACTTTGTGCCTTTAGTAGCAATATCCTAAAAGTCCACAAGAGGGCAGTATCCCTCACTGCAGAAGGGCACCAGAGCTGCAGGTGGGTAGAAGAGAATTATGGGTGCTGAAGTAAGCTAATAAAACCATCAGTCAGAGCCATTATTTTATTATTACTATTTTTAGAGCCATCATTAAGATACTTTTAAGTGATGAGAAGTACTAAGAAGAAAACAAAGCAGAGTAATGGAATAGAGAATGACTCCAGGGGAAAGGTAATAGGAACGTTATCTGAGCAGAGAACTAACCCTTGAACGGGAAAGAGTCAGCCATGAGTAGACTTGGGGAAGAGTGTTATGTCTCAAGGAATCAGGGGCCAAGCTGGATATGATCTTGGTCGGCTTGAGGGACAGAAGAAAAGTCACTGTCATTGGACCTTAATGAAAGAAGTGGGGAAGAGGGAGGTGTGGTGGAGGCAGTAGATCCCACAAGAGACACAGTTGGGAATAGATTCCAGGTCCTTCTGACCCCAGAGTTTGTGCACTGAATCACTATGCTACTCTGAACTCTGCAGACAAAGCCAAAGGGCACTGATCAAGGCAGAGAAAGGGATACTTTCTGAAAACAATGAAAAAACAACTTAGGAAATGCTTCAGTGACTTTCATTAAATAATTCACCAGAATTCACAGGATTTTTGACCTTAAATTATGAGGAACAACCACTAAGAGACACAGAACTAAATTTATTCAAAAATTTAGGTCCTGAGAATTAATCTTGTAAAGGATTTCTCTTTATCTCCCTTATAGCACTGTATAACAATCATGGTTTATAATAACTATTAATAACATATTTTAAAGGAAATACATCCAGATTTATATAGATCCCAGCACTAATGTTAATAAAAATTATAAGTAGCAAAAAAGTCCAACGATAGGGGATTATTTAAATACACTAGCATGCTTCCAAATGATTAAAACCTTTTTTTTCCCCCAAAATACTTAATGCTATGCTAAATGCACATAGCATACTGTTACAGGCAAAACAAACAACAAAATTTAAAAAACCACATATGTCGTGTAAATCCAGTTTTTAAAAACTATCCACAGATAAGCAAAATACTAAACGAAAACACACCAAATGATATGAGAATAAATGTGTCCCTTACAATACTTTTCTATATTAAATGTTTTTCAACGATTACATTCTCTTCTAATCATAAAATCAATAACGAAATTAAATATTTGGTATGGAAGTTTTAATCTTCATTTAAACTTTTCCAAATCTGTGCCATTTTTGTAGAGAAACTTATGTGATTTTTGAGGTGATATGGAGAAAAGATCATTGTGTGAAGTTGGATCATGGGGTCTCCCTCCTTTAACACTTAAGGAATGAAAAAAAATATTAAAATAAAGCAAACCAAAATAAAATATTTCCAGCAGCCACAAAACAAACATATAACTCCATAACCTCATCTTCAAAGGTGTTGGGTAGAGGACTAGAGCACTGTAACTCCATGCCTCCACCTGAGACAATACAGAGGAAAGAATGTGAACATACTGAACCCAGAGACCGTCTCAGGATATCTTTAGACTTGGAAAGTAGTGATCTGAGGGAAGGGCAGAGGTAGTCCTGGGAAAAGTCAAGCAAAACACCTTAGGAAACAGTAGCTCTTATGTATGATCACAGGATGCTGGCAAAGGCTGGGCTCTGATTCAAGTCAGGGAAAGAGCTGAAGCCCACAGTCATGGGTCCACTCCAGATGGTGGAGGAGACCCTAGTTTGTGAGATCAAATGGGATTGAGAAGAGGGAGCTGATCCCGGGTCCCCAGCCAAGGCAACTTGCTGTACTGGGGCTTCCACATTTGCATGTTCTTGCGAAGAAAAGACTTTGGAAGCCAATACTCAGCCCACAACTGTACTCAGAGAGGAAGACAAAGGTAGATGATGTGGGAAAAAGGTCAAGAAAAATTCCCTATGCTCTACTAGAGTAAAAAGAAGGTCTGGACAGAGCTTCCTCATCAAGCATGAAGAAAACTAAAAGATAGAGCATGAACCTATGGAGGGGGTGGAGCGGGGGAAGGGAGAGAGAGAGCAACAGAGACAGTCTGTCCCTCGGAAGGACATGGGATTATGACAGTATTGACATGTTGCTTCATAATCAGCGACTGTCTTAGTCATTTCTCCACAAGTAGGAGATGCTGCCTTCTTGCTAATAAATGTTGTTGATTTGAAATAAAGTAACAGAAACATGTAATGCAAGTGGGAGAGGAACTGAAGTCTTAATGATTTACTAATATTATGCCCAGGAAAGAGTCAAAATTGCAGGCGTATATCTGGAGAAAACCATAATTAGAAAAGATACTTGCACCCCAGTGTTCATTGCAGCACTATTCACAATAGCCAACACATGGAAGCAACCTAAACGTCCATCAACAAATGAATGGATAAAGAAGACGTGGCACATATATGCAATGGAATATTACTCAGCCATAAAAAAGACTGAAATAATGTCACTTGCAGCCACATGGATGGACAAAGATTATCATGGTACGTGAAGTAAGTCAGACACAGAAAGACAAATATCATATGATATCACACATATGTGGAATCTAATTTTAAAAAATGATACAAATGAACTTATTTACAAAACAGAAACAGACTTATAGATATCGAAAAGAAAGTTATGGTTACCAAAGGGGAAATGTAGTGGGGAGGGATAAATCAGGAGTTCGGGATTAACATCTACACACTACTATATATGATAGATAACCAACAAGGACCTATTGTATAGCACAGGGGCCTCTACTCAATGTTCTGTGATAACCCATACGAGAAAAGAATCTGAAAAAGAACGAATATATGTATATGTGTAACTGAATCTCTTTGCTGTACACCTGAAACTAACAGAACATTGTAAATCTGCTATAATCCAATACAATTAAAAAAAAAGAAGAGTCAACATTGCCCCTTAGTCAACCGGGCAGACACAGCTTACTAAAATGAATATATATATACATATACATATATATATACAGAAAAATATAAGAAATAAGGTAAAATGTATGTATGTAAATTATGTAAATGAAATTCTAAATAACACAATATACTATATAATATTAAAATATATATATTTAAATTATTTCTGATTAAGGGTAACAGCTTCTGTGTTCCAGCTCTAGTTTATTCACCTTAACAAGTGATTTGAGCACAGATGCCAAATGAGTAAGAAATTAAGTGTACAAAATTTTAATTTTTGATATATACATTTATGATTTATACAATAATTTTGATCCTTCTTTGGTCGGCTTTTTTCTGAATTATTTTCTTCTAAAACTACGCGTTTTTCTTTTTTGTAACATCTAATGTATTTGAGCATTGCAGAATTAATGTTACTTAACTTCTTACAAATGGGTGGTATTTACTCACATTAGGAAATGAAAAGGAAATATTTTTAAAAATGTAATCATATAGACTAGAGTTTTATATCTTGGAAACACAGAAGGTAACAGACAGTTCTATTGAAAATGGCAAAACATTTAAAACTGCAACTCTAAGGCAGTATTGCAGCTTCCTTTTCCACAATTTGTCTTGCTTCACATCTTTGAAAAGCACACAGGCCATAAAAAGCATGCATGATGTGCTAGACACTTTAACTAGGTTTATTACTGCATAGGGAGAAATTTTCTTAAATTTTAATGACCTACAGGTATAGTTTGTTCTGTAAAACTACAATGAATTACTCACTCCCTGACTCACTTTAAAAATGAAATACAGGGCTTCCCTGGTGGCCCAGTGGTTCAGAATCTGCCTGCCAATGCAGGGGACACGGGTTCGAGCCCTGGTCTGGGAAGATCCCACATGCCGCGGAGCAACTGGGCTCGTGAGCCACAACTACTGAGCCTGCACGTCTGGAGCCTCTGCTCCGCAACAAGAGAGGCCGCGACAGTGAGAGGCCCGTGCACCGCGATGAAGAGTGGCCCCCCGCTTGCCACCACTAGAGAAAGCCCTCGCACAGAAACGAAGACCCAACACAGCCATAAAAATAAATAAATAAGATAGTTGTTTAAAAAAAAAATGAAATACAAGTGTCAGGTCAAAGATGAGCTGGAAATACCATCTAATTATCAAAATAACAAGAAAGTAAAGGGATCCATGTTGCCATTTAATCAAGTGAGCCTGCAGTCTTGGGTGCTAACATTATGAGCATCTATCTATAATGCCATTACTCAGGCTGCCTAGAAATTAGATACTTCCCAGCTCTTCCAGCCGGGGCTTAATAGAAGCATTGCTAGCATCCGTGCAATTCTTGAAAGGGTCTGAAAAGGAACTGGAGTAGCAGCTAATGATGGGTCAGTTCACAGGGACATGGAGGTTTAAGTCACATGGCATCCTGGAAATTGCACCGGGCTGGGAATTGGCAGACATGAATTCTAGCCTCGCCTGTGTCCCAATCAGCCAGGAGCTCTTAGACAAGTCTCTGCACTCTTTGGAGCTCTTTGTAAAATGTAGAGTCATGATTAATTTATTTCGAAGGTTCTTTTCTCCTTTAACATCCTTTGATTATTTAAAGCATGAATTTTGATCTAACTTGCACGGAAATGTTTAGAATTCTACCATTTGAGACCCCCTGATAAAGTTTATTTGTTCGATTCAAGAGGGTCAGCAAGCTTCGTTTTTTTTCAAAATATCTTCTCCCCTGGATGCTCTTGTCTAAGAACTTTTTCTTTTAGCGACACACGTTCAAAACATAGCCCTCTCTAGGCATGCATGGATAATAACTTGTCACCGTTTCTTCTGAGTAAAATTTTTATTGGATATTTTAGTTAATTAGTATAATTGAGTGGAGTAGGATCTGAGCCAAAAAAAAGTTCTATATCCGGAAGATATTTGGTGCTGGAGCCCAAGTACAATCCTCTCTTTTACAAAATCAAACCATCACTGGTTTTGTTTCAACCAGGGCATTTACAACAACCTGTAATGTATGTGGCTTATGAAACAACCAAAGAAGTCAGAACTTGTTCCTTTTCCCCTATTTCACATCCCAGGATTTGCAGCTCTAGAAAAGGAGGGAAAAGACAGTAATGAAAACAAAATTTGGACCTTTCTAGAATGTCCACTCCTGAGTTTGGCTAAATTTGGAAAGCAGTCAGCTGTGGGAACCTGCACTGTGGTGTGAGGTTATTAAAGGGGTTTTACCAGGGCAAACAGAAAGCATCTCTGATATTCTTTAAGAAACAGCCCTCTGACTTTGACCCGGGAGGAACAGAATACTTTATTTTTTACCAGATAGAAGCAGAGGTTCTCATGAGAAGAGAAGACAATCTGAAAAAGAATATATATATATATACATGCACCTTGAAGTCTGATAAGCACTGGCCTGGGAGTGAAAGAGATTTCATAGAGAAAACAGGTGAGAGGAAGGTCTGTACCCGTGATTCTCAAAGTTAGCTGAGTCAGAATCGCCTGCATGGCTCGTCAGACCACAGACCACTGGATCTCCACCTCTGGAGCTCCTGATGCTGTAAGTCAGGGATGGGTAATCCCCCCATTCTTCAATTCTAACAAATTTCCAGGTGATGCTACTGCTGGTGGTCCAGGCACCACATGTTGTGAACCATTTTATCTCTGCTTCCTCACTTCTCACCTTTTACCTCCCTCCCTGTCCATCAGCTTCACTCTCTCCTCCCTTCCCCTCCCCTCCCTCTTTCTCCTCTCCCCCTCTTTCTCATCATTTGGGAGAACAACAGAGTGAATATTTAGATTCAATTTACTATAGCCACTGATCTGTCACGTCATTTAAGGCTCTGAGGGTTGTAAAAGTGTTGCTCATTAATCTTGCCCTCAGGTGCTGTCAGTTCTTTAGGGTAGATAAAACGAGTACACAAATATCTATACTAAGGAGGGTCCATGGGGCCTCAGCTAAATCAGAGGGAGGTGGAAATAGGGGGAAGATGGACCCACAGGGGAGATGGGCTTGGGGGTTCTGACTCTTTACACAGCCCATCTCAACTCTGAAGGAGCCACAGAGGCCCTAAGTCAAAAGAGAAAATGGGAATTATTTTGAAGCGGGTGTGCAGAGCTAGGGTTTAGAGGAAGGCATGACATAACAAAACCTGTTTGCATTTTATTAGCTAAAATTAGTATTGAGCAGACGTAATTGTAAACGACAACTTTCTAAAATGTTAGGAAAAGAAACGAGGGAAGTCCAAAACAGACATAGAGCATCGGCCTGGGAACCTTTATACACCTCAGGAAGCCTCACGGTAAGGACTCTTGAGACAAAATCGTTAGTCATTTTCCTTAAAAAGATGTCCATTATTTTATTCTCTTTGGAATGGAGGCATTCTACAGGTAGAAAACTAGCAGGTTTAACTATTGTTTTAAACATGGTCGAAGTCCCCCAAAGAAGCCCAGTGTCATTCTGGGGGAAAGGAACTCCCCGTTTGCTAGAAGACCCACTAAACAGCTAAATGTTGGTCCTGGGTCATCCTCACGGTTGGTCACCTGCACAGAATTTTGGAACTGGGAAACTCTTAAGGTTTATCTGACTCAACTCTCACACTTTCTAGGAAAACCAAATTGAGGTCTTCAGGGGGTCCAGCTTAGAAGAATCACTGGTGGAGGACAGAGGGCCAGGACACGTGTCTCAACTCCATTTCTTTAAAACCAACATTTCCAAATGTTACTCATTCAAGTACAAGTTGCATAATTTTGGCTACATCTGAAGAACAACTGTACTGGATATTTCCCTCCAAATCAAGTTACACTTTTTTTTAAACTTAAATTTTTTGAAGAAGACAATTTAATTTTTTTTTAGAAATTTATTTATTTATTTTTGGCTGTGTTGGGTCTTTGTTACTGCGCATGGGCTTTCTCTAGTTGCGGTGAGCAGGGGCTACTCTTTGTTTCAGTGCACAAGCTTCTCATTGTGGTGGCTTCTCTTGTTGTGGAGCACCGGCTCTAGGCACACGGGCTCAGTAGTTGCAGCTCACAGGCTCTAGAGCGCAGGCTCGGTAGTTGTGGCGCACGGGCTTAGTTGCTCCGTGGCACGTGGGATCTTCCTGGACCAGGGCTCGAACCCACGTGCCCTGCATTGGCAGGCAGATTCTTAACCACTGCACCACCAGGGAAGTCCCTGAAGAAGACAATTTTAGAGCACAACTCTAAGTGAAAAATCCTGTCTAGGTTATCAAAAATATAGAATATGAAATAAGGCTATTAATTTGTAGGTAGATACAATTATGGAGGAACAGCCAGTGGCCTGAGGCCTGATCGCTGTTGTGAAGAGATGGGCAGGAATTAAGGGTTGGTAAGGGTGGTGAGCACAGCCCTGAGACTTTGGCCTGGGTCTAATCAGACTGGCAGTGAATGGAGAGGCGGGCTCAGGTCAAGGCCACATCTTCTTCTGCCTACAGTCATCCTGGGCCCAACTAGAACCATCTCCTAGACCCCCAGGGGTGCAGAGTTCGAACTTTGGCAACAAACAATACAGCGATGTTCTAGGTTACACATATTTTGTGACTGAAGGGACAATCTCTAGCCTTTATGGTTTTATTTCAAACATCAGCCTTAACAGGATATTTTAAAGTCTCTTTTCATTTTAAGGAGTCAGCATCGTTTTACTAAGTCAAATGTAATATACTCGCAAGCACCCGTATCAATTTCTAATACATACCAGGGCACTCAATGCATTCGTTAAAGGAATGAATTGATGATTTATAGTTTTAATTACACTTCACTTCTATGACAATAGTTTCCTTCTTTGATCTGTTCATATGGAGAGTCTCTGCTTAAAATAAATTAGGTTGTATTATAGATTTTCTGTACTTCCTTTCTGGTAGTGCCTGGCAAAACTATAACTGTTTCATTATTTATGATATCACTCATATGTAGAATCTAATTTAAAAATGATACAAGTGAACTTATTTATAAAACGGAAACAGACTCATGGATTTCTTTTTGTTTTTAACTTTTTATTGGAGTATAGTTGAGTAACAATGTTGTGATAGCGTTTAGGTGTACAGTAAAGTGATCCAGTTATACATATACATGTATCTCTTCTTTTTCTCACAGATTTCGAAAACAAACTTACAGTTACCAAAAGGGAAATGTGGTGGGGAGGGGTAAATTAGGAGCTTGGGATTAACACACACCCTACTGTATATAAAATAGGTAGCCAACAACCTGTGTGTAGAGCAGCGGGAACTCTACTCAGTATTCTGTAATAACGTATATGGGTAAAGAATCTGAAAAACGATGAATACATGTATATGTATAACAGAATCACTACACTGTACACCTGAAGCTAACACAACATTGTAAATCAACTATACCCCCTAAAAATTTTTAAAAAAGAAAAAAAATCACATAGTACAAGAAAACAATTAATTGGACAACTGAAACCCCACAAATCTATATCAGAAGGAACAATTTCAGTAACTAAGTAAGAAAAGAATGGTAAGTAGAAAAGACTATTATCTGAGATGCATTCTCTTGACTTTATTGGTACGTTTACTGTCATAAGCAGTGGCAAAAGATAAAAATGCAGAAACATGCATTATAATCATTGGAATTGCTTGCTGTTGGGTGTCAGTTACCTTTACACCAGAGAGCCACGGATTTTCAAAGTGTTTCACACGGCAAACGTCGCTGAAAGAAGGTGGTGTGGTACAGTAGACAGTATATGGATGAGATGGATCTGGATTGCAACCCCTGCTGGCCACTTACTGTGGTATAAACTCAGAAAGTTATTTCACCTTTTGAATTCTAATTTCCTCAATTGTAAAATGGGAGTGGGGGCAGTAATACTAACCTCGTAAGTTCGTAAGATGACTAATATTTATTATACAGGGCCTGGCAAATGCAATCAATCATTATGATTGCTTATGATTATAATGGCCAAAGGCTTGTTAGGGTTAGAAGGTAATGCTACTTATTAATAATTGAGCTCTATAATTTTTGGATCAGTAGGATCATGAACCATGTAAAATTTCACTATACAATGTGGTTGGTAAGTGCCTGCAGGATTTTCTTAGTTCTGAAAAAATCGCCAATAATTTACGATGTGCTAACATGTTGCCTTCACTTCAAAGAGAGTGATACTGCCTTACTCTTGGGGATACTTTTTTCCCTGGCAAAGAAGTTTTGTTCGTTTAATCATACTTTCATCAAAACCATACCCATAGGAGTCAAGGGAAGAGAACCAAACTAACTTTCTTTCTGGAACAATTAAGTCATGATTATACTAGGTTTTATCTTATTTTTATTTTTTTTGCCATCACATTTCATCCAGCTGAAGTCACATTTTGTTGTGACCGTGAAAATCAATTCGGATCCTTGGTTGCTAAGCGGTTTCTTTTAAAAATTTCACAGCATTATTTTATTATTTATGCTGAATGATTTTACTGTGTTCACGGTCTTTTTTCCTATTAAAAGTTCATTGAACTCTCACTTATTTTTAGACCACGTGGATCCAAAATAGCAAAGAAAATTAAATATTGTCTTTAGAAAATAACCATCAGTCCCAAATACTTATTCGTGTTGGCTCAGTTTCAGATGATTCAACGTATGACATCATCATCTGGATTCCCTTAGCCAAATTCTGTTTACAACAGTAGAACCAGTGGGAAGCATTCACATATACATGTATTTTTCTCACAGAAAGGATGAAACAGATTGCTCTGAACTGAACACACACACACACACACACACACACACACACCCCATAACTCAACTCTCTATATCCATGAGCTGCCAATGGTAATTTTAGTATTTGCAAGGGTTGTTAACTTGCAAATCTTTCTTTATTTAACAAATACTGAGCACCTGTAACGGATCAGGCACACCTTCAACTGCTTGGGATACATCAGTGAACAAAATAGACATTCCTTCCTCACAGAGCTTACATTTGATCATTTGGAAGTCTCCTCAATAACTATCATGTAGAATATTACATGAATTAATATACCTCATGACCACAGGGCTATGGTTATAACTGGAAAATCAGAAGAAATTATGAGCAGAGGCCACACACACACTTCACGGGTCATCATTCTCAGACCTGTGCCTGTGAGCGGTGGAGTGCACCCTGCTTCACAGCAAAATGAGAAGAAAAAGGGCATACACGAGCACAATTTATTTGTAATTTCAAAATCCAAAACCGTCTGAAAACTGAAAGTTTTTTCATAGCTTATTTGGTGGTAAGAGCTGACCTGATTTCATATGGGTGTTCTATAAATCTTCATCAATTCAGTGTGAATATTCATGTTTCACTACAGAAATATTAATGTGTTTGACATGGCATGGGATATCCCCTCAGATGCCACAATACTACCTTCATAACTTCCTAGAACCCTATCTCCCCCCCCGCCAAAAAAAAAAAAAAAAAAACTAAACTAAATTCTGAGACTTGTCTGACAAGGACTTTAGACCCGTCGACCCGTCTGTACGTATCCTTCTAAGATTCCCAACCATATTTTCTTGGAAAGGTCTATCCTTTTTTCACTAATATTGCTTTCTTGCTTTCGGGGGTTTAAAAATATTCTTTCTTTTATGTGGTGAGAGCAGATAGTAAAAGTTGGTTTGCTCTGTTTTTCAAATATCTTTATTTGGCAAAATAGAAAGGTTGGCAGTCCCCTCTTTCTTTTTAAACATGGTGCTCATCTGTGAAATGTGATATTGACCTAGATAGCAAGCCTGCTTCCCAGTCACTCGTGTTCCACCCGCAATCCATCTGCCCCATTATTTAATTATTATAGTTCTTTAAATTGACCCACTTAAAAAAGCTGAAATAAACTTCTTTACAAAGAAAAAATTCGATCACCACTGTAAGTGAAAAACCGGTATCATTTGCCATAAACAGGAGGTTCCTGAAAAATGAACATGATAGAAACAAAACGCTATCTCTTGATCCACCTAAAAGGATCTCGCACATGGGTCAGATATAAAGCATTTCAGGTTTCTTTCTATCTGACTCTTAACCTTCATCTCTCCCGAGAAAATTTAATTTCCTTTTGTTCTGACTTGTAAGGGTGTCACCAAATGTCTTCCAAGTATTTCATATGTCCCACAATGATCACCAAATCACATCTTGGATTTTTTTCTCCACCTTGGATCTCAACTGTTCCAGGGTAGCCCTGGATTTCTTTCCTCTTACAAGGCTATGGCCCAATGCTTCTCAAACTTTAATAGGCACTCAACTCCCCTGAGCATCTTGCTAAAATGTAGACTTTGACCCAACAGGTCTGCAGTGGAGTCAGATTCACATTTCTCCCAAGCTCCCAGGTGATGCTGCTGGTCTCAGGACCACACTTTGAGGGGCAGTGGTGTCTCTGGCAATAAGGTTGACAGGATGGACTGGAGGGATGGGATGAACTAGATTATCTTTGGAGCTTTTCACCATTCTTCTTTGCCCTGTAATTTCAAAGAGTGCTCTCCTAAGAGTAATTGGGAGAGCATAGCCTTAAATTATTTTTATTTCTATTCAGTAATTGAGTGTGAGTGGCAAATGACTTTTCCTAATCTCTACTTCTGTGCATCTGATGGTACTTACACGGGCCTAATGGTATATGCTATATTGAAACACTGTTTATATGGACTGACATAAATTTTAGAGCAAAAAACAAAGGGGTAAGCAATAAGGGTAACTGGGGAAGCAAATTAGTGTTAACTGTTTTTAAGTTTCTATAGATTCACTTGTGTCCTCTTTCTTTGTGGGTTACATACATGCATAATATTATCTTACTTTTCCAATAAATTACCTCAAGAAACCAGGAATGAATGTGTGCATAAGTAATTTGTAAGGCCTTTGTAATGACCGGTTTTGATGACTCTCATTCCTTCTCTCTGTTTCCTTTTTCCTCTCTTTCCTTCTTTCCAACCTGCCCATTTCTCTTTTTCTATTATCATGATCAAATCACTCTTGAAAATTCTTTGGTCACTAATAAAACACACTGTAGTTACTTTTGTGTAAATGTCTCTGTGATATGTCCAAATAAATGTATATTCCAAATATATAAAATGATGTATATGTGAACAAAATTTTTATAGTACATTTTAAATATTAAAGATTTTCAGCCAGTAATAACCATTGAGGAATAACATGACTTCTGTCACATGAGTTCTCCTGAGCATGTATTCATTTAATAGGGTTGCCTCCCTAATAAAGTGGCAATTTTCCTTTAAAAAAATATATATATATATTATATCCTAGGTGTGACATACAAAGGAGTTGAAATTCACAGGGTACCTATCTCGAGAAAGTGAAGCAAAGATTCATCGTACTTATTTATTTTTATTTTTTTGGCCGTGCAGCATATGGGATCTTAATTCCTCGACCAGGGATTGAACTCACGGCCCCTGCCGTGGAAGGGCAGAGTCTTACCAACTGGACCGCTAGGGAAGTCCCTCATCATATTTAAATCACTGCAAAAATACCACATTGTTGCTTTCCCAGTTAGTGGTTTTGCTTCACTAAATTTTAAGAACCCTGAGCCCTACAGAAAATTGCACTACCAGCAAAGTTTTCACTCAAATACCTTACATTGTTTGCTTTTCCACTGATTTTTCTCTGAGTCTTTATACTCTCTGATCAGGTTTGTACTTTTAGGATATATGATATCTAAACTCTAAATATATGCGAACATATTAGAATTTGGGTATCAATCTATTTTTCTTTATCTGTCCATCTATTTATGCATTGAGGAGAAAGTGAGAAAGTGCCACCAAGCGAGTGAGCTCAGGCTCTGAATTCACACAGCAGCCTTTCCACTTAGTGGAGTGACTGCAGTCTCTTTGGACCTCTGTTTACTCATCTGTAAAGGGGGACCACCTGTTTTATTGTGGGAGATTGAAATGATGTAATTCATACACAGCACTTAACACAGAGCCCGGTTCATTGAGCAGAATAAAGCTATTCTTCCAAGAGCCCATGGGAACAGATGTTACTGTTCCTCCAATAAGCTCTGGGGTTTTCTTCTAAGGAAAATTTGTGTCCTCATTTGTAGAATCAAAATTTGCGGAACAACTGAGGTTTTTAAAGGATAGAGTTGATTTTTTAAAGTTATATTAAATTGATTTTCTCAAGTTATATTAAATAATAGTGCAACTTTAAGTCACATAATGTCTGTGGTCTAATTTTTATTTTCTATCTATAAAGTGAAGGTATTGGACTAGATGGTCTATAATAAGACATATATCTCACATTGCCACACCTCCCAGCCACATACCTGAAAACAAAGCGTCATGAAAGAGTATTTAATCTTTCCATGAGAGATGTATTATGGTAGGTTCTATTCTGATCTATTGTTTTGCATTATAAAAAGGCTGGATATGACCCACTTCACTCATTTCATGCTCACTACTTGCCACAGGTTGCAGTTTGAGAGCCCTGGACCAGAGGACCGCTAGGCTTCTGCCTTGGCCAGCAGGCACCATCTCCAAGTCCAGCGGTTTGTGAATAGAATTCTTTCAAGGACCAAAGCAGTCTTGATGTCTAACGTTCTCTAACCAGAACTTTACTACCAGCTTTATTTTCAGTTCCAAGCACTCTCTCTGCTCTCACATAATGCACTGTTTATGGATTTGTAAACCAAGACTCAGGGGATCTGAGTGATATGCTCTTATCAGAGAACGTGAAATCTTCCCAGGTCTCGTTCTTTGCTTTTCCCAGCAAACCGCTTGGTTCATGGCTGGTGTAATACTTTCTTCTTCCAAATATTTTCAAAACAGGCAGTTTGTATCTTGGGTTTCAACACAAACATAAAATGTTTGTTTGGAAAGGGAATACAGAAGGCGACATGTAGCAGTCATTTTAAATGCACACAAGGATAAATAAAATGCTATAGTCCTGAATGAATAAAATTAATTTAAACGTTTTGTTTTTAAAAAACTCTCTGGCAGTTTGCCCCACGCATTAATAAACACTTCTGATTTTATGAAACTTTTACAGTTGAACAATACCAACTGGGCTAGGCGCGCAGGCTTCAGTAGTTGTGGCACGTGGGCTCAGTAGTTGTGGCTCGCGGGCTCAGTAGTTGCAGCTCGCGGGCTCCAGAGCGCAGGCTCAGTAGTTGCGGCGCATGGGCTTAGTCGCTCCGGGTCATGTGGGATCTTCCCGAACCAGGGCTCGAACCCGTGTCCCCTGCATTGGCAGGCGGGTTCCCACTGCGCTACCAGGGAAGTCCCCCATATTCCTATTTCTTCTTTGGCTCTGACCTGAGCAGGATAAAAGCACGTGTCTTTGGCTTTTGGAGGGCTGCCTGACTCTGTGACTGATTCTTGTGGGCTTGTTCTCTGCCAGCTTCTTTGGATGTTAGCAACCGCCCGGGAGAAGACGATGCAGGACAGTGGCTCTGAGGGCCACTGGGCAGCTGAGGGCCCTGGGGACTTGAAAACAAACTCCAAAGGCCAGCCAATGCCCTTTGAGATTCTGATTCAGTAGGTCTTGCTGCACCTCCACAACCCTCTACATTTTGAAAATGCTCTCCCGGGAGCTCTGATGTACGGCAGAGGCTGGAGAACTAGTGGACTTGGACGCATCAGTGGGCTTTGTCCTCACCCCTAAACTGCCACTTCCCCAAGGGGAGCGCAGAGTCTGGGAAATCTCCCTCTATCCTTCTGTTTCTTTTATTAACCTCCTAACTCTTGTAGACAGCCTTCTGACGGAAGCCACTGTCACCCTTGGAGACTTAAGGTCAAACTCAACTGCCTTTATTGAATATGACTTCACTAAGTCGTACTGTTTTTGGCTGTTTCTAAACCATTCTTCCCAACGTTGCCAGTTAGTCTGTAATAATTGACACACGGTAGAACTGGATGATGAATGGACTTTTAGGCAATTCATCAGAAAGCTTCCATCATTAGCTCTAAAGAACCAAGTCCATCATTCATTCATTTATTGGTTCATTCATCCTTTGTTAAGGAGTGAGTGCATTCACCAGACATGTAGGTAGCACTTACAGTAGCGCAGTGACTAACAGCCTGAGGCCAAGGAGCTCCATCATTTCTCAGCTTTTTGACCTTGAACAAACTTTATAAATCTCACTTTCCTCATGTGCAAACAGGAATAACTGAGGAACCGGCCTCATTGGTGGCGGTGTGAGAAAATGAGCTTAAAAACACTTAGCACAGTGCCTGGGACATGACAACTGTGCAGTTAAGGTCAGTCATTGTTATTATCACAGTGTGTAAGGTGCTGGGCTAGTCCTGAGGATACCAAGACGGATAACCTTGAACAATGCAGAGTACAGAAGCGAGAGGTCCAACACCAATCAGAGCATGGAGGAAATGGGCAGGGCACACCCGGGTCGTTATTGTGGGTGGTCAGGGAGGGAGAGTACTGTGTGCTCAGAGAACCTGAGTGATAGGTGTTGAAGTGAAGTTCTGAAGAAAGATTAGCAATCAACCACACTTTATTAAAAACATGACTGTCTCATATAATTAATTATAAAAAGTATATGAATACTTTCAAACAAAATGTATTTAAAATGTTTGTTTTCAGTAGTCATTTTTTTGACGGTAGGTGGGATGAGTTACCAATTCCATGGCTTCTAAAGGGAGAAGGGAAAGAAAACAGCTCACACCTGTAGCAGAAGTAACTGTCAATCAAGGTTGGAGGGTGGTCTAGAGCAGTGGTTCTCAATAGGGAACAATTTTGTCCCCTCAGGGGACATTTGGCAAAGTCTGGAGATAAATATATATATTTTTTTGCGGTACGCGGGCCTCTCACTGTTGTGGCCTCTCCCGTTGCAGAGCACAGACTCCGGACGCGCAGGCTCAGCGGCCATGGCTCACGGGCCCAGCTGCTCCGTGGCATGTGGGATCTTCCCGGACCAGGGTCACGAACCCGCGTCCCCTGCATCGGCAGGCGGACCCCCAACCACTGCGCCACCAGGGAAGCCCTGGAGATATTTTTGACTGTCATGACTGGGAAGAGGGTACTACTGGCATCTAGTAGGTGGAGGCCAGGGATGCTGCTAAATATCCGACAATACACAGGACAGCCATCCCACGACAAAGAATGATCTGGATCAAAATGCCAATAGTGCCAATCTAAATCAGTGGTTCTCAATCTACAGTGTGCACCAAGACTACATGGAGAGCTTGTTAAACCCCACATTTCTGGGCCCTATCCTCAGAATTTCTGTTTCTGTAGGTCTGGGGAAGGACCGAAGAATGTGCATCTCTAACAAGTTCCTAGGGGATGCTGCTAAGGCTGATTTGGGGACTCTGTATAACCTCTATATTCATTTTCAAGCTTAAAAATCTCTGAGTTATGTGAGTTTTTTTCATTTATGTAAAATTTTGAGTGGAAAGTTATTGAGTTTATATTTATGTCATTTACCAACAAGGCCCAGTTAGAGAGATGTGTAGAATTAAGCCACTTATAAGTCATCAATGTGCTGTCCCAGATTTCAGCTACTGCCTCTGGATGTCCTTTTCCTTAATGGCCAAAAGTAATGTCACATTTAAGTTCTAGGTGTAGGGAATTACTGGCACTTTCTCTGAAATTCAAATTTGTTACAATAAGTCAGCCCTTTGTCACTTACCAAACAATCAATGTTCTCAATTAAGTGGTAATGACATTAATAATGCATTCACTTGACGATAATTATGCTATGATATCTGTACCGTGCATGGATATATTTTTATTAAGCTTGATTTTCCTTCCAAATAGGCAGAAGTCTAGTTCTATTCTTTCCATCTTAAGAGGGGTTTGGGGACTTAAGGTGGGTTAAAGGAATCCTTGATGATGTTGGAACACGAAAGACAGGCAGAGAAATTATGAGCACCAGAATCACAGAGCACAAAATAGAAAAGATTCATAATGCCTTGCAAGTACACTTATTCACTCTCTTACTAATTCATTCTTTTTTTATTCAAGAAGATATATATATATATATATGATTATAGTGTCTGGCTAATCACCATTTTCAGAATTTATAGGAAAAGGCATAAAGTATGCTATAAAGAAATGGGAGAAGAGAAATGAGAAATAATTTGAGCATTGTTAAAATGGATAAGAGTTGCTAAGAGAGGTTGTATAATGTATTAAAAAAAACAAGCAGATTTCATTGTATTCGTGAAGTCTGAGAACGTCTTGCCCAGAGGCAGGGGGATGGATGACCCGGCCGGCATCTCAGGAAAAGTCCATTTTTGCTTCTTGAACAGGCAGAATAATATTATACTTTGCACAAAAGGATGATATATTTTTCATTTTAAAAGAACCCAGAATTGTGAAAAAGGAGGAGATATTATATCACAACCCTCTATTTAAGCTGCAACATTTGAGAAAACAAGCTTAAAAAAATCAGTAACAGCACGGTATTGAAATTGCCTTTTTACTTGTCTCTCACTGGGCAGAAACCTCATCTCAAATGGCCAGTGACTCTAGCAACCAGCAAACATCTGGCATGGCAGGAGCTCAGAACTGCTCACTACATGAAGATGCTCTATCTGTCCCTTATATTTACATACAGACTTTCAGCTTTCACAGGACACCATTTAACTGGTACCTTGATTCTATCAGTAGAGAATTGAAAAAATTTATACTAGGAAAAGGGAACATGTGAACTTGTCTAAGAGAAAAATAAAAACTTCTAATATTGAAAAACATCTGGAAAGTTCATAATAGAGGAATAATGAAATAGAAGAATCAATGAAAAACTATAGATTCTGCAGACCCAGTTTTGGCTGTTCTCAGGTGCTCTCTCCCTAAACATTGTGATGGGCTCTTATACTACTTTTAGATCAGTCAGAACTTTGTATTCCATCCTCACGTTGCCTGGTAAAATCGTCATTATTATGCACTGAAAATGTTGCTCTGTTCACCTTTTCACCCTCCTTTACCCATCTTCGGGGCTTCAAGTATGCAGGGCTTTGAATCTGTGGTCCATGGACCACAGTCTTCAAAGGGTCCAGGGATGAAGCTCTATTTCAGTACAATTAGTTTCCTTTGTAATCCTATGTATTTTATTTCACACATTTAAAAGCATTATTCTGAGAAGAAGTCTACAGGCTTCATCAAGATGGCCAAAGAGGTCCACAGCACAAAAGTGGTTACAAACACCAAGATGCCTTGCCTGAAAGATGCTTTCTTATTACCTTTCTTCCTCATAAGCTACAGAGCCAATTTCTCATACCACAAGTATTTTAGTTTCTTTCCAGAAGATTGATTATCTAACCCTAACTGCCTGATTATTTCCCAGGTCTCAAATGGAACTAAAATGCCCCCAGAAAACGGTACTTCTGCCATCATTTTAACAATTGCTAAATTATCCACAATTTGTCTAGAGTAAAAGTAATTTTGCATTACATTGACCATTGAGGTTAGAAGATTTTTAGCATTTAAAAATCTTCATTTTTAGAGTTATGTCTTGTCTGAAGGTTTGTGTCCCCCCCACCAAATTTATATGTTGAAGCTCTGACCTTGGGACCCTCATGACGGGATTAGCATCCTCGTAAGAAGAGGAAGACAGAGAAATCTCATGCTTTCTGAGGGCATGCACCAAGCAAAGGCCATAAAGAGAGAACACAGTGAGAAGACAGACGTCTGCAAATCAGGAAGAGAGCCCTCACCAGACACTGAATCTATCAGCTCCTTGGTGTTGGACTTCCCAGCCTCCAGAACGGTGAGGAATAAATTTGTTGTTGTTTAAACCACCCAAATCCATGGTGTTCAGTTATAGCAGCCAGAGCTGACTAAGACAAGCCCCCTCTCATTTACAGGCCTTTATCAGCAACACAGGGTTCACCAGGACCAACATGCTCTTATAAGATAGTAACTCTCTAAAGAAAGCATTACTTAAAAAAAATTTATTTTATTGAAGTAGAGTTGATTTACAATGTTGTGTTAATTTCTTCTGTACAGCAAAGTGACTCAGTTACACATATATATATATATAAATTCTTTTTCATATTCTTCTCTACTTGGTTTGTCACAGGATATTGAATATAGTTTCTGTGCTACACAATATGACCTAGTTGTTTATTCATCCTATAGATAATAGTTTGCATCTGCTAATCCCAAACTCCCAGTCCATCCCTCCCCTACCACCCCCGACCCTTGGCAACCACAAGTCTGTTCTCTATATGTGTGAGTCTGTTTTGTTTCATAGATAAATTCATTTGTGTCGCATTTTATTGATAGATTCCACATATAAGTGATATCATATGGTATTTGTCTTTCTCTTTCTGACTTCACTTAGGGTGATAATCTCTAGGTCCATCCAGGTTGCTGCAAATGGCATTATTTCATTTAAAGAAAGCATTCCATTTTAAATACTATTTTTCATTGTGGTTCAAGAAGATGCCAATGGATGCAAAGAAAGAAATCCCACGTGCTCCGTTTCTTTACCACTCAACCCTGCTGCCATCATTAGCTAAGAGGCAAGGGAGGAAATGACTTCATGCAGCTGACTTAATGCACATGGTTTAATACTCCAGCCTCGACTCTTAGTTTTCTCTCCTCTAAACATCTCAAAACTCTGCATCTGGACAAACAGCTAGATCACTTATAGATAGAGCTGCAGGATGTCAGTCTACTCTGAGGCTGAGTTCACCATGTCAAGCTCAACGCCTTTCACTAGCAGCTATGTTTATTCCTGTTGAAACCTCAACGGCTTCAAGGCTGAATACCACGGTATATCTAGAAGAAATAGAAATTTTATATCGAGACAAAATTTCCTCATCACAACCTCTCTCTCTTCCCATGAAAACACCACTCTCAATACCTTTCTTTACCTTTCTTTCTTTGCTAAACAATCATGTTAGTATCAGGAAACGCACATTCTCACCACTAGCCAGGAGGAGCACAAGACTAGGGCTTAAATGGCCCTTCTTACTTTCAACTTCAGCGTAAATTAAGAAGCTGAAGATCAAGTTTGACAGAAGTTCAAGCTGGGTAAATGCCAGTGAGTAATATTCAACATTCATGAGACGGAGGTAGTCAAGCAACTCTTTAAAGACCGTGCAGCTCGTGGTGGAAATCCAGGCTCTTCTTGAGAGCTTCTGGAATATCCAACATAGCCTGCAGATGCAATGAGGGAGTGTGTGGGGGGGGTGTCACACAGCCCCTTAGACAGGTTTCCTTTTCATATTCTTTCCTTTGCCACTGAATCCCTCTGCTTGGCTTCCCCCAACCTGGTGCCCCTGATTTAGCCCCCTTTCCTTTATTCAGATCCAAGTCCTGTTCCTTCACCATAAAAATCAGACTCCTGGGGCTTCCCTGGTGGCGCAGTGGTTGAGAGTCTGCCTGCCGATGCAGGGGACACGGGTTCGTGCCCCGGTCCGGGAAGATCCCACATGCCGCGGAGTGGCTGGGCCTGTGAGCCATGGCCGCTAAGCCTGCGCGTCCGGAGCCTGTGCTCCGCAATGGGAGAGGCCACAACAGTGAGAGGGTCGCGTACCGCAACAACAACAAAAAAATCAGACTCCTAGGGCTACGAGGACTTAAAAAGCCCCGCCTCGACCCCTACCCCACATTAGGTCTGGACTGATTGAAACAGAAGAGAACCAAGCACTTGCCCTCATGTTTGTCCCAGTATTTTTGTGTGTACTGTTTTATTTGATGCTCACGTCCACTCTGTGTGCAATGCAGGCCAAGAGTGGTTCTTCCAGCTTAGAGAAAGCAGAAAAGCAGCTGTAGGGAAGCAACAGTTCCACTCATCTCCTGGTTTGTAGGTGGAATGAGAGTCACTCTGTGTGGTTCTGATACCCTTTGGAACACTTTTCCTGACCCTCTTGGGAGAGATAAGAACACTGCCTTTCAGCGGGAAAGATGTGGAGCTTTCTTTTGCAATCCTGTAGAATGCCCAAGAATCCTTTTTTTCCCCTCTCACGATGGCCTTCAAATGTTTTCGGGATGGGGCACACGAAAGTATGAAGGAGAACACCTGCAGTGGCCTCTCTGAAGTTAAACTTGACACTGCCTCATAGGAAGCAATGAAAATTCAGGCTCCTGGGCCGATTTGATTGGGTCCACTTTCTACATTCCCATCCTACTTTGGCATGAGCTTAAAACGGAGACCTCAGTAGCCAAAGACCAAGAGGAGAAAGGAACGTTAACTCATAGAAAACTGCCAAGCACGGAATTGACTAGGCACTGGTCTTGGATTTTCTGTACACTTAGAGCTTTCACAATGGCTGTGGCTCCGAAGCTGTACTGAATAGCATTCTGAGTTGGGACAGGAATACATCATGGTATCAGAAGCACTGGATGCATGATGTCCTTCAGGTTTTAAGAATGTCTTTTAGTTTGTCCCAAATCTAGAAAACAAGTTTTCACCTAGGTGGCCAGAGAGAGCGAGTTGTGGCCCCAGGTAGTAAAAGGAAGGCTGGGTGAAGCTGGGAGTTGGATAAAGCAGCCGGTGGTTGGAAACCCACAGAAGACTCATTTCCTGGTCCCGACAGGAAATGAATCACGATGGGCAGTCAGAGCCAGGCTCTCTAAATCAACATCGTGAGTTTTCTCCTCCACTGCCTGTATCTGAATATCTGCATTCCTAACTACCTGGAAAGCAGGCCACCCTCTTTTGTTGTCAGCTGTCCTGGGAAGCAAAGTTCTGGAGCTAAAGTCTGTGGGATCCCATCTACCTTCTCAGAGTGCGTGGCAGCAAGATTTTTAACCCCTTGTGATTATTTGGTTGAGGCACTCTTCCATGAATCAACTTAATACCTGTTTATTCCACGGCTATTAAAAGTCTCCTGAAAGCCACCGAAGGGTGTTGTTTTTTGTTTTTTTTTAACCACGTTCCTAGCAGTGAATAGTCCT
Organism: Delphinapterus leucas; assembly: GCF_059928025.1. NCBI lineage: Eukaryota > Metazoa > Chordata > Mammalia > Artiodactyla > Monodontidae > Delphinapterus > Delphinapterus leucas. Next base: position 147,731,226 of record NC_143132.1, read on the forward strand.
GCCTTCTTCTGCCGATATAAGCAAGCCTGTGGTTGACTGCCAAACTTAAAATTCCCATGCTGAGGCAAGTACACTATAGCAGCGTTGTTCAAACTATGAGTCCCAACCCATCTGTGGGTTGTGAAATCAATTTAGTGGGGAGCAAGAAGCACCTCTGGACAAATGAAACAGAGTAGACTGGAAGGCAGCAGAGTTCACTGCGTTTACTAAGAGTAAGGGTTGTTTTGTGAAGCTCTCGTCTGAGTTTGCAGACACACGCCGCTTGCAGGCTCAGTCATTATGGAAAACGTATTTCTTACTGTGGACCGTGGTCATCATTTTGAAGGCCACTGTGCCAAAGCCATGCCAGAAACGCTGAAAGGAGTGACTTGCTTAGGGAAATAAAGCCCTTCTGATTTCTGACTGTCGTCCAGAGTGCTGGCTAAGAAAAGGGAGGGGACCAGGAGACTCACAAAAACTGGAAACGAGCCCAGGATGGGGTTTCAAGCCAGAGGCTTGCTGGCCAACTGGGAGGGTTGGCAAGTGGACAAACAAGGGTTTATGACTGTTGCTTATTAGCTGCATGAAGACTAAGGAATTCTTAAAGAAAGCGAGCACATAGGATTGAAAGCATCAACTACATCTCCAGGTATGCAACTTCACTTTGAGAGTGATCGTTCATAAACTGCGTGGTTGACGATTTGCACCAAGTTCCCAATGCTTAGTAAATGCAAGCAAAAGTGTTCTATTAGGTTGAACTGTAAAAGATGGCCACGATCTGGTCATTTTCACCTACAGAAATTGCAATTTTATATGGTTCCGCCTTCAAAGAACCTGCTTTCCAATTTCTCTTCGGGTAAAAGAGCCAGTGTGTGTATGTCTCTCTCTCTATCTATCCATCGTTTTTGTTGGTGGGGGGGGGACTAGGTGATAAGGATTAAAATACGAATTTGCCTTTCAGAAATGAAGCAAAGTGTAAATATTATTTAAGCTACAGTAGAAGGAACAAAAACTCAGAGTTTGGGGGTTTTCCCTATCATGCTGAAAAATCTAAAATCTCTGCAACTTTACCTACGGATTCTCCCCCTTCCTCCCGGCAAAGACGTTCAACGTCTCTCATAAACAACCTCCCTCTTTTCCAAGGCAATGCTTATCTTGTCTCTCCTGATTTTTAACTGTGGCAGACAGCATTTTTATTCTTTTGGAGATTATTTCCTAGTAGAAAAGAAATAAACCAAGCTGTACTTCCTTTTTGTTTCCTCAGCCGCCCAGAAATGTGTCTGCAAAGCAATCAAGTTTTTCATAATGTCTGAGCTAAAAAATAAATGAGCCAAGAAAAATCCCAAAACACTGGCAGAAAGAAAAATATTTGGTGCTTAGTTGTGTTTCTTTTTAGATAGGAAGGAGGGGAAAGAAATCTTCCAGAAAGTTTGCTAAGTTACTTTAATGCAATGCAATGCATGCGTCTCTCTTCATGGGCCACGCGGCCCTCAGGGTGCAGCCTGTCTGCTCTGGGCTCTTCTGAAATGTTGGAATCGACACAAAAGGCATCTGGTCGACAAAATGTTCTTTCAGGTCAGTAGCATATCCTGGGCATGTTCCCTGTAAACCTCGAAAACTATATTCAAAAACATTCTGAAACAAAAAGGTTATGAATCAAAGTTCTTCCTTAGATATTCAAAGTATTTTCATCCTTAAAGGTGCTATCTTTCTGGCAACTCAATTCAATGCCTACTCTAAGAGACAATGGTGCACCATTAAGTGGTTAAAATACCCAAATTAATCAGAAATGGAAACAAACATTCTTTCTGACAAGCGGGGCCTGATTTTTCCAGCAATTGTTGATCCTGGGCCGGTGTTCAAACCAGTCGCAGCAGCAGAATTGCACGGCAGTGACTAACCTTGAAACCTTCACTTGGAGATGCCAAAGCTGTCATCTGGCCCTAGAAGCTAAGATTTTTCTCTGCCCTCAGGCATGAGAGAAAGGCCCCTAAAATGGTTCTCTTGAAATTTTTCTGGCTAACTGACTATAGGTAAGTGGCATAAGGGACCCGGGATGTCATAAAACTGAGCCTAGCCTTTCATGCTGCATGAGGATGGGTTACCTGTCCCACTCACTTGTGATTAACTGAGCAAAAGACATCAGTTGGTCACCTGTGTTTTGCTTTACACGTCACGACTCTCAACTTCCCTCTGGGGACGTCGCTAACTCCTAGAGAGATCCGCAAGATTGTTTTCCTCCTGCAACAGGAGGTTAGACGCCAAACGGTTCATGAACCCAAAGTTCAAGGAAATTCAACTGAATCCTCACCACACAGTGGTTCAAGGACTTTAGAAGAAAGGCATTTTAAATACTGGGCTCTGTCACCTCCTTTATTAGGGCTCTGCTTGGACCTGCCTTGAAAATAAGTTGCAAACTTGCTCTCAAAGCTCTATCCGTCCCCCTGTGAACACATGGCTCTTTCCCTCGTACACTGTCAGTAAGAGCATGAGTTAGTCCAGCATGTTGGCCACATCTGTCAGAATTCTAAGTGCATATGGCTTCTGACCCCGCAATCCCACCTCTTGGAATTTATCCCACGGACACATTCATTCCTATATATATTCATGTATATATAATATACACATTCACTGTGGCTTGTGTGACATGACAATGGTCTGGAAACAAATGTCCATTAACAGAAGACCCAGTGAGTAAGTTTTGGAACATCTAATCATTGTGCTAGTATGTGGCTATTAAAAATATAGTAACATAGAGCAAAATAAAGTATAGAGAGATATGGAAAAATGTCCAAGTGCTGTTAGTGAAGGAAAAAGTAAATCACAGCATGATACATAGAGGATGATTCCCTTTGTGTAAAAGATGTATATCAGTATGATCTATCTATCTATCTATCACAATCTGTATATATCTATCTGTGTATCTATCTTTGCATCTATGTATCTATCTATCCACCTCTATCTCTGTCTATCTCTATCTATCCATCTCTCTATCCATTTCTATCTCTATCATATATATATGTACGTATGTATGTATCTATCCATATCTATCTATCTATACATCCATCCATCTCTATCTGTCTATATCTATCATCTATGTATGTATGTATGTATCCATCTCTATCTATCATCTATGTATGTATGTATTTATCTATCTATACATCCATCCATCTCTGTCTATATTTATCTATCATCTATGTATGTATGTATGTATCTATCTCTATCTATCCATTTATATCTCTATCTCTATCTCTCATCTGTGTATGTATATATGTACTTTCTCTCTCTCTTTCTCTCTCTCTCTCTCATTAAAGGACAGCCACTCCTGAAACATGTGTTTCATTGAGATGTAAAACTGTGCTTGCTGGTATCCAACTGTTTTCCCAGCAAGTCTGGAAAAAAGGATTTTGGCAGCACGGTTATGTAGCTTGATTAAATTACTTCCTTTGCAGAATTTGATGGAGTGGGGAATGAGGAAGGAGGACTCAAGAGCACAGGGTAAATGAACTAAAGAAAACAATTGCTGTCTGGAGTTGAAAACCAACAAAATGCTGTGGAAGAGGGATGTCTGGCTTGTGGGGAGCAAACTCATCCCGAAGTCCTGAGGCTGCTAAGCCAGGCTGAGGCGCTCTCCTGGACTTTCTTTGAGAGGCAATATCTAGTAGTGGCTTTGAAGTCAGGATGTCCTGGGTCCCAATGCAGCTCCATTTCCTACTAGCTGTGCAACCTCAGGCAATTTACTTAACCTCTCTCAATCTCAGTTTCCCTATCAGTAAAATGGGGATCTTCACTGTCTCATCTCACAGAGCGCTTGTGAAGGCCGAATGAGACCATCTGTAAGAAGTTTCCCCTAGTGAACCATAATGGTAACAGGTGTCATGGTTTTGTTTTTGTAAAGAATACTGTAAGTACACTCTGATAAAACAATACCAGAATACTATAAACATGGGATTTTAGCTTCAAATCTGGACCAGTTCCCCTGCCTTGTGGCCCTTTTACTGATCTATGGCTCTCAGATCATGTAAAACTTCAGAGTCCCCGTAAACCACATTGACCCATTTCAATGGAAAAGCAGAAATTTGGCCAAAGTTAAATATTTTAATTTATTTAAAATTTAGCAAATTTTACCAATTTTCAAAAAAAAAGTGTACCATTGTATAGAATTTCTCAGCTGTCAAGTTTTGTGGGTTTGTTTCTCGTAATTTTTTGTAATGACCACACTCACTGGCCTGCCCCAGAATCAAGTGTAAAATCTTAGTCGATTTCACCCCAGATCAGGTGCGTTACAGTTGAACATTTCCTGCATCGTCATGTGTTGGTGCTCTCAGAGTCTGATGGCTTCCAGACATTCTGGCAGCTGCACGGGTTTGAGACTGTGTCAAGACAGGCTGTTAACTAAGCTGCTGAGCTCTCCCTAGACTCTGGAACCACCCTCACTGGCACTCTCCCATCATATGCAGGGCCCTCCCATCTGGGGCTGTGCCCTTGGGAAGAGAGACCCTTCAGTCAGAGAGAGCAATGAAAAATCACCTAGAAATGTCCTTCTCCTTCTCACTAAGGACACCTGAGCTCACTGCAGTACTCTATTATTTTTATTTAAAATTATATGTCATGTTCAACATACAGAAAAGTGTGAAAGTCAATATAACAAAACCCAAGGACATGCCACTTCAATGGATCAAATCTTATCATTTTGCCACATTGCTGAATTTATAGTTTATCAGTCCCAGGCACATTTTTATTCTGTTTAAATATATGGTAATCTATTCTTTTACTAATTCAACTTTAGAGAAAATGAGGCTGGATTAACTCAGTTCTCTCAAATGGAATTTAGGTGCATGGTATCATTTCCTGAGCCTGGCAATGCTGGTACTGTGTTCTCAAAGGTCATTTAAATAGGCTGTGTCCAGGCTATGACCAGGGCAGCAAAGCGGATGCCGCAGTGAAGTCTGAATCATCAAGTTCAGTTTGTACTAACTGCTGATCCCGCACAATTCCTCCATCCTACGTGTCTTGGGCGATCTGACTTTGCCACTCCTTTCATCAGGAGCCGGAGTGGATTTCCCCTCCCTCTGAGTTCAGGTGATCCTTTTGCTCTGATCACTGGAGTGCAGAACTGAAACTCTGCGCCTTCTGAGACTGCACTTTCAGAGGCTTTGCAGCTCCTACTTTCACATTCTTTCGGAAGTCAGCCACCATGTAGGAAGTCAGTCTACCCTGAGGCAGCCATGATGTAAGGAAGCCCAAGCTGGCAGCGTGGAGAGGCCACGTGAAGAAAGAGAAAGGTCTGGCCAGCCCCTGATAGTCTGGTCATCCCAGCCGAGATAGAAGAAATGTGGGTGAAGAAGTTACCTAGGATGTTGCAGCTCCAGCAGACACCACCCAGAAATACCACCCAGGTGAACCCAGCCAGACCCCAGAATCACAGGAAGTAAGAACTTGTTGTTTAAAGCCACTAAGTTTTGGGTGGTTTGTTGTACATCACTGGGTAGCTGAAACACCCAGCCTCTCTGATAGTTAAGAATAAGCACATAACCCAATTCTGGCCAGTGAGATGTCAGAGGCAGTTTGCTAGTGGTAGTGTGTGTGTGTGTGTGGGGGGGGGCAGGGTAGGTTTCTGGAAGAGGTGTTTCTTCCTGTAATGAAGACACGTGAGGAGAAACTGCTTCTCTTCCAGGCTTTGGATGCAGTTGTTGCAAACAGGATGTCCAGAGATGTGCTAACTTGTGACACTGAGGGGACAAGCCTGGGGATGAAAGGCATGTAGGGGAGGGGAGGGCAGAGCAACAAGATGGCATTGCGATGGTCTAGTCCCACCAGAGAATTAACAAACTCTAAAGCCAGCAACCTCCGCAGTCCTTGCTTTGTGAGATAACACTTCTTTAAGTCACTTTTGGTCTGGAATGCTGTAATTTTCTGTCCAATAACTCAAACACTATTGATATGTGACCCGGAGAGTAGAGAGGAAACTTCCCCTTAACACCAGCTGGATATTACTTTCTAATCAACAGTCTAGCTTTCAGCACCATCACCCAAGGTGGTAAAAGAAACAGGATAGACATGTCTTCGCTCAAACGTATGAAGATGAATTGCCTGCGAGTTCAATAAAATCCTGTTAGCTTTCTGAAATACCACGTCGAAAAAATGTCCCCGTAACTATGACACCAACACACATTCCCCACATACTGGTATTTTCAATGTTGCCCCAGGTCTGAAAACTCACCTCCTCGGTTTCTGGAAACCCAATTTAAATGTATAAAGAAATCTGATATTCTCTACAGGAGGTCAAGCGTGGGCACATCATTCTATTACTGAAACCAGCTCACGATACCAGAGACAAATTTGAACACACATAAGAAACATTTTGAAAAGCCAAATAATTCACATCAATGCATGATGTTTGACAGCCCTAACCACAAGTATGTATATGAAAAAGATGCAAATGTTCTTTTTTCTTTTTCGAATATTTAGAAACACAGTAATACGTAATTACTGTACAGTAGCAGGCAGTTAAATGGCTACAAATGTATGCACTGAGGTCCTGATTTGCACGCAACTTCCTCACCTGATACTGAGTGATTAGATGGTGCTTTGATGGCCACATAACTTAGCATTTTAAGTATAAAGACAAGTTTTGTTCAGAAGTCGTTTTCCATTTAAGATAATTACTATGTCATGAGCTTTTCTTTCAGTAAGTTTGCTTAGTAGAATGGCACCAAATGGCTGGCTATTTTGGGAAATCAACTGAAATTTGCTAGCCTCCCTCACTTTCTTTGACCCACACAAACAAAAACAGTGAAAGTGGGCACATCTCACAGCATGGAGTGTTATGAGGCCAGCCTGGGGGTCCTGAGGTTGGGGTCCCAGGCCTGGGCCTACTGGGTGTCCTTGGGCCCAATCACTGAACTTCTCCAGTTGTCAGGTTTCCCATCTGCAAGGGAAACACAGGATCCAGCGCTGTCCAGTAGAACTTACTCTGATAATGGCAGTGCCCTCTACCCGCACCGTCCAATATGGTAGCCATTTAACCACACGTGGTTGCTGAGCACTTGAAATGTAGCTACTGTACTCTGTATAAAATGGACAATTAATGAGAACCGACTATACAGCACAAGGAACTCTACTCCGTGCTCTGTGGTGACCTAAACGGGAAGGAAATCCAAAAGAGAGGGGCATATATATATATATTGCTGATTCACTTTGCTGTACAGCAGAAACTAACACAACATTGTAAAGCAAATATACGCCAATAAAAAAAAATGTGGCTAGTGTGACTGAAGAACTGAATATTTAATTTTGTTTTATTTTATTACTTTACATTTAAATTCAATAGCCACCTGTGACTAGTGGCTGCAGTATTAGACAGCACAGATCCCTTCTTAGGTAAATGTTGTTTATGCCTTCCACCTCAACCTTCCACTTCCGTCTTCTCTTCCCTACATTCACTCTCCCACCCTCCCAAACTCTCCATTGTTTTTATATTTCGCTTAGAATTAAAGGTCAGGTACTCCTCCATTGCCATTCCCCCGGAGAGTCAAGAGCTCAGAATTAACCTGCAGCATTAACCCACGTCTTGAAATGGAGAAGAGCTTCTTTGATCTTCCATTAGAGCCCCACTGGCGAGTCAGGAATTATTTGGATGGGATGAGAGCTGACATTTATCGAGTCAAAAGGCAGCACTGATGTGGCTTCCTATTTTAGGATAATGTCAGCTTCAGTTAGAAGCTTTATTGTCCAAAGGTTCTGCTAATAAACATGGCCACGTTGTCAGGAGGGGCCAGTTGTTTGCCACACATCATCTCCTGTAATTACGTGGGGGTGATTCCTACCATGTGCTAAGGCCCAGAACTGATCTGAGACTGGGAATATGAGTAAGATTCTCTCCTGTTCTAGAAAGAGCCCAGGTCTAACAGAGGAGCCTGGCCAGGGGCTAAATATTTGTAACACACTGTGCACATCCTATAATCAATGTGTACACAGTGTGCTTCTAAGACCACAGAGGAGATTAAGCAAGGAAAGGTTTCAGGAAGGAGGTACCACGTAGAGGGTGGTAAGGAGTTTATTAAAGCAGCAAGGACGGAGGGAGGCATTTCTGACCAAGGGGCATGGCTTCTTCAGGGCTGTCCGCTGATTAGGGCTATCCATAAACTTAATGTTTCAGTTTCAGGGAACACAGCAAGACAGTAGTGGTGATTTTGCCATCTCTCACCAACTAGCTCTGTAACTACATGATTTCTCAAGTAGGTAAAACGATTCGAACTTTGGGTTCTGAATCTTTGCTTATTTCAAGGGGCAACTTCCCTTCCTGGATGATAAGAGGTCTACCCCTTCCCATCCCACTCAGCTGGACCTCTTGCTTATAGTCAAGGAGATTCTAAGGCCTGTGTGAAAAAAGAAGTGTTCTGAAGGTACGAAGTGCAAGGTATAGAATCCATGGTTTAGAAAGGAGGCAAAGAACTAGGAAGTTGGATAAACAGCAAGTACAGTCCTTCGCAAGGCTGATTTCCCCATCAAAACAAAATCATCTTTCATCACCAGAGTAACAATCTTGGCATACAAACCTCACTTCTGAGAGTCTCGTGCTGACCTCTGGGAAACAGAGACATTTAGTCTCCGAGATGTTTGTTTTCCTACATTTCCTTTTCCTACAGTGAAGTCATTGGGGCAGATGAAATACACACGGGTGGTGTGGGCCTTTCTGGCGCGCTGCGGGAAGACATTTCTTCATCATTGTGATCATCCATTTAATTGCAGCACTTAGGTGCTTGTACAAGCAATTACCCTGCCCTCGCCTCTGCCATTTAGAAATTTACAGGCTAAAAGGAGGATGATGACCCAGACAGGATTATCAGGGCCCTATAAACAAATACATGCTCATTATAGAAACATACAATAAATATCTGCCTTATGTGAAAGCCACCGGCTAACGTAAATGGTGGGTGGATGCTGGCAGATTTGGCTTGAGAAATGATGCTGTTCTCACCTGCTGTTGATAAATCCCTACGGGAGGTTGTTTCCAAGCTCCTTCCCTCTGTTTTAGACAGCTGTTCACAAACGTTGCTGTACATTAGAATCATCTGGGAAGCTGTTAAAACTCTGGATGCCCAGGTTACCCCCAGACCAATTAAATTAGAAGCTCAGGGGTAACCCAGCCCTCAATATTTTTAAACTCCTTGGGTGATTCTAGCATGCAGCAAAGTTTAAGAACCTCTGCTGTAGACTTCAGAGCTGTCGTTCCTAGTTTTGGAGATTAAAAAAATACAGATTTCTGGGCCTCACCTCCACACCTACTGAATCACCATCTCCAGAGGTGAATTTTGACCTTTAATTTATTTATTTTTTTTTTTGGCGGTACGCAGGCCTCTCACTGTTGTGGCCTCTCCCGCTGCGGAGCACAGGCTCCGGACGCACAGGCTCAGCGGCCATGGCTCACGGGCCCAGCCGCTCCGCGGCATGTGGGATCCTCCCAGACTGGGGCACGAACCAACGTCCCCTGCATCGGCAGGCGGACTCTCAACCACTGCGCCACCAGGGAAGCCCCTTGACCTTTAATTAAAAAAAATTTCAAAGCCAGTCTGATGCCTGCCCTTAGTTGAAAATCTCTGTTTAAAGCACTGAATTTCAACTTCTCCTCTGTTGTGCATATGAACTGTGAGAAAGATGAAAATAAAAGAATATGGGCCATTAAAGACTAACAAGAGGATATTACTTTCTGGGACATTTCTCTTTTTTTTTGGTTTCAACGTTGTATTAAAGTGTAACACGCTCAGAGACACATGCCCAGACTCTAAGTGTACAAACCATGTAATCAGCACCCAGCATCAAAGCTCCCCAGTCACCCAGCCTACCCTAGGGCGCCCCGAGGCCCCCCCCCACCGGCCCGGGAACCACACACCTGATTTCTAACATTCCTTCTGCTTTTGAAAGTTTGATCTGTTTCCATTATCAAATTGCAGGAGAGTTGGCCTATTTAGATGCAAATAGAGTTAAGAGGTCAGTAGTATTTTGAGGGCAAATGGCCTTATATACCTAGTACTGCTCTTTTTTTATGGTTATTCAAAACAAGAGGGAATTCCTTGGCATTCCAGTGGTTGGGACTTGGCGCTTTCACTGCTGCGGCTGGAGTTCAATCCCTGGTTGGGGAACTAAGATCCCACAAGGCGCATGGTGTGGGCAAAAAAAAAAAAGATTGGGACTGACATATACACACTACTACATATAAAATAGATAACTGATAAGGATAACTGTGCTACTGTATAGCACAGCGAACTCTGTCTACTCAGTGCTCTGTAATGACCTCTATGGGAAAAGAATCTAAAAAAGAGTAGATGTATGTATATGTATAACTGATTCACTTTGCTGGACACCTGAAACTAACACAACATTGTACTAAACTAAATCAACTATACCCCAATAAAAATTTAAAAATAAACAAATAAAATAAGAAAGAAGAAAATGAGGGAAGAATACCTTCCCAGAGCTTCACAGATTGTGAGTTACTGAGAACAATTTTCCAACACTTTATAACATATACCCTAAGCCTTGTGACAACTCTGTAGAGGTAAGAGCTGCTGTCACCTCTGCTTAACTGATGAAAGCTTGGAGCCTTAGCTGGGAAGTGAGTAGCCAAGATTCGGCTGTCAGTCCCTCTTATGTGGAAGGCCCCTCCGTGCCACACTCTCTCCCACGTTTGTAACCAATTGAGAATTTAACCTCCTATAAGGATGAGCATGAAAAAGTTCTCCAGGCATTCACACTACGAATTTCAGATCATGGACTGTTACTCATTTAGCTGCTTCTTTAAAAATCCATTCCCTCAAAACTTTACGGACTATCATTCTTAAATCACATAGATGAATTTTTAGTTAATGTGCGTTTTCTTTTTCTGATTAGAAAAGCAATTTATATTAATTGTAGACTAAGATAAAAATATAGAAGATATTAAGAATTGTGCATTATACCTAAGGGTTCTTTAAAAGTAAGCTGTACCTTAAAGAGCCTAGCTGGGCAGTTTCCTGGAGGAAGAACAGACCTGATGCTCCATTCTGTAGAGGATGCAAACAATTTGAAAGGATTGATAACAATCTGATCTCAGGTTTCCATCGATTACCAGGTGTTCTGCATTTCCCCACCATTTTTTTAAAACAGTTCCTATGATCAAAGAAAGTTTCCTCTTTTTCCTACTTGTGAACAGTATTGGCTGAAATTACGGTATTTAGAAATTTATCATCAGGGCATCTGAATTCTTAACCGAGATTCCAGGAAGCCATGAGGTTTCTGGGCAACGGAGACTTTTTTTTAAAAAGCAAACCTACCAGGAGTTTATACCTTTAAATGCATGTGGCTTTTTTCTGGAGGAGGAAGCTGTGTACCTTTTTCAGTGTGTTCCCACTGCTCAAAATATTCTGGGGGAACTGCAGGAAGCAGGGGCAAGGCAGCTTTGAGCGGCCCAGCCCAACACTGACTCTCAGTTCCTGAACTAAATGGCGCAGGAATTTTCTCCGTCAGCAGTGACTCTGTCAAAAGCCACTGATTCCATCTCTAAATCTGTCCAGTCAAATCACAAGACAGTATTCTCACGGTACCTCAGGGAGAGCAGAACCAAAACACTCTGCTGCTCTGGGAGCTCAGCGTGTACCTACAGGCTCCAGGAGCTTGAGAGAGGAGCCAGGGCGCCCTCCTACCTGAGCCCGAGCAATGGAGACCACGGCAGCTGGGTACACGTGGCTTCGCTCTGTGATACCAAGAATCAGGGAATCAAGACATCTCTACAGGATCCCGGGTACGGTGGCTCAAAAGAAAGTAATCTCTTCCACTTAAACATGAATTCTGGCATGATCTACTCATCACTCTGCCTGTAATAAAAGCTGATACTTTTCCTTCCGTGTATTTCTCAAATCTCTTACATATACACATCCATAAAATAGGGGTACTGCAATTTTTTTCAATCATTCCCCAACTGCCGGGCATTCATTTTGTTTCCAGATTCTTCCTTCCTTCACCGCAATGATGATGCAATAACATTCTTGCGTATAAAATCGTGCATACTGGTGCTTTTATTTTTATGGGCTAGTTTCCCAGAAGCTGAGTCATGTAATACATGATATGTATGTGTTTTTGCACTAATAGTTTGCTTTTCAAAAATTCACCAGACCACAGCAGGGTACAATACTCCCTCCCCCCACCCCAATCTCTCCATCTACCACGGTGGTGAATAACCCATTCGATGGGAGGGATAATATCTCATTGTAGTGGCTGAATGGTAGGCCCCCGAAAAGATATGTCCATGTCCTAATCCCCAGAATCTATAAATACGGTCTCATTTAACAAAAGGATCTTTGCACTGGTGGTTGCCAAGGGGGAGGGAGTTGGGGGAGGGACGGAGTGGGAGAGTTGGGTTAGCAGATGTAGGTTAGCGTATAGAGAATGGATACACAAGAAGGTCCTACCTAGAGCACAGGGAGCTATATTCAATATCATGTGATAAACCATCATGGAAAAGAATCTGAAAAAAGAATGTATATATACGGATACATGCATAACTGAATCACTTTGCTGTACAGCAGAAATAAACACATCGTTGTGATTCAACTATACTTCAACTAAGAAAAGAAAGAAAAAATAAAAAAGGGTCTTGGCAGATATCGCTAAGGATATCTAGATGAGATCTTCCTGGATTATTTGGTGTGCCCTAAACCCAGTGACAGGTATCCTGTAAGAGACACAGAGGGGGGCTTCCCTGGTGGCGCAGTGGTTGAGAGTCTGCCTGCCGATGCAGGGGACACGGGTTCGTGCCCCGGTCCGGGAAGATCCCACATGCCGCGGAGTGGCTGGGCCCGTGAGCCATGGCCGCTGAGCCTGCGCGTCCGGAGCCTGTGCTCCGCAACGGGAGAGGCCACAGCAGTGAGAGGCCCGCGTACCGCCAAAAAAAAAAAAAAAAAAAAAAAAAGAGACACAGGGGGGAAGACATGAGGACCACGTGAAGAAGGAGGTGGAACCTGGAATTATGCAGCCACAAGCCAACGAACACCTGGAGCCACCAGGCACTGGAAGACAGAGGACGGAATCTGTCTTCGGAGGGGGCATGGCCCTGACCTTGATGTCGGACTTTTCACCTCCAGAACTGTGAGAAGAATATATTTCTGTTGTTTTAAGCCACCAAGTTTGTGGCAGTTTGCTATGGCATCCCTAGGGAACCAATATACTCATTGTTACCATAAACTTGTGTTTTTCTGAAAACTACTGAGATTGAACATATTTTCCCGTGGTTCTACTGGTCATTGGAATTTGCTTTCCTGTAAATTGACTATTCAGGGCTTTTCCCCACTTTTCAAAGTTGTTTTTTTCTATCAATTCTGATGAACGCTGTAAAAATGCAAGACATTGACCCTTTGTCTGCCACATGTTGTAATACATCTAGCTTACGTCTGTTGAGTCTGTTTATGGCATGTTGGGTCACAAGATTAAAACAAATTACATGGTACAGCGTTAGCATCTTATTGATTGTAAACATTTCTCTGACATCTGGGTTATAAAAATATTCTCCTTTAAAATGTTTGTGGTTGGCACAAAGACGGTCCCCAAGGATGTCCATCACCTCATCCCTGGAACCTGTGACGATGCTACCTTCCATGACAAAACGGACTTTACAGGTGTGATTAAACAAATAGGCCTTGAGATGGGGACAGTAGCCTGGATTCTCCAGGTGGGACCAATGTAGTCATGAGAGTCCTTAAGGGGGAGCTCCTTTTCCAGGTGTGGTAAGAGCGAGGTGTGACTGTGGAAGAACTGTCAAGAGAGATGCAATACTGCTGTCTTTGAAGGAGGAGGAAGGGGGCTACAAGCCAAGGAATGTGGAGAAACCTTGGGAATGGGGAGGAAATGGATGGTCCCTCAGAGCCTCCAGAAAAGAATACAACCCAGCTGATACCTTAGCCCTAGAGACCCATGTCAGACTTTTCCCTACAGAACTGTTAGGCACAAAGTTTGTTTTCCTTAAGCCACTAGGTTAGTGATGATTTGTCATGGCAGCAGTAGAAAATGAATACATATTTACTGCTCAGTTTAAAAATGTGTGCCTTTATCCATCTCTAATTTACTCTTTGAATGCACATTTATCCATCTATAATAACTCATAGCTATTTATAATGTGTTAGTTTCAGGTGAACTGCAAAGTGATTCAGTTCTATATAATATTATACATATATAGGTATATATATATTCTTTTTCATATTCTTTCCCATGATATTTTATTGCAAGATATTGAATATAGTTCCCTGTGCTATACAGCAGGACTTTGTTGTTTATTCCATCGATAATTTACTTTTGAATATGTTAGCAAGTAGGAGTAGAGCTTTGGTTCTAGATGGACTCTCCAACCTGTTGTACTGATCGATTTGTTTATTCCTTTGCCAATATCATGTTGTCTTGATCACAATCCCTTCAAGTATTTCGTAGGCAAGTTTGCCTGCTCTGTTTTTATTTGTTTTAAAAAGTTTTCTTAGGTTTTTGCAGATACTGTTTTCTGTTCTTCAAATTAGTACTTCTCATTAAAGTTCATTCCTAAGTATTGGACAGTGTGTTGTACAATAGGGCAACAATTACTTCTCCATTTGTAACGGATAGCTCTTATAAATAAAGTACACCAAACACAGCCCTGTCTCAAGGCCCTGGCTGGTGCTGTTTCCTTTGACCAGAATGTGCTGGTCCCAGGTCTCTGCAAGGCAGGTGTCCTCCGGGACCTCAAGTCTCTGCCCAGGTGCCAATTTATTTGTATCAGGGAGGTCTCCCCTCGTCACCCCATAGGAAAGAGCACACCACTGCCTGTCACCCACCCTGCCTGCTATGTATTTACTGTACTTCTTCTCTGGCTTTTAATTTTTCTCCACAGCACTTGTCACCATCTGAGTTATTATTTACTCATTTGTGGTTTATTTTCCATTTCCACCAACTAAAATGTCAGCCCCGTGAGGAAAAGTATTTTCTCTCTTTCCTTTGCTACTACATCTCCAGGGACTAGATGACTGTGTTGGGGCCCAGGGCAGCCCTCCCCCAAATGTGCCTCATTGGCACATTGATTATTTTGAATTAAAGTTACTTACGAAATGGCCAACGTAAGAAGAACACTCTGACCCTCCTTTCTGACTTTCTGAAAGCAGCAAATAAAGCACTCATATGAAAGGTGCCAGGTTCCTGAATCTGGACGGAGGACAACCTACTGAGCAGAGATGGGGAATTTGGAGCTGAGCAGCCCGTGTAAATAAACCTTGCTACTTCTCGAATTTACTATCTCAAGCACAAACTCTGTTTACAGTCTTCAGTAATTAAGCACCCAAAGCCCGAGTTTCTTTGTCCTGTCAATTGTTCACAAAGGTATTGCTTCTTTGTCTAAAAAAATATAAAAGCTGCCTGCTTTGGCCACTTCTTAGGTCTCATTTCTATGAGACCTCCATGTGCATGAATTTAAATTTGTTTCTTTTTCTCCTGTTCATCTCTCTTGTGTCGATTTTATGATAAGTCCAGGTCACCAGAACTCAAGAGGGTAGAGACGGGAGATTTCCCCTCCCCAGCAAGTGTGTGGCATTCATTCAGTTCAATAAATATTTGTTGAGTGAATGTTAAAAAAGAAGACTTACTCATCTTTCTACATTTATTTACTTGTTACTGAAGTATAATTGATGTACAATATTGTGTTAATTTCTGCTGTACAACAAAGTGACTCAGTTATACGTATATACACATTTTTTTCTTAATATTCTTTTCCTTTATGGTTTATCATAGGATATTGAATATAGTTCTCTGTGCTATGCATCTACATTTATTTTTAATCCAATCACATTGTCAAATATCATTCCTCATCGTAGCAGTTTTTTCCTGGAGTCCCTTGACGTTTGTAGGTATACAAACACATCATCAACAAAAAAGGATAATATTACTTTTCTGGTTGCGTGACCTACACTAAATATTCCTTTTCCCACTAAATTCACTGGAACCTCGGAAATGATGATGAATCATATTAGTGGAAGCAGGGATCCCTGTCTGTAGACGACTGCAAAGACAGTCTCAATTATCCCTGTATCCATGCCCTCTGCCACGAAACTTTGCAGGGCCCTCACACTCTGAGTCTAGGCTGAGCCGCATGAGTGTGTAGGTCCATGGGATGTTAGCAAATAGGATGCAAGCAGAGGCCTGAAAAGTACTTCTGACTTTGGGCTTGCTTTTGCTCCTGTGTCACTACCACAAGAGTGTGCCTGCCCTAGACGGCTGGAAGGGGAGAACACGTGCAGAGCAAAATTTCCCCAATTGTTCTAGCAGAGGCCATCCTACATCAGTTCCCAGCCAGCCAGCCCCCGATACGTGAGCAAGCCCAGTCGGGGGCCCAGAGCTGCCTAGATGACTGGTACCTGACCACGGATGTGCTCGCAAGCCCAGCTCAGATCCCCTGATCCCCACCACTGTGAGCTACTGACATGGTCATTATTATACGTCCATGAGGTTTGGTAGTTGTTTGTGTTACAGCATTATTGTGACAATAGATCACTGATACACTCTCTTAGATCTGATTTTAATATGAAGAACCTCAGAATTTCACCATCTGGAATTTTGTTGTTAGTTTTTGGTGGATAGTCTTTACCACGTTTAAGTAAAACTGAAAAAGAAAGCAATTAAGGTTTTTTTATTTAAAAGGGCTTAACTTTACAAATGCCTTTTCCACATGTATCGTTACTATCTTTTTTTCCTTCCTTTAACTTAATGATGAGACAAATTATTTTGATAAATTGCCTTATTTTTAACTATCTTTATATTCTAGGAACAAGTCCTTCTTGGTCATAGTGTATTATTCTTTTGAGATGCCTTTGGATTCTACTTGGTAATATTTTATAAAGGAGTTTGCACCTACATGTGTAAGTGAAAATTGGTCCTTTTTTTGGTCTGTATTTTGTTTATCAGGTTTTGAAAGAAAAGTTATGTTGGTTTTAGGAAATGATTTGGGAACTTTCAGAACTGATGTAGAAGCCCAAATATAAGAAAGGACATAAAGATTTGAAAAACGTAAGCCACACAATCTAATAGATTTGTGCACAGAACTTGCATCATAATGGAACATTAATAAAATATAAATTACGAGGCTAAAAAGACAATTTTAAATTACTTTAAAAAGTAGATATTTTAATAGGTCATAATCTTAGATCATAAGCAAATAAAATTGATGTTAAGTAATAAAGCAATAACTAGTCAATCTTAACTACTTGAAAAAAACTTTCAAAATAACTCTAGGATTAATGAGAAAAGCAAAATTTAAATTATAAACTATCTACAACCAATGCAAAGGAGACCATCTATTTCCTACCAAAACTTAATGGAATACAGCTAAAGCTATATTCAGAGGAAAATGTATAGCTTATAACTATGATACCTACATTACTAAAAGACTTATAATAAATGAACATAGTACTCATACTAAGAAATTCCATGAAGAACAAAAGAATAAACCTAAATAAAGTATGAAGAAGAAATTAATAAAGATAAATACTGAAATAAATGAAATGAAAACATCGTAGAAAGAACAAATATATTCAAAAGCTGGTTCTTTCATAAAATATATAACCATCTCATGAGTATGACTGAGGAAAGAAGAGAGGAAAATATTAGGATTGAGGGAAGAGAGAAACACACACAAAGAGATTAAAATAATTATAAGTACTATATTTAACTCTATTGCCATAGATGTGAAAACCTAGAGGGAATGCATTATTTCTTAAATAAAATAGGATAACTAAGCCGAGAAGTAAAAAAAAATTTTAATAAAAAGCGATTGAGGGAGGGGAAGATGGCGGAAGAGTAAGACGTGGAGATCGCCTTCCTCCCCACGGATACACCAGAAATACATCTACACGTGGAACAACTCCTACAGAACACCTACTGAAGGCTGGCAGAAGACCTCAGACCTCCCAAAAGGCAAGAAACTCCCCACGTACCTGGGTAGGGCAAAAGAAAAAAAGAAAAAACAGAGACAAAAGAATAAGGACGGAACCTGCACCAGTGTGAGGGAGCTGTGAAGGAGGAAAAGTTTCCACACACTAGGAAGCCCCTCCGCGGGCGGAGACTGCGGGAGGCGGAGGGGGGAGCTTCGGGACCGCGGAGGAGAGCACAGCAACAGGGTGCGGAGGGCAAGGCGGGGAGATTCCCGCACAGAGGATCGGTGCCGACCGGCACTCACCAGCCCGAGAGGCTTGTCTGCTCACCCGCCGGGGCGGGCGGGGCTGCGAGCTGGGGCTCGGGTTTCGGTTTTGGACTGAGCGCAGGGAGAGGACTGGGGTTGGCGGCTTGAACATAGCCTGAAGGGGTTAGTGCACCACGACTAGCCGGGAGGGAGTTCGGGGAAAAGCCTGCACCTACTGAAGAGGCAAGAGACTTTTTCTTCCCTCTTTGTTTCCTGGTGCGCGAGGAGAGGGGTTTAAGAGCGCTGCTTAAAGGAACTCCAGAGACGGGCGCGAGCCGCGGCTAAAAGCGCGAACCCCAGAGACGGGCGCGAGCCGCGGCTAAAAGCGCGAACCCCAGAGACGGGCGAGAGCCGCGGCTGAAAGCGCGGACCCAGAGACGGGCGCGAGCCGCGGCTGAAAGCGCGGACCCCAGAGACGGGCGGGAGACGCTGGGGCTGCTGCTGCCGCCACCAAGGGGCCTGTGTGCGAGCACAGGTCACTCTCCACACCCCTCTTCCGCGGAGCGTGTGCAGCCCGCCACCGCCAGGTTCCCGGGAACCAGCGACAACTTCCCCGGGAGAACGCACGGCGGGCCTCAGGCTGGTGCAACGTCACGCCGGCCTCTGCCGCAACGTCACGCCGCCTCTGACGCTGCAGGCCCGCCCCGCACGCAGTGCCCCTCCTTCCGCCCCCCACCCCCGGCCTGAGTGAGCCAGAGCCCCCGAATCAGCGGCTCCTTTAACCCTGTCCTGTCTGAGCAAAAAACAGACGCCCTCCAGCGACCTACACGCAGAGGCAGGGCCAAATCCAAAGCTGAGCTCCTGTGAGCTGTGAGAACAAAGAAGAGAAAGGGAAATCTCTCCCAGCAGCCTCAGAAGCAGCGGATTAAAGCTCCACAATCAACTTGATATACCCTGCATCTATGGAATACCTGAATAGACAAGGAATGATCCCAAATTGAAGAGGTGGAATTTAGGAGCGAGATCTATGATTTTTTTCCCTTTTCCTCTTTTTGTGAATGTGTACGTGTATGCTTCTGTGTGAGATCTTGTCTGTATACTCTTGCTTCCACCATTTGTCCTAGGGCTCTATCCGTCCATGGTTTTAAAAAAAAATTTTTTTTTCTCAATAATTAATTTTATTTGTAATAACTTTATTATACTTTACCTTCGTTCTTTCTTTCTTTCTTTCCTTCCTTCCCTCCTTTAGACAACGAATCACCCCAAATTGAGGAGGTGGTCTCTGAGAGCAAGATTTATGATTTTTCCCCCTTTACCTCTTTTTGTGAAGGTGTATGTGTATGCTTCTGTGTAAGATTTTCTCTGTATAGCTTTGCTTCCAACATTTGTCCTAAGGTTCTATCCGTCCCTTTTTTTTTTTTCTAAATATTTTTTAATTCAATAACTATATTATACTTTATTTTATTTTTACTGTATCTTTCTTTCTGTCTTTTTTCCTTCTCTCCCTCCTTCCTTCCTTCCTTCCTCCCTCCCTCCCTCCCTCCTGTCTTTCCTTCTTTGCTTCTTTCTTCCTTCCTTCCTTTCCTCCTTTCCTTCTTTCTTTCCTCATACTTCTACTAATGCTCTCTACTTTTTCTCCCTTTTATTCTGAGCCGTGTGGATGAAAGGCTCTTGGTGCTCCAGCCAGGAGTCAGGGCTCTGCCTCTGAGGTAGGAGAGCCAACATCAGGACACTGGTCAACAAGAGACCTCCCAGCTCCACATGATATTAAACGGCGGAAATCTCCCAGTGACCTC
This sequence comes from Delphinapterus leucas, assembly GCF_059928025.1. Lineage (NCBI taxonomy): Eukaryota > Metazoa > Chordata > Mammalia > Artiodactyla > Monodontidae > Delphinapterus > Delphinapterus leucas. The sequence continues at coordinate 147,751,164 of NC_143132.1, forward strand.
CATCTTAACACCAGCACCCAGCTTCACTCAACGACCAGCAATCCACAGTGCTAGACAACCTATGCCAAACAACTAGCAAAACAGGAACACAACCCCACCCATTAGCAGAGAGGCTGCCTAAAATCATAATAAGGCCACAGACACCCCAAAACACACCACCAAACGTGAACCTGCCCACTAAAGAGACAAGATCCAGCCTCATCCACCACAACACAGGCACTAGTCCCCTCCACCAGGAAGCCTACACAACCCACTGAAACAACCTTAGCCACTGGAGACAGACATAAAAAACAACGGGAACTACGAACGTGCAGCCTGCAAAAAGGAGACCCCAAACACAGTAAGATAAGCAAAATGAGAAGACAGAAAAACACACAGCAGATGAAGGAGCAAAATAAAAATGCACCAGACCTAACAAATGAAGAGGAAATAGGCATTCTACCTGAAAAAGAATTCAGAATAATGATAGTAAGGATGATCCGAAATCTTGGAAGTAGAATGGACAAAATGCAAGAAACAGTTAACAAGGACCTAGAAGAAATAAAGATGAAACAAGCAACGATGAACAACGCAATAAATGAAATTAAAAGTACTCTAGATGGGATCAATAACAGAATAACTGAGGCAGAAGAACGGATAAGTGAACTGGAAGATAAAATAGTGGAAATAACTACTACAGAGCAGAATAAAGAAAAAAGAATGAAAAGAACTGAGGACAGTCTCAGAGACCTCTGGGACAACATTAAACGCACCAACATTCGAATTATAGGGGTTCCAGAAGAAGAAGAGAAAAAGAAAGGGACTGAGAAAATATTTGAAGAGATTATAGTTGAAAACTTCCCTAATATGGGAAAGGAAATAGTTAATCAAGTCCAGGAAGCACAGAGAGTCCCATACAGGATAAATACAAGGAGAAATACGCCAAGACACATATTAATCAAACTGTCAAAAATTAAATACAAAGAAAGCATATTAAAAGCAGCAAGGGAAAAACAACAAATAACACACAAGGGAATCCACATAAGGTTAACAGCTGATCTCTCGGCAGAAACCCTACAAGCCAGAAGGGAGTGGCAGGACATACTGAAAGTGATGAAGGAGAAAAACCTGCAACCAAGACTACTCTACCCAGCAAGGATCTCATTCAGATTTGATGGAGAAATTAAAACCTTTACAGACAAGCAAAAGCTGAGAGAGTTCAGCACCACCAAACCAGCTTTACAACAAATGCTAAAGGAACTTCTCTAGACAAGGAACACAAGAGAAGGAAAAGACCTATAATAACGAACCCAAAACAATATAGAAAATGGGAATAGGAACATACATATCGATAATTACCTTAAATGTAAATGGACTAAATGCTCCCACCAAAAGACACAGATTGGCTGAATGGATACAAAAACAAGACCCTTATATATGCTGTCTACAAGAGACCCACTTCAGACCTAGAGACACATACAGACTGAAAATAAAGGGATGGAAAAAGATATTCCATGCAAATGGAAACCAAAAGAAAGCTGGAGTAGCAATTCTCATATCAGAAAAAATAGACTTTAAAATAAGGACTATTACAAGAGACAAAGAAGGACACTACATAATGATCAAGGGATCGATCCAAGAAGAAGATATAACAATTGTAAATATTTATGCACCCAACATAGGATCACCTCAATACATAAGGCAAATACTAACAGCCATAAAAGGGGAGATCGACAGTAACACATTCATAGTAGGGGACTTTAACACCCCACTTTCACCCATGGACAGATCATCCAAAATGAAAATAAATAAGGAAACACAAGCTTTAAATGATACATTAAACAAGATGGACTTAATTGATATTTATAGGACACTCCATCCAAAAACAACAGAATACACATTTTTCTCAAGTGCTCATGGAACATTCTCCAGGATAGATCATATCTTGGGTCACAAATCAAGCCTTGGTAAATTTAAGAAAATTGAAATTGTATCAAGTATCTTTTCTGACCACAACGCCATGAGACTAGATATCAATTACAGGAAAAGATCTGTAAAAAATACAAACACATGGAGGCTAAACAATACACTACTTAATAATGAAGTGATCACTGAAGAAATCAAAGAGGAAATAAAAAAATACCTAGAAACAAATGACAATGGAGACACGACGACCCAAAACCTATGGGATGCAGCAAAAGCAGTTCTAAGGGGGAAGTTTATAGCAATACAAGCCCACCTTAAGAAGCAGGAAACATCTCGAATAAACAACCTAACCTTGCACCTCAAGCAATTAGAGAAAGAAGAACAAAAAAACCCCAAAGCTAGCAGAAGGAAAGAAATCATAAAAATCAGATCAGAAATAAATGAAAAAGAAATGAAGGAAACGATAGCAAAGATCAATAAAACTAAAAGCTGGTTCTTTGAGAAGATAAACAAAATAGATAAACCACTAGCCAGACTCATCAAGAAAAAAAGGGAGAAGACTCAAATCAATAGAATTAGAAATGAAAAAGGAGAAGTAACAACTGACACTGCAGAAATAAAAAAAATCATGAGAGATTACTACAAGCAACTCTATGCCAATAAAATGGACAATCTGGAAGAAATGGACAAATTCTTAGAAATGCACAAACTGCCAAGACTGAATCAGGAAGAAATAGAAAATATGAACAGACCAATCACAAGCACTGAAATTGAAACTGTGATTAAAAATCTTCCAACAAACAAAAGCCCAGGACCAGATGGCTTCACAGGTGAATTCTATCAAACGTTTAGAGAAGAGCTAACACCTATCCTTCTCAAACTCTTCCAAAATATAGCAGAGGGAGGAACACTCCCAAATTCCTTCTACGAGGCCACCATCACCTTGATACCAAAACCAGACAAGGATGTCACAAAGAAAGAAAACTACAGGCCAATATCACTGATGAACATAGATGCAAAAATCCTCAACAAAATACTAGCAAACAGAATCCAACACCACATTAAAAGGATCATACACCATGATCAAGTGGGGTTTATTCCAGGAATGCAAGGATTCTTCAATATACGCAAATCTATCAATGTGATAAACCATATTAACAAATTGAAGGAGAAAAACCATATGATCATCTCAATAGATGCAGAGAAAGCTTTCGACAAAATTCAACACCCATTTATGATAAAAACCCTCCAGAAAGTAGGCATAGAGGGAACTTTCCTCAACATAATAAAGGCCATATATGACAAGCCCACAGCAAACATCATCCTCAATGGTGAAAAACTGAAAGCATTTCCACTAAGATCAGGAACAAGACAAGGTTGCCCACTCTCACCACTCTTATTCAACATAGTTTTGGAAGTTTTAGCCACAGCAATCAGAGAAGAAAAGCAAATAAAAGGAATCCAAATCGGAAAAGAAGAAGTAAAGCTGTCACTGTTTGCAGATGACATGATACTATACATAGAGAATCCTAAAGATACTACCAGAAAACTACTAGAGCTAATCAATGAATTTGGTAAAGTAGCAGGATACAAAGTTAATGCACAGAAATCTCTGGCATTCCTATATACTAATGATGAAAAATCTGAAAGTGAAATCAAGAAAACACTCCCATTTACCATTGCAACAAAAAGAATAAAATATCTAGGAATAAACCTACCTAAGGAGATGAAAGACCTGTATGCAGAAAATTATAAGACACTGATGAAAGAAATTAAAGATGATACAAATAGATGGAGAGATATACCATGTTCTTGGATGGGAAGAATCAACATTGTGAAAATGACTCTACTACCCAAAGCAATCTACAGATTCAATGCAATCCCTATCAAACTACCACTGGCATTTTTCACAGAACTAGAACAAAAAATTTCGCAATTTGTATGGAAACACAAAAGACCCCGAATAGCCAAAGCAATCTTGAGAACAAGAAAAGGAGCTGGAGGAATCAGGCTCCCTGACTTCAGACTATACTACAAAGCTACAGTAATCAAGACAGTATGGTACTGGCACAAAACCAGAAAGATAGATCAATGGAACAGGATAGAAAGCCCAGAGATAAACCCACGCACATATGGACACCTTATCTTTGATAAAGGTGGCAGGAATGTACAGTGGAGAAAGGACAGCCTCTTCAATAAATGGTGCTGGGAAAACTGGACAGGTACATGTAAAAGTATGAGATTAGATCACTCCCTAACACCATACACAAAAATAAGCTCAAAATGGATTAAAGACCTAAATGTAAGGCCAGAAACTATAAAACTCTTAGAGGAAAACATAGGCAGAACACTCTATGACATAAATCACAGCAAGATCCTTTCTGACCCACCTCCTAGAGTAAGGGAAATAAAAACAAAAATAAACAAATGGGACCTAATGAAACTTCAAAGCTTTTGCACAGCAAAGGAAACCATAATCAAGACCAAAAGACAACCCTCAGAATGGGAGAAAATATTTGCAAATGAAGCAAATGACAAAGGATTAATCTCCAAAATTTACAAGCAGCTCATGCAGCTCAATAACAAAAAAACAAACAACCCAATCCAAAAATGGGCAGAAGACCTAAATAGACATTTCTCCAAAGAAGATATACAGAATGCCAACAAACACATGAAAGAATGCTCAACATCATTAATCATTAGAGAAATGCAAATCAAAACTACAATGAGATATCATCTCACACCAGTCAGAATGGCCATCATCAAAAAATCTAGAAACAATAAATGCTGGAGAGGGTGTGGAGAAAAGGGAACACTCTTGCACTGCTGGTGGGAATGTGAATTGGTTCAGCCACTATGGAGAACAGTATGGAGGTTCCTTAAAAAACTACAAATAGAATTACCATATGACCCAGCAATCCCACTACTGGGCATATACCCTGAGAAAACCAAAATTCAAAAAGAGTCATGTACCAAAATGTTCATTGCAGCTCTATTTACAATAGCCCGGAGATGGAAACAACCTAAGCGCCCATCATCGGATGAATGGATAAAGAAAACGTGGCACATATATACAATGGAATATTACTCAGCCTTAAAAAGAAATGAAATTGAGCTATTTGTAATGAGATGGATAGACCTAGAGTCTGTCATACAGAGTGAAGTAAGTCAGAAAGAAAAAGACAAATACCGTATGCTAACACATATATATGGAATTTAAGGGGAAAAAAAATGTCATGAAGAACCTAGGGGTAAGAGAGGAATAAAGACGCAGACCTACTGGAGAACGGACTTGAGGATATGGGGAGGGGGAGGGGTGAGCTTTGACAGGGCGAGAGAGAGTCATGGACATATACACACTAACAAACGTAGTAAGGTAGATAGCTAGGGGGAAGCAGCCGCAAGGCACAGGGATATTAGCTCGGTGCTTTGTGACAGCCTGGAGGGGTGGGATAGGGAGAGTGGGAGGGAGGGAGACGCAAGAGGGAAGACATATGGGAACATATGTATATGTATAACTGATTCACTTTGTTATAAAGCAGAAACTAACACACCATTGTAAAGCAATTATACCCCAATAAAGATGTTTAAAAAAAAAAAAAAGCGATTGAAACAGTGATTAAAAGTCTATCATTTAAAAGGGGGAAAAATTACCAGAATTAAATAATTTCACAGTTGGGTTCCAAGTAACTTTAAAAAAACAGATAATACCAATGCTATTGAAACTATTCCAGACCAGTGAAAAAGATGAAAAGCTCCTAAATTCATTATATAAATTATATCGATCAGTGGTTCTTTACAGCATGTTTCTTAGGCCAGCAGCATCTGGAAACTTGTTAGAAATACAAATTATCTGGTCACACCCCAGACCTACTGAATCAGAAACTCAGGATCCTCAATTGCTAAATTCTGAGAACCACTGCCATAGATGTAGCTGGCATACACCTTACATACAATGGGCTACAAAAGTTGCTTCATCTTCAGGAATGTGTCTCCTGAATTTACCTGCTCTCCTTTCTTTTTCCCAACATCAATCTATCTTCCAAACATAATAAACCTTCTCCACAATTTTCCCCTCCCACAAAATATATATTTTTTGCATAACAAATTTGTTCTTTGTATAGAGACATCCAGGTGTACACTCTATGATTACCTGGAACGTCATTTCTTTGGAGTACAAGGGGGGCTGGAGGTCAGAATGAGCAGATGGAGAGTGGGCTGGATATGGTAGTGCTGGTGGGAACGTGCATGCAGCATCTCCTCCCTGGTTCTGGGGTTTCTGTTTCACATGTCCGGTGAGGTCAAGGTCAAAGGTTCAAGTATCAGGATTAGTACCTGTTTATATATTGGTAGGAATTATAGGTGGCAATTGATCCCAAACTAAGGTAGACATGAGCAAATGCATGTTGCATTCTAATTACCAAATGAGAAGAAGTAGATTTTCCCTGTAAGGGTGAACAAACTATAATGTGTTGGAAGCATTTAATACACTTTAATAATGAGATGAAGAAGTATGTGAAACGCATACCACAGAAGCCTGATGTTTCACATACATTATATTATTTCCTCCTGTATCTACCATGGAAGGTAGTTCTTATGAACTCCAGTTTTTAAATTTAATTTTTATTTTATATTGGACTATAGTTGATTTACAATGTTGTGTTAATTTCAGCTATATAGCAAAGTGATCAGTTATACATATACATATATCCATTCTTTTTCAGATTCTTTTCCCATATAGGTTATTACATAGACTTCGAAAACAAACTTATGGTTACCAAAGGGAGAAGGTGAGAGGAGCGATAAATTGGGAGTCTGGAATTAACAGATACACACTACTATATATAAAATAGATAACCAACAAGGACCTACTGTATAGCACAGGGAACTCTACTCCATTTTTTAAAATAAATTTATTTATTTTATTTATTTATTTTTGGCTGCGTTAGGTCTGTTGCTGCGCGTGGGCTTTCTCTAGTTGCGGTGAGTGGGGGCTGCTCTTCGTTTCGTTGCATTGTGCGGGCTTCTCATTGCGGTGGCTTCTCTTGTTGCGGAGCACAGGCTCTAGAAGCACGGGCTTCAGTAGCTGTGGCATGTGGGCTCAGTAGTCGTGGCTCGCGGGCTCTAGAGCACAGGCTCAGTAGTTGTGGCGCACGGGCTTAGTTGCTCCACAGCATGTGGGATCTTCCCAGACCAGGGATCAAACCCATGTACCCTGCATTGGCAGGTGGATTCTTAACCACTGCACCGCCAGGGAAGTCCCGTACTCCATTTTTTTTTAAATGAGGGAAGAAAGGGCCAGAAAATATAGGGAACTTGCCCAAGGATACCCGATTCTATACAAGATTCAAAATCAGGTTTGCCTTGCTTTAAGACTGCTTTGTTTCCTTCTATTAAACCTCGTAGAATTTTTTTCTCAGACTCAGTTGGCTCCCAGGAAATCTGAGTCTATCTCCTTCTCCCATGGACTCCTTCTGAAAAGTCCTTTCCAATAGATAACATACCTCTTCCTTTTGTTCATTTAGATGTGCTTCAAAATCAAAGCCCTTCAATGACGTTTGTATTGTGCTGGCCCAGAGACTAACAAATCGTTACACATGCTACACAGAAAAAAACATTTTAATATTAAAACTCCTGCCATTTGGGGATGAAGAGTTTGGGGTTTACTTTGGCACACAGAAGGAATATCAGTTACCTGTAATTCTGATTTCCAGGAGGCTCATCACTGTAATAGATAAGAGCTCCCTGGATCTAAATTTCCTGGCACATCACGGACCTGTGCTGGACCACCCACAGGAGGTAGCAGGAACTTGCCAACGGTGTCCTTGACAAAGAAGCCTTCCACAGAAGGCTCTGGTTCCTCATACTGAGAAGCAGCACACAGGCCAAGATGATTGGGTTGTCATAAATACAGAACCCCTGAAAGCGGAAATTATAAACGGGGCTGAAGAACAAGGGGAAAGTTCTCCAAAACAGAGGAGTGCATGCCTTCTTAGTATGTGCCTGCTCGTAGACAACTAATGTGGCCTCTAGGGATGGGGGAGGGTGTATCACCAAGTTTTCAAGGTGATCAGAAGAGCTGGTCTTGTTTTATCTAGGGCAAAGCAAATGGTCGGACAGTTGAGTGAAGAAACAAAGTGTTCGTTAAGGCTTAAACCCTCTGCTTCCAGTCCATAGCTCAAAGTCCTTGAACTGGCACATTAATCTTGTAGATCATAATATATAACCTTGTAACCAGTAACCACGCAAGGCTCGAAGAGCTGATAAAACTTCTAAAGAGAGCTAAAATCTATCTGAACTATACAAATAGTTCTTTTTACTTTCCTACAATTAATTGACAAAATTTAGTAATCAATTAGGGAGGCACATTATTTATTATGAGTGGGTTATTATCCTATTATATCTGGTTCTAAAAAGAGGTCACATTCTTAAAGCAAAGCATGATTACAGATCCTTCTCTTTTTCCTCACAGTAAATCTCCTATGAGAGTTCTTGATTGTTTTATAAGTACAACCAACAATAAATTATAAAACATTCATGTTGCTTGACTACTTGACAATAATTTGTGATTAAACTAAACAAGTGTATACTCATGGATGTTGGCAAGCAAATTTTGATAGCCTACGCAGTGCCATATGTATGCTGAATACTGTCTGAAACCATGAATGATTTTTACATTTACTGGAGAAATAGCATGATAATGTTTGAGCTAATGGTTATTAGTTTAGAACCTAAAAGGAATATATGCTATTCCTTTTATAGCATTATTTATAGCATTAATATATTAAAAATACTGAAAAGTATAAGAAAAAATGACTAGTAGTGTATCTAGATATCTGAACTCTTTATTTCCTTTCTAGTTTTTCTATATATCTGTTATGCATTTTCTATGCATATATAATATAGGTGAAATTGTATCATAAATTCTAATTTTTATTCTTTTCCCTCTAACATTAACCATCTTGTTATGCTATCCTCTCTTCAAAAATAGCATTTTAATGACTTTACATAGTCCACTAAAAAGATATAGCATTATATATTTAACATTCTCCTATTGAAGGCTATTTGGTTAATTTTCAAACACAAATAATGCCACAAATAACATTTCTGATCCAAAATCTATTTCTGAATTCTGAGTTATTTCCTTAGGAAAACTCTTCAAAAGTGTTCCAGAAGCTTCTCAAATACTTGTTCAAAGAATATGGACATTGAGTAGGTTCTTGATATGACTGCAAATGACTGTGTCTTAAACTATTTGCTTATAGGATCCTTCACAAATTTCCCTGTGACTTTGCTGTGTATCCTCGAAGTTTTTCTTGGATTCTAGTTGTTTTGAGCTAAAGTATAAATATTGTCTCTGGAGTTTCCAGACCACTCACCAATGGCCTGTGGTTCCACAGTCCATTGTCGTCAAGGTAGGACCATGAGTCTATGCTGTCAACTACAGAAATAGCTTTTGTGGTCACTACTGCAGCCTCTGTGAATTCTGCTCGTCTGACAAAGAAAGTGGGAGGTTGTGCTTTGAAGACGTTGCAGGCTGACAGTCGGCAGGAAGGTAGGGTAAATGATGCTTAATAGGACTGTCAAGGAGCTTGGGCAGTTGAACTGAGTGAGGGGCAAGGAGACAGAGGGGATTAAAATAATGCTGATCGGGACTCACCTGGTGGCACAGTGGTTAAGAATCCGCCTGCCAATGCAGGGGACACGGGTTTCATCCCTGGTGCGGGAAGATCCCACATGCTGCGGAGCAACTGAGCCCCTGCGCCACAACTAATGAAGCCTGCGCTCTAGAGCCCGTGCTCCACAAGAGAAGCCACCGCAATGAGAAGCCCGAGAACCGCAACGAAGAGTAGCCCCCGCTCGCCGCAACTAGAGAAAGCCCACGCGCAGCAACGAAGACCCAACGCAGCCAAAAATAAATACATAAATAGATAAAGATGCTGACCATATGAAGCACAGCAATAGGAAGTTTGTTACAAACACAGGCATAATTCCTATCGAAGTGCTGGCTTTTGAATTTGGGGTTCTATGAAAGAATCGGAGAGCCTTGGGGTGCAGGATTAGGGTGTTACAGAGGTCCTAGGTTGCAATGCTTTGTTTGAGGTCCTAGAATAGAAAATCACCATTGGATACAGAACACCCCTAGCTTTTGAAATATATATCAGAGCAGATCATCTAATTAGGCAGAAACCATTCTGTTATCTAATTAGGCAGAGACTATTCTGGAGTGAATGAAGTCTTTGTTATAAAGCCAAAGAGAGGAAAGTAAATTTCAGGCATGTGGAACCGATATTCTTGAAAAGGAGATGGCTGACGGTTTTATTAATAGGTAAATTATAATCCTTGGCTTTTGTATTTAAACTCTTACACTCACATCTTAAAACTCTTGTTTATCTTCGAATTCACCTTAGTGTAATTATTTGCCCATGGTAAAAACTCAACAAATATTTGCTGAATTTTAACTGAATGTATGTTTTCTTTCTACGAGTTATTTGAATTGGGGATTTTCCATGTCTTTGAAGTGAGACCTATCTGTGTTTATGGACTAGGTTCATGTCTCCCTTTTGTTTTTGTAACTCTATCAACCCAAAGTTTTAGAATTTTCCTTCCTAAGGAGGAAGGAGGTGAACTGTTTGTTTTCTTTGCCACGTAGGTTGCCACACCCCGGGTACTGAGGCCCCAACGGAAGCCTTGCACTTGGTCTTTCCTTTGTCTGGAAGGCTTGTCTCCTGTGTCCCGCAGGGCCCCTCTCCTCACTGGGTACAGGTGGAAGGGTCCTTCAACAGAGACACCATTTCTGACCACACAGCTGATGCTGCTACTACCTCTCTGCACTTGGCAGTTTTTGTGATTTTCTATCTTCGCTCCTTAGCCTTTTCACAGCATGTATTACAATTGAAATCATTTCATTTATTTTAAAATTTTCAGTATTTTTCAAACTTTGAAAACTCATAACAAGAAATGTTTGACTTTGGGACTTCCCTGGCAGTCCAGTGGTTAAGACTCTGTGTTCCCAATGCAGGGGGCACGGGTTCGATCCCTGGTTGGGGAACTGAGATCCCACATGCAGCAGGGTGTGGCCAAAAAACCCCCCAAAAACTAATAAATTTAAAAAAAAGAGAAATGTTTGACTTTGATTTATGCCTTCACATACACATACAACTGAAATGACAGTCTGATGAAATAACACACTTAAGAACTATGGTTTCTTCATTCCATCCTAGTTTGTTCCTTAAAGAAACAATCATGAAAGCTGTCTGTGAACAGCTAAATTGATCTCATAATCCATGAACAGGGTACAACCCCAAATTTGAACTACTGGATTATTTGCTTTCTGTCCGTTTCATTTGATTACAAAAAAAGTAAGTTCCATGAGGTCAGAGAATAAATATTTGTCGTATTCACTGTTATCCAGTCGACAATAAATATTTTTTGAACTAATCAATACATGAAAAAAAAGAATGAATTCATGAACAAAGTCTTACTAAATTTATCTTCCTTATTTTGGCATACTTGCTTCTTTAAAAATAATTATTTAAGTAGAACGTCATTTCCTTTTCTGATAAAATGATTTTTAAAATCCAATCTAATGTTTTGTGTCGAAAACAGAGGGAGGGTTTCCCTGACACAGACACCTGCCTTTGCTCTCCAAATGCTGTAAGGTGCTGGGCAGACAGCATGCCTGCTGCCCCAAATGGAAGTTCTGTATCACATTTCTTTCAACTTGCAGAAAGTTTTTCCATGTGCTTATTTAAAATCTCTCTTTGTCAATCTGACACCCAATCACGCTATTATTATTTGATCTTTGTGAACTAAAGAAAAAAAATTCTGTTCAGAGTAACAAACTTTTCATGTGATTTAAAAATGATTTGCCTACCTATAAGAATTTTCCTTGATAGGGAACTATTTATCAATAATCTTTGCCTTGCAGAAATAAAATGATGTATTTTTACTTCTTTTCTTAAATGGGAAAGAAAAATGGAAGAGAGAAAATCTTCCCTTATCCAAAAAAAATTTTTTTTTACATAAATAACTATTTCCGATGAAACTTTAATGACCATTCATTTGCTCTAAGGCAGTGCTTTTCAAATTTTAGTGTTGATCAGAATCAACCCGACGGCTTCTTAAACACAGATCGCTGGCCCCCATAGCTAATTTACAACGTTGTGTTAGTTTCAGGTGTACAACAAAGTGATGCAGTTATACATATACATGTAATCATTCTTTTTCAGATTCTTTTCCCATATAGGTTATTACAGAATATTGAGTAGAGTTCCCTGTGTTATACAGTAGGTCCTTGTTGGTTATCTATTTTATATGTAATATTGTATATATGTTAATACCAAGCTCCTAATCTATCCCTCCCACCCTTTGCCCTTTGGTAACCATAAGTTTGTTTTCTATGTCTGTGAGTCTCTTCCTGTTTTGTAAATAAGTTTATTTATATCATTTTACAATTAGATTCCACATATGAGTGATACCATATGATATTTGTCTTTCTCTGTCTGACTCACTTCACTCAGTATGATAGTCTCTAGGTCCATCCATGTTGCTGCAAATGGCATTATTTCATTCTTTTTTATGGCTGAGTAATATTCCATCATATATATGTACCACAACTTTTAATGATTTTTCACATGATGCAGGTGCTCTGATCTGAGCACAACATTTTGAGAACCAATGCTCTGAACAATGATTCTCAACTGGGGCCATTTGGCACCCCCGTCCGTGGACATTTGGCGATGTCTGGAGGCATGTTTAATTGCCATGCTTGGGCCTGGGGAGGTCTTTACTGGCATCTAGGGAGGCCAGGGATGCAGCTAAATATCCTACAATGCACAGGACTTCAACTAAATTGGGATGATGTCACAGAAATTAACTTAATTGGGTAGAGTCTCAAGCAGATCTACTGTCATCTTTCTTTGTGTCTGTCTGTCTCTCCCACATTCACACGTCCACGAAGCTCATAAAACACTGCACAGTCCAGACATTTACTCACGCAAAATGTAAATGAGGACTTCTGTAGGGATGTGAAGCCAGATGGGATGAGGAAATACTTTTATTCCCCAAGGGGCTGCAATCACCTTTGTCCAAAGCAGAGAAGATTCTGGGCACATCTTCATCATGGGAAATGTAAACACAGGTGTCCCAGTATAATGCACTTGGAAAGGACCTTGCTATTCCCTAGCAGACTCAATATTTCTCTTTAATATTGTATATTAATGACAGAAGAACCTGAAATTAAGGATTCAATGATTCTCTAAGGTGCCTTCTCTTTCCACCTTTCCTAGACTCTTCCAGCCATCGATTTTCAGAATTTACAGAGCCCACACCACAAAGAAAACCTGCTCTCAGATAAAAAAGGAAAGGAATCTCACTCTCTGGAGTGACTTCTCCCCATCTCCTCCCCATGCTCCTTTTACACTTGTATCCCTGTCTTAGCCCCTGGGAGCCTGGGAGAGGTTGCCCATGGTTTCCACACAATGAATCATTCTTTTTACTCTTTTCTCATGCATGCTTGCATTAAGTTTATCCCCAAGTCTTTCAGAGGATCCTTTCTAAATCTCTCTTCCAGATTCTCTCCATTCTTTCTGCCTCTCTGTGGGTTCATATCAACATCATTTCTCTTCTGGATTATAGAACAGCCTTTCAGTTGGCCTGCCAACCTCCAGATGCCTCCTTGTCAGAGGAGTGAGCTTTCTAAAACGCATACCAGATCATGCCATCCCACTGCTTGAAGCCTATCATGTGCTACTGACCGGTCAGAAGACCTTCTGGTGGCTCGTAAGGCTTTCTGTTCACAGACCACTGCTTACTTCTAATATCTGGTTCCTCTTTTCTCCACCCCCTCACGCCCTACCTTCCCGTCATGTCCCAACCATGCTGAACTTTCCTGGTTTCCATGAAAGTGTCATGCCACCCCTAAATACCATTCTTTCGCTTGCACCGTTTCCCCTGCCAAGGACACTGGAACACTTGCCTCTGCCTCCTGCCCCACACCCACTCCTTTAAGTCTCAGCTAAAACGACATTTCCCCTGGGAAGCTTCCCTTGATCTCCAAAGTCAGGGTTAGGCGTCCTACCCCTGTGTTCTCATGGCCTCTCGTCAAAGTCTTCACCATGATTATGTTTTGTTATGATGGTCTGTGTCACCTGGTGGCCAGAAAGCACTAAGAAGGTAGGTCTTTATGTCTTCCTGTTTTTTCTTTCTTTTTTTTTAATGTCTTCTTTTCTCAGAGCTCCTGTACCTGGCACATAGTAAATACTGGTGGTCCTTCTTGGTGGGAATTTAACAAAATATATTAGCCTGGGAAAGAATTAAATGGAGCTGGTGGGGGAGATACATTTTGAAATATAAAAGGAGCCTTCCCCAAAAGGTCTTTGAAATCAAACCATGCTGCTGACATTTTCTACTTACACGCCCACATTTGTGTGGCAGAATCATTATAAAACTCAGCTTCCTTACTAATTTTGAGCTGATCTCTTTAGATGGCCTTCAGTAATTTTCACATTCTGTTTTCTCTGTTGTGCATCTAACTGGATCACAGCATCACAGGAAGGCAGTGTGGCTGGACCATGGTGAGCTAAGGGGAGAAGGATGGGGGTGAGACCTGTGTAACTGGGCCATGTCCTACAGGTGTCCTACAGCCACGGTGAGGAACAAAGTCCTCATTTTTAGCGCAGTGGGAAACCTCTGAAGAGTTTACATTGCAGTGGTGACATCATCACGCCGTCTGCTTTATGGACAATGGATTCGAGGCTGGGCCCAAAGTGGAAAGAGCGAGTCCAGTTAACAGACTATGGAAGCATTTCAGAGGGATGATGGCGGCTTGACCCAGGCTGACGGCAGCAGAGATGGTGAGAGTGAACAGGATCAAGATGTATTCTGGAGGCAGGAGATGTAGGAGTGGCCGAGAGTTTGGATTTCGGGGTGAGGGAAAAAGGAAGCAAGTATGACTTCTAGGGTTTTGGACTGAACATCCAGATGCCTGGAGCTGCCCTTTACTGAGATGGAAAGACAGAAACTCCTACTAATTTTCTGCCCTGTTCTCACCTCCTCTATAAAGGCTGTCATCAACTTCAACACACCTTCCCTCTTTCCTCTCAACAACTTGGGAAATCATTGCCTGCACCACTCATTCTTCTAGGAGCATGTGCTCAATTCCCCAACCTGGCTTATGGTCCTTGTAGGGGAAGAACACCCCTGTCCTCACCTCCTCTATAAAGGCTGTCATCAACTTCAACACACCTTCCCTCTTTCCTCTCAACAACTTGGGAAATCATTGCCTGCACCACTCATTCTTCTAGGAGCATGTGCTCAATTCCCCAACCTGGCTTATGGTCCTTGTAGGGGAAGAACACCCCTGTCCTCACCTCCACACCACCTTCCCATCCAGTAATGCCTGGAGCAGCTCTGGCTGTAGTAGGTGTGCCACACAAATTTGCTGCTTGGGGAATGAAGCATGATTCACATTGCAGCAAATACTCTGCAGCTGTTCCGTGGAGCTGCTAAGAATATCCCACCTCCCATGGGACTAAATGTCCATATCCTCCAGTTCATACCCCATTGGACCTTTTAAGAAGCCCATTACCAAAGGGCTTTGGAAACTATGTTCCTTTCTAGAATCGTAAACATAGGCATTTAACTTCTACTCTACATCCCGTGATTATTTAGCATTATCACTTTTCACCTGATGTAGAGTTAACTTTTCTTTCCCATTATTAAGTGTTGCCTGAAAATGCAACTTCATTCCCTCTTCTGTTAAATGGAAATGCAGGGTAAGTTTCTCCTCATTGAAAACACTTTGAATCATCTCAAGTCCCTTTCATTTTCTATAATGTTCATTCATACTTTGGTTAGAATGCTTAAAAAAAAAACTTAGGGGCTTCCCTGGTGGTGCAGTGCTTGAGAGTCTGCCTGCCAGTGCAGGGGACACGGGTTCAAGCCCTGGTCTGGGAGGATCCCACATGCCGCGGAGCAACTGGGCTCGTGAGCCACAACTACTGTGCCTGCGCGTCTGGAGCTTGTGCTCTGCAACAAGAGAGGCCGCGACAGTGAGAGGCCTGCACACCGCCATGAAGAGTGGCCCCAGCTTGCCGCAACTAGAGAAAGCCCTTGCACAGAAACGAAGACCCGACACAGCCAAAAATAAACAAATAAATAAATTAACAAAAAGACTTTAAGATACCATAATATCACCTTTTAATGCATTTTAAAAGTTTTTTTTTTAAATATAAATCTGGTACATATTTGGAGTTAGGCATTTATTCTAACTTCCCACACAAAGCTAGAATGCTGCCTCAAATATTCTTAAGTCAAAAAAGAACATAGGGCTTCCCTGGTGGTGCAGTGGTTGAGAGTCCGCCTGCCGATGCAGGGGACACGGGTTCGTGGCCCGGTCTGGGAGGATCCCACATGCCGCAGAACGGCTGGGCCCATGAGCCATGGCCTCTGAGCCTGCACGTCCGGAGCCTGTGCTCCGCAACGGGAGCGGCCACAACGGTGAGAGGCCCGCGTACCGCAAAAATAAAATAAAATAAAAAATAATAATAATAAAAAAGAACATAATTATGAAGAACTTATCCACAGGCACGAATTAGGCTTTTTCTTGCCCATCCTCTTTGGGAATGACTCAGAGAAGTTAATTTTTGCTCTTTCTCCTCTCTAGTACTGGGATAGGCATTTTATACACCCTTTGTCATTGAATGGTTCCAACCACTCTGATAGATTTGACTTCCACTTCCCCACTGGAGCGGAGGGATACTTAGCAGGGTAACTAATTTGTCTGGAGATGCACAGCTAGAAACAGCATCACCTGTATCCACATCCCGATCTCGGTGAGTCTAAAGCTCACATGCCCATTCTTGCAGGTCCAGTGATGGGGAATAAATCCCATTTTGAAAAACCCAGTTCCACTGGAGCACTTGCCAGACTCTTTGAGAATTCTCCCTGAGCTCAAACCAAATCCTGAAATTTCCATTCACTGTCAGTCCTACTGTCTGAAATGGGAATTCTCTACATGGACTTTATACAACGTTCCATGAAATCCCTGATATCATGGGTCAATTTTGCTTTGATATAAGTGTGCTTTCTGGGGAGAAAGCCTATGTGGTTTTTTAAAAATCAGGTTGTCAGAGAGGTCTGTCATGCCTTTCCCCAAAGGACAAAACCCTTTTCCTAGGGAAATACAGGAAAAGCAGTCTTCTTACTCTGTACCTCATCCTTCTACTTGAAAACAGCTGCAATCACGTCAGCAGCCTTGTCTCCAGATTGAACACCCCCAGGTCTCCCCACCTTTCCTGCAGAACATGGAGCATCTCCAAAGCTGCAACCTCCATGGAACACACCCTGCTGTCCCCTCAGATGTGGCCCTTGAGGACACTCAGTGTCCCTCAAAGTATGGCACTAGGAGCTGATTACAATGGTCTATTCACATATGCATTCAATATTCTATTTAAGAATAAGGAGACAGTTTTTCTTTTACAAGTCTCTTTAAAAATTTTAAACATTAGAAAACACAGCATTGTAATCTATATCCCTTTATTACCTTCTTTCCCCCCATCCTCCACCAAAAAAAAGCCTGAAATCCAGGAGTGATGTTTTCTTTGCCTTGTCTTTGTGCTCCAATTCAAGATAGATGAAAAATACTGGTAAGTACATTTGTGTAATCTCACCGTTAGCAATGATACATTAGAACTTTAAGAAAAGTTGGCCATTGGAAAACTGTGACCTGAAGATGGACAGGCCTTGACCCTACCCTTGAATTGTAACAAAATCCCTGTAGCATCCACACCGAGAGCATCCGTCACGGGGTGCTGGACACTTACCCAAAGGTCCTACGGGCTCTCACGATCTGCTGACATCTCCACAGCCTCAGCATGATCTGCCCCTCTTCTACCTCCAAGCCAGGTGGAATGAAGGCTTTCTAAGCACAGAAACTGCCTGGAACCCACAGCCATGTCCCACACTTCTGAGGCTGAGAGACCCCAATTAGACGCTCTTGACGTGCATCTTAGATGCCAGTGTGGACTGACGCTGGGCTGGCATCACGACCCTCCCAGACAAACAATTCACGACTTGGGGCTGTTCTCTGGCTCTGGGGTTGCTCCCAGAAGCCAGTCCTGCAGCAGGAAGATGTACAAAGCTGGTGGTAACCTAAACCCCCAGTGAAAGGAGACTCCTCTAACACCAGGAGGCTGCCTGGACAGCTAACACCTGACATGCTACCTTATCCATGTCTACAGGTCCTGAGACGATGAGAACTTACTTCTCTCCTATTGCCGCCCAGCCCGATCAGCATAATTGCAGCGTAATCCTTCCCTCCACTAATTCCACTGCTTACCACTGGCAAAGAGGACAAGAATAATTTGGCTTGAAATAAGGCTTGTGATTCCCGTCTATTGGAAGTTTCCTTGGGTTGGGAAATTCAGGCTGGTGAGGCTGAATTTCAAATGGCTTTCTCTCCCTCTCTCTCTTTTTTTTTTTTTTTAAAGAAAAGCATTATTCTGAAAATGTCCCATAGGGCAGTGCTTGTTTGACGCTGGGGTGCTGAGCAATGAATTTAATTTGCTTTCTTGCACTCTTCAGATAATATGTTTCTGTTGGTGTGTAAGGTCTGGAGGCTGTCTGCATGCCACGGCAAGGCCCCTAAATGAAGCCTTACATAAACCTGTCAAACGATCTGCAGATATTAGTCATCTCAATGGGTGGTTATAGAGGCACGACAGTGACGGTCGAGGAGCCACCAAAACAAACGCTGGCTGAGAAAATACTTCCCAAAGCCTCAATCGTATGTAGACTTTGCCAGTAACGTTACCATGAGATATTTTTAAGGTCCTGACAAGTTTTCTTTCTTTCCCACCTTTCATGCTTTCCCTTCTCTCTTCCCCGATCCTCTCTTTCAGCAAACATCATTCTCTCTCTCTCTCCCTTTCTTCTTCCTCCCCCCACTTTTTTTTTTTTGTGGTACACGGGCCTCTCACTGTTGTGGCCTCTCCCGTTGTGGAGCTCAGGCTCCGGACGCGCAGGCTCAGCGGCCATGGCTCACGGGCCCAGCCGCTCCGCGGCATGTGGGATCTTCCCAGACCGGGGCACGAACCCGTGTCCCCTGCACCGGCAAGCGGACTCTCAACCACTGCGCCACCAGGGAAGCCCTTCCTCCCCTTTTGCTCTTCCCTGTCTGTCCCCTTCCCTTGCATGTCACCCCTCTGCATGTTGTAGTTCAGACTCCACATTTTATTGCCAAGCCACCTGATACTCCTAGATTCCAAATGCCCACACGATGAGATTGCATCCTCTCCTGGGTTACAACAGTGAAGGTGGTCCGTCACCTCTGCCCTCTATGTAACACCCTCAATGGCTTCCCACTGGCTACCAGATGAGCTCTGATCTCCAGCCTGCAAAGGAGACCCTCCGATCTAGCCCCCAGAGCTGCTTCTCCCCCTGTCCCGTCTCCCATACTCACCTTCACCTGTACACCTCACATCTCGCACCCCCAGCACACGTGACCCTTCCAAAGCCCTTTCCCTCTCTGGCCTCTGACAGTCGCCCCTTCTGTTCACGCCTTCCCACAAGGGCTGAGCCTGTCTTTGAAGCCCAAGCCATTCCCTCCTGTCCCCAGGCTTAGTTAGTTCCCTCTTTCCCTCCCTGGGTTCACAATGCATTGAAAACATTTTTTTTTCCTGTCTCGTCAAATAGGCAAAGAGTTCCTGGGGCAAAGGTGTTGCTGACTCACCCACCAGGCAGTTGCTCAATAAATGTTTGCTGAGTGAACTTTTTTTTTCTCTGAGTTTCTCCTGGAGATTTCACCAGGAAGCAGCAGCAGCATGGTACCGTGTTGACAAGAATGAATGTGTGGGTCACATCTTGTCTGTGACTTGAACAAGTTCCCACCCCCCTTGCTGCCTCAGTTCCCCATCTGTCCACGGAGATGATACTGTCCAGCTCTTGGGTGGGAGTGAGGAGTGAGTTGCTATGTGTCACGTGGTTTGAATACCGCCTGGAAAATGGGAAGGGACACGTTACATGAGAGTTTGTTTAATATAGTGCGAGGAAGTCATTCTGATACCCCATGGCCTCCTTGGCTGTGCTGGAGGGAGAAGGTTTTGCACATTATTAGGACTGACTTGGTTTAGAAGAGAAGATGCTTGATTAGGAATGTAAATGTCTGTCTCCTCCAATCAGAAGGAAAGATATTAACACTGAGAAGAAAACTCCATTCTGCAAGAAAACTGAAAGTGGGTGTATGCCACATTCAGGGCTATTACACGGGCGAGGGATGTGGGTCTGGATGGCACATAAGGAAAAAAAAAAACCTAGTGGGGAAAATAAAACTCTCAGGCTACGATCTATGAGAAAGTACACGTTGTTTGCCAACTGTTTAATAGAAAATGTGTTCGGGTCCAGATAAGAAGGTAGAAAGCCGTTGACCATCATGCAATTTAACTTCAAAAGGTGAGTAGAAGTCCAAACTCAGAGACAACAGCCAAAGGGAAGTCTTGATTCTTTTTGCTTGTGGGTAAACCAAGAAGGAGATTCTCTAGGCTGAGACTCTGTAACATACACCTTCGCCTAAGTGCACCCTGCATGATCTGGCCCTGCAGACGTCCTGGCTGCGTCTCCTGCACAAGCCTTACGCTCCAGCTGCCCTGGCAGTGCTGGTAACCCGTCCAGCGGCTCACCTCCACGCCTCTGCATTGCAGCCGCCTTGCCTGGGGTGCCCTCCCTCTGCTTTCTGAAACCCTCGCTTCGGTTATCACTTCCTGGCAAGACTTTCCTTGATCTCTCCAAGCACCTTTACTCTGGGCTTCAAAGCCCCCTGAACATACACATTTCTCAAAGCACTCAGACTGCATGACACTCGTCTGCTCACTTTGTCTCCCTCTCTAGACTGTGAGCCTGTCAAGAGAAGGACTGTGCCTTGGTCCCCGTTGCCTCCTCAATGCCCAGCACAGTGCTTGCAACAAAGTAAGTGCTCCATAAATGTGCGTTGCGTACTTACGGAACAGGCAAACTCATCGCCAGGTGCTTATGGTGGCGATGCTGGGTGTACACCGCGTATCAGGGCCGTACCCTGGGGATACTGCACTAGGGGTGTGGCTGAGGAATTTTCACCTTTGAGAAAGCTGGAATGATTGCACCATCAGGAAGGAGGAATAATTCGGATTCCTGAAAAGGGTTAATAACTATTGCATGTGTAGTTGACTGAGCCAAGACTTTAAAAGCTTCTTCATGAACTTTAATAATCTTTTTGACTCGCTTATTGTAGGTGACAGTGCACATCAAGGCCACAATGAGATATCACTACACACCCACCAGAATTACTAAAATTAAAAAGACCGACATTATCAAGTGTTGGAGAGGACTGGAGCAACTAGAAGTCTTATGCTCTGCTGGTGGCTCTGGAAGTTTATACAACCACTTTGGGAAGCTGTTTGAAAGTTCCTAATACAGTTAAGCATACATCTACCCTACGAGCTAGCATTTCTACTCCCTGGTATATATCCAAGAGAAATGCATACGCTCTCCAAAAGACAGCTCCAAACCAGAAACGACCCAAACGTCTACCAACAGGAGAATGAATAAACAAACTGTAGTACATTCACATAATCAATGCTACTCAGCGATAAAAAGAATAAAATACTGATAACCGCACCAATATGCGTGAATGTCTCAATTCAGCAAAAGGTGTCGAATACAAAAGAGTATTTATGTAATTTCACATATAGGAAGTGGAAGGACAGGTAAAAAAAATGAACCAATGGTGATGGAAATCAGAATAGTGGTAAATACCCCCCCCATCAGAACCACAGGTAAATCCTGTGGTTCTGATGCAGGGGCAGAAGAGGCATAAGAGAGCCCTCTGGGGTGTGGAAAAGTTCTGTGTCCTCTTCTGAGTGGTGGTGACATGGGTGATATCTATTTAAAAAAGTCATCAAGTCTTACATACTTTAGCATATGCATGTGATACTCACTAAAAAGTTATAAATAGATAGATAGACAAGAGACCACCAGAAGCCTAGATGAGGCTCCATCATTCATATGAATCTCAGACAATGGATCGTAGAGACCCTCTTTGGGTCAGGAAAGGAGATCATCACTGAACAAAACCCAACAAACACTTCAGCTGAACTGGAGTGCGTGTGGGACAGAGAATTAGTGGAAACTCAATTTGTTCAACCAAGGAATAGTGAAGATGTATCCCTCTCAGGAGGTCATAGCTGTAGCATAACTCCTTCTGGGGGAAATGAGTGAATAAAGAGTTCAGCTGAACTATAATGGGATTTTTGCAACCCAGACCTTTTCTTAGCTGTAAACCTTGAATCAAGTTATTTCCTCGGGGTCCCACTGTTTGAAAGTCATTTTAAACAAAAAAGTGAAAACTCTGAAGAGTGGAATCATACAAAAGCCAGAAAAGGGGAAAGAAAATCTGTCTCTAAAGTCTTTTTGCAAAGCTTTGCAGAAATGTGAGAGAAGCCAAAGGTGGTCAGAACCTCCAATCCTTGAAACCTACTGTGTCCGTCACACCTGTGCAACCCAAAGGAAACAGATGCTCCTGGAAAATACATTTTTTTCCTCGCTACCAAAGAGGGCCTTGGCCCCAAACCCGAGTTGAACTTGGATACCCTATGGGGAACTAGAGAAGTCCCACTACTCTTCCAGTGTTTCTCAGCTGGGGCATTACAGCATTTGGGGCAGGACAGATCTTTGGGTGCAGAACTGCCCCTTGTATTGAGGTCCCCAAGGCTAGTGGCATCCCAGCACCCAGCCCGCTGTGAGATCAACAAAATGCACGGAGGCAGTTCCTGATGGAGAACCACCACTGATGTTTTGGCTGAAGACTCAGGTGGCATCTTGCTGGCCTAGTCCACCCTGCCTCAGTGTTCTGATTAGTAGATAAAGTGTTAAATAAAATTACAACAGCAGCAACAACAACAATAAAGGAGTCAGCATTTGAAAGAACAGGGCATTTCACTCAAAAGTTCAAATTTCTGGAGGTTTCCCTGGTGGCGCAGTGGTTAAGAATCCGCCTGCCAATGCAGGGGACACGGGTTCAAGCCCTGGTCTGGGAAGATCCCACATGCCGGGGAGCAACTAAGCTCATGAGCCACAACTACTGAGCTTGCGCTCTAGAGCCCGCGAGCCACAACTACTGAGCCCGCGCGCCTAGAGCCCGTGCTCCACAACAACAGAAGCCACCGCAATGAGAAGCCCACGCACCACAACGAGGAATAGCCCCCGCTCGCCACAACTAGAGAAGAGCCCACGCACAGCAACAAAGACCCAACGCAGCCAAAAGTAAAATTAATAAAATAAAATAAATAAATTTATTTTAAAAAAAGTTCAAATTTCCAGTTCCTTAAGAAGTGACTCGTTTAAGTTACCTGCCCAGCTTTTGCTGGCATTTGGATTTGCAGCCTGGAGTTGAGGTCAATGCTGCAGGAAGGTCATCTGACCAGTTATGGGCTGCCTTTCCCCTCTGTCCACGGGGCCTCACCCAGTGGACTGGGACTGGAGGAAGCCAGCAAAGATGGCGAGAGCAAAGGCCCATGTCTTTAAGCCTAGAGCAGACCTCATTTGAGTCAACACCCCAGCTCTCCTGCCCTCACCTTCCCAGCCCCATTTCTGCCAAGAGGGCAGAGCTTAAGATCTATCTCCTGGCAAGAGGCAGGGAAGCAAATTTATCAGTAGAAGGAAGAAAATCCCCACCACTGTATTGTCCATGAACCATGCCACAGTGAATGACCCTGAGCAGCTGTATGCCTCCAATCCCCGTCCCGCTGTACAGACCTGATAGCTCAACCAGTTCTGTTGCTATAGTGACCTAGCACTGGGTCTCCAGAGACTCCCTTCCACTCCTGCGCCGTATCAGACAAGGCTTAGAGCAAGTTCTTCATCTGTTCCCCCAGCCCTAAGTGGTGTGCATGATAGGAGGGATGAATTTAGGAGGTAGGTCTGTGGATGAACCATGAAAACAAATTAATAGTTAAATATTTTTCAATGATACAAATGAACTTATTTACAAAACAGAAGTAGACTCACAGACATGGAAAACAAACTTCTGGTTACCAAAGGGGAAATGTTGCGGGAGGGATAAATTAGGAGTTCGGGGTTAACAGACACACACTACTATATATAAAATAGGTAACCAACGAGGACCTGCTGTATAGCACAGGGAAGTATATTCAATATCTTGTAATAACCTTTAATGGAAAAGAATCCGAAAAAGAATATATATACACACACACACACACACATACATACATACATATATATGAAACAGAATCACTTTGCTGTACACCTGAAACATTGTAAATCAATGTACTTTCATTACAAAAATAATAAAAATAGTTAAATATTTTTGTTACAGTTATCTTTTGGAAAATGACACATTTTTCGTCTACAGAAATGATTTAAAATGTTCTCTTTAAATAATTTATATAACCCCCCAATGGTCAACATTACGAAAAATTGTGAGATTAGTGATGGAATTATGGCAACTTGGGATTACTTTATGACAGGAAGTCCAAGGTAGTTTCAAGGAGTTCATGAATCCCTTGAAAGTTTATGGGGGATGTGTACTGGTGAGAATTTTTCTAGGAGGAAGTCCTTAGTTTTCTTCAGGTTCTCCTAAGCCACTAGCCATGTGTGGTTACTGAGCACTTGACATGTGGCTAGTCTGAAGGGAGATGTACTGTAAGTGTGCAATGCACAAGCATTTCAAAGACTTAGCATGGAAAAGAGAATGTAAAATATCTCCATGATTTTTATATTGGTTATTTGTGAGAATGACATTTTGGATATTGAGTTATGTGAAACTTAATATTAGAATAAATTTCACTTGTTTTTCTCTTTTAATGTGGTTACTGGAAAACTTCAAGTTACACATGTGCTTGCATTTGTGGCTCCCTTTCTATTTTTAGTGGACAGCACTGGGTTACAGCATAAGAGCGGTAAAAACAAAATAGATCTCAGAAGTTCACGGGAAATGATAACTATGAATATATTTTAAAGCATTTATACAGTAAAAAACTAGAGGTGAATTTGGAGAAAAAAATGAGCTTTTGTAAAATACTGATTTAGATAGAAACAATGGTGTAAGTATGTATTTCACTTGGTTCCCTTAATCAGTTAGCCAGGATAATAAACCAGTATTAGAAGCTTAAACCCTTTTATCTTTTCAAATGAAAACCATAGTTTCCATAGGTTCAAACAAAGGATTTGAAAAAGTTCTTGGGAAAAGTAGGTAAATGGGTTAAGTATCATTTTTTGTTAATCTAATCTACATGCACCAAATAACAAAGAGTTTATTGTATTTGCTTTGGGCCAGGTCCAGCTCCCACCTCTGTCTTGTGACCCTTCCTAGGGGTAATTAAATGTGTAAAGTCTTTTAGAGCAACTCTTGAAGCTCCTTTTTTTTTGCCTGGAGCTTCTGGAAGGCAGCTTTCCTCTTTGGGTCTTCAGATCTTGGGGACATCAGAATCTCTCCTCAGATTTTCCTTTTGAACTGAAAGCTAATTGCTTTAGAGTGTTGGGCTGGCCAAAATATTCATTCGGGTTTTCTGTAACATCTTCAGGAAAAACCCGAACGAACTTTTTGGCCAAATCCGTGTTGCCCAGGAGCAAAGGAATATTATTGTTAATTTTTTCTTTTCCATCGTTGTTATCAAGGATTTGATTCATCTAGAACATTCTACTGAAAGACACTTCTTATAATAGGAGCTTGACCCTTCTTGGTCTGAACAAAATGTGGGTATATTCTCATGTTCATTTTATTACAGAGTCCTGCATAGAACCTGTTGCAGAAAAGATCAAAGCCATTAGCTCCATTTCCTCTTCCTAATATCCTGCCGCCTTTTGCAATGCAAGCACTCTCTGTGTGCTGTTTAATGCGTCACTCCCCAGTATGGATGTGGAACTCATGAGTGAATTTAGCTGTTACTGTATTTTCCTCGTGAGCACTACATTCATGCCCATTCACGCCACTTCTTACTCCCCCCAAATCTTTTAAAAGCAGTGCTATTGGTGTCCAAAATTTCCATAAAATGAAATCCATTCATTTTGATGAGTGTTGGGTGGCCCACAGATAAAGTGACCACCAGGTTTTCCTTAACAAGCTGACTTGTTCTAACAAACTCGGGCCCCAGGCGACTGACATTCCTAAACATATTTTTTGGATCCTG
Organism: Delphinapterus leucas; assembly: GCF_059928025.1. Taxonomy (NCBI): domain Eukaryota; kingdom Metazoa; phylum Chordata; class Mammalia; order Artiodactyla; family Monodontidae; genus Delphinapterus; species Delphinapterus leucas. The sequence continues at coordinate 147,777,251 of NC_143132.1, forward strand.
TTCTTTCTTTGGTCTTGGGAATAGCATTTCTGACCTTTAAAATGGCAACTGCTCCCCTAACCAAGACAGGAGCTGTTAATGACTCTGTTTTGTTTCCGAATGTTCTTAGGGCGGGGACAACAACAGTCATTCAACGCAGCTAGCCATGTGGGGTGTGAGGGCATTGAGGATGGACTCAGCCTTCTCCCATTTCACTGTGTATAAGAATCTCCTGGGGAGTTTGTCAAAGTGCAGATTCTGATTTACTAGGTCTAGAGAGAGCCCTGCCATTCTCCATTTCCAACAAGCTCGTGGGTGGTGTCCGTGGGACTGACCATAACCATACTTTGAGAAGCAAAAGAGTCCATCTCTAAGAAATCTTCCATCTCCAGGAAATCTTCCATCTCCAGTATTCTATAATCTGGGTGACCAGAAACCAATAACTGAACAGAAGTAGGGTTGGATTCTCTTGAGAACTTCTGCTAGAATACTCCAGAAGTCATAGTACCAGCTGTAGAAATTCCCTAAGTAGGAGGATTTAGAAATTAAGTCTGAGAGCCTATCACCAAACCACTTTAGAATCTGGTAGTGGATCAAGTTACTATCTAGCAGTTCTGTCAAATGTATATTTAGCTCCTTTGTTCCTAGAATATCTCTACGAATGAGCCCCTTTGACACCCCAGCTGGATGGCTGATGATGTTGGGTGCGAAACACATCTAAGTTTATTCAGTGACTAGTTACATAAAACAGCTATCTTGAAACCTTATGCAAAGAAGAATTTTGCTAAATAAATATTTGCTCTTCAATTTATTCTGTAAATACAAACGCTCCCGTGTAAGGTTTGCTTTAAGTGGAAGATATCTCTCTCATTCCATATCTGATAAGTATGAAAAAATTAATTTATATTCACAGCAAACACAAAAATTGATGGATCCTTCCATCCTTCCATTGATAAACATACATTGTTTATCAATCCAAGTAAGTAAGTATGTGTACCACCATGTATTTGATGCTGATAATAAATTCCTTGGTGTAGGTAAATTCTAAAAAAATGATGAAGTAGACTAAGTGAAAGTCAAAATGAAATGAATATATGATTTTTTTTAAATGCATTATTTTTCTGCCTCTCTTGACTACAGGAAGATGATTTTTCGCCATATTAATTGAGAGTTCGCACATGCCGTGTGCCAAACTCCATGCCAGGTGCTGGCGGGGTAGGGGGTGGAGGGGTGAGAAGAAGATTATTTCCAACCTGTGCCCCAGCCAGGCTCAACTGAATGGGGAGGGGGAATGGGCACCTAACCAGGTATTTACAACATAACACAACGATAATAGAGATATCTAGAAAATGCAATGCCGAAGAGAGGAATTCCCTGGATGGTAATGTTGGCCTTCGAGTCCCAACGAAATGCACTCTTACGTAGTCTCAAGTTTTAGGGAAAAATATTAGCACGCATGCCTAGGTAACTTTTCAGCAAGTTTTGGAATTTAAACTAATTCACTGCAAGGGCAGAAGGGAGTGAATGATCCAGGTCATGGAGGTGGGATTTGAACCCACCTTTGTCTCATAACTAAAGTCCAAGCTTGTGGTGCTGCAACAGACTGAGTCTTAAGAAATTCTCAGCTCTTCGTAGGATAGGTTTCATTTCCAAGTAAGTAAATAATGATAGTAATAATAATAATACCAACAACAATAACTGCAGCTGAAGTTAACCCTAATATAGCTCCTTTGTCTGTCAGTTACTCACTGTTCTAGGCATTTTACATACATTAACTCATTTAATCTTCACAGCAACCCTACGAGGTATTGTCTCCATGTCATGGTTGAGAAAACCGGCAAAAGCAGGTGAAAGAATTTCCTCTCAGTCGCACAGTAAATAGTGGCAAAACTAGATCTGAACCTGGGAAATCTGGTCCTGGAGCCACTTTGCTACTACAAGTGTGGTCTGTTGAGGAGCATCATGGGCTTCCCCCAGGAGCTTTGTTAGGAATACAGAATCCCAGACCCTGCCCCAGATGTCTTGATTCAGAATCAGTGTTTTTAACAAGATTCCCAGTTGACAGTATGATCATTAAAACTTGAGATGCGCTACTCCAAGCCACCACAATATGCAACATATGTAGAGAAAAGACCTACCTCCGCCTCCTTCCACCTTGGACTGAACCCCCATTCTGCAAGATTTCTACAATCCCCCCAGCCACCTCAGACCTCTGTGGCCACCTGAACTGCCTCAGCTTCACCCCATGACCTGAGTCAAAAGTAGATTCTTTCTATAACAGATCTATCACCACCAAACATTTCAGTTTCTTTACGCAGGATCTGAGGGGTCATAGAGAAGGAGTCACTTCACTACCTTGCAGCTTCTGTCATCTCTCTGGCCCTTTGTCCACTATTGGTCATTCATTCATTCACCCCACAACCTCTACCTCCACCTTTACCTCCATCTCCACCTCCATCTCCATATCCTCCATCTCTGTCTCCATCTCCCTTCTCTCTCTGGAGCAATGGACCAAACCTCCTCTCACCTCTAGCAAAACAGTTCCACTCTCATCCAGATCCCCTGGAGATTTATTTTTCTATCTCCAAGCATATTGGTCAAGGTATTTTCCCAAGTAAATACAGTTCCTTCCTTAGAGGAATTCTGTTGCTAGTTGTTACTAGATATCATTTTCCCATCTTCTTACAGTTAATTCTTCCATTCTAACTCCTTTTTATTATGAAACATGATATGCATATGGAAGACTGCATATGGGCTAATTTTTTATCCTCAATTCCTACTCTCTTTGAATTTTAATGAAGAAAACAGTTGCTTTTCATTAACAACATATTAAATAAAAATATGAACCATACCATTTAGTAAAATGACCATAATTAGTAGCCCACAGATCCAAGATACAAACGAACTGAGGCCAAGCTTAAACTAGAAAACTAAAGGTCTCTTTTGGTTGGTAAATGGGATATACCAGACCCTCTGTCTCTTAACCTCAGAAATTAACAGAAAATGAGGCTGAACCCCCGGAGCTGTACTAACAAAGAAGAGAAGGGGAAACTTCTCCCAGCAGCCTCAGGAGCAGCAGATTAAATGTCCACAATCAACTTGAGGTACCCTGCAGCCCTGGAATATCTGAATAGACAATGAATCAACCCAAAATAGAGGCCGTGGACTATGGGAGCAACTGTAGACTTGGGGTTTGCTTTCTGCATCTAATTTGTTTCTGGTTTTATGTTTATCTTAGTTTAGTATTTAGAGTTTAATATCATTGGTAGATTTGTTTATTGATTTGGTTGCTCTCTTCCTTTTTTTTTAAAAAAATACATATATCTTTCCTTTTTCTCTTTTTATGAGTGTGTAAGTGTATGCTTATTTGTGTGATTTTGTCTGTATAGCTTTGCTTTTACCATTTGTCCTAGGGTTCCGTCTGTCCGTGTTTTTTTTTTTGCTATAATTTTTAGTGCTTGTTATCATTGGTGGATTTGTTTTTTGAGTTGGTTGCTCTCTTCTTTCTTTCTTTTTTTTTGTTTTTTTGTTACTTTTTAAATTTTAATAATTATTTTTTATTTTAATTATCTTATTTTATTTTTTTCCTTCTTTCTTTCTTTTTTGTCTCCCTTTTCTTCTGAGCCGTGTGGCTGACAGGGTTTTGGTGCTCCAGCTGGGTGTCAAGCCTGAGCCTCTGAGGTGGGAGAGCCGAGTTCAGGACATTGGTCCACCAGAGACCTCCCGGGTCCATGTAATATCAAATGGCGAAAGCTCTCCCAGGGATATCTATCTCAACGCTAAGACCCAGCTCCACTCAACGATGAGCAAGCTCCAGTGCTGGACACCCCATGCCAAACAATGAGCAAGACAGGAACAAAACCCCACCCATAAGCAGAGAGGCTGCCTAAAATCATAATAAGGTCACAGACACCATAAAACACTCCACCGGACTTGGTCCTGCCCACCAGAAATACAAGATCCAGCCTCACCCACCAGAACACAGGCACCAGTCCCCTCCACCAGGAAGCCTACACAACCCACTAAACCAACCTTAGCGGGGTGGGGGGGGGGCAGACACCAAAAACAACGGGAATTACAAACATGGAGCCTGCAAAAAGGAGACCCCAAACACAGTAAGTTAAGCAAAATGAGATGACAGAGAAACACACAGCAGATGAAGGAGCAAGATAAAAACTCACCAGACAAAACAAATGAAGAGGAAATAGGCAGTCTACCTGAAAAAGGATTCAGAGTAATGATAGTAAACATGATCCAAAATCCTGGAAATACAATGGAGAAAATACAAGAATCATTTAACAAGGACCTAGAAGAACTAAAGAACAAACAAACAATGATGAACAACACAATAAATGAAATTAAAAATTCTCTAGAAGGAATCAATAGCAGATTAACTGAAGCAAAAAACAGACAAGTGACCTGGAAGATAAAATAGTGGAAATAACTACCACAGAGCAGAATAAAGAAAAAAGAAGGAAAAGAATTGAGGACAGTCTCAGATACCTCTGGGACAACATTAAATGCACCAACATTCGAATTATAGGGGTTCCAGAAGAAGAAGAGAAAAAGAAAGGGACTGAGAAAATATTTGAAGAGATTATAGTTGAAAACTTCCCTAATATGGGAAAGAGAATAGTCAAGTCCAGGAAGAGCAGAGAGTCCCATACAGGATAAATCCAAGGAGAAACACACCAAGACACATATTAATCAAACTATGAAAAATTAAATACAAAGAAAAAACATTAAAAGCAGCAAGGGAAAAACAACAGATAACATACAAGAGAATCCCCATAACGTTAACAGCTGATCTTTCAGCAGAAACTCTGCAAGCCAGAAGGGACTGGCAGGACATATTTAAAGTGATGAAGGAGAAAAACCTGCAACCAAGATTACTCTACCCAGCAAGGATCTCATTCAGATTTGATGGAGAAATTAAAACCTTTATAGACAAGCAAAAGCTGAGAAAGTTCAGCACCACCAAACCAGCTTTACAACAAATGCTAAAGGAACTTCTCTAGGCAAGAAACACAAGAGAAGGAAAAGACCTACAATAACAAACCCAAAACTATTAAGAAAATGGTAATAGGAACATACATATCGATAATTACCTTAAATGTAAATGGATTAAATGCTCCAGCCAAAAGGCATAGACTGGCTGAATGGATATAAAAACAAGACCCATATATATGCTGTCTACAAGAGACCCACATCAGACCTAGGGACACATACAGACTGAAAGTGAGGGGATGGAAAAAGATATTCCATGCAAATGGAAATCAAAAGAAAGCTGGAGTAGCAATTCTCATATCAGAAAAAATAGACTTTAAAATAAAGACTATTACAAGAGACAAAGAAGGACACTACATAATGATCCAGAGATCAATCCAAAAAGAAGATATAACAATTGTAAATATTTATGCACCCAACATAGGAGCACCTCAATACATAAGGCAAATGCTAACAGCCATAAAAGGGGAAATCGACAGTAACACAAGCATACTAAGGGACTTTAACACCCCACTTTCACCAATGGACAGATCATCCAAAATGAAAATAAATAAGGAAACACAAGCTTTAAATGATACATTAAACAAGATGGACTTAATTGATATTTATAGGACATTCCATCCAAAAACAACAGAATACACTTTCTTCTCAAGTGCTCATGGAACATTCTCCAGGATAGATCATATCTTGGGTCACAAATCAAGCCTTGGTAAATTTTAAAAATTGAAATTGTATCAAGTGTCTTTTCCGACCACAATGCTATCAGACTAAATATCAATTATAGGAAAAAATCTGTAAAAAATACAAACACGTGGAGGCTAAGCAATACACTACTAAATAACCAAGAGATCACTGCAGAAATCAAAGAGGAAATAAAAAAAATACCTAAGAACAAATGACAATGAAAACACAACGACCCAAAACCTATGGGATGCAGCAAAAACAGTTCTAAGAGGGAAGTTTATAGCAATACAATTTTACATCAAGAAACAAGAAACATCACAAATAAACAACCTAACCTTACACCTAAAGCAATTAGTGAAAGAAGAACAAAAAACCCCCGAAGTTAGCAGAAGGAAAGAAATCATAAAGATCAGATCAGAAATAAATAGAAAGGAAATGAAGGCAACAATAGCAAAGATCAATAAAACTAAAAGCTTTTTAGTTTTAAAATTCCTTCAAGAAGATAAACAAAAGTGATAAGCCATTAGCCAGACTCATCAAGAAAAAACAGGGAGAAGACTCGAATCAATAGAATTAGAAATGAAAAAGGAGAAGTAACAACTGACACTGCAGAAATACAAAGGATCATGAGAGATCACTACAAGCAACTATATGTCAATAAAATGGACAACCTGGAAGAAACGGACAAAATTCTTAGAAAAGCACAACCTTCCAAGACTGAACCAGGAAGAAATAGATAATATAAACAGACCCATCAAAAGCACTGAAATTGAGACTGTGATTAAAAATCTTCCAACACACAAAAGCCTAGGACCAGATGGCTTCACAGGCGAATTCTATCAAACATTTAGAGAAGAGCTAACATCTATCCTTCTCAAACTCTTTCAAAATATAGCAGAGGGAGGAACACTACCAAACTCATTCTACAAGGTCACCATCACCCTGACACCAAAACCAGACAAAGATGTCACAAAGAAAGAAAACTACAGGCCAATATCACTGATGAACATAGATGCAAAAATCCTCAACAAAATACTAGCAAACAGAATCCAACAGCACATTAAAAGGATCATACACCATGATCAAGTGGGGTTTAACCCAGGAATGTAAGGATTCTTCAATATAGGCAAATCTATCAATTTGATACACCATATTAACAAATTGAAGGAGAAAAACCATATGATCATCTCAAGTGACGCAGAGAAAGCTTTTGACAAAATTCAACACCGATTTATGATAAAAACCCTGCAGAAAGTAGGCACAGAGGGAACTTTCCTCAACATAATAAGGGTCATATATGACAAATCCACAGCCAACATCGTCCTCAATGGTGAAAAACTGAAAGCATTTCCACTAAGATCAGGAACAAGACAAGGTTGCCCACTCTCACCACTATTATTCAACATAATTTTGGAAGTTTTAGCCACAGCAATCAGAGAAGAAAAAGAAATAAAAGGAATCCAAATCAGAAAAGAAGACGTAAAGCTGTCACTGTTTGCAGATGACATGATACTATACATAGAGGATCCTAAAGATGCTACCAGAAAAGTACTAAAGCTAATCAATGAATTTGGTAAAGTAGCAGGATACAAAATTAATGCACAGAAATCTCTTGCATTCCTATACACTAATGATGAAAAATCTGAAACTGAAATTAAGAAAACATTCCCATTTACGATTGCAACAAAAAGAATAAAATACCTAGGAATAAGCCTACCTAAGGAGACAAAAGACCTGTAGGCAGAAAACTAAAAGGCACTGAAGAAAGAAATTAAGGATGATACAAACAGATGGAGAGATATACCATGTTCTTGGATTGGAAGAATTAACATTGTGAAAATGACGATACTACCCAAACTAATCTACAGTTTCAATGCAATCCCTATCAAACTACCAATGGCATTTTTCACAGAACTAGAACAAAAAAGTTCACAATTTGTATGGAAATATAAAAGACCCCAAATAGCCAAAGCAATCTTGAGAAAGAAAAATGGAGCTGGAGGAATCAGGCTCCCAGACTTCAGACTATACAACAAAGCTAGAGTAATCAAGACAGTATGATACTGGCACAAAACCAGAACTATAGATCGATGGAACAGGATAGAAAGCCCAGAGATAAACCGGCACACATATGGTCACCTTATTTTTGATAAAGGAGGAAAGAATATACAATGGAGAAAAGACAGCCTCTTCAATAAGTAGTGCCGGGAAAACTGGACAGCTACATGTAAAAGAATGAAATTAGAACACTTCCTACACCATATACAAAAATAATCTCAAAATGGATTAAAGAGCTAAATGTAAGACCAGACACTATAAAACTCTTAGAGGAAAACAAAGGCAGAACACTCTATGACATAAATCACAGCAAGATCCTTTTGACCCACCTCCTAGAGAAATGGAAATAAAAACAAAAATAAACAAATGGGACCTAATGAAACTTCAAAGCTTTTGCATAGCAAAGGAAAACATAAACAAGACCAAAAGACAACCCTCAGAATGGGAGAAAATATTTGCAAATGATGCAACTGACAAAGGATTAATCTCCAAAATTTACAAGCAGCTCATGCAGCTCAATAACAAAAAAACAACCAACCCAATCCAAAAATGGGCAGAAAACCTAAATAGACATTTCTCCAAGAAGATATACAGAGTGCCAACAAACACATGAAAGGATGCTCAACATCACTAATCATTAGAGGAATGCAAATCAAAACTACAATGAGGTATCACCTCACACTGGTCAGTCAGAATGTCCATCATCAAAAAATCTACAAACAATAAATGCTGGAGAGAGTGTGGAGAAAAGATACCCTCTTGCACTGTTGGTGGAATGTAAATTGATATGGCCACTATGGAGAACAGTATGGAGGTTCCTTAAAAAACTAAAAATAGAACTACCATATGACCCAGCAATCCCATTACTGGGCATATACCCTGAAAACACCATAATTCAAAGAGTCATGTACCAAAATGTTCATTGCAGCTCTATTTACAATAGCCAGGACATGGAAGTAACCTAAGTGTCCATCGACAGATGAATGGATAAAGAAGATGTGGCACATATATACAATGGAATATTACTCAGCCATAAAAGGAAATGAAATTGAGTTATTTGCAGTGAGGTGGATGGATCTAGAGTCTGTCATACAGAGTGAAGTAAGTCAGAAAGAGAAAAACAAATACCGTATGCTAACACATATATATGGAATCTAAAAAAAACAAAACAGGTTCTGAAGAACCTAGGGGCAGGACAGGAATAAAGACGCAGACGTAGAGAATGGACTTGAGGACATGGGGAAGGGGAAGGGTAAGCTGAGACGAAGTGAGAGGGTGGCATGGACATATATACACTACCAAATGTAAAATAGATAGCTAGTGGGAAGCAGCCACATAGCACAGGGAGATCAGCTCGGTGCTTTGTGACCACCTGGAGGGGTGGGATAGGGAGGTTGGGAGGGAGGGAGACGCAAGAGGGAAGAGATATGGGGATATATGTATATGTATAGCTGATTCACTTTCTCATACAGCAGAAACTAACACACCATTGTAAAGCAATTATACTACAATAAAGATGTTAAAAATAAATAAAATGTTAATGTCTATAGCCTAAAAAAAAAAAAGAAAAAGGTTTTAAAATTACGAAACAGTGCACACATTCACACATATATACAATGGAATATTACACACACACACACACACACACACACACACATATATATAAAATGGAATACTACTCAGCCATTAAGAAGAATGAAATAATGCCATTAGCCAGACTAGAGAGAGACAAATATCATATGATAGCACTTATATGTGAAATCTAAAGAATGATACAAATGAACTTACCTATGAAACAGACACAGACTCACAGCATAGAAAACAAACTTATGGTTATCAAAGGGGAAAGGTGGGGAGGAGGGATAAATTAGGAGTATAGGATTGGCGTATACACAGTACTGTATTTAAAATAGATAGCCAGCAAGTATGGCACAGGGACCTCTACTCAATATTCTGTAATAACCTTAAGGGGAAAAGAATTTGAAAAAGAATAGATACATGTATATGTATAACTGAATCACTTTGCTGTACACCTTAAACTAACATAACATTGTTCATCAACTATACTCCAATATAAAATAAAATTTTTTTAAAGGGCGTAAAGAACAATATTACAGATACACATGGTCCACCATTCTGATTTGCTCTATTGGTTTCATCTGTCTCTTTATAAGAAATAAAACGTAAGAAAACGCCCTGACCTTTGTCCATCTCTCTCTCCTCTCCCTCCCCTCTCTTTGCCAAGTAGCCACTATTTTACAGTCGGCGTGTTTTTCCCATGCATGTTTTTGTTCTTTTACTACGTTAAGTGTATAGGCATTTACTTTTTAATTTGAGACTGTGTCCAGGACGTTACAGCACAAATTACAACGCTTGCCTCGACAGGCTTCCTGAGAAGATGCAGGGAAGAGCAGACAGCCGGAGCCCCGCCGACCCACCCCTCTCCAATGTGCGGTGGGAGAAACAGGACTCAGGCTAGCTCTGCACAATGCCATCAGGGAGGGTTAAATCAGAAAATCAAGTTTTGCTTATTCAGATGATTTAAAAAGCTAAAATGAAAACTCATTTTGCCCTGCAGCCAAATATGTCAAACACACAGTACCAAGAAAGTTGTACTGACAAACTCGGTCATTTTTGCCCAGCCCTGTGGGTTACATAGGCAAGATGTGTTTATATATGTGGCGGTACTGTGTACCACGGATGTGAGGAGTTCCAAAACAGCCATGCCGGGGGCCTGGATCCATCCTACCAGCACCACAGACAGGCTTTGATTTTGTCATTCACAAATGGCCAAATGTTACCTGCTGCTCATTGGCTGAACAAAAGCGATGTGGTGATGGTTTGGAGTTGAACTTCTTTCACATTTGGGAGCTCATAATGAAAAGTCTATGAATGTATGGTTACCAAATGCATGATTCTACCCCTCCTAAAGTTAAAGAAGAAGAAAAGAGAGTGCAAGAGAGAGTGAGAGAAGGAAAGAAAGAGAATGAGAGAGAGAGGGAAGGAAGGAAGGAAGGAAGGAAGGAAGGAAGGGAGGAAAGGAAGGAAGGAAGAAAGGAAGGAAGGAAGGAAAGGAAGGAAGGAAGGGAGGCAGGAAGGAAGGAAGGAAAGGAAGGGGAGGAAGGAAAGGAAGGGGAGGAAGGAAGGACAGAAAGGAGGAAGGAAGGAAGGAAAGGAAGGAAGGAGAAAGGAAGAAAAGAAGGAAGGAAGGAAGGAAAGGAAGGAAGGGAGGAAAGGAAGGAAGGTAGGAAAGGAAGTAGGGAAGGGAGGAAGGAAAGGAAGGAAGGGAGAAAGGAAGGAAAGAAGAAAGGAGGGAGAGAGAGAGGGAGGGAGGGAGGAAGAAAGAAAGGAAGGGAGAAAGAGAGAGAGAAGAGGGAAAGAAAAACTGGTTTTTTTTCTTTCCACCCTGACTTTCCTACTTCCTCTACCTTGGCTTCTCAGGATAACTTCTTAGTTATGTTTACAATGCCTTCACCTCTTATTCCTTTAAAAGTTTATAATTTAGCTCCTTTTAATTTTTCCCTTTTCTTTGTTTAGTGATGCCAAAGTTTAAAAATTATTGCAGTTGGTGGTATGGAGCCCTAGAAAAGTTTTATGTTGTTTGTGTTGTGTGTATGCCTGCATATATTTGTTTATGCATTATTTATCTATTGTCAATAGACCGCATCATTAAATTTCCAGCCAATTTTCTGCATATGAAAACAGCACGAGACTGTTTTGTTTATCTGGATCCTGTTTCCTAGAAGTTTAGCTAAATGCCTTTCCCTGGTTTCCATTCATATATATATGTGTATGTATATATATTTACTCACATATACACATACACATTCATACACATATACATACGTGTATATGAATATGTATATACTATGTATTTTTATACACATACACACACCTCACAAACGTGTGTGTGTGTCTGTTGAAACCTAGTTTTGAATTGCACAGCTAATTAATGAATACATTCTCCTTGGTCAATGCATTCTTCACAAATTGGATCACATTGATCTCTCTTGTCCCCAGTGCCACCTCAGTAATACAAAACTCATCACTACAGATTGGAGTCCTTCACTTTTCCCCCTTTTATCCATCAACCAGTTGGCTACAAGATCAGTTCCTCTAAAGCACCATCCTGATCATGCCTCTCCAAAATTGAAAAGCCTTTAATAGCTGTCTGATTGTGACCAATCTGCTAGGTGCCTTCATTCTATTCCTTTACAACCAAATCTCACCTCACCTCTGGATGCAAAGTACCCACTACATTTTCTAGACTCTTTTGCAACCAGGAGTCGGTACGTGAGATTGTAGGCAGAAGCCGTGAAGTGGGAATTCAGGGAAGCCCTCCTAGAGAGGAAAGCCAGCTGGAAATGGGTGCCTTTGCCCCCTTCTTCCCATCTTTCCTGCTGCCTAGAATTTATGTGTGAGGGCTGGAGCTCCAGCAGTCATCTTGACCTAGGAAGGAACCTTGAAGATAAAGTCATATGCTTAAGAATAGAAATACAGAAAGATAGAACATACCTGAGTCCCTGATGATAAGAGAACCACCCCCAATAGCCCTGGAGAAAAAATAAAATTTTGTGTGTTTGTCACTGTTATTAAGATTTCCTGCTATGGGCAGGCCCAAAATAGTAGTTTATTCTCTCCACAAATTTAGGTATATTTCTGCTCCAGCCAGTGTAATATGATGATTAGTTTCAATCCACTGCTTCTCTTCCTAAGACAGCGGCTCACAGACAGAAAGATCTGAGTTCAAGCCCAACCCTGCCACTATGACAGCAAAATCTTCAGGCATTGCTCCTCAACCTTTACCCTCAGTTTCCTTGTCTGGAAATTGAGAATAATAATAATATGCACATTAAGGGGTTTGCTATTTTTCTTTCATCCAGTGTTTTAGTTGTTATTAGCCCACTAGCACCAATAGAAAACATAGTTGAGGGAGAAAGAAGGAGATAAAACTCAAATCAGGATATACTCCCACTTGTTCACAGACCTCATAAGCAGTTCAGGGGTTAAAAACGCCCAGGTTGCTAATTTTTAAAAGTCAACAGGAAAATATATCCATTGATTGGACTTCAGTTATTCATGTTTTACTCTCATTCTCACAAATAACTGAAATCTGACTACACACACATTGCATTTTCCAAACGCTCCTTGACCTGTAGATGAATGCACACACACATACACACACACGTACATTTCAAGAACATTGGGCCCGGGAGAATCACTTGCTCCAAGTCCCTGGAATGGAGAAGTCCTACAATTCTTCTTGGTACTTGCCATTTGGATAAGTTGACTCAATAAATGACTTGAAGAAACAATTCCTTTCAAATGGGCATTGAATTGCAAAAAAGCAAATTCTGTTCAAACTCTTCCACCGTGCAATTTCACTTCTGCTCTTATGCACATTAAACTAAATTGGTTGGATATAAACCTTGCTGAATTAAATCTGATTTGAGGAGGACATTTGTGTGTCCGTGCAGGCAGAGTGCACTATGTGTGGGTTTAAAAAAAAATGTTCCTTTTACAAATGATTCTGTTTTGCCATTGCTTCATTAGTGAACTAAATTTTTGGTCATGTGGATCCATTTTGTGAATGAAAGAGATCTTGGCCCTTTGTTGGGAAATCACTAAAGTAGCAGTTTGTTCTTCTTGAAGAAAAGTCATACAGCCTCAGAGGCTGGAACATTCGGGTACAATCCGGGGTTGGTTGAATCCGTGGACGCAGAACCCACGGATAAGGAGGGCTGACTGTACTACACCGTTTTATGCCCTTGAGGGCCTTGAGCATTTGGTCTATGTGGGGTCCTGGAACTACTCCCCCCAGATACGGAGGGACAACGATATCTTTAAATCCTTTCTGCCCTTGCTTCATGAGACCCTCACTTGCCCTCTCTTACTATCCCCCAACACTATCATCACTTCCTTTTCAAAAGCATTCTCCTTGTTCTTCTCAGCCCACTCTCCTCATGAGGCTCTAAAGGGCAAGTTGGCCACAGGGTCCTATCTTCCCAGGCTTAGGGCCTTAGCAGCATTTCAACCCAAATAATGACCTTCCATGTTACTGCCGGACTTCTAAAACACACAAATAGAAGAATTCTAGTAGGCTTGGCTCCAAGTATTTCCGGGGGAGAAAAGTCATTTTTAAAGGGTCCAGATGATTTATTGCAAGGATAGAGGTGTCACTAAAGGCCTGAATTCCAACCTGTCACCAGAAGTTCAACTCTGATAAGGTATAGAAAAAGCAATCTTGTATTTCACAGGTCCCGAAAAAGCATTCAGATGAAGGAGCAAAGGTTAAAAAATTATGAACAATTTCCTGAGCATTACCAACAGTACATGTCAAAGTAATGCATGAATCAAGTATTGTACTCGGGATTTCCACCGCCAGGAATCCCATACATCATCCTTTAGCTGCATTACTGGCTAGAAGACCCCAGAAGGTATTCAGGGGTTCTGTTGTCTGAAATTTTCTGAGATTTTTTTTTTTCTGGTTTTGGTAACTATTGAACAAAGAAAGTTCAATAATTGGAAAAGCAGCATGGTCTCTTGTCTTCTGCAGCTTTGCATAATGACCACAGATTCCACTCAATAAAGAGTGCACATAGCTTTAAGAAAGACCATCGGTATTTTCAGTATTTCAGGAAGCTCTCAGTATTTTCATTCACAAAACAGCTAATTTTTTTTTGCTTTATTTTCCTTCTTTTTATTTTTTAACAGAGGTATAATTTATGTATAGGAAAAAGGAGACGAGTTATGACAAATGCCATGTAACCCACACTTCTAAGACATACATTTGCATCACCCCAGAAAAATTCCCTGTGTCCCTGCCCAGTCAATCTGGTCTCTCCCCAGAGTAACCACTATTTTGATTGCTATTACGGTAGATTAGCTGTGCCTTTTTTAGAACTAAATAAAAATGGATGAATGCAGTGTACTTTTTTAGTGCCTAATGTCTCATGTTTTAAGCATCTATAAAATCACCTCTTAGTTTCCTTCTCTGTAAATTGAGGGGCTCGCCCTGTGAAAACAGTGTGCAAGTATTCTGAGGAGTTGTAGGTTTCTTTGTTGGGGGAGGGGACCTGAGAAGCTACCTTGATTGGGGGTGGGTGGAGTGGAGGCTGAAAACTGGGGTTCTCTCCTTCAAAGAGAACAGCTGTACTTTTCCAGGTCTTACAAATTGCGTTTCACTGGAAGATTGCATTTGGGTAAAGGGTTCTTTGTAAAAAAAAAATAAAAAAGTTAGAGAACTGCAGGGCTAGCCGATCCTTACTGATCCTTTTCCCTGGAACCTTCTATAAATTACAAATAGCGTTTCTGATATGAGAGCTGGGATTGGTCCCCTGGAGAGAGAGCTGGGAGACAGAGGCCGCCAGACTGGGGCCCCTGGGGAGGGTCTGGGCACCGAACACTGTAATATTAGTACCGGTTACAATCAGATAGTGCCACCTCAACTGAGGCGGCTGGACAATAGGCCAGAGGCCCTGGCGATGGAAGCACAAAGGCAGCATTCAAAAGGCCCGACTCCACAGCCAGCCAGTGCATCTATAGACGCCACAGACCCTGGCCCAGCCGGAATGTCACCTCGCCGCCAGAAAGCCATTTTTCCTGGTTAGCTTTTAAACTGCTAAAAATAATAAACACAGAAAGGAAAGTGCTGACACAACCCTAACTGCAGAGACAAACTGCAACTGTTGTTATAATAATGTAAACAAACTGGGCTCCAAATGACATCCTAGTGTTCCAAACTGAACAGGCTGCCTGATATTTCCAAACATCTGGGGACTGGAGGGAAGTTGTATGGGCTTGTCAGTAATGGAAGGGGGTCTTCCCTGCACAGGTGCACGTGCCCTACCTGACTTGCTCTGACCAAGGGTGAGCTGATCCTTTTGCTTTCTTTAGCGCTCAAGGAAAAGAGAGATTGGAGAGGACTGTGGTCCTCCATCAAGCATTTTTCCACATAACAAATGAAAAATGGGCTCCTTTCTCTCTCTGTCCAATTATTACTCCTTTTCCCCCCAAATGAATTTGAAGCGTCCTTCTCTCCATTATGTTTGTTTTTAACCCATCGAATGCTGTATATTCCTCCTGAACACCTACAGAGTTCAAAACCGTCTTAAATAACAACCGCAGCAATGCCATAAACCAGAAGATCCTTCCCATAATGCTGAAAAGCGGCGATCATAAAATCACGAATCTGCAAACAGCCAAGTCAAGCCCAACATCTGACCTGACAATCCATGAAATCCCGTGTGGAACTTGGTACCCACGCAGGACGGCCAATGGGAGGGAAAACGCAGATCTGGAAAAAAGGAAACACAAGAAGATAAATAGATGTGTGTGTGTTTTTTTTAAAACTCCCCCAACATTTGCTCAATTCACCACTGCTCTTCTATGTTTAAATGGGGTCTGGTTTCAGAGCTGTCTCTGATTTTGAATACATGCAAACAGACTTAGATAAAATCTCATTCCAAAGGGGAGCTGGTTTCAGAGAAAGGGACTTTAACACAAGGATTGTAATAACACATTATAGGCATGAGACAATGTTTGTGGATCCCAAGAACCTACTTTTCTGCACAGGACTCCGGGGTTTTGGATTCCCAGCCTCGGAAGAGGACTAAAAGGCAAATGTGAATCTAACAATTTAGAACTTTTGTGCTAAAAAGGGTCCAGCTGGGTGTCAGAGGATGGTTCCCAGGATAGGTCCCAGCAAATCTCAGCCGGGGCTGTGCCCCTGTGAGACGTCAGGATGGGGGACCCGAGAGGAAGCTACGGGGCTGTCTAGATGGTGTCACGTGCGGTGATGTTGGGGACTCTTCCCCCAGGTGTAAACAGATGAAGGAGAAACCAGGGCATCTGTTCCTACGGCAGACGACGTCTCCAAGTGTCTGTCTGCCCAGCAAGCGAGGGGCTGCTTTTTCCATGGCTGTGGGCCCACAGTTGTAGTTGTTCTTGTGGGAAACTTAGAGATCATAGGGAAGCACAGGTTGGCAGGACAAATGTCTGGGTCCCCTCTGCCCAGAATGGACCATTGACAACATTTTGTCCCATCTGCTCTTTTTTTTTTTTATAAATTTATTTATTTATTCATTTATTTAATTTTTGGCTGCACTGGGTCTTCGCTGCTGCACGCAGGCTTTCTCTAGTTGCAGTGGGCGGGGGCTACTCTTTGTTGCGGGGCGCAGGCTTCTCATTGTGGTGGCTTCTCTTGTTGCAGAGCACGGGCTCTAGGCGCGCAGGCTTCAGTAGTTGTGGCACACAGGCTTCAGTAGTTGTGGCTCGCGGGCTCTAGAGCACAGGCTCAGTAGTTGTGGCGCATGGGCTTAGTTGCTCCGTGGCATGTGGGGTCTTCTCGGACCAGGCCTCGAACCCGTGCCCCCTGCATTGGCAGGCGGATTCTTAACCACCGCGCCACCAGGGAAGCCCCTCTTTTCTTTTTTTTTTTAAAATAAAATAGAGCATAGGTATAATCTCCTTGACAACCCATTCCAAGGCCAGACCATGAATTTGTATCTTGCCAGTACATTTTTTTAAAACACTTACATACAAGATGAGTATCCAGGACAATGAACAGTGCTTGTGTGTTTTTCATTCACCTATATGATATGAACCTACATATGTGTATCTATCGTTCCACACTTGGACTCTCAACATCATGTATGTGAACTGACCATGCTGCCCGCACTAAGTCTCGGATCAGTCACCGCCTTTCCACCTAACACCATGAAGGCACCTGTCATACCATTAAACTGTGTGCTGGTTACGTGTGTGTGTGCGCATATGTACGTGTGCGTGTGCAAATTTTCTCTGCAGCTCCACTCTGAGCTTCTCGAGATGCTGCTCTGTCTTCTCTACTATGGTTCCATGCAGAGTGGACAGTCAGTGTATTGAAAGGTGAAACATATTTGTTAAAAATTGATCTGCTTATTATTAATCTTCCTCCCTTTTCAGACAACATTAAGGAAGACTTTGAGGTTGTATTTGTTTCCTTCAAAGTCTCTCTCCTCTTGCTTTTGTCGTAAATATTGAAATCCCAAGTTGTCAGTATCACTGTACTGTTTGCAAGAACATTGGAAGCTTTAATATTTTAAGGCTGAAGACCAATATATTTAAGGAGCATATGTACAAAACAGACTCACAGACGTAGAAACATAGAAAACAAACTTACCGTTACCAAAGGGGGAAGGGTGGGGAGGGGGAGGGATAAATTAAGAGTTTGGGATTAACAGATACACACTACTATATACAAATAAACAACAAGGTCCTAATGTATAGCACAGGGAACTATATTCAATATCTTGTAATAACCTATAATGAAAAAAATATGAAAAAATATAACTGAATCACTTTGCTGTACACCAGAAACTAACACAACATAGTAAATCAACTATACTTCAATTAAAAAAAGAACAAAAAACGGGCTTCCCTTGTGGTGCAGTGGTTGAGAGTCTGCCTGCCGATGCAGGGGACACGGGTTCATGCCCCGGTCTGGGAAGATCCCACGTGCTGTGGCGCGGCTGGGCCCGTAAGCCATGGCCGCTGAGCCTGCGCGTCCGGAGCCTGTGCTCCGCAACAGGAGAGACCACGACAGTGAGAGGCCCACATACCGCAAAAAAAAAAGAAGCATTTTCTAAAAGCGTTCTCAAAGGCTAAATTGACAAGCCAGAAAGAAGCTTGTGTTTGTAAATGTTGTGGTTTTAAATGTGAATAGATATGCACCGCTACCCTTGACACTAATACCTAAAAACAAACAGTGCCTTATATGTAAACAATATTGAACCTCAACTTATTTTTTGAAGGTATAATTCTGATTCATACTTTGAAGAATATACATGAATCTGACTCAGTGACAACAACCTAAACATTCTCACATAATAATTAGTAACAATAAGCAGTTTAATATATACCACTTCTTAAGCACATTTTGTGGGTTGGGTTATGCTAATTCTCTCACCTAATTTCACTTAATTTAATCCTCACAATGATCAGATGAGGTAGGTATTATTAATAACCCCACTGTTCAGATGAGGAAACCCCATTGTTCAGAGTCGGAGAAAGATTTAAAATTATGCCCAAAGCCAGTGAGATAAAGCTAACTGGGATTCTCGCTCAGGCAGTAGGATGTCATGGGCTTCATTGTGAATTACTGAGAGCACGCTCAGGTGTAAAGATTAAAACAGCAGAGAAGACAACTGGAAAACAGTGCCACTGAAGTGGCTTCCAAGTTTTGCTATAATACAGACAGACAGCATCTCTTTCATGGTGTGGCTCAAACCAAGAACAAACCAAATTAGAGTTCTCCAAGAAGACAAACTCAAAGTGATTTCCTAGTCATGGAGGAAGGAATGAAATTTAAAGCAGCAAGGTCAAGCCCCAGACCTTTCCCAACTTAAACATTCCCATTTTTAATTCTTCTTCTCTTTAGAAAACAGGGAGCCGTGGATTTGCTCATGGCTCAAAGGAGGCTGCCCTGTTTGTTTACACAAGATTCAAAGCAAAAATGAGCATCACTCCCTGGGACAACTTTAGCCCAGAATGTGTGTTCCTTACACATTTTTAATTGGGACATAAATATATTAACAGTGTGGTTATTTTGTACTCAAAATATTCTGTTTTGTAACTGATTCATATTTATATTTGGAAGGCATTTATTTCTGGGTATGAAACAGTTCATTTTGTTAAGCCATGTGACCTGAGGTAAGGTTGGCCCCATTTCCCACGACTGCTCCCAATTAATGCAAATTGAAGGTTAAAGGATAAATAAAGTCCCTTTAGCTTGGTTTATTAATATGTTAGTTATAAATGGCTCTTTACTTGGCCTCTGTTCTTCAGTCTGTAACTATGTACAAATGAACTCTACAGAACAAGATAGCGAATACACAACGTGTATTTTATTGCAAAGTTTTCATTTAAAAGGGGTTACTATTATGGCGATACATTAATGTCACCTATCTCTCTACTTCTTTGGTCTCGGCTCTCTCATCAAACCTGTGGAGCCTGATATAGACTGACTGCGTTGCGTTCACGGTCACATCTTCAGCCCTCCCTGTCCCTACCCTTTGTCACGTAACTTTGCAGTTCCTCTTACTAAAGAGGTTCAGCCGATATGCCTGCCCCCTTTGATTTTGGCTTTGCTCAGGTGACTTGCTTTGGCCAATGGAATGTTAGCAGGTATGTTCCATCTAGAGGTTTGAAAAAGTTCTTGTTATGTTTATGTGTTTGCTTTGCTCCTCTGTAACTGCCATGAGAACATGCCTGGGCTAGCCTGTCATGGCTGAGAAACACAGAGTGGTGTTGACTCACGCCTCAGCCGAGGCCATCCTAGATCCGCCCAGAGCAGCCAAGCCCCACACATAGGACAGCACCCAGGCAAGATACACAGAACCACCCAGCTGACCACAGATGCACGAGTGGGCCCAGCCGGAACTCAAAGGACCAGCCAGTAGCCAACCCTCAGACTCGTGAACCTATGAATGCCAAGTGTTTCAAACCATTGAGTTTTGAGGTAATGGGTTACTTTCCCAGGTAACTGTACAAAATGTTGTTGTGTACTAGATATAACCGATATAGGACCTACCCCTGGCTCTCTCAAAAAACAGATGTCCCCATAGAAGACAGTTTAAAATTTAGGCAATCAGACTCATCAGCTATCCACCAAATGCCAGCTGTTTCAGTCAAGGTTCAACTAGGAAAATATAAAGTAGCGTAAGGATTTCAACAGAAGGGCTATAATGCAGGGAACTGATCACACAGAAGGAAAGACGTGAAGGCAAACGGGGAAGCAGCAGCCCTCCAGGAACTCAGTCATTGCAGAAAGTCCCTGAGCAACAGGAACAAAGCATAGAAGTGTCGGTGCTGGAGCCCAGGGGACAGGGCCACCCCGCAGGAGCTGACAGCTCAGAAGCCCTCCCTAGTAGGAGCTGAAGCCCCAGAGGAGACGATCTGCCATCAGAGAGATGGTCTGAGTGTGAGAAAGGAACACCCGGCTTCCCTCTTCCCTCAGGGCCTTCCAAGGCTGACCCCAGACTCAGGAACCTGGACAGCCCTGTTTTGGGGGGGGGGGTTTGGGTTTTTTTGACTTGTAACTTCAAACTCCAATAATTTGCATCTCATATGCCTTCCACCTTTCATTTGCCTTTGCTAGCCAGCCTTCTCAGTTACTTTCTTGCAGGTTATTATATAATATAAAGAGAGTAAACACATAAAGTCTAGCAAAAAACCCCACAATTCCCTAGGCTTGTTATCCTTCTTATCTCCCCCGTCAGGTCAGTCACACCAGGGAAGGGCGAGCAAGGGATCTGAGGGCAAAGAGGCACACACCTCACCATGACGGGCAGGACACCACAAGGCACTCATCGGCGCTGAGAGCTCTGTCCGCAGAAATAAAGGAGGGTGAGAACAGACACTGGGCTTGAAGGTCAGAAAGGGCCTGAAGAGGTGGGAAAGGATATTCAGGTAGCAGCACCCGTGGGAGCAAAGTGCAGGAACCATGGAGGGAAAGACCAAGTGTTCTGGTTAGGTTTAGAGGTTGTGTATTTGGGAGGAAGGTGCAGGGGAGAGGAGGGGGGCAAGGAGGCTACAAAGGTGAGAGCTTGAAAGAGTTGGGGCCCCTGAAAAGAAAACTATGTGACGTAACAGAGGTGCTAATTGTCCCTACAAATGGCAATTATCTTACTATATATAAATGTGCCAGTGTAACATGTTACAGACATTCCACAATGTAATACGCCAAATATATTTTGGTAAAAAAAAAGAGTTTGGAGACCCATCTAAGCAGATTGGACTTCTTTCTGTCCTGAAGGCAACGGGAAATGAATCGGTTCTGAGAAGATAGTAATATGATCCAAAGCGTGTGTTAGAAACATTACTCTGATAAACACGTGAGGGGTAGATGGGAGGGAGAGAACCAGACTAGGCATCTGTAATTAAGCGTAGACCTCACAGAGCTCACGACCCTCCTGAACACATTGGCAGGAGTCTGTGCAAGTGTTCAGTTTTCTGAGAGATGGGACAGAGCTTTCACATGGTTTTCAGTGGAGCCCGTGACGCTTGACCCCATCCAACACTGTGAACGCTAGAAGCAGGACAGTCATCTAGAGAGCTCCTCTACTAATCATTTTAATGAGGATCAAAAATGTAACCGTGGCAATGGGAATGGAAAGGGGTAAACAGACACGAACATTTGTAAGACACTATCTAAAATAATCTAGATAAATATGAACAGAAATGAAACAAGATCAAGAGATACGAAAAGCTTTAATTCTGTAAATGAAGTACAATGTATACAAATATTGAATCACTGTGTTGTACACCTGAAACTGATATAATATTGCAAATCAACTATACCTCGATTTTTAAAAAAGGGTACAGAAAAAAATAAATAAAAGGTTTAATTCTGGGCCACCTCCATCTGCTATTCCTTTCTTTCCCCTATGAAATGGAGGAAGCAACTCACGTATCCAAGATACCGTAAAGAGTCACTCAATTGAAAAGTTCCAAGATAAACACATGGCACGTATATCACCACTGTCCCCTTTCCATGTCATCACAGATATTACTAATCAAACACAATCTTTCCTTACTGCTGAGTCCAAACCCAATCTCCACACCCCTCTGAAACAGCTCCTCAGGCAGCCACTAGAGTGACTGCTTTCTAGAGTGACTGTTTTTATTTATTGTATTGACCGTTCTTTGGTTTCATAAGGATGAAGTACCAGTGAATGGATCACTTAGCATAAGGTATTATATACTCGTATGATCTGTATACACACACTTAAATGCGTATTTCCCACACATGGGAAACTTACATACAATTGGGCCACCTTCTAGATCTTACCCAAGTTTGTGAGTCCGCTTAATGTTAACTCAAGGCAATTAAATACAGATCTGAATGAAGCTGAATTAGGGGGAAAAGTTTTGCATACATGAAAATTTACTCTATTATTGAATGATCATAGTAAATGTTTAAAATCAGCACATGTCATCATAATCAGGGACTTCATTGTTTGGTAAAGTCTTAACTCCAATCACCGGCGAGTAGGTATATCGTGTTACCATGAGCCATCCTTTTCTCAGAGTATTAATATGTTGACCCTTGGGTTGGTACTTGAATGCCACCATGACAGTTTTCTAACCTTGGGTGTTTTCCATCTGACACTGGAAAAGAGGTGTCATTATTAGAGTTGCCTTCTATATAGGACCATAATAAAGACAGATTCAGAAAAGCCAGGTTTTTTTCTACTTGTACTTTGGATCAACAAGAAGGTAACTGTTGTCTATATTAACATGAAGATGTTTCCTGGTCCCCTCAACCCCAAACCCCAAAGTTTGATCTGTTCAATTCCAAAGAAACAACTTTTGGAAAATTGTGTATATACAAAAATATTCCCAGAAAAAAGAGAAGAAAAAAAATCTCTAATGTAAAAAATTCCTAGCAGTCATTATTTGACCATGACCCATAATGAGAAGTTTGTTTTAATCTATAACACACATGCCCATATATTTAGATGTGTGTATGTATAGCTAACTAAAATATAAGTCCCATAAGATAGTATTCTTGCTTATGTGATGTACTTGGATATTTTCTATTCCATTCAACACTATGCTATTCTATTCTTTTTTATATACTATTTCATTAAAGAAAAGTTAGTAATAACCTGTGAAATTGATTTCATTACCCACGAATAGGACCCAACCCACAGTTTGAAAAGCACAACCGTAGCAAAATAAAGTGCTCTGACTTTATTCACCAATGTAAACATATCCACAAAAAATTAATCCTGGGCAACTTAGCAGAGAAAAAAATCTCTTGGCTCTCCGTCTAGTATCCTGGATGAAACTAAGTTTTGCTGAGCCAATTTTTGTACTTCGTGGTTGACAATGACTGAAAACTGAAAGGCAGAGATCAAATCCTCACCCTCCTTCTCATCACATCTCTTCCGCTGGGTCATTTATACCGTGCAAGTATCTCGTTATTCAATTTTGCTGTCATTTACTGTTCTTTTTCCAAGAGCAATGGAAACGCAGGATCGGTTTACTGTCTCCTGTCTTTGGTAGAATTAGATGATTCTCTCTCCTGGCCCCTTTGAACAAAGATGCCATTCATCCCTCTGGAGAACCACCTCCGGGGGATCTGCAAACAAAGCACGGCAGGGAAACCACTACTCACGACGGAGCAACAGCAGAATCGGGCGTTGAGGCTGTTCGTCTGATTACAGACCAGAGAGAACTTTGCAATGATTCTTTTGACCGAGTGCACACAATTGGAATTGGAGCAACACAGATAACTGTAAAAACAAACAGTAAAAGGCTATATAGCTCCAAATTCAGTGGTACCTACCAAAAGAAAGCTATTTCTTAAAGAATTAAAAACTATTTCCTCTTTCTAAAAGAAAAAAAAAAATGAACAGGTACTACAGAATCCTCATAGCAGAGAATCTTTGGAGGCTTTCTTGCCAGTCCTCTGGTGCTAGTATATTCTTTCTTACCTGTGGCTTCTTTGACATTCATCTGCTTTCTGTGTGCCCTTCCCCACACCCCTACTCATCCAACTAGTAAAACATTAGTGAGTGTATCAAAGCCTGAGGTTTCCCACGTCCTTTATTCAGCATTTCTTCTTCCCAGAATTTATCTTAAATAAATGATTATGGATATATATATATACAAAGCCTCAGTGAAAAAGATGTTCACGTAGTGTTATCTATAATGGCAAAGGGCTCAAAGGGTATACAATTAATTGCTGAAAGTGGTCATCTTTGGGTGGCTGGGTTATTGTGATTTAAATTTTATTCTGTATACTTACCTATATTTTCCAAATTTTCCAAAATAAAAATAAGACAAAGGAATTGAAAAGGACACGTGTGTGCTTGTACTAGTTACTGAAACACTGGTGAATCTCCAGGTAGATTTTCACCAGGCCCAAGGATGCACATGTATGATCATGCCCTGAGACACTATAATATCTCTTCATGCTGAATTTATATATATATATATATATACCAGCAATTTCATCCTCAAACTCAACAGAAATGTGTACACATGTTCACCAAAAGACCTGTACAAAAATGTCCATAGCTGCACTTCTCATCATAGCCAAAGCTGAAAACAAACTATTCACCAACGGATATATGCCCACAATGAAATATATAAATCACAACTGATGGAATGTCTCACATAATATTGAGCAAAGTAAGTCAGACACAGGAATATATTCTACATGAGCCCTTTACGTAAAGTTCGAAACAAAGCAAAATTAATCTGTAGTTTTAGAACTCAGGAAAGTTCAGTCTTTTGGAATAGAGACTGAAGGGGGGAAGTTGGAGAGTTTCTCCTTCCTGTCAATTGTTCCATTTCATGATCTAAATGGTGGTTACATGGGTGTTTATAATTTGTGAAAATGTATCAAGCTGTATGCTAATGACTTATATACTTAGTTGCAACACATTAATGGTCCCTGGAACCACCTTAGTAAGTAACCATCATTTTTACTACAACCGATGTATGCATTTTACTGTATGTTTTAATGGAATGTATCTACATTTTGCTTCAAAAAATAACTTTGTTTACAAAACTTTAAGAAATATCACCCGTTTCCTACTTAGCATTCATAAGAACATTGACATACATGGTAAGGAGCGTGATAGGACCTAAAGTACACATCAGGGTAAATTTCAGACATCTTGTAGAGTGTAGAGTGATGCTGTTATTTATATGGGGGGGAGGAAGAGGGGAGGCTGAAAGAAATAGCCTTAAATTACCAGGGTTTTCTGTAAGGAGGTTATTTAGTATGTTATTCATTTTTTCTCTTTGTGAAGGATAGCAAAAATAATTTTTTCCTTCTGCATACTTGTAGGAAATGAGCAGCAAAAACGGTAATAACGTTTCCCTATTCCCATTGGCTTCTAGAAAACTCAGCCCTAAATTTGTGCATACCCACATGTCAGTGGTTTTCAAATTTTCTTTTTACTACGGCTACAGTAAGAAATACACTTTGTATCATGACCCAGCGTACAGTTATATTTTTGTAAATAATATCCTTACTTTGTGCAATGACCTCTGATATTTTCTATTGTATTCTATTCTAGCCCTTCACATCCCATTCCGTTAAAAACGGTGGTTACTCACTTAAATGATTTCACGGACCATTAACGTGTTGCAACTAAGTTTGAAAAATGTGTTTCAGAGTTCCTGGCAAATACTAGACACTCAGTAAAAAGTTATTAAATGTACAACAGTACATATTTGCATATTAACCTAATCTCCAGCTCATTATTAGTATCTATCCCTGTTTTCCTTTGCTTCTTGGTTTTTCTTGTCCTTTATAACTTATGTTTACTTATTATGGTATTTGTATCTTTACAAGCTGTCATCATCTTTTCCAGAACAAGCCCTCATAAAACGTTTTCAAAGTCACATAGTAAATCAGTCAGGGCAGAGCCACAAGAGGAAAGGTCCTCCCAAGATGCCAGGCCCTGCTTTTCTGGGAACAGGAACTTCAATACCTGTACGAGAAACACTTGTGGTCCCATCCCTGCAAAAATGTCTGCGGCGAGAGCAGATGGTGACAGTGACCATGTGACGGGAGCTCACCTCTAACCTTTTCGGGAACAATATACACTCTTGCTTTCCATGAAGTTCTCTTGCATTTCCGACAGCTGGGAGAGAGAGAGCCAGCTCATTCCAAGAAACACAAAGACACTTTTGAAAGAGGAACAAAGGGTTCTACAGTTGACAATGAAGAATGGTGTGAGCATCTCTGTGCATCTCTGTGATAAAGGAGTTCATGTTCTTGAGTTTCCTTTATCTTTCTTTTCAGGGTGTAAAGTCTTTCTCAGGTCACTGAAGTTGTGTGTCTACAGGAGAACTAGCAAACATGTTGGAAGGAGCTAGTCCAGGCATGTGAGAAGAAACCTTATCTTTCTAACCCAGGAACACATTTCGCCTTAATAAAACTTTTATTTTAAAACATCCTCTCAGGTCCTATCGAACAAAACTTTCCCTACAAAAGGTTCTTGGATCACTTTTGGGCAAGTTGCCGTCTTGGCTTATCTTCCACGCCCAAAGAAAGAAAAATATGTTTTGGGCCAAGCACCATGGTCCACTTTGGTAATGTTGTTTTTGTGAGGACAGGTTGTGGGTAAAGAGGGATGTGAACATGACTTGTCTTTCCTTTAGCAGAAAAGGATCATGAGGAATTTAACAGGGCTGAAATGGATCAATTCTGTCCTAGGACGGGGAGCCTGGGCTTTGTTTCTGCTTTAGCCCCAAGAGAGCATGGATGCTGCCAAGGAAATAACCAAAAATGCAAACTAAGAGTTACATGCACAGATGTCTACAGAAGTATATTTGCCTTAGTAGCATGACGTCAGAGCAGTCTCTAAGTCCCAAACTGCGGGGAAGACTTTTAAAAAGTAATTGGGCAGCCATTAAAACTAATACAAATCACGGTGTGAGAAATAACCACAATAAAATGTTAAATGCAAAAAGCAGGTTGAAAAACTACACATACAAAATATGAATTTGACCATTTTAAAGCATATATGTATTATATTTGCATAGAAAAAGATTTGGAAGAAACACTCCAAAATGTTGAGGAGCTATAACACTAGCTAGTGAAATCAAGAGTGAATATTAAATATCTTTTTTTAACTCTTATTTATTATTTATCTCTTTTTATTTATCTCTTATTTATTATCTTTTTTTTTTCAAAATTTCCACTGTACGCATGGACTGCGTTTACAGCTAGATGAAAGCTATTGTGAAAAATGTAATGATGCATTTCTTTATAAATTCTAGTTTGTTCATTTGCTGACTCATAAATATCTGGAAACTTTGTCCACTTTCTTTTTAATGACAACTTAAGCAGTTAAATTTCTAACTTAACACGGAGAACAGGAAGACTGGACGCCTCAGTGAATCTTATGCAAAGAAAAAGAAAAATCTTATGCAAAGAAAAAGAATTAAACATGGGCTCTTACCCTCTGAACATATTTTCATGAAGGAAGACCAACTTAAAAAAACCTCTTTTTCTGATATATATTTTTTTCATGTGGGTTGTGTGGACGAGTTTAATACTGTAGCTTATAAATAACATTAAAGGTTTAGATGACCGATCTGAAAGCCCACTCAGTTAACGTAAATGTCACACACATGAATGAGTTCCCTTTGGCATAGTTCCCCAGCCCTACAGCAACTACTGGCATCCAGCTGGCGACAGTGAGCAATAGAGTAATCTCTACAGCTATCTGAAAGGGAATGAAGGCAGTACAACGAAGTGAGGCTACTGTCCTCCAGCTGGGACCACAGGATAGTCACAATTAGTTTAGCCGGCATACCAGGTCAGTATAGGATACCGCCAAAGGCTTATTGTTGCACTGGCAGATTCAGGGAGGAAAAAGATAGGTTAATCTGTTTTATCATTTGTTTCTCTGACTTTGTATATCTGATGGATACTTCCATACAGTCAGAAAGAAGACTCCTATGGTAGCTCTAATTTTACTTTTTTAAGGAACCTCCATACTGTTCTCCACAGTGGCTGCACCAATTTACATCCCACCTACCATGTGATCCAGCAATCCCACTCCTGGGCATATATCCAGAGAAAAACATGGTCTGAAAGGATACATGCACCCCAATGTTCATTGCAGCACTGTTTACAATCACCAAGACATGGAAACAGCCTAAATGTACATCGACAGAGGAATGGATAAAGAAGATGTGGTACATGTATACAACGGAATAGTACTCAGCCATAAAAAAGAATGAAATAATGCCATGTGCAGCAACATGGATGGACCTAGAGATTGTCATACTGAGTGAAGTAAGTCAGACAGAGAAAGACAAATATCATATGATATCACTTATAAACGGAATCTAAAAAAAAACTGATGCAAATGAACTTATTTACAAAACAGAAACAGACTCACAGACTGAGAGAACAAACTTACGGTTACCAGGGGGTAAGGGTGAGGGAGTTTCGGATTGACATGTACTCATCCTATATTTAAAATGGATAACCAAGAAGGACCTACTCTGTGATGCAGGGAACTCTGCTCAATATTCTGTAACAACCTAAATGGGAAAAGAGTTTGAAAAAAAAAACAGATACACGTATATGCATAACTGAATCACTCTGTTGTACACCTGAAACTAACACAACTATACTATACTGTTAATCAACTATACTCCAATACAAAATAAAAAGAAAAAAGAAAAAAACTCCTATAAAATCTTGTTACTAGCAAGCCACTTAACCAATTAAGAAATTTGCTTTTTTATTCCTTAATTTAACTAAAACAAAATCGAATAAAGCAAGTCCGTGAAGCAAATTGTAAATACTGAGACTTTGGCAACAAAGCTACCCCAATCCCTCACTAAACTCTGCTAAAATTTTAAAAACAGTTTCTTAGTAATGTGGATGGGGCACCACCTACGGTTGGCAGTCTTACGCCCTTGCCCTCAATTAAAGTTCCTAAATAAAGAGTGTTAAAGGAATTTCAGATGCTATCACCAAATGGATAGAAACTCGTTTACTTTGGAGAAACAGGAGGCATAAAGGGTCACTAGGGCCTACCCATTGCGTTTTCTGGTCTATAATGGGAAGGTAAACTTTTAGACACCTTGGGGCCTTTTCCAGTCCTTAGGCTGAGACATTTACTATTGCTTTGGAACAGACACACTGGAGGGGAGAGAAGGGAGCCTGAATGGAAGAGGAGAAGAGAGCATGGCTGTGTTCTATCTGGGTTTCTGCTCTCAGAGAAGGGGTTTCAGCGTCAACCTGCGAGTAAAAGTGAAGAAAGCCAAACTTCCAGGTTAAATAGAGACCTTGGTTTGGAACCAAGATTACGAATCCCCTGGGGCTGTGAAGACTTCCTGTGCATCCACCTCCGGTGGCACCACCCCAGGCAGCTCCCAGCTCTGGATGCTCAGGCTGGTTTTCAGAGATTCTGGATGGAAGAGACCACAGAAGGCTCAAGATCAAAGGGGGACGGGTTTCTCCATAAGTCCACACTGATATACGTAAATCTGTGAATGCATAAATGGAAGAGAAGTAAAAGTTCTTCCGCAGGGTAGAACGCCAACTAATAAATACAGAAGGAACGATGGAGTTAGAAAACCATCAATGGATGTTAAAACTAGTGGGGAAAAATTTAAGGAGGAAATGGTCTTTGTATAGTCTCAAGATACTTCCTCCCAAATAACATGCTAATTCCAAAGAGGAAAGTAGTAACCTTATGGTGGGGGGGGGCCCGGGGGGGGAACCTGGCAGACAGCACTTTAACTAAGCGATCAAAACTAACATCACCACTAGTGGAATAAACTGACCTCATGTGTTCTGAGAAGGACACAAGGTCACTATTGTGGTTTTCCTTCCAAAAAGGCATCACCCGAATCTAACATTGAGGAAACATCAGAAATCCAATTCTATGAAAGAATTGGCCTGTATCCTCCAAACATCAAGAAACACAAAGAAAGGCTGAGGACCTGTTTCATTGTAAGGAGACATGACAACTAAATGCAACAGAATATTGTGGAGCAAATCCCAACTGGGAAAAAATTGCTACCGAGAACATTATTGGACAATTGATAAATTTTGAATATGGAATGTTGATTAGATAATAGTATTTATATCAATGTTGAATTTCCTGGGTTTGATAACTGGGTTATGTAAGACACTATTTTTGTTCTTAGGAAGTACACATTGAAGCATTTAGGAGTGAGGCCAAAAAAGACAACAAGGTGGGGAACAGAGATTTCATGAGACAAAATCAGTATTTTCTCCACCCTGGAATTCTTCCCCAGCCCTATCAGAGAGTAGGGCCTACTTGGGGGGGCGGGGTTATCTGGGAAGTGAGGCTCAGAACATTCCACCGAAGAAAGGATGTGCAAAACTGTACACACACACCACATGCACCACACACCCCGCATACACACACCATACACACACACACACCACACACCGCATACACACACACCCTGCATACACACACCATACACACACACATACACACACCATACACACCACACACCCCGCATACACACTCACCACATATGCACACCGCATACACACACACCCTGCATACACACACATATACACACACCACACACGCACACCGCATACACACACACCCTGCATACACACACCATACACACACCATACACACCACACACCCTGCATACACACTCACCACACATGCACACCGCATACACACACACCCTGCATACACACAGCATACACACACATATACATACACCACACACACCTACACACCACACACCCTGCATATACACACACATCGTAGACACACACACACACACACACACACCACACACATACACAGACCCCAGGGACAGCTTGGGGATTTGGGGGAGTTTCTATAATCTCAGTCATCTTAATGTCTACAGGAGTCTGGTTTATCCTGGAAACTCCTAACCTTTTGCTTTGTGACTGGTATTGCTGCTTTCTGGGATGAGGGGAATATTTCTCATAATTTCTTTCCTTTTATCTGTTTGCTTGTTTGTATTTGACACTTGGCTTGAAGGTGTAGCTCTGGTGACCTCTGTCCCAGGAGTCTGTGATCATGAAGGGCTTCACGAGGTCTGCTTCTCAGCCCGTCACACTGTCTGCCCGCTCTAGTTCTCTCCAACCTACGGCAAAGTGAAGATACTCTGCCTCCTAGGTCGGCTCGTGTGGGGGTTGGTTTAGACTAGGCTGCAGCTGCTAGCATGTTCTGCAACTTGTATGCGGATCCTTCTCTAAAAGATGCCTTATGGGGCTTCCCTGGTGGCGCAGTGGTTGAGAGTCCGCCTGCCAATGCAGGGGACACGGGTTCGTGCCCCGGTCCGGGAAGACCCCACATGCCGCGGAGCGGCTGGGCCCGTGAGCCATGGCCGCTGAGCCTGCGCGTCCGGAGCCTGTGCTCCGCAACGGGAGAGGCCACAACAGTGAGAGGCCCGCGTACCAAAAATAAAACCAAAACAAAACAAAAAATAAAAGATGCCTTGTGGAAATACAGTCACCTCCGGGTGAAGCAGTCAGAGGAGTGCGATGTAAGAGATGAAAACCAGGACTAGAAACTTCGTCCGTTTTGAATTCCAGACACATCACCACAAATCTTATTTTAGTCTAATTTAAACACCAGTTAATCTAGACTCTGTAGGGACTTTGTTAAAATGCAGATTCCGACTCAGTAAGTCTCAGTGGAGCCTGAGATTCTGCATTTCTAACAAGGACGTGTCAGTGCTGCCCACTTGCTTCTCAGAGGCCAGGGTCTCTGGAGCCCAGGATGTTAGCACCTTACACCAGAGCAGCGAGGGATGCTTGGGCCCATTTCTGAGATGAGAAAACTGAAGCTCAGAGTCTCCAAATCACTTTGCCAAGGTAACAGGCAAGTAGGTGAGAGACAGAATTTAAGCTCCAGCCTCTTCCTTTAGATCACCCTGCCGGAGTCTGTTTCCCCATCCTTGCCCAGGTACCCTAGGCAACCACCTGCACTGGGGGAGGATGCCTGAGCTGAGAGCCATCTTCAGCCACGTGGACAGCAAATGGGTCCCTGATCTTTTTTTTTTTTTTTAAAGAGAGTAAAACAGTTCATCAAGTTTTTTTTTTTTTTTTTTTTTTTTTTTTTGGCTGTTCCACGCGGCTTACAGGATCTTAGTTCCCCAACCAGGGATCGAACCCGGGTCCTCAACAGTGAAAGCACAGAGTATTAAGCGCTGACCACCAGGGAATTCCCCAATTCAGTGTTTAAAACAGTCTGTCAGCAAGTTAGAATTACATAATTCTCAGAAAATGAGTATATAATTTAGAGCTAAACATACTGATAATGATCGATTATCTGATCATGTTATAGTATTATTTTGTGTTTCTCCCTTTTTTTTTAATTGTCAATGTCTTTATTTGATCATTAGCGTTGTACACAGTCTACCTTGCATGGGCACATTTAGATTCAATACAATTTTGGAGAACTAGAGATTCACAGTGTCACAGAACGTGCCTCCAGATATCCCTCTCAGTCTTTCTACAGCCTAAAGAAACGCCTACTGACTACATTGCGTATCTTTTCTGGGTCGTGCGTCCCTTGGGGAATCTAATGTGGGCAATTTTGCAGTTGTTGTTGCTTTGCTTTGTTTCCAGAAGGTGCCCTTGCATACTTGCACGGTTCTACAGACAGTCCTAGGAGGCTTATGGACCCCTTGAAGTCCACTGTGGGCTCCTGTGATAAGAACAGATAGGGTCCAGGCTGCAGGAGGGCGCCTAAGATCCCACAGAACACCAGTCCTCCAGAAATGGTGGCCATGGGTCCACCAATGGCCCCTCCAGAGGGATGTAAAAAGGAACGGTCCTTTCTTGCTTGCTTTTCAAGCACCCTGAGCTCCTACTACTGCTGAGTGAAATAAATTCTTAAAAGAAGGTTTTGAGACTCAGGCAACACTTTGAATCCTTAGGCAATAAATATCTCTGACCCTACTGCTTTAAGATGATGTTATGCAGGGCTTCCCTGGTGGCGCCGTGATTAAGAATCCGCCTGGCAATGCAGGGGACACGGGTTCGAGCCCTGGTCCGGGAAGATCCCACATGCCGCGGAGCAACTAAGCCCGTGCACCACAACTACTGAGCCTGCGCTTTAGAGCCCGCGAGCCGCAACTACTGAAGCCCATGCACCTAGAGCACGTGCTCCGCCACAAGAGAAGCCACCGCAATGAGAAGCCCGCGCATCACAACAAAGCGTAGACCCCGCTCGCCGCAACTAGAGAAAGCCCCTGCATAGCAACGAAGACCCAACGCAGCCAAAAATAAAATAAATAAATTTATTTTTTTAAAAAAAAGATGATGTTATTCATACAAATTCAACCCAATGTGAATTCATGGTCAAAGTCATTAGAAGGGCTGAGTCAGCTATGACGGTGTCAACTGAGTATGCAAACAGAAGAAAACAAACCCGAGAGTGCTTGAGGCTTTCCTCATCCTGCACTCAGGCCGGATGTCCCACAGCAAAGACGGGCTCTGATGGCCACAGTCCTAAAGCCTTTCTTGTCGGCAGATGGACCAGAGGAAGGTAAAGAATAAATTATCCTTTGGCAATATACAGCAGTTCATGTTTTAAAATTTTTCAGCACTAGCTACTATTCTCAGTGACCTATGGTCAATAATGTAACCAAAACATAAGGCTCTTACTTGGTTTGGGGAACCTGGCCTGGAGTTTGAAGTAAAGCAAATGGGCTGGTAGCCCAGAATCAATGCTGTAGTCTGTTTTTCTCCCAGTTGCTTTTCTGTTCTCTTTCTATCTTAGTAGAAAATAATATATCAAAAACACCAATATTTCAGGCTCTAAATCTCTGAGCTTAAAAGAACATTTAGAGATCATTTCGCTCAAATGTCTCCTTTTTTTTGTTTGTTTTTTTGCGGTACGCGGGCCTCTCACTGTTGTGGCCTCTCCCGTTGCGGAGCACAGGCTCCGGACGCGCAGGCTCAGTGGCCATGGCTCACGGGCCCAGCCGCTCCGCGGCATGTGGGATCTTCCCGGACCGGGGCACGAACCCGTGCCCCCTGCATCGGCAGGCGGACTCTCAACCACTGCGCCACCAGGGAAGCCCAAATGCCTCCTTTTACAGTTGGGGAAAGGGAAGAACAGAAAGGTGAGGTGACTTCCTCAGTCTTAACATTGTTCTAGTGCTGGCACTCCTGTCTCTTTTATTGTGAGAATAGGTATAAAACCTATGTGGAGCTAAAAAAAATACCATGGAAAGGAAGTCTTCCTAGAGCTGCCACCATCGGTAGAGCCTGGCCTATCCTCCCAGAAATGTTCCTTGCACACACATGCATAGGTATGTGTGCATCCCTTTTTTTTTTTTTTTTCATAGAAGAAGGATCGTATGATGAATCTCTCCAGCTCACTTTGTTCAGCTCTTGGTTTGAATTCTCCCGTATTGATATATTCAAATGTACTTCCTCCTTCTACATGGGTTACGTAGCATTCCCTTGGACTTCTTCTGTTTATACTTTATTAAGCACTTCTCTAATGACGTACTTTTAGGTTGCTGGCTGTTCTTTTGCACTACAAGCCGTGCTGTGCCGACTGAATATGTTTTAACTGTATGCATCATTTCATACACTTCTCTCTCGTTTCTGCCACTTGTTTTTCTGAAAAAAAAAACATCCTACACTAGCAACCACTCCCCACCATTCTTACCTCCTCGCCTTGCTTTAGTTAACTCTGCAGCATTTATCACCACCTGAAATAGAATGTATTTGCCTGTTCACTTTTTGTCATTTGTATCTGTTACCAGAAGGGCAGGTCCATGGGGTCAGGAACTTAGTTTTATTTGCTGCTGTGTCCCTAGCACAGAGAACGGTGACTGGCTTTTGGTAGGTGCTCAATAAATAAGGAATCCATGAATGGATGCTTTGCACATTTTACTATTGATTTATGGGTTTTTTCTTACTGACTCCTAAGAGTTCTTCATATAGTCATTAAATAAGTCTTTGTCATTTGTCCTGCTCATATAATTTCCAGCGTGGTGCTTGTTATTTAACTTTGTTGATGGTACTTTAATTACTATATACTCAAGCATAACATATTCGTCTTTTATAGATTTTATGTTTTGTGTCTTGCTTCAAAAGGCTTTATGCACTCCAGAGTTATTTTTAAAAACTTGTCTGGTAGTTTCATGGTTTGTTTTCATGTTGGAATCTTTGATTCATTGGGAATTTATTTTGGCAAAGGCAGTCAGCTTTGGCTATGTAGTCAGCTTTGTTATTTTTTTCCCAAATAGTTAGCTAGTTGATCCAACATGAATTAAAGAACAATTCATCCTTCTCATTGCTCTGAATGTCATCTTTATAATATACCCAATTCCTATAAATATTTACATTATATCTGATCTCTAGTCCGCTCTGCTAATTTGTCTGTCTATTCCTGTGTTGGTACTAATATAGTGCTTTTAACATCTGGGTAAGACTGGGCCCCTCTCTCTGTCCATTCTCACGTGCTTATTTTTTCACAAGGATATCAGAAGCCACAGAGCCATTCAACCCTCCCTCTAAAAAATTATCTCACTATTTTATTGTGACCAGATTATTTTACAGATTAATTTAGAAAGAAACAACAGACAATTCATGGCCCACTCTTTTGTTATTTTAACAGTTTGGGGCCTTTCTTGGGAAATAATAAATGCAACAAATAAAATCTAGAAGTGGAGCTGTATTTGGTGCAGTTGGAACTAGGGCAATTACTGGAAGCTGGTGAGAAAAGGAAAAACTATTTGTGTTCCCTCTGGTTAGGGTAATTCTTAATTCTTAGAGCAGTTGATGCCATTTCTTGAATGATCATGTGTTGAGAAGGTGGACCTTCTGGAGTATTATGGCGATGGGAAATAAATCAAGGTTTAGCAAGTCCTATTTCCTTGGGGTAAGTAAGTCAAGGGCCACTTTGAACCTTAAATTGCTTAAGAATTTCATCCAGTATGAGCCAGCTGCAGGAATTTGAGTCCAAAGACACCACAGGAAATGACCATATGTAATGCAAACCTGTCACCGGGAATCTTAAAGGATTCTGCAGAGAGCCCGTTAACTCAGCCTTAAAGACCACTCCAGTGTTCCCCCATTGCAGAATAAGTCAGATAGAATTCAACTCATGCCAAACACAGGATGCCTGAAGAGGCTGAATGTGCCTGAAGCCTTGGGAGCACTTGGTAAATATTAAGCAATCTACTTGAGGCTGAGCTTTCAGTGAGTCAAAGTGCTTAGTCCGTGAGCCATTCATTTATACGGTGTTTGGCCAAACCAAAAAGTGAAGTTCAAGGAAGAGAAGACCGAAACATTTTCTCAGGGAAGAAAAAAAAGGTTTTCAAACACCTTTTGAAAATTATCTGAGAAGAGCTATACAAGCAGAAAACATCTTTTGGCAAATAAGTGATGAATTAGATGGACGAGGTGTGTCTTCAGTTTCTGATACAATTTAAAGACAAGAAATAAACTGGTGGCTTGACATTTTAAGCTCACTAACTTCAAATAATGAATTTTATAATTTCCAGAAAGATCACGTATGTGTATTTTGCTAGTGGAAGAGTCTGAACTTCGATGCTAAGAACAAAGAAATTAGGAAAATGCGGCATCATTCTGCCTTCTAATATACATAAACACCCTTAAACAATTTGAGATCATTTTTCATTCCTTATATAAATCCCTGTCTACTTTGTTACTAGGACAGATAGAGCCAGGGAAGTAACCAGTAAGTATCCAGAATGACTGCTTAAATTGCAAACATGAAAATTCCACCTAAGCCTTATTGAAACAAACTAGATACTGGTTTCAGTTATAAAGGCCTTGCACTCTCAACGCAAATGTTTATTTATTTAGGGATACTTGGCAAATCAATATTTGAAAACAATATGGTGGTAGCGAAAATAAACCAGGGAGAGAGAGGGAAGTTTTAGAAATGTAACGAAGAAGCATGAGTAAAATGTGAACAGACACATAGCAATAAGATCAGCTGCAATGAAGAGCTCCCATTAGTATCCTCAATCATCTGATACGTCATTGGACTGATGATTTGCTCAAGCCAACCTAAGTGACAGTGCAGTGCTTCAGGATGGAAGGAAATCACCTCTTCTAAATGCCCACTATGTGTCGGGCATTGCCTATTTTAATAATAATAGCTGACATCCAGTAAGAGCCTTCAAGATGGAACTTCCAAGTTATTTCTAATCCTTACAGTCCGTCTATGAAGTAGATGTTATCTCCATTTTACAGATCAGAAAACTGAGATTTGGAAAGGTTCAATAACTTGTTTCACATTCCCTAGTTAGTAAGCAAATCAGAATCCAAAGCCAGTTCTGATTCTAGAGCCCCAAATCTTTCTGTTTTGTCACCTGCCTGAAACAAGACATACTAATAATGTGAAGTGACTTACACTGCTCCCTAGGGAAAGGGCTACTGCAGAGTGCTCACATGAAAAATTACAAAGACAGAAACAAGCAAATAAGAGAGATTGGCCACAGCAGGTTATACCTTTTATGACAAACATAAAAAAAAGTAGGCCTTGGAAAGCCTGATGGAGATAATTTAACTATTTAAAGAATTTTTGGTGTTGCTTCAGAGAAATAAAAAATAAGCAACTTACATCACTTTTCAGTGAGATAAGAGCTCACAGACGTGTATACACCTATGTCTGTATTTTCCACACCAGAAAGGGCATTATTTTTCTAATTGCATTCACCCTAATATCTTTTTTTTAACTTTTTAAAATTTTTTAAAAATTAAAAAAATTTTCTACTTTTTTGGCTGTGTTGAGTCTTCATTGCTGCGTGTGGGCTTTCTCTAGTTGCGGTGAGCAGGGACTACTCTTTGTTGCGGTTCGTGGGCTTCTCATTGCGGTGGCTTCTCTTGTTGCAGAGCACGGGCTCTAGGCGCGCGGGCTTCAGTAATTGTGGCACGTGGGCTCAGTAGTTGTGGCTCACGGGTTTTAAGAGCAGGCTCAGTAGTTGTGGCTCGCTGGCTCAACAGTTGTGGCGCACAGGCTTAGCTGCTCCGTGGCATGTGGGATCCTCCCAGACAAGGGCTCGAACCCATGTCCCCTGCACTGGCAGGCAGACTCCCAACCACTGTGCCACCAGGGAAGCCCCTCACCCTAGTATCTTATTACCAGACATGGAATATGCCAGAAGTGAAGGATTCTCCATGTCTAGTATAGTAGAGGTAAACGGCCTCATTCAAAAACACATTTCCAAGCCCTGTATTTATAAGAAAAATCACTTAACCCTCATATTATTAGTCTGATCTTTTTTTTTTTCTTTTTCTTTTATCCAGAAGCATTATTTCCTGCCTTCTTCACCAAGAGTAACTTGAAAGAGGGCACCATTCCACATAGAGCCATGGGGTCAAGGTCATGCCTGTGAACTTGAGGTGCTCAGGAGTATGCAGGAACAGGCCCGGGGGGAGAAAGGACGTTCTCTCTGCCCCCATTTGGAAGCTGACAGCCTGCAGAGGGGGAGCGATGAACAGCACAGTTTCCAGCCAACTTTGTGTCGCTGGACTTTACAAAAACAAATAAACCAAAGCTTTTCAACTGACCAGAACTGCCTAAACTACTTTAATAATGTGGCTGCTTTATAAGGTGTCTGGGCAGTTTATCTTTGGGCTATAGATAAGATACCTCTTTTGTAAAGAGCAAATCCATTAATAGTCACTATTATAAACTTGGGAATCACAAAGAAATAGGACAATTGTAAACAAGATGATCAATTATCATAGGGATCGCCTTTACCAGCTAGAAAAATTAATTTGATTTTCTTAAAAACATTAATTTCAGTTTTAAGAGTTTGAACTTTAAAAGCTTAAATATTGCCTGGTACAATTACTTCACAGGTGTAAAGTAATAGCACATCTTATTAGCACATCTCATCTAATAGCACACATTATTTTCTTATGCCTTATAATTCCTTCCTTAGTGACTAAATATTTTTATACGGCTTCTGGAAGTTCATGAGATATACAGATTCATTTGGAGTATATTTTTCTCCTCATCAATAATCTCTATGTATTGGCAAAGCAATATAAAGAAACTTTAAGTACTTTTGTCACATTGGGTACACCTAGAAAGAAGAGAAGGAAATAAGTTCTAATGAGGGGTATTTTGACCTCAGCTACATTTATTGGCTAGAAACCTATAGAATGCATTCAGAAGGTCAGAATTATTTGTTTAATTGGCTACTTCCAACACTAAGCAGTTGGGCTGGGCAGATATTATTTGCATATTGAAACATATGATTGCCTTTTCCAAACTAAAAATCAAAATGTAACTGACAAGTATAGGTACACTTAAATAAAATGGGAGGAGACGTTTGAAATTGGAACTGTTCTCGGAAAACCAGATCATGTAATTCTACCGACAGAGTTTCACTCTAATCCAGAGGTGTCAGTCAATGTAGAGATTAGCCCTTAAAGACGACTCTATCCAGTTCTTCTTTTTGGAAGCAGAGATACACGCAATAGGATGAACTGCTCTCAACCATGACTGAGTCACAGCTGACTCAATCCATGTAGAACTAGCATCCTCCATGCGTCCTAACTGTGGCCATTTTCTCACCTCCTGGTGACTCAGACACAAGTGCCCATTTAGACTAGACCTGGGGGAGCTGGGAAAGCCAGAGTTCCTCTTCCACGTCACCTTTCCCCCTCAGACTTGGGGAAAGTCACGGCCAGGGAGTAGCCATGGAGTAAGAAGCTGAGGCAACCTCTGCTGCTGGGGTCCATCACCCATGTCTTTGCCCACCAACCTGTCAGGCTCCCTACTTCCTGGAAGCACGGGTACGCTGACCGTTTTAAGGACATGGAGTTACGCTGTTTGCACTGACATTCATCAGGCCTTGGGGTTCATATCCATTTTTTTTCTGTGACTTTTGCACAGCTGCCCTTCTTAAACAACGCTCGCCAGCATTTACAAAACCGATGACACATTCACAATTCCTTCAACCAATGTGTACTGAGTCCCGGTTGCTCGCCAGGAAGTGAGCTGAGGCCGAGCGCATAAAGCTGACTCTGATGGTAGGGTCCTCGCCACCAAAGAACTTTCGGCTGATTGGGAGGAACGTGCACTGTTCAAGACCACTGGGAGGGGTGCAGGCAGAGCTTGGTGAGGACCCTGAGGAGGGAGGGAGCGTTCACTCATGGGAAGAGGTCAGGGTTGTGGTTAAGGACCTGGTCCATTCAGAAGAAGGGACGGGGAAAAACACCTTCACATATTAAACAAAGATTCATTGCACTTTAGCTGGAAACTGCAGCCAGGGGTGGAGACCCTGTGGTCTTTATCAACCACCTTGGGATGAACAGGGACATGAAATAACCATCCCTTGGGCTCCCCACCAGTCAGACTTGCTAGATCAGGTTGCTCTGTGGCACAGAAGGCCATCTTTTGGACTGGGCTCAGATAGGCTGGGTTCAAGTCCTGCTATGCCATTTAGAGCCGAGAGACTGTGCACCAGTTGCTTGAGTTTCCTGTTTTCTCATCTGCAGTAGGCATACTAGGGCATGTAACATGCTTTGAAGATTTCCACTTGTGTCAGATATTCTGAAGGACTTCCCGTAGCAATACCACCAGAGTACAATGAGCAAAGTGTTTGCAGTCCTGCTGGGCTTGCAGAAAATCTAGAAGGGGTAAGATGATGAAGAAACTGCAGATGCCATGGGGTCAAATATTGAACTAGCACCGGGATCAGAAGCAAAAACCTGGAGCGCAATACAAAGGGGGAGTTCAACATGAGACCTGCTTGAAGCCAGCATCCTTAAAGGGAGTAGAATAGCCCCACGTTAGCACAAAAACAGGTAAAGAGTTAGATTTGGTCTGTGGGTCATAGTTTACTGAACCCCTACATAAGATGATAATAATAATGTTTAACAATGTAACTGCTTTATGACTTATAAAATCTTTTCTACGTGTTATCTAATTTGACCTGTACACAACTCCTGTAAGCTAGGTCAAAGACAGAATAGCCTTTATCCGGTTGGACACAGTGTACGACCAATAAGACATGCGGTATAAGAAAAATTAATGTTAGGTATAAACCAAAGAAGATTAGATACACTATAGCTTCACAGAAGGAGAGGACAGAAAGGTTGAGAAAAAGCTGAAAATGTCTTTTCAAATGTCAACTGAACTATCCACAAAAATGAAATAATCTGTTTCGAACAAGTCGTGTCCCTTTTCCTTTCTTCATACATGGATGCCCTTTACCGCAGAAGCCAGTGAAAGCTGTGATTCGACACACTGCCGGTGGCTACCTTAACTATGCTGTTCCCCCAGCAATAGTCAAAAAGGACAGAAAGTTCACGTACTCCTGAATTCACAATGTCTGGGCGTGTCCCCTTCCCACTTCTATGTGCAAGAAAGACTTCCCTTATTTGGCAGGATTTACACAGCGTTTTAGACCTGAACTGTAACTCAGAAATTCACTCATTTAACTGTTGCATTTTCAAGTGGAGTCAAGAGAAGTTCAGACTGGATGATAAACAGTGGCCATGTATTAGTTGTTGAATATATAACGTGTTGTAAATATCACGTAGATATCACTTTGAACGAATGGTAATCCTAAGAACACTGGCAGACACAGATAAATGCTGGTGCAGGCCCTAAAGGAGAAAGGAGAGGGAAGAGATGCCCTTGTATCTGCCATGTGAGGCACCAGTGGACACATTCCATGCGACATCTGATTTAATTACCATGACTCTGCCTCCAGGCTGTATTTGCATTTTGCAAAAGAGCAAGTGGAGATCCAGCAATGCATCCTAGGCCTGCTAGCTGCTGAGTGGCTGAGCTGAGGTTTGAATTCAGTTCTCTACTTGCTTCAAAGTACCTTGTTTGCACACCCTGCTTCCACCACAGGGAGCTCTGTGTTTGGGAACAAGTGCAGAAAGGAAGGATGAAGAGAAAATAGTAAAATCAACTTCCCTTGTAAGACATCGGATGATAGACGTCTATCCATTTGTCTGAACTTAACAACGGGGCAGTATTGTACCCCAGGCTGGGTCATTTGTAACACTCTACTCCTCTAAACAACAACACTTTTTTCAACCACAATCATAACGTGAAACAAATATATTTCACGTTTCACTTTCACTTAAAAATTGCACTTACCAAGCAAAAATACTGCAACTCACAATGTACACTCTGTTTCACCGTTTTACATTTAAAACACAAATCAAAATTCCAGGTGGTCACATAGTATGGTAGAACTGAAGTAACTCAGCTTCTGTTTCTTTGACTGTAGTCCTTGGGCTGTCATTGTTTATTCTGGAGCTATTTAAACACTAACTACATAATGCCCCAAGAGTTAGAGATATAAACAGTGCTCAAATTACTGAACATCCTTCAAACCTCTAAGAACTAACTCTGTAAACTAAGGCGTGCAGCTGAGTCCTGTATGCTGGGACCCACTGGATACCTGGGAGTTCTCCAAATTAACTTTCATGTGAATTTATGTTTATTAAAAGATAAATCATAGGGCTTCCCTGGTGGCGCAGTGGTTGAGAGTCCGCCTGCCGATGCAGGGTACACGGGTTCGTGCCCTGGTCCGGGAAGATCCCATATGCCGCGGAGCGGCTGGGCCTGTGAGCCATGGCCGCTGAGCCTGCGCATCCGGAGCCTATGCTCCGCAACGGGAGAGGCCACAGCAGTGAGAGGCCCGTGTACCGCAAAAAAAAAAAAAAAAAAAAGATAAATCATAAATTGTGCTAATTTGAAACTGAAATACGTATTACTAAAACTCAACAGTAATTTAGATCAGCAAAATATATTTTTCAAGGGGAGTATTTTATTTCTGAGATTCTTTAGAACAGGGCATGATGATAATTTTTAGATTCTCTATAGACAATGTGCCCCCTCACTGCCTGCAGCGCCCAGGACAGACCATTTCCACCATCTTGCCCTTGGTGCACCTCTGCACTGGGATCTTTATTTTGGGAAAAACATGTATGGGTGACTCTTCTTTCTGGCAGGCTCCATTATTTCACATGTCCTGGGTGCCACTGGCTTTACTGTGGTGCGGTGCCAGGATGATCACGGCGGTTATGTGTGATGTGTGCACTTGTGTGGGCCCAAAGGAACAGAAGGAGGCTCTGCAGTGAGGAATGCACACTCAGCATAGCTAGTTGTCCGCAGAGTGATGAACGGAGGGACGGTGCTCCACCGTTGCAGAAGATTCTTTCGGGACCCCACTGGTCTGGGGAAAGCCCCATAAAACAGCATGGATAATGACGGGGGATCTCACCAGGCATAATGCCTCGCTTAAAGTCCCACATCACCATATCTTCTCAATGCCAGCTGACAAATTCAGACTGACTTCTGGGGCTCCCCTAGCTGGGAGGCAGCCTAATATAAGCTTTGGCCCCTCTGGCTCCAGTTTCTCTACAGGGAACCCCTGATCAAGATCCTAACTGAGGTTACCACTTGAATTTAGGCCATGTGACCATTTGACTCATTCTTTGAAGAGGCTCATGTCTTTACATTAGTTGAGCTCTGTGTGTGTGTAATTTTCAAAAGAGCCTCAGGGAAGGAAAGACTATTCTTAGCCCCATTTGATGGATGAAGAAACAGAGGCTTAGGGAGGATAAGAAACTTGCACAAGGTCAGGGAAACAGCAGGTATAGAGATGGAGCCCTGAGACAGTTCGAATGCTTAAGCCCATTCGCTTAACCTTTACAGGATGTTTATGAGCAATAAAGAGATTAAAAACTCTACCTAAGACAGTTTCAAAGTGATACACTGAGCTTACAATTAAAGTACAAAACAGAAGGTACAGGTTTGTCTGTGCACAACACTCATGAAAATATTTTGACCCCAGAGCCCTAGAGGCCCAGGGTAACATCATCCAGGGTCTTCTCGGTCCACGAAAAAGAGAAAGGTTTTAACT
Organism: Delphinapterus leucas; assembly: GCF_059928025.1. NCBI lineage: Eukaryota > Metazoa > Chordata > Mammalia > Artiodactyla > Monodontidae > Delphinapterus > Delphinapterus leucas. The sequence goes on from NC_143132.1 coordinate 147,821,378, forward strand.
AAATGTGCTCTGGAACAGGAGATAAGGCTCCATCAGAAGGTGAAGACCACACTCTTTGAAGTCTACTTGGTAGAGATTTTATGTCATCATCTTATTAATAATAATCATTTGTCTGTAAACTGCTTTATTGGGGGTAGGGGGTTTCTTTTAGGTTTAATTGGAAAGCCCCTGGAGCAATTTCCAGCAGTGATAAGATTATCCATGGCCACCCTTTCATCCAGATCCTCGTTTGGATGAGGGTTACCCACAAAGTCAGAGACTGTCTAGCTTCTCCCACCTTCCTTAAGGAGAAAATCATTTCCAGCCCCTCACCTGTGCTGTGTCACGGCAATCGCAGCAGGCAGCAGCATCCTCCGGGCTGGAACCAGGGCACCTTGGAGGCTGTACCCAACAGAACCCCTTCAGGACCCAGTGGTTCCAGCCCTGGGAAGTGCTGAAGGTGTTTGTTCTTTACCAGTCTACAGTTCCATTTTAAAGAACGGCTTTAAATGCATTTCAAGGTAGTCCAACCTATGCCTGATATGTATGATTCTTTAGAAGCAGATATAATTTTGCGCTTTTAAGATCTGCTATGATGACACTTGCTCTGTTTAGTGAAGGGAAATAGGTTCAGTTCATGCTCATCATGTTCTTTCTCTGTCTTTCCAGTAATCACTGGAAATGACAGCGCTGCCACTTCTCCTGGCACCGTGTTCACGTTCAAGGTTCTTTCTTTCACATACACTTGGACTTCCACAACAGATCTGCGAGACAGAGCAGGTATTGTCTTCCAAGGTTAAGAGTTGGGAAAATTGAGGCAGAAAGTGTTGAAGAGGAGTGTCGGGTCTGTAATTCAAATCCTCCTACTCATGGTGTGCTGGTAAAAGAGCGCTCAGAAAAAAAACAAAGCCCCAATTTATAGCACTGGCTGATTTTCAGGTGAACTAAGTACCCCACAGCCATTTCAAGCTACCAACACGATGCTACCGTGTCCGGGGAGCTGGGGAGACAAGTGGGAAGTTGTCAGCACAAGCTCCAGCACACGGATTCTCCCGTTCCTAACCATGCCGTCACGGTGTTAATTTACTGACATGTACGCATGGCTATGTTTAAAACAGATATCCAACAAGGACCTGCTGTATAGCTCAGGGAGCTCTGCTCAGGATTCTGTAATAACCTACATGGGAAAAGAATTTGAAAAAGAATAGATATACGTATATCTATCTAGAACTGAATCACTTTCCTGTATGCCTGAAACTAACACAACATTGTAAAGCAACTATGCTCCAATATAAAATAAAAACTTTAAAAGAATAATAAAAGGATTTCAAACCCCTCTCTAGCCCAAGGTACTGGAGAGGAAGCTTCCTGATGGGAAACTCAGCCTTAGACATTTCTTCTGCAGACACTGGTGTGCTCCAGTTGTTATGACCCTACCCAGCTATAACCGAATGGACCCGAGAAGCTGTCCCTGAAGTGATCCAGGGACACATGTATACTGGGATGCATCAGACAGCAACAGCCCCTTTCAGTCCCATCCCACTGAGAGTGTATCTTTCAGCCAAAGATCTCCAGGGATCTTCCATGCCTGCCTGACCATCCTTGTTTCACAGATGGGGGGGTCAAAGTCCTGGAAATCAGACCACATGCTCCAAGTCCCTCAGTAATGGGGACTTCACTGCGGCACCAAGATGCCTCCCCCATCACTGTGAAAAACAAAGACTTCTGAAAACGTGGCAGCAAGTTCAGGACTCCCATCAAAAGCAATGTGAGAAGTGGGCATGTTTTGGGCCAACAGACAGGTCTGTTTGGGCCATGGTTTTCAGAGTATGCTTCATGGAGCCTCAAGGGGCCTAGGGGTCTTCTCAGGGCCAGGGAAGGGGATAAGGCATAAGGGGAAAAACCCTGTATCCTCTCATCCAGATGTGAATTAAAGCATTCATCAGTTTTACATACGGGGTGTCAGATGAAGATTTCTTTTGAAAAAAGTTCTGTGACTTTAAAAAAGAGTTGGAAAACCTCAGCAAAGACCGAAGTCTAAACTGTTAGTTTTCAAACAAGGCTCCTTGGTGTGAGATACTGGCTCTCGTAAACCAAAGGGAGCCTCCTGGCTGGCTCTTTCCCATGATCTGGGGTGGTAATCTATGTACAAACACACTGCAAAGAAGTCAGCACAGGTCCTTTTGCCTCCTTCTGACCTGTTCTGAAAACAAGGGGATGCCGTGTATCCACCGGTGATGCTTCTATCATATGACCTCCCAAACAGTCCAGGCACTCAGGGTCTTCAGCGGATGCCCTGGAGGCCAGCCACGACTCCCGGCTGCACAAACAAGCACTCAAACGTAGCTGCCTTCCCACGCTTGCTGGGGTGACACGCGCACAGGCCACACAGACCTGTGACAAGCCCTCAGTGAAAACGGACAAGGCAGCTGGGCATCGCAAGAAACAAACACCAGGTCATCAGACCTACAGTCTTGCAGTCACCTTCTGATGCACTGCTGATGGAAAACCAAAGAAGCAAAGAAGACCGCTTTCGCCATTAGCCAAAGTCATTCAACTATTTTAAGTAGAAAAAAGACACCGGGGATGTGCCCAATGAAATGGTATAGATTTAATCTACACAAAACTGTATTAATTTCGGGTCTGCTCATAACGAATCTCAAACGCTAAATACTTCCTGAGACAACATCATAAGCTTAGAGGTAAAGATAGACCTAATACCAAAGCACATGGTTTTTAAAACAAATATTCACCCTAAAGCTACAATGGAAAAGTATGTAGAAACAGAATATATATATATATATATATATATAATTGTTCCTATTATGCCTTATAATATTTAAGAATGTGTATGTATGCATGTGTAAAGTGTTTCAGTATATGTTTGCTTATGTGTGTATGCATTTATAATGTCCTTTTTAAGATTAATAAAATGTTGTATAACTTCTTGCTGGAATAAAATGTCTTTAAGATTGATACTATGATTTAAAAAGAAATTGAGCAATGATAAAATTTTCAAATCATATAAAATGACTGTGAATTGTGGAATCCAGGTCAGACTAGGTATGTTAGGATGAGGTTTCTTAAATATTTTATTTTTCTCTATATTTCAATGAGAATATAAAATGAAACAAACAGATATAAAAAGTAACGTGAGGATAAAATGAAGTTTTGGTTTCTCGAGACCTACTTATTCCACTTTCCTCTAAGAGTCTGTGCACTAAGATACAATGTTTAAATCACTTTTTTTGCAGATGAACTTAACACACTCAAAGAGGATGGGTGTTAGTGTCTTACTAAAGATCCAGAAAACAGGCAGTGATGGAAAATATTCCTCTCTATTACCCTCAAAGCTTAAATTTGACCATATTTGCCAGGCATGTACAAAGTTAATCTTTAGCAAAGCTAGTGTACTTAAAATAGTTGTTCTCAACAAGTTATAAACCTGGATTATGAAACTGTTAAACACTAGAGATCCAAAACTCAAATACGCAAATTCTTTTGCACACATTTTTTTCCCTCTGCTTTACTTTTCTTTTACAAAGGCTCAGATTTTATGACTCAGGGATTAATAGCAAAGAAATGCAAACTTCTCTAAGGCAAAGCCAAGTGCTAACAGACATATTTTAAAGTGGCATACGCTGTCTTCCTTTTAAATAATAATTTTTTTGGTTGCTCTGAAATGCTTTATGTTCAAACATTCTATTAATATTACATTTAGCTACACAGAAGAAAAGAAAAAAGCTACTTCAAGAACACGTTTCCATGTCACCTAATTCTAAATTTGTCTAGTCTCCTATACTACAATTAACAGAAAATAACAAGAGTCTGGAAAGTATTCTCAACATTATCATTACAAGTCTAAAAAGTTGGTATTTTCACCCCCATTTTACAGACAACCTCAAGCCCAAGGATGTTGAGGTCCACTGGAATTTGAAGCCAGATATTCTGACTCTAAGTCCATTTCTCTTTCTTTTATTCCAAAGCTTTTTCAACGGATGATCGTATCCCCACTTAAAAGAAAATAAAGAGATAAATAAATATTAGAATTTACAGAAATGTACATAAATTGGGAAAGAGTTATTATCTTTTCACAAAGGATTGACCCCAGATTAAGTTACCAGCTCCTATAACTCATTTACAGGGGCTTAAACTTGTCCTCAGCGTTTTGGGGAAACTTTCTGTGAATATAAAGTAGCCTTGCATATAGAGACAAGCTTGGTGATGGAGCAAATCTATTTGTGCTTCAGTTGTAGCATCACACCTGCTCTAAGGGATGAATGGACATTAGCAACAATAAACCTGGACCAACCAAAGAAGATATACAGATTGCCAACAAACACATGAAAGGATGCTCAATGTCACTAATCATTAGAGAAATGCAAATCAAAACTACAATGAGGTATCACCTCACACCAGTCAGAATGGCCATCATCAAAAAATCTAGAAACAATAAATGCTGGAAAGGGTGTGGAGAAAAGGGAACCCTCTTGCACTGTTGGTGGGAATGTAAATTGATACAGCCACTATGGAGAACAGTATGGAGGTTCCTTAAAAATCTAAAAATATAATTACCATACGACCTAGCAATCCTACTACTGGGCATATACCCTGAGAAAGCCGTAATTCAAAAAGAGACATGCACCACAATGTTCACTGCAGCACTATTTACAATAGCCAGGACATGGAAGTAACCTAAGTGTCCATCGACAGATGAATGGATAAAGAAGATGTGGCACATATATACAATGGAATATTACTCAGCCATAAAAAGAAACAAAACTGAGTTATTTGTAGCGAGGTGGATGGACCTAGAGTCTGTCATATGAGTGAAGTAAGTCAGAAAGAGAAAAACAAATACCATATGCTAACACATATATATGGAATCTAAAAAAAAAAGGTTCTGAAGAACTTAGGGGCAGGACAGGAATAAAGACGCAGAGGTAGAGAATGGACTTGAGGACATGAAGAGGGGGAAGGGAAAGCTGGGACGAAGTGAGAGAGTGGCATGGAAATATATACACTACCAAATGCAAAATAGCTAGTGGGAAGCAGCCACATAGCACGGGGAGATCAGCTCGGTGCTTTGTGTCCACCTAGAGGGGCGGGATAGGGAGGGTGGGAGGGAGATGCAAGAGGGAGAAGATATGGGGATATATGTATACGTAGAGCTGATGCACTTTGTTATACAGCAGAAACTAACACAACAATGTAAAGCAATTATACTCCAATAAAGATGTTAAAAAAAAACAAAAAAACCTGTACCAAGTCTTGAAGCCACAGTTTCAGGCACTGGACAACAGATAGTGTATTCGGGAGATGAGCCCTCTTGGCTTTCTGCCTGGGGGCACTTTTCGTGCTGCAGCTCAGGGAAGGGAAGTCCAAGCAGAGAGCAGCTGAGTGGAGGAAACTGAGATCTGGGTGGCAGATACCGCAGGAGCTTGTGGGGCAGGGTATTGAAGAAGCTGCAGAATGAAAGAACTCCTGAAATATGCAGAGAGGTTCCCTTGAGCTTTTAGCTGAATATTCAGCAGAGCATAGCCAAGGTCTAGCCAAAACAGCTCTTCTGTAAGGAGAGTTTCTGAAGGTTGCACACTGCCAGGAGATAGGGTTCCAGCCCGCCAGAGGAAAGAGACCTTGCTCAACTCTCCCAAGATTCAGCTAAGACCCCCAAAATGCAATACCTTAGAAGGACAGCTCTAGTCCTAAAGTAATGACCACTCTAGATTGTCCCCAACAAAGCCTAAAGCCAAGGCTAGCCCCAGGTCATCTGCCAGAAGACTAAATGCCTGCCAGGTAAAAATTCATCCCTCTCTAAAGAACGACAAAAGCCAATGTTTTCACATTGTCACATCCACGACTGCCTCCATCAAATAAAAGCTTTAGTGCACCTGCTGTGTGGTCGATACCTGAAGTGGATAGTTGTTTCTGTTTGCCCGGCATGTCTTTCTCCTACTTCCAGGAACACAAACGTATAGCAAGAGGACTTTTTCCTATAAAGGAACACACTCTGTTTGGTTTAGCCAGGGCCCTCCATGCTCACCAGTGGCCAAGTGACCAGGAGACATAGAATGTCCTACCTTTTGGACACTGGGATGTACACATGACCCAAGTTGGGCCAATGACAGTCCTCTTTGGTACTTATCCCCTGAAAATGTGGGCATTCAACTAGTGTGATGTGAAAGTAGGGGTGCTGATGGCATCCCACCTGCTATGTGAAGTGACCTTGGTCAAGAGATGAGGAAGCAGAGATGCAGCCATGATGATGTCGTTTGTGCCCTAGGATTTAGTTGCATCCATAGGATGTTGCAAACTCGGTGGGGCGGGATTCAGAAGTGTTCTCGTTCCAGATTATTAAGCAATAACAGTTCAGACAGGGCCTTAGAGGTTCAGGGTAGCACGTATGCTAGACCGTGCAGACTGTGACTCAGAATGTAACTTACTGGTGACAGTGTCAACATCTGATAGCTGAAAATGGATAGTCCTGGCTCCTTGTTAAAGAGCTGTATTATCTTGGGCAAATCTCTTACCTCCCCACCTCCCGCCCTCCCGGCCCTGTAAACTGAGAAGTGAGGCCTTCTAGGGCTCTTTCTAGCTACAAAATTTCATGAGTCTATGAAATAAGGGACTTTCCAAAGTCAGCTAGATAACAGGTTAATGCTGATTTATAAAAGTGTCTTGTTCAAGCCAACAAAGAAAGGGTGTAAGATGAGAGATACAGGAATCCAGTGACCAAGTGAAGAAAAAGCTCATATAGTCTCCAAATGCCCCCATTTGCTAATTCTTAGACCAAGTTTTCTCCTTTTGTTTACAAGGTTGAATTAAACCAATTCAATCATCCAGTAGCATAGGCTCAAGAGGAACTCAGTGTGAACGAAGCACAGACTAAATCAGGTAAGGGGATTATTGTTTTCCTTCAATCCTGCTGTCTCTTGAAGATTTTGATCTAATCCCTTAACAGCTCCACTTACTAATACATAAAATTACACACGATGATTTAGGACTGATGTTATGGAAAAAAAGGAGAAAAGACTGTGCAAATGTTTGGATAAATGTAGTGAAATTATATTTGTTGGCCATCCATGCATTTGTTAGGATCTGAAAGTCCCATAGTGAATAAGCACTTGCTTTAGATCGAAAGGTAGCTTCTGATTTGTTTTAATGAAAACATATGTTTAGTGGGAGATTCCTATCGTATTTGAAAAGAGACAATGCCACTCATCTTTCAGCCTTGTGATCCGGGAAAGGTTAGTTCTTAAGAAGTGAGAAAACAGAAAGATAAATAAAGACAAAGCCAAGCAATCTATAAAAATACTGGGTTTCTGTCTGCTGACCTAATGGCCTGTCACTTCTTCAAGGCTGGGTGACAATGGTCCTAGTACAATGGGCCACCAAGCCTTTCTTCTTTCAAAGGGGAACCGTTGAGAAAGGCCTTCAAAGAGACACGAGGAAGGTGCCAGGGATAGGAAATACACGAACTGAGAATTTTGAACTCAAAAACTCATTAATTACCATGTCTGAATTTTTTCCCTATTGGTAACGGCTACTCTAGAAAACTCGTTAATAAAAATTTTTTTAATCAGTTTTATCTTCATTTGTCTTTTTATGATGGATAACAGAGAAAATCTTTTTTCTAGGTAAGAGATAAGCATATAAAGAAGAAACCAGGGACTTCCCTGGTGGTCCAGTGGTTAAGTCTCCTTGCTTCTACTGACGGGGGCACGGGTTTGATCTCTGGTCAGGGAACTAAGATCCTGCATGCCACGCAGTGTGGCCAAAAAAGAAAATAAATCAAAATTCTGCAAGTCAAAGGTAACTGTTTTTTAACAATTGAGTATATCTTTTCCAGTCTTTTTTGTCTGCTTTTAATGCCAGAATCATTTGAAAGCATTTTATAATCATCATCTCATTGAACCTTATAACAGCTCTTTGAGGCAGGTATTATTCCCACTTTATAGATGAGGGGTGCACAGCCCTGCCTAATCCCAAAGCCTGTGCATTTAAGCACAACACTGCCTTGGATGCATATGTGTGTATACACATGTACATGTATATGTGTATATATGTACATGTATTTACACATATACCTTTACACATACGATTATGTGTTCATTTCTACATTCATACATGTGCAAATTTTCATAACTGTACCCTAAATGTTACAACTATAGGTAGTATTTTGTAATTTATTTTTCTTACAACTTATCGAGAAAGGTGTTCAATTAGGTCACAGAAAGCCACAAACCGAGCAAGATAAGGAAGGTCAACTGCTATTTGTTAGGTGTCGAGCCCCCAACGGGACAGAAGTCTTGAGAATGTTCTCTGACATGAAAAGAGACCCATGTCTAAAGCCAAGAGGGACACCTTGAAGTGGGAAGGGTTTTGAGCTCTAAGAGAACATGCTGGAGTGTATGCTTATTTGTTCTGTCTAGGAGCGGAAAGCACGACGAGGTGATTCCTATTTGGCACGAGGGTTCTGGGACACAGCTCCATATGTCACTTGATGTCCGCTTGGCTGCGCAGTGCCGGGCACAGCCCATGAATGTCTGATAAACATGATGAACAACTCTTTCACGCCATCATGCAAGTCTAGGAGTGGTAAATCAGTCTGCAGCCTCACTGACACCTACAGCTCAACAGCCCACAGCAAACTCATTTTTGTTCTCCATATTATTTCCAGTTTCCCCCATATCTCTTTTTTGAAATCACTGTCACCACTATGATCCCAGTTTCTCTAGCAGAAAATCTGGACCCACCTCTCACACTCTCCTTTTTATTTTATTCCCACTTCCTACTTGAGTGCATCAATTTCTACCAGTTCTTTTGTTGTTGTTTTTTTCATATCCTGCCACTGGCCCCTTCGTTTACCTGCCCGTTTCCTTAACCTTGGTCAAGGTCCTGACAACTCTTACCATCATTTCTTCACAAGCAGCATTGGAGGGAAGGGGGCCCCTACGGGTAACTACTCTGGGACAGCAAGTTTACACCTGACAGTCTGAGTGAAAAACACCAGATGCCCATTCACCTTCGTATGGAACACCCTCATCCAGTGTCTACTCATCTTCATTGTTTCCTGAATGCCATGGCCAGAGAATCACCCCTAAACATCGAGTGTAAGCTTCCTCCTAAGGTTTTCAAGTCAAATCCAGACTTTATCCTACATTCGTAATAACTTCCTGGTTCCTGGGTCAGGTCTATATAATCTGACCCCTCCCTAGCTCTCGACGTTTGTCTCCCCCTACTCTTTTCCAGTTTCCTGCAATTTCAATGAATCTGTGAGACTCAGTGGTCTCTAAACATACCGGGTGTCCTCGTCCACCATTTCCTTGTTTGTACCCTCCCTACTCCTGTCTCAGAATTCCTATTCCTTTTGGGTCCATTTCACTTTACATACCAGCCCTAAATGCTGAACTGTATGAACACACATTCTATCATTTTGGTGCTCGGAATATATCATCCTAGTCTTTACTTTTGTCTCTGTGTGTCCCATCTAGGCAAATAAGGGTAAGAATAATTTACACCTTTAATGAACTTTACAGCTTAAAAAACATCTTTTTTTTTGCTACATTTTCCAGTTTTATTGAGATATAACTGACATATTGTATAAGTCTGAGTGTACAAAGTTACCACAATAAGATTAGTTAACACATCCATCACTCTACATAGTTACTTTTTTGTGGTGAGAACTTTAAAGATCTACTATCTTAGCAACTTTCAAGTATACGAAAGAGTATTCTTAACTGTACTCACCATACATTAGATCCCAGAACTTACTTCTCTTATAACTGGAAGGTTGTACCCTTTGACCACCTTCACCCCTTTCCTCCAACCCCTGCCCCTGGCAGCCACCAATCTATTCTTTGTTTCTATGAGTTAGTTTGGTTTTTTTAGATTCCACGTATAAGTGAGATCATACAGTATTTATCTTTCTCTGTCGGGCTTAATTTCACTTAGCATAATACCCTCAAGTTTCATCCGTGCTGTCACAAATGGAAGGATTTTCTCCTTTCTTATTGGTTGAATAACATTTCATTGTGTGTGTGTGTGTGTGTGTGTGTGAAATTGCAGGAAACTGGAAGAGAGTAGGAGTAGACAAACAGAGAGTTAGGGAGGGGTCAGATTATATATAACATTTCTTTATCCATTCATCCATCAATAGACACGTAGGTTGTTTCCATGTTTGGCTATTATAAATCATGCTGCAATGAACATTGGGGTGCAGATATCTCTTTGAGACAGTGATTTTATTTCCTTTAGCTATATACCCAGAAATGGAATTGCTGGATCATATGGTAGCTCTATTTTTAGTTTTTTGAGGAACATCCAGACTGTTCTCCATCGTGGCTGCACCAATTAACATTCCCACCAACAGTGCATGAGATTTCTCTTTTCTACCACATCCTCATCAGCACTTGTTATCTCTTGTCTTTTTGATAATAGCCATAATAACAGATGTGAAATGATATATCACTGTGGTTTTGATTTGCATTTCCTTGATGATTAGTGAAATTAAGTACCTTTTCATATATCTGTTGCCATTTGTATACTCCCTTTGGAAAAATGTACAAACACACCTTGGAGATATTGTGGGTTCAGTTCCAGACAACCACAATAAAGCAAGTATCACCATAAAGCAAGTCATACAAATGTTTTGGTTTCCCAGTGCATATAAAAGTTATGTTTCCACTATACCATAGTCTGTTAAGTGTGCAATAGTATTATGTCTGAAAAACAATGTACACACCATAATTAAAAATTAATGCTGTTGCAAAAATGGTGCCAATAGACTTAATTGATGCAGGTTTGCTTCAAACATTCAATTTTCAAAACAAAAAAATGCAATGTCTGTGAAGCTCAATACAGCAAAGCACAATAAAAGGAGGTATTCTTGTATTCAGGTCATTTGCCCATTTTCAAATCGATTTTTTTTTCTTTTTCTTTTCTTTCCTTTTTTTTGCCTTTGAGTCGTATGAGTTTCTTGTATATTTTGGATATTAACCCTGTACCTGATATATAATTTGCAAATATTTTCTCCCATTCTGTAGATTGCCTTTTAATTTTGCCGATCATTCCTTCTTCTGGGCAGAAGCTTTTTAGCTTGATGTAGTCCCACCTATTTATTTTTGCTTTTGTTGTTTGTGCTTTTGGTATCATATCCAAAAATTCATAGCCAAGACCAATGTCAAGGAGTCTTTTCCCAATGTTTTCTTCTACGATTTGTATGGTTTCTGGTCTTACATTTAAGCCTTTAATCCATTTTTAGTTAATTTTGTGTATGGTGTAAGGTAGGGTCTGGTTTCATTCTTTTGCAGGTAGATATCCAGTTTTCCCAGCATCATTTATTGAAGTCAAGTATTAGTTGACCATATATGTGTGGGTTTATTTCTGAGCTCTCAATTCTGTTCCAGTGATCTTCATGTTTGCTTTTTGCCAGTACCACACTGCTCTGATTACTATAGCTTTGTAGAACAGTTTGAAATCAGGAAGCGTGATGCTTCCAGCTTTGTTCTTCTTTCTCAAGACTGCTTTCACTATTTGGAGTCTTTTGTGGTTTCATGCAAAGTTTAGGATTGTTTCTTCTATTTCTGTGAAAAATGTTATGGAGATTTTGATAGAAATTGCATTGAATCTATAGATGGCTTTTGGTAGTATGCATATTTTAACAATATTAATTCTTCCGATCCATGAACACAGAATATCTTTCCATTTATTTACCTTTCATTTATTATTTTAGATTTCTTTCATCAATGTCTTACAGTTTTCAGTGTATGGATCTTTCATCGCCTTGGTTAAATTTATTCCTAAGTATTTATTTTTTTTGATGCTATCTTGAATGGGCTTGTTTTCTTTATTTCTTTTTCACATCATTTGTTGTAAGCTTATGGAAAAGTAACTGATTTTGTATGTTGATTTTGTATCCTGCCACTTTACTGAGCTTGTTTATTAATTCTAACAGTTTTTTAATGAAGTCTTTAGGGTTTCTATATATAAGATCATATTTTACTTCTTCCTTTCCTATTTGGATGGCTTTTATTTCTTTTTATTGCCTGATTACTCTGGCTAGGACTTCCAGTACTATGTTGAATAGGAGTGGTAAGAGTGGGCACCCTTGTCTTGTTCCTGATCTTAGAGGAAAAGCTCTCAGTTTTCAACATTGAGTATGATGTTAGCTGTGGGCTTGTCATATATGGCCTTTATTATGCTGTGGTGCAATCCTTCTATACCTAATTTGTTGACAGTCTGTATCATGAAAGTATGTTAAATTTTGTCAAATGCTTTTTCTGCATCTATTGAGATGACTGTATATTTATCTTTCGTTCTATTAATGTGATGTAGCATTTTTATGGGTTTGCCTATGTTGAGCCATTCTTGCATTCCAAGATGAATCCTGCTTATTATGGTGTATGATCATTTTAATGTGCTGTTGAACTCAATTTCCTAATATTTTGTCAAGAATTTTTGCAACTATATTAATCAGGGATATTGGTCTGAAGTTTTCTTTTCTTGCAGTGTTCTCATCGGGCTTTGGTATTCAGATAATGCTGGCTTTGTAAAATGGGTTTGGGAGTGTTCCTTCCCTTCAGTTTTTTTTGGACAAGTTTACAAAGGATTGGCATTAATTCTTCTTTAAGTGTTAGGTAGAACTCAGCAGTGAAACCATCTGGTCCTGGGTTTTTCTTTGCTGGGAGGTTTTTGATTACTGATTCAATCTCCTTACTCATAATTAGTCTGTTCAGATTTTCTATTTCTTCATAATCTAGTCTTGGTAGGTTATATATTTCTAAGAATGCATCCATTTGTTCTAGGTGTCCCATTTGTTGATTTATAATTGTTCATGGTAGTCTCTTATGATCCTTTCTATTTCTGTGGTATCTGTTGTAATGTCTCTGCTTTCATTTATAATTGTTACTTATTTGAGTTCTCTCTCTTTTTTTTCTTGGTAGTCTAGCTAAAGGTTTGTCAGTTTTTAAAAAAAATCTTTTCAAAAAACCACCTCTTAGCTTTTTAAAAAATATTTTCTACTGCTTTCCTATGCTCTATCTCATTTAGTTTTGCTCTAATCTTAATTATTTCTTTCCTTTTGCTAACTTTGGGCTTAATTTGTTTCCTTTTTAGTTCCCTGTGGTGTAATGTTAGGTTGCTTATCACAAAGTGCTTTCTAATACATTATCTAATTTGACCCCCCAAAGCAGACAGGGTAGCAATTCTTTGTTCCCATTTTGCAGATAAAACTTTTGAACTCCAAAGGCTAAAAGATGTAGCCACTGTCACACAACCAGAATTCCCTTTTTCCAAATTTAGTAAAAGGAATAAAAATTTCAAATATTAAACAACAACAACATTCAAAGGAAGAAATACAACCTAGCAAAACAATATGTTAAAGACGGTGATCAGGGAACGAGAGATACAACAGTGTAGAGACCCAAAAGCAATTACTCTTTAACTCCAAAGCAACTCTAAGAGAAGAAAGCAGTTCTGGGAGACTTGAACAAATTTTGGGGAAATCTCACAAATGCCCCAGGATTCAGAGGGCAGCACTCTGAGGGGTCAATAGGCAGTGTAGGCACAATATTTTTACAGAATAAGCTTTAAGAGTAGGAGTCTTGACTCACCACCATGATAGTGACTCACCTAAAGTGAGAATGACTCTTTGGAAGGGGGAGCTGAAGCTGGGGAAGTAAGTGCATGTCTCTCTCAATATCAAAAGCTCCAAAAACTCTTTCCAAATTACAGCATAGTCTGCACCCAAGGGTTCCCACTGTTAGGACTAGACTATGTCCCTTCTTAAAAAATACAACAGTATGAAATGCTAAATAAAGCTGCAGAACAAAGAATAGAGCCCAAATTCATCAACTGTTACAGTCCATGTCTCCCAGCTGAATCCTTTTCTCTGCCTTCAAGCAAAAGTAAAATCCTAGTAATACCCAGGCTTCAAACTTAAGTTCTAAGAGAATATAAACAGGTCTCAGAGCAGATGGGATGATTCGTGTGGTTCATGGATACAACATTTGGGAAAAGAGATGGTCTAGCTAGCATGTCCCACATGAATATGAGAAACACGAAAACCAATGGCATAGCAACTATGCAAAAACCAGAAAACATAGAGGAAATAAAAGAGAGAAAGAAAGAGGGAGGGAGAGAGAAAGGTATCAAATAGAGACTGATGAAAGATACATTCTAGAAAAAAAAGTCTTGAGAAACAGAAGAAAAATTCTATAACGAATACTTTGCATCATAGAAGACATTAAAAATGATGAATTTGATGAAAGAATGAATCAAAGATGAGATGCAAAGACAGAAGAAAGAACAGAAAAGAGAGACAGTAGAGCTCAGAATACAAAATAAAGACCAGAACACCACTTCTGGAGAGCTATTAATCAGGGGGAAAATAGTTGATAAATTTTGTTAAATGCCTTTTTGTTATCTGTGGCATCTACAGTGATGATTATATATTTGAATTATTTTTATCTATTTGTTAGACAAGAAACTTATGTTCTCAATAAAAAATTTTTTTAAATAAAGAAAAATATCGTTAGACAAATGGATGAATATTATGAACAAGGCTGGTCACACTAAAAATAAGTACTAGTGGCCAACACACACACACACGCACACATACACATACACTCAAACTTATTTTAAAGGAAGACAAATCACAAAGAGATTTAGTACTGATCAGACTGGCAAAACTTAAAAACTTTGTTAAAGTTGTTGATGGTATGTGGAACCACACAGTCTCACAAATTATTGGTGATGGTATAAAATGCTGTAAACTTGTTTTAGAGCAATTTGAAAATATCTATTAAATATTAAGCGTACCATTTTCTAACCCAACAATTACCCTGGTGGGAATTTAGCACATCATATTTGCCTAAGTCTGCAAACACAAATGTACAGTGTAAGTATGTTATTTTAAATTGTACTATTGTTTGAAATACCTCCCCCCAAATTAAAACAAAAACAAAAAACAAAAGCAATCTCTGAACAGCAATGAGGTACTCGTGAAAAGAATTATGACACATTTGTATCATGAAATATAGTGTGCCTATTTAAAAGACGTTACTGAAACTGGGGGTGGGGGGAGAGGGGTGGTAGAGGACTCTCCAAAACATATTATTAAGAGAAAAAATGCAGAGTCAGAACAATGACTGTAGGATAATTCCACGTATATAAACCAACAAACAAAGAGTATCTGTTTCTTGCTTCCTTCCTTACCATCTACATCCAATCCATCGCTAAATCATGTGGAATTTAGTTTCCAAAATACCATGAAATGCTTCCATTTTTCTTCAACGATGTGCTAGTCCAAGTTGCCTTTGTTCCTTCCCTTACGCCGTGCAACAGCCTCCTAACTGGAGTCCAACTAGGTACTTCTCCCCACGCTTGCTCAGTCTAACTTTAGCCACTCTGAACAGGCTCTGGTGCTCCTGGCACATAGACTTGAACATACCTTTGTCTCTCTCTGGAACATTTCCCTCTAATCTAACTCAGTTTTCCATTCTTCCCTCAGATTTCAGCCCCATTGTCACTTCCTCAGAGAAACTCACATGCTCCTTTTTGGTTGCATTTAATTTATAATTATACATTTACCTATGTGTGATTAATACCTATTTTCCTCTGCTAGACTATAATCTCTAGGAAAGTTGATGGCGTATCTATTTTTGCTCGTCATTGAATCCTCAACAAGGTAGGTGACTTAGAAATGAAATAAATAAGTATGCATTTCAGTCTATATAGCCATCCACCCATCCACCCATCCATCCAACCATCCATCCATCCATCCTTCCATCCTTCCATTCTGTACTTGCATTAAAAATATCTGGAAGAAACTATTAGCTATGGCTATTATCTAGGGATTGGGGCTGAGGGAATAGATGGGAGTGAAAAGTAAAAAGATTCACTTTTTCTTTTAAATATTTGCATTTGTTTACATTTTTACTAGGTACATGGAATAAAAAAATTACCATAACATAACTATTACTTTCTTGTTGATGACATAAGATCAAGTGTACCTTAAAAATTTTTCCTTCAGTCAACGTGGGTAATTAAATAGTTTCTTAATATGTTGTCACTAGGACTATAATTGTAACTTTGACAAACCTTCTTATTAACACAATTCTCTTTTCTTGCCAACTCAATTCAGGTCTATTTTAAGTGTAGAGTAAACAGTTCTCACAAGCATTCTTATGTGTGTTTGTATACTCAGGCAAACACACATTTTTTTCTCGTTAAAGAAAGGTGCTAGATTTTTTTCTCATTAAAGAAAGGTATATACTCATGCAAACACACATTTTTTTCTCATTAAAGAAAGATGAGGAATTCAGTCCCATTGCCATTGTCCTTTCACAGAAAGGAACAATGTGGAGGAAACAAGATTCTCTTGACTTTGATTAATGAATAAAGAAATCTCTTTAACCCAATTCACCTTAGAGCATCTTCTCTTGATGGAACTACCAGCTCCTACAACAATTCAAAAAGGCATACTCTCAACAACCAGGGAAAAAATTTTTGAAATTAATAACCAAAGAGATCTTTCTTGGTCTCTATTTCTACTTAACTAGCGCTAGTCTCTCTCTGATGTTGGTTTAGTCTGTAGAATTGTCTCAGCAGCACCAGCAGTCTGGGCCACATCAAGTCTTTTTTTTTTTTTTTTTTTTTCTGTACGTGGGCCTCTCACTGTTGTGGCCTCTCTCGTTGCGGAGCACAGGCTCCGGATGCGCAGGCTCAGCGGCCATGGCTCACGGGCCCAGCCTCTCCGCGGCACGTAGGATCTTCCCGGACCGGGGCACGAACCAACGTCCCCTGCGTCGGCAGGCGGACTCTCAACCACTGCGCCACCAGGGAAGCCCCCACATCAAGTCTTGCAACCTTAATATGTGACCACCAATCACCCCTTCATTCATCAGAGTTTGTTGAAGAAGTGTGCCTCAACCTTTTCATCTTGGTTTCTAAACAGGGGCAAGTTTGGACTTACAGCACAATCATAGAGCACAATCATAGATCAACCTATGGAAGGAGCCCTAGGGAGCAGAAAGTAAACAAGACCATTCTGTATTGTTTTCAGGTTTCCTGAATCGTTCAATAAGAGGGATGATTTTGCCTGGTCATTTACTGAATTCTGCACTCTTATGTGTTGGAAACTGTGAGAACTCTGCGAACTTCTGGAGTGGGACACAAGAATGATTAGGAGAAGATGAAGTATTATAAAGTATTACTCATATAATATAAATTGATTAATATAATTATAAAGAAATCTCATTCAGATAACACTCACTAGAGAATGTAAGTTGGTGTAGCCACTGCAGAAAACAGTATGGAGGTTCCTCAGAAAATGAAAATTAGAGTGGCCATGTGATCCTGGAATCCCACTCCTGGGCATATATCTGGACAAAACTCGAATTCAAAAAGATACATGCACCCTTATGTTCATAGCGGCACTATTCACAATAGCCAAGACATGGAAACAACCTAAATGTCCATTGACAGATGAATGGATAAAGAAGATGTGGTACATATATACAATGGAATACTACTCAGCCATAAAAAAGAACAAAATAATGCCATTTGCAGCAACATGGATGCAATTAGAGATTATCATACTAAGTGAAATAAGTCAGACAGAGAAAGACAAATACCATATGATATCACTTACATGTGGAATCTAAAATATGACACAAATGAACCTATCTATAAAACAGAAACAGAAACACACATTTTTTTCTGTACGTGGACATAGAGAACAGACTGGTGGTTGTCTGTATCATGGACACAGAGAACAGACTGGTGGTTGCCAAGGGGGAGGGGGTTGGGGGAGGGCTGGAGTGGGAGGTTGGGATTAGCAGATGCAAACTATTGTATATAGAATGGATAAACAACAAGGTCCCACTGTTGTTATAGCACAGAGAACTATATTCAGTATCCTATGATAAACCATAATGGAAAAAAATATTTTAAAAAAGAAGGTATATATATGTATACCTGAATGACTTTGCTGTACAGCAGTGATTAACACAACCTTGTAAATCAACTAGACTTCCATAAAATTGAAAAAAAGAAAAGAAAAAAAGATAACACCAACTAGAACCCTTGGGTGTGCGGGATGGTGAGAGGAGGGGAAAATTTAGGAGAGATTCGATTCTGTGAATATGGTGAGAACTTAGGACCTCCCTTAGAGGGCAGAAGTCCATAAAATCATTCACCCTGAGTATAATTTCCACCCTTGGTATAAATAGAGTGTGCCACTTCTGATTGCAAAAGCCTCAGGATTAGTCACTCAAATAGTAAGAGTTTCTCTTGTACAAGTGACCTCTGGAAAGAAGTCAAGAGTATTTCCTAGCACATGCAAATAAACACATTTCAGAATTCATTGATATGTAAGCATTGCACTTAAAACCCATGTGTCCCGGGCCAATGTCATAGTGGTCAGAATAGAGGTCACCTTTAAGGACTGCATGACGGAGGGAGCCTTCCAGGTGCTGATGTTCTATCACTTGATTTGCCTGGTGGTATGTCGGTGGTTCCACAGGCATATACACAGGTAGAAATTCATCAGCCATACATTTGTGATTTGTGCACTGTGTGAATGTAATACCTCGATCAAAATAGAATTTAAGTAAAGGTACAACTGTTTTCTGGAAGGCTAGGGGAGAGTAATCTTTAGCAAGAAACATGACACAACCTGATTGTCATTTCTAAGGTCTAATAAGAATTTTATGGTATGACAAGAACTCTATCATAAATGGTTTTCTGCAGATGTCCTAAAGATGGGGCCCCATCTGCTGGAGAATGAGAATGTAATTTGAAATGCTGACTTTTTATGAATAATCAGAAAAAGACAACTGACGACCAGCCTGCTACTTGGGAGAATCAACTAAGGTGAAAATTTCTGCAACAGAAATTTCTTTTCAGTCTTGGCTTTGACATTCCCACTGGTATCTAGGGGAGCACCCAAATTATTAAAGAATTCCCAGAAAACAATAAAATACACTACCATTTGCACACGCGCGTGCACACACACACACATACACACGATCTGTATGCACTGGAAGGGCTGGAACCTCTCTTTCAATGTCTACTTCCAGACTTCTCAGCGTAGATGCCTTTTCTTCAATAACCTCAAACCCACGCCATCCAAACCCCAGTGTCCGTCGAACCCTCTAGGTGGAGGTTCCCGAGACTTCTAGACAGAGCCTCTCCCAAGGCCCAGACCTCCATTCTCACAACCTGAAACTGCACACATGTTCTCTCTGCATCCAGCTTTATCTGCATCCCATGGGCCCAATATCACAAACTCAAAACCTGAGTCGATGCCATGACTAAATCCTTTCCTTCCCTCCTCCAGTAAAGCCTCTCTCTTCCATTTCCTTCCACTTGCCCTGTCCTCGTCCTGCTGACAAAGAGCCTCGCCAACATTCAGGGGCTCCTTTCTCCTCCTTCTGTATATTCACCCACCTCCAGTGTCTCCATTTATCGAGCCCCCCTTCCCAAACAGAGTTATTATTGTTCACAGTGCAGCCCTTACCACATCCTTGCTCACATCCCTCTTTGGTCCCCCACTTCACATAGAATAAAACCCTAACTCCTAAGCTCAGCATTTAAAGCCATCTATGAAGAGACAGTCATCTAATTTCACAAACTTAACCTTCGAATCATGCTCCCACTTCTGTACCTCACATTTGGTCAAACCTCCTGCACTTACCCCCAGAGGCAAAATAGCATCCTATCTTTGAAAGACCAGTTACTTCAGTTTGAATGCTCCCCTCTCCCGTGTTTATTTCCGGATCAGTTTCAAGCAGGAGATAGTATGAATCTGTGATAAGACACCAGACTTTGGCTTCAGACAACCTGGCTTCAAATCCCAGGGCCACCACTTTCTTGGCATCCACTCTTGGGCAAATTGCTCAATGTTTCTGAGATCCTTAGTTTCCTCTTCTCTATACCGAGAGGATGACGATATAGTATCTATATTGCAGGATTGTGGAGAGGACGAATTGAGTGAAAACGAGACAGACATGAGAAAGTACTTAACACAACTCTCATACTGAACAAGCATCCATAGAAGCTATTATTTCCGCTGATATCATTATCCTAATCATTATTATCGACTTCAAGAAGAGTTTCCTATTTCATCAACTGAAATTAAAGCCTTCCTCTCCCTTGTCCTTCCATAGGACACTGGCCATGCCTCTAATTACATTTATCAAAAAATGACCATATACGAGAGTTATTCATGACTGCCTGCCTTATTTCACAGGGAGGAACACATTCCATAAACAGTTATTAAGTATTAAACGACACCTTAATTATCAGCCGTGTATGTTTAGGTCTTCATTTTCTCCTCAGTTATCCCATCATTCATTCACACCTTCCCGATCTACGACCACGTAGGTCTGCAACCTGGACAGCATGTTAGGGTCCTCACTTCCCCACTCTTCACATGTGCTAGTATCCCCTGGGTCTTGCAGACTCTACCTCCTTGACACATTTTATAACCTGATCCTCTCTGGCCCAATCGGCATTGCCTCAGTGAATTGTTTTTCACCAAGATTATGATGGTCTCTAATCCAAGTGGCCTTCCAAGGTAACACTCGTGATCACCCCGATGAGGGCCCCCACCACTGTATTTGTCTGCTTATGTACCTGCACTGCCAAATAAAACCCAAGTCTCTTGCATACAGGGATCACGTTGCGTTCAAGGTGAACAGCTCGACGCGTGGCACGTAGTAGGCCATCAAAAGGCGAGTGTCAAAAAAATGAGTGAGTCATTCTATTCCGTCTCCATATACTTAGACTGAACCTCTATGCTTACAAATGTCCCCAATACATACTATAGGCCTCAGTAGTGCAGCTCTGGGGTTGGATCAAGGGCCTAGGAATTCCTCAGGGGATTTAGGAATGCTGTTCCAATAGCCTCTATGGGAAGCAGGCAGGCCAGCAAGAAGTAGGGAGGGAAACAGGTTCAGAGAAAGGACGGGACTGAAGGGAAAAGCAGTGAACGTGAGAGCATCTCTTCTCTAAGGCATGATATCAGACCGGGTCAAAGATGATGGAGACCTTGTTTGCAGAAGCAACACTAGACATGCAGAAAAGTCTATCTACCACTGTGATGGATGCTGTGATGTACCACCCGGATCCCCCTGCAGGGAGGAAGGCCTGGTTCCCCAGCTTCTGGGAGAGCTATTGGATACTATGGATATTCCTTTAGCTGAAGAGAACCTCATGCCTCAAAGTCATGCCCCTTCCCAAAGCAACCCACATCCAGTGACCGGTCTATGCATCTTCCAACTTGGAGCAGCTCTGCAAGGCCATCCCGGGTTCTGTCCTCCTTGAAGGAGACCTCCACTGAGACTGCATTGCAGCTCAACTTCTCTCTATCCAAAGCTTTTTCCTTCTCTTTCCTACTAGAGGTCTTAATCTCGAGAACACCGCCCACCCTACCCCACCCCAATTAACTGGCCTCCTGGATAAACTCTGTCTCCGAATCTGCTTCCCAGAACCTAACCTGTGACAGCCAAAGACAATGAAGATGGGAGAGAATGTGATGACAGCACATACCATAACTCAGAGAAAAAGAACTACTGGCCAATGAGCCAAGTTCGGTCTCTAGAAAGTTTGGTGTTGACTTTTCAGGGGTTAAAAATTGTGAACTTATCAACATTAAAAAGATTCCTTTGAAAAGGCCGAAAGCTTGGCAATGATGGGCCAGCGCTGGCATGTGGTACTAAGAGCTGGAGCTGAGGGATGGTGTTCCACAGGATGGTGCCTGTGCAGCCCACCCCCATGTCCTTCCAGTGCCCTTCGTTCACTTCTTTGAGCTGCCCAGCCCTGAGGACACTGGAGTTGTGATTCTGATATTTCAGTTTCTAACTCCAAGGCAGGCTACTTCCCTGCTCAGCCTGTTTCCCTCAATAACTCCTATCATCTGACTTTTCCCACAGAATGTAAGCTTTCTGCTGGCTGGGTCTGTATGGTAGCCATCTCGGTAGGTCTCCCCCAGCAGATGTGCTAGGTGGGTGAATAGGTCAGCTGTTCCAAGCATGCTTGGTAAGCAAACAAGATTAAATAGAAGACCCTCTTCACCACTTGTGCTAACCATGAGCAGAGCCTACGCTTCTAGTATATTCTGAGGGAGACCCTGTGTGACATTTGGATGCAGGAAGATGTTTTCTGGACACAGAGAAAGAGGTTGGGCTCTCCTTTTCCGAAGCCGTGGCCATTAGTGTGGTTCCAAGGCTCAGAGATGAATCCAGGTAATTGGAGTGGTTTAAAAGGCAGAGGCAGTAGGTAGCCCATATCATAGGACTCATTTGCTTGGCCGAAGTCACCAAGAGCAAAACCCTGGAGGACTCAGCAGTGCCGAACAGGTCCTGGCTGTGCTGCCCAAGTGCAGGTAAAGGGCTTAAGTAATTGCTGTCCTTGGGCAGCCAGTCAAAATACAGAGTTGAAACTACACAAGGGCAAGCGCTCCCACGGAGGAGAAATTATCAACTATTGTTAGACAGAATAGTACGTGACTGTTGACATTTCACCTTTTATTGTTATAGCAATGCTTTAAGAAAGAAGTGTAGTTAAGGTTGTCAGAATTTCATTTTACCCCTCTCTTTGAAGCTGTTAAAAATTCGCTCTTGCTGAAACTTGCCTTTCAGGTTCTCAGCCAGATTCGTGCTTTGTTTCTACCCCGTGGTTCTCTAATGAAATGCAAGGTGTAACACAGGGCCCAGGGTTTTTCTAAGGAACTTTCTACACCCCGTTTCCTACCTCAACTCCCTTTTCCTGGCTCACTCCACTCTCTGCCAAAAGGTGGGTTTTAACAACCAACACAACCCCAAAGATACATTCAACGGAGAGAGGATTCAAGGCTTTTGGTGGTGTTTCTAAAACTCGCTGCCGCAGTAAGCACTACTCAACAAGTAGGACTCTGTTCAGCGGTGCTCACTAAAGGGGATCACCGTCTTAGAGTGTCCGTAAGAGACGCAGTTGGGTCTACTGGTACTTTTGTAGCTCTCACTGAATAAAAGGTAACCAATGACAGTTCAAAAATGTCTTCGTAGGTGTGCCACAGAGGTGACAATCTGGTTGGAAGGAGGAACTAGAGATAGCATCCCCAGGCTGCATCTGTCTACCAAACCCACTGATTTTGTTTATTTATTTATTTAACGTAATACATGTTTGTTTGTTTTTTTAAGTCTTTATTGAATTTGTTACAATATTGCTTCTGTTTTATGTTTTGGTTTTTTGGCCTCGTGGCATGTGGGATCTTAGCTCCCTGACCAGGGATCGAACCCGCACCCCTGGCGATGGAAGGCAAAGTCTTAACCACTGGACCGCCGGGGAAGTCCCCCTGATTTTGTTTAGACTGTGTGCTCTTGGCACTCAATTCTCCCCATGGCCCGTCTGCCAAGCCGTCTCCCGCTGATGACAAAATGCTAGGGAGCAGGGACAGAACTCATGATTTCTCCGTCAGTTACTGTGTGCCAGGCATAACGCTAGGACTTTTATTAATCATAAGGCACCAGGAAGATACCAAGAGGCATGAGATGCCCCCTCTACTCTCTGGCTGAAACCTACTTTAGGTATATATACCTATGCATAAAGGGCTTTAAAATACTCCCAGCCTTGCTTTGCTTATCTTAAACTGAAGCTGCTGTCCAGCAAGACTTATTACGCCGGTCAGCAGATGAAATATCACCATATATAACAGAGTATTTACTTTGGTAGATACGCCGCCAGCTCTCTGATGGATGTGCTGGGTCTTGAGTGTGCTATCTTCCCCTTTACAGTAGTCCCAGAACCTGGGGAAGTGCTATAATTAGCCTATTATTATTATAAGCATTTCTGCAATAACATCCATTTGCAAACTTCTTAACAATCTACTCTACTCTTCATGACTCATAAGAAATCAGATAGTTCAGCACTTGTTAGCTCTGTTTTATGGCCCCGAATCCTCGGGCCTAGAGTTCAAAGAAATCAAGGGTTACGGCAGCCAGCTAGGGCTTAAGACCAACACAGCTGCTATGTTTTCATCCAGCCTCTCAGCCTGGCTGCCCAGCTGCTTCCCAATCCTTTCCTTGAATATATATATATATATATATATATATATATATATATATACATATATATATACATATTACATATATATATGTAATATGTATATATATATATACATATATATATATGTAATGTATATATATATATTATTTTTAAACTCTTGGAATTAAGACCATCCTAGTAAGAATATGGGCCCCGATTCTCCATTTTTAGCATGAAGAACTAACAGCCTGGGCTCTTGCCAAGCATTGCTGGAATAATTCTGGCAGATCTGAGATAGCCCTGCAGGCCATTTCCCTCAGCTGGTGGAGAAGCAGAGCTGAATCTGTTCAGGGGCCGTTTCACGCAGCCCGGCAGCAAGGAGAGACGGGGCGTCCCAGGCGGAGTCCAGGCGCGTTGTCCGGCCGGGCGGAGGCGGCAGTGGAGCAAGGGGAGGGGCAGGTGAGTGCGCAGAGCTGCTTGGCCTTGGGAAGCTGCTTTGGAGACTGATGCAGCCGCTCTCCATGTTATATGTCTGCTATGACATGCGTCACAGACACGGGAAGGTAAAGCCCAGGTGGCTCTGGCTTTCCCGTAGGGAATATTTAGCCACTGTTTTAGAAAATAGGGGGCAAAATATGGTCAAAGGCATAAAGAATAACTAGAGTTCAGCTTTGGAAAAGAGAGATGTCCCTCTCTCCTTGGAGTCAGGCTGTGTTGCCTACCATTCTTGAATAAGGCTGTCAGCCCATATATGCGACAATAAAAGGGTTTATTATCCCAAGTCATCATCTCATAATTCCTTACTACGTTTTTCTTTCTTTTTTTTTTTTTTTTGGCCGCACAGCTTGCGGGATTTTAGTTCCCCAACCAGGGATTGAACCCGTGCCCCCTGCAGTGGAAGCACGGAGTCTTAACC
The DNA here is from genome assembly GCF_059928025.1 of Delphinapterus leucas. Classification (NCBI taxonomy): domain Eukaryota; kingdom Metazoa; phylum Chordata; class Mammalia; order Artiodactyla; family Monodontidae; genus Delphinapterus; species Delphinapterus leucas. The sequence continues at coordinate 147,846,303 of NC_143132.1, forward strand.
ACTGGACCGCCAAGGAAGTCCCCCTTCCTGTGTTTTGAAACTGCAACTTCGTGTCTCCATAGTAAATGTGCAACGATTGCTCAAAATATTTCATGTTTTAACTATTTTAAATGCTGCTAATGATATTTCTACCAGTACCAAGAAAGACAATTATCTCAACTTGGAATATATTTATGAACTGGGTATCCCTGTCTGTTCTAATTCCAAACCTAATTTGCTTCTAGTATCCTGTTTACTCCTTTATAAACAGTTGAGGTCAGCTGGTCTATCTCCCATTTTCAAAAACAGATACTACTTCTTCTTGTCCTCTCATTTTCCCCCAATACATTTGCATCATCCTCATTATCACTATCATTACCAACATTAGTTGAGCACTTTCTATATGCCAGGCTTTATCCTGAGAATTTTACATGTGCTGATGGGAATTACTGTGATCCCTATGTTACAGATGTGGAGACTGGGACACATAGAGACTAAGTAATTCACACATGAGCAGTCACGCTGGAATTGAGACACATGGTTCCAAAGCCAGACTCCTTACCACAAGGCTCTCAGAACCCTCCTGGTACCCTGCTTGAGTATGTTGCCATTTCCAAAGTGCTTTTACGTGCATCTTTTCATTTGATTCTTACAACCACACATAAGGTTTTATTTAAACTGAGAATCCCCATTTTATTTCTTCCAAGTCTTGGAAAAATATGTAGTATTTCATTTTGTTGAATTATTAACGCTTTGATTAATTTGCTTTCCAGATGAAAATTCTAAAATTAATCTAAAGTAACACAGTGGATATCTCCACCTAAAAAAGTTAAAGTTATATTCGACTATAAATCATCCTCAAATAACTCTCCGTGGCTTTTCTCCTGTTATAAAGCAAAGTCCTACATTTTTCAGGGGGATGCACTGAACTCCAGTAGAAACAGAGAGTGCATTTAAATGTCTTAAGTTATAACTGACTGCACTGCAAAATCAAATAGTTTGGTCTTGACACATATATAGTTATATGAGTAACATTTGTACTCACACGTCTAGATTTATATATACCAGGCCAAATTCCAGAAAGGATTTTCAGAGGTTTGGAACATGTACTTCTGGGAATTTATATATACCTCTGATTTCTCTTGATTTGAAAAATAAGTAGTTTATTCTACTTTTTAAAAATATCTCTACTTATATCCACAGAGTTTTTAAAAAGGACATATATGCTAATGTAGCCTAATGAAGATAAATGCCAAATTCCTTATTGAATTACTGTTTCTTCGGATGCTTACTCATTCCTAGTTCTTAAATTCATTGTTCCCAATTTTTGACACATTGTCATTAGAGAGACGTCTGAGTTTTTTCCAGAGACCAACGGGACTGAATTCTGGTTCAGGAATACAAATAAGAGAGACACCACTACTTGAATGTGTATGTTGCTCTTGGAGTGAAATCCTTCAGGCCTGGTATCTTACAGATGACCTTTAGGACATTACAGGGAGGCCCATGGAAGAAAAGATCAGGACCTCCATATCACGCAGAGGCAATGGAAATGTTTGAGAGGATTAAACACCCAAGGTTACTTGAAGAACCAAGCCAGATCCCATGTCTCCTTAGAGTAATTTCTTCTGTACAGAGCCTCACACACTTGCCATGATAAATGCTCCTTCTTACCGACAAACAAATATTCCTGCTGAACAATGAACCCCCCAAAAAAGCATCTTAGAGAAACTCAGGCTTAGTTTCAGCTTTGTGGCCAAAAAATATCTGCATAAACAATCTCCGGGGTCACTGGGTGAAGGTTAGTACACAGACAAGGTCATAATACATCCCAGCACTTAACCTAACCAAATGACATAGACCAAGAAAGCTTTTCTGAAAAAAGGCAGTTGCATTTCATCTTCACATATTCAGACCAAAGAAAATAAATACCTGCTGTTTTAAACCACTGGGTGGTTCTCTGGAATGCAGATGGGTCACCAAAGTCATGGACAGTAGTAGTGTTTCTCTTAGGGTGGCAGGAAGACCTCATGAAGTGAGGTCCTATAGCCTGCCAAGGGCTTTAAGACCACTGAAGGAACAGAATGATAAAGGAGAGGGATCTGACGTGTCCAAGCATAAATCCAACTTCCATTTTCACTAAAGGTAATTCTTTGGATTGAAGGCCCAAAATGTGAGTTTTGAAACTGAGGGCCCACCCTCTCTTTGGTACTGAAAGGGAGAAAGGAATAAAATATATATAACTCACAACTTGGGCCAGGGATTTTACATTTGTTATCTCAGTTTATCCAGTGATGACCATGAATAAATATTTTTTTATATTCCTATAATTTGAAGAGGAGAATGAGGCTCAAAGAATTTAAATAGCTCACTGAAAATGACCCAGATTGTGTAATTTGGACCCAGGTCTATGTGAATCCTTGCTGCCTTCTTGGGATAAAATGGGATTTCCCAGGGGAATTTATGGGAAGCGATGGAAGTTTTAACACAGTCCCCCAAAGCACACATTAATGTGCCCACCTAAAGCTTAGCAGTAAGTACGAAGTAAGACTCTTGTCATGTATGTTCCCTTCCTAAACAAGCACAGAGAGGCTGTTTGTAGAAGATGAACCTCTGTGCCCAAGAATCAATACTTGTGGAGCTGAAGAGACAGAAGGAACTTGACACATTCCTAAACTTGGGTTCACAGTCTAGTGGCTTGACTGTCCGTGGTTTCCCTATTTGTTGGTGGAATTGTTCTTATTCCTACCTGTCACCCGCCTAGCAGCACGGAACTTTGGGGATGGGTGATACTCCCCTCTACTTTGGACAATATTTCATTCAAGGGCCTTCTGGAGGGATGGTTTATCTACTCTTTTCTTTTCTTTTTTTTTTTTTGGCCATGCTACGCAGCTTGCAGGATCTTAGTTCCCTGACCAGGGATTGAACCCAGGCTACCGCGGTGAAAGCACCAAGTCCTAACCACTGGACCACCAGGGAATTTCCCTATCTACTCTTTTCTTAAGCATTTTCAGGTAAGACATTTTCATAACCCTCCTGGAAATCATTTCTGACTCACTATTATCAGGAAGGGTCCTTCTTTCATTCAAACAGGAAAGAGCACAAGGCAATGAAGCATCCTCAAATAGTACCATAGTATCCAGCCAGGCACTTCCTGACCTAGAGGTCACACACTGTAGTTTAAGTGGGTTTGTGTGGAACAGTGCAGAAGAGTGCACTCAACTCCTTCAGAGGCCTTTCATGATTGATATTACTCTTCCCTTAATTCCTAAGTGGCCCCCCCCCAGTAGGGAGCCCTCAGTCCAGAGACTGGGTACAAGTGTTCTCTGGTAGTCCAGGTGTGCCTTTAGGCTTTCACCTGGTGTATGGGCTCACTGGGGTAGAGCGGAAAAAAGCTGGAACTCTCTGGTGATTCATTTCTCGTAAAGATGTCCCATGTGCTGTGAAGCTCATCACACAGCTGATTTTCAGCAAGATGTTCACTGACCATCAGTGAGGAGGCTATTTCAAAAACTCATTCCAGGAAAGCCACATCCAAAGAATGAAGTTGGACCCCTTCCTCACACCATACAGAAAAATGAATCAAAGTGAATTACAGACCTAAATGGAAAAGCTAAAACTGTAAAACTCTTAGAAGAAAGTATAGGAGAAAATTCTTTATTACCTGGGGGATATGCAAAACCTTTTTGGATAGAACACCAAAAGCCCAAGCAACAGAGCAAAAATAAAGTGACTTCAACAAAATGAAAAACTTTTGTGCTTCAGTGGTGTCCTTCAAGAAAGTGAAAAGATAAGCCAAATATTTGCAGATCATAGTTCTTATAAGGAACTTGTATCTAGACTATATAAAGAACTTTTACAACTCAATAATGAGAAAACAAGTAACTCAATTAGAAAATGGGCCAAGGATCTAAACAGACATTTCTTCAAAGATATACAAATGGATAATAAGCCCATGAAAAGATGCTCAACATCATTAGCCATGAGGGAAACACAAACCAAAATTACAAAGAGATACTATTTCATACCCATTTCCTAATGATGTGTGTTTGAATTGTGTATGCAGAAACTGGCCATTCTTGGCTATCATCATAAGTGTCAGAGAGGATGTGGAGAAACTGGAACCCTCATGCACTGCTGATGGGAACAGAAAACGGTGCAGCTGCTTTGGAAAACAGTCTAACAGTTCCTTAAAAGTTAAACATAAAGTTACCGTAAACCCCAGTACTTTCTACTCCTAAATATATACCCAAGAGAAATGAAAATATACGTGCATGTAAAAACATGTACAGAAAGGTTTGTAGCAGCATTATTCATAACAGCCAAAATATAGGACAACCCAAATATCCACAAAATGGTGAATGGATAAAAAAGATGTGGTATGTCCATGCAATGGAATATTATTCCGCAATAAAAAGGAGTGAGATAATGATACATGGTATAATTTTTTTTGAATTTTTTTAACATCTTTATTGGAGCATAATTGCTTTACAATGGTGTGTTAGTTTCTGCTTTATAACAAAAGTGAATCAGCTCTACGTATACATATATCCCCATATCTCCTCCCTCTTGCGTCTCCCTCCCACCCTCCCTAACCCACCCCTCTAGGTGGTCACAAAGCACCGAGCTGATCTCCCTGTGCTATGCGGCTGCTTCCCACTAGCTATCTATTTTACATTTGGTAGTGTATATATGTCCATGCCACTCTGTCACTTCGTCCCAGCTTACCCTTCCCCCTCCCTGTGTGCTCAAGTCCATTCTCTACGTCTGTGTCTTTATTCCTGTCGGGCCCCTAGGTTCTTCAGAACCAATTTTTTTTTTTTTTAGATTCCATATATATGTGTTAGCGTACGGTATTTGTTTTTCTGTTTCTGACTTACTTCACTCTGTAGGACAGACTCTAGGTCCATCCACCTCACTACAAATGACTCAATTTCATTCCTTTTTATGGCTGAGTAATATTCCATTGTACAAATGTGCCACATCTTCTTTATCCATTCATCTGTTGTACATGGTATAATTTGTATGAATCTTGTAAGCATTATGCTAAATGAAAGAAGTCATTCACAAAAGGCCACATATTATATGATTCCATTTATGTGAAATGTCCAGAATAGGCAAATCTACAGAGACAGAAAGCAGGTTAGTGGTTGCCTAGCCTATGGCTGGGGTGGAGGTGGGGAAGAAATGAGGAGTGACTGCTAATGGATTTTTCTGGGGTGGGGAATGATGGAAATGTAAAACTGGTGGAGGTGATGGTCGTACAACTCTGTGAATATATTAAAAGCCATTGAATTGTACACTTTAAATGGGTGAAGAGTATAGTATGTGATTATATCTCAATAAGGCTGTTCATTATATATATTAATATGTTTATATATATTTAATTATATACTTAATATATTTAATTGTATATTTTAAAAACTCCTCATTCTAGACCTTGGTTCTCAGCTTCTTAAAGTCACCGGAGGGGGAACTTCTCAAATCCCAACGCCCGGACTACACTCTGGACCAATTACATCAGAATCTCTGTGGGCAGGACCCAGAGACCTTTAAGATCACTGCACAGAAGAGACCAACACGTATGAGAAGAAGCTGAGTAGGTGACCTCCCCTCCTGGAGGTCACAGAGGAGAAACATTATGCTCCCACTGGGAGGATACCTGAACTTCTGACTTCTTCTCACTTCACAAGTAACCGTATGTTTCGGCTTCCATGGCTCTTACTTTGGAATCTTTGTAAAGTAGTGCTCAAAAGGTTTATTCATTCTGAAATAAAATGCATGGAACCAAACATTTACCTGATTACTTGAGGAGTTTTACTTTAGTTCTTTTCATCTAAAATCCCACACTTTCAAAACTATTGATTCACTGTGGGAACAATTCAATGCATAGGATACAAGGGACCCAAAAACGGAAGCTGGGACTATTGCTTTGCTGGTTATCAATACCAGATAGAAAACGTTGTTGAGTGACCACCTGCATTCCCTTTAAAAACCGACCAATTCTTCCTTTCCTGTTTTTAAGCATGGTTGTGACTCAAAACACCAGTTTATGTGATTTAAAGAAAAAAAGATGACACACCTTCCAATCTCTAAGTCAGAAGTCAGGGCAGCAATTAGAACATAGAAACGGTCACTTAAATTCAGTTTTATGAAGGGAAAAGACTAAATACTTAAAAACAGTCAGATATTGTTAATATAATTAGAAGTCAGCTACTACCAAGTTTTAAGTAAATAGAATAAAACTTTGTGGACTGAGGGCAAAAAGACAGCCTTTTGGAAGTTTCTGAACACGGCATTTATAAAAGAAAAAAGAAGTGTTTGAGGATTGTTTGGCATTTTCAATGCTTCGAACTAACACACTCTGGAGTGGTCCATCAAAGCCATTTATTATTGGGGATATAATATGTCAATTGGCTGTTTAGTTGCTTAGAGACCTCCTCCAAGCTTCTGAAAGCAGACACCTAATGTCAAACCACATCCAGCGGGTACCTAGAAGCACTTCCCTCTGTCTCTTTTGCTCTTTCATCTCTGGCATGCAATAATGAATAACCAAGAAAGCATATTTCCTCGCAATCACATAGTCAGTTTTATCAGTGTTAACGTGTACAGTCAAGCCGGCCCCACGTGAATGTGCATTTTAGCGCATACAGCAAGAATGTATGTATGTGCTTTCACATAGAATTGACCTCTTCCTATCCAAGGCGGCTGTTCTAGCCTCAATGGGGAGAGAAGCTCACTTGGTCAGAGCAAAGCTGCTGCTGGTGGAAAAGAAGCCTCCTCTCCAGTCTGTCAAGGGTCCTCTACATTGTACTACAGTTGATTACATGGCTCCAGTGAGAATGATGTTGGGGAGAGAGACTGAAAATACTTAGTGGTAAATATCAGTAATTAACTCTTTTCTTTTCTCTTTTTTTTTTTAACATGGGATTGAGCTAGGACAAGGAAGAAGGAAAATGTAGACAATCAAAAACTCAGATCAGGACCCCATGAACACAAAGGGTTAAATGCATTTCATTAACTATGAAGCCAAAGCCACATAATAACAACGCAGAATAGACTTCAGGGTACAAAAAATCAGAAATTGTATTAAAATCAGTTATTACAATTTTATCATTAAAGTTGTACGAGTCAGAGTTCTAAATTTTAACATGACCATGCACGAACAATTATTTTTCAGCATACTAAACAGCTAGATTGTTCCTGTGAGCAGAGTAATGTGTATTATGAAATTAAACATGTACCCACTTTCAGCCGAGGTCACTGAAGGAACCAGACAGTTTGGGGCTCATTCTGTTACTATATATATGTTACTGATGCTGAAGAAGTCACCCCAAGTTATTCAGCATTGCGTCCTCTCTATAGAAAATAAATTCTTATCTTGCAAAACAAAACTCAGATCATACACACTATTACATGTAAAATGAATAAACAACAAGGACCTACTGTATAGCACAGGGAACTATACTCAATATCTTGGTATAACCTATAATAGAAAAGAATCCTAAAAAGTATATATATATATATATGAATTACTTTGCTGTACACCTGAAACATTGTAAATCGACTCTTCCATAAATTTTTTTTAATTTTTAAAAAATTTAGAAAAACAAACACCCCCCACACACACAAACTCAGATCACTGAAAAGAACCCAAAAAATCCACATGTATATTTTTGCCAATATTTTACTCTCCCAGTCTACCCAAATGATACAATGGTGGCAAAGGTGGCAAATTTGAGGTCTTGACACCTTTTTGCGGCTGGTAGACACACTGGCAAGAAATGTATTACTGAAAGGCAGGACCAGAGACATGATTTGTCTGGTCCAGAGCAAAATGAAAATGCAGGGCCCTTGTTCAAAACTTAGTAAGACTTTAAAGACAGTGACAGTAAAGCTCGGGACCAGGCACGGAGCCCTGCAGAGTGCGGGCCCGGCGTCACTGCCCGGGTTGCAGCCCATGAAGCCAGTCCTGCCAAAAGGTAAGAAAGAAGGGAGGCGGGGGTCTGCCTAACCATCCCTGGATCTGTTGTCTGCGTGCTGGTTTAGCTTCTCTTAGCTAAACGCACAGCTTTGCAATGGCCTGTGTCACTTTCTCATTTATGGAAACCAACACCCAAACCCATGCCTTGTCTAAGGTCATGAGCTGAAAGAGCAAGAACTAAATCCCAGCTACCCTAACTCCTACAGGGTCACTCTCTTCCCTACATCATGCTACTGGTCTCCAGTTTAAATGTACATCATCAGGAAATAGTAACTACAAAAAAAGGGGTGGGGAGGGAAGGACATTACCTCATCAGAACTTCCTTTTCAACTCTTCTGTGCAAAGAATAAAGTCAGTTTTCAAATTCCTTTTCTGAATCAATGCTTTCAAGTCCTAGAGTCAAGACATCATAGGACAGCTCCAAACATTGAAGCAATTAGCTTTGCCGAGAGCTCACTGGAGCCCTTGCAGTTAGCAATTGGAGACCAAGGTGGTTATTAGTGGGTGGTTATGAGGCAACACGTTAGGAAACTAATCAGTGTTCCTGTACAAATATTTAAAATAATTCTGAGGTAATTTGAACTCTAACACAGAGCTAGCCAGATGCATTTGTAATCTGAACCCAAGGTTCTAATAAGTTACTGCCTTTTGGATGTCCTTCAATGTCAGGGACATTTTTAGAAAGATCAGCACTTGAGTGGAAACAAAGATTGACATTTTCAACATAAACATGAGACCTGGACTTTTTTTTTTTTTTACACAAAACAGAATGCCCGTGTCTTCCTCACTCAGGTGTATGTGTAAATTTAGTATATCAAAATATCTGGTGCAAGGGCATGGTCATTGAAAGATACTGCACAAATCAACTATAAACGGAGCTTTAGAGCTTATGAAAAAAAGAGTTCAAGGTAGGGTGCAATCAAAAAAAAAAAAAAACACTCTTCAGAGAGGCAAAAAATAGCTGCTAACCCCCCTCGACAAGGCACAAGTTTTAGGGTCAGACAGACCTCCGGTTCAAATTCCCAGCTTCACCTATATTTTATTTTTTTTGAAGCCTTGGCTAATTCATCTGCAAAATGGGGTTGATACATTCAGCCAAACAGCTGAATCAGATGCTTTCTGTATGTCTCAGTATCTCTGACATCTATGATTCATACACCTTTAATTATATCTTATTGAGCTGCCCCTCAGAATTTTCACTGGGGGTTAAAATTAGTTTTGCATGTCTGCTTTCCATAACTTTATGGTCTGTAGGTAGCAAAAAGGAAAAACAAAATATCTTCTGGCTTGGATAAATTTTGGCATAATTATAGGTCTGGTGTTTGGAAAATGAGGGCCAGAGGAAAATGGTACAGAGACGTGAGTAACCCAAAGTGTCTGAGGCTACAGCACTTACGTCTCATTAACTGCCAATTACCGTATTCATAATTTAACACAAAAAGGAAAAATACAAATGGGGTTTAAAAGAAAATCCCTTTTATCTAGACTTCAGTTTATACTTGGCTTCCAAAGGCAGGATTAATGCAATAGGTTAAGAAAGGGGGTAGTCAGATTGAGCAATAAAAACACTTTCTTTTGATAACATGTGAGGCTATAAAAATGGCTTGGCTGAATCTATTAGCCAAAGATAAATAATACCCTGCAGGAGGAAAAGAAATAGCTTTTTCTGGATCATAAGGTCTGGTATGTTTTTCAAGACCTTGCTTTCACTGAAAATGTAACATCCACTTAAAGAGACATTTCTGAAATTCGTGATTTCATAACATCTTTTGCATTGGAAATCTCGTCTCTGTTCCGGCAACACCATGTTCAAGACTTTTGTCAAAACATGGGAAGAAAAATGGTTCTTAGTTATTTTTATTTCTTTATTAATCTTACTATTAACACAGTTGCTATTTTTCTTCTAGTTATTACCACCACCACTAGTAATGCTGTTACTACTACTGCATCCACGTCTGCATTTCTTTTTTAATTTTTAAAAAAAATTTTTATTGGAGTATAGCTGCTTTACAATATTGTGTTAGTTTCTACTGTACAGCAAAGTGCGTCAGCTATACATATACATACATCCCCTCTCTTTTGGATTTCCTTCCCATTTAGGTCACCACAGAGCATTGAGTAGAGTTCCCTATGCCATACAGTAGGTTCTCATGAGTTATCTATTTTATACATAGTATCAAGAGTGTCTATGTGTCAATCTCAATCCACATCTGCATTTCTAAATGGCATCTGATAGGAATTCTAGTGACTAACATTCGATTGTTCAGCCTGAGTCCCTGACTGGCTTGACCTCGGTGCACCCCAGGGCCAGCAGCTTCAATATCACTTGGAAGCTTATTACAAATTCATATTCCTGGGCCCCACCCCAGGCCTATGGAATCTGAAGCTCTGGGGTTGGAGGCCAGGAATATGTATCTTGACAAGATTCTGATGCTCAAAGTTGGGAAGCTCTGGTCAACAGAGAAAGCGACCCAGGTGCCAGAGAACAAAGGAAGGAGGGATGGGAGAGAACCGAGGATGGACACCTGGGGCCGCCACCTGCAGGCTTGACCTTGTCTGCCTCAGGGCAGGCTGCCAGAACCGAGGAGAAAGCAAAGGCTGGGGCAGGCTTTCAGGATGTGGTGACCAAGGCTCCAGCCTTCAGCTCCAGGCCTCTGGGAAGAGAGGCCCCCCCAGAACTGTCCCCAGAAGCTGTTCATCTCTTTTGCCTGCTGAATATCGAAAATGACAAGACTCCTTATTTTTCATGACTACAGGTTCATGTGATCAAATGAGTTAGTGTCTGAATTAGTATTTCTTAAGGTGTGAGGTCTATGTATTTCAGTCCCTTTGATCCTCAGTCCCACCGAATGAAAATCCCTGACGGTTGCAACAAGCTCTCAAATGTCAACAATGCAGTGTCAAGTTTGGGAAATGTTCTACTTTTTTGGCCTGACCTGACACTTAGTTTGGGATGAGGTTTCAAGATCTATTCTCTAACCTACGGTCTGCCAGCCCTCCCATCCATCCTTCCTTCCTCCATCCCTCCCTCCCTCCTTTCCTTCTTTCCTTCCTTCCTTTCTGTAATAACACGTTTCCTCAAAAACACAAATATACACACACAAAAAAAGAAAAGAAAAATTAACTGTACTCCTATCACCCATTTTGATAAATATAATTATATAAAATAACATTAAACAAAATTAGGATATAAAATAATAGTCAATGAAAAGATATTACAATATACGTAACTAATCACCTATTATTAAACATCTAGAAGCTGTTGTCCAGATTTTCCTCTCTACAACTAACACAATAAGCAACTCTGTGGGGAAAAAAAAAACACCTTTGTTTCTAATGGCCAATTCTTAGAACTGAAATTTCTGGTTCAAAAATTATGTCTTCTCTTGACGTGTTTGACAAGCATTGCCAAATTGCTCTTGGATAGAGAGGACCAGTTAAGAACTACATTAGGCTGTAAATTGGTAAAGCCATGCTGGAGAAAACTTAGCCATATAGAAATGGAAAACTGACTATGTGCACACTTTTACATCTGGAAATTCCACGTCATGGCATACAACCTAAAGTGACTCTTGTTTAAGGGAATATTCATAATAGTAAAAGCTGGGAATACTCTAAGTATCCATCAACACAGGAACAAAGAGATAAAAATAACAGAGCAGGTAAAACATATGAACTAGATTACATCAACAGAGACCTCTCTCAAAAACAAAATGGCATAATACTGAATGAACAAATCTTGATAAAAGCATACATACAGAATGAAGTTATTTAAAAAAGAATCACAAAATAAAAATAAAATTTAAAAGAATCACAAAAATACACTGTTGTGTTTAAACACATAGGTGAAGTACAAAACCTTGTGCAGAAAGTGTACACTAACCTCAACACAGTGGTTGATCTCTGGAAAAGAACACTGGGGAAGAGGTGTAGGGATTTTATCTGGATCTATAATAGTTTATTTTATTAATAAACAGGTTTGACGCAAACAAGGTAAAATGTTAACATTTGTCAAATCTGGGGCACAGTTCTCAAAGGGGGTCTGAGGACCTCTGGCGGCCCCAAGTCTACTGCAGGATGTCCCTGAGGTAAAAATAATTTTCATAATAATACTAAGACATGATTTGTCTCTTCCCCTGTGTTGACATTTGCACTGATGGTGCACAGTCAATGCTGAATAAAACTGTGGTGACAGCACAAACCAGGTGAGTAGGGGACTGCATTCTTCACAACATGTGCTTGCAGAAACACCAGACAAAATGAGACAAGACAGGTTCACTCAAACATGTCCTTGTTGAAGCATTAACGTTTACTTTAATTAAATCCCAACACTTGAATGCTTTTAAAATAATACCGAGTGACAAAATATGCCTATAGCACTTCTGTTCCATGTATGATTGTTGTCTCTGGGAAAATTACTTGTGTGATGGTCTGAATGGTGAACTGAACTACCTGCTTTCTCCACAGAACATCATTTTTCTTGAAAGGATGAGTGAGAGACCAATCGTGTTTATTCAGACTTGGGTGAAGAGTCTGTCACTTCAAAGAAAACAGCTGGCAGTGGTTGTTGCCCATGACCAAATTAGAGCTGGCAAATGAAAATTAGAATTTTTGAAAACTCATATCTACCACTGTGGGCTTGGCAGATGCCTAATCGTTAAAGACTTTTCTGAGAGCAGTGGAGGTGTAATAACAGAATCTTAAATATTGTATAATGAAATGTGTCCAGGGACTTCCCCGGTGGCCCAGTGGATAAGAATCCGCGTGCCAATGCAGGGGACACGAGTTTGAGCCCTGCTCCGGGAAGATCCCACATGCTGCGGAACAACTAAGCCCGTGCGCCACAACTACTGAGCCTGTGTGCCACAATTACTGAAGCCCGCATGCCTAGAGCCCGTGCTCCGCAACGAGAAGCCACCACAATGAGAAGCCCACGCACCGCAACGAAGAGTAGCCCCTGTTCACTGCAACTACAGAAAGCCTGCGCGCAGCAACGAAAACCCAACACAGCCAAAAATAAATAAATTTAAATCTTTTAAAAATAAAAATAAAGCAACTATACTCCAAGGAAAAAAATTAAAAAGAAAAAGAAACTTGTCCACATCAGGAAGATCTACACTACTCGGTGAACCAATATTTTACAAATGGTCAATGCATGATGTTACAAAATCATGCATGAGTGAAAGATCCACTCAAAGTGCACAATTAATGAATGGATTTAATGTCACAGAGTCTGAAAAGTTCAGTGACATGGTTTCAGATTCCACACTGCAACTACACTTTCAGAAACTATCAATACCATTTGTTGAATTCTGGTGTAATATCAAAGTAGAATTTTCAGTTATCAGAAAAGGCTATTAAAATACACTTCCCTTTTCCAACTACATAATTGTTTGAGGATTGATTTTCTTCATACACTTCAACAACAACAACAAAATACCACAACAGAATGAATTCAAAAGCAGATATGAAGATCTAGTTGACTTCTTTTAAGCCAGTTATTAAAGAGATTTACAAAAGTGTAAAACAATGTCACTCTTCTCAATACTGTTTTCTTTCTTTCTTTTAATTTTTTTGGCTTTGAAAACTGCAGTTATTGTCATAAAAATGTTATTTATGTTTACACATAGTTTATTATTGCTATTTTAAATGAATTAAATATTTTAAATATTTCTTTTAATTTCTAAATGTGGTAAACATTATAAACATTAATAAACAAAAGTTCTTTGTGGTTCTCAATAATTTTAAAAAATGAGATCAAATAATTTGAGAACTGGTGATCTAGGGAGTGTGAATATTCAGATACCCTTCTATATCTTCTACACTTTTCCCTGTGTATGTAACTAAAGATAAAGAGTGAAAAAGCCTACCAGCAGCACATGAGGATATGCAGAGGCTATATTCTTACCAAACTTAATAATAATCACTAAAGAAACAGACCAACCTTGTGAACCTGAGTGTAAGAAAATATTATGCCATAATTTTAATTTGCCTTTCTTTCATTATGTGCGTTTGGACAATTTTATATATTTTACTGTTGATTTTAATTTCTTCTTGGCGGGTTGTCCTCTTTCTATTCATTCACCATGTGTTTGTTGAGTATCTTGCGTATACCATACTCACTTCTAGATGTATCTAGAATACAGCAGTAAACAAGTTACAGAAGGTCTACTGAAGTAGTTGACACACTACTGTCCATGGGCCAACTTTATCCCACTTCCTGTTATTGTAAATAAAGTTTTATTAGAACACAGTCATGCCTACTTTTTTTTTTTTTTTTTTTTTTTGCGGTACACGGGCCTCTCACTGCTGTGGCCTCTCCCGTTGCGAGGCACAGGCTCCGGACGCGCAGGCTCAGCGGCCATGGCTCATGGGCCCAGCCGCTCCGCGGCATGTGGGATCTTCCCGGACCGGGGCACAAACCCGTGTCCCCTGCATTGGCAGGCGGACTCTCAACCACTGCGCCACCAGGGAAGCCCCATGCCTACTTTTTTATGCACTGTCTATGGCTCCTTTTGTGCTACAAGGGCAATGCTGAGTAGTTGCAAAAGAGACTATGGTGCCTGCAAAGCCAAAAATATTTACTATCTGTCCTTTACAGTATAGGCTTGCCGGCCCTTGATCTTGCAGATTCTATAGGAATGCTTGTCTCTTTCCTTCATATTTGTAAGACTGCTTTGTATATTAAAGAAATCTTGTCTTGCAGATGTTTTCCCATCACACTTATAATCTTCTAATTTTGTTGGTGATTTTTTTCATTGTATACATTTTTATATTTTATGTAGAAACTTGATCAGTTCTTCTCTTTTAAAACAACTGTCCTTAACCTTTGGGAACACTGATATTTAAATGGCTTATTGGCTATTTTTGCTTTTTATTTTATTCAACATAAATTTAAAAATCATTTTGTCATATTACTGAACAAATCCCTCAGTGACTCTGACTTCAGTTGCATTAAATTGTTGGATTACTTTGGGGAGAATTTAATTTCTAAAATATTGATTCTTTTTGTCAAGGAGTATAGAACATTTCTCTGTTGAATCTCATCTTCTAAATTATTTTATAATTTTTTCAAGATAGTCTAATAAATTTCTTTCTATATTTATTTCTAGCTACTTTCTGTTTTAGAGTTGCTACTGTGATATATGGTTTCTTCCTTAGTTTTTAAATTGATTATGGCAAGTAAGTACATTGTATTTTTCTGTATTTATTTTCTAAATAGTTACCATACTGAACTTTTGATAGTTCTAATAGCTTTTCAAATTTCAGTTGATTCTCTTAAATTTTTAATACAGACAAATAGGGATTTGTTTAACATCCCCTTTCGGATCACTTTACCTAATTTTATTCCGTATTATTATATTTGCTAGACTTTTGAAGAAATAATAAATTTTCTTGCTTCTCATTTTAATGAAAATATGTACAGAATTTTAAAACTAAGTACAAAGATTAAATGAAATATTAAATATTAAATACAAATATTTAACCTTTGTTTCAAATAATCTTTATAATTTTATATAGTTAACCTTCTATATCTGTTTCATTAAGAGTTTTCATCAGTAACATATATTAAATCAAATACTTTGGGGGGCATCTACAGAGATAATAAAATTTTTTCCTCATTTAACCTATTGATAAGATGAATTATAGTAACAGATTTATCTAATAGTAAAATTTCTTGTATTCTTAAGAACAAACTCTTTTGGTTATGGTTTGTTATTATTTTTAAGGTTTGCTAGATCGAATTTGCTGGTATTTCACTTGGGATTCTTCAACTTATGAGGGTGATTTATAGGGTTTTGGTGTCATCTTTAATAGGATTTTCCTGCATTGTAAAAGAAAAAAAAATTGGAATGGTCACATCTTCTATAGAATAGAATAGTTTACAGCTGTTAAGATTATAAATTTATAGAAATCATAAGTGTCAAAAGGGGGTACATAAAATGAAGATCATGAGAATGAGATATGGCATAAATTTGCCCCACTAAATAATATAGAGGGATATCATAATTGTACAGCAAAAAACAGCAACAACAACAATAACAATTATAGTCAGATTAAGATTTTAATTTCTTGGTAGATGGGAACAATGGTGAAGTGTCCCCACCCCTGCAAGTAACAAATTGTAGATAAAGGAATAAGTTACTCCTGCAAACATTGAACTAATTAACACTTCCCTAGGTTTATGGGAATACCCATTGGATTGAGACCAACTACAGAGCTTAATCCATGATATTAACACATCCAAAGAAAGAAAAGGTCAACTCCTGGAGCATGGCCACTTTGGATAAACTGAGTTCAGAGAAAACAAACTTTGGCAGTGGGTGTTGGGCTCTCTCCCTAGGAAGGAGACAGAATCCGAGAGCTCTCTAAGCATCCAGTTACGAAAAATGGATAGTGGTGGTGTAAGTCTTTTCCTCAGGTCTCACCAAGCCCTGGAGAAATGTCTTTCAAGATTATGGCCCTTTGCTGATTCCATGCACACCAGCAACTTTTTGCTTATGAATTCAGCAATCTCTGCTGATCATAGAAAAGTCTGCAGGAGGTGCCTAGATCTGTTGATTGCACACATTTTTTCTGCTAGGAAACATCACCCCTATGTTTTCACCCAAGATTCATTCCCAGGAGTATCTCCAAGGGATATGTATGTAACACTAGACCCACCATCTGAAACAGTACTTCTTTCCAATTTGAAATGCTATTGAGTTAGTGCAGCATTTTGAGAAGGATAATTTCAAGTATATTCTAATTTATAAAAGAATAAAATAATTTGCTAACCTTAGTACTTTGAGCATTAGACAAAAATTGCATACAACATACCTCACTGCTTATAGCAACCTACCCATGTGGATCTGGACCCTCTCACTGGATAGCAGAGAACTGTTGGGCTGAATAATTCTAAGGCATTTCCATTCCATGAACCTACAGGACATTTCATCTACCTGTAACTTTCTAACATGGTATAAGAGAATTTTTTCAAGGAGTTATCATTTGGCTCCTGTTTACTCTTCCCTGGGATTACGTTTTGCCCATTAGCCAAAGGTCTCAAAGGATTCTGAAAGAATTCTAATTCTCATTTTTGGTGAAACTTGCTAGTGATGAAAAACTATTCTAACCTTGGCTCTCATATGGGAATTCATGGATAAAAATATATTGAAAAAACTATCAGTAGAGGCAGAAAAAGCTTTTGACAAAACTCAACATCCATTTATGACAAAAACTCTTAATAAAGTGGGTAGAGGGAGTTCCCTGATGGTGTAGTCGTTAGGATTTGGCGCTTTCACTGTCATGGTCTGGGTTCAATTGCTGGTTGGGGAACTGAGATCCCGCAAGCCGTGCTGCATGGCCAAAATAAAAATAAATAAATAAATGAAAGCACTTGTTAAAAATTTTTTTTTAATTAAAAAATAAAGTGAGTAGAGAGGGAACATACCTCAACGTAATAAAGACCATATACGACAAACCTATAGCCAACATCATATTCGACAGTGAAGAGCTGAAAGCCTTTCCTCTAAATTCAGGAAGAAGACAAGGATGACCATTCTTGCCACTTTTATTCAACATGATATTGGAAGTCCTAGCCACAGCAATCAGACAAGAAAAAAATAAAGAAATCCAAATTGGAAAGGAAGAAGCAATACTGTCACTGTTTGCAGATGATGTGATACCATATACAGAAAATCCTAAAGACCACCAAAAAAACTATTAGAACTAATAAATGAATTCAGTAAAGTTGCAGGATACAAAATTAATACAGAAATCTGTTGTGCTTCTATACACTAACAATGAACTACCAGAAAGAGAAATTAAGAAAGCAATCCCATTTATGATTGCATCAAAAATAATAAACTACCTGGGAATAAATCTGACCAAGGAGGTAAAAGACTTACACTTGGAAAACTATAAGATATTAATGAAAGCAATTAAAGACAAAACAAACAGATGGAAAGATATTCCATGCTCACAGATTGGAAGAATTAATACTGTTAAAATGACCATACTATACAAGACAATCTACAGATTCAATGCAATCCCTATCAAAATACCAATAGCATTTTTCACAGAACTAGAACAAATAGTTCTAAAATTTGTATGGAAACACAAAAGAACACATAGAGCCAAAATAATCCATGAGAAAGAAGAACAAAGCTGGATTTAAAATCATACTACAAAGCTACAGTAATCAACATAGCATGGTACTGGCACAAAAATAAACACATAGATCAATGAAAGAGAACAGACAGCTGAGAAATAAACCCACACTTATATGGTCAATTAATCTATGACAAAGGAGGCAAAAGTACACAATGGGGAAAAGACAGCTTCTTCAATAAATGGTGTTGGGAAAACTGGACAGCTACATGCAAAAGAATCAAACTGGACTACTTTCTCACACCATATACAAGAATAGACTCAAAGTGGATTAAAGACTTAAACGTAAGACCTGAAACCATAAAATTCCTAGAAGAAAACATAGGCAGTACGCTCTTTGACATCGGTCTTAGCAGTATTCTTTTGGATCTGTCTCCTCAGGAAAAGAAAACAAAAGCAAAAATAAACAAATGGGACTACATTAAACTATAAAGCTTTTTCATGGCCAAGGAAACTATCAACAAAACAAAAAGGCCACTTACTGAATGGGAGAAAATATTTACAAACAATAGGTCTGATACGGGGTTAATATCCAAAAATATACAAAGAACTCATACAACTCAACATCAAAAAAAACAAACAACCTGATTAAAAACAGGCAGTGAACCTGAACAGACATTTTTTCCAAAGAACACATACAGATAGACAATAGGCATATGAAAAGATGCTCAACATCAATAATCATCAGGGAAACACAAATCAAAACCACAATGAGATATCACCTCACACCTGTCAGAATAACTGTCATCAAAAAGAACACAAATAACAAATGTTGGCAAGGATGTAGAAAAAGGGGACCCTCCTGCACTGTTGGTGGGCATTTAAATTGGTGCAGCCACTATGGAAAATGATATGAAGGTTCCTCAAAAAACTAAAAATAGAACAACCATATATATGATCCAGAAACTCCAATTCTGGGTATTTGTTCAAAGAAAACAAAAACACTAACTTGAAAAGATATATGCACCCCTACGTTCATTGCAGCGTTATTCACAACAGCCAAGATATGGAAGCAATCTAACTGCCCATTGATAGATGAATAGATTAAAAAGATGTGGGATCTGTAGACAATGGAATATTACTCAGTCATAAAAAAGCAGTCCTGCCATTTGAGACAACATGGGTGAACCTAGAGGGTATTATGCTAAGTGGAATATGTCAGACAGAGGAAGACAAATACCCTGATTTCACTTATATGTGGAATCTGTAAAGCAAATGAACAAAAACAGAACAAATGAACAAACATAACAAAACTGAAACAGAATCATAGATACTGAGAACAAACAGGTGGTGGCCAGAGGGTAGGGGGCTGGGGCGATGAATGAAATAGGTGAGGGGGATTAAGAGGTACAAACTTCCACTTACAAAATAGATGAGTCACAGGCACGAAATGTACAGGGTTGGGGAGGGTCACTGATAATGTAACGTCTTTGTATGGTGAAGAAGGTGGTCACAAGGCACGCACTGCCAGTTATAAGATACATAAGCACCAGGGACGTAATGTACAACATGGTAAATATAATTAGCACTGCTGTATATTATATATGAGCACTGTTAAGAGAGTAAATCCTAAGAGTTTTCATCACAAGAAAAAAGTGTTTTTCTTTTTCCTTTAGTTTGTATCTATATGAGCTGACATATGTTCATTAATCTTAATGTGGTAATCATTTCATGATGTATGCAAGTCAAATCATTATTCTGTGTACACCTTAAACTTTTACAGTGCTGTATGTTAATTATATCTCAATAAAACTAGAAAAAAGTTTGACTCCCACACAAGATATGTGTATCAGTAAGGTTTAAAGTTACTTAAACCTTTAAGTTATGCCAAATAAGATGCCACATCTTTAAAGTTATGCCCTTTTTACATGATTAAAATTGCCATCTTTTTAGAAAACACAGAAAGAAATCTTGAGGAAAAAAGGAACATAATAAATATTATTCTGTCATATTGAACTATATGAATTTGCAGATACTATATATTTTTTGGCGTGTGATAGATATATTTTGTCCTACAGGAGAGAAACATCAGATATAAGCAATTTTATCTCACATATCTCAACCATGAAAGGTTTGTCAGCCTACTTTCTCTTGAAGAGCAGAAGTGTATCTATCAATTTGCCAATGACAAGAAAGTCACACTGAAACAAATTGATCTATTTCTTTCTCCATTATTCAAACATCATGCTCCGAGAAGAGAATGACATTTGTTTTATGATTTGCTGTCATTTGGCTTCTCTTCCAGCATCAGATTGAATGAAAAAATATTGTAGCATTCTGCTGTTGTGATCACACCGAATTTCCACATATGCTTAGTATCTGGCTCTAAGTGTCCGCGTGTCACCAGGTTCCCAGTTGGATCCAAACGTTGAGTGCATGTGTGAGCACGTATGTGATCTTGTCTGCAATCACATTTGGACATTTGTTTCCTGCTAACAGAAACCCAAGCATATGTTTGAGACCAAGTTTCCATTTCCATTTGACACATTTTCTGTGATTAGATTCACTAAAAAATACAGCAACAGCATTAAAAATTAGAAGGGGTGTGTATCTGTAAACATCAACTGTGGTTATGGCAAAGACTTTTCTATCAACTAAAATGTATCTTCTGGAGCCATAATCCAACCCACAAGACACATTTTCATTTCATAGTTCAAATCATTACAGAAGAAAAAAACCCTTTTCCATAAAGAAAATAAAGATGGTGAAATCACACGGCTTATTTGAACATTAAAACATCCTCTATAAAAATGTCAACCTAACTGGATTACTTCCATCAATGCTGCAAAAATAGAATCAGCAAATGAAACTTTGATGCTGGCAGTTGAAAAAAAATTCTTTTTTGGTATTTCGTTCTTGTGGCTTATGAGGTTACTAAAACCCTCAATGTAATTATGGTTTGACACCTTCTACCAGTTTTTAATTTATAGTCTTCCAAAGGAAGTGGTGTAAATTGCATTCTTTAAAACATCACTGAACATGTTCTAAGTACCCACAATGTCATAGGGAGTGAAGTACAATTACTCAAAACATGAACACGTCTCTAGCTACAAATTTAAGGCTCATTTAAGAAAAACAGAGGAATGAAGACCCCACGGCAAGTTAAATTAGCACAGACAAGACTTCTGTAGGAATTCAGGTTTGGGTGACATGAAAGGTATTTGAGTATCATGTTTATTTACTTGTTTCAAATCAAGTGTCATAACAGAAAGAAAATCATATTACTATTCTTGGAAATAAAAAAATAATACACATTTTGTGATAATGACTTCTAGGAGGCAGTGTAATGTAGTAGTTAAGTGTATGGGCCCTGGATTCATACTCATCAAATTCAAGTTCTGGCTTTGCTATGTGTTGGTGTTAGCTATCTGTCTGATCCTGGACCATGGGCTAACATTTACCCCTCAGTTCCTCAGCTCTACAATGAGGATAATAATAATATCTAGTGTATGCCACAAGGCCATGGTAAAAAATTGAATGAAATAATTTATTAAAGCACTTTGCACAGTGCCTGACACCCAGGAATGTTAGATAAATATTAAAATTCTTAGAAAGAGGAGAACATCATGTGTTTTGAAACAAGAGGTTCTGAATACAACTCTAATGGTAACAGAGAATGTGGTATCCATGCCACTGCACTACAGAAATCAATTCAAAAAAAGCATATGCTCCTGAATTCAGTGCTTAAAAAGCAATCCACGGAAACATCTGTAGATATTCTTGCAGTCAAGGCTCAATCTGTTTGGTTTGTCCACTACTATTCATTTGAGAGTCGGTATGTTTAGCAGATCTTTGATAAGGTGAGGGTCGTATCAATATCTAAAAGCTATTTTCCCATCGTCTATCAAAGTTGATTGCATTTTGATGAATGCATTTTGAATGGAAGAGCTTGAAATTAAATATCTGTTCATCACCAGAATATCGACCCACATTCGAGATTCGAGATTCGACATTCGACATTCGACATTCGAGATCCACATTCTGGATCTCTTGACAATCCAGAAGAAAAATTCAGGCAGCAATGAGAAAGGACCATTATATAAATGATTTTAAGCTCCAGATGCTCCCTACAGGAAAAATGTGGCCTGGATTGGAGAGTATGATCAGAATTCAAAGACCAGAGGAAAAGGGAAAAAAGCAGATGTACCTTAATACTGGAACTGAGAGTATAAACCAAATTGTCCAAGCTTTACTTGCATCCGTTACTATATGGGCAGTTTACTAGGAACAATGTAAATATTCCAAAAGCAGAATTGAGTCCAATCATTAGAATGCAGGGCAGATGCAGAGGGCCGTGTCTCCACGGAGGATACGTTTTACATAAAAAACTAGTATTAGGGAAACTGGTGCTAGGGATCCTTGTTACAATCCCTTTGCCAATACAAAGCCATATTAAATGCAAGTGAAATTCAATCTCCATTTCAATACTTATTAAAGTCTTCCCATTCCAATGAAAAATGGCCAGTGTTAACTGTTATAGTTGCATAGCAGCAGGCAAATTTCTGTGTATGATCACCCATCCCTCTAGAAGATAATTTCATGAGCGGATAAAACATACTTCAGACAGATGGCCAAAGTTATAAATTTGAAAACAAAAAAAGAGGTGTTCACCTTTCAAAACTGTGGTTGTCCTATTTGTTAATTCCCAAAAATTCAGAATAAAGAAGTCTTTGCCCCGATGGTCTACATTGGCTGTCAAGGCAGCTCTGATTTACAGGGTGCTCTTCCTCGTCTGTTTCTGCAGTGAACTGGTGGAGGGATACAACACGGATGGCCCATCACCACCAATGAGTGACCTTGGCTTGTCCAGGCTAAGCGGTCCTGGGAGTGCTGAGTCGGCAGCAACCTCTGTCCTCATCTTCCTTTCGGCTGTTGGCTGAGAGTGGTGGCCGGGTGAGCAGTTCAGTCTGCTTCTGTGAAGCTGGGTTTTTCTTCTGTGAGGCTAATTGAAACTGCAACATTGGCCTCATTACCATCTTGTAAAACCCCTCTGAACTAACCAGCTCAGACAGCCATGGTTATAGGCTAAAATCAAAGGCAAGATGAGTCAAAGAATTATGGACAGAGAGTTCAGGCTGTCTTCTAAATATCAAAATGTATGATTAAAACTCAGGGCATCATTCATTTACATATACCAATACGGTTATCAAATTGACAACGTTTCACATTTACCATCAACATAGGCTCGGCGGGGAGGGATGAGCCGAAAGAGATCTCCGAGATGTTTTATTTTGAGCAATCATAATGTCATTCTTCTTACTAGGGTCATGTTTAAGTCACATGGACAAGCAGAATGCCCTCGGGTTGATTTTTTTAAGCCCAATGACAGTGAACCATTGTGCAGTGAATTAGATTGCTCTAGGTTCAACCTGATTGTATTCCTAAGATCAGCAAAAAATGATAATAAGTGAATAAAAGTTAAATACATTTATTATGCTGCATGCCGCCTGACTACTTTGACCTAAATGAATAATTCTCAATACAGGCAATTTTGTCCCAGAAGAGACATTTGGCAATATCTGGAGATATTTTTGATTGTCACAAATGGAGCAGGGAGGGCATGATGTTACTGGCAACTGATGGGGGATGCTGGTAAATATTCTACTGTGTATAGGACACAACAGAGAATTTTTTTTACCCCCAAATGTCAATAGTGCCAAGGTTGAGAAACCCTGATTTAAATAACCAAATCAGAATGTGGGGATATGATTAGTTGAGCAGCTGCTGGTCATTTCTGTGGCTGAGGGGGAGAAAATCAGCATGCTGAAAGTGTATTTGTCAAATAGCTTAAAAGTTCCGAGGACACTTCTAAATACACTAACTCATCTGGCCATGAGTTTGGGGATAAGATCGGAGCAGGAAAGGGAAGGATGTAAATATTATATTCAGAGAGTATTCCATCATGAGTCAAAAATATATGTGCTAATTTATAGAAGTAAAGGCTGACATAAGTTATTGGCAAGATAATTTATGTGCTAGCCTGTTAGCTTTTATAAAATGCAATGACAGCATTGTATTTAAGCAGAAGTCTTCTCTGATTAGAGACAAATATAACTTCATACCTGATTTGCCTAGATATTAAAATATATTTTTAAATTTTAATATAAATCTCCTGTATTGGCCAAAAATTGATGAATGGAATAGAATAAATGTCCTCCAAAACAGACTCTAGTTGATATGAGAACCTTAAAAAATGATAAAGAAGACAAATCAACAATAAAGAGATGGATTATTCAATAAAAGTGATTTTGAGATAATTATTTAGGAGTTGAGAAAAACTTAGTTATTATCTCAACTTCTCTTCATATATCAAAATAAAAGTACAGATGGATTTAAAAAACTAGGAGAAAATTAGATGAATAGTTATCTGCTCTCTGAATGTGGGACAATTTTCTCAAATTCTCAAATGTTCTCAAAATGCCACAGTAGGAGAAATACAAAGGAAAATGTCCCTGTGTAAGATAATTTTACCCTTTTGTTTGTTAAAACCCCTCAAAATAAAAACTTGTCAAAATTCAAAAGCAAACCACAGATTCAGAAAGACATTCGTAACACAAATTTTAAAGTGTCACTATTTTTAACTATATAGAGTTCATATAAGATCATTTTTAAAAAAGCATTATCAAATTGACAATTGAGCAGAAGATAGAAAATTTTAGAAAGTTAAAAAAATACAGGAAAACATCTCATTCCATTAGAAATATAAATTAAAATAAGATACCATTTTCTACTTATCAGTTTGCAAAAACATTTTTTTTTACTTTAAATAGGAAGGAGCTGCTAAAGAGGCTTTCTTATATTCTAGATAGACTATAACTTGGTACTACCCGTCTAGAAGATACACAAATAAGTTCATATTCATAGTTTTTGGCCCACAGAACTCATTTATGAAGATTAAGAGGGGGAAAAAATCTCAAAATATAGAGATAAACAGCTTTACATATAAAGATGTTTGCTGCAGTATTATTTTAAATAAAGAATTTCTTTTGAATCTCCTTAATGTTCAATAGTTGAAGTGACGGTTCACTGTGATGTATCCATCCACTGATGTGGAAAATATTTTGTGAAAATTTGAAAAGATATTTACAAAGAATTTTAATAAAATGAGAACGCGCTTGTGTTATAACATGAGGTTAAAAATTTGCTTATGGTAGGTGTAGTGGGCTGAATGTTAGTCCTCCAAAAGATATGTGCATGTCCTAATCTCCAGAACCTGTAGGTATTATCATATACGGCAAAAGATGTGCTTAAATTAAGGATCCTGAGAGGGAGAGAATATGCTGGATTATGTAGGTGGACCCTAAATATCATCACGTTTCCCTATAAGAGGAGACAGAGGGACTTTGGATACAGACACCGAGAAGAGCGCAAGGTGATGTGAAGATGGAACCAGAAACCGGTATGATGCAGCCTCAAGCCAAGGAATGCTGGCAACCACCAGGGACCAGTAGAGGCAAACAACAGAATCTCCCTAGAGCCTCTGAAGGGAGCACAGCCCTGTTGACACCTTGGTTTTGGATTTCTGACCTCCAGAACTTAGAATAAATTTCTGGTTTTTTTTTTTTTTTTTTGCGGTACGCGGGCCTCTTACTGTTGTGGCCTCTCCCGTTGCGGAGCACAGGCTCCGGACGCGCAGGCGCAGCGGCCATGGCTCACGGGCCCAGCCTCTCCATGGCATGTGGGATCTTGCCGGACCGGGGTACGAACCCGTGTACCCTGCAACGGCAGGCGGACTCTCAACCACTGCACCACCAGGGAAGCCCAATTTCTGCTATTTTAATCCATCAAGTTTATAGTAATTTGTTACAGCAGCCATAGGAAACTTATACAGTAAGTTTACACTTAACCTTTTAAGAAACTACCAAACAATTTTCTAAAGGGTTTGTACCATTTTACATTTCCACCAGCAGACTATGGGAGACACCAAGACTGGGAATGGTCAGTCTTCTTCACTTTAGCCATTCTGATCAGAGTATAGTGGTATCTCACTATGATTTTAACTCGCATTTCTTTACTGACTAATAATGTTCAGCATCTTTTCATGCATTTATTTGCCATCTGTACAGCTTCTTTGGTGAAGTGTACGTTTACAACTTTTGTCTACTTTTATTTTGGGTTACTTGTTTTCTTATTATTGGGTTTTGAGTGTTCTTTATGTAAAACAAGTAACACCTACCCTATGACCTAGCCATTCCATTCTTAGGTATTTACCCAAGAAAAATGAAGACATATACCCATACAAAGATTTGTATACTAATGCTCATAGATGTGTTATTTGTAAAGGTCAAAAACTGGAAACAGTCAAATATTCATCAGTAAGTGAATGGATAAAGAAATTGTGGCATCCATACAATGGAATACCACTAGGCCATAAAAATCAATGAACTATTGGTACATACAACAACAAGGATTAATCTTAAATAATTACACTGAGTGAAAGAAGCCACACAATAAACATGATACATACTTATGAGTCCACAATTCTAGAAAAGTCAAACTAATCTATAGTGACAGAAAGCAGATCTATGGCTGCCTAGGGATGAGGGCAGTGGGGAGAAGGGATAATTAAGGGATAAGAGAAAACTTTGGGGTGACATTTAAGTTCATCATCTTGACTATGGTGAAGATTTCCAGGTATATACCTATGTCAAATGTTATCAAATTGTAGACTGTAAATACATGCAGCTCATGGTATGTCAATTATACCTCAGTAAAGCTGTTTAAAAAGTGGCTTAATCTTTCTAAGCCTCAGTTTCCTCATGTATAAAAGGGGACAATAATAGATCCCACCTCATAAGGTTATTTCGAGGATTAAATTGTGGTAGTATTGGAAAAGCACTCTGTTCAGAATCTTGCATACAATGAGCGCTCAAAAATGCTAACAATATTTTTGTAAAAATGGTATATAAACTTTTTATCTTGGTATGATATTATATATATATAAAATATATATTACATATATTAAAAATGAATTTAGGAAAGAAAGATTAGAAAAGAAATATTCCCAAAGCATAAAAAGCTATTTGACTTTAATTGTGGAATTTGGGGTGATTTTGTTCTATGTTTCCTTTATTTTCCAGATTTTCTACAATAA